>NC_059102.1:244169516-245435016 GCF_020740685.1 Jaculus jaculus | reverse complement strand
TTGATTCCCCAGGACCCATGTTAGCCAGATGCACAAGGTGGCACATGCTTCTGGAGTTCATTTACAATGACTGAAGGCCCTGGAGTGCCCATTCATTCTCACTCTGTTTCTCTCTCTCTCTAATAAAAAAAAAAAAAAAAAAAAAAGCCAGCATGGTGACACACGCCTTTAGTCCCAGCACTCCGGAGGCAGAGGTAGGAGGATCGCCAAGAGTTTGAGGCCAGCCTGAGACTACAGAGTGAATTTCAGGTCAGCCTGGGCTACAGCTAGACACTATCTCCGAAAAACTAAAAACAAAACAAAACAAAGGAGTCTTTATAGCTGGGAGAGTAGCAAGGACCCTGCTGAGCAGCAGGGCAAAGGCATGGCCCTTAAATCTGTGACAGCCTTCTTCGACTGGCTTCGTGGGCTGAGGAAGCGTCTGACCAGAACTGAAGGCAGGTGGCCCCGGGGACTTGGATCCCCGTGAACTTGCGGATGGCCCAGCCAGCCGTTTGGACTGCAGGGGGCGATGGCAGCGACGGTGACTGGGTGCCCGTGACATCGATGTGTCTGAACTAAAAAAATGGCTGATGAGGCAGGATGGCTTGGGGCTGGCTGGGTCCCCCTCCTCCAGGATGCTGCCAAGTGTCCCTTTCCACCCCCTGGGGCACAGATATATATCTTACAAAGTCTTGAAATTTGGTGTGTCTTAGGGGATTGGGCACCACCACCTGCCCCTAGGGTCCTTTTTTATTTCCTGAAAATCACTCTTGGGACTGCCGTCCTCCCTGCTGGGGGCCTATGTCCCCAGCTCTTGCATCACCTCTGCTGCTGCCTGGGCAGGGGAAAGGGGGAACATGGTGCCTGTAATTATTAAACATGAACTCAATGAAAAATCAAAACAAAAACACAGGCGGGAAGGAAGGAAAAAGAAAGGAAGAAAGAAAGAAAGAAAATATCATGCATCCATGAGTTCTATGGAGAAGCGCTACACTGGAGAGCCACTAGGATGAGGGGCTAGCCTAGGCCTCCCTACTTAGGGGCTGATGTTGAAACAGAGATGAGACTAAGATCAGTGTGTGAGGCTGGGATGGAGTAGGCCATTTAAATATTTTACTTATTTGTGAGAGAGAAAGAGGCAGAGGGAGAGAGAATGGGTGTGCCAGGGCCACCTTGTGCATGTGGCTTATGTGAGTCCTGGGGACTCAAACCTGGGTCCTTTGGCTTTGTAGGCAAATGCCTTAACTGCTAAGCCATCTCTCCAGCCCTGGAGTAGACCATTTAGACAGAGGTAGTATCCCCTAAGGCAGGTTCATGAGCCAGGACTGGTGGCTCAGAGCTGTAACCCCAGCACTTTGGAAGGCAGAGGCAGGAGGACCCTAAATTCAAGGTCAATCTGGGATATATAGCAATATTCTGTCACAAAAACAAACAAGCCAAAAAAAGTGTCATGTAAATTTTTAAAATGTAAAATTGGTATAATTCGAAAACCTTGATAACATAGTCAATATTGACATTGATACAGAAACTTATCAGTGAGAGTGAAAGTTGGTGTAATAGCATTACAAATACATATATCATTGACCTATCTAGATGTCCCATTCTCTTTTGTACATATGCATAGTGATGTAGGATCAAAGTTATCAATTACAGTATTGCTTATGATTGTGAGAGACTGGAAATCACCCAAATTACTATTAGTAAGAAACTAAACTGTGGCATACTCATGTTAAACTAAGAATACTAAACTTTGGAAACCTGTTAATTTTTAAAAATTTATTTGAGAGACAGACATAGAGAAAATGGACACGCCAGAGCCTCCAGCCACTGCAAACAAACTCCAGATGCGTGTACCAACTCGTGCATCTGGAGAATTGAACCTAGGTCCTTAGCTTCACAGCAAGTGCCTTAACTGCTAAGGCATCCCTCCAGCCCAAACTGCATTTTCAAGAATAAACCAAGGAACTTTCTTTAGTTATAGCTAAACTAATGCTGTACCATGGAGCTATCTCCCCAGCATCAAGATGCATTAAGTAAAATCAGAAAGGTCCAGACTTTGTGTTGTTCATTACCTTTGATAACAAAATGGAATAAAATGAGCATTCCTATATTTATTTGTATTTACATAAAGAAATAGGAAAAATTGCTGGGTGTGGTGGCACATGCCTTTAATCCCAGCACTTGGGAGGCAGAGGTAGGAGGATGGTCATGAGTTTGAGGCCACCCTGAGACTACATAGTGGATTCTAGGTCAGTCTGGACTAGAGTGAAATCCTACCTTGAAAACAACAACAACAACAACAACAACCAAAAAGGAAAAATCACTCAAAATTATTGTAACTGATAATTGGATTGGGTGGGTAGAAAGGAAAACTGGGTTAAAATGGTGGGTAATGCTGGCTGGAGAAATGTCTTAGTGGTCAAAGATGCTTACAAAGCCTAACAACTTGGGTTCAATTCCTGAGTACCCACATAAAGCCAGATGTACAAAGTGGTGCATGCATCTTGAGTTTGTTCACAATGGCAGGAGGCCCTGGTGCACCACACTCTCTCTCTTTTTGTCTGTCTCTTTCTCTTTCAAATATATAAGTAGCCAAAAGTGGTGGTTCACGCCTTAAACTCCAGCACTAGGGAGGCAGAGAGAGGAGGATGGCCATGAGTTCAAGGCCACCCTGAGATTACATACTGAACTCCAAGTCAGACCCTAGACTAGAATGAAACTCTATCTCAAAACACCACCACCACCACCAACAATATACATATATATATGCAGTATGTGTATGTATATACACACCTTTTTAAAATTATTTTTGGTTTTTCAAGGTAGGGTCTCACTCTAGCCCAGGCCTGACTTGGAATTCACTATGAAGTCTCAGGGTGGCTTCAAACTCAGGGGGATCCTCTTACCTCTGCCTTCCTAGTGCTGGGATTAAAGGCATACACCACTATGCCCAGTTTATTTTGTTTTATGTTATTTTTTCAAGGTAGGGTCTTGCTCTAGCCCAGGCTGACCTGGAATTCACACTGTAGTCCCAGGCTGGCCTTGAACTCACAAAGATCCTTCCACCTCAGCTTCCCAAGTGCCAGGATTAAAGGCATGTGCCACCAGGCCCAGCCAAAAATAATTTTATTTTGAGATAGTCTATTATCATTAGAATATGAAATGTCCCCCACAGGCTCATGTATTTGACTACTTGGTCCTCAGCTGGTGGCCCTGTTTTGGGAAGTTTGGAACCTTTAGAAGGTGAGGCATATGTGGAGGAAGTAGATCACTGGTAGGTGTATCTTATCCCTAGCTGCTGCCTATTTTTTAAATTATTTAATAACACTCTATACATACATACATATTTTTAAAATTTTTGTTCATTTTTTAAAATTTATTTGAGAGTGACAGACGCAGAGAGAAAAGGAGAGAGAAAGAGAGAGAGAGAGATCGAGAGAGGGAGAGAATGGGCGTGCCAGGGCCTCCAGCCACTGCAAACGAACTCCAGATGTGTGCTCCCCCTTGTGCATCTGGCTAATGTGGGTCTTGGGGAAGGGACCCTCAAACCGGGATTCTTAGGCTTCACAGGCAAGCGCTTAACCGCTAAGCCATGTCTCCAGCCCACGTACACTGATTTTAACACCATCATTTATTTATTGTTAAACATGAATTCAAAGCAAGTAGGTGGTTTGTTTTATAGTAGATGGAGCCAGGACAATTGGTGTCATGGAATCTTAATCTTCAGAGAACATCTCCACGAGGTTAGCCTGAAGGCACTCAGAGTCTACCAGGTTTTGAGGTGTTTCATATTTTAAATTTTATTAGCAAGGATAGAGGGAGAGAAAGAGAGAAAGGGCACACCTGGGCTTCTAGCCACTTTAAACAAACTCCACATGCATGCGCCACCCGATTTTTGGTGTGTGTGAGTATGGGTGTGCATACATGTCACAGCACACACGTAGAGGTCAGAGGATGTGTTTTTGTGTCTGTTCTTGCCTTCTACCTTGTTTGAGGCAGGGTCTTTCGTTCACTATTGCATTTGAAGGGCTGTTGGCCTGTGAACTCCTGACAGGTTCCCCCATCTCTTCCTCCCAGCATGCCACAGGCTCACTAGGATTACAGATACTACTTACTGCTGCATTTGGCTTCAGGTGGGTTTTGAACTCAGGTACTCATGTTTGAGCAGCAAGCACTTTATCCTCTGAGCCATCTCCCTACCCCCAACTCCCCATCCCTAAGCTATATTCATGACTCCATGTTTTAGGACTTTCTGTTTTGTTTCCTGGGTCTGTATGTTGGTTGTGTGCATTGCTGATAAGACTTTATGAAAGCAGTTATCCTTTTGCAATATTGGTAGGTATGTAAATTGACACATATATGAAAGGTAATTAAGTGGTATGTAACATAATTACATACTGTCTTTTTGTCCAGCTAGTCTCACTTCTTCACATTTCTGAGAACATTATCCTATAGATAGAATTATATATGAAGAAAATAGTAGGTGTAAACTGGGCATGGTGGTGCACGCCTTTAATCCCAGCACTGGGGAGGCAAAGGGAGGAGGATCACTGTTAGTTTGAGGGCAGTCGAGATTACATAGTAAATTCCAGGTTAGCCTGGGCTATAGTGTGACCCTACTTCAAAAACAAAAAAGCAAGAAAATAGTAGATGTACATATGTATTCATTGAAGTATGAAAGATAATACAAAGCTGAAGAAACAGTTTGGGGAGATGGCTCAGCAGTTAAAGGTGGTTGCTTGCAAAGCCTGCTGGCCTGGGTTCTATTCCCCGCATAAAGCCAGATGCACAAAGTGGCACATGCACCCGGAGTTCATTTGCAACAGTATACCTATACTCTCATTCCCTCTCTCTCAAATATATATATTTTGGTTTCTCAAGGTAGAGTCTCGCTCTAGCCCAGGCTGACCTGGAATTCACTATGTAGTCTCAGGTGGTCTCAAACTCACAGTGATCCTCCTACCTCAGCCTCCCAAGTGTTCGGATTAAAGGCGTGCGCCACCATGCCCTAACTAAAAAAAATGAAGCAAAAGAAAAAAAAGCCACACCAGGGAGATGGCTTAGTGGTTAAGGTGCTTTCCAGCAAAGCCAAAGGACCCAAGTTCGATTCCCCAGTATCCATGCAAAGCCAGATGTACAAGTTGGCACATGTGTCTGGAGTTTGTTTACTGTGGCTAGATATGGTATGTCTTGGTATGCCCATTCTCTCTCCCTTTCTCTGCCTCTTTCTCCTCTTAAATAAATAAATAATAATAAATTTAAATGAGACTACATAGTGAATTCCAGGTCAGCCTGAGCTAGAGTGAG
Organism: Jaculus jaculus; assembly: GCF_020740685.1. NCBI lineage: Eukaryota > Metazoa > Chordata > Mammalia > Rodentia > Dipodidae > Jaculus > Jaculus jaculus. The sequence continues at coordinate 245,429,727 of NC_059102.1, read as the reverse complement.
AAGCTACCTTGAAAAACTAAAAAAACTTAAAAAAAAAAAAAGCCAGGCATGGTGGTATACACCTGTAAACCTTTAATCCCGTCACTGAGAAAGGCTGAGTTAGGAGGCTCATGGTGGTTTAGAGACCAGACTGGGCTAGAGTGAGACCTAGTCTCAAAATAAAAAATTTAACAAAAAACCACAAAAAATCTCCAGGAAGGGAAAAAATGTTAAATAGATAAAGCAACATGCACAAAGTCTGTAAAATGAGTTATGCTTTGTATGCAAAAGGTGTACAGAAGATAAATAAGCAAAAGAAAGTGATGGGGATTAGAGATCAATATCTAGACAGATAAGAAAGATGTAGATATTTGCATACTTTTTTTAATTTTTTTTTTATTTTTTTTTGTTTCTCAAGGTATGGTCTCACTCTAGCTCAAGCTGACCTGGAATTCACTCTGTAGTCTCAGGGCGGCCCCGAAATCACAGCAATCCTCCTATCTCTGCCTCCCGAGTGCCGGGATTAAAGGCGTGCGCCACCACGCCTGGCTTAAGTTTTTATTTTTATTTATTTATCTGCAAGTGGAGAGAGAGGTGTGTGTGTGTGGAGCGGGGGGGGGGTGCTCACTAGGGGCTCCTGCCTTGCAAAGGCACTCCAGATGCATGCACCACATTGTGCATCTGGCTTTATGAAGGTTCTGGGGAATTGAACCCCTGTTGTTAGACTTTGCAGTCAAGCACCTTAACCCCAGTCCCTCTCTTCAGGTTTTTTTTTTTTGTTTGTTTTTTGAGGTAGGGTCTCACTCTGGCCCAGGCTGACCTGGAAGTAACTCTGTAGTCTCAGGGTGGCCTCGAACTCATGGCGATCCTCCTACCTCTGCCTCCTGAGTGCTGGGATTAAAGATGTGCGCCGCCACGCCTGGCGGTTTTTTCTGTTTTTAATATTACCTTCAATATATCTACTATTTCCTTCATATGCTAGAAAGCCATCTCTCTAGCCCCAATTATATCTAAGTCCATGCTGACATGACACTCATTCTAAAGTCTCCAGGTGGTCTTGAACTCATGGTGATCCTCCTAACTTGGTCTCCGGAGTGCTGGGATGAAAGGTGTGTGCCACCATGCCCAGCTCCAAATGTTTAAAAAAATATTTTTGGTAATGCCAGGGGAAGAGATTGAGTAAAAGAAGGGTGGGTCAATCAAAATTCAAGATATTTTGGGTTGGAGGGATAAGCTTAGTGGTTAAGGCATTTGCCTGCAAAACTAAAGGACCCAGGTTCAATTCCCCAGGACCCACGTTAGCCAGATGCACAAGGGGGCACATGCGTCTGGAGTTTGTTTGCAATGGCTGGAGGCCCTGGCGCACCCATTCTCTCTCTCTCCCCCTCTTTCTCTATCAAATAAATATTTGAAAATGCAAGATACTCTGAATAAGACATATGAAAGCCTACTTTTTTGGATAATGGCACATCCAGAAGCCATAGGTTGTTACTAGAAAATTTTCAGTGCTAGGGATGGTATACCTTCCAGCGAGTTGTTGGCCAGGGAGGTCCCTGTTGCCTCCAAAACATTATAGGCTATTGCCAAGGCCCTTAGTTTCCCATGAGAAACAGATGGCAAGACCCTATTGCTGGAGACTTCATATTGCCTGGGCATCAAGGTCACTGAGAAATCAAGGTGGTGCTGAGTTGAAAACCTCTTCCCTGTAGACCAGCCGATTGCAAGCTGGAAAAAGCTGTACTGTATGCAGCTCTATGGGAGACAGAAGTCATCAGCGGTGAAAACAGTAGACACTGGAAGCCTCAAGTTTGGCCAGATAGGCCAAGTGACTGAACAGGTGCAATAGTGACATGTCTGCTCTGGGGAAAACCAACAACTCTTTAATTGGACTGGAGGCTCACTCTATTGGAGGGAATACATGCTTGGTACTGAAAACTTAGTCAATGGCCTATGGCAGGGGAGGTCATGAGCCTTAGGGGTATAAAGTCTGCTCTTGTCTGGTTAAATGCATATATAATGCTTACCAAACTTCCCTGAATACACTACACTTAATGTTCATATTTATATGTTAATGATACTCTCACTTCTGGTTAGAGAAGCTTCTCTTTTCAGATGGTAGTGACCTTGGGATGACCCAAAAGGCAACATAGTGCTGAGAAGAAGTGACAGAGGAGGGTCCCGCACTGAAACAGCTCTACCACACCTTCCAAGGCTCAGGGTCCAATGCTGAAGAGGTGGCAGAAAGAATGTGAGAGGCAAAGGAAAGATACCACTCCTTACAATGCAACTGTCCAGACAGACACTGGCCTCGATATCCACAACCTTGTAGTGCCTAGCGATACCTTCACAAGACCCTCATAATAGGAGAAAAAGATGATGACATCAAAATAAAAGAGACTAATGGAGAGAGGAAGGGGATATGATGGAGAGTGGAGCTGTGAAGGGGAAAGTGGGGGAGGGAATTATCATGGCTTGTTGTCTGTAAGTACAGAAGTTGTAAATGAAATAATTATACATTTTTAAAAAAGTATTTTGGAGGCTGGAGAAATGGCTCAGCTGTTAAGGCATTTTTCTTGTGAAGCCTAAGGACCCAGGTTCGATTTCCCAGTACCCACATAAGCCAGATGCACAAGGTGGCACATGTGTCTGGAGTTTGTTTGCAGTGGTTAGAGGCCCTGGCATGGCCATTCTACCTGCCTCTTTCTCTTTCAAATAAATAAATAAATAAAATATTAAAAACATTTCTGAGAAGCCAGGTGTGGCGGTGCAAGCCTTTAATCCCAGCACTCGGGAGGCAGAGGTAGGAGGGTTGCCATGAGCTGGAGGCCACCCTGAGACTACATAGTGAATTACAGGTCAGTCTGGGGAGAGTGAGATCCTATCTCAAAAAAAAACAACAAAAAAAATTTTTTGTTTTTTGAGGACTTCTGGTTTAGATGGCGGCGTAGGTACCATGCTACGGCAGCCTAGGGGAGAAAAAAACAAAACAAAACAAAAACCTCAGCAAAATATACTCTTCTACTAAAAAGTGAATGAGTACAAGAAATTATCAACCACAACAGAGAAGTAGGAGAGATCCAGATGGTCTAGAGCCCACAGAAGCAGGCAGAAGCAGTTCCAGTAGCAGGGGCACCAGGTGCCTGTGGCCACCAGGCTTGGCCTGAGCCACAGGAAAAGCCAAGTGAGGGGATTTTTCCACTCACACCAGCCTCCTTGCAAACCTAAGAAATGTGAAGGGTGGACGGCAAGGACCAGCAGAATGGCTCATGAGGAAGAGGATCGTGAGGACCAGTAGGAGAACTTGAGCCACCATCCACAGCCTCCCTTTCCCCCACCACCAGCACAAGAACCAGAGACCTGAGGAAGGGAACTGACCGACACAGCATCTGGCAGAGGCTATCAGAGCAGTGACCCACACTGTGGTGCTTTGATTCAGGTGTCCCCCATAAACTTAGGTGTTCTGAATGCTAGATTTCCCAGCTGATAGAGTTTGGGAATTAACACTACCTGGAGGCAGTGTATTGTTGGGGGCGGGCTTATGGGTGTTATAGCCAGCACCCCCTTGCTAGTGTTTGGCACTTGTTCCTGTTGTCCACCTTATGTGGGCCAAGGGGTGATGTCCACTCTCTGCTCATGACATCATTTCCTCCTGCTATCATGGAGCTTCCCCTTGAGCCTGTAAACCAAAGTAAACCTCTTTTTCCCATAAACTGCTCTTGGTTGGGTGATTTCTACCAGCAATGCAAACCTGACTACAACACCCACTGGCCCAAACAGCCTACCTGAGCCCACAGTGCAGCAGAGTGGGACCCAAGAGGAGCGCAGCATAACTGAGACCAAAGCCATCCCAAAAGGTAATTGGGATTACACCAGGTCAGTACCCGCCAAATAAGCCTAGTATATAGGCTTGCAGTGGAAATGCTAATTGCATGTTCCATGTCAGGGTAAATTATGTGTTAAATCTGATGGATGGTTGGATTTTCCATTCTTTTTTATTTTTTCTAACATTTTATTGTTATTTATTTATTTATTTGATAGAGAAAGAGGGAGGGAGGGAGAGAGAAAGAGAGAGAGAATGGGTGTGCCAGGGCCTCCAGCCACTGCAATTGGACTCCAGACTCATGCACCTCCTTGTGCACCTGGCTAATGTGGGTCTTGGGGATTCAAACCTGGGTCCTTTGCCTTAAATGCTAAGACATCCCTCCAGCCCTAGGTTTGTCATTCTTAAATAAGCTATATTTTGGGTTTGTCATTTGTTACTTCCTGATTTATAGTACCTTTTCCTCCTCTTCTGTCATTTGTTGGGGCAGGGTCTCAGTCACAAGCTGACCTTGGAATCCTCTACAGATCAGAAATCTCAGCCTCCTAGTTGACAGGATTAAGGGTGTGGGGCAACACACATCCTAGGAGCCATGACTTTGTTGGAGGATCTGTTTGTCGTGATACCTACTTTTGATAAATACTCTGCTGGTTTTCATTGAAGGTGTATATTGTTCAGTTAAATTTTAGAAATTGCCTATTTTTTGTTTCACTTAGTCTACTAGAATACTCTCATAGTAGGCAAACCAACACCTAGGGTCACTTTTGTGTTTACTTTGAGAGTCTTAAAAGCCACACTTAGCACCTTAAGCTCCTACCCTGAAGATATGTAACTTCATATTGATTGATACATCTAATAATACTGCAGCTAATTAGAAAAAAACAAGCATTAAATTAATCCAAGATGCAAAAATCTCTGCATTATAATACAAGAAACACAAAAAATCAAGACAATATAAATCCACCAAAAATCATAAATCCATCAGAAATGACCTCTAGTGAGACTGATTTAGAGGAAATGCCTAAGAAATATTTCAAAAGAATGATTGTAAATGTGCTCAAAGAAATCCGAGAGGAAATCAAAGGAATCAAAGAAGACATAGGAAACCAATTTAATGAAATAAGGAAGTTAATACAAGATATAAATAAGGCAATTGAAATAATAAAGAAAAACAAGTCAGAAAAACTAGCATGAAAAACAAGTCAAATAAAAAACTCTATAGAAAATCTCATCAGTAGAATGGATGAAGGAGAGAACAGAATATCTAAACTATAAGACCAGGCGGCAGGTCTAATATGGTCCATCAAAAAGAAAGTAGGAATGGGAATTTCAAAATATTTGGGACACTATGAAAAGACCAAACATAAGAATTCAGGGTATAGTAGAAGGGGAAGAATTTCACTCCAAAGGCATAGTAAGCATTTTCAACAAAATTGTAGGAGAAAACTTCCCCCAAATTGGGAAAGAGATGCCAATGCAGATACAGGAAGCCTTTAGAACACCAAACAGATAAAACCTGGCAAGAACCTCTCCTCACCATATTATAATTAAACTATCACGCATACAAACCAAAGAAAATATATTGAAAGCAGTTAGAGAGACAAATCAAGTCACATACAAAGGCATTCCATCAGGATAAGAGCAGATTAATCAATATAAACTTTAAAAACCAGAAGGGAGCCGGGCATGGTGGCACACACTTTTAATCCGAGCACTGGAGAGGCAGAGGTAGGAGGATCACTGTGAATTTGAGGCCAGCCTGAGACTACATAGTGAATTCCAGGCCAGCCTGAGCTGGAGTGAAACCCTACCAAAAAAAAAAAAAAAAAAAAAGCCAGAAGGGCTTAGAATGATGTACTCCAAGTTCTGAAAGATAACAACTGTCAACCAAGGTTGCTTGATCCTGTAGAGCTATCCATTCAAATAGATGAAAGAATAAGGACATTCCACAACAAAAGCAGGCTAAAGGAATATTTGAAGACAAAACCAGCTCTAAAGAAAATACTTGACAGGATCCTCCATGCTGAAGACAGTGGAACAAAATATAGCAGATGCTAAAATTTAACTAAACAACATACACATTCAATGAAAAGCAGCACAGAGTATTTATGCAAGAGTAGGTATTCTAACAACCAGATCCTCTAACAAAGTCACTGTCCCTTTGGGTGTGTGGTGCCCCACACCCTTAATCCTGTCAACTAGGAGGTTAAGACTTCTGGTCTGTTGAGGGTTCCAAGTCAGCTTGTGGCCAAGTGAGACCCTTCTGTAATGTACACAGAAGAGGAAAGAAAGCCACTATAAATCAAGAAGCAACAAATAACAGTCCCAAAATATAGCTTATTTAAGAATGGCAAATATGACCATCCATCAGATTTAACATAAAATTTATCCTGATATGGAGGGTGCAATTAGCACTTCTGGTTCATGCCTATATACCAGGCTTATTTGATGGGTACTGACCTGGTGTAATCTCAGTTAACTTTTGGGGTGATTTTGGTGTCAGTTATGCTGCGCTCCTGCTTGGGCCCCACTTTGCTGCACTGTGAGCTCATATAGGCTGGCTGGGTTGCTGGATTGCTGTTCTGTTTGCTGTGCTGGGTGTTGTGAGCTCCCTTCCCCAGGTCTCTGGTACTTGCTGGTGCTTGGGCTGGTGGTGGGGGATGGGAGGCTGTGGATGGTGGCTCTAGTTCTCCCACTGGTCCACGTGATCCTCTACCTGGTAATCTGCTCCTCCATTGTTCACTGAGGTCCTCCCTTCATGTTTCTTGACTTTGTGAAGAGCTCTGGTGTGAGTGGAAAATCCCCTCACCTGGCTTTTCCTGCGGCTCAAGCTGAGCCTCGCAGCTGTGGCCCCGCGGACCTGGTGCCGCTGCTGCTGGAGCCGCTTCTGCCTGCCTGTGTGGGCTCTGAGTGCTCTGGATCCCTCCTACTTCTCTGCTGCCATTGGTAATTTCTTACACACCTCACTTTTTTGTAGGAGTGTATTTTGCTGTTGTTTTTTTAAATATTTTATTTTTATTTATTTATTTGACAGAGAAAGAGGAGTGTAGAGAGAGAGAGACAGAGAGAATGAGCACGCCAGGACCTCCAGCCACTGTAAACGAACTCCATACGTGCATCTGGCTTAAGTGGGTCCTGGGGAATAGAACTAGGATTCTTTGGCTTTGCAGGCAAACGCCTTAACCTATAAGCCATCCCTCCAGCCCTTTGCTGGTTTTTATTTTTATTTTTTTGGCCTTTTCTCCCCTAGGCTGCTTTGGAGTGGTTCCTATGCTGCCATTTTAACCAGAAGAATATCCATGCTGAAGAGAAAGAAAAGATAAAAGAACCTGGAAAAAACACACCATACTCAAATAGTAGTTAATACAAGAGAACAAAGATAAAACTGGAAGAACTATAAGACAAGAAATAGGGCAGAAATAAGTACATACTTTTCAATAATAAGTCTTTTTTTTTTTCTTCAAGGTAGGGTCTCACTCTAGCTCAGGCTGACCTAGAATTCACTATGTAGTCTTAGGGTGGCCTTGAACTCATGGTGATGCTCCTACCTCTGCCTCCCAGGTGCTGGGATTAAAGGTGTGCACCACCATGCCTGGCTCTTAATGATAACTCTTAAAATCAGTGGCCTCAATGCCCTAACTAAAAGACAGGTTTGCAGACTGGTTTAAACATCAGGATCCTTCAATATGTTATTTCTAAGAAACTCACCTTTCTGTTTTTGTTTGTTTGTTTGTTTTTTGAAGTAGGGTCTCTGGCCCAGGCTGACCTGGAATTCACTATGGAGTCTCAGGGTGGCCTTGAACTCATGGCAATCCTCCTACCTCTGCCTCCCGAGTGCTGGAATTAAAGGCGTGCACCACCATGCCCAGTTTAGAAACTCACCTTTCTACAAAGGATGGACACTATCTTAGGGTGCAAGGTTGGAAAACAGTGTTTCAAGAAAATTGGCCTAGGAAACAAGCAGGGGTTGCTATCCCAATATCTGACAGGGTACACTTCAGACCAATATTAGTTAGAAAAGATAAGGAAGGTCATTTTATATTGATTAAAGGCACACTCTAACAGGAGGACATTATAATCCTAAACATATATGCACCTAACATGTGGGCTTCCAATTTCATCAAACAAATACTGTTAGAACTAAGGTCACATATAACACCAAACACATTTGTAGTGGGTGATTTTAACACCCCACTCTCATCAATTGACAGGTCATTCAGGCAAAAAAGAAATAAAGATGCGTCTGAATTAAATGAGGTCATAGAAAAAATGGACCTAACAGATATATAAAGGACATTTCATCCAAATGCTGCACATTGCTGTAAAAGAATACACATTCTTTTACAGCAGCACACACAATATTCTCTGAAACTGACCATATATTAGGAACAAAGCCAATCTTAAATACAGGAAAATTGAAAAAACTCCTTGCACTCCATCTAATCACAATGAGATCAAACTACAAATCAATAGCAAGAAAAGCTATAGCACATACACAAAATCATGGAATCTAAACAATATATTACTAAATGATGAATGGGTCAATGAAAAAACCAAGAAGGAAATAAAAAAATTCATAGAATCAAATGATGATGAGAACACAACATACCAAAACCTTGGGTACACAATGAAGGCAGAGATAAGATAGAGATGAGATAGAAATGTATAGCTTTAAGTGCCTGTATTAAGAAACTAGAATGGTTGCAAGTAAACAACTTAAAGCTTCACCTTATGGCCTTGGAAAAAGAAGAACAAAGCAAACCAAAAATCAGTAGATGGAAAGAAATAATAAAGATTAGGGCAGAAATTAATGAAATAGAACAAAAAGAAAAAGAATCAATGAAACAAAGAGTTGGTTATTTGAAAAGGATAAACAAAATTGATGAATCTTTAGCAAATCTGACCAGAAGAAAGAGAGAAGAGACACAAATTAATAAAATTAAAGGTGAGGGCCTGGAGAGATGGCTTAGTGGTTAAGGTGCTTGCCTGCAAAGCCAAAGGACATAGGTTTGGTACCCTAGGACCCAGGGAAGCCAGATGCACAAGGTAGGACATGTGTCTGGAGTTCATTTGCAGTGGCTGGAGGCCCTGGCGTGCCCATTCTCTCTCTATCCCCCCCCCCCCCATCTGCTTCTTTCACTCTCTCTCAAATAAATAAATAAAAGTTAAATTTAAGAAATTAGAGATGAGGGACCTGCTTCTCTGGAGCCTGGAAGGTGGTCTCCGAGCAGGTGGCGCCCAGCATGCACCTTCAAGGGGCACTTGTACAACTTTTGGAGTGCGATCGCATCTTTTCTGAGATGTCTGGGATTGTCCGGTCAACACAATCCTCTCCGGCGTTTAACTTGAGCAGAGGAGATGGCAAAAATTTGTCTATCCAGGTCTTATATAGTTGTGCATATTTATGCAGATGTAATTTTATACCAACCTCATTCTGATAAATGTAATAGGAAATGGAGGCAATAGGGTTAGGAAGTGGAGAGGATCAGAGTTTTTTTTTTTGAGGTAGGGTCTCACTGTAGCCCATGCTGACCTGGAATTCACTATGTAGTCTCAGGTGGCCTTGAGCTCATGGTGATCCTCCTACCTCTGTCTCCCAACTGCTGGGATTAAAGGTGTGTGCCACCACACCTGGCCAGAGTTGTTTCTTTGAGGAGGTGCCATTTGGTTAAGAGGTGAGGTATCTCTGTGCCGCCTAAGATCAGGAGAGCAAATTGGCTAGAATTTGCTCAAAGCAAATTGCTGGTTAAAAAAAAAGAAAAGAAAAGAAATTAGAGATGAAAAAGGCACCATCACAACAGATACCAGAGAAATTAAAAAAATCATAGGGACATACTATAAGAACATATACTCCACTAGTCTGAAAGAAAAGGATGATTTCCTTAATTTATATGACCTAACAAAATTAAAAGAAGAGGAGATTAATTACTTAAATAGATCTACTACAAATATGGAGATCCAAGCAGTTATAAAAAATCTCCCAACTAAAAAATGTCCAGGCCCAGATGGATTCACTGGTGAATTTTACCAGACCTTCATGGCAGAACTAACACCAATGCTTCTCAAACTTCTACATAAAATAGAAGGAATCCTAATGGGGGTTAAAAGCCCTAAGTGAGGTCAGGGAAAGAGACTTAGTAAAGGAAAGGTGAAGGGAGGGCTAATCAAAATCTAAGAGGATATAAATAAATCATATGGGAACCTACTTTTTTGGACAATGGAACACTCAGGAGCTGTCTTTTGTTGCTAGAAAATTTTCAGTGCCAGTGATGGGATACCTTCCAGTGAGTTGTTGGCCAGGGAGGTCCCTGATGCCCCCAAATAGATGGTAAGACCCTATTGCTGAAGACTCTACATACTTGGGCTGCAAGGCCACTGAGAAATCCTGCTGGAACTGAGCTGATAACCTCCGCCATGTAGACCAGCTGACAGAAAGCTGGAAGAAACCATTATGCATGCAGTTCAATAGGAGAAAGAGAAATCACCAGTGAAGATACTCAACAGTGGACACTACAAGTCTTACATTTGGCCAGCCAGGCCAAATCAGCCAATGGGTGCAATAGTGGCACATCTGTTGTTGTGGAAACTAACTGCCCTCTATTTGGACTGGAGGCCTGCTCCATGGGAGGGAATACATCCCTGATACTGAAAACCTACGACAGGGGTATTCATGAGCCCTAGGGGTGTAACATCTGTTGCTATCTGACTAAACATGTATACTATGCTCATCAAACTGCCCAGTAAGCACTTCTCTTAATGTTCATACCCATAAGTTAAGCTACTCTCACTTTTGGTTACAGAACCTTCTCTTTTCAGATGGAAGTAACCTTCGGATGACTCAGAAGACACCATGGTGTTGACAAGATGTGACAGAGGAGTGCTCAACACTGAAATACCTTTATTATCACATCTTCCAAGACTCAGGGTCCATTGCGGAAGAGGTGGCAGAAAGAATGTATGAGCCAAAGGAAGGGTAAGACTCCTTACAATGTGCTCCTCCAGACACAAAATGGCCTGGATATCCATGACCTCACAGTGCCTGACACTACCTATACAAGACCATCATAACAGGAGGAAAAGATGATGACATCAAAATAAAAGAGAGACTGATTGAGAGGAGGAGGGGATATAATGGAGAATGAAGTTTCAAAGGGGAAAGTGGGGAGAGGAAGGGCATTATCATGGGATATTGTTTACAATCATGGAAGTTGTTAACAAAAATAATAAAAAAATAGAAGGAATCCTATAAACCACTTCTACCAAGCCAGTATCACCCTGATACCAAAACCAGACAAAGATAGAATAGAAAAAGAAAAACTACAGACCAATCTCCCTCATGAACATAGATGCAAAAATTCTTAACAAAATATTGGCAAATAGAATACAAGAATATATCAGAAAAATCATTCACTCCAACCAAGTAGGCTTCATCTCAGAGATGCAGGGATGGTTCAACCATATGCAGATTGATAAATGTACTATATTATATAAGTGGACTGAAGGACAAAAATCACATGATCATCTCATTAGATGTAGGAAAAGCATTTGACAAAATCGAACATCCCATCGTGATAAAAGTCCTATGGCAACTAGGACTAGAAGGAACATATCTCAACATAATAAAGGTTATTTATGACACCTACAGTCAACATAATATTAAATGGAGAAAAACTTGGTGCTTTTCCACTAAAATCTGGAACAAGACAAGGGTGTCCACTGTGCCCACTTTTATTTAATATAGTACTGGAAGTCTTAGCCATAGTAATAAGGCAAGAGACACACATAAAAGGGATACAAATTGGAAAGGAAGAGAGCAAGTTATCATTATTTGCAGATGACATGATTCTATACATAAAGGACCCTAAAGACTCTACTAGCAAACTGTTACAGCTGATAAATACTTATAGCCATGTAGCATGATTCAAAGTAAACACATAGAAATCAGTAGCCTTCCTATATGCTAACAACTAATGCACAGAGGATGGAATCAGAGAATCACTCCCATTCACAATTGCATTTTTAAAAAAAGTACCTTGGAATAAACCTAACGAAGGAAGTGAAGGATCTCTACAATGAAACAAGGAAGAAATTGCAGATGACACTAGGAAATGGAGAGACATCCCCTGTTCTTGGATTGAAAGAATAAATATTGTGAAAATGGCAATCTTACCCAAAGCAATCTACACATTTAATGCAATCCCCATCAAATTTCCAACAGCATTCTTCACAGAAATAGAGAAAACAATAAAAAAAAATTCATTTGGAAGCAAAAAAAAAAAAAAATCTCAAATATCTAAAACATTTTTTTTTGTTTGTTTTTTCGAGGTAGGGTCTCACTCTGGTCCAGGCTGACCTGGCATTAACTCTGTCATCTCAGGGTGGCCTTGAACTCATAGCAATCCTCCTACCTCTGCCTATCGAGTGCTGGGATTAAAGGCGTGTGGCACCATGCCCGGCTATCTAAAACAAAAATAAGCCTGGTGGGGCTGGAGAGATGGTTCAGCAGTTAAGCACTTGCCTGTGAAGCCTAAGGACCCTAGTTCGAGGCTCGATTCCCCAGGACCCACGTTAGCCAGATGTACAAGGGGGCACACGTGTCTGGAGTTCGTTTGCAGTGGCTGAAAGCCCTGGCGCGCCCATTCTCTCTGTCTCTATCTGCCTCTTCCTCTCTCTGTCTGTCACTCTCAAAAAAAAAAAAAAAAAGCCTGGTGGTATCACCATACCTGATTTTAACCTATACTACAGAGCCATAGTAACAAAAATAGCATGGCCCTAGCACAAAAACAAACATGTAGACCAATGGAACAGAACAGAGGATCCTGATGTAAGTCCGGGTAGCTATAGCCACCTGATCTTTGACAAAATGACAAAAATACTCATTGGAGAAAAGACAGCTTCTTCAGCAAATGGTGCTGAGAAAACTGGATATGTACATGTAGAAGGATGAAAATAGATCCTATCTCTCTCCATGCACAAGAATTATGTCCAAATGGATCAAAGACTTTAATATCAGATTTGAAACTCTGAAACTGATAGAGGAAAAAGTAGGGGAAACCCTTCAACATATTAGTCTTGGCAAAGACTTTCTGAATATAACCCCAATTGTTCAGGAAATAAAACCACAGATCAACCACTGGGACCTCATGAAGTTACAAAGGATTTGTGTAGCAAGGGACACTGTGAATACAGCAAAGAGGCAACCTACAGAACTGGAGAAAAATCTTTGCCATTCATCTGACAGAGGGTTGATATTCAAAATATACAAATAACTCAAAAAACTAAATAATAAGAAATCAAACAAGCGATGGATCTAAATAGAGAGTTCTCAAAAGAACAAGATGGCATATAAACATCTAAAAAAAGTTCTACATCCTTAGCCATCAGGGAAATGCAGATTAAAACTACATTGAGAGTCCATCTCATTCCTGTGACATTGGCTACCATCATGAAAACAAATGACCATAAATTCTGGTGAGGAGGTGGAAAAAGAGGAACCCTTCTACACTGTTGGTGGGAATGCAATCTGGTCCAGCTACTATGGAAAACAGTGTGGATGTTCCTGAGACAGCTACAAATAGATTTACCATATGGCCCAGCTATACCACTCCTAGGCATATTTCTTAAGGACTCAACTCACTACCTTAGAGATACTTGCTCAAGCATGTTTATTGCCTCTCTATTCACAATAGCTGGGAAATGGAAACAGCCTAAATGTCCCTCAACTGATGAGTGGATAATGAAGATGTGGCACATTTACACAATGGAGTTCTACTCAGTGGTAAAGAAAAATGAAATTATGAAATTTGCAGGAAAATGGATGGATCTGGAAAGGATTATACTTAGAGGTAACCTAGGCTCAGAAAGCCAAACGTTACATGTTCTCTCTCATATGTGGATCTTAGCTACAAATGATTGGACTTCTGTGTGAGTAGGAATAAAACTCAGTAGCAAAGGCCAATAAGCTAGAAATGGGACATAAGTGGAACAGAAAGGGAGGGAGGAGGTACTTAATAGGATGCTGTTGTATATATGTAAGTAGAATAGATTAATGGGGGAGAAAAAGCCCAAGTGAGGTCAGGGGAAGAAATTGAGTAAAGGAAAGGTGGAGGGAGGGCTAATCAAAATCTAAGAGGATAAAAATAAATCATATGGAAACCTACTTTTTTGGCAATGAAACACTAAGAAGCCATAGGTTGTTACTAGAAAATTTTCAGTGCCGGGGATGGGATACATTCCAGTGAGTTGTTGGCCAGGGTAGGCCATTTCAGAGGCTCTTGGTTTCCCCCCAAGAATAAATGGTAAGACCTCATTGCTGAAGACTCCACATACTTGGGCTACAAGGTTACTGAGAAATCCTGCTGCAGCTGAGCTGAAAACCTCCTCCATGTAGACCAGCTGACGGAAAGCTTCACAGGAAAGCACTTTACTATGCCATCTTTCCAGCCCTCTACAGAGTTTTTTATTTCACTCACTCTGTTCTTCATTGTGAGTATTTCTGACTGGTTTTCCTTTATTATTTCTATTTCCTTATTTCTGTCTTGTATTGACCTTATTTCATTAAATTGGTTTCCTATGTCTTCTTTGATTCCTTTGATTTCCTGTTAGATTTCTTTGAACAAATTTATCATCATTCTTTTGAAATCTTTCTCAGGCATTTCCTCTAAATCAGTCTCACTGGAGGTCGTTTCTAACACATTAATACTTTTTGGTGGATTTATATTGTATTGATTTTTGTGTTTCTTGTATTATAAGGTAGAGATTTTAATTTTAATTTTATTTATTTATTTACCTGACAGGGAGAGAGAGAGAGAGAGAGAGGGAATGAATGGGCATGACAGGGCCTCCAGCCACTGCAAATGAACTCCAGACACATGCTCTCCCTTGTACATCTGGCTAACGTGGGACCTGGGGAATCGAACGTGGGTCCTGTGGCTTTGCAGGCACATGCCTTTATCACTAAGCCATCACTCTGTAATGAGATTTTTGCAGCTTGGATTAATTTAATGCTTAGATTTTCTAATTAACTGCAGTATTATTAGATGTATCAATCAATCTGATGTTATATATCTTTAGGATAGGAGCTTAAGTTGCTAGGTGTGGCTCTTAAGACTCTCAGAGTAACCACGAAAGTGACCTTAGGTGTTGGGTTTGCCTGCTATAAGAGTATTCAAATATGCTGAGTGGAACAAAATACAGGCAAATTCTAAAACTTAACTAAACAATGTACACATTTAATGAAAAATAGCAGAGTATGCAAGAGCAGGTATTATGACAACCAGATCTGCTAAAAAGTCACAGTCCCTAAAGATGTGTCTTGCCCCACACCCTTAATCCTGTCAACTGGGAAGCTAAAATTTCTGGTCTGTAGAGGGCTGCAAGTCAGCTTGTGATCAAGTGAGACCCTTCCTCAACGAACAACAGAAGAGGAAACAAAGGCACTGTAAATAGGGAGCAACGAATTACAAGCCCAAAATACAGTTTATTTAAGAATGACAATTCGACCATCCATCAGATTTAACACGTAATTTATCCTGACATGGAAGGTGCAATTAGCACTTCTGATTGAAGCCTATATACCAGGCTTATTTTGCTTCTGCTTGGGTCTCTCTTTGCTGTGCTGTGGGCTCAGGTAGGCTGGCTGGGTCACTGGGTTGCTGCTCTGATCGCCTGTGCTGGGTGCTTTGTAGGTGAGCTCCCTTCCCCAGGTCTCTGGTGCTTGTGCTGGCGGTGGGGGAGGGGAGGCTGTGGATGGTGGCTGAAGTACTCCCACTGGGTGATCCTCTTCCTCAAGAGCTGCTTCATTGGTCTCTGCTGTCCTTCCTTCACATTTCTTGAGTTTGCAAGGAGTCCCGGTGTGAGTGGAGAACCCCTCACTTGGCTTTTCCTGCAGCTCAGGCTGAGCCTTGTGGCTGGGGCCACTTGGACTTGGCTCCGCTGCTGCTGGAGGTGCTCTGGATCTCTCCTACTTTTCTCCTGCAGTTGATCATTTCTTATACACCTCACTTTTTGGTAGAAGTGTGTATTTTTTTTTTGGCTTTTTCTCCGCTAGGCTGCTTTGGTGTGGTTCCTATGCCACCATCTTACCTGAAAGTCCTTTTTTTTTTTTTTTCCCTTTGGTTTTCCAAGATAGGGTTTCATTCTAGCCCAGGCTGACCTGGAATTCACTATGTAGTCTCAGGGTGATCCACCTCTGCCTCCCACGTGCTGGGATTAAAGGCGTGCGCCACCATGCCCAGCTTGCTTGCCTGCCTGCTTTTTTTTTTTTTTTTTTTTTTTTTAGGTAGGGTTTCACTCTAGCCAAGGCTGGAATTCATTCTGCAGTTACAGGCTGGCCTCAAACTCACAGCAACCCTCCTACTTCTGCTTCCTAAATGTTGGGATTAAAGGTGTGTGCCACCACGCCCACCCAAAAAGGTAGAGTCTGGATTAGACTCTCTGCAAGTGGAACAGAGAATCCTCAGGAGACTCTTGTATACTGGGGTTAGGTGTGCGTTACTCAACAAATATTTGCTGAGAGCTGGTTCTCATGCATTTGGCATTAATCTCTTCTAGAAATTAAATTACATGGTCACATATGTTGGTATATGTGGTGGTTTGATTCAGGTGTCCCCCATAAACTTAGGTGTTCTGAATGCTAGGTTCCCAGCTGATGGATATTTGGGAAGTAATGCCTCCTGGAGGGAGTGTATTGTTGGGGGCGGGTTTATGGGCTTTATAGCCAGTTTCCCCATGCCAGTGTTTGGCACACCCTCCTGTTGCTGTGGTCTCCCTTCTGTTGGCCAGGGGGTGATGTCCACCCTCTGCTCATGCCATCGTTTTCCCCTGCCATCATGGAGCTTCCCCTCGAGCCTGTAAGCCAAAATAAATCTCTTTTTCCCAGAAGCTGCTCTTGGTTGGGTGATTTCTAACAGCAATGCAAACCGGACTGCAACAGTATATGTCTCTGTATCTAATGTTTTAATCTCATTGACAGAACTTGTGCTTTTGGATTTTTCCTTCCTTTCAGAGTTGGGAACTAAAGCCAGGGCCTCATGCACGCTAGTTAAGCATGTTACCATTACATACACAGTCTTCAGAATTTTTTTTTTTTTCCTGGACATGCTGACCCATAACTGTAATCCCAGCATTTGGGGTCTGGAGGCAGGAGGATCTGGAGTTCATGGTTATCCTTGATTTGATTACCTGGTGAATTCAAGTCCAGTCTGGGCTACATGAAACTCTGTCTCAAAATCCAAAATAAAACAAACAAAAACACAGATAGTACTGAGAACTCTTTTCTTTTTCTTCCTTCTTCCCATCCCTCCTCCTCCTCGTTTTTTGTTTTTTAGTTTTTCTTCGAGGTAGGGTCTCATTTTAGCTCAGGCTAACCTGGATCTCACTCTAGTGTCAGGCTGGCGTTGAACTCATGGTGATTCTCCTCCTCTGCCTCTGAAGTGCTGGCATTAAAGGTGTGCACTACTGTGCCCGTTTTAGAGCTTGTTTCTCGTATTGCCATTCTATCTCCAGACCCTATCATAGAAACTGTTATGCGGTAAATTTTGGGAAAAAAATCCCTAAAATGAATGCAAATATTTGAATTTAGACATTGTGGAAGACCCTAAACATCATAAGTGTTTGCCCTCATAGTTTGTATGGTTAGGGAAGTAGACTATGGAAAGTTTAGGTTTATAGTGGGGTTCCTAGAGCAGTTTGTGCTTTGGTCCTAAAAAGGGAGTGGGTTTGGAGAGATGGCTCAGAGGTTAAAGATGCTTGATTATTTTTGCTAGGCATGGTGGTGCATGCCTTTAATCCCAGCACTGTGGAGGCAGAGGTAGGAGGATGGCCATGAGTTCGAGGCCACCCTCAGAGTATATAGTGAATTCCAGATCAGCATGAGCTACAGCGAGACCCTACCTTGAAAAAAAAAAAAAAGTTGCTTGTTTTCGAAGTCTGATGGCCTGGGTTAGTCTCATTCTGCAGAACCCATGTAAAGCCAGATGCACAAAGTGGTTCATGCGTCTGGAGTTCATTTGCTTTGGCAAGAGGCCCTAGTGCACCTATTCTTTTTGTGGGCTTTGCCAAAAACAAAGAACAAAAAACAAGGGAGTGCTTGTTACACAAGGATTATAACAGGAATGGTGGAAAATACTCCATGAAAGAGATTGCAAATGTATCCTGGAGAGTCCTAAAGTGGGCTGTGAAAGTGACACACTGAAACAATTTAGGTTGATCCGTCTGTCAGCTTTAATGTCAGTTAAAATAAGTAGCTAAAAGAAAAGTAGCTCACACTACACATTAACCAAACTTGGAATTCGAAAATTCCTATAATTCTAGTACCGAACATATGAGTTGAATTCTATTTTGGGTCATGTAAAAATTAAAAAAAAAAAAAAAAGTCGGGCATGGTGGGGCTTAATCCCAGCACTCTGGAAGCTGAGAGAAGGATCACTGTGAGTTCGAGGCCAGCCTGAGACTTGGTCTGGGCTACAGCGAGACCCTACCTTGAATAAAAAAAAAAAAGGCTAAAATAGTGTACCTAAAGTCCTGATTACCAAATAATTTTTTAAAAAATCATTTTTCTTAGTATTGATGAGTCTTAGGATATTCCATATTTTAGCCTCCATCGCTGGCTTAAGGTCGTGGGCCAGTCGCCCGGAGTATCTAATGCCAGCTGTCAGTGACGCGTGGACTGCTCGCGCTCCGAGCTTTCCAGCACTCATTCAGTGTGCCACCAGTAAGGAGGGTGTCAGTTCTCGCGCCCATTTTCCCGCTGAGCAAACCGAACGTTATCGGGCCGGAGGGGAAAAGCGACCGTGGAGACCTCCCCGATTCAGGACGCTGCAGGCACGCGGGCCAGGGCTCTAGAAGAAAATCTCTCCCAAGGTAACCACAGCCCGCAGGCCTCTTTTGGGCGCCGTTCCAAAATCATGGTCTCTGATTGGCAGGGTTGGGAAAGGCTGGACGACTCTTATTGGCTAATTGGACGTCGAACCAGGTCTTCACCCGGTTACGGAAGCCGACGAGGGCCCAGCGCTGGCTCTGCCTGGAGGAAGTTAACCGCAGAAACCTAGACAGCGGCGCTCTGGTGTCTTGGACTGCAATGGCTACTGCAGAAGCGAGCGGTAGCGAGCGGAAAGGAGAGGGCGGCGACACCTCTGTCACCTACTACCGGCTGGCGGAGGTGGCGAAGCGGAACACGTCGAAGGAAGTATGGATGGTGATCCACGGACGCGTCTACGATGTCACCCGCTTCCTCAACGAGGTGGGGCCCTGGGAGGTGCCCCCGGGAACTGCAGGGCTGAGGGGTGACCCTGTGGCGTGGAATGTGTGCAGGAAGGAAAAGAGGCCTGGCGGAGCGCGATAAGGCCCCCGACAGGGGCCGCGACCCCCTACGCAGGGAACGGGCGTGGTGGTGGTGGTGGTGGGGTGGCCCAGCAAGCTTGGGTCGGCCTGCATTTCCATCTGACACCGAATCCCCTGGCCTAAGGCGGCGTGTGCATTTCTCATGCTTTGACCACTTGCTGTGCGCTAGGCTAAACTCTCAAGCCACCAGCCCCGTTTTACATAAAAGGAAACTGAGGCGCAGAGAAGCTGCGAACTCTCAAGGTCACACACTTACTACCTAAGCCATTCGAACAGGAGTGCTCTATACTTGTGTTCTTTCCAGTATGCCTGCTTCCCCTCCCCCCCACCAATGGAAGGAAAGGTTCTCACTCTAGCCCAGGTGAACCTGCAACTCACTCTGTAGACCCAGGCTGGCCTCGTGCTCACGCGATTCTCCTACCTCTGCCTCCTAAGTGCATGTGCCACCATACCCGCCTGGGGTTTTCACTTTCTTAAGGGCATGCTGAGATTTAAAAAAAAAAAAAAAAAATTAAAAACAATTTTTAAATTAAAACTTTTTTTTTTTTTTGGTTTTTAGAGGTAGGGTCTCACTAGCCCAGACTGACCTGGAATTCACTCTGTAGTCTCAGGGTGGCCTCAAACTCTTGGTGATCCTCCTACCTCTGCCTCCCGAGTGCTGGGATTAAAGGCGTGCGCCACCATGCCCGGCAAAAGATTTTATTTTTATTTATTTATTTGAGACAGAGAGGAGAGAGAGAAAATAGATGCATCAGGGCCTCTAGTCACTGCAAACGAACTCCAGACGCATGAGCCACCCTGTGCATCTGGTTTACGTGGGACCTGGGTCCTTAGGCTTCTCAGGCATGTGCCTTAACTGCTAAGTCATCTCTCCAGGCCGCATGCTGAGATTTTTATTTTCTACCCCTGCCCTGGATTATGTTGCAGATGACTTAAAATGGTTTGAAATGATTTCTTCCCCTGCTTTGAGTTGACCCTGAAGCCAGGTCATGAGTTAAACCTTTTTTTTTTTCTTTCCCCTGTTATTATGTTCCCTCACCCTCTTAAATATTTTGGAAATAATATTTTGTGGTACTGGGTCCTGTGCATGCTAGGCAAGTACTGTACCACTAAGCCAGTTCTCTCACCCTCTTTCTCAACTCTTAGCTGGTTGTAATAGGTTTTATTACACAATTTCTCTTTCAGATCATTGCACAACTGATTTTATTTATTTATTTGAAACACGTTCTCATGTAGCCCAGGCTGGCCTTGAATTCACTCTGTAGCTGAGATGACCATGAGCTGCTGATCTTCCTGCTTCCACTTCCAAGTGCTGGCTTTACCACCACACCTGGATTTTGATTTGCTTTTTATGTTTTTTTTTTTTTAATTAATTTGAAGAGAATGAGTGTGGTTATGCCAAGGACTTTTGCCACTGCAAACTCCAGTTGCATGCACCATCTTTATGTGCTTCTCCAGCCCTAACCTAATTTATTTTTAATTTGAGGAAACAGAACAGGCCTTTTTATTTATTTAAATGAACTTTATTAAAAGTGCTGTTTACATACTGTGAGTTGTGCACATTTAAAATTTAGTTTTGAGCCGGGTGTGGTGGCGCACACCTTTAATCCCAGCAGTCGGGAGGCAGAGGCAGGAGGATTGCTGAAAGTTCGAGGTCACCCCGAGACTCCATAGTGAATTCCAGGTCAGCCTGAGCTACAGTGAGACCCTACCTTGGAAAACCAAACACACACACATGTATGTATGTATGTATGTATGTATGTATATATGTATGTATGTACTTTGCTTGGTCCTTAGTCCCAGGATTTGGGAAGCTGAGATAGGAGGATCACTATGAGTTCAAGGAAACCTGGAGCTACACAGTGAGTTCCAGATTAGCCTGGGCTATAGTGGGTTCCATACCTTGAATAAAACAACAACCAATATAGAATATGTATATACACAATTTACTGAGCTTTGACAAATGTATTGAGCCATGTAACCACAACCTCAATGAAGAAGTAAAACATTTCCATTACCCTGAAAAATGTCCTGGTGTTCCTTTGCTGCCATTCTCCTCACCCAGGGAACCATTGTAGCCACTAAAGATTAGTTTGGGAAGATGGACTGGGGATGGAGGTTACTGGATCTCTTTGTTCTTCTCAGTGGGGTTACATGGAATAAGTCTCCTTTTAATGCCTTTCACTGTTAATTTGGCTCTTTTAACTGGCTTGTGAAGGCTGGATGGTCAAGCCTGGTTTGAAGCTGCCAGGCATAGGATCTGACCCTGATTCCAGTAATCATTTTGGTGAGCCATTGCAGAAGAAAAGAAAAGTTTGGCTACCAGCCATTCACAAGTTGACCCCAGATGGAGGGAAAGATTAAAGGGTCTCAATAGCTTCAGGAATCATTTTATTCCAGGGACATTTTCTTGTTTTCCCACTTCTGTCATCAGCTCCTTGTTACCTTTAGTTGCTGAGTCAGAAAAAGGAGTACTTAGATTTTGTTTTGGTCTTTCAAGAAATTTTGACCTTTGTTACCCATTAACTTATCAACAGTGGAGAATTTTGAAGATACTGAGGAAGGTTATAGAAGATTATTTATTAATTCAGTTTTGATTTATTTATTTTTGAGATATCCATCTTTCCAGCCCTGTATAAAAGCTTTTTTTTTTTTTTTTTTTTTTTTTTTTTTTTTTTTTTTGTGGTAGGGTCTCCCTCTAGCCCAGGCTGACTTGAAATTCACTCTGTTCTCAGGGTGCCCTTGAACTTAATGACCATTCTACCTCTGCCTCCTGAGCTGGGATTAAAGTGTGTCCCATGACACCCAGCATAAAAATATTTTTAAAAATAATTTCAGCCAGGCATTATGGCGCACACCTTTAATCCCAGCACTTGGGAGGCAGAGGTAGGAGGATCGCTGTGAGTTTGAGGCCACCCTGAGACTAGATAGTGAATTCCAGGTCAGTCGTGATTGAGTGAGACCCTACCTTGAAAAACTTGTTTACTTGAGAGACAGTCAGTGAATATGGGCACACTAGGGCCTCTTGACACTACAAACTCTAGGTGCATGCACCACTTTATGCATCTGGCTTTATGTGGGTACTGAGGAAGTGAACCCAGGCTGGCAGGCTTTATAAGCAAGTGCCTTTAACTGCTGAGCCATCTCTGTAGCCTGTGAAGCTTTTAAAGATTGGACTAATGAATCTTTCTAGTGGACAAGAAATTCAATTCAAGAATTAAATAATTGCTTACATATGTATAGTATATCTCTTTGTTTGTTTTTCAAGGTAGGGTCTCGCTCTAGCCCAGGCTGACCTGGGTATCACTATGTAGTCTCAGGCTGGCCTCAAACTCATGGTGATCCTCCTACCTCTGCCTCCCGAGTGCTGGGATTAAAGGCATGCACCATCATGTCGGGCTAGTACATCACTTTCTCTTCAGGACTAGAATTTGAATCCACTGGCCTCTTGTTCTTAGGCAAGTACTCTACCACTGAAGTACATTCCAGATTCATCTTTTGTTTATTTGAGGCACAATTTCATCATGAAGCTTAGGATGAGCCCTGAACTGTCTGTGGTCCTTCTACCGCAACCTCCTGATTACTAGGATTACAAGCCTGTACCATTACATCTGGCTTCTAGCTTCATTACAACAAATTTTTTTTAACAAATTTTTAATTTTATTTATTTTTTAAGTATTTATTTACTTAGAAATAGAAAAGAGGCAGAGAGAGAGAGAGACAGAGTCAGAGACAGACAGACAGTGGGCATGCCAGGGCCTCTAGCCACTGCAAATGAGCTCCAGATGCATGTACCACTTTGTGCATGTGCCCTTGTATAGATTCTGTGGAATTGAACCCAGGCCATCAAACTTTGCAAGCAAGCACCTTTAACCATTGAGCCATCTCTCCAGCCCTCCCAAAATATAACTTAGAACATCATTTATTTACTCTTGGTTTTCCAAGGTAGGGTCTCACTCTAGCTCAGGATGACCTGGAGTTCACTATGTAGTCTCAGGGCAGCCTCAAACTCATATTGATCTCTTATATCTGCCTCCTGAGTGCTGGGATTAAAGGTGTGTGCCACCACACCTGGCTAAAACATCATTTATAATAAGTAGGTAGTTATATACTTTTTTTGTTTGTTTGTTTTTGTTTTTTCCAGGTAGAGTCTTGCTCTAGTCCAGGCTGACCTGGAATTAGTCTCAGGCTGTCTTAACAATCCTTCTACCTCAGCCTCCAAAATGCTTGGGTTAAAGGTGTGAGCCACTAGGCCTGGCTAGTGCAGTTTTTGTGGTTTTATTGTCCCAAAATTTCTTCCTGATTCAGAATAGGTAGTGAATTTGCAAGGGACCAGTTATATAGTGGTTTTGCATACTTGTTTCAACATGTACCGATGTAGTGAGAGATATATCTGGTGTGCAAGTTTTCTCTTGAAGTTTGAGCCAAAGACCTTTAGCTGTAGCTAGCTATGATGGTGATGATGGTTAATAGTAGAGGTAGGGAACGGGATCTAGAACTTGCTCTGTAGCTAAGGCTGCCCTTGCATTTACAATTCTACCTCAGCCTCCTGAATGCTGGGGTTAAAGGAGTTCTAATTCCATCACTCCAGCTAAGCTACTCACAGTCCTGGAAAACTTCATCCAGGGTCGGCAGCTTTCCACTACAACCCATGGTCCATCCTCACGGCTGCATTGGGTTCTCAATGCAGGCATTCAGCAAACCTGCTTCACACTGCCCATGGCCATTTCCAAAACACAAGACTGCATTGCAAACTCAATGATCCTCTCTTTCCTGCATTTTTTTTTTTTTTTTTTCCGAGGTAGGGTCTCACTCTAGCTCAGGCTGACCTGAAATTCACTATGGAGTCTCAGGGTGGCCTCAAACTCACGGTGATCCTTCTACCTCTGCCTGGGATTGAAGGCGTGTACCACCATGCCCGGCTTCTTTCCTGCATTTCTTATACTCCACAATACCAGGTAGGGAGCCAATTTGTTAATCCCGGGGGGAATAAAGCAGACTTTGAAGAACAGGACACTCCTTGAGCTCTCAGGTCCCCTCAAAAAAGTCTGCATTCTTCTAGTTGCCCCAGTTGCAGGTCAGCTGGCCCAGTCTCAGTGGTTGTAATCTCATATAATTACAGCTGAACAGGTAGAAGTTTGGACCCAAAGATTTCTTTCTTTTTTTTTTTTTTTTTCCCTGTGTCATATCTCTCTGCTCACATCAGTGTGTTTGTATGCAAAGGAACCCTGCACAAGTTCTCAGGACTCTGGCATAACAGCAAACCTCTCACACAAACTGCTTCTAGCTCAGTTCAGGCAGTTTTTTCTCACCCTCATAAGCCAAACTTCACAGTCCATAGTTGTTATTACATTCAAGTCTTTCAACTTTGAAGGGCTGGAGAGATGGCTTAGTGGTTAAGCGCTTGCCTGTGAAGCCTAAGGACCCCGGTTCAAGGCTCGGTTCCCCAGGTCCCACGTTAGCCAGATGCACAAGGGGGCGCACGCGTCTGGAGTTCGTTTGCAGAGGCTGGAAGCCCTGGCGCGCCCATTCTCTCTCTCTCCCTCTATCTGTCTTTCTCTCTGTGTCTGTCGCTCTCAAATAAATAAATAAAAAATTAAAAAAAAAAAAAAGAATGGTCCATCAAGCTGTGCTCATAGCACTGCAAGGTGTCTCTTAGGCCAAGGTTTCAAGTCCTTCCATATTCCTCTTGAAAATCAGCTTTAAAAGACCAAAGTTGGGCTGGAGAGATGGCTTAGCGGTTAAGCGCTTGCCTGTGAAGCCTAAGGACCCCGGTTCGAGGCTTGGTTCCCCAGGTCCCACGTTAGCCAGATGCACAAGGGGGTGCACGCGTCTGGAGTTCGTTTGCAGAGGCTGGAAGCCCTGGCGCGCCCATTCTTTCTCTTCCTCTATCTGTCTTTCTCTCTGTGTCTGTCGCTCTCAAATAAAAAAAAAAAAAAGACCAAAGCTACACAGTCAGGTATCTAGCAGCAATCCCACTCATTGGTGCCAATATTACTGTTGAAATCAGGTTCATATTGCTGGCAGAAATCACCTGACCAAGAGCAGCTTTTGGGGAGAAAAGGGTTTATTTTGGCTTATAGATTCTAAGGGAAGCTCCATGATGGTGGGAGAAAACGATGGCATGAGCAGAGGTGGATATTACCCCCTGGCCAACATAAGGTAGACAATAGCAACAGGAGATTATGTCTAACACTTGCAAGGGGGAGCTGGCTATGACACCCATAAGCCTTCCCCCAACAGTACACTACCTCCTGGAGGTGTTAATCCCCAAATCTCCATCAGTGGGGAACCAAGCATTCAGACACCTAAGTTTGTAGGGGGGCATCTGAATCAAACCACCACAGCATGTGTTGCCATACTGAGTTTACTACAGTGTTAGAGACGAGACCCCAGAGTGTGTGCATGCAAGGTAAATGCACTACCAACTGAGCCACACCCCCAGCTCTGCTATTGGTTTTATGTATTAAGATTATGACTGGAAATGGAAATAGAATCTGCCATTAGTTCCCCCACCCGCCTCCATGTAGTGTCTCACTCTAGTCTAGGCTGACCTGGAATTCACTGTGTAGTCTCAAAGTGGCCTCGAATTCACAGCGATCCTTCTTCCTCTACCTCCCGAGTACTGGGGTGCTGGGATTAAAGGCATGTGCAATTATGCCTGGCTGCAGTTGTTTTTTTGAGGCAGGGTTTTATGTAAACTAGGCTTGCCTTAAATTTTCTATGTAGTAAAAGGTGACATTGTTCATAAACTTCTTTTTTTTTTTTTTTTTTTTTTTGAGGTAGGGTTTTGCTCTAGCCTGCCCTGGAATTCACTGTGTAGTCTCAGGATAGCCTTGAAGTCACAGTGATCTTCCTATCTCAGCCTCCCGAGTGCTGGGATTAAAGGTGTGTGCCACCACTCTCAGCTGTCCCTTTTTAAAAATATATATATTTATTTAGTTGGGAGAGGAGTGGCAGATAGAAAGAATGGGCACATCAGGACCTCCAGCCATTACAAATGAACTCCAGACTCATGTACCATCTTTTTTTTTTTTTTTTTTTTTTTGGTTTTTTGAGGTAGGGTCTCACTCTGGCTCAGGCTGACCTGGAATTCACTATGTAGTAGTCTCAGGGTGGCCTCGAACTCTCAGCGATCCTCCTACCTCTGCCTCCCGAGTGCTGGGATTAAAGGCGTGCGCCACCACGCCCGGCTCTCATGTACCATCTTGTGCATGTGGCTTTACTTGGTACTGGGGAATTGAACTTGGGTCCTTTGGCTTCGCAGGCTAGTGCCTTAACCACTATGTCATTTCCCCAGCCCTATCCTTTAAACAGATGTTACTGTCTCCAGCTTCTGAGTGGCTAGGATTATAGGAATGCCATGCTTAGTTTTAATGTGGTGCTGGTGCTCAAACTTAGGGCTTCATGAATGCCAGGCACGCACTCTACCAAATGAGGAATATACCCAGCTCCGTTCTTCCCCCTCCCCCGCGCCCCCCCCCCCCCCCCCCGCAGGGTTTCACTGTTGCTCAGGCTGACCTAGAGTTCATTATGTAGTGTCAGGGTGGCCTCCAACTCATGGCGATCCTCCTACCTTTGCCTCCTGAGTGCTGGGATTAAAGGCGTGTGCCACCATGCCCTGCTTTTGCAAGCAATTGCTTTTAACCACCACACCAGGGCCTTTAACCACTGCAAAGGAGCTCCAGATGCATGTGCCCCTTGTGCATCTGGCTTATATGGGTATTAGGTAATCAAACCTGGGTTCTTAGGCTTCACAGGTAAACACCTTAACTGCTTAGCCATCTCTCCAGCCCTTACCTGTTTTCTTTTTCTGTGTATTAGCAATTTGTTTATTTTATTTTATGACTATGCCAAAATTTGTTGATTCATTCACCTATTGATTGGTATTTGGATAGTTTCCAGTTTGGGGCTATTGTGAATAAACCTGCTTGCTCATTTTTATGTACTGATCCTATGTGGGTGTATATTTCATTCTTGAGTAACGACCAACTAGTAAAATTGATGAGTGAGATTATATAGCTTTAATTTTATAAATAAGTGCCAGAGCTTTCCATAGAACCCACAGCATTTTATATTCACACTAGGTACAATACATGAGTTTTCCAATTTCTCCACATCTTCATTGACATGTTGCAGTTTTTAGTCATTTTACTTCCAGCTAGCATAATGGGTAAGCAGTGGTATATAATTTACAGTTTTTAAAATTTTATTTTTATTTATTTATTTATATTAGAGAGAAACAGGCAGAGAGAGAGAGAGAGAGAGAGAATGGGCATACCAGGGCTTTCAGCCACTGCAGATGAACTCCAGATGCATGCGTCCCCTTGTGCATCTGGTTTACATGGGTCCTGGGGAATCAAACCAAGGTCCTTTGGCTTTGCAGGTAAGCACCTTAACCACGAAGACATCTCTCCAACCTCTAATTTACAGTTTTTACTTTCATTTTCCTAAAGACTCATGGTTTTAGTGTCTTTTGTTGGGCTTTTTGGCCATTTTTGTGTCTTTTATGGGATCTGTTCAATCTTGCTCATTTTTCAATAAGTTTTTGTTGTTCGTGTTACTATTTTTGGACAGGGTCTTACCAAATTACCCAAGTTGGCTGAGGCTGGCCCCAAATTCATGTTGATCCTCCTTTGTTGGCCTCTTAAGTGCTGGTATGCAATATTGTTTGTATTCATGTTTTTTTTTTTGTTCTTTCTTTTATTTTGGCTTGTTTTTTGTTTTTTCCAGGTAGGGTCTCACTCAAGCTCAGGCTGACTTGGAATTCACTATGTATTCTCAGGGTGCCCTCGAACTCATGGTGATCCTTCTACCTCTGCCTCCCAGTGCTGGGATTAAAGGCGTGCACCACAACACCTTGTGAAATAATAGTACATTCTTTACAGGGTGGTTCTGACAAATAATTTAAATAATGCTTATTAGATTAGAGTACCCACATACAGAGCTTAGTGAGTTGGTGATTACTTTTGCAATTAATACAAATCCATGTTGTTTCCAAATTATTATTATTATTATTATTATTATTTTTTTAATATTTTGTTCATTTTTTATTTATTTGAGAGTGACAGACACAGAGAGAAAGACAGATAGAGGGAGAGAGAGAGAATGGGCGCGCCAGGGCTTCCAGCCTCTGCAAATGAACTCCAGACGCGTGCGCCCCCTTGTGCATCTGGCTAACGTGGGACCTGGGGAATCGAGCCTCGAACTGGGGTCCTTAGGCTTCACAGGCAAGCGCTTAACCGCTAAGCCATCTCTCCAGCCCTATTTTGTTGTTTTTTGAGGTAGGGTTTCACTCTAGCTCAGACTGACCTGGAATTCACTATGTAGTCTCGGGGTGGCCTTGAACTCATGGTGATCCTCTTACCTCTGCCTCCTGAGTGCTGGGATTAAAGGAGCGTGCACCACCACACCTGGCTTTCCAGTGTATTTACTTATTTAGTGGTGGAGGAGATCACACCCAAGACTTGTGTTCCAGCAGTTCTAAGGAGATAGTCCCAGGGAAGACTAGAAGTCAGGTTAGGCAAAATTTAACCTTCAGCAGTACCAAGGTGAGGTGACGTGACTGAGTCTGTTTTCCTTTACTTAGTCATTTCTCTGTGCGCTCCCAGGCGTGCCTCGCCTGCTTTTGTGTTGAGAACAGAGTGGGTGTTCTCCGGTCTCACTGTGTTCCAGGCACCCTGCTGTATTCTGAAATAGTCATGAGTAAGACAGCTGTGGTCTTGGTTCCGAAGAGTTTATAGTCTGGGCTGGGAGGATGCTATGCAAGCGTAACTATTTGAGTTTGGATCTCCTAACCCATGTACAGATGGGCACAGTAGGGAGAGCATCTGTAATCCCAGCCCTCATGGTGAGATGGGAGGTGGAGATGGGAATCTTTGGAAGGTCATGGCTATCCTGGCGTACTCAGTGGTGAACACAGACCCCGCCTCAAACAAGGTGGAGGGTGAGGACAGGCGCCCAAGATTGTTCTTTGTCCGCATGCATGCTGTCATTACAGGCTTGTGCACACATGTGCATACAAAGTTTATAGTCTGGTGGTGAAGAAACATGTTAAACAAGGTAATTATTATGAAGGTGCCTAAATAGTTGTAACAATGTTGACGTGAAACCTAATCTGGAGGGGTTTAAGTCTGTTGGTTTATGTTGGAATTTGCAGACCTGAACTTGAGACTCATGTTAGCTTCCAGGTTAGTTTGTCTATGCTGTGACAACCCCTGTTTTACCCAGATCATTCTTGTGTTTTTAAAGTTTTGTTTTGTTTTTGTTTTTCGAGGTAGGGTCTCACTGTAGCCCAGGCTGACCTGGAATTCACTATGGAGTCTCAGGGTGGCCTCGAACTCACAGTGATCCTCCTACCTCTGCCTCCTGAGTGCTGGGATTAAAGGTGTGTGCCACCATGCCCAGCCTTCCCAGACCATTCTTTTTAAAGAAATAGTTATTTATTTGAGAGAGAGTATGTGTGTGCCAGGGCCTCTAGCTGCTGCAAATGAACTCCAGACACATGCACCACCTTGTGCATCTGGCTTTTGTGGGTACTGGGGAATTGAACCTGGGTCCTCAGGCTTCGCAGGCAAGCACCTTAACTGCTAACCCATCTCTCCAGTATCCCCTCAGCTCATTCTCTCTCTCTCTTTTAATTTGGTCTTTCAAGGTTAAGGCTAAGGTGCTTGCCTGTGAAGCCTAAGGACCCATGTTTGATTCTACAGGACCCACGCAAGCCTGGTGCACATGGTGGCACATGCATCTGAAGTTCATTTGCAATGGCTAGAGGCCCTGGTGTGCCCATTCTCTCTCTCTATCTAATAAATAAATAAAATTATGATGGGATCTCACTCTAGCCCAGGCGGGCCTGGAATTCACTATGTAGTCTCAGGCTGTCCTTGAACTCACTGTTATCTTCTTACCTTTACCTCCCAAGTGCTGTGATAAAAGGAGTGCGCCATCATGTCCGGCTTCATTCTTATCCAAAAGCAAGTATCATTTCCTCCTGTTCACCACCCAGCTTTCTCTCTGCTCTATCAGATTTTCTATTAGGAAGTAGTTCTTGTCCTCTCTGAAATTCTAATCCCCCTATTTTATTTTTATTTTATTTTGATGATGTCATGTATTTGGCTAGAGGTCATTCTTTTCATATTCCAGCCCAGTTTTGCAGCTTCCTCAAGTCCAGTGTTTCTCAATTTAATTTTCCAAGTCAGGTGGTCCCTAGTAGAGTTTCATTGTTACATTTTTATTACATCTGTATGGAATTTCCAGCCACAGAGAACTGGTGCAACTTTTTTTCCAGCAAGGTTTGTATTCTGTGACTGTCATTCTTCACATTCTCTCGTCAGCCCATCAGCCCTGTGTTCTTTCCATAGAAGTACTGTGTTCCATTAGTAATTTGTCATCTTTCGTTCTTTTTATTTTTTATTTATTTTTTGGTTTTTTTGTTTTTCGAGGTAGGGTCTGCTCAGGCTGACCAGGAATTCACTATGTAGTCTCAGGGTGGCCTTGAACTCACGGCGATCTTCCTACCTCTGCCTCCCTAAGTGCTGGGATTAAAGGTGTACGCCACCACTTCTGGCTTCATTTTTCCTTACTAAAGCCGATTTTCTATCTTCTTTACTACTTAGTAAAGTAATTGAATTTAGGACTGCTGTTCTCTTTCACATTGTTTTTGGATAGCTGTACTAATGTGCTTCACATGGGGACTTTGCAAAAATTTCTCTAGCTGTACAGTATTTTACTTTTTTTTTTGCTTGAGTGCAATAGAAATGAATAGACTATACATAGTCATTGTTTTTTATCTGTTGTGATAAGGCCTTAGTTGCAGTATACTTTATTTGAAATATATTATTTGTAATATTACGTCTGCATAATGTAAGTAGAGACCAGGTCCATGGTATTAAAATACAATAGTCTTACGGTCAAAAGAATTATTTCTTTTGCAGATTTATATGAGATTTGAATGGTGTAGCTGTGGTGCATGCCTGTAACCCCAGCACTTGGGAGGTGGAGGCAAGAGAAGTTCAAAGTCACCCTCAACTACAGAGTGCAAGGCCAGCCTGGCCTTCGTGAGACCCTGTCTCAGGAAAAAAAAAAAAAAAAAAAAAAAGAAAATTGACAGAATGGATGAAAAAAAGCAATCCAGCTATGTTTGGTATACAAGATATTCACTTGAGATCTGAAGGCACTAATACGTTAGAAGTAAAAGAATGGGGTAAGAGGGCTGGGCATGGTAATGCATGCCTTTAGTCCAAGCATTTGGGAGGTAGAGGTAGGAAGGATCACTTTGAGTTCGAGGCCAGCCTTGGACCACAGAGTGAGTTCCAGGTCAGCCTGGGCTAGAATGACACCCTGCCTCAAAAGAAAAAAAAAAAAAAGATTGGGAAAGATATTCCTTTTGTATAGGAACCAAGAGAGAGCAGGCATGGCTTGCCTGATATGAGACAAAATAGATTTGAAATCAGGTAGTTTTTCTTGGGTATGGATTTTTAGTTTTGTAATATTAAAAAGATTCTGGAAATGGATAATGGTCTTGGTTATAGAACAGTATGAATGTACTTAACTATCATTTAAAACTAGTTATATGATAATTCATTTGTACTACTACAATGAAATGACCTGAGAACTGGGCGTGGCGGCAGCCACCTTTAATCCCAGCACCCGGAGGGGCAGAGGTAGGAGGATCACTGAGAGTTAAGAGGCCACCCTGAGATTATGTAGTGAATTCCATGTCAGTCTGAGCTAGAGTGACACCCTACCTCGAAAAACCAAAACCAAAACAGAAGAAAGGAAGGA
Source organism: Jaculus jaculus (assembly GCF_020740685.1). Taxonomy (NCBI): domain Eukaryota; kingdom Metazoa; phylum Chordata; class Mammalia; order Rodentia; family Dipodidae; genus Jaculus; species Jaculus jaculus. Next base: position 245,397,803 of record NC_059102.1, on the reverse strand, counting down.
CAAATGAACGAACAAACCTGAGTGGGGAGTAGTTTATGAAGAATGGAAATTCATTTTCTCTTTGTTAAAGGTGGGGAAGTCCAAGATTAGGGTGTCGGCAAATTGTGTGGTGGGAGTTGTTCTCTGCTTCTGGGGTAGGTTCCTCCTAATCCTCTAGAGCCCAGTTGCTTAAACTGGGTCAAGGCCTAATGGAATCATGTAAGTGAATACAAAATAGTTTGGCTGTAGTGAAAGTTTCTGAATGTGCAGCAACCAAAAATCAATCCAAAGTAAAGCACATAATGAATCTGAGGTGTTTTGGCATTACTTGCTGGTGCATCATGACTTTACCACAGCCTTGGTTCTGAACATACCACATGAGCACTTTGTACGTGGAGCGCAACACAGTGGTTTAGATTCAAGACCATAACACGTTGTGAATTAAAGCGCATGCAAAGATTGTTGCTCTTTAGAAGCAATTGGCTTAATTATAAAAAACAGAGTTTTATTATTTTTCTACTGTCATTCCTCAGCATGTAAGTATAAAATTAGTATTTTTTCTTTCTTCCTTTTTTTTTTTTTTTTTTTGGTTTTTCAAGGTTGGGTTTCTCTCTAGCCCAGTGTGACCTGGAATTCACTATGTAGTCTCAGGTGGCCTCAAACTCAACAGCAGTCCTCCTATCTCTGCCTCCTAAGTGCTAGGATTAAAGTCGTGCACTACCATGCCTGGCTAGAATGTGTGATTTTAAAAATTGCTACTTGATGGGGCTGGAGAGATGGCTTAGTGATTAAAGCACTTGCGTTTGAAGCCCAAGAACCCAGGTTTGATTCCCCAGTTCCCACATAAGCCAGTTCATTTGCAGTGGCTGGAGGCCCTGTTACGTCCATGTACTCTATCTGCCTCTTTCTCTCAAATAAATAAACAAAATATTTTTTAAACTTGCTGCTTGACTTGGGTGGTGGTGGCATACTCCTTTAATGTCAGCGCTCTGGAGGCAGAGGTAGGAGGATCACCCTGACTTCTAGGTCACCCTGAGACTACATAGTGAATTCCAGGTCAGCCTGAGCTAGAGAGAGACCCTATTTAGAAAAATAAACAAAAAAAAATCATTAAGCAAATTTTGGCTTGAGATTAGAACAGTTCCTAGTAACTTTTTAAATGGTTCTAAGGATATGTCTTTCATTTGTAATATGTGTTTATGTGAGGCAGCATTCTCAGCGTTGACAATTAGAAAATCAAAATGAAGATCAACTCTAAAAAACATTAATGATGTTATACATCCTGCAGTATCAAATATTTAGCCAAAATTTAATCTTTGTTTGGTTTGGTTTTTCGAGGTAGGATCTTGCTGTAGCCCAGGCTGACCTGGAATTACCATGTAGTCTCAGGGTGGCCTTGTACTCACTGACAACCTTAGGTATTACATATAAGTGGAATCAGGCTGGAGAGGTGGCTCAGCGGCTAAAGCTTAAAAACATGAGTTCAATTCCCCAGTACTCTTATAAAGCCAGATGTACAAAGTTGTGCATGCATCTGGAGTCTGTAGGCACTGGCTAGAGGTCCTGGTGTGTCCAATTTCTCTTGTGTGTCCTATCTATCTCTCTCTGCTTGCAAATAGATAAGAATATAAAAAAAATACACATAACTGGAATCATGAAAGACTTTGTAGTTGAATTATTTCACTGAGCATAATGTCCTCATGGCTCATCTATTGTAGCATGTGATATGATCTTATGCTTTTAAATCTAAAAGTGAATTACATGAATACACACACACACACACATATGTATATATAGACAACTTCTATACTTACAGAAAACAAACCATGGTACTTCCCTCCTCTACTTTCCCTTTCATAACTCTGCCCTCCATCATGTTCCCTCCCTCTCTCCATTAGTCTCTTAATTTGATGTCAACATCTTTTTCTCCTATTATGAGGGTCTTGTATGGTATTGCTAGGCACTGCAAGGTCTTGGATATTGAGGCCAAATTCTGTCCAGACAATTGTATGTAAGGAGTGGTACCCTTCCTTTGGCTCTTACATTCTTTCTGCCACCTCTTCTGCAATGGACCCTGAGCCTTGGAAGGTGTGAGATGTTTCAGTGCTGGACCACCCTCTGTCCCTTCTTCTCAGCACTATGTTGACTTTTGGGTCATCCCAGTGGTCATTGCCATCTGAAAGAGAAGCTTCTCTAACCAGAAGTGAGAGTAGCATTAATACATGAGTATGAACATTAAGTGTAGTGCTTTCAGGGCAATTTAGTGAGAGTAATATATGCATTTATCCAGACAAGAGCAGGCATAGGCTATCAGTACGAGGCATGTATTCCCTCCCATAGAGTGGGCCTTCAGTCCAATTAGAGATATGCCCTCTCTTTTATCAGTTCATCTGTTGATGAGCATTTAAATTGCATTCACCTCTTGGCTGTTGCAAATAATGCTCTGAACCTGGGTGAGCTTGATGCCAGCCTGAGCTATATATAGTGAGACCTTGTTTTAGCAAACACAAACTCTTTGAGACCTTTGTTGAATTCTTTTTGAATATCCACCTGAAATTAGAAGTTTTGGTTATTTATTTTATGGTGCTGAGGATTGAACATGGGGCCTCACCCCAGAGCTAAATCCCTACCTCTGCTTGCTTTCTCTCCCTCATCTCTCTCTCTCCCCCTCTTTCTTTCTTAATGGAACCACCAGGAAAATACAGAAATTATGTTTTCTATTTTTTTATTTTGTGGTCCTGTGGGTCAAACCCTGGCCAGATAAGTGCTCTGTAGCTGAGCTAAACCTTTAGCTCCCACCCCTCATTTTTTCCTAGTAGCCATGATAATAGATATGAAGACATTTCTCATTGTCTTGGTATTTATTTATCTGTCTGATAACTAGTGATATTGAATATCTTTTTATGTCATTTTGTTTGGCTTATGTGGGTCGTAGGGACTCAAACCTTGGTCCTTTGGCTTTGCAGGCAAGCACCTTAACCTTTAAGCCATTTCTCCAGCCCATAAGTATATTCAGCTTTTTGTTTGTTTGTTTTTGAGGTAGCCTAGGGTGACCTGGAATATCTCAGGGTGGCCTCAAACTCAGTGATATTCCTACCTCTGCCGCCTGAGTGCTGGGATTAAAGGTGTGTACCACCATGCCCAGCAATTCTGAATATCTTTATGTCTTTGGAGAACTTCCTGTTTAGATTTTTTGTGGCCCTTCCATCTGTATGGGCTACCATGCTTTCCTTGGTTTGTTTCATGGAAATGGGAAGGTTTAATTTGCAGAGTCAAGAACCATTTGTTATGGATACTATGGTCAACATGCAAATGACATCTGCTTCTTGAAACAGAAATGGCATCCTGCCACTTCTCTGGAACATTTAATCCAGACAGCATAATTCCTGGGCAGCCCATTTCTATGTGTGTGCCAGTCATTGTCTTCTCTTATTTTACTATGTTATGTAAACTGTATTATCCAGACCAACTAGGTCTTTAGTACAGTTGAGTAACTGTATATAGTATAGCAACAATGATTTTTCTATAACCTTAATATATTTACTTTTAAATATTACTATTATTATTTATAAGAGAGAGAGAGAGAGAGAGAGAGAGAGAGAGAGGCGCAGATATATAGAGAGAATGGGCACACCAGGGCCTCCAGCCACTGCAGACAAACTCCAGACGCTTGTGCCACCTTGGGCATCTGACTTATGTGGGCTCTAGGGAATCAAACCTGGGTCCTTAGGCTTTGCAGGCAAGTACCATAACCACTAGGCCATTTCTCCAGCCCCAGACTTTGATATATTCTTAATTCTAAGTCAAGAACCTTCATAATTTAACCCATCTTTGATGATCCCCAAAATACTTGAGGATCTAGCAGTATATTAGGGCCATTGATTTTCTATGGATAGTATTAAAAGGTATAGAATAGTTGTTAAGCCTGTCCTGGCCCTGAGTATTCATTCTGAAAAGAGTTTATATGAGGTAACATGTGCTCTTTATGTTGGTTTGTCAAAGTGATCAGTTCAGAGAAATTTTATTTTGCTTATCTATAGTTTCTAATTTTTTTCCCCAAGATAGGGTCTTGCTCTAGCTTAGGCTGACCTGGAATTCACTATGTAGTCTCAGGGTGACCTCAAATTCAAAGTATTCCTGAGTGCCTCCTGAGTGGTGGGATTAAAGGCACGTGCCATCATGACTGGTTTAAATTCTTTTGGCGCGGGGTTGTTTTAGTTTGATTTTTCAAGGTAGAGTCTCACTGTAGTCCAAGCTGACCTGGAATTCACTATGTATTCGCAGGGTGGCCTCAAATTCAAAGCATTCCTCCTACCTCTGCCTCCTGACTTGTGGGATTAAAGGCATGCACCACCATGACTGGCTTAAATTCTTTCGGTGGGCAGTTGTTTTGGTTTGGTTTTTCAAGGTAGAGTCTCACTGTATTCCAGGCTGACCCTGGAATTCACTATGTAGTGTCAGTGTGGTTTCGAATTTTAAAGGTGTGTGCCACCATGCCTGTTTTTTTTTTTTTTTTTTTTTTTTTTTTTTCCTGAGGTAGGGTCTCATTCTAGCTCAGGCTGACCTGGAATTCACTATATAGTCTCAGGGTGGCCTTGAACTCAACAGCGATCCTCCTACCTTTGCCTCCCAAGTGCTGGGATTAAAGGCGTGCGTCACCACGCCCAGCTACCATGCCTGGTTTAAACCAGTTTTTATTTTGTTTGTTAAAATATTATTTATTTATTTATTGGAGAGAGTGTGAGAGAGAAAGGAGAGAGAGAATGGGCATGCTAGGGCCTCTAGCCACTGCAAATGAACTCCAGACGCTTGTGCCACCTTGTGCATCTGGCTTCACATGGGTACTGGAGAATTGAACATGTGTCCTTTGGCTTTGCAGGCAAGTGCCTGAACTGCTAAGCTATCATCTCTCCAGACCTTAAATCAGTTTTTAAAGAGAGTGGGCATGTCAGGGCATCTAGCCACTGCAAATGAATCCCAGATGCATGTACCACCTTGTGCATCTAGCTTACATAGGTATTGGAGAATCAAACCTGCATCCTTAGGCTTTGCAGTCAAGTGCCTTAACTACTAAGCCATCTCTGGAGCCTCCTGAACCATAGCTCTTTCCTTGTAAGTTACCCATTTCACTTGTCATTTCCTCTAGTTTCAGTTATAAAGCAGAACAGCGTTCAGATAGGAATGATTCGTGCTGGATGCTACTGGTGGTGGGAATGAAGTAGGTGGTGAGTGAAGCTCCCAGAATTGGTATTGGGTGTCTTTTCCCTGTAGTCAAGATGAGTGTGTCTCTCTGAGAGGTGACTTAGGTAAGGAAGGTGTTTGCCAGCAACACCAAAAGACCCCGGTTCGGTTCTCCAGTGCTCACATAAAACCAGATGCACAAGGCAAATGTCATGTAAGCATAGGGCCTGAGTTCAATGCCCAGCATTCATGTAAAAGGATGAGAGTGGAACATGGGTCCTTAGGTTTCACAGATAAGTGCCTTAACTGCTAAGCCATCTCTGCAGCCCTCCCCCCTTCACACACTCTCTCTTTCTATACACACACACACACACACACACACACACACACACACACACATATATATAATATGTTATTTTTTTTCTTTTTGGGTTTTTTGAGGTAGGGTCTTACTCTAGCCTGGCTGACCTGGAATTCACTCTGTGGTCTCAGGGTGGGCTTGAACTCACAGCGATCTTCCTATCTCTGCCTCCCAAGTGCTGGGATTAAAGGTGTGAGCCACGCCTGGCTTCCCTCTCTGTCTATTTTTTTTTTTTAGGTATTCTATATATTTCTTTCTTTATATTTTTCTTGTTTGCTTTTCATTCAGTTGTTTTGTTTTTTGTTTGTTTGTTTGTTTGAGGTAGGGTCTCGCTGTAGCCCAGGCTGACCTGGAATTTACTGTGTAGTCTCAGGGTGGCCTTGAACTCACAGCAATCCTTCTACCTTTGCTTCCCAAGTGCTGGGATTAAAGGTGTGTGCCACTATGCCTGGCTCATTCAGTTATTTATAAGTGGTGGCTGGTGAAATGAAAGTACTTGTTGAAAGAGCTATATAGGAAGTTACAAATTCAGTTCCAGAAAGTCAAGAAGCTGGCTATCTGTCTATTTATTTAATACTGGGACTGAATCTAGGGCTTCGTGCAGTCTAGGCTAGTGTTCTATCTTTGGACTATATTCCTAGTCCTCTTTTTTAAAAAAATATTTTATTTTTTTGAGAGAGTGAATATGGCCTCTTGCCACTGCAAATAAGCACTAGACACATGTGCCACTTTGCATCTGGCATTACATGGGTACTAGGAATTCAAACCCAAGACAGCAGGCTTTTCAAGCAAGCACCTCTAACTGCGGAGCCATCTTCCTAGCCCTTTTTTTTTATGTACACCAAGTCAAAAATTATTTTAATAGTTACATTTTTTACACAATCAGTATAAAATAGCAGTTGATTATTTTATAATTATGAGAATTATTTAGACTTGAGGTCTTGGCTAAGTGGGGCCAAAATCAACAAAAGGTCTTGGACTGTTGGTTCAGAAATTATCCTAGGATGCTGTGGTGGTTTGATTCAGGTGTCCCCCATAAACTTAGGTGTTCTGAATGCTAGGTTCCCAACTGATGGAGATTTGGGACTTAATTCCTCCTGGAGGGAGTGTATTGTTGGGGGCTGGATTGTGGGTGTTATAGCCAGTTTCCCCTTGCCAGTGTTTGGCACACCTTCCTGTTCCTATTGTCTACCATATGTTGGCCAGGCAGTGATGTCCACCCTCTGCTCATGCCATCGTTTCCCCCTGACATTGTGGAGCTTCCCCTCGAGCCTGAAAGCCAAAATAAAGCTCTTTTTCCCCACAAACTGCTCATGGTTGGGTGATTTCTGTCACCAATACGAACCTGACTGCAACAGACGCCCACCCTGTTGATGTCCGTCATGCTTAGCTCTGACGAGATGACCCAGTCCTTAACAAAAAAAGTCTCTCTTTATTCATTCTTTGGAGGCTTGAAGTGAATTCGGAAGCATTCGTTAAACACCTTTGTTTGTTCTTTTCTAAGTTTCTTTAATAACGTTAAATCATCCAAATTCCTTTCTCTTTCTTCTCGGAGGTTTTTTACTACTGCGGATGTCTGGGCTATACTGTGTTATATAACTCTGTCCCTACCGATGTGAGCTGCCATCAAAGACTCACAAAGTTGTTTATAGGTTTGGCTGGCATCAATTTTCCCTGCAAAGGAAGCTATTGAAACTGTACTGTTTAATTCATGTACTATTCTGTCATCAATTGTCCGCGTCATCTTGCGTACTTCCTGGAACGTGGCGAACTCCTCACAGTTCACACTGCCACTGGGTGCTGCCATATTCCCTAGCCCTTATATTTTATTTTGAAACAAAGGTCTCATAAAGTTGCCTATGCTGGTCTTAAACTCATTTATAGCCAAGGTAGGCCTTGCACTTGGTATATGTCCACCTGAACTTCTTGAATTGTTGGAAGTATAGGCCTGTGCTACGGCCTGACATATCTTCTTAGTATGAAAAGCAGTTTAAAGCCAGGCATGATAGTGCATGCTTTTAACCCCAGCACTTGAGAGGCAGAGGTAGGAGGATCGCTGTGAGTTCGAGGTGAATTCCAGGTCAGCCTGAGCTAGAGTGAGACCCAACCTAAAATTAAAAAAAAAAGGCAATATAATTTATAATTGTTGAGATATGTCATAAATGGGAAATATCTTATATATTTCAGATACATAGAGCAAATTGGTATAATTCCAAAAGTAATGGCTTATTTTCATCTCAAGGTGTAATTTCATCTCAAGTGGTTCAGATGAAATAGGTGAATGTGGGCGCTCTTACTCTTGCTTTAAAATAACAAGCATTAATACCCTGGGTGGAGACCTTTTAGGGGACCAAAATAGAAGCAGTCCTTATATTTAGGGTACTCATAAGCAAATGACTTTGATTGAGTGTTTTGTATTTCAGGTGAATTTTAGTCTTTAAATCAGAAATGATTTACATTAATTCTGCTTAAATGGTTGTTCTAAAAAGTAATTATGGAAACAAGAAGGATAAGCTGGGTGTGGTGGCACACGTCTTTGATCTCAGCACTCAGGAGGCAGAGGTATGATTGCCATGAGTTTGAGGCCAGCTTGGGACTACATAGTGAGTGCCAGGTTGGCCTGAGGTAGAATGAGACCTTACCTTGATAAAAACAAAGATGGGCTGGAGAGATGGCTCAGCAGTTATGGCGATCCTCCTACCTCTGCCTCCCAAGTGCTGGGATTAAAGTTGTATGCTACCACACCCGGCTTTCAATGTTTTATTTTATTTTTTTTTTAATTTATTTGAGAGAGAGGAAAAGAGAGAAAGAGAATGAATGAATGAATGAGCATGCCAGGGCCACCCAGCCACTGTAAACAAATTCTAGATGCATGTGCCATCTTGTATATCTGGCTTACATGGGTCCTGGGGAATTGAACCTGGGTCCTTTGTCTTTGCAGGCAAGTGCCTTAACTGCTAATCCATCTCTCCAGCCCTGATTATGTAATTTTTAATGTAATTTAAAAATATATATGCTCATTTATTTGAAAGATAGAGAAAGAGGCAGAGAGAGAGAAAGAATGGGTGTGCAAGGCCTCTAGCCATTGCATATAACTCTAGACATAAGCTACCTTGTTCATCTGGCTGTCCATGGGTACTGGGGAATTGAACCCAGGTCTTTAGGCTTTGCAAGCGGGCACTGTAACTGCCAAGTCATCTTTCCAGCCCTAGTGTAATTTGTTTTGCTGATTAATTTTTTTTGGAAATTTTGTGTGGATACATCATGTGTTAGTACCATCATTTCTCTCCTCCTGCCCTCACTTCACTGAGGGCCCTTTTTAGTGGGATTGTTGGTATTGCCCATGGAGTTGTGGATTATGAATTAAAAGAAAAGCAGTCAGTCACTATGGGGAGGGCAATATCTCTGGATATTTTTAATTTAGGGTTTGTTTTTTTTTTTTTTTTTTTTTTTTTTGGTTTTTCGAGGTAGGTTTACATACCAGCCCAGGTTGACCTGGAATTCACTGTGTAATCTTAGGCTGGTCTTGAACTCATGGCAGTCCTTCCAGCTCTGCCCCCTGAGTGCTGGGATTAAAGGTGCACCACCACGCCTGGCTTAATTTTTTTTATTGACAGTTTCCATAATTTTGACAACCCATGGTAATTCCCTCCCTCCCCCCACTTGTCCGTTTGAAACTCCACTCTCCATCATATCCCCTCCCCCTCTCAATCAGTCTCTCTCTTCTTTTGATGTCATGATCTTTTCCTCCTAATATGATGATCTTATGTAGGTAGTGTGAGGTCCTGGATATCCAGGCCAATTTGTGCCTGTAGGAGCATGTTGTAAGGAGTTCTACCCTTCTTTTGGCTCTTACATTCTTTCTGCTACCTCTTCCACAATGGACCTTGAGCCTTGGAAGATGTGATAGAGATATTTTAGTTCTGAGCACTCTTCTATTACTTCTTCTCAGCACTGTTGTGCCTTCTAAGTCATCCTAGAGGTTACCGCCATCTGAAAAGAGAAGCTTTTCTAACCCAAAGTGAGAGTACTATTAATATATGGGTATGAACATTGGGCTCATGATTTCCCCCATCATAGGTTTTCAGTATCAAGCATGTGTTCCCTCCTGTGGAGCAAGCTTCTAGTCCATTTAGAGAGTGGTTGGCTTTTCTATAATAGACATGCCACTATTACACCATTGGCTCATTTGGCCTAGCTGGCCAAATTTACATCTTGCAGTGTCCACTGTTGTTTATCTCCACTGGTGGATTTATTATTTAGTTTTTTGAGTTCTTTGTAGATTCTAGATATTATTAGGCTTCTGTCAGTGTAGTGTAGCCAGTGAACATTTTTTCCATTCAGTGGGTAATCTGTTGGCTCTGCTTATGGTATGTTTGTTTGTGCAGAAGCTTTTTAGCTTCATGAGATCCCATTGGTTGAGTGATTGCTTAATTTCCTGGGCTACGGGGGTTTTGTTCAGGAACTCTTTCCCCCATAACAGATGTGCCACTATTGCACCTATTAGCTCATTTGGCCTGGCTGGCCAAATTTAAGGCTTGCAGTGTCCACTGTTGAATATCTTCACTGGTGATTTCTCTCTCTTCCATTTAACTGCATGCAGCATGTTTTTTTTTTCCCAGCTTTCTGTCAGCTGGTCTACATGCAGGAGGTTTTCAGCTCAGCTCCAGCAGGATTTCTCAGTAACCTTGCAGACCAAGTATATGGAGTCTTCAGCAGTGGGGTTTTGCCATCTATTCCTCTTGGGAAACCAAGGGCCTTGGCAATGACCTATAATGTTTTGGGGTATCAGTGACCTCCCTGGTCAAAAACTCGCTGGAAGGTATCCCATCCCTGGCATTGATAATTTTCTAGTGACAATCTATGGCTTCTGAGTGTTCCATTGTCCAAAAACAGAGGATTCCATATGATTTATTTATATCCTCTTCGATTTTGATTAGTCCTCCCTCCGCCTTCCCTTTACTCAGTCTCTTCCCCTGACCTCACTTGGGCCTTTTCACCCCCATTAATCTATTCTTCTATTTACATATATTCAATTCCATCCTATTAAATACCTCCCTCTCTTCCTTTCTCTTCCCTTTACATCTCTTTTCTAACTTACTGGCCTTTGCTACTGAGTTTTCTTCTTACTCACACAGAAGTCCAATCATCTGTAGCTAGGATCCACATATGAAAGAGAAAATGAGATGTTTGGCTTTCTGGTCCTGGCATACCTCATTAAGTACAATCCTTTCCAGATCCATCCATTTTCCTGCAAATTTCATAGTTCCATTTTTCTTTACCACTGAGTAGAACTCCATTGTATAAATGTGCCACATCTTCATTGTCCACTCATCAATTGGGGGGCTGGTTCCATTTCCTAGCTATTTTGAATAGAGTGGCAATAAACATGGTTGAGCAAGTATCTAAGGTAATGAGGTGAGTCCTTAGGATAGATGCCTAGCAGTGGTACAGCTGGGTCATATGGTAAATCTATTTGTATCTGTCTTAGTAACCTCCATACTGTTTTCCACAATAGCTGGACCATAGAGAAAGGGATGGAGGGGGGCAGTAGAAATTTTTTTTGCTTACATTTGTCATTTGTCAGTAATAATCATATTATACAGTCTGGTCAGAATATTGTAGAAGTTATGCTGTGTTCTTTCTCTTGCACAGGTGGCTCATAGTATGGACTAACAAGGAATAGAACATGATTGTCATTAAAGGAGAAAAACATACAAGAGGAATGGGGATGGAAGAAGGACTTTGAGTTTGGGTTTCCAGGAATTCACTGTTTAGTCTTGTCTTTTCCTCGCAGCATCCTGGTGGGGAAGAGGTTCTGCTGGAACAAGCTGGTGTAGATGCAAGTGAAAGCTTTGAAGACGTAGGCCATTCCTATGATGCCAGGGAAATGCTGAAGGAGTACTATATCGGTGATGTCCACCCGGTAAGATCTGTCAGAGAAGTAGAATCATTTATTTATGTAGGGAGAACTATGGAACATAAATGTAATAGGATGAGAGAATGAATTATATAATTATTAAAATTCACTCAGTCTAGCTACAGGCTAAGTTTCTCCTAATCATCTGTACTTACAGCATAGCTCATAGTTCTCTGAATAGTTAAGGGAACTGATTTGTGTGCTTATTGATTGATCTTTCTTCAGTGCAATTTATAACATCTGTACCTTAAATAATGGTTTTGTTATTCTTTTTTTGAGGTAGGGTCTTGCTGTAGCCCAGGCTGACCCGGAATTCACTATGTAGTCTAAGGGTGGCCTCAAATTTATGGCAGTCCTCCTACCTCTGCCTCCCACGTGCTGGGATTAGAGGTGTGTGCCATGATGCCCAGTATGGTTTGGTTATTCTTGAAAGTCCTTTGCTAAAAGGACTTTTAAGTCCTTTGTACCTACCACTGTAACAGGGAGCCCTGATATGCTAAGAGGCGGGGAACCAGATTCCTTCTTCAAACCCTGGAATCTTGGATATTTACCACCACCAAAATGCAGTCTTAGTCCAAGGTAGAGACTAACACATAGTTCATTTGGATATGTGTTGAAATATTGTTCTCCTCTTTTTAACAGAGTGACCTTAAACCTCAAGGTGGTAACAAGGTAAGAAGTCTTCAACTTATCTTATTTGTTTCAAGTGTTTATATTTCTGCTTACTTAAGAATAAAGACTTAAGGGCTGGAGAGATGGTTTAGCAGTTAAGCGCTTGCCTGTGAAGCCTCACGACCCCGGTTCAAGGCTCGTTTCCCCAGGACCCACGTTAGCCAGATGCACAAGGGCGTGCATGCGTCTGGAGTTCGTTTGCAGTGGCTGGAAGCCCTGGTGCGCCCATTCTCTCTCTATCTGTCTCTTTCTCTCCCTCTCTCTCTGTCACTTTCAAATAAATAAATAAAAATGAACAAAAAAAATTAAAAAAGAGAATAAAGACTTTAAAAATTGTAATTTAACAAGAGAAATTAAAATGTATTTACTTTTTCCAAAGAAAAATTCAATTTTGAGGAATTTGAACTCAATACCCATCAGGAAAAAAAGAAAACCTGTCTTAAAGTAGTAGGAAAAGGGCTGGAGAGATGGCTTAGCAGTTAAGTGCTTGCCTGTGAAGCCTAAGGATCCTGGTTGGAGGCTTGATTCCCCGGGACCCATGTTAGCCAGATGCACAAGATGGCACATGCATCTGGAGTTTGTTTGCAGTTGCTGGAGGCCCTGGTGTGTCCGTTCATTCCCTTTGTCTCTGCTTGCAAATACATTAAAAAAAAAAAAGAAAAAAGAAAGAAAGAAGAAGAAGAAAAGAAAAGAAAATGGTGGGTCCAGTTAGAGGAAAGCAGCTTACATTTATCCATCTTATGAGGACAGGTGATAATAACTGCTCCTGTAGAAAAAGGGTTTTCTCTTACAATTGTATATATTTATTTATTTAGTTAGTTAGTTAGTGTTGAGAGAGAGAGAAAATTGGCATGCCAAGACATTAGCCACTGAAGTTGAACTCCAGACTGTTGGGCCACCTAGTAGGCATGTGCAACCTTGTGCTTGCCTCACTTTTGTGTGTCTGGCTAACGTGGGATCTGGAGAGTTGAACATGGATCCTTAGGCTTTGCTGACAAGCTCCTTAACCCCTAAGCCATCTCTCCAGCCCTTCTTTGTATTCTTTAGTAATAGGCCTTTTTTGTCACTATTTCCCAGAATTAGTTCTTTTATCTTGTGGATGCAAATGGGCCCATGCCCTTCCCAGTTACTCAGTGATGTTGCCAAAGGAGAAGATTCTGTATGTTGAGTCTTTGAAGGCCTCAATGTGCTCTGCATTTTATACCAGGAAGAAGGCATGAATGCCTGTTCTGCTGCCCACATACCGAGGGTTCCATTTCCATATTCTCTTGTCCTTTCCCTTGACTTCTTCACATGGTGTTTTATTGTTACTGATTAAAGGGACTAACTACAGTCTAGGTGCTGTGTAGAGCATAATGGCCTCCCATTTTCTGCTTCTAGCTTCCTATTCCTTGTTGAGCCAGAATTACAGAGCAGGTTTGACATAGCAGTTTGAACTGGTCTGGGTATAGGAATTCTTTCAATTGAAGAGACTGCTTGCTTGGCAGTGTCTGCCATCTCTTGCCTTGTATCTAGGATGTCTGTACAACTTAGCTCTTCCTTTTGCTAGACTCTTCCACTCTGAACTATTCACTTGTTTATGGAATGGGAATTAAATTCTTCTTTAAATACTTTGTAAGTATGGGGGGTTGGTTTTGCCCTCCCTCTTCATGGCCTGTACTTACCCTTTATTGAATCCTCATTTGTGATATTAAGGTAAAATTTAAACTAAGTATGGCTTTGATTTTAGTACAGTGCACATGTCTAGAAAATACCACTCTTAGAAGTCAACATTCCAACTCATTTCTCCACAAACCTCATGAAAAAAATTATAATGTCTAGAAGTCTATAAAATAATGTATATAGGGCTGGAGAGATGGCTTAGTGGTTAAGCACTTGCCTGTGAAGCCTAAGGACCCCGGTTCAAGGCTTGATTCCCCAGGACCCACGGGGGCGCACACATCTGGAGTTCATTTGCAGTGGCTGGAAGCCCTGGCACACCTATTCTCTCACTCTCTGTCTCTGCCTTTTTCTCTCTCTATGTCACTCTCAAATAAATAAATAAAAATTAACAAAAAAAAATTAAAAAATGGTATATGTATGTGTGGGTGTCTATGTATTATGTGTATGTATATATGAATGAGTGATATGTGGGGTGTGGTAATTTGTGGTGATGTGTGTACTGTATGCACATGGGTATATGCTCTGTGTGCATGCTTATGGAGGGCAGAGGAGAAGATCAAGTGTTCTCTTTTTTCACTCATCCACTTGTTGCTTTGAGATAGTCTCTTACTCAAACCCAGAGCTGCCATTTTTAAAATATATTTTATTTATTTATTCATTTTAGAGAAAGGAAGAGGTAGAGAGAGAGAATGGGTGCACCAGGGCCTCCAGCCACTGCAGACAAACCTCAGAAGCGTGCGCCTCGTTGTGCATCTGGTTTATGTCGGTCCTGGGGAATTGAACCAGGGTCCTTTGCTTTGCAGGCAAATGCCTTAACTGCTAAGCTATCTTCTCCAGCCCTTTACTATTTTTTTAGTCAGCGAGCTCCATTGATTTTCTTATCTCTGGGACTGGGGTTATAGACTTCTAGCTATTTTCACAGGTACTAGAGAATTGCATTTGGACAGCAAGCACTCTTTAGTGCCGAGTTATCTCCCTAGCCTCTGTAAATTGTTTCTAGTGGCTGTTTTTCTTTTTTGGTAATATGTGAAGTAGTTAGGACCATTTTTAGGAATGGAGAGAAGAGTTCCACAAGTTCTGTTCCTTTTACCAATTTAGGAAGAAGTTGGAATCGTTTAGATTGAACACGAAAATACACAGAAAGTGTTTATTTCCTGGTCTCCTTTTATGGCTTGTTCAGAATCTCTGGATTGGGAATTTGCATTTTAAGTGGCCTAGGTGATAAGTACAGTGTCAAGAACTCAACTTCTTATTGAATAATTATGTCCATTTTTTTTTTTTTTGTTTTTTGAGGTAGGGTCTCACTCTGGCTCAAGCTGACCTGGAATGCACTATGTAGTCTCAGGGTATCCTTGAATTCACAGCAATTCTCCTACCTCTGCCTCCCGGGTGCTGGGATTAAAGGTGTGCACCACCACACCCGGCTTTATGTCCATTTTTTTTTTTTTTTCACTTGAAAACCTAAGGAAATTTAATTACTTCTATACAAGGCTTTTTCTGCCTTCTGTAAGCTAAAGAATTATTAGAGATTTCTCAGTGAAATTAAAACTATTGTGTCTTTTTGTTTTTTGTAAGCATAGGAAAAAGCATTTCAAACTCACTAAGTTCTATGATAATTTAGAACTCTCCAAATGTAGTTTAGCCTCATCCTGAGTTGCAGTGACTACAATCAGTGTTTTCACGCCTGTTTTCCTCATGCTATCTGTACCCAGGGAACCTGTGTCCATTAGATAGAGTCTGGCTATTGTTTATTTCTGATTACACTGTTATACCTCAGGCAGACCAGCCAAGGAAAAGAAAGCCTTCTGGAGAAATTTCAAGCCCACCTACATAGGTTTTCATAGAACTATTTCCCAACCTGATTTCAGTTCCAGGAAGAAATTCTTGATTCCTCAGGTTTATCACTATCCTAGATCTTAGCCACAAGGCCAAGAAGTGATCAGATTTATTTCTCACTGAAGTAAGTTTGTTTATTTTCAAGGTATGGTCTCATTCTAGCCCAGGCTGACTTGGAACTCACCCTGTCGTCCCAGGCTGACCTTGAACTCACAGTGATCTTCCTACCTCTCCTTCCCAAATTCTGGGATTAAAGGCGTACACCACCACACACAGCTTTTAATTGCCTTTTTTTGTGGTTCAGGAAATCTCTGTGAAGAGATAATTCCTATTTAAACCCTGATTAAGCAGTCTTCAGACACATAGGATATAGTCTTTTTTTTAATTTTATTTTTTGAGGTAGTCTCACTCTGGCCTAGGCTAAACAGGCATTCATTCAGAAGTCCCAGGCTAGCCTTGAACTCGCAGCAATCCTCCTCCTTCTGTCTACTGAGTGCTAGGATTAAAGGTGTGTGCCACCATGCCTGGCATTTGTCCCACTTTTAAAAAATTTAAAATATTTTATTTTTATTTGTTTATTTGAGCCATAGAGAAAGAGAGAGAGGGAGAGGAGAAAGAGAATTGGGCATACCAGGGCCTCTAGCCACTGCTAACAAACTCCAGATGCATGTGTCAACATGTCCATCTGGCTTATATTGGTACTAGGGAATCGAACCTGGGTCCTTAGGCTTTGCAGGCAAGTGCCTTAATCATTAAGCTATTTCTCCAGCCCTTTGTTCCACTGGTTTATGTGGGTGTCTTGGGAATTGAACCTGGCCTGGCAAGCTTTGCAAGCAAGTACCTTTAACTGATGAGCCATCTTCTTGGCTCTGGAATTTTAATTTTCACTCTCCTTTCCCCTCTATTTCTTCATGTCTCTCCCATCTTCATATCTCTGTATCTCCATATTTTCAGGTTTAGAGAGACTTTTTATTACATTATTAAGAAAGTATAGGGAGCTCCTGCCATGTAGGAGTAGGGTTAGGTGGATCTCCTCCATATTCTTCACATGGAGTGGGAGGGAACCAAAAATCCTAAAAACCCAAACCCCACAGCTGAAATGTTGCTATTCCAAAGTGTGATTCAGTTTACATTTCCAAGTTCTTCATTTATTTACATGTATCTAATGTCTGTATGTGGCACACAGCTGTCTGTGCTACACCCTCCTGAGATAGGGTCTGTTGTCACTGCAAACCAGTCTGGCCTATGAGTAGCTTTATGTGGGCTCTGGAAATTGAATCCACATGGTTGGTTTTGTAAGCCAGCACCTTCAATCACTGAGCCATATCCATAGCAGCCCCCAGTTTCTTTTCTTTTCTTTATTTCTTTTTTTTTACATTCTTTAAAAATTTTTTAATTTAGAGAGACAGAGAGAGAGAATTGGTGCACCAGGGCCTCAGCCACTGATGTTGAACTCCAGAAGCTTGTGCCACCTAGTGGACATGTGTGACCTTGCACTTGCCTTACTTTGTTCATCTGGCTAACGTGGGATCTGGAGAGTTGAACATGGGTCCTTAGGCTTTGTAGGCAAGCGCCTTAACCACTAATACATCTCTCCAGCCTCCTGGTTTTTGTTTTTATTTTTTTGAGGTGGGGTCTCACTCTGGCCCAGGCTGACCTGGAATTCACTATGTAGTCTCAGGGTGGCCTTGAACTCACAGTGATCCTCCTACCTGTGCCTCCTGAGTGCTGGGATTAAAGGTGTGCGCCACCATGCCCACCTTAGCCTTGGATTCAATATGTAGTAGCTGGGAATGACCTTGAATTCTTGATGCTGCTGCCTCTATCTCCCAACCTGGGATTACAGGCTATGCCACTACGTCTGGCCTTCATGTGCCAGTTCTTTTAGAAACTACCATTTATGTTGCTTTATTACAATATATACAGATAAATAACCAATGTTCACTGTTACTTCCTACATAGATTGATAATACCTGAGCTGAGAGCTCAGAAATACTGTAACAGTTTTAATAGATTTAAACTATAAATCTAACAACAATGTTGTCATTATTGCTACAATGATAACTAACTAGAATTTTTTTTTTTAAATTGTCTTTGTGATCTCTTCTTTGCTAGGATTAATCTGCATGCTTAGTGCCATCAATTTTCTAATTATGTTTGACTTAACATTTTACTGGTCTCCTTTTGGTAATGGAAACTCACCTTAGAAACAGACTTGGTGCTGTTTGTTAGTATTGTGTTACCTTCTCATTGCTAGACAAACACCTGACCAGAAGCAGCTGATGGGAGGAAGGGCTTATTTCAGGCTTACAGATTCCAGAGAAGCCCCACCATGGTTAAAGATGATTAAAGATGTGCACCATAACACCCAGCAATAAACCTTGAATTCTTAATCCTTCTGCTTGTACATCCTAAGTGCTAGCATTGCAGATGTGTGCTACCATACTCTATTAGTTTTAAGCTGAAGTCATAGTAGACTTAGAACGATTTTAGTTTTTGTAAGTGTATTCTAAAGTATTTAGAGAATAAAGAACCATGTATATTAACTACCTAGCAGGGCTTACCTTAGAACCTTGGATGTGATTTGCTCTCAAGTAAATAGCATAGTGTTGCTGTTAGAACTGTCTGTATGAAAGGTTGAAAGCATTCAGATCTGGGCAGGAATTTCCTAGGCCAGATATGCCTGAACACCCACAGGGATAAGTGAAAGTCAGCTGTAGACTGTAGGACTTTCAGTTCAGCATCCTTTAGATTCAGCACTGAGCTGAGGATTGGGGAATATGTGTAGATGAGGGAGGGTGGATGTGAAGGAAAGTTACATGTTTTAAAGACTTCTTCTTTTCAATTTTGTAAAATTAAGAAAGAATAACAACAACACACACACAAAAAGGCTTAGATGACTTTTTTTTTTTTCCAAATTTGGCTAAAGGATTTGGCTCTTAAGAGCTGTACCTTTCATTATTGCTGGCCAGAACGTGGAGCCTCAGCTTGGGTTACTTGGCAGTCCATTTTCTAAAGGGACTGGATGCTACTTTCTCTTCTCTTTCCTCCAGTGTGTTAGGCAACAAGTTGGATTTTTTTTTAATTTTGTTGCCTCCAGAAATAGATTGATCCTAAAGGGGGGGGGGGTACTTACTTTTTTTGATGCAAGCCCAACAGACTGCTTTTTTTTTAATGCAAGAGTGTGTATGTGTGTGTGTGAGAGAGAGGGGGGGGGGGGAATTGGTGTACCAAGGTCTCCAGCCACTACAATCAAACTATAGAACTATAGATGAATGTGCCCCCTTGCTCACTTACTTCACTGTGTGTCTGGCTTACGTGGGACCTGGAGAGTCAAACATGAGTCCTTAAGCTTTGCAGGCAAGCACCTTAACCTCTAAGCCTATTTTTTTTAAATGACATTTTAAAATGAACTTATTATTTGCTAGAAATGATTACCATCTCAGCATATTATGGTTAGTTTTCTCTCTTCTTGTTTATTACATTGTCTAAGGCTTACTCTAGTTAACACACCTCCAGGGCCTTTGGATATAAAAGAAGCCAAAAGCTTTGAGATGTAGAGAATCCATTTAATGTAATTGTAAATGGAGTACCATAACACATATAGTACCCTGAGATGCTCTTATCTAAGCCTTTCATATAATCCCAAGGTAATTTTGTTTTGCTGTTTTTCTTTTCAGTACTGGGCATCACAAGTACACTGCCACTGAGCTGCATTTCAGGGTTTTTCATTTGTTAGTTAGTTTGTTTTTTCAAGATAGGGTCTTGCTCTAGCCCAGGCTGACCTGGAATATGTAGTTTCAGGGTGGCCTCAAACTCCCGGTGATCCTTCTACCTTTGCCTCCCAAGTGCTGGGATTAAAGGTGTGTGCCTCCATGCCTGACTCCAGTTTTTTTTTTTTTTTTCAAATATCTTATTTATTTGCAAGAAGTGTGGGGGGTAAATAGGCACATCAGGGCCTCTAGCCATTGCAAACAAACTCCAGATGCATGTGCCACTTTGCACATCTGCCTTTATGTGGGTGCTGGGGAATAGAACCCTGGTCATTAGGCTGTGAAGGTGTCTTTTTTTTTTTTTTTTTTTTTGGTTTTTTGAGGTAAAGTCTCACTCTAACCCAGGCTGACCTGGAATTCACTATGGAGTCTCAGGGTGGCCTCGAACTCACGGCGATCCTCCTACCTCTGCCTCCCGAGTTCTGGGATTAAAGGAGTGTGCCACCACGCTCGGCTGGCAAGTGTCTTAACCATTGAGCTATAACTCCAGCTGTTGTTTTTTAAAATCGTAACTATTACTACAACAACAACAACTACTACTACTACTAGCACTTACTATTATTTATTATTTATTTTTTGAGGTAGGGTCTCACTCTAGCCCAGGCTGACCTGGAATTCACTATGTAGTCTCAGGGTGGTCTCAAAGTTATGGCGATCCTCCTACCTCTGCCTCTTGAATTCTGGGATTAAAGGCATGTGCCACCATGGCTGGCGAAATAGTGACTACATGTTTTTTGGTTTTTCGAGATAGGTCTCATGCTAGCCCAGGGTGACCTGGAATTTACTATGTAGTCTAGGGTGGCCTCGAACTCACAGTGATTCTTCTACCTCTGCCTCCCGAGGGCTGGGATTAAAGGCGTGTGCCACCACTACTGTTTTAAAACAAATATTTATTTATTTGGGAGAGAGAAAAGAAGACAGATAGAGAATGAGCCGGGCGTGGTGGCACACGCCTTTAATCCCAGCACCTGGGAGGGAGAGGTAGGAGGATCGCCGTGAGTTCGAGGCCACCCTGAAACTACATAGTGAATTCCAGGTCAGCCTGGGCTAGAGTGAGACCCTACCTCCAAAAAACAACAACAACAATAACAAAAAGAGAATGGGCGTGTGCCAGGATCTTTAGCCACTGCTAATGAACTCTAGACACATGTACCACCTTGTACATCTGGCTTACATGAGTACTGGGGAATCAAACCTGGGTCCTTTGGCTTTGCAGGCAAGTGCCTTAACCACTAAACCACCTCTCCAGTCCCATAGCTACATTTTTTTTTTTTAATTCTATAAACCATTGGTATGTGTGTGGATTAAGCATGAACATTTCTTGATGGTATTCAGTTATTTCTTGGCTACAGAGTGCTGGGATTAGGGCTGGAGAGATGGCTTAGTGGTTAAGCGCTTGTCTGTGGAGCCTAAGGACCCTGGTTCGGGGCTTGATTCCCCAGGACCCACGTTAGCCAGATGCACAAGGGGTCGCACGCATCTGGAGTTAGTTTGCAGTCGCTGGAAGCCCTGGTGCGCCCACTCTCCTCTCTCTCTCTCTCTCTCTCTCTCTCTCTCTCTGTCACTCTCAAATAAATAAGTAAAAGTAAACAAAGTGCTGGGATTAAAGGCATATGCCCCTACACCTGGCTAAAATTTAATTTTTAATATTACTTTGGTTTGTTTTTTTAAAAATTATTTATTTATTTATTTGAGAGCGACAGACACAGAGAGAAAGACAGATAGAGGGAGAGTGAGAGAATGGGCGCGCCAGGGCTTCCAGACTCTGCAAACGAACTCCAGACGCGTGCGCCCCCTTGTGCATCTGGCTAACGTGGGACCTGGGGAACCGAGCCTCGAACCAGGGTCCTTAGGCTTCATAGGCAAGCACTTAACCGCTAAGCCATCTCTCCAGCCCATAATTTTTAATATTACTTTGGAACCAGGTATAGTGACCATTTGTAATCCTAGCACTCAGAAGGTTGAAGCAGGAGGATCCTAAATTAAAGGACATTCTGGTTGTATAGAGAGATCCTGTCTCAAAAAAAGTTTCTGAGTAGCCAGGTTATTTCTTTAGTCCAGAGGCAGTCATCTGTGTGATCCTAGGCTAAGAGCAGGGTGTCACTCTTGCCCGGCTGATATCAAACTCATAGCAACCCTCCCACTTCAGCTTCTGTATATTGGAATTATATGTAAGAGCATTTGGCAGTTGATACATACTTTCACAAGAGAAGAGCATCAGGGCTCTTTATAAGGTTTTCTAAAAATATAATCTTAGCTTCTGCCCAGTTGAATGATAGGCCCAGTTGAATCAAGTCTATCATGGGGATTAAAAACAAAATTATTCAATTTCAGGACTGGAGAGATGGCTTAATGGTTAAGGTGCTTACCTGTGAAGCCAAAGGACCCAGATTCAATTCCCCATTACCTATGTAAGCCAAATGCCCAAGGGGGTGCATACATCTGGAGTTCACTTATAGTGGCTAGAGGCCCCAGTGTGCCCATTCTCTCTCTTTCTCCTTTCTCTCTGTCTCTGAGCTTTCAAATAAATAAATAAAATAAAATGAATTTAAAACAAAAATTATTCAATTTCAACAGTTTCTTTCTTTTCAAGGTATGATCTCAGTCTAGCCCAGGCTGATCTGGAATTCACTATGTAGTCTCAGGCTGACCTCGAACTCATGGCAATCTTCCTACCTCTGCATCCCAAGTGCTAGGATTAGAGCCATCCCGCCTGGCTCTTCTTTTTAAATTTTCAAAAATATTTTATTTATTAATTTGAGAGAGATAAAGAGGCAGATAGAGAGAAAATGGGTGGTCTAGGGCCTCTAGCCACTCCAAATGAACTCCAGACACATGGACCATGTTGTTCATCTGGCTTACATGGGTACTGGGGAATCAAACCTGGGTCCGTAGGCTTTGCAGGCAAGTGCCTTAACCTCTAAGCCATCTCTCCAGCCCCAAAATACCTTTAAAATAAAATTGCAAGCAATACTCTGTGGCAGATAATCAAAACCAACACAATTTGAACTTGCTATAGCAAGAAAGTCTAACCTCTTCTGGTGTTCTTTCCCATGAGAAAAGCCATTACATAGACTTAAACAGTATATGAAAAAATAAACTAAAATAAAAATATTTAGGTTATTTCTGGGCTGGAGAGGTGACTTGGTGGTTAAGGCGCTTGCCTGCGAATCCTAAGGACCCAGGTTTGATTCCCCAGTACCCATGTAAGCCAGATGCACAAGGTGGCACTTGTACCTGGGTTTTGTTTGTAGTGGCTGGAAGCCCTGGCACACCCATCCTCCCTTTCTCTCTCTCTTTCAAATAAATAAAGAAAGAAGGGTTGGGGATTTAGATCAGTGGATGAGCACTTGCATAGCAAGTACAAGGCCCTGGGTTCGGTCCTCAGCACCAAAAAAAGAAGAAAGGAAGGAAGGAAGGACGGATGGACGGACGAAAGGAAGGAAGGAAGGAACATATTTTTTAAATGTTAAGTTATTTCTGTGCTTTTGTTAGTGAATTTTAACTTGCGATTACCAATATGTTATTAGAAATAAAATTGTCTGTATACCCATTGCTTATAGATATATAAACATAAAAAAATACACGAAAAGAGTTTTGTTATCTAGAGTTTATATAGATAATAAAAAAGGTCTATAGGCACTATGCTAATCATTTTTTTCTTTTTCTTTTGGAACATTTACGTCTCAGGATCCTTCAAGAAACAATTCATGTAAAAGGTTAGTATCTACTAATGGATTCCTTACACTCTGCATGTCTGACAAGAAATCCTTTAAATATACATGTTCAACATAATGTTTAACATTCTTTGAGAGTACAGTTTGACAGTTTTGATTTTTTTTTTAATAATCAGAATGTTTATACATTGAGTAATCTTTAAAATATTTTATTTTTGTTTGTTTATTTGAGACCGGGGCGGGAAGGGAAAGAATGAGCATGCCAGGGTCTCCACCCACTGCAAAGGAACTCCAGATACATGCACCACCTTGTGCATCTGGCTTATATGGGTCCTGGGGAATCTAACCTGGTTCCTTTGGCTTTGCAGGCAAGTGACTTAACCACTAAGCCATCTCTCCAGCCCTATTGAGTAGTCATTAAATCTTACTGTAATATAAATCAGAACCAAACTCAGTAAGAAGCTAATGTACACAGACAGGTAACTACTATCAAACCCTGAAAGCCTACAGTTTGCCCAACTATGTGATACTCATTTAAATTAAAAAATATATACATACATACATACATACATACATACATACATTGGGCTGGAGAGATGGCTTAGTAGTTAAGGCGCTTGCCTGCAAAGCCAAAGGACCTCCGTTCGATTCTCCAGGACCCATGTAAGCCAGATGAACAAGGTGGTGCATGCATCTGGAATTCGTTTGCAGTGGCTGGAGGCCCTAGCACTCCCACTCTTTCTCTCAAAATAATAAATAAAATAAAATATTTTTTTAAAAATGATTTATTTGAGAGAGAGAGAGAGACAGAGAGAATGGGCACACTAGGGCCTCCAACCACTGCAAACAAACTCCAGATGCATGTGCCACCTTGTGCTTATTATGTATCTGGCTTATATGAGTCCTGGGGAATTGAACCTGTGTCCTTTGGCTTTGTAGGCAAGCACCTTAACCTCTACGCCATCTCTTTAGCCCTTAAATTTTTTTTAAAAGGCTATGTTTTTTATTTTACTAAGTTGAAACTTGGTATGGCTACATCAAGTGTTGGTACCATCATTTCCCTCCTCCCTGCCCCCATTCCACTGCTAAGAAACCAAAGGAGACAGTGAAGACAGAGGAGTACCCATTGCATTTGGCTAAATGGATCTTTTACCACAACTGCGTTTTTATATCTGTTTTCTTTCAAATGTGCATTTATGTCTCAACTGTGTTCTGCCATGAGATTATATATCTCCTATCATATTTGATGGCAAAATAAACTATAAATCACTTAGCTGAATTTAAAAAAGAAAAGAAAGAAAACCATGAGTCTGAGGCATCCACTGTGGAAAGTGCAAGCTTATGACCTCAAAGCCAAAGGACCCAGCCTCGAAAACAAAAAAGAAGATATTTAATTTATTTATTTGCAAGGAGAGAGGGAGGGAGAGAAAGAGAGAGATAGAGAGAGAGAAAGAATATGAGAATGGGCATGCCAGGGGCATCTAGCCACTTGCAAGTGAACTCCAGACACAAGCGCCCCTTTGTGAATCTGGCTTTATGTGCAGCCCTTAAAATTTAATCTCACATAATTCTCATGATCACGTTGTAAAGGTAGTCGCTATTATTACATTTATTTTTTGTGAAGCAAAAAATATTGGAAGTGACAAAGTCCCAAAATGTTAGGGCAAGTATCCTTAGGATTTTGGCCAGCATCCAAAGAAGAGAAAGGGGGAAACAAAACATGGAAAATTTTGGCTTTTTAAAAAAAGATTTATTTATTTATGACAGAGAGAGAGCTCGATACAGTGGGTGCACCAGGGTGTCTAGCCACTCCAAACAAACACCAGATGCATGTACCACCTTGTGCATCTGACTTTATGTGGATATTGGGGAATCAAGCCCAGGTTCTTAGGCGTTTTTGTTGTTGTTTTGTTTTTCAAGATAGGGTCTCGC
This sequence comes from Jaculus jaculus, assembly GCF_020740685.1. NCBI lineage: Eukaryota > Metazoa > Chordata > Mammalia > Rodentia > Dipodidae > Jaculus > Jaculus jaculus. The sequence goes on along the minus strand of NC_059102.1, from coordinate 245,372,810 downwards.
TCTAGGTCAGACTGACCTGAAATTCATTATGTACTCTCAGGGTGGCCTTAAACTCATGGCAATCTGCCTACCTGTACCTCCTGAGTGCTGGCATTAAAGGCATGTACCACCATGCCCAGCTTAAAATATCTATATATATTTATTTACAAGTACAGAGGGAGGGAAAGGGAGAGAGAATGGGCACTAGAGCCTCCAGCCACTACAAACTAACTCCCGATGTACACACCACTTCATGCATCCTTCTTTAAGTGGGTATTGGGCAATCAGACTCTGCTTGCCCGGTATTGGGGAGGCCAAGGTAGGATCACTGAGTTGAAGGCCAACCTGAGACTACATAGTGAATTCCATATTAGCCTGGGCTAGAGTGAGACCCTACCTCGAAAAAGCAAGGTAGTAGTGGAGATGAGGTGGCACAGTAATCCTAGTACTTGGGAGGTGGAGATAGGTGGATCAGAAGCCAAAGGTCATCTTCAGCTACATAGGAGATTGCAGGCCAGCCTGGGACAACAGAAGAACCTATCTCTAAAATAGTGATGGATGGATGGATGGATGGATGGATGGATGGATGGATGGATGGATAGATGGATGGATGTGATGGTATATGCCTACAATCCTGGAATTCAAGAGGTTTTTATAAAGCCAGGTATGGTGGCGCATGCCTTTAATCCCAGCACTCTAGAGGCAGAGGTAGGATCGTCATGAGTTCAAGGCCATCCTGAGACTACATAGTGAATTCCAGGTCAGTCTGGACTAGAGTGAAACCCTACCTCAACCCCCCCTCCAAAATAAAGAAGTTTTGATAAGGGGATGAAAGTTACATGCCAGCCTGGGCTACATAGTGAGATAACATCCCAAAAAATTAAGAAGGGGGCTGAAGAAATAGCTAAGCTATAAAACCGCATAGCACAAGTTGATTCCTTGATTCCTCATAAAGCCAGTTTCACAAATTGTGACACATGCACCTGGAGTTTGTTTGCAGTGGCTGGAGGCCCAGTCTTGCCTATTCTCTCTCTCTCATTCTTTTTCTCTATCTACCTCTTTTTCTGTCATTCTCTCCCAAATAAATTAAAACTTGTGTTTTTGAGGCAAGGCCAACAGACTGGCCCTTTTTTTTTTTTTTGGTTTTTCGAGGTAGGGTCTCACTCTGGTCCAGGCTGACCTGGAATTAACTCTGTAGTCTCAGGGTGGCCTTGAACTCACGGTGATCCTCCTACCTCTGCCTCCCGAGTGCTGGGATTAAAGAGAGAATTGGCACGCGAGGGCCACCAGCCATTGCAGTCGAGCTCCAGCTGTGTGTGCCACCTTGTACGTATATGCTACCTTGTGCACTTGCATCACCTGGAGAGTAGAACGTGGGTTCTTAGGGTTCGCAGGCAAACACCTTAATTGCTAAGTCATCTGTCCAGCCCTTAAATGTTTTTTTATAAGAAAGAACAAAGCAAAAGAAAAATATATAAAATAATAGTGTAAATGTAAATTCGATTTTCTTTTTTTTTCCCCCGAGGTAGGGTCTCACTCTATCTCAGGCTGACCTGGAACTCACTCTGGAGTTTCAGGGTGGCCTCGAACTCATGGTGATCCTCCTATCTCTGCCTCCCAAATGTTGGGAATAAAGGTAGGTGCCACCATGCTTGGCTAAATTGGATTTTCTTAATACTAAGGATTTAGGCTCAGCCAAACAATGAACAAAGAATTTTAATATATTTTCCACAAACTTTCAGTAGACTTATGGTACATATGAAACCACACCTCTTTTGCTATTCTACATTCCACTTTTTTTTTTTTTTTTTTTTTTGGTTTTTCAGGGTAGGGTTTCACTCTAGCCCATGCTAACCTGGAATTCACTATGGAGTCTCAGGGTGGCCTTGAACTCATGGTGATCCTACTTCTGCCTCCTGAGTGCTGGGATTAAAGGCATGCGCCACCATGCTGGGCTTGTTGTTGTTTTTCAAGCCCAGTACCTTATGTATAGTAAATAAGCACTCTACCACTAAGCTACATGCCTTTGAAAATAACTTTTCCTTTTCAAAATATTGTTTTAAGGACTTGAGAGATGGCTTGGGGGTTAAAGGTGCTTGCTTGTAAAGCCTGATAGCCTGGGTTCAATTCCCCAGTTCACTTGTAAAGCCAGATGCACAAAGTGGCACGTGTGTTTGGGGTTCATTTGTAGTGACAGGAGACCCTGCCTGGCCTATACTCACTCCTCTGTCTCATAAATTAAAAAATAAAAATCCAATTGTGGTGGCGCACACCTTTAATCCCAGCATTCAGGAGGCAGAGGTAGGAGGATTGCCATGAGTTCGAGACCACCCTGAGACTACATAGTGAATTCCAGGTCAGCCTGGGCCAGAGTGAGACCCTACCTTGAAAAATCAAAAAATGATAAATAAATAAATATTCAAATATTTTGTAATTTTTTCCCCCAAGTGCTGTGTGGTTAAAAGCACTTTAATTTCTTTCTTTTTTTATTTTTTAAAATTTTTATTAGCATTTTCCATGATTATAAAAAAAATCCCATGGTAATTCCCTCCCCCCCCCCCCACTTTCCCCTTTGAAATTCCGTTCTCCATCATATTACCTCCCCATCAGTTTAATTTCTTAAGATAAATCAAAACTCTTCATATGGATATTCAGATGTGAATGCTGGAAGACATTGACTATTTGCTGTAATATATTCACAACTTCATTTCTTTTTCCTCCACTCTAGTTGCTGGGCATATTGGATTTTGCCGATTGTAGGTGCTGTCCTTATAGGTTTACTGTATCGTCACTACACGGCAGACAGCAAATCCTCCTGAGGAGTCTTGTTGAAGTCCCAGAACACGTCCTCTTGAGAAGGAAAAGTAGAGACTTGATTTGGGGGGCCTTGGCAGTGTCCCCTCCTTGAATCCTGCCAGTTGTCTTCTTTCCCCTTGGAGCCAAGACGGTTGACCAGGCGTCCATCCACCTTCAATCTGGGACCAGTGTCCTTCCTGTTTCAGAGCCTTACTCCCAAGTGTCCACTCACTGTTCTGTGTTCTTCCTTTCACTGGTTTCTACACGTACCCTTGTATTTCACAAGCTTATGTTAATGATCATGATTCCTGTGTTGTAGTGCCATTGCCTTTGGTAAAAACACCTGATTTCCAGTATGTTGAACTCACAGTAAATTTGTAAGGGGCCAGTGCTATAGTTTTGAAGCTTTTCTGTTTCCACTTTTCTTTTAAGTAAATTTTAAAATTCTGAGTTAATCTGGGTATTTATCATAGGGGTTTAATTCATGAAAGTAAGGTGTATCTATCACTTAAACCATATCTGCCAAATGATTTTATTCTTTACTGATGTTTGTTAAAACCAGAAAGAACTTTGTGGTCATCTCCCCTTTTTGAGGCCAATGTAGATGGTGGCTCTCCCCATTCCCTCTCTTCTCAAGGGTGCTAAACAAAAACTGTGCTTCCTCTTGATTTCTTGGGGGTGGAAGAGCCAAAGGAACAGGTGATGAACTGGTTTGAATTCAGAATAATCTTTCTTCTGAAAAACACTGAAGACGCTACTTAACAGGACAGTTGATTAAAGAAAGCACCGAAGCCTTTTCTCTCATCTGGTACCAGACATTAACCACTGTGTTTTCCTCCAGCTGTCTTTGATTGGTAAACATAAATGTGTGATTACATCTGTAAAGCCTTTACTATTCTTGCTATTTTTGTTTATTTACTATTAGCAAATGTTTTAGTCCCTGGTATATAAAAGTAAGAGGCTCCACGCCAGGCGTGGTGGTGCACACCATTAATCCCAGCACTCTGGATGCAGAGGTAGGAGGATTGCTGAGAGTTAAGGCCACCCTGAGAGTACATAGTAAATTCCAGTTTTGGGCTAGAGCGAAACCCTACCTCAAAACACACACACACACACACACACACACACACACACACATACACACACACACACACACCCCTATATATACAGAGAGAGAGAGAGAGAAAGAAACTCCAGTATGATCTTCTGTTTATACAGATAAAATAACTTCCATATAAAATGTTATGTGGGGGAAAAGTGTCATTTGAAATCAGGAGATCATGACTTCTTTGTTTCATCTGTATTTCACCTCCATGAGTCCAACATGTGGTTTTGCTCAATTTTTCCAGTGAGAATTAGAAACAAAACAAACAACAACAACAACAAAAAAAAAAAACTAATAGTTTTTGGTTTTGCTTGGGAATATATTGAATTGAAAAGTAGGTTATTATTTAGAATTACATTACTGTTTTCTTCTTGGCACAGACATTTCTCTGACACCTTTGAATTTATGATGATTTTTCCAGGCCAGCAGCTGAGGAGCTAGTATAGCAGTTAAAGCAATGGCAGGTTTTCTCCCTGTCCTCTAATCTCGAGCAGTCGTCTGCTTCTGGGCCATTGTTCTATCTAGCAGGGTGCAGCTGGGTTCAGGAAGGATCAGAGTTGCTGGACAGTGTCTCCCTCCCCCCTTCTAGCTTGCCAGGGACTTGACAGGGTTCTGCCCAGTAAACTAGAGTCTGCCCATGCAAACTATTTAAGAAAAAGTTCAGCCCAGGTCTTATATCCTGTGACTTAGCAGCTGAATGAATTCAGAGTTCATCAAAATAATATTAACCTTTCCCTTGCATACTTGCATAAGATATTTTGAAATAATTTCTTATCAGAAATAAGGGTTTAACCAAACCTATTTTTTAAAACTTATTTATCTGAATGAGAGAGAGAGAGGCTTATGTGGGTCCTAGAGAATTGAACCTGGGTCCTTTGGCTTTGCAGGCCAAGTGCCTTAAGTGCTAAGCCATCTCTCCAGCCCAAAACTTTATTTTTTATTTTATTTATTTATTTATTTGAGAGAGAGCCTGAGCAAGAAAGAGACAGATAGAAGGAGAATGGCACACCAGGGCCTCCAGCCACTGCAGATGAACTCCAGGTACATGCACCACCTTGTGCATCTGGCTTTCATGTGTACTGGGGAATCGAGCCTTGAGCTGGAGTCCTTAGTCTTCACAAGCAAGCGCTTAACAGCTAAGCCATCCCTCCAGCCCTCAAACTTTTATCTTTAGAAGATATCTGTAATATTTTAAGAAGGAACAACAACAACAAAAAAGTGCCAGGCATGGTGGAGTATGTCTTTAGTCCCAGTGCTTGGGAGGCAGAGGTAGAAGGGTCACTGAATTCGAGGCTACCCTAAGATTACAGAGTGAGTTTCAAGTCAGCCTGGGCTGGCACAAGACCCTGTCTTGAAAAAACAACAACAAAAAGCTTTTGGTTTTTATGTAACAGAAGTGATATGATTTATTTTAATGCACCTTCATTTGAAGGCAAGGACGGCTTGTCTTCACTAAGGGTTGGTACGTAATTGCTTTGATAGCTGCATGGCATTGGAGTACACTGGGGTAGAGGTAAAGAACAAAGGCGCGTTGGTAACTGGAAAGGGAATGTTCAAGCTAACACGAAGCCAGAAGTTAACTTGGATCAAGTTGTAAAAGTGCATTGGCAGACTCTTCACACTGAATAAAAAACATCTGGCTTATAAGAGATGTTAAAGAACTTTTTCTTGTTTTGTTTTGCTTTGTTTTGGTTTTGTTTTTTGATTTAGGATCTCAATCTAGCCCAGGCTGACCTGGAATTCACTATGTAGTCTCATGGTGGCCTCGAACTCACAGCAATCCTCCTACTTCAGCCTCCCAAGTGCTGAGATTAAAGGTGTGAGCCACCACATCTGGCCCCAAGAACTACATTTTTTAAGTAAAATTGGTGTTTTTGATATTTCTAGGGTACACCAATGCAACAAGTATGTTTTTCTTCTGTTGCATACCGGTTTCCTTTTCCTGTTTATATCTTGCACTTGTTTTTACTAAGAGCCAGAAAGAAACGACTTTCAGACTTTGTCTTTTCTGTTCATGAAATCCATCCAATACCCAGGGCTTCTTTTGAACTGCTGCTAGTATGATACCATTTTGTATTGTAAAAAGCATTTTTTGGAGCCGGGTGTGATGGGGCATGTCTTTAATCCCAGCACTCGGGAGGTGGAGGTAGGAGGATCGTCGTGAATTCGAGGCCATAAACCAACCAACCAACCAACCACTTTTGGGGTGCTTTGTAATTCTGTCGTCTACATTAATAGGCAAAAGGTAGATTTTTTTTTTTTTTTTAAAGAGAGACAGGCAGACACAGAGAGTGAGCATGGATGTTCCAGGGCTTCCTGTCAGTGCAAACCAACTCCAGATGCATGTACCACTTTGTGTGTCTGGCATTATGTATGTGCTGGGTAATTGAACTGTGGTCCTTAGGTGTTTGGGTAAGTGACTTAACTGCTGAGCCATCTCTCCAGCCCAGATCTTTTTTAAAAGAAATTTTTGTTGACAACCTCCATACATATAGACACTATGCTGTGATATAATCCTATCACTCAACCCTTCTTTTTCCTCCTCCTCTACCCCTCTGCACTGAATTTCTTTTTATTTTATTTTTATTTATTTATTTGACAGAGACGGGAGGGAGAGAGAGAATGGGCATGCCAGGGCCTCTCTCTAGCCACTGCAAATGAACTCCAGATATGTGCGCCTCCTTGGGCATCTGGCTAACGTGGATCCTAGGGAATCAGACCTGGGTCCTTTGGCTTTGCAGACAAATGCCTTAACTGCTAAGCCATCCCTTCGGCCCTCTGCACTGAATTTCTTATTTCCAACTAATATGTATATTTTTAATTAGGGTCTCAGTCTAGCCCAGGCTGACCTAGTGTTCACTATGTCTCAGGGTCACCTCAAACTCATGGTGATCCTCCTACCTCTGCCTCCTGAGTGCTGGCATTAAAGGCATGTGCTACCACCCCTGGCACCTCTTCTATTCCTTAAAAAATATTTTTTAATTTATTTGCAAGAAGATTGAGAGAGGGAGAATGGTTACATCAGAACCTCCAGCTGCTGCAAATGAACTGCAAATACATGTGCTACCTTGTGTATCTGGTTTACATGGGTACTGGGGAATTGAACCCAGGTCATTGGGTTATGCAGGCAAATGCCTTAACCACAGAGCCATCTCTTCAGCCCCTTCTATTTTGCTGTCATTTCCCCCCCTCACATTATGCAGGTCTTGTGTAGGTGGTGTCGGCCACTATGAGGTCATGAATGTAATGGCCACCTTGTCTGGCAGACCATTTTCCAAAGCACTGCTCATCCTTTGGCTCTACATTTCCACAGTGGTCCCTGAGCCTTGGAGGGTGTGATAAAGTGACACTTCATTCACTGTCAGCCTATTGATGAGTATTGTGTCTCCCCAGTAGTGTTTGGCATTTGAAAAGAAAAGTTTCTCTAACTAAAAATGAGAGTGGGGCTGGAGAGATGGCTCAGTGGTTTAAGGTGATTGCTTGCAAAGCCTCACAGTCTGGATTCAATTCCCTACACAAAGCCAGATGCACAAAGTAGCACATTTATTTGGAGCTCCTTTGCAGTGGCTGGAACCCCCTAGAAGCGCCCATACTTTCTCTGCTTTCAAATAAATTAAAATATATGTATATATATTTTCAAGGTAGGGTCTTATTCTAGCCCAGGATAATCTAGAATTCACTCGTAATTCCAGGCTGGCCTTAAACTCACACTAATCCTCCTACCTCTGCCTCCCAAGGGCTAGGATTAAAGGCATGTGCCACCATGCCCAGCAAAAATAATAAAAAAAAGAGTGACATTAATAAATGGGTATAAACACATTAATATCTAGAGGGCAAGTATGTAGGTACAATATATTCATTTAGTCCAACAAAAGTAGTAGCTTCCCCCAGGGTCTATGACCTTCCTAACTATGGGCTTTTGACTAGGTTTTTCAGTCCCAGGCATAAATTCCTCCCACAGAGTAGTAGATCAGAGAGTGTTTGTTTTCCCCCATTAAAAAGAATAAGAAAAGAAAACCTTAAGTGAATTTACCAAGATTATTCTTTTTTCTTTCTTTTTAAACACGCTCCAGATGCATGCATCACCTGTGCATCTGGCTTTACATGAGTACTGGGGAATTGAACCCAGGTCCTTAGACTTTGTAGGCAACCTCCTTACCTGCTGAGCCATTTCTCCAGCTTTTTTTTTTTTTTTTTTTTTAGGTAGGATCTTGTTCTAGCCCAGGCTGACTTCCCTATGTAGTCTCAGGCTGGCCTCAAACTCATCAGTGATGCTCATACCTCTGTGTCCCAAATGCTGGATTAAAGACGTATGCCACCATGCCTTAGGATTTTCTGATCAATAAAGTAATACAACATGTGAGCCAATTTTGTCAAAAAGGGCTTAAGCAGACTAGAGGTGTCAGCACTGTGGAGGCTGAGGTAGGAAGATCATGGTGAGTTTGGGGCCAGCCTGGGCTACAGAGTGAGTGCCAGGTTAGCCTGGCTGTAGTGAGGTATGCCTCTAAAACTGCTCTGGAGAGCAAGACTAGCCAGTCCCCGGGGGCTGACAGTGAGTGTGCTGTGGTCTCTGGAGTGGCTGGCTAGTTATTGTTCCTTCCTGAGGGCTGGCAGCTGCTGCACACCATACTGTACGTGTGACAGCTGGTAAACAAAGAAGGAGGTGAAGGAAATGTACCACCAAAGCACAGACGAGAGTGCTGGAGGGATGGCTTAGCAGTTAAGGCACTTGCCTGCAAAGCCAAAGGACTCAGGTTCGATTCTTCAGGACCCACGTAAGCCAGGTGCACAAGACGGCACATGTGTCTGGAGTTCGTGTGCAGTGGCTGGAGGCCCTGGCACACCCATTCTTTCGCCCTGTCAAATAAATAAATAAAAATAAAAAGCTTTTTTTTAAAAAAAGACTGTGAAACTGGATGTGGTTCCAGCGCTTGGGAGGTGGAGGCAGGAGGATCAGAAATTCAAGGCCCATCTGGACTATGAGACCCTGTTGCAAAAATAATATAGGATAGTTGGGCGTGTTGGCGCATGCCTTTAATCCCAGCACTTGGGAGGCAGAGGTAGGAGGATCACCGAGAGTTTGAGGCCACCCTGAGACTACATAGTGAATTCCAGGTCAGCCTGAGCTAGAGTGAGACCCTACCTCAAAAAAAGAAATAATACAGGATGTTTATTTTCTAATACCTCCCAGCCCCTGACTCCTTGGAATTAATTTTTAATTTTATTTTCAGATGCCTTGTATATTTTCAAAGAAAGGAAAGGGGGGGGGGCTGGAGAGATGGTTCAGTGGTTAAGGCACTTGCCTACAAAGCCTAGTGACCTGGGGTTCGATTCCCTAGTACATACATAAAGACAGATGCACAAAATGGCACATGCATCTGGAGGTCATTTGTAAAGTGGTAGGAAGCCCTGGTGGACCCATTCTCTGTTTCTCTGGTTGCAAAGAAATAAAATATTTTTAAAAGAAAGCAATGGAGCAGAGCCGGGCGTGGTGGCACGCCTTTAATACCACCACTTGGGAGGCAGAAGTAGGAGGATCGCTGTGAGTTCGAGGCCACCCTGAGACTACCGAGTGAATTCCAGGTCAGTGCTTGGGCCAGAGTGAGACCCTACCTCGATAAATCAAAAACAAACAAACAAACAAACAAACAAAAAAACCCTATCAACATATCATTTGAGCCTACAGAAATTTTTAGCATTGGTGCTTATTTTGTGAAGTAAGAAAACTATGGGAGGGCTGGAGAGATGGCTTAGTAGTTAAGCGCTTGCCTGTGAAGCCTAAGGACCCCGGTTCGAGGCTCGCTTCCCCAGGTCCCACGTTAGCCAGATGTACAAGGGGGCGCACGTGTCTGGAGTTCGTTTGCAGAGGCTGGAAGCCCTGGCGCACCCATTCTCTCTCTCCCTCTATCTGTCTTTCTCTCTATGTCTGTCGCTCTCAAATAAATAAATAATAATAATAAAAAAGAAAACTATGGGAGTTATGTTTATATAGTTCAGATGTGGAGCTAGGAAAAATGCTTTTTCAAGCCAGATGTGTCACTTGGTAGTGATATTTGATACTTAAAAATCTCAAGTGATGTCTACCTGGTTAAATTCCCTTTTCAGAGACATAGAACAAGAATGTTCCTTATCTCCTCCTATCCCAGGAGAAATGAGTTCAAACATGTCTTGTCTCAACAAGAAATTGATTTTTTAAACCATCACATTCTGTTGCCAAGTATCACAAAAGTAATGGGAGTTTAATTATATTTGACTGCTGGGCTCTGGATTAGCCAAGTTGGAGTTTGTGGTGGTGATAACAGGAAGGTTCTAAAGGAGCAGAGAGAATTGTCCAGTCACCTACCTTATAGTTAGTATCTGTGGTGGTTTGAGTCAGGTGTCCTCCATAAACTTAGGTGTTCTGAATGCTAGGTTCCCAGCTGATGGCGATTTGGGAATTAACGCCTCCTGGAGGGAGTGTATTGTTGGGGGCGGGCTTATGGGTGTTATAGCCAGTTTCCCCTTGCCAGTGTTTGGCACACTCTCCTGTTGTTCACTTTATGTGGGCCAGGGGGTGATGTCCACCCTCTGCTCATGCCATTGTTCCCCCCCTCCTGCCATCGTGGAGCTTCCCCTCCAGCCTGTAACCCAAAATAAACCTCTTTTCCCCACAAGCTGCTCTTGGTTGGGTGATTTCTACCAGCAATGCGAACCTGACTGCAATGGTATCTTAAGAATTTTCTTAAGAATTTAGGTGACACACGCCTTTAATCCCAGCCCTTGGGAGGCAGAGGTAGGGGGGTTCCCGTGAGTTCAAGGCCAGTCCTGAGACTACAGAGTGAATTCTAGGTCAGCCTGGGCTAAAGTGAGACCCTACCTCAAAAAAAAAAAAAAAAAAAAAAAAAAAAAAGGCAAAACAAGAATTTTAGTGGCTGCTCCTAGCTCATGCCTATTCTGCATTTGCTACTTGTGCAAAATCTTACTTGTTTAACTTTCCTTTTACTTCACCATCCACTTTGAGTGAGTAATGCTAGCATTCCTTTTGTGTATTCAATAATGAAGTTTGTTTACCTATTTGTTTTTAGCATATTTTGAACAAAGATCTTTGTCTCTTGCTGCTGGAATGTGCGCACAGTGAGTGATTGTTAGAACTACTCACAATAAGGATACTGTGTTCCTTCTCTAGTCCTGACTCTGGCTGCTTTAAAGAGAGGCGGGGGCACAGAGAGAGAGGGCGGGAGAGAAAGCGTTGACAGGGTCGTTCTCAGGTGTTCTGAAGGAAATAATTTAAGGTCCTGAGGTTTACCGGTATCTCTGCTAACATTGGGTTTAGTATTGCTTGACAGGGTTTTCGTGGTTCTTTGGGATTCTCGCCACTGCTCCTGGCTAGAAGTGAGTTTCTCACTCAATAATTGTCAGATGCAAAAAAGAAAAAGAAAAAGTCAAGGTTTTTCCATACCAATGGATGGGAAGTGGGAAATAGTTTGGGGTTCTGTTTCTACAATATGGTTTTGATAATATTTTGTTATCTGTAATGCAGGGTTCAAATTACAGTTGTTATTCTTGGAAATAGCTAAACTGTTGGGGAAATTTAAACAGAGACTGAAGCTGTAGGGATTGTATTAAGCAAGGGAAATAAACCATTTTTATAATTACCTTTAAAACATACTGATAGCCTTGTAACATTACTAACATTATATGAGATTACTGATGAGAGATCATTCATTAGGATTTGGTTATTTCACTACCACAGGAATTGAGGATTAGTAACAGGAAGGGATAGTCCCATTCTAGTTACCAGCATTTGAATGTAATGTTTAATCTTTGATACTAATAAGAATTCATTATCATGGTGCTCTTCCTGGTGCTGAATGTTTGGCAGTTCCTTGACAAATTCTGATTGATTCATGAGGTAAAAGACTGATCCCATTTACAAACATTATGGTGAGAAAAACCCAAGTCATTTATGAAACTCTGGAAATAAATAGCATAAATCTAGCACTAATTAGCTATGTATGTCCAAGCTTTCTCAGCTTAGTTATGTATATGGCAGCATTAAAAGCACTCAAGCACTTCTTCTATGAGGTGCGTGCATGTCTGCGTGCATGCGTGTGTGTGTGTGTGTGTGTGTGTGTGTGTGTGTGTGTGTGTGTAGACTAGAGGCCGTCTTCCTAAATCTTCTAACACCTTATTTCTTTATTTTGGTTTTTCTCTTTTTAAAAATATTTTATTTGTATTTATTTATTGGACAGGGAGTGAGAGAATGGGTGCACCAGGGCCTCCACCCACTAAAAACTAACTCCAGACACATGTGCCCCCTTGTGCATCTGGCTAACGTGGATCCTGGGGAATCAAACCTTGAACTGGGGTCCTTAGGCTTCACAGGCAAGCGCTTAACCACTAAGCCATCTCCCCAGCCATCTCTCTCTATATATTTTAGAAGCATACAGGGTCACTAAGTATACTTTTCCTTCTTGATTAAGATCTGTTCTAGTTGTAAGATAGACAAGAGTCTGACATTAGACAAAAATTTGGGAGGATGAGAAGATAGCTCAGTTGGTAGGGTGTGTACCTAGCATAAAAGAGGCCCTGGGTTCAATTCCCTAGTATTGTATAAACCAAGTGTAGTAGTATATGCTTGTAATCCCAGCACTTGGGAGATAGAGGCAAAAGTTCAAAGTCATCCCCAGCTACATAGAAAGTTTGAGGCCAGCTTGGATTTCATGTGAGTCTATCTCAACAAAAACAGGGATGGGAAGGTGGGTTAGTATAATGTTTGCCATGCAAGCATGAGGGTGTGAATCTGGATGCCCAGCACTTGTGTGTTGTATGCATGCCTATAATCCTTGTGCTGGGAAGGCACAGACAGGAGACTCCCTGGCCAGGCTGGGTAAATCAATGAGCTCTAGGTTCAGTAAGAGACCCTGTCTTAAAGAATAAGGTGAGCCAGGCACGGTGGTGCACGCCTTTAATCCCAGCACTCGGGAGGCAGAGATAGGAGGCTACCCTGAGGCTACATAGTGAATTTTACCTCAGCTTGGCCTACAGCAAGACCCTGCCTTGAAAAACAAATAAACAAATGAATAAATAAAAAGAATAATGTGGATGACACCCACAGCAATCTTTAAAAAAATTTTTTTTTGTTATTTTTATTTATTTATTTGAGAGTGACATACAGAGAGAAAGAGGCAGATGGAGAGAGAGAGAGAGAGAATGGGCGCGCCAGGGCTTCCAGCCACTGTAAATGAACTCCAGATGTGTGCGCCCCCTTGTGCATCTGGCTAACGTGGGTTCTGGGGAATTGAGCCTCGAACCGGGGTCCTTAGGCTTCACAGAAAAGCGCTTAACCGCTAAGCCATCTCTCCAGCCTGCACAGCAATCTTTGATTATTTTTAGTTTTATTTATTTATTTGAGAGACAGTGGGAAAGAGGGAGAGGGAGAGAATGGGTGCACCAGGGCTTCCAGTGTAAATGAACTCCAGACACATGTGCCACTTTGTGAATCTGGCTTATGTGGGTCTTGGGGAATTGAACCTGGGTCCTTTGGCTTTGTAGGCAAGTGTCTTAACCAGTAAGCCATCTCTTCAGCCCTTGTTTTTTTTTTAAGTTCAGTTTGTTTTTCTGTCCTTTTAAAGAAAAATTGTCTGGCATATAGCACATTGGCCAGAAATGTGCGTCCTAGAGTTAGATCTACATTTGAGTTGACAATTAGTGTGATAATCTTGCTAATAAGAATTCACACTTACATAGTGCTTACAAGATGCTCAATACAGATTACCTCATTTGGTTCTCTTTAAAAAAAAAAAAATATTTGCAAGGAGAGGGAGAGAAAATAGGCACACCAGGGCTTCCAGCTGCTACAAAGACTCCAGATGCATGTGGCCCTGTGCATCTGGCTTTACATGGGTAATGGAGAAGAGAACCCAGGTTCTTAGGCTTTGCGAGCAAGCACCTTCACCCCTGAGCCATCTCTTCAGCTCCTCATTTGGGTCTCTTAATAATTTTATGGGACAAGTACTTTTATCATTGTCAGTTTGTAGAAAAAGAAACTGCGGCATGAAAGCGCTGTGGAACTAATCGAGTGCACAAAGGGAGTCAGAGCTGTGTGCAGGCTGCCTGGCTCCACCAGCTCTCCAGTAACCACCATGGCACTGTCTCATAGACTTTAACGTAACTAATGTCCAACTGTCCTGATGAGGCAGATGCTGCCATATCCCCATTTTAGAGGATGCCATGAGAACGTGTTTAGGTCAGTGACTCCACTGTCCATTTATCATCAAGAAAATAGGGGTTATGGGTCTGGAGAGATGGCTTAGCAGTTAAGGTGCTTGCTTGTCTGTGAAGCCTAAGGACCAGGTTTAATTCCCCCAATATCCACGTAAGCCAGATGCCACACGTAAGCCAGATGCACAAGGTGGCACACGCATCTGGAGTTCATATACAATGGCTGGAGGCCCTGGCATGCCTATTCTCTACCTCTCTCTCTTTTTCTCACATATATAAAAAACCAAAATCTACCAGAAAGTTTTTCTATCTTTTAGGTTTGTTTTTTTTTTTTTTTCGAGGTAAGGTCTCATTCTAGTCCAGGCTGACCTAGAATTCACTATGGAGTCTCAGGGTGGCCTCGAACTCATGGCAATCCTCCTACCTCTGCCTCCTGAGCGCTGGGATTAAAGGCCTGCACCACCATGCCCGGCTTTGGGTTTTTCTTAGGATAAATTTCTGGCTCTGGAATTAATGGGTCAAACAATGCATATTGTTTGGACTCTATACTACACCAGCAGGACCCAGGACCCATTTCACATAGGGCCTTCTTGCCACTGAGGAACTGAATTTTTTCTTTTTTCAAGGAAGGGCCTTGCTCTAGCCCAAGCTGACGTAAAATTCTCTGTGTAGTCTCTGGGGGGCCTTGAACTCATGGCAATCTTATCTCTGCCTCCTGAGTGCTGGGATTAAAGGTGTGTGCCACCACACCCGGCATAACTGAATATTTTACTTGCTGATAATCTCAAATGTTCCTGAAAAGTAAAAATCAGCTGGGTAGTATAATTTTTTCAGTGAATGCAATCTAATTTATGAAATCTTTTGCTCCAGTAGGATAAAAGGTACTTGCCTTTAATCCCAGTATTTGACAGGTAGAGGTAGGAGGATCACAGCAGGTTTGTGGCCAGCTTGGTCAAAATAGCAAGCTTCAGACCACCAGGGTTATATAGGGAGACCCTGTCCCCAACATTAATAAGAACAACAACAAAAGAAAAAACCCTACAAATAGATTAAAAAAAAAACAAAAACAACTTTTCTTTGTTCATGAGAATTAAGTACCAGCAAAGAGGGCTGGAAAGGTGGTTTAGCAGTTAAGGCATTTGCCTTCAAAGCCAAAGGACCCAGGTTCAATTCCTCAAGACCATGTAAGCCAGATGCACAAGGTGGCACATGTGTCTGGAGTTCATATACAGCAGCTGAAGGCCCTGATATGCCCATTCTCTCTTTCTCCCTCTCTATCTCTATCTGCCTCTCTCTCTCTCAAATAAATAAAATAAGCCTTAAAAAAACGAAAAAAAACACATCCCTGATACTGAAAACTTAAAATGGGTAGTCATGAGCCCTAGGGGTGTAACATCTGCTGATGTCTGTATAAATGTATATACTATGCTTATCAAACTGCCCAGTAAACACTTCTCTTAATATTTATACCCTTATATTAACACTACTCTCACTTTGGGTAGAGAATCTTCTCTTTTCAGATGGTAGTGACCTTGGGATGACTCAAAAGGTATCATAGTGCTGGAAAGAAGTGACTGGAGTACTGAGTAACATCTTGATCACACCTTCCAAGTCTCAGGGTCTAATGTGGAAGAGGCGGCAGAAAGAATGAAAGCCAAAGGAAGGGTAGGACTCTATACAACGTGCTCCCTATAGACATAAAATGGCCTGGATATCCATGACCTCACAGTGCCTGACACTACCTACACAAGACCATCATAAGAGGAGGAAAAGATAAAAGAGAGACTGATTGAGATGGGGAGGGGATATGATGGAGAATGGAATTTCAAAGGGGAAATTTGGGGGAGGGAGGGCATTACCATGGGATATTTTTATAATCATGGAAAATGTTAATTAAAATTGAGAAAAAAAAATTGAAAAGAGAATTACCATTAAAGAACACACACACACACACACACACACACACACACACACGCATGCTAGTCTGGGCTACATAGTGAGACAATCATCCTTTTTTTTGACCTGGAATTCACTATTCACCTCAGGCTGGCCTCAAAATCACCATGATCCTCCTACCTCTGCCTCTTGAGTGCTGAGATTAAAGGTATGTGCAACCATGTCTGGTTAAACAATTTTTAGCCAGGTTTAAAAATTGTTTCATTTATTTATTTGAAAGAGAGAGAAAGAGGTGATAGAGAAAGAGAGAGAGAGAGAGAATAGGCTTGTTAGGGTCTCCAGCTGCTGCAAAGCTGCAAACCAACTCCATTCGCATGCACCACTTTATGCATCTGGCCTTCGTGGGTATTGGGGAATGGAACCTGGGTCCTTAGTCTCTCAGGCAAAAGCCTTAACTGCTAAGCCAGCTCTGCAGCCCTAAACTATTTTTTAAAAATTTTTAAAATTTATTTGAGAGCGACAGAGAGAGAAAGAGACAGATAGAGAGAGAGGGAGAGAGAGAATGGGTGCGCCAGGGCCTCCAGCCACTGCAAACGAACTCCAGATGGGTGCACCCCTTAGTGCATCTGGCTAATGTGGGTCCTGGGGAATCGAGCCTCGAACCGTGGTCCTTGGACTTCACAGGCAAGCACTTAACCGCTAAGCCATCTCTCCAGCCCCCCTAAACTATTTTTTAAAAATATTTATTTATTTATTTGAGAGAGAGAGAGAGGGAAGCAGAAAGAAAGAGAGATGATAGAGAGAGAATGGGTGCACCACGGCCTCCAGCCACTACAAAGAAATTCCAGACGCATGTGCCACCTGGTGCATCTGGCTTATGTGGGTTCTGGGGAATTGAACCTAGGTCCTTTGGCTTTGCAGGCAAGTGCCTCAATTGCTAAGCTATTTCTCCAGCCCCCTAAACTATGTTTAAATTTAATTTTGCTATTGTTTGTCTTATAGTGCTGAGGATTGAACTCAGGGCTTCGTCTACACTAGCCAAAAAAAGCTATTCTCTATCAAGCACACACTTTGTGAATGGCTATAGTGTCCTCTGTGACTTGACCCAATGTGCTACATATCAGAGCAATGGGAAAGGGAAAAATGCAAAAGTATTTCTAGAAGTTTTATATTTCCAGTTTTAAATTAGCATTATTCTTGTATAAATTATTTATTTATTTGAGAGAGAGAGAAAGAGTGGCAGGTAGAGAGAGAGGGACAGAGAATGGACATACCAGGGACTCCAGCCACTGTAAATGAACTCTAGGCACATGTGCCACCTTGTGCATCTGGCTTATGTAGGTACTGGGACATTGAAACTGAGTCTTCAGGCTTCACAGGCAAGCGCCTTAACCGCTAAACCAAGCCATCTCTCTAGTCCCCTAAATTAGCGTTGTTCTTAACCAACACTACACATGCACATAGTGCAAAAGGATAAACAGCGCGACAAGTCTTTTGCTAGTCTTTTTCCACTCTGCACTTCTGCCTGAGAACCCTGGAAATGGAACTCTTCCCCCAGTCTTTGCTCCTCACCATTCCTCTGTGCTGGAAGCAGTGCAATGACAGGAGCCCACCATGACAGGATTCCAAGCGAGCAGGGACATGACCCTGCCCCCGCCCTGTCAGTGACTAGTGGCACATCCACCCTGGTCACGAGTGGAATGTAGGGAAACTCACCTGTTCAGGCCCGAGCATGTGCCCCGGTTTTGGATTTCACTCCTTAGACAATCTACTTTCAGACAGCTATTTCTGTTTTCTACTTCCACCTTGCTGTGTCCCTCTGACGTGTCCATGAGCCAATATCCAACCCCCACCTTACTGCTGCCTCCTGATGGGCTTTGCCATGAGCAGTGGCTGCATTTGATGGGTCTGGCTTGCCCAGAGCACTATCTTAGGTCGGAGTTCAGGCAGTGGTGCCACATAGGCATTTCTTAGCAATGTTGGCCACAGGCATGAAGAGACTGGCGGGAGAGAGACAGCGTTATTCACCAAGTGGTACTTGCTGAGTCATATCCAGGCCCTAAGAGCCCAGCTCAAGTCTCCCTTTCTCTAGTGAAACCTCTGATGACTATAGTCCGGGGCAACTGAACTGTCTATTCTCCAAGATCATGTCATGTTATTCTCATGCACTTTTTATGTTTGGTACCTGAATAGTTTGTATTTTCCCAGCTAGACTGGAGTTTCACTGAGGGCAGGGATCGTTGGTCAGAATGCTTATTAAAAACATTTTTTTTGTTCAATTTTATTTATTTATTTGAGAGCAACAGAGAGAGAGAGAAAGAGGCAGACAGAGAGAGAGGGAGGGAGAATGGGCACACCAGGGCCTCCAGCCACTGCAAACAAACTCCAGACGCGTGCACCCCCTTGTGCATCTGGCTAACGTGGGTCCTGGGGAATCGAGCCTCGAACTGGGGTCCTTAGGCTTCACAGGCAAGCACTTAACCGCTAAGCCGTCTCTCCAGCTCCCGAACGCTTATTTTGTGTTCCTTGCTGTGCATGGCGCAGGGCCTTCCACAGAGAGTGTACAGAATCCATTCTGGCTTGCTTGGTTTGGGTAGTTGGAGCCAAACAGTAGCAAAAACCATGCCCTCTGCTGGTATGGTCAAAAAGTGCACCCCTGTTAAAACTACAACAAGATCTGACCTTTATATAGCAAATTAGCAAAGGTTTCTCATGACATTTTCTTTTTAAAAAATATTTAATTAATTAATTTATTTATGAGAGAGAAATAGGAGAGAGAAAGAGAATGAGTGCGATAGGGCCTCCAACCACTGCAAATGAACTCCAGATGCATGTGCCACTTTGTGCATCTAGCTTACATGAGTACCTGGGCATTGAACATGGGTTCTTAGACTTTACAGTCAAGTACCTTAACTGCTAAGCCATCTCCCAGCCCCAGACATTTTCTTTTTTTGTAAAAAAAAAAAAACTTAAAAATTTTTATTTATTTATTTAGGTGTTTTTTGTTTTTTTTTGTTTTTTTTTTTGTTTTTTTTTTGAGATAGGGTCTTGCTTCAGCCCAGGCTGACCTGGAATTTACCATGTAGAGTCAGGTTGGCCTTGAACTGTGTCAGCGATCCACCTACCTCTGCCTCCCAAGTGTTGGGATTAAAGGCGTGCACCACCACACCTAGCTTGTTAAAAAGTTTTTTTATTAACAGCTTCCATAGGTATAGGCAATAAACCATAATAATTCCCTCCCTCCATTCCCATTCTTTCCCTCTAATCCACCCTCCATCAAATCCCTGCCCCCTTCCAATTAGTCTGCCTTTCATTTTGATGCCTCATGACATTTTCTTAACTCTAATGAGGGTCCCAAATATTTTCAAGAAGGACCCTTGACTGTATTGGACCTTGACATTATGAAATGCCCCATTTCTTTAAAAAAGCTTAGCTTAAAACTGAAGCCAAGTGGAGGTAGAATCAAGCTATAAATAAAAGACATGTTCCCAGTTGACATATGAACAGTAATATATACATATGACTCATGTCATTCCTGAGGAGGAGTTGGGATTCTCACAAGAACACAAAGTCAAACAACCAGGAGCTTCTGAATGGTTACTGGCTATTGTAAAGACAGCTACAGTGATGGTGATCAAGGCTCTTCTGGTCTTACTTTAGGAGAAACGTTCTGGAACTTGGAGAGGTTTAGGCCCTGCATTAGTTTCTTGACTTGTTGCTGACCAAACACCTAGCAAAAAACAACAGCTTAGGGGCTGGCAAGATTGCTTAGTGGTTGGGGCACTTGCCTATGAAGCTAAGGACCCAGGTTTCATTCCCCAGTACCCACATAAGCCAGATGTACAAGGTGGCACATGTGTCTGGAGTTCATTTGCAGTGGTTGGAGGCCCTGCTGTGCCCATTCTATCTCTCTCTCTCTCTGTCTCTCTCTCTCTCTATATATATTAATATCAGCTTAAAGAAGGAAAGGATTTATTTAGGGTTGCAGTTTCAGTGCATACATTCCATTGTGATGGGACACGGCGGCAGAAGCAGGGGCTGGCAGTTCGCAATACAGCCACAGTCAGAAAGCAGATGGGGCAAACAGGAAGTGGGGCTGAATTACAAAACCTCAAGGCCCACCCCTAGTGACCCACTTCATCCAGTAAGGCTCTAGCTCCCAAAGGTTCCACAAGCTTCCCAACTAGCACCACCAGCTAGGAACGAAGTATTCAGACATGTGGGTCGGTGGGGGACATCTCACAAAGTAGAGCAGGCCCGTTGACATGAAGTGTGTCATTGTGGTACTTTTTATATTAAAATGGTAAATATTATGTTGGTTGCATGTGCTGCTGATGTTACTTTATATACTAAATATTAGGAACATTTGTGAGGAAAAAATTATTGTGGTAAATATCTTTCTGGAGGATACGCTCGTTGTTTTA
This sequence comes from Jaculus jaculus, assembly GCF_020740685.1. Classification (NCBI taxonomy): domain Eukaryota; kingdom Metazoa; phylum Chordata; class Mammalia; order Rodentia; family Dipodidae; genus Jaculus; species Jaculus jaculus. The sequence continues at coordinate 245,352,407 of NC_059102.1, read as the reverse complement.
CTTATCAATTTGAAATGCCTTGCATTCATCCTTTCTTTTTAATGTTTATTATTAATATTATTATTAACAAGATGGTTTGTATGGATACATCTTATGTTGGTACCCTCCCTTTCCCTCGTCCCTGCCCCATTCTGTTGGGGACCCTCTGCAGTGGGGTTGCAGGTATTCCCCATGGGGTTGTGGTTTATGAGTACTGGGAGCGGCAGTCAGTTATTTTGGAGGGGAGGGAATGCCTCTGGGCATGCTGTCTCAGCCTGTGGCTCTTACAATTTTTCCACCCTCTCTTCTGCAAAATTCCCTGAGCCGTGGTGGGTGAGTGTTAAGTCTACTTCAGTGATGAGTTCTTAGGAGCCTCTGGATCTCTGCTTTGGTAGGTGTCGAGTATCCTCAGGGTCTGTCTCCTTCACCCTGGTGCTGATTATCAGGAACAGAATGGAAACAACACTCTTGCTCATCTCCCCATTCCTCTGTCATCCATTCTTGTTGGTGCTAAGAATTACATCAGTTGTATGTTAATTCCCTTTGAATGATTAAAGTCCTTTTTTTTCATGGTACTTTGAATTGAATCTAGGGTCTCACACATGCTAGGCACATGTCTACTATTGGGTTATATTCTTAGCCTTCTTTTTTCCACTTTTTATTTTGAAACAGGGTCTCTCTAAGTTGTCCAGGTTGGCATGGAATGTTCTCTATAATCCAGGCAGGGTTTAAACTTGAACTATTCCTGCCTCAGCCTCCCATGGCCCACTTTATTAAAGACCTTTTAAACCAAGATGTAAAATTATTACACATGTACATATATGTATAAAACATTATGTACATTTGGAATCTTTTTGCTATTTAGTCTATCATCCATGGATTCACTATCATGTATGCCATTATTTTGATGGCTTTTTTTTTTTTTTTTAAATTCCAAGGTAGGTTCTCACTCTAGCCCGGGCTGACCTGAGATTCACTAAGTAGTCTTAGGGGGCCTCGAACTCACAACAATCCTCTTACCTCTGCCTCCCAAGTGCTGGGAGTAAAGGCATGTGCCACCACACCCAGCTGACACACACATTGAGAGAACAGAAAGAATCAAAACCTTTCAGGGAGCCATGACTGGCATAACTTGTAGCATTTTAATAGCATGCCTCTTGTGCTTTGCAGACTGTCATGTGATTTGAAAGAGGTAGAATTTGTCCTACGTGTATACCGAAACATTATGTCCTGTGCTTAGCATAACTGGTAACACACCATCCCAATATAACTTAAAAAAGTATGGTTATGACTCAGTGCCCAAACAGGCAGTTTAGAGAGAAAGGCTCATTAGCATTCAGGGGAGAGAGAGAGGGCAAGAGCGGCTGTGTTTATTTTGTCATGGTCAATTTATTCTTTCCTCATGAAGTCACTACTCCTAACCTTGAATCTCCAACAGTATGTTCAGCCACAAATCTCTATTGGTTGTTACCCCCTTACCATTCAGCAATATGAAGCATGTCGATTAGTAAAAGCAGACGTTTTCCACTAACTCCTCTGCTCTCCATAGGGAACTGTGGAGTGGACTGCTCAGGGTCCCTCTCAGCCCAAGTGAAGGAAAAAAATAAAGTCTAAGACAGCTGGACTGATCCCATGCATTTTCTCTGTTGGTTGCATGTGTGGCCCAGTTCTCTCCACTGGGATCTGGAGGGGACATTTAGAAGCAGTTTCCCCTCCAGAGAGGAAGACCCCAAGAAAGAGCTACTTGGCCATCTTGTTATCATCCTGAACCAGAAGCAAGTAAGCATGGCCAAGAGGAGAGATATGGGTCTCTGTTGACTCAAGTCGCTCCCTCCACCTGCCCCGAAGCGCGCCCTGCAACAGGACTTCCATTTCTGTGGAGGCCATGAATTTTCCTATTATTGGACAGGTTTGCATTGAGGCATCTATTACTTGCAGCTGGAAGCATCCTCACTGATAAACTATTCTGAAGAGAAATGACTCACGAGGAAATAATCCTCCCAGCTTCTGATTAACTCTGGCCTCCAGAGATAACTATCTGGGCCATCAGATATATAAAAATATGGAGGTCATAGGATTAAAATTATAGTGACTGCTTTTAGGGAGAGGGTGGGGATAGTGAGTAGGAGAGGGCCCAACAGGGGCTTCTGAATGTTAGTCATTTCTTTTTTCTTTTAATATTTTATTTATTTGGAGAGAGAGAGAGAAAGAGAGACAGAGAGAGAACATGGGGCACACCACGGCCTCTAGCTGCTGCAAATGAACTCCAGATGTATGTGCCACCTTGTGCATCTGGCTCTTCATGGGTACTGGGAACTGAACCTGGGTCCTTAGGCTTTGCCAGCAAGTGCCTTAACTGCTGAGCCATCTTTCCAGCTCACTAGTCATTTCTTGACTGGGGTGATGGTTACATGAGTGTGTTTACTTTGGACAAATCCATTGAGCTGTACACGCAGGGTTTTGCATTTCTGCCTTTCACTTCTGCTTGTTTTAAAATCTTTACTGGGCGGTTGTGGATGGCGTATCATGGTCATTTTATTAGGGAGCCACATGAAGCTGTAGGGACATGTTTTCCTTTAAAAACTCCCAGAAGCTTTCCTGTCGCCAATGAAGGACCAACTCATTCTTGGCTAAAAAGTTTCCTTTTTGGTTTAGATGAAGGGTCTTGCTGTGAGTGGTGGTATATGCTTTTAATCCCAGTACTTGGTAGGATCGCTGTAAATTTGAGGCCAGTTTGAGACTAATTACATGTCAGCCTGGGCTATATAATGCTGTACCTTGAAAAAAAAGTATAGATAGATAGATAGACAGATAGATAAATGAAGGGTATCAAAGCCTCACATAGGAAAGCTCCCATCACGTTTAGAATTCAGTTACAATTAAATATTAAAAGCCACCAGGTGTGGTGGCACATGCTTTTAATCTCAGTACTCAGGAGGCAGAGGTAGGAGGATCGCCATGAGTTCAAGGCCACCCTGAGACTACAAAGTGAATTGCAGGTCAGCCTGGGCTAGAACGAGACCCTGCCTTAAGAATGTGACCCTGCAAGTTCTAGTGGGGCTGATTATAAAACCTCTTTAGTGTGCTCTGTGACTGCCCATGCCATCCTGTGCGCTACCCTGATCCTCCTACCCGTTTTCATTTGTTATTATTACTATTATCATTATTATTCTTATTATTTTGAGGCAAGGTCTCACTCTAGCTCAGGCTGACCTGGAGTTCACTATGTAGTCTCAGGGGGCCTCGAACTCATGGAGATCCTCCTACCTCTGCCTCCTGAGTGCTGGGACTAAAGGCGTGTGCCACCACACCCAGCTCCTAGCTGTTTTCAGATATGGCCATTTTTGTCTTTAAGTTTTATACAGTTGAGTTTTCTACAGCTAATAAAGAAGACCTATGTGTTTGTAGAAGAAAAAAACAAACCAAAATACTACTACTACTAACAATAATAATGATCAAACCAACAGATTGGAGTCTGTTCATGGAAGGCTTTCTGTAGTCAGATTTCCAGGGATTTTAGTCACGAATGAGGATTCCAAACACTGGGTTTGGAAGAAAGTAACATGAACTTCATGCAGTCCTCATCATATAGGAAGAGGTTAGTCGGTGGGCTTTGGGGACCAAATCTGGAGAAAGACCTGGTTGTCCTAGAGGCATCTAGCTAAGGGAAGTTACTGTAAGTCAGAGCACAGGGCTGGCATTGGACACACGAAGACAAGAGCCTGAGACTATCAGTCCTCATGGAGGTACAGTCTCATGTTATGAAGCCCCGTGAGGAATACAGGCTGGCTGGCGATGCAGACTCCGCCCTCTTGAGCAGCCACATAGGTGTGCAGACCTGGAAGCGCATGAGAACTCGCAGACATAATAATATCTTATATTTATATACGCTCATTACCACCTTGTGAGGCAAGTTAGATATGATCATTAAGAGACACAATGACTAAGTATGGGTTTTAGAGTCAGACCAACCTGGATCTGAATTCTTGTTCTGTCTCATAGTGGAATGGCATTGCACAACTTAGTAACCTGTTTCAGTAGTTCTCAGCCCCAGACAATATTTGGCAACATCTGGAGACTTTTTTTAATGCTTTTTTTTTGAGGTAGGGTCTTACTCTAACTCAGGCTGACCTGGAATACACTATGTAGGGGAGACTTTTTTTTTAAATGGTGAAGGTGGAACCCAGGGCCTCACACATGCTAAGGACATGCTGTACCACCAACCTACACTCCCAGGATCCTAGAGATTTTGTTGTGTTTTGTTTTGAGGTAGGATCTCACTCTAACCCAGTCTGACATGGAATTCACTCTAGTTCCAGGCTGGCCTCAAACCCACAGGGATCTGCCTACCTCTCTACCTCCCGAGTGCTGGGATTAAAGGCATGTGCCACCATGCTCACCGACACAACCCTAAGGGTGCCATTGCCTTGGATCAATACAGGCCGAGGCTGTTACTAAGCATACTATACTGTGTATGACAGCACGCGACAAATACTGATTTGTTCCAAAATATCCACAGGCTGTTGAGGAGCCCTGGGCCCTATATGACTCTCAGCCTCTTTATCTATAGAATGGGGGGATCAACTTCCTTCATGGAGCTACAAAGCCCAGGTAAATGAGTTGATATCAGTTTGACCTCCTCTTCCGTCCCCACCTGTTTTAGAACCACACATGCATCTTTATGGAATCACACCTCGGTGCGCTGAGCACTAACCACTACGCTTCTCACTTGGTGTCATGATAGCTGTCCCATTGTGCATGCCATTCTGTCCCTTTGCCACAGCTGATGCATAAGAGGTGAACACTTGATCCATCCTTTCCCCAGTGAACTTTTTTTTTTTTTGTTTTTTCGAGGTAAGGTTTCACTGCAGCCCAGCTGACCTGGAATTCACTATGTAGTTTCAGGGTGGCCTCAAACTCACACTGATCCTTCTACCTCTGCCTCCCAAGTGCTGGGATTAAAGGCGTGCGCCACCACGCCCAGCCCCAGTGAACGTTTTTTTTTTCTGATTTATTTTTATGTATTTATTTATTTATGAGAGACAGAGTGAGCAAGAGAGAGAGAGTGAGGATGGGCATGCCAGGGCCTCTAGCCCCTGCAAACAAACTCCAGATGCATGCACCACCATGTGCATCCGGCTTATGTGGGACCTGGAGAATGGAACTTGGGTCCTTAGCCTTCTCAGGCAAGTGCCTTAACCAATAAGCCATCTCTCCAGCCCCTCCCCCCATGAACTTTTTCAAAAATATTTTTATTTACTTTTTTGCAAGAGAGAAACAGAGAGAGAGGGAGGGAGAGAGAGAGTGAGAGAATGGGTGTACTAGGGCCTCCTACCACTGCAAACTAACTCCAGATGCATGTACCACTTAATGCATATGGCTTTATGTGAGTACTGGGGAATCAATCCCAGGTCATTAGGATTTGCAGACAAGTGGCTTAACTACTGAGCCATATCTCCAGGCCCCCAATGAACTTGATTTTTAAAAATAGTTATTTTATTTTTTATTTATTTATTTTTTTAATGAAATATCTCAATATGTTTATTATAAGAGGAAGGGCATTTTAAAGACCTTTGGTAATTTTTTTTAAAGTATATTTATTTATTTATTTGAGAGCGACAGACACAGAGAGAAGGACAGTTAGAGGGAGAGAGAGAGGATGGGCGCGCCAGGGCTTCTAGCCTCTGCAAACGAACTCCAGATGCGTGTGCCCCCTTGTGCATCTGGCTAACATGGGACCTGGGGAACCGAGCCTCGAACTGGGGTCCTTAGGCTTCACAGGCGAGTGCCTAACCGCTAAGCCATCTCTCCAGCCCTAAAAATAGTTATTTTATTAAATTAAAATTTTTTTTTGGCTTTTTGAGGTAGGGTCTCACTCTAGCCCTGGTTGATCTGGAATTCACTATGTAGTCTCAGGGTGGCCTTGAACTCATGGCAATCCTCCTACCTCTGCCTCCCGAGTGCTAGGATTAAAGGTGTGAGCCACCATGCCTGGCTTTTAAAATTTATTATTATTATTATTATTTTGCTTTTTTCAAGGTAAGGTCTTGCTCTAGCCCAGGCTGACCTGGAACTCACTATGTAGTCTCAAGGTGGCCCCAAACTCATGTCGATCCTTCTACTTTTGCTTCCTGGGTGCTGGGATTAAAGGCATGTGCCACCACGCCCAAAAATTAATTTTTTAAAAAAATATTCTATTTATTAGAGAGAGAGATAGGGAGAATGGGCACTCCAGAGCCTCTAGCCACTGCAAAAGGACCCCAGAGGCATGTGCCACCCTGTTCATCTAGCTTTATGTGGGTTCTGGGTAGTTGAACCTGTATCTTTTGGCTTTTTGGGCAAGTGCTTTAACCGCTAAGCCATATCTCCAGCCCTTTATTATATATTTTATTTATTTATATATGCAAGGGAGAGGGAGAAAGCAGGAGAGAGAGAGAGAGAGAGAGAGAGAGAGAGAGAGAGAGAGAGAGAGAGAGAGAGAGAATAGGCACATTAGGGCCTGAAGCCACTGCAAACAAACTCCAGATGCATGTGCCACCTTGTGCACCTGGCTCATGTGGGTTCTAGGGGATCGAACCTGGGTCCTTAGACTTTACAGGCAAACACCTTAACCATTAAGCCATCTCTCCAGACCCATTTATTTATGTGTGTATGTGTGTGAGAGATAAAATATGTATGGGTGTACCAGGGCCTTCTGCCACTGCCAACAAACTCCAGATACATGGGCCAATTTGCATGTTTGGTTTTATATAGCTACTCAGGGTCACCAGACTTTGCAAGCGAATACCTTTAATTGTTGAGCCATCTCTCCAGCCCCCACAGTGAACCTTCTAGTTTGTACTGAGATGTGCCAGGCCCAGTTGTTGGGTGACCTGAATGGAGAAGATACAAGCCTGAGAATTGTGGTACTTTTCTTACCTGGACTGGGATGCAGGGACAGCCATTCATGGGGAGGAGGGGAGAACGCAGCAGCTAGGGACAGCAAAGCCACACAAAGAAGCAAAGTCCCCAGGGTTCAGCCCTGCTAAGCTCTAAAGCCAGCCTTGTCATCCTTCAGCCTTGGCATGCATTTTGCTGGAGCTCACTCTACCTGGGGGTTTCTTGCACCTTGGAGCCTCAGAGTGACTGCTGGTGACATGTGAAAAAGCATCCCGCACGGTGCCATGGGATAGTAAGCAGTGGTTATTATTATCACCCCTCTTTTAGAGATAAGGAAGCGGACACAGATTAAATGAATTATGTTGCTATCACATAGCTCTGTAGAGGTTAACCAGATCAGGCCTCCAGGCCTCCTGATGCTCATTGAACCTATGTTCTGTTCTAATTAGCCTTTGAATTATGAGACAAAATCTTCAGAATGGGGCACAAGTAGACAAGCCTATGTGCTAGTCACAGAACATTCAGAGCAACCACGGAGGAGGATGAGAACTACAAAATTGGAGGCAACTCCCAGGAGCTTCCTGCGCCCTTCCCTGACATGCATTTCCCTCTCCCCACCACGGGTCCCCAATATCCTGTGGGTTATTTTTTGTTGTTGTTATAATCACTTTAATGGTTTTTCCACCTTAAACCACATGATTTAGCTTTCTTTGTTTTGGAACTTTAGGTAAATGAAATCCTATCTTATGTATTCTTTTGTGATTTGGTTCTTTCAACACTGTGTGAGGCTCTTCTGGGTGGTCATAGTTCTTTTGTTTTCTTTGGTGTATGGTCCACAAGGTATTTATTCAATTTATTGCTAATGGACTTTGGGTTATTTCTGTTTTTTCAATTTTTTATTTATTTATTTGAGAGTGACAGACAGAGAGAGAAAGAGGCAGATAGACAGAGAATGGGCACACCAGGGCCTCCAGCCACTGCAAATGAACTCCAGATGCATGCTCCCCTTTGTGCATCTGGCTTACGTGGGTCCTGGAGAATCGAGCCTTGAACCAGGGTCCTTATAGGCTTCACAGGCAAGCGCTTAACTGCTAAGCCATCTCTGCATCCCAACATTGGGTTATTTCTGTTTTTTGTTTTTTTTTTTTTTCGAGGTAGGGTCTCACTCTAGCCCAGGCTGACCTGGAATTCACTATGGAGTCTCAGGGTGGCCTTAAACTCATGACGATCCTCCTACCTCTGCCTCCTGAGTGCTAGGATTAAAGGCGTGCACCACCATGCCCGGCTTTTTTTTTTTTCCTCAATTTTTATTACATTTTCCATGATTATAAAAAATATCCCATGGTAATACCCTCCTTCCCCCTCCCACTTTTCCCTTTGAAATTCCATTTTCCATCATATATTTTTTTTTAATGTGCATTGTTTGTATAGCCTGGTGCACATGTGCAGAGAGTGTCTCCTGACGTGTGACCAGGGGCGGACCTGCACTGTTTGAGATTTACTTTGCTCCATGTCCTGGTCTGTTTAGGTCCTTCTCCATGTGGATGTCAACACCAAGGGCCACAAGGCAAAGAGAGAGCTACGAAGTACTGTAGGCTACACAGGAATCTAGATCACAGGAGCCTTTCTGGAAAAACTCTATGTAGGGTGATCATGTGATCTAGCAATTCTACTCCTATGCATATGGTCAAGAGAATTGGAAACATGCTTATCCAGGGGTTGCAGTCAGGTTTGCATTGCTGGCATAAAACACTCGACCAAGGGCTGGGGAGATTGCTTAGTGGTTAAGCACTTGCCTGTGAAGCCTAAGGACACTGGTTTGAGGCTTGATTCCCTAGGACCCATGTTAGTCAGATGCACAAGGGGGGCACATGCATCTGGAGTTCGTTTGCAGTGGATAGAGGCCCTAGTGTGGCTATTCTCTCTCTTTATCTGCCTCTTTCTCTGTCTGTCGCTCTCAAATAAATAAATAAAACTTATACAAACAAAAAATATTTAAAACACTCGACCAAGAGCAGCTTATGGGAGAAAAGGGTTTATTTTGGCTTATACACTCAAGGGGAAGCTCCATGATGGCAGAGGAAAATGATGGCATGAGCAGAGGGCAGACATCACCTCCTGGCCAACATCAAATAGACAACAGCAACAGGAGAGTGTGCCAAACAATGGCAAAGAGAACCAAAAGCTTGCCCCCAACAATGCACTGCCTCCAGGAGGGTTCAATTCCCGAATTGTTACCAGCTGAGGATCTAGCATTTCAAACACATAAATTTATGGGGGGCACCTGAATCAAACCACTACCCCAGGCATAGTGTTATACACCTGGAATCCTAGTGGTTGGTAGGCAAAGGCAGAAAGGTCATGAATTTGAGGCCAGCCAGGCAACATAGTGAGACTCTGTCTCAAAAGAAACCAAAGATGAGGCAAATGGAGGTAGAGAGGAAGAGAGAGAGAGAGAGAGGGAGAGAGAGAGAGAGAGAGAGAGAGAGAGAGAGAGAGAGAGAGAGAGAGATATGTTTATACAAAAACTTGTATAAAAATGTTCAAAGCAGCATTATTCAAATGGCAAATAGAGGTGAAATGTGGTATACTCATGAAGCAAAAATTTATTCATCCCCCAAAAGGAATAAAACACTGGTGCATACTAAAACATGGATGATGGGCTGGAGAATGGCTTAGTGGTTTAAGTGATTACCTACAAAGCCAAAGGACCTAGGTTCAGTTCCTCAGGACCCATGTAAGCCAAATGCACAAGGTGGTGCATGCTTCTGGAGTTCTTTACAGCTGCTGGATGCCCTGGCATTGCCATTCTCTCTCTATCTGCCTCTCTCCCTGCTTCTTCCTCTCTCTCTCCTAAATAAATAAATAAAATTTTAAGACATGGACAAATTTTGAAAACACAATGCTAAGTTAAAGAGGCCAGACACAGGTAAGATGATCCCACTTATCTGAAATGTCCAGAATAAGCATGCAGACAGAGAAGCATAGATGAGGACTGCCTGTTCTGAGGAAAGGGACAAATGGGGGAGTGACTGCTAATGGGTCTCAGAGTTCTGTGAGGTGATAAAAGCATTCTGGGGTCAGTGGTAATAGTCAGAGAGGTTTGTGAGTATACTAAAAGAAACACACTGGATTATATTGTTTAAAAGGGTGAAGTTTATGGTGTATGAATTGTATCTTTTTCAAAAATAGTTTCTTGTTCTTATTTTTATTTATCTGAGAGCGACAGACAGACAGACAGACAGGGAAAGAGGGAGAGAGAGAGAGAGAGAGAGAGAGAGAGACGGAGAGAGGAAGGGAGATATGAGTTGTATCTTAACACAATGTGAATGGAAACACAGTGCCGCATGGCTGGTAGAAATCACCCAACCAAGAGCAGCTTATGGGGAAAAGAGATTTTGGCTTACAGGCTCAAGGGGAAGCTCCATGATGGCAGGGGAAAATGATGGCATGAGCAGAGGGTGGACATCACCCCCTGGCCAACACAAGGTGGACCAGAGCAACAGGAGACTGTGCCAAACACTGGCATGGGGAAACTGACTAAAACACCCATAAACCCACCCCATCAATACATTCCCTGCAGGAGGCATTAATTCCCAAATCTCCATCAGCTGGGAACCTAGCATTCAGAACGCCCAAGTTTATGGGGGACACCTGAATCAAACCACCACGCACAGTATCTTCTCACTGACTCACTTGTTCGAAGCTGGGGCTGTAGCTCAGTGGTAAAGTGCTTACCTAGAGGCCCAAAGTTCAATCTCCAGCACAGCAAGAAAATAATCGTTCACTTATTCCAAACCCACGCACTGAGTATCCCAGACTCAGCCTATTGCTGAGGAAACGGGTTAGTGAGTTAGCGGTGACCACACACAAGTGGCACATTTAAATTTATTTATTTTTATTTACTAGCGACGACATGCAGGGGGAGAAGAGAGAAAGAAATGGTGTGTCAGGGCCTCCAGCCGCTGCAAACAAGTCCAGATGCGTTTGCCACTTTTATACACCTGGTTTTATGTAGGTACTGGGGAACAGAACCTGGATCCTTAGGCTTTGCAGGCAAGTGAGTTAAACTGCTGAGCCATCTCGCCAGCCCAAGTGGTACATTTGAAGGGACTCATTGAGGAGCATTTAATGAAGGGTCCTTTGCAAAAGTATGGGAGGAGTTAAGAGGAACATTGGTTGAAGTCGTATAGTGAAGCGTTTCAGGGTGGGTGGAGATGGCCAGCCAATACTGTCCAAACTGTCCCCTGAAAGGGGAGAAAGTGGTTACCAACGAGAGTGGCCAGAGATGGGCTGGAGAGATGGCTTAGCACTTAAGGTGCTTGCCTGCAAAGTCGGAGGACCCAGGTTCAATTGCCCAGTATCCACATAAGCCAGATGCACAAATTGGTGCATGCGTCTGGAGTTTGTTTGAGGTGGCGCACCCATTCTCCCTCTTTCTGTTTGCCTCTCTCTCAAATAAATGAGTAAAATATTTTAAAGAGTGCTGAGAGACAGCTGAGACTGTTGCCCTCTATTCTCCCACCTTCCACTTGCAGCTGCCATTCGGGCACCCACCTGGCAGCCAGAGAGCTGTGAGGCTGGGTAGCGGAGTTGGCAAGGGCAAACTGTAAATTTAGGGCTGCAGAGGCAACCGGTCACCATCAATGCACCGTGAGGAGGGGAGAAGGCAACGGAGCCCATGGGGGGAAGCAAGAGGAGACTCTAGCTGTCCTTAGCCTCTCAATCTTGCATATTGAGTGAAGAGACAGGAAAAAAAGGTGTTAATCACAGATTATGGTCCCCAAGTGGGCTGATGTGAATGAACTTGGTGAATGGATAGAGGCATTTTAGATGTAGTTCTCAGAAAGGTTTCTCCAGCCTTTAATCCCAGCACTCAGGAGGCAGAGGTCAGAGGTGGCCGGTTTGAGACTACATAGTGAATTCCAGGTCAGTTTGGGCTGAAGTGAGACCAGAGTGGGGGGGGGGGGAGAGAAAGTGTTTCCAAGGAGGGAGTGCTGTTTATGTTGGGACCCCAAAGATGAGCCCTGGGTGATGCAGGCACCTCTTAAAGCAGGCTGGGAGAAAGAAACCAAGCATCCCCCCGGGAATAGAAAAGAGACCCCGCAGGCTGAGGGAGGCTCCTGGGGCTCACAGCCTGACGCTGAGCCCAGGCCGGCCGGCTGCGGGCCGACACCCCAGAGCCGGCTCTCAGCAGCCAGGACTGCGCCCTCCCCCGAGGTTACCCCGAGTGCTGGCGCAGGAGCCGGCTCTGCCGCCCGCCCGCGCACTCTTGGGGCGCCTTCCAGCATTTAATGGGACATCTGCCACCTCTCAGGTCCTCCCCCTTCCAAAGCCAAGAAGGCCAGAGGAAGGGAGTGTCCCTGAATACCAAATGTGACACAACCTTGAAGCAGCAGGAGCTTCTGATAGCTGAGGTGGCCTCAGGGAGAAAGGTGGCCTCGCCAACCACACAGAGGTCCAAACCCCACTTCAAGCAGCACCAAGGCGCAGGGCGCTGCGCTGGCGCTGGGGCCGGGGCGGGGCGGGGCGGGGAGGAGAGCTGCCCGGGCAGAAAGCGAGCAGGTCTGCCACAGGCGCCTTGGACGGCAGAGAGGTGGCCATCGGGCATCTAGGTCCCAACAACTCCAGAGCCCACCTTTGACAGCTTCTGGCCTGCGCAGCTCAACAGGTCCATCGATGTCCCTCCCTTCTGGCTCCTTGCCCAGCCAGTTGCCCACAGCCTGGAAAACAAAGGCTCACTGCTTTCCCCGGAGACTTGGGCTTAAGGGATGGGCTTTGGGCAGGCTGGGCGGATGCTTGGTTGATTTTTTTTTTTTTTCTTTTCCCCTAGTGCAGAGACTATGACAGCCAATTCCTGTTGGAAGTGCCTTTGTTTTCTTTGGATCATAAGACACTTTTCCTTTCTCGTGATCGTTACAGTTCAGGTCATGTTTAGGATGGTGACTTGCTAGCCTAATTAGATGCCTTCCAGAACCCTGGTTCTTGGGCTTTTGGGGCACAGATCCTATTGCAATCTTGATTTGGGGGGAAAAATCCATTCCCTAACACACACACTCCACAGGCAAATGTCTTAAACATTTCATATCAACCCTAGCCAGTTTGGATCCTTTGCGTTGGGCTGGGGATGTAGCCCCTTGGCAAAGCACTTGCTCAACACGCACAAGATCCTGGATAGAATCCTTAGCACTTGGGGAGAAAATCCCCCGGGTTCAGGACAAGTTCTTTCTATGCCTCTCCCATCTGACAGCAGCTTTCCCTTCAGTCTGAATTTGCAGATTCCTCAGCGCTGTGGGGGCTGGCGTTCACTGCCAGGCTCCTGCCTGAATTAATCCCATGTGGCCAGCCTGCTGAGGAACAGGTGCCTCACTCCCTTAGGGTGCCTTGGGGTGAAAGGTCCATGCTGGTGTGGTTCCACTTTTTCAGGTAGCAGAGTACTCCATAGGGATTTGTAAGCCCCTCACATCTCTTTATTCCGGAGGAGCTGGGCCACCCGAGTCTCAGCAGATTCAAGAGGTGGCAAAAGCTCTGGAGAAGAAAGGCTCTAGGGAGACAGGCGTTGTCTGGTTTTGTTGAATTCCAGAAGCAAGCCACTTTGCCAAAAATGCCAAAAATAAAAGGACTGTCTAGACACTTACATATTAGAAGCTGCTAATATGAGGAGACCCGAGCCTGACATCATTGATTTAGGCTTTGTGACAAGATTGAAGGGTTCAGTTATTTAACAAGAATTGTGCCAGGCCTTGTTCTAGGTGCCCGGGGCATACAGTGATAAAACTTGTAAGTGACAGGTAATCTACATAGTCACAAGTGCAAAGATAGAAATAATGCAGAGGCAAGTGATCAGTGTGGCAGTGGTCGAGACACAATGAGGAATGTCTGTCTCCAAGGTGTCATTGGAAGTGAAACCTGCAAACACTCTCCCTTATCTGCTCGTCCTCAGCTTCACTTTCTGCAGCTGCAGTTCAAGGGCCAGCTGGGGTCTGAAAACGTTCAGCGGAAAAGTCCAGAAATGAACAATTCACAAAATTCAAATTGTGCATCATTCCGAGCAACACGATGAAATATCATACATCCCACTCTGTCCCACCCCAAACATGACTCATACCTTTGCTCAGCGTGTCCATGCTGTATATGCTGCCTACCCATTTGTCACCTGTAAGATATGCTGAGGCTAGATCCCATTTACAACGTCTAATTTATCCGCGTGTGTTTCACTTAAGTGCGCGCGCTTGTGTTTATGTATGTAAGTGTGGGTACGCCTGTGGCAGTGAGAGGACAATTTTCGGGTTGGTTCTTGCCTACCTACTGCATTGCAACAGGATGCCTCTGCCTACCATTTGCTGCGTTCAACACTAGCTTAGGAGCTTCCTTCTGAGAAATTCTCCTGCCTCCACCTTCTGTTGACTGCCAGCATCAGCATACTGGAATTGAAAAAGCTTGCCACTGCTTCTGGCTCCTCCTTCTTCTTCCTCTTCTTCCTCCCTCCTCCTCCTCTTTTTTTGAAATACCTAACATGAAGGCAATGTATTAGCAGAAAATAATTTGAGAAGTACTGTTCACAGTTGGTGACCACGGTGACCTTCCCCTTCCTGCAGATGCTGTCAGAAGGGATGGGGTGACATCCTCAGTGTGAGGGCTGGCTGGGTACCAGGTCCAGGGGTCTTGGTCCTGTTTCCTCCTGTGGCCTGGAGTTCGATGTGTAGGACAGTGACGGCCAGCTCCTTGCAGCTCTGGACCACATCCTGGGCTGCTCACGTGGCAGCAGAGGAGGATTCCTGTGGGTCAGCCTTCACCTTCATTTTGCCAGTCATGCGGTGAACAGTTTCCTTGCCAGCCAGAACAGTGACAGGGACAAAGGCATCATTGTAGGATGCAAAGATGTGGCAGACACCAAATACATTCTCTTCTTCAGCTGCCTGTGGTCTGAGGCTGTCGACCTGCTCTCCCTTTGTTTCCTTCCTCTTTGGAGGTGCCATTTCTGCACATTATTTCCATCTTTGCACTTGTCCCTGTGTAAAGAGAGAGCACACTTCGGGCATTTTATGCGGGGGTCTGGGGACTGGACGTGTGTACTCCAGCTTGAGCTGTGAGCTCTTTATCCACTGAGCCATCTCTAGCTCCACATTTACATAACTTTTATCAGAACATATTATTATAATTGTTCCAGCTCATTAGTTATTGTGACTCTATTACTGGTTCTATTTTACAATTATGCTTTATTGTAGGTATGATTATATAGGAAAAAACATACAAAGGTTTGGTACTATCTGTGGTTTCAGGATTTCACTGGGGGTAGGTGGGTCTCGGACCATATACCCTGTGGGTGAGAGGAGACTACAGTATTTAAAGGACTGTGGAAGAGAAGAACTCAAGGCAGGGGAAATAGCTGCTGCAAAGGCCCTGATGCTAGAACAGTTGACCTGCTAGAGGACTAGAAAAACACATGTGACTGGCACAGAGAGAGAAAAACAGGAAATGGGAGATGTAGGTAGGAGCTAGCTTTAGGCCATGGGAAGGAGTTAAGATTTTGGTGCAAATGTGCTGATAGAGAGGATAGAGCAGGATACCATTTTCTTTTTTGTTTTTTAAAGTATTTTTATTTATTTATTTATTTATTTATTTATTAGAGACAGAGACAGAGAATGAGAGAGAGAGAGTGTGTGAGAGAGAGAGAGAAAGTGAGGGAATGAGCATGCCAGGGCCTCTAACCACTGCAAACGAACTCTAGATGCATGCGCCACCTTGTGCGTCTGCCTTACATGGAACCTGGAGAATCGAACCTAGATCCTTAAGCTTTGTAGGTAAGCGCCTTAACCACTAAGCCATCTTTCCAGCCCCAGGAGACATTGTCATTTTAAAAACTGGTCTCCATGGGGAGAGCAAGTGTGGAGCCAGGTGAGAGGTCCAGGTGAGTGGGGGTCATGGTGTCTTTATCCTTTCTGGTGGCAAGGCAGAGGGTTGTGGACTCTTTTCCGGGTGGCCATATCTGGTGCAGATAAAGCCCTTCCCCCTAACTAATGTGCTACAAATGCACGGTGATTAAGAGTTGTAAAGATTGCTTAATACATTAAAGGATTTATTACAATTTTGTTCCCAGTTCAGGAAGGTGAAATAAAATACTAATCCTCCTTAAGTAAAAATTCTATCACTGAACTTATCTCTTCAGAGTGGTTTAAAAAATTATTAAGAATTTCAGTATATGAACATATTGTAAATTAATCATCACAGCAGGAGGAAGGATGAAGAACTGACATGTAGCAGGTGCCAACTGCATACCTGCATATCTGGTCTCTTCTAATCACACCATAACTGTACAACACTCAGGTTATTAGCATTGGTTTTATTGCTCTAGTTTTGTTTATTATTGTTTTGGTTTGTTTTTTTGTTCTTAGACCAGGGAACTGAAGTTCAGAGAAGTTAGGTAAATTGCCCAAGATCACATAGCTAACAAGTGACAGAGCTGGACTCCAACCCCACATCTGTCTGATTCCAGTTCTTTCCACATCATCCCTGGCTGGCAGGACCAGTTCAGCACATTGAGAAGTCCCAAGACTCCTGGGATTTTAGCTACTCTCTGACTGAAAACTGGTCTCTTCTGAGGGGCCCGCTGATGTGTTAAACCATGAGGGTGTGCTGAGTGCAGTGGGGCTCAAGAGCAGCTTTTAAAAATGGTCCTGAAGGTCAAAATGTAGTGATGCCAAATAATGAAGAAAGAGGGAGTTTGGTAAACAAGCTCATTATCTAGGTGCAAATCAACTAGGCTAAGACTAATTACAGCAGGCTAGAAGGCAGAATTCATGCCATCTGTCTGGACTCTTGACATGAGAAACGGATGGTAGCTACCAGTGTTTCGTGGAGGAATGCCCAGGAACCAAGATGAAAAATTCTAAGGAGCGGCTGGAGAGATGGCTTAGCGGTTAAGGTACATGCCTGCAAAAAGCCTAAGGACCCAGGTTCGATTCTCCAGGTCCCACGTAAGCCAGATGCACATAGTGGGGCATGCATCTGGAGTTTGTTTGCTGTGGCTAGAGGCCCTGGCACATCTATTCATTCTCTCTCTCTCTCTATCTCTCTCTCTCTCTCTCCCTCTCTCTGTCTCTAATAAATAAATCTTTAAAAAAAAGAAAAAAAAAGAAAAATTCTAAGGAGAAAAATGCTGCCCTGGGGCTAGTTACTCCATATGAGGGCTTTTTTTTTGGTGGGGGGACAAGGTTCCAGCAAGACTTCTGGGCCATCACTCAGCAACACAGGGATGCGCGCTGCACCTTCTCTCGCCCTCATAACTGTGTCATCCACACTCGCTATAGACTTCATGACTCTTGACAGCAACCCAGAAAGGAGGGGACTCCCGACTATGTCAGGAAAAGGCTGGGACAGTATTCCTGCTGAGTGAATTTAGGTATGATCAATGGCCCGATCTCATTCAGAAATACACAAAAGGGCATGTACACCCTATAGACTTCGGTGCTTGTGGCTGTCTGGAGGATGAGTGTGCCCACTAGTAGACAGCAAGACCCTTGCAGGGATTTGTTCTCTCTTATTTCTATGACTTTTCTGTTTTGTTTTGTTTTTCAAGGTAGGGTCTCTCTGTAGCCCAGGCTGACCAGGAATTCACTAGTGTACTTTCAGAGTGGTCTCGAAGTCATGGTCATCCTCCTACCTCTGCCTCCCGAGTGCTGGGATTAAAGGTGTGTGTTCCCATGCCTTGCTTATTTCTATGATTTTTAGTGTGCTTAAATGAATGAATTCAGATCGACTGGAAAATCCTATGCCCACCACAATATGATATTTCAGCTAGAGTTACAATCCTATAAGGAAGAAACAGAGGCATTCAGAAAAATACATTTGGAATCATAGATCTAGCTTCCAGAAGCTGAACTCTGGTTTCCACATCTGAAGGAGACAGCAAATGGGGCTCATAGTTGCACATTATGGCTATAAATTAGGTAAATTAGATTATGCACAAAAGTGCTTAGCATAGAGCTTGGTACATAGCAACCCTTCAGATTCAAAAGTAATGCTTCTTTCTTTTGTTGGGTGGGGGGAGTAGTTCAAGGTAGGGTCTTGCTGTAGCCCAGGCTGTTCTGGAATTCACTATGTAGTCTTAGGCTGGCCTGAAGCACACAGCAATTCTCCAACCTCTGCCTCCCTAGTGCTGGGATTAAAGGCATGAGCTACCACAGCTGGCCTAAATAATATTTCTACAACTACCACGCATGGCTTCTTTGGTATTTTGTACGTTTTTAAAAATGTATTTGATTTATTTTTTTTATGAGCAAAAGAGAAAGAGAGAGAGAGGCAGATACAGAGAGGATGAGCATGCCAGGGCCACTGCAAATGAACTCTAGATGCACGCATTACCTTGTGCATCTGGCTTTTACATGGGCACTGGGGAATTGAACCTAGGTTGTTGGACTTTGCAAGTAAGCACCTTTAACTGCTTAGCCATCTCCCAAGCCTTCTTTACTTTAATATTTTTTATTTGAGAGAGAGGGAGAGAGACAGAGGAGAGAGAGATAGAGAGAAAGAGAATGGATACACCAAGGCCTCCAGCCACTGCAAATGAACTCCAGATGCATGCATCACCATTTGCATCTGGCTTATTTGGGTTCAGAGGAATCGAACCTGGGTTCTTTGGCGTCTCAGGCGAACGCCTTAACCACTAAGCCATCTCTCCAGCTCATTAACCCTCTTTTCTTTCCTCTCTTTTTGTTTTTTTTTGAGGTAGGGTCTCGTGCTAGCCCAGGCTGACCTGTAATTCACTATGTGGTCTCAGGGTGGCCTCGAACTCATGGCGATACTCTTACCTCTGCCTCCTGAGTGCTGGAGTTAAAGGTGTATGCCACCATGCCTGGCTAGAATTATTTTTTTAATTTAACTTTTAAAATTTATTGAAGAGAATGGATGTGCCAGGGCCTCTAGTCACTGCAAATGAACTCCAGATTCATATGCATGTGACTTTATGTGTGTACTGTGGAATTGAACCCTGGTCCTTAGACTTTGCAGGCAACTACCTTAACTGCTCAGCTATCTCTTCAGCCCTAATTTAACTTTTCTTTTTCTTTTTTTCTTTCTTTCTTTCTTTCTTTCTTTCTTTCTTTCTTTCTTTCTTTCTTTCTTTCTTTTTTTTGCAAGCACAGAAAGATAGAGAGGAGAAACAGATAGAATAGGCAGTCCAGGGCCTCCAGCCAGTGCAAATGAACTTCAAATGCATGCACCACTTTGTGCATTTGGCTTTATGTGGGAATTGAGGAATTGAGCCCACCCAGGTCGTTAGGCTTTGCAGGCAAGCACCTTAATCGTAAGCTATCTCTCCAGGCCCCTGATTTACCTTTTTTTTTTTTTTTGGTTTTTCGAGGTAGGGTTTCACTGTAGCTCAGCCTAGGCTGACCTGGAATTCACTATGTAGTCTCAGGGTGGCCTCAGACTTACGGTGATCCACCTACCTCTGCCTCCCAAGTGCTGGGATTAAAGGCGTGTGCCACCACACCTGACTCCTTCTATTTTGATGTGATCATTTTTTTCCTGAATTAATTTTTTGGGGGGAGGAGTTTTGAAGTTGGGTCTTGCTGTAGCCCAGGCTGACCTGAAAGTCACTATGTAGTCTCAGGCTGGCCTTGAGATAGAATGGATATGCCAGGGCCTCTAGCCTCTATAAACCAACTCCACATGTATGTGCCACTTTGTTCATCTGGCTTTACGTGGATACTAGAAAATCAAACCCAGGTCGTTAAGACTATGCTGGCAAGTGCCTTAACCACTGAGCAATCTTCCCAGCCCCTCTGTCCTTACTTCCACAAAGGGGCCTTCATTAAGCACCCTCAATGAGTCCCTTTAAATGTTCCCTTTGTTGCCTCCCAGGACCTCTTCTTAAGACAAACACCTTAACTGCTGAGCCATCTGTCCAGCCCCCAGGACCACTTCTGAGCCATGTCTAACTCACTAACCATCAACAACAGCTTCCATCAACAACAGCACTTGGGAGGCAGAGGTAGGAGGATGGCCATGAGTTCAAGGCCAGCCTGGGACTGCACAGTGAGAACCGGGTCAGCCTGAGCTAGAGTGAAACCCTACCTGGGGAGGAAAAAAAAAAAAAAAAGATCTGTGTCACCATGTTCCAATTTAGCAGCTTTTCGTATATTCACAGAGCAGTCACCTAATTCCAGACATTCATCCCTCCAAAAAGAAACTGTGGTTTGATTCAGGTGTCCCCCATAAACTTAGGCATTCTGAATGCTGGGTTCCCCAGCTGATGGCAATTGGAAATTAAAGCCTCCTGGAGGTGGTGTATTGTTGGGTGTTATAGTCAGTTTCCCCATGCTAGTGTTTGGCACACTCTCCAGTTCCTATTTCCACCTTGTGTGGGCCAGGGGGTGATGTCCACCCTCTGCTCATGCCATCATTTCCCCTGCCATTGTGGAGCTTCCCCTCAAGTCTGCAAGCCAAAATAAACCTTTTCTCCCCACAAGCTGCTCTTGGTCGGGAGATTTCTACCAGCGATGACGCCCTGACTGCAACCAACAGTCACCCTGTGTTCCCCGCTCCAGGCCCTGTGTTACAGTTTGAATGTCAAATGTCCCCCATGGGCTCATGCATTTGAATGTTTTGCTCCCCACTGGTGTCATTGCTTTCGACGGCTGTGGAACTTTCTGGCTATGGGGCCTGGCTCACTGACACACAGCCACAGGGGCCAGGCTGGAGGGTTATAGTTCTCTGCTCCTCAACTGCCAAAGTCACCAAACACCTAACTCTTCCACAGCCAGGGCCACTCCTGCCACCCCCCCCCCCACCTCCTTGATTACCATGATGGGCCGTGTCCTCTGAACGCTGAGCCGGAATAAATCTGTCCTCCCTCATTCTGTGTCTCTTAGGTATTCTGTCACAGTGGAGACAGAAGGACTTAATACAGCCTGACCACCATCCATCTCTTTCTGCATCTCTGGATTAGGAGCCTTTGAGTCTAGACCAGTTCCTGGGCCCCCAAGTGAGCAGACACACTCAGCACCCCCAGCGCAGAGCTGTACTGGAGTTTCTGTGCCTGGTCTAGGGGCTGGATGAATTCCGAGAGTGTGTGAGACATCTGTAAGTGACTCATACCCCGTGTCCTCACTTCCTCCCTACACCTACCTGCTCAGTCCTGTGGGAACTCCTCTGCCCCGGGAAGGTAGGAACCCTGAAGCTCCCGATGGAGAAGTGCGAAATGGTTCCCCAAGGTCGTGGTGGCAAACCCATCAAGACGTGTAAAGAAAGGGAGATTTAGGAGTATCAGCAAGCGTGGGGCTACAGGCGGGTTTGGAACTGTGGTGGGAGGAAGGGAGTCAATAAAGAGGCTGTTCCTGATGGCTTGGAGCTGGAGAGAGAGCCCTGGAAGTGACTCTGGGGTGACTGTCCTTATCTTCCTGCTTACGGGGCTCCACCTGCTACTTTGGAAATGCTCCTTACTCACTTCGCCCTCACTGACTGGGAAAGGTGTGGACAACGAGACTCCCAAGGATGAGAGCTGAGCGGGCAAGAAGAAACTGACTCTACACTGACAAGGTGCCAAGCTGACCCAGAGACCTCCACAGCTGGCTTTGAGGGTGTGGAGACTGTGGGCATGGGTGGGGTCAACCAATAGTTATCTGGAAAGGGGAAGTTTCAGAAGAGATGTGGAAGTGTCATCAAGAGCTGTCTGGCCCAACAGGTGGTACACCCTTCTAGCCCCAGCACTGGGGAGACTGAGATAGGAAGATGGCCAGAGAGTTCAAGGCCAGCCTGGGGCTACAGTGACTTCCAGGACATCCTAGGCTACAGCGAGACCCTGTCTCAAAACAAAGAAAAAAAGTGATGTACTTCCTGTGCATTTGGATCTTTTATCATCAGTATGCAGCCATGTATCATTTGCATCTTGATTTCTAAACAGATGGTAATAAAGACAAGAGCCAGATGCACAGTGATACAAGTGCATAATGCCATATATGCGCACAAGGGGACACATGCGTCTGGAATTTGATTGCAATGGCTGGAGGTCCTGGTGTGCCAATTCTCTCTCTCTGTCTCTCTCTGTTTCTTGCATAAAATAAAGGCCAGTCTGGGCTGGAGAGATGGCTTAGTGGTTAAGGCACTTGCCTGCAAAGCCAAAGGACCCAGGTTCAATTCCCCAGAACTGATATAAGCCAGATGTACATGGCACATGCATCTGGAGTTCGTTTGCAGTGGCTGGATGCCCTGGCTTGCTCATTCTCTCTCTCTCTCAAATAAATAAATAAAAAATGTTTTTAAGGCCAGTCTGTTGGGCTTGCCTCAAAACAAAATTGTTAGCTAGGGTACAGTGGCACATGCCTTTAATTCCAGCACTCAAGAGGTAGGCATAGAAGGATCTCTGTGAGTTCGAGGACAGCCTGGGGCTACAGAGTAAATTCCAGGTAGACTACAGTGAGACCCTACTTCAAATAAAAATAAAACAAATGAACAAACAAAACCTGTGTACATATATAAAATTTGTCAATAAACCAGGCACAGTGGTGCATGCCTTTAATCCCAGCACTCTGGAGACAGAGGCAGGATCACCATGAGTTTGAGGCCACCCTGAGACTACATAGTGAATTCCAAGTCAGCCTGGGCTAGAGTGGGGCTCTACCTTGAAAAACCAAAATAAATAAATTTAAACTTGAGTAGCCGTGTGGCGCCAGATGCACACACATCTGGAGTCCATTTGCAGTGGCTGGTGGCCCTGGCACACCCGTGCTAGTACTTTGGAAATGCTCCTTATTCACTTCAATCTCACTCTCTTTGTGTTTGCCTCTCAAGTAAATAAATTATATATTTGACATACCTTCTTTGTGTCTGCGTCTCAAAATATAAAGGCATTCCATCTCGGACTCTCAGTTGAGACTCTAGCTGACTGTTTTTTCAAGGTAGAGCCTCACTCTAACTCAGGTGATCTGGGATTAAAAGGATGTACTTGCCCCAGCCCCATTTTGAAATAAATTCCTTTTTCTTTTCTTTTTTTTTTTTTGGTTTTTCAAGGTAGTGTCTCACTCTAGCTCAGGCTGACTTGGAATTCACTATGTAGTTTCAGGGTGGCCTTGAACTCATGGCAATCCTCCTACCTCTGCCTCCCAAATGCTGGGATTAAAGGCATGTGCCACCATGCCGTGCTAAATAACTTTCTTTTGTTCTTCTGTTGTTGTTGTTGTTTTCAAGGTAGGGTCTCACTATAGCTTAAGCTGACCTGGAATTCACTATATAGTAGTCTCAGGGTGGCCTTCAACTCATGGCAATCCTCCTACCTCTGCCTCCTGAGTACTGGGATTAAAGTTGTGCATCACCATGCTTGGCTTGGAATGACTTTGTTAAATTTTTTTAAAAAAATTTTAGAGGTAGGGTGTTAATGGTGATGCTGGTGATGTTGCTGGTGATGGTGGTGATGTTGATGGCAATTGTGGTGGTGGTGATAAGGGTATAAAAATGGTGATATAATGGTGATAATGGTGATGGTGGTGGTGATACTAAGAGAAAAAGAAAAAATTATCAATAAAACATATAAAAATAGGGGCTGGAGAGTTGGCTTAGTGGTTAAGGTGTTTGCCTGCAAAGCCAATGGATCCTGGTTTGATTCCCAAGGACCTCCATTAGCCAGATGCACAAAGGGGCACACGGATCTGGAGTTCGTTTGCAGTGGCTGGAGGCCCTGGCTCACCCATTCTCTCTCTTTCTCTTTCTCTCTGCCTCTTTTTCTCTCTCAAATAAATAAATAAAATTAAATAAAATATATAAATAAAATAACCCCAAAATATATACAATATATTCTAAAATTTATCTTTAACCTATTTAATCTATTACTTATAATAATAATTATGATTGTTGCCATTATTGTTTTGGAAAAGTTCTAGGGATCAACCCTAGGGAACTCTATCACTGAGCTAAATTCCTAGCTCTATGAGGATCTCTTCCTCTCTTCCTACTCTCTCTCTCTGTCTTTCTCCCAGTGCTGATGATCAAACCCAGGGCCGTATGTCCAAGCCCTGAAAGTCTGTTTGTTTTGTTGTTATTGTTTCCTGGTGCTAGGAATTGAACCTGGGGTCTTGTGTGTGTTTGGCAAGTGCTTTACCACTGAACTATATTCCTATACTGTATAGAGATTTTCTGTGTGTGTGACAAGGTCTTGCTATATAGCTTAGGCTGGCCTTGAACTCACTATGGAACCTAGAAGGTTGGCCACCCAAGTGTTGGGATTACAGGTGTGCACCACAACACCTAGCTGTTGTGTAAACACTCTTATTTATTTATTTATTTATTTTGCTTTTTTGAGGTAGGGTCTCACTCTAGCCCAGACTAACCTGGAATTCACTATGGAGTCTCAGGGTGGCGTCAAACTCACAGCAATCCTCCTATCTCTGCCTCCTGAGAAGCACTCTTATTTATTTATGTGTGTGCATATATATGTGTTTAGGCATGTATATGTATGTGCATATATATGTTTATAGGCATGTGTATGTGTGTGGAGATCAGAGGAGCTATTTGTTTCTGCATAAGCATTCTCTTTAAAACATTTTTGTTGGGTGTGGTGGCTCACATCTTTAATCCCAGCACTCGAGAGGCAGAGGTAGGAGGATTGCCATGAGTTTGACCCCACCCTGAGACTCCATAGTGAATTCCAGGTCAGTCTGGGCTAAAGCGAGACCCTACCTCGAAAAACAAAACTAAACAAGATTTTTGTGTTTATGGGGGCACCAGGGTCTTGCTGCTACCAGCAAATGCCAGATGCTTGTGCATCCATGATTGTAAACAATATCAAATGGTAATGCCCTCCCTCTCCCCGCTTTCCCCTTTGAAACTCCATTCTCCATCATATCCCCTCCCCCTCTCAATCAGTCTCTCTTTTATTTTCATGTCATGATCTTTTCCTCCTATTATGATGGTCTTGTGTAGGTAGTGTCAGGCACAGTGAGGTCATGGATATCCAGGACATTTTGTGTCTGGGGGGAGCACATTATAAGAAGATCTACCCTTCCTTTTGCTCTTACATTCTTTCTGCCACCTCTTCCACATTAGACCCTGAGCCTTGGAAGGTGTGATAGAGATATTGCAGTGCTGAGCACTCCTGTCACTTCTTTCCAGCACCATGATGCCTTCTGAGTCATCCCAAGGTCACTGCCATATGAAAAAAGAAGATTCTCTACCAAAAGTGAGAGTAGCATTAATATATGGGTATGAACATTAAGAGAAGTGCTTACTGGGCAGTTTGATGAGCATAGTAGATACATTTAGCCAGAAAACAGCAGACGTTACACCCCTAGGGCTCATGACTACCCCTGTTTTAAGTTTTCAGTCTCAGGGATGTATTCCCTCCCATGGAGCAGGCCTCCAGTCCAATTAGAGGGCAGTTGGTTTCCACCATGACAGATGTGCCACTATTGCACCCATTGGCTCATTTGGCCTGACTGGCCAAATATAAAGCTTGCAGTGTCCACTGTGGAGTATCTTCACTGGTGATTTCTCTTTCTCCCATTGAACTGCATGCAGAATGGCTTCTTCCAGCTTTCTGTCAGCTGGTTTACATGGAGGAGGTTATTAGCTCAGTTCCAGCAGGATTTCTCAGTGGCCTTGCAACTGGCTTATTATTTAAAATTAACTTTAACTTAAATCTGCATAGTCACGCTCAGCTCGCCCCTGCTGGAAAGAACATGGTTCTGGGCCTGTTTCTCTGCACACACATGGAGGAAGGACATAGAGAGAGGCAGGAATGCCAGTCATTTTGACAATGCCTTTCCCAAACCTGATAGCTGTGGTTATTAATTAACCTACTTACAGAAAATATCCCGCCGGGAGTGGTGGCGCACGCCTTTAATCCCAGCACTCGGGAGGCAGAGGTAGGAGGATTGCATGAGTTCAAGGCCACCCTGAGACTACAGAGTTAATTCCAGGTCAGCCTGGACCAGAGTGAGACCCTACCTTGAAAAACCAAAAAAAAAAAAAAAGAAAATATCCCAAGGGAGGCAGAGGCAGGAGGATGGACTTTGAGGCCAGCCTGTGCTTCAGAGCACAACCTTGATACAAGAAAAAAATAGTCACAAATTTTCTCAGAATCTAGCTTTGAGACTGTTTGTTATCATGGACAACTGGACTGTTGTAGGAAAAATATTTCCCAACATGCAAATAAGTACATGGTTACAAAAGCAGAATGATTGCATTAAAATATGTATAGAAATAGCCTAGAAAGAGGTGTGATGGATTATACCTGTAATTCCAGCAAATGAGAGACTGAGGCAGAAGGGTTGCTTGGAGTTTGATGGCAAACTAGACTACATAGTAAGTTCCAGACCACCCAGACCAAAAAGTGAAATCTTGTCTCAAAACAAAGCAGGGGGGCTGGAGAAATGGCTGAGTGATTAAGGCACTTGCCTGTGAAGCCTAAGAACTCAGGTTCAATTCCCTAGAACCCATGTAAATCCAGATGCACAAGGTGGCACATGTGTCTGGAGTTTGTTTACAATGGCTACAGGCTCTGGTGTGCCCATTCTCTCTCTCTCTCTCTGTGTATATATATACACACACACACACATACATACATACATATATGTATGTATGTATATGTATATATGTATATATATATATATATATACATGCACACACACAAACACATGTATGTATCTCCCTCTCAAATAAATAAATAAATAAATAAAATATTTAGAAACAAAACAAAATGGGATGGATTCAGGGGTTAAAGGCACTTTCTTGCAAAGCCTGCCAGCCTGGGCTTAATTTCCCAGTAAACACATAAAGCCAGAGGCAAGGGTGCATGCATCTGGAATTCATTTGTAGCACCAAGAGACCCTGGCGTGCCCATACACACACACATGGAAAAATAGAAAAAAATTAATTAAAAAAAACAAAGATAGGAGTGAAGAGATGGCTTACTGGTTAAGGTGCTTACTTGCAAAGCCAAGGACCCAGGTCTGACTCCCCAAAACCCATGCAAGCCAGATGCACAAGGTGGCACGTATGTCTGGAGTTCATTTGCAGTGGTTAGAGGCCCTGGTGTGCCCATTCTCTCTCTCTCTCGGCCTCATCCTCTCTCAAATAAGCAAATAATAAAATATAAAAGGAACAAAGGTAGCCTAGAAATATATAAATATATATTTCAAACTGCTCAGTCCATAACCAGTACTCAGTCTATCTTTTGTTAACTGAGTGAGCAAATGGAGGGAAGAGTTAGCATTGGAAGGTGAAATTATGAATGTTTTTTTTTTCGATTTTCTTTTGCACCCTTATTTTTGTATTTTCTCTCTATGTTGAACACATATGCCTTTGTAACAACACGTACTAAAGAAGGAATAATATCATAATCTCTCCGGGCTGGCAGGAACTTTGGAGACAAAGGCACCTACATGGCCAGTGGGTGGCAGAAACCCAGATTTCCCTTGACTGCACACAAACATCTTCTAGAGCCAAGGAGCAAATAGTGCTAGATTGCCGCCTGTTCTGGATTACTCACAGCTAGGAGGAACTCACCATGACCATTCAGGAGAAGATGCAGGGAAGCGGGGGATGGGTACTAATGATTCCCAATCTGATATAAAACATCCCGAAAATTCTCAGCAACAAAGGGGGAGCATCAGACACTATCATCTTCTCTCTAGCTGGGCCTCTCTCACCCGCAGTCCCCAGGTTGGGATGCCAGTGCGGGCACCCTCAAGCATTCCCTATGCAGCCAGAATGTGGGGGAGAAGTCTCTGTCCCTTGCAGGAGGGAGCCCACTGGTTGTCCCCACATCTTGGCTCTTCCTCAAAGCCTGTCCATTTTCGACATCCTTAACTGAATCATCAAATGCCTACCTCAGACGTCCTTTCATTTTATTCGGCCTTTGGTATTGGCGTTCACTCTAGACCCAGGAAGAGGCTGGACTTTCTCATGTGAAATGATTGTTGTCATTTCACAGCTCTTAGTTCTGTGACTCAGCTCATTTTCTCATACATTTTTTTAAATTTAAAATATTTTATTTATTGATTCACAAGCAGAGAGATAGAGAGGAGAGAGAGAGAGAGAGAGAGAGAGAGAGAGAGAGAGAGAATTGTAGCATCAGGGCCCTCCAGCCTCTGCAAACAAACCCTAGATGTATGTACCACTGTTCTGGCTTTATGTGGGTACTGGTGACTCAAACCCAGGTCATTAGGCTTTGCAGGCAAGCACCTTAACTACTGAGCCATCTCTCCAACCCTCTCATACATTTTTGACTACCAGCAAGGTGCTGAGCACAGGTAGATACAAAAATGCACAAAAAGGCATTTACCCAAGTTAAGACAATTTATACCCACAAAAAAGATTTGTACAAACCGAGCGTGGTGACACATGCCTGTAATCACTGCCTGCAGAGCTGAGGCAGGAGGATCAGGAGTATAAGGTCAGCCTGGGCTACATAGTGAGACCTATCTCAAAAATCAATAGGTAGGTAGGTAGACAGACAGATCGATAGAGACATGTATAAGAATGTCCACAGCAAGGGCTGAGGAGATACCTCAGTGGTTAAGGCATTTGCCTACAAAGCCTGACAACCTGGGTTCAATTGCCCAGTACCCATGTACCCATGTACAGCCAGATGCACAAAGTGGAGCATGCATCTGGAGTTCATTTACAATAGCTAGAGGCCCTGGCACATCCATTCTATCTCCCTATTTCTCTTCTGTCTTTCTCTGCTTGCAAATAAATGAATAAAATACTTTAAATCTTTTGTTTATTTTTATGTATTTATTTGGGAGAGACAGACAGAGAGAGAAAGAGGCAGATAGATAGAGAGAGAATGGGTGCACCAGAGCCTCCAGCCACTGCAAACAAACTCCAGATGCATGAGGCCCCTTGTGCATGTGGATTACATGGGTCCTGGGAAATTGAGCCTCTAACCAGGGTCCTTGGGCTTCACAGGCAAGTGCTTAACCACTAAGCCATCTCTCCAGCCTGAATAAAATACTTTATTTTATTTTATTTTTTTGGATTTTCGAGGTAAGGTCTCACTCTGGCTCAGGCTGACCTGGAATTCACTATGTAGTCTCAGGGTGGCCTCGAACTCATGGCGATCCTCCTACCTCTGCCTCCCGAGCGCTGGGATTAAAGGCATGCGCCACCACACCGGCTCCGAATAAAATATTTTTAAAAATTTTAAAAACTGTCTAAAAATATCTACAGCAACTTTATTCACAAACAGCCCCTAATAATGCACGTGCCCATCGCCAAGGGATGCAACAAGCGAGTGGAGGTACAGGTATCTAATGGAACGCTGCTCAACACCAAAAGAGTAGTTTTGACACACACAGACCCATAGATGAACCTGGAAGCATTGTGCTCTAGGAAAACGGCCAAGAACAATGGAAAAAGAATGCAAAAACTTTTCAATTCCATTTACTTGAAGTTTTAGGACAGGCAAAACTAATCTCTGGCTTAAAAAGAAATCCGATGGCTAGGCATGGTAGCACATACCTGTAATCCCAGCACTTAGAAGTGAGCGGTGGGAGCTGAGGCAGGAGGATTTTGAGTTCAAGACCAACCTAGACTATGAAATGAGGCTCTGTGTTAAAAAAAAAAAATGTGTGTGTATATATATATATATATCAGGGCTGGAGAGATGGTTTAGTGGTTAAGGCGCTTGCCTGAGAAGCCTAAGGACCATGTTTGATTCCCCAGGACCCATGTAAACCAGATGCACAAGGCAGTGCATGCATCTGGAGTTCATCGGCAGTGGCTGGAGGCCCTAGTGCATCCATTCTCTCTATATGCCTCTTCCTCTGTGTCTCTCTCTCTCAAATAAATAATAAATAAAAAATGTTAAAAAAGTCAGAATAGTGATTGTCTCTGGATGGGTGGGTGGAGGTGCTAGATGACAGCAAACCCATGGTGGGAGATGAAAAGTATTCTGTATGGGAAGAGACACTCACATAGTTATGTGCCCAGTGTGAAAATTGTGCAGGACTGGGGGGATAGCTTCGTGATAGAAGCCTGGCTTCCATTCCCAAAGTAAGTAAGTAAATAAATAAAGTATACTACATTTACTCATTAAAAATATATATATATATTGTATTGATTTATTTATTGGAGAGAGAGAAAGAGGCAGATAGAGAATGGGTGTGACAGGGCCTCCAGCCACTGCAAAGGAACTCCAGACCCGTGTGTCACCTTAGGCATCTGGCTTACATGGGTCCTGAGGAATTGAACCTGGTTCCTTAGGCTTCACAGGCAAATGCCTTAACCACTGGGCCATCTCTCCAGCTCACTTGCTCATTTTAATATATGTGAGTTCCGGCTGGAGAGATGGCTCAGTGGTTAAAGAAAGGTTAAAGTGGATAAAGTCCTGGGTTCGATTCCCCAGTACTCAAGTTAAGCCAGATTCACAAAGAGATGCATGCATCTGGAGTTCATTTGCAGTGGCAGGAGGCCCTGGAACACCCGTTCTCACACTCTCTCTGTCTGCCTCATTCTCTCTCTCTCAAAGAAATCAGTACAAATATTTAAATAAAAAAAATAATGTGAGTCCTAGGTAGAGCAAAGGGGGAGTGTTGTGGGGAAATAGTAACGATGCAGGGGGGCGGTGAGAAGGAAACGGAGCTACAAATGAGACAGGAAGGGCAGAACGTTGATCATTGTTTCCACCAGAGGTTGAGTGCGCGACTCTCTGCTCTTTGCCCATGTTCGGAATTTTCCACAGTCAAGTAAGCGATTGAGACCTGTTCTCAGTGGGCATGACAGCCAGGGGCCCAGCGGACAGCTCGGGGAGCTTTGAGTGAAAGCGCTGTCTGCGCGAAGGCGCGTCCAGCGCGGAGAAGCTGCGCCCCGTGACTTGCTTCCACCCGGGCCGGCTTGGAAGAGGAAGCGGGAAAGAAAGGACTCCACGGCGGGTAAACCTGACCTCACATCGGGCAGGCGGTCAAGGTCAGCACGTGAGCGGCCGTGACTCACGCTGCTGATGTTCCCCTTTCCCGTGCTGCGATGAAAATGGTTCTTTACCTCCTCAAAACCCATCACCTCGGAGGGCGACGTCGCACACATTGGCGCGTCTGGTTCCGGGCACAGCTGTGCCCGGGGCGCTGAGATCGCGGCGCAGACCTGTAATCCTGGCACTGGGGATCCCGAGGAGCGAGGGTCTTGAGTGCAAGGCCAGTTTAGGGCTAGAGAATGAGACAACTGGCATGTTGAAACCCTTCCTTTTTTTTTTTTTTTCTTTTCTTTCTTTTGGTACACTAACCTAAAAAAAATTCTTTTAATGGGAAAACTTAACAAGACAATAAAATAGTATTCATTCTTGTTAAAAATAAGAGGGGATGGGGGCTGGCTCAGGTACTTACTGGCAATTAGTCTGACCGCCCAGGATTGATTCCCCCATGCCCACATAAAGCCAGATGAACAAAGGTGGCACGTGCATCTGGAGTTTGTTTGCAGTGGCAAAAGGCTCTAGTGTGCCTCTTTCTCCTCTCCTTGCAAATAAATATTTTTAAAAAATAATTAACAGTATTTTTAGGTCTGGAGAGATCAAGTTAAGGTTAAGTTAAGGGTTAGGGTTAGCCTGTGGATCCTAAGGACCACGTTTGATTGCCTAGTGCCCAAGTAAGCCAGATGTGCATGGTGGCTCATGAATCTGGAGTTCGTTTACAGTGGTTGGAGGCCATGGTGCACCTATTCTCTCTCAAATAAATAAATAAATTATTCAAAAAATATTTTTTTAAAAAGAAGGAAATTGTGATGCCTAGGACAGCATAGGTGAGCCTTGATGACATGATAAGTGAAATAAGACGATTGCAATTTTTAAAATTTAAAAATAAAAATAGGGCTTGGGAGATGGCTCTGCAGTTAAAGTAGCTTGCCTGCAAAGTCTGTTGGTTTGGGTTTAATTCCCCAGTACCCATGTAAAGCCAGATGCACAAAGTGGTCCATGCAGTGGCAAGAGGCGCATGCTCTCTCTCAGGTGCATAAATAAATAAATAAATAAAAATATTTAAAAAAGCCCAACTCTGGAGCCAGGCGTGGTGGCGCACACCTTTAATCTCAGCACTCGGGAGGCAAAGGTAGGAGGATTGTCATGCGTTTGAGACCACCCTGAGTCTTCATAGTGAATTCCAGGTCAGCCTGAGCTAGAGTGAGACCCTACCTCAGAAAACCAAAAAACAAACAAACAAAACAAACAATTAAAAAAAAGGGCTGGAGAGATGGCTTAGCCATTAAGGCACTTGCCTGTGAAGCCTAAGGATCCAGGTTCGATTCCCTAGAACCCACTAAGCCAGATGCACATGGTGATGCATATGTGTGGAGTTCATTTGCAGTGGCTACATGCCCTGGTGCTCCCATTTTTAAATTAATTTCTTAATTTATTTGAGAGACAGAAAAAGAAAAAGCCATGCATATATATATATATATATATATATATATATATATATATATATACATACACACACACATATACATATATATATGGAGAGAGAGAGAGAGCGCACATGGGTGTGCCTGGGGCCTTTAACCACTGCAAACAAACTCCAGACACACAGGCCACCTGCAAATGGCTTACATCATGAGTACTGGGGAATTGAACCTGAGTCCTTAGGCTTTGAGGGCAAGTGCCTTAACCACTAATCCATCTCTCCAGTCCCCAATAAAAATATTTAAGATAGGCCAGGCGTAGTGGTGCATGACTTTAATCCCAGCACTCGGGAGGCAGAGGTAGGAGGATTGCCATGAGTTCAAGGCCACTCTGAGACTGAATTCCATGTCAGAGTGAGACCCTACCTCGAAGAAAAAGAAAAAAAGAAGAAAAAATATTTACAATAAATTACACACACACACACACACACACACACACACACACACACACACATATTTCACAATTTAGCTGGTGTGGTAGCATACATCTGTAGTCCCAGAATTTAGAGGCTGAGGCAGGAGGGTCATGAGTTCAAGATGAGCCTGAGCTTCATAACAAGGCCCTGCCTGGAAAAAAAAAGGCCTAGGAGCCAGGCGTGGTGGTGCATGCCTTTAATCCCAGCAGTTGGGAGGCAAACGTAGTGAATTCCAGGTCAGTCTGGGCTACCTGGAAAACCCAAAATAAATAAATAAATAAATAAATAAATAATAAAGGCCTGGGGAGATGACTCAGTGGGTAAGAGTGTTTGCTGTGCAAGCATGAGGACCTGAGTTCGATCCCTAGTACCTACATGAAAAGCTGGTGTGGCTATGCATGCCTTTAACCTGAGTGCTGAGTATGGAGCAGAGACAGGAGAATCACTGGCTCCAGGGTCAGTGAGAGATCCTGTCTCAAGCCAATGAGGTGGAAGAGCAATAGAGGAGGACACCTGACACCCTCCTCTGGCTCCCATACACGTGCACATGGGGTGCACATCTACACATGTGCATGACCCATAGGCAAACGTACCCATAAAAACGACGAGCCATAAATAAATAAATGAAGAAAGAAAATATTCTTAAAAAGGGCTGGGGAAATGGCTTAGTGGTTAAGGCATTTGTCTACAAAGCCTAAGGACCCCAGTTCAATTCCCCAGAACCCATGTCAGCCAGATGCACAAGGGGGCGCATGCCTCTGGAGTTTGTTTGCAGTGGCTGAAGGCCTTGGCACATTCATGTTCTCTATTTCTCTGTATCTCTCTCTCTGCTTGCAAATAAATAAATAATAATTTTCTTTTTTAAGAAAAGCAATGTAATGGCTGAGGCATAAAAATATGAGCTTGGAGTTTGTTTCCTGAGTTTAAACTCTAGTTCCACCACTACTTGGCTGTGGCCCTTTGGGTGACCATCACCCTCTTGGAGAATGAGTTTTTTCCCCTCTGTAAAGTAGGGATAATACTAGGGTTTCCACATGAGTGTGTTACGAGGATTTGCTGAGAGATCGTCCCTGGACAGTCACAGATGTTGCTCTTTTGGTAAGAGTTTGAAATCAAGATGGATGACACAGTGGTTGAGGCTAGTTCTCAGGAGCAGGCAGTTGGTATTCAAACTTGGTTCCTACACTATTTATTTATAAAACCTTAGACAAGTCACCTGGGCTGAACTTCAGCTAACTTAGCTATAAAATGGAAAGGTTGGGGCTGGAGGGATGGCTTAGCGGTTAAGGCGTTTGCCTGCAAAGCCAAAGGACCCAGGTTGGATTCCCCAGGACCCACGGTAGCCAGATGCACAAGGGGGCGCATGTGCCTGGAATTCGTTTGCAGTGACTAGAGGCTTTGGCACACTCATTCTCTCTCTCCCTCTTTCTCTGTCAAATAAAGAAATAAATAAAAATAAAGTATTTAAAAAAATAAAATGGAAAGGTCGGAGAGCCTGTGTGCAGGAAGCCCTGGATCCATCCAGGCTCATGGTCAGCCCCTGGCCAGTGCGAGCTAAAAGGTGAGAGAAGCTGTATGGGAGTTTAGGCAAACACAATTTCCCGGGCTTCCAGAAGAGGCCGCAGAAAGGGGCCTGCAGTGGCTTTGGGCCTGAGCTGCTGATGGGCCTGCTGCATGGCTCTGCCAAGGTCCTAAGTGACCTTCCTCCCCCACCTAGTGAGGTCCTCCCAGGTCCCCAGTGCTGGAACAGACCCTTCTGGGTCTGCTGTTCTCTTCTCTGTCTGCCCTCTGATTAGGCCCTTATCTCACTGGCTTTGTCTTGCTTGGCTGCCTGTCACAACCAATTCCACTCCAGGGCATTCATCCTGCCTTGGGCTCAATGTCCCTGAGTGTGAGGTTCTGGGGCCTGGGGCCTGTTCTTGATCATCCTGGGCTCCCACGGTCCTGAGCAGCATTTGTGGAACACAACAGCTCCCAGTAAGTGGTGGGTGAAGAGAGTAAAATAAATGAGAAAGTAGTAACTGGTCCCTCATGGAGCTGGATTGCAAGGCACTGAGAAACACCCACACACCTCCCCCTTCTATTTCTCCCTCAGGACTCTCTTTTGCCACAATTCTATGATTAAACCTACTTTTCTTTGGCTTAAGCCAAATGGCGATCTTGTACCTGATTAAAGTTTTTTTTTTTTTTTTCTCTAGCCCTAAATATATATGATTTTTTTTTTAAAGTAAAGACTGGGGCTGGAGAGATAACTTAGTGGTTAAGGTGTTTGCCTGAGAAGCCTAAGGATCCAGGTTTGATTCCTTAGTACCCAAGTAAACCAGATGCACAAGGTGGTACATGCATCTGGAGTTCGTTTGCAGTAGCTAGAGGCCCTGAAACACCCATTCTCTCTATCTTTTTATTTTCTCTACCTGCCTCCCCCAGTAAATAAATAAATAATTTTTTTTCTTTAAAAAGTAAAGACTGGGGGCTAGAGAGATGGCTCAGCAGTTAAGGTGCTTGCCTGCAAAGGCTAATGACCTGGCTTTGATTCCCCAGTACCCACATAAAACCAGATGAGTCGCACATGCATCTGGAGTTTGTTTGCAGCAGCTAGGGGCCCTGGCACACCCATTCTCTCTCTCTGCTGGTAAATAAATAAACATATTTTTTAATTAATTAATTTATTTTTATTTCTGAACATAGACAGAGAGAGAGAGAATGGGCGTGCCAGGGCCTCCAGCCACCGCAAACGAACTCCAGATGCATGTGCCCCCTTGTGCATCTGGCTTACGTGAGTCCTGGGGAATCAAGCCTCGAACTGGGGTTCTTAGGCTTCATAGGCAAGTGCTCAACAGCTAAGCCATCTCTCCAGCCCAATAAAAATACTTTTAAAGGAGTTCATAGAATATTAAAACAAAAAACAAAGTAAAGCTTGAAGATATAGCTTGGTTAGCAGAGTACTTGCCTAGCATGCATGAATCCCTGGATTTGACCCTGCACCACATAAAACTGAGCATGGTGGTACACCTGTAATCCCAGCACTTGAAAGGCAGAGGTGGATATCAGAAGTTAAAGCTTATCAGCTATACTGAGTTGGAGGCCAACCTGAATTACATGAGTCCTTATCTCAAAAAAAAAAAAAAAAAAACTGGGCTGGAGAGATGGCTGAATAGTTAAGGAACTTGCCTGTGAAGCCGGAGGACCCAGTTTTGATTCCCCAGGACCCATGTAAACCAGATGCACATGGTGGTGCATGCATCTAGAGTTTGTTTGCAGTGGCTGGAGGACCTTATGTGCCCATTCTCTCTATATATATCTGCCTCTTTCTCTCTTGTTTTATCTCAAATAAATAAATAAAAATAAAATATTTACAAAAAAGGCAAGAATTAAAAAAAAAAATTACCTAGAGTGCAAAAAGCCCTGGGTTCAGTCCCAGGACTACCAGACCATTTTCTTTTTTAACAATATATTTTTAGGCCGGGCGTGGTGGTGCACACCTTTAATCCCAGCACTCAGGAGGCAGAGGTAGGAGGAAAAAAAAAAAGTATATATATTTAAACTACAATGCCATTTTCTTTTTTTTTTTAAATTATTTATTTATTTATTTGAGAGCGACAGACACAGAGAGAAAGACAGATAGAGGGAGAGAGAGAGAATGGGCGTGCCAGGGCTTCCAGCCTCTGCAAACGAACTCCAGACGCGTGCGCCCCCTTGTGCATCTGGCTAACGTGGGACCTGGGGAACCGAGCCTCGAACCGGGGTCCTTAGGCTTCACAGGCAAGCGCTTAACCGCTAAGCCATCTCTCCAGCCCGCCATTTTCTTTTTAAAAGTATATTTTAAAATATTTATTGTTTATTTAAGAGAGAGAGAGACAGAAAATGGGCATGCTAAGGCCTCTAGCCACTGTTAATGAACTCCAGATGCATGTGCCACTTTGGGCATCTGAATTTATGTGGGTACTGGGGAATTGAACCACGGTCCTTTGGCTCTACCCTCAAGTGCCTTAATCACTAAGCAACCTCTCCAGCCGCTTACTTTCATTTTTCTTTATTTATTTACACATGTACGTGTGTGTGCATGCATGCCACATGCATGCACCAGGGTCTCTTGCCACTACAAATGGAATGCCAGTTTGTGCCACTTCTTGTATCAGGCTTTATGTGGGTGGCTGCAGAAATGAACCTGGATCAGCAGGCATTGCGTGCAAGCACTCTTGACCACTTAGCCATCTTCTCAGCCCAAACATTTTATAGTTTGAGAAAGGCCAGCTCTAGTCTGCCCTTTTTAGGTGAGCCCGACTGATCATTTCAACTTAATTTTTTTCCCCCTCTCTTGAGGTCTTTTTTTTTTTTTTTTTTTGGATGTAGGGTCTCACTCTAGCCCAGGCTGACTTGGCACTCGCTCTGTGGTGCCAGGCTGGCCTCCAACTTACAGTGGTCCTCCTACCTTTGCCTCCTAAGTAAATTCTGGGATTAAAGGTGTGGGCCTCCATACCCAGTGAATTTTTTTTTTTTAATTTATCTGTGTGTGTTTGCTTGATTGTTCTTCTTTTGTTTGATTGGGGTTTTTGTTGTTGTTTGGTTTTGAGGTTTTGAAAAAATATTTTATCAAACAAGCCAATCAAAAAATGGGCTATGGAGCTAAATAGAGAGTTCTCAAAGGAAGAAATACGAATGGCATATAAGCATATAAAAAAATGTTCTACGTCACTAGTCATCAGGGAAATGCAGATTAAAACTACATTGAGATTCCATCTCACTCCTGTCAGATTGGCCACCATCATGAAAACAAATGATCATAAATGTTGGCGGGGATGTGGAAAAAGAGGAACCCTTCTACACTGCTGGTGGGAATGCAATCTGGTCCAGCCATTGTGGAAATCAGTGTGGAGGTTCTTAAAACAGCTAAAGATTGATCTACCATATGACCCAGCTATAGCACTCCTAGGCATATATCCGAAGGACTCATCTCATTTCCTTAGAAGTACATGCTCAACCATGTTTATTGCTGCTCAATTTATAATAGCTGGGAAATGGAACCAGCCTAGATGTCCCTCAACTGATGAGTGGATAATGAAGATGTGGCACATTTATACAATGGAGTTCTACTCAGCAGTAAAGAAAAATGAAGTTATGAAATTTGCAGAAAAATGGATGGACTTGGAGAGGATTATACTAAGTGAGGTAACACAGGCCCAGAAAAACAAGCGCCACATGTTCTCTCTCATATGTGGATCCTAGCTACAGATGACTGGGCTTCTGCATGAGAATGAAAATACTTAGTAGCAGAGGCCAGTAAGTTAAAAAGGAGACATAAAGGTTAGAGAAAGGAAGAGGGGAGGATACTTAATAGGTTGATATTGTATATATGTAATAACAATGATTGTAATGGGGAGGTAATATGATGGAGAATGGAATTTCAAATGGGAAAGTGTGGGGGTGGGGAGGGAGGGAATTACCATGGGATATATTTTATAATCATGGAAAATGTTAATAAAAATTAAAAAAAAATATTTTATTTGAGCTGGGCGTGGTGGTGCACGCCTTTAATCCCAGCACTTGGGAAGCAGAGGTAGGAGGATCGCCATGAGTTCGAGGCTACCCTGAGACTACATAGTAAATTCCAGGTCAGCCTGGGCTAGAGTGAAAGCCTCGAAAAACCAAAAAAAATAAAAATAAAAAAAAAATATATACATATGAGAGGGAAAGAATGAGAATAGGACCACAAGGACCTCTAGCCACTTCAAACCCACACAGGATACATGCTCCAACTTGTACATCTGGCTTTATGTGGGTACTGAGGAATTGAACCTGGGTTCTTTGACTTGGCAGGCAAGTGCCTTAATGATTAAACCATCTCATCAGCCCAGTATTTTTGTTTTTAATTTATTTGCAAGCAGAGAGAGATAGAAGAGAGACAGAAAGAATGGGCATGCCAGGCCCTCTAGCCATTATAGACTCCAGATGCATATGCCACTTTATGCATCTGGCTTTATGTGGGTACTGGGGAATTGAACTCAGATTGTTAGGCTTTGCAGACAAGCACCTTAACTGCTGAGCCATCTTTCCAGCCCTGTTTCCTCTACCCTCCTCGCCCTCGCCCAAGGTAGGGTCTCACTCTAACCTGGAATTCACTGTGGAGTCTCAGGGTGGCCTCAAACACACAGTAATCCTCCTACCTCTGCCTCCCAAGTGCTGGGATCAAAGGTGTACACCAACGCCTGGTTCCAGCCCTGGTTTTTGTTTTAATGAAGCAGGGTCTT
This sequence comes from Jaculus jaculus, assembly GCF_020740685.1. NCBI lineage: Eukaryota > Metazoa > Chordata > Mammalia > Rodentia > Dipodidae > Jaculus > Jaculus jaculus. Next base: position 245,313,502 of record NC_059102.1, on the reverse strand, counting down.
ACTCTAGCCCAGACTGACCTGGAACTCACTCAGTAGCCCAGTCTGGTCTTGAACTCATGGTTATTCTTCTACCTTAGCCTCCCAAATTCTGGGATTAAAGACATGCACCACTGCACCTAGCTTGCTTGTTTTTATTTTTAATTATTTATTTATTTAAGAGACAAAGAGAAGGGGAGAGAGAGTCAGACACACACACACACACAATGGGTGCACCAAGGCCTCTAGCCATTGTAAACAAATTCCAGAAGCATTTACCACCTTGTGCATCTTGTTTACATGGGTACTAAGGAACTGAACCTGGGTCCTTAGGCTTCCCAGGCAAGCACCTTAACTGCTAAGCCATGTCTCTAGCTCTTGGTTGGTATTTTTTTTTTTTTTTTTTTTTTTGCCGGTTCATACCTTTTTATTGAGCCTTTGAGTTTACATTGTAAGGTACAAGGAAAAACAGTTCTCTTTAATATTTTACACAGCTATAGCAAAATACATGGGACTATATGACTTATAAGGGATTACATTTCTCAAAAACTGGGATCAAGTAAACAACAATGAATTTTCCAGTTGACACTTCCCTTATAATAGTAATAAGCTCTAATTGGTTATATAAGTTTCAATGCCAAGTCTTATCATTGTTGATAATGTCTGGACCTCTGAAGCACTGCTATTTCAATCAATATCTACTAATTCCACTTCAAAAATGAGTTTTGCATTTGGTGGAATTTTGGCGTCAGGTTGTCCTTTCTTTCCATAAGCCCATTCTGGTTCAATCTCTAGTCGAGCCTTTTCTCCTTTACTCATCGTCAAGAGTGCTTCATCCCAGCCTCTGATAACCTTGCCTACTCCAACCTTAAAACTTAAAGGCTTGGCATTTTTCTTCTTCTTTGAGCTTGTTTGAATATTGGTATCAAAAACAGTTCCATCCTGTAGTGTTCCTGTGTACCAGCAGTGAACAACATCTCCCTTTTTGGGAAAGTTTGTTTTATCTCCTTTCTTAAGAACAGATTTTGTATATTTTGGTGGACCCTCATCCAGATTCTCCTCAGATTTCGTGTCTTTGGGTTTATCTTCACTAAGCTTCACATTTTTCACTTGCTCAGATACTTTACTTATACTTTCAGTACCCTTGAAACGCTTACTTTCAAAAAGATGGTTATAGGCTGTAACCAAATGGTCCTTATTAGCTGTTTTAGCTACATTTTTAATGTTTCCTAATAATTTATGCTCTGCAAGAAACGAATCTGAACCGTGATCCTGCAGAAACTTGATTATGTCCTTCTTGGGCAGCTGCTCGCTGCGCAGCTGCTCCACGGTCCACGCTCGCTGTGGAACGGCCGCCGCCATCTTCCCCCGCTGCAGCCGCTGCCTTGGTTGGTATTTTTGAGGTCAGGTTTCATGTAGCTCAGGCTGTCATTAAAGTTGCATGTAGCCAAGGATGACTAAGTTCCTGATCCTGCTACCTCTACCTCCCAAGTGCTGAGATTACAGGCACCACCATGTCTGGCTCCTAGGAGTCTTGCATTGAGAAAGTTGTTCAACAAACATGGAGATCATCCTCATCTTATCAGCTAAGATCAAAAAAAATTAATAGCAGACAGGCTGGAGATGTAGCTCAACGATGGAGCATTTGCCTGACACACACAAGGTTCAATCTCCAGAAGTTTAATTACAAAGAAGCAAATAGAAAAGCTCAACCCAGTGGAAGAAATGTTGGAAATGAGGATGGAATTAGATAGTGTGATGGTTTATCATCATTATCAGTGTGACTGGCTTTGGAATTACCTAGGAGACACACCCAGAGGTGTGCCCATGAGGGCTTTTCCAGAGAGGTTTAATGGAGGAAGGAAGACCCGCCCTGAAATGGGCTTCATGCCCAGACAGAATATGGAGGGGAAAGGAACTGGAAGCTCTGATAAATGCCAACATTTAGCTCTCTGCTTTCAGACTGTCCACACATGTGATCTCATGTCTTGCCTCCATGCTTTCTCTGCCATTTTGGACTGTATGTTCCCAAAACTGTGAGCCACAATAAATCCTTCCTCTCAGTTTCTTTTCCATATATATACATATATATACATATATATATATATATATATATATATATATATATATGTATATATATATATATATTTTTTTTTTTGTCACAGCAACAAGAAAAGTTGAAAAACGTAAGGCTGGGTAGAGGGCTTAGTGGTTAAAGGTCTTGCCTCTAAAGCTGCCAGCCCGGGTTTGGTTCCTCAGTACCCATATGTATCTGAAGTTCATTTGTAGTGGCAAGAAGCCCTGGCATACCCATTCTCTTTCTCTCCCTCCCTCCCTCCTCTCTGCTTGGAAAGGAAGGAAGGAAGAAGGAAGGAAAGGAAAAGTAACATAGATCAGATAGTCTGCACTTGTGGGTGTGGTCCAGGAAAATGTAAAGCTGTTTCCCTCTTCTCCACTTCACTTACCCAAATCTTTCTTTTTTAAAAAAGACATTTTTTGTTCATTTTTATTTATTTATTCTAGAGCAATAGACAGAGAGAGAAAGAGGCAGAGAGAGATTGAGATAGAGAATGGGCACGCCAGGGTCTCCAGCCACTGCCAACGAACTCCAGACGCATGCGCCCCCTTGTGCATCTGGCTAACGTGGGTCCTGGAGAATTGAGCCTCAAACCGGGGTCCTTAGTGCTTAACCACTAAGCCATCTCTCCAGCCCTCATGTATTTCTTTCAATTTTTTTTCTCCAAATCTTTCTTTTCTTAACCTGCCCTACACTTGATGTCAGCATTACTCATAGGCTTATATAATGTCTCCTTCCTGGCTATTTCACTATTTTGTTGTTGGTGGTGGTGTTTATTTATTGAGACAGGGTCTAATGTATTCTAGGCCAGCCTTGAATTTACTCTGTAGCCAAGGATGATTTAAAATATATCTTCCTACTTCCCCCCATCCCAGTGCGTGCACCACAACAGCCAGTTTCATGCAGTACTTGGGGTCAAACCCAGAGCTTTGCGCATGCTAGGCAAGCATCTACCAACTTAGCTATATCCCTAGCCTCTCACCTTGCTATTTGTGGGCTCAACGTTTCATTCAATTGGCTTACTGTATCCCTTTGTTCTTCCCATTCTAACACCTAGTAGGCCCTGAATTCTAAGTATGAGAGGAGGAATGAATGGATGCCTCCATCAGCTAACCATACACTACAGAACAACAGTATAACAGGTTGGGGGCTGGAGAGATGGCTCAGTGGTTAGAGGCACTTGTTTGCAAAGCCTGATGGCCCAGCCTTGATTCTCCAGACTCACATAAAGCCAGATGCACTAAGTGGTGCATGCATTTGTTCACAGCAGCAAGAGGCCCCGGCCTGCCCTGCCCATATTCTATTTTTCTACCGCCCCCTACTTGCTTGCTTGATCTGCTCACAAATAAATACAATTAAAAAAAAAAAAAAAAGATGATTGGGTTGGAGAGATGGCTTAGTGGTTAAGGCATTTGCCTGCAAAGCCCAAGGACCCGGTACCCACATAAGCCAAATGCACAAGGTGGCGCAGGCATCTGGAGTTCGTTTGCAGTACAATAGAGGCCTTGGTGCGCCCATTCTCTCTCTATCTGCCTCTTTCTTGCTCTCTCAAAACAATTTTTTTTTTTAAGTATGATTGGAGGAATTATAAAGCACATAGAGGCTGGAGAGATGGCTTAGCAGTTAAGGTGCTTGCCTGCAAAGCCAAAGGACCCAGGTTTAGTTCCCCAGGACCCAAATAAAGCCAGATGCACATGATGGTGCATGCATCTGGAGTTCATTTGCAGTGGCTGAAGGCCTTGGCCCACTCATTCTTTCTCTCTCAAATAAATAAATAAAAACCATATATATATATTTGTTTGTTTTTCACAGTAGGGTCTCATTCTAGCCCAGGCTGACCTGGAATTCACTCTGTAGTCTCAGGGTGGCCTTGATCTCACAGCAAGCCTCCTACCTCTGCCTCCCGAGTGCTGGGATTAAAGGTGTGCGCCACCATGCCCGGCTAACAAAATATTTTTTAAAAGCACTTAGGACAGTACTTGGTAAGCACTAAGACAATCTGTGCAGAGAAAAGCTTGCTGGGGTGTGCCATCCATGTGCCTGATCACAGGTAATCAGAGAAGCTGGGCACGTCGTCTGTGAACGGTGACCAGCCGGAAGCCCACCTTACCCCTACATGCATAAGAGCTGGAGGAGAAAGGTGTTTGTCCCCAGGAGGAGGCCATCTGGGCTGTGGGCCATTGCAGTCACTAAGCACTTTCATGGGAACTAGAAAGCTCTGCTGCGGCTCTCACTCCCCAGGCGCTCTGTGATTGATTCTCTTGCTGGGGATCTCCTGACCCCCGGCTCTTTGAAGCCTTGAGCTGAGTGCCCTCTCCACTTCCTCTAGCTGCTAATTGAAAGCCAGTGGGTTGGCTCTTGCAGGCAGATGGTGACACCAGGTCAGGCTGGCATTGAAAATGTTTTATAGACTGGAGGAGTTCTGAAGGCTGGAGTGCCCACGTGTTTAACTTGGAGCTCTCCGGCCTCGACCGGAAGACACACTTCGTAGTGTTGGGGGGATTCCCACCTGCCAGCCTGTCTCCGAAACACTTGCAGAGAAAAGACGGGGTATTCAGACATGGCCAGACATCTGAACTGAGTTGTGACTAGGGGATGAGGTTCCTCACTTTGGGACAGCTAGGAGTAACTTACATTGACTCTTTGTTTCTGAGACGTTCCTGGAAATGTAGAGGAGTTTGCACCAGCCTTTCTAGCCAGACTGCCTTTGATCCGGAGGGGTTGGGAAAGGTGTGTATCTTCAAGCCCAGGACCCAACTCAGCAGAAGCAAGAACTCAATGTTGGGGAGCAAGCAGGCTGGAGGTGTTACTTCCCAGCCTGAGACCCCATGGAGGACAGCCACCGATATGGCCCTAGACCTGAAGGAAGGACAAAGGGAAGTTGAGACTGTCACTCTTGGGGATGCGGAGTCTACAGAAACAGATGCTGATCTATATAGGTTTTTTTTTTTTTCTTGGAAAACTTGAAGACTAAGTTGTAGGCACATTTATCTGTAATATTTTAATGTGTTTTTTTTTATTTTTTTATTTTTTTTTAAATATATTTTTTAATTAATTTATTTATTTGAGAGCGACAGACACAGAGAAAGACAGATGGAGGGAGAGAGAGAATGGGCGCGCCAGGGCTTCCAGCCTCTGCAAACGAACTCCAGATGCATGCGCCCCCTTGTGCATCTGGCTAACGTGGGACCTGGGGAACCGAGCCTCGAACCGGGGTCCTTAGGCTTCACAGGCGAGCGCTTAACCGCTAAGCCATCTCTCCAGCCCTAATGTGTTTTTTATATTTATACTTATTTATTTATTAGAAACAAAACAAGAGGGAGAAAGAAAGAGATAAAGAGTGAGAATTGGGCATGTCAGGGCTTCTAGCCACTGCAAATGAACTCCAGACACAGGTGCCACCATATGCATCTGGCTCGTATGGGACCTGGAGAATCAACCCTGGATCCTTAGGCTTTGCAGGCATGTGCTTCAACTGCTAAACATCTCTCCAGCCCTTAATGTATACTTTTAAAATATATATTTTTTAAATTTATTTGAAAACAGAGAGAGATAGCAGAGAGACAGATAGAGAGAATGGGTGCACCAGGGCCTCCAGCCACTGCAAACAAACTCCATATGCATGTGCCACTTTGTGCATCTGGCTTTGTGTGGGTCTTGAAGAACTGAATCTCAGGTCACTGGGCTCTGCAGGCACTGCCTTAACTGCCGAGCCATCTCTCCAGCCCTTGATGTGTATTTTCTGAGGCTAGGCATGCTTTGTTATATAAACAATATAACAATGAAATTCAGAAAAAGTTAACATTGCTCCAATTCAATTTACGGTTTATATCCAATTGACCAGTTTCCCACATTGTACTTTTTTTTTTGTTTTTTTTGAGGTAGGGTCTCACTCTAGCCCAGGCTGACCTGGAATTCACTACGTAGTCTCAGGGTAGCCCTGAACTCACAGAGATCCTCCTACCTCTGCCTCCTGAGGGCTGGGATTATAGGTGTATGCCACCATGCCCAGTTTACTGGCCTTTAAAAAAATATTTTAGAGAGAGAGAGAGAATTGGCATGCTAGGGCCTCAGCCACTGAAAACAAACTCCAGGCCCTTGTGCCACCTACTGGGCATGTGTGACCTTGTGCTTGCCTCCCCTTGGTGTGTCTGGCTTATGTGGGATCTGGAGAGTCAAATATAGGTCCTTAGGTTTTGAAGGAAAGTACCTTAACTGTTAAGCCATCTCTCCAGCCCCTAGACTGGCCTTTCTTTTTTTTTTTTTTTTTGTTTTAATGAGAGTGAATGAGACAGAGAGAGAGAAAGGGAGAGAGAATTGGCATGCCTGGGCCTCCAGCCACTGTAATTGAACTCTAGACACACGTGTCACCTTGTACACATGTGTGACCTTCTGCATGTGTCACCACGTGCATCTGGATTATGTGGGATCTAGAAAGTTTAGCATGGGTCCTTAGGTTTCAGAGGCAAGTGCTTTAACCACTAAGCCATCTCTCCAGACTTCACATTGTAGTTTTTATTTTTTTTACTTAAAAAAATGTATTAACTTATTTTTTTTGACAGAGAAAGAGAGAAAGAAAGAGAAAGGGCATACCAGGGCTTCCAGCCACTGCAAACGAACTCCAGATGTGTGTGCCCCCTTGTGCATGTGGCTAATGTGGACCCTAGGGAATCAAACCTGGGACCTTTGGCTTTGCAGGCAAATGCCTTAACTGCTAAGCCATCCCTCTAGCTGTACTTTTTAAAAAATTATTTATTTATTTGCAATCAGAGAGAGATAGAAGAGAGACCGACAGAGAGAATGGGTGTGCCAGGGCCTCCAGCCTCTGCAAACAAACTCCAAATATATGTGCCACTTTGTGCATCTGGCTTTTATGTAGGTACTGGGGAATTGAACTCAGGGCATTAGGCTTTGTAGGCAAGCACCTTAACTGCTGAACCATCTCTCCAGCCCCCACACTGGACTTTTCTAGTTATTTTTCCCAGTCTAGAGACTAATTAGGACAAGCTTTACATTTGGTTTTGTATTTCATGGCCTTGGGAGTTTTGTAAGTCTCAAAGCATCCTGTGTCTATGATTTACTTCTCTGAATGCCAACTCAAAGAAAAGGAAGCGGTCCTGTTCAGTTCCTTGCCTTTGAAGCCTCAGGACAGGTGGGTTTAACAACAACCTATTTTGGTCCTGCCTGGGCATTTTGGCTTCTCCATCTACGCTAGTCTCAAATGACCCTGGGATTTGCGCTTGAGCACCCAGTAGATGCTTCATAAATACTTGCTGATTTGCCAGGAGAGAAAAGAAGATTTTGCTACTGTATTAAATAGCCCAAGTGACATTCCAGGATTCTGATGTCAATAGGGAGATAAAAGATTCCTCTTCCAGAGGTGAACACAAGTGTGCCCTACTCCAAGGGGCTGAAATCAGGGTCTTGTAGATCATTTTGAGACAGGGTTTCATGGGGCCTAAGCTATTGCTCTTCCATTGAGCTAGATCTACAGCCGGTCTTGGAGTCCTTGATCTGATTCCTGTTACATAGTATACACAGGCTCTGTCTCTCAAATTCTCTATCACATGAGTTAGGCTATTAAATTCTAAATTATAAGCTGTTACACCCAAGAACAAAAAGAAAACCACACTGTTGTAAGGACTGTACAGATTTTTATATATGTATAAGCATACATACTATCTTCATGTTTCTTTTTTATGGAGGAGCACTTGTGTGTGCACGCAGAGGCCAAAGGTTGACGCTGGGTGTCTTCTTCAATGATTTTCCACATTATTTATTTAGACAGGGTCTCTCACTTGAACCTAGAGCTCACTAGTTGGGTGAATCTAGCTAGCCAATTTGCCCCAGGTATTTCTTTCATTTTTTTAATTTTTTTTTTTTATTTGCAAGCAACAGACAGAGAAAGAGGCAGATAGAGAGAGAGAATGGGCACGCCAGGGCCTCCAGCCACTGCAAACGAATTCCAGACGCGTGCGCCCCCTTGTGCATCTGGCTAATGTGGGTTCTGGGGAATTGAGCCTCTAACTGGGATCCTTAGGCTTCACAGGCAAGCACTTAACTGCTAAGCCATCTCTCCAGCCCCTCTTTTTTGTTTCTTTTCAATTTTTTTTTAATTAACAATTTCCATGATCATAAAAAAAAAAAATCCCATGGTAATACCCTCCCTCCCCCCACTTTCCCCTTTGAAACTCCATTCTCCATCATATCCCCTCCCCCTCTCAATCAGTCTCTCTTTTATTTTGATGTCATGATCTTTTCCTCCTATTATGATGGTCTTATGTAGGTAGTGTCAGGCACTATGAGGTCATGGATATCCAGGCCATTTTGTATCTCAGGGGAGCACATTGTAAGGAGTCCTACCCTTCCTTTGGCTCTTACATTCTTTTCGCCACCTCTTCCGCAATGAACCCTGAGCCTTGAAAGGTGTGATAGAGATATTGCAGTGCTGAGCACTCCTGTCACTTCTACCCAGCACCATGATGCCTTCTGAGTCATCCCAACATCAACCACAGGTATTTCTTGTCTCTCTCTCTCTCAAGAGCTAGGATTACAGGCAGGCCACTGTGCCTGCCCGGCCTTCACGCCGGTGCCGGGGATCTGAATTCAAACCCTCCTGCTTGTGTAGGCGTGTGCATTACCCACTGAGTCATCTTCCCAGCCCCCAAAACTTCCTATGTTTGTTTTCGAGGTAGGGTCTCATTCTAGGCCAAGCTGACCCTTTTTTTGTTTGTTTTTTGGTTTTTTGAGGTAGGGTCTCACTCTGGCTCAGGCTGACCTGAAATTAACTACATAGTCTCAAGGTGGCCTCAAACTCACAGTGATCCTCCTACCTCTGCCTCCTGAGTGCTGGGATTAAAGGCATTCGCCACCACGCCTGGCTGGTCTTTTATATTATTTTTATTTCATTTTCCCCCCTTTTGTCCCCTTAAGCACCTTCTCTTTCCTTTTCTTGTTTATTTTTTTTTCTTTTCAACTTTTTTATTAACAACTTCCATAATTTATTTCATTTTTTTTAAAGAGTTATTTCTTTCTTTCTTTCAGAGAGAGAGGGAGAGAGAAAGAGGCAGAGACTGAGAATGGGCACGCCAGGGCCTCCAGCCTCTGCAAATGAACTCCAGAGGCATGTGCCACCTTGTGCATCTTGCTCACATGGGTTCTGGGGAATTGAACCTCGGTCCTTAGGCTTCGTAGACAAATACCTTAACAACTAAGTCATCTCTCCAGCCTAGCCATTTATTTTATTTTATTTTTTTTAATTTTTATTAAGATTTTCCATGATTATAAAATATATCCCATGGTAATTCCCTCCCTCCCCACCCCCACACTTTCCCATTTGAAATTCCATTCTCCATCATATTACCTCCCCATTACAATCATTGTAATTACATATATACAATATCAACCTATTAAGTATCCTCCTCCCTTCCTTTCTCTACCCTTTATATCTCCTTTTCAACTTACTGGCCTCTGCTACTAAGTATTTTCATTCTCACGCAGAAGCCCAGTCATCTGTAGCTAGGATCCACATATGAGAGAGAACATGTGGCGCTTGGCTTTCTGGGCCTGGGTTACCTGACTTAGTATAATACTTTCCAGGTCCATCCACTTTTCTGCAAATTTCATAACTGCATTTTTCTTTACCGCTGAGTAGAACTCCATTGTATAAATGTGCCACATCTTCATTATCCACTCATCAGTTGAGGGATATCTAGGCTGGTTCCATTTCCCAGCTATTATAAATTGAGCAGCAATAAACATGGTTGAGCATGTACTTCTAAGGAAATGAGATGAGTCCTTTGGATATATGCCTAGGAGTGCTATAGCTGGGTCATATGGTAGATCAATCTCTAGCTGTTTTAGGAACCTCCACACTGTTTTCCACAATTAGCCATTTATTTTTTATGTGAGCGAGCAAGAGAGAAAGAGAGAGAGAGAGAAAGAGAGAGAGAGAGAGAGAGGATTGATGTGCCAGGGCCTCCAGCCACTGCAATCAGTGTCCCCTTTGTGCACATGTACAACCTGTGTGCTTGCGTCACTGTGCTTCTGGCTTACATGGGACCTGGAGAGTCAAACATGAATCCTTAGGTGTCACAGGCAAGTGACTTAACCACTAAGCCATCTCTCCAACCCCAAAGTAATATTTAAAAAAAATTTAAATTTAACCGGTCGTGGTGGCGCACGCCTTTAATCCCAGCACTCGGGAGGCAGAGGTAGGAGGATCACCGTGAGTCCAAGGCCACCCTGAGACTACAGAGTTAATTCCAGGTCAGCCTGGACCAGAGTGAGACCCTACCTCAAAAAACAAAAAACAAAAAAAAAAAAAAAATTAAATTTATTTGAGAGAGAGGGAGAGACAGAAAGAGTGCGAGAGAGAGAATGGGTGCACCAGGGCCTCTTGCCACTGCACATGAACTCCAGATGCACGTGCCACTTTGTACATCTGGCTTTACATAGGTACTGGGGGATTGAACCTGGACAAACAGGCATTGCAAGCAAGTGCCTTTAATCACTGAGCCATCTCTCCTGCCCCATAATAAAGTTTAGATATGTGCTTCAATATGAATGAAACCCCAAAACACTATGTCAAGCGTAAGGCAATCAATAAAAGCCACACAAGACATGAATTCATTTGTATGAAGTGTTCAAAAAGAGATCAATCTATGTATAGAGACAGCAAGTGGATTTGTGGTTGTGTAAGGTTGAGAGAAACGGTGGAATGAAAGGTGTCTGCTAAAAAGCTTCTTTTCATGGTTTTTGTTTGTTTTGTTTTGTTCTTTTTGGGCAGGAGCTCAGGGCTGGGAAATGGCTCAGTGGATGAAGTGTTTACTGCTCAAGTGTGAGAACCTGAGTTCAAATGCCTGGAGCTCGTGGAAGGATAGATGAGGTAACGTGGGCATCTGGAATCTTAGTGCTCCTTTGGAAAGAACAGAGGTGAAATCAAGAGACTCTGGAAGTTTGCAGGTCAGCTAGCCTGAAGAATACAGTGAGGTGAGTTCGAGGCCACCCTGAGACTATACAGTGAATTCCAGGTCAGCCTGGAGCAGAGTGAAACCCTGCCTCAAAAAACTAAAAAAAAATACAGTGTGAATAACAAGAGACTCTGTCTCAAACAAGGTTGTCTTCTGACCTCCACATGGGTGCTGTGGCTCACACACCTGTACTCATACACAAACATGCACACATAAGATTAGAAAACACAGCTGGGCGGGCGTGGTGGTGCACGCCTTTAATCCCAGCATTTAGGAGGCAGAGGTAGGAGGATCACTGTGAGTTCAAGGCCACCGTGAGACTCCATAGTGAATTCCAGGTCAGCCTGGGCTAGAGTGAGACCCTACCTCAGAAAACAACAAACAAACAACAACAACAAGGAAAGATTACAAAATGCAGGCTGGAGAGATGGCTTAGTGGTTAAGGTACTTGCTTGTGCAGCCTAAGGCCAGGTTCGACTCCTCAGAACCCACATAAGCCAAATGCAAGGTCACACATGCCCAGGAAGTCACACATGTGCACAAGGTGGCACATGCATCTGGAGTTCAACTGCAGGGGCTAGAGGCCCCTGGGTGCCAATTTTCTCTCACTCATAAAAAAATAAAATAAGGGCTGGAGAGATGACTCAGCAGTTAAGGTGCCTGTCTACAAAGCCACAGGACCCAGGTTCGATTCCCCAGGACCCACGTAAGCCAGATGCACAAGGTGGAACATGCATCTTGAGTTCATCTGTAGCAGTTGGAGGCTTTTGCATGCCCGTTCTCTCTCTTTCTTTCTCTCAAATAAATAAAATATTTTTCAAATAAAATAAAATATAAAAAATTACAAAACACTATAATCCCAGCACTCAGGAGGCCGGAGTAGGAGGATCACTGTGAGTTCAAGACTATCCTGGGCTAGAATGAGATCCTTTCTCAAAAAAGGAGAGGGGGTGGGTAGATATCTTAGTGGTTAAAGGTCCTTGCTTGTAATGCTTGCTAGCCTGGATTCAATTCTCAAGTGCCCATGTAAAGCCAGATGCACAGAGTGGTACATGCATCTGAAGTTCATTTGCAGCGGTTCCTCGTACATCCATGCATTCTCTCTCTCTCTCTAGTCACAAATAAATAAAAAATATTTTATTTAGGGCTGGAGGGATGGCTTAATGATTAAGGTGTTTGCCTGAAAAGCCAGAGGACCCAAGTTTGATTTTCCAGGACCCATGTTAGCCAGATGCACAGGGGGCTCATGCATCTGAAGTTCATTTGCAGTGACTGAAGGCCTTGACATGCCTATTCTCTCTCTCTCTCCTTCTCTGTCAAATAAATAAAAATAAAATATTTTTAAAAAGATTTTTATTTATTTATGACCTGGAACTCATTCTGTGGTCAAGTTGGCCTCAAACTCATAGGGATCCTCCTACCTTGGCCTCCCAAGTGCTGGGATTAAAGTCATGCAACGCAACGCCTGGCAGATTATTTTGTTTTGGATTTTGGTTTTTGGAGGTAGGGTCTCACTCTAGCTCAGGCTGACCTGGAATTCACTATGTAGTCTCAGAGTGACCTCGAGCTCACAGCCACCATACCGGGCCCCTGGTAAAATATTTTTACATAGATTAAAAAAACAGAGAGGGGGTGGTGTCATGTAGTCTACGCTGTCTTCAAGCTTGTTATTTAGCTGAGGCTGGCCTTGAACTCTTTACCCTTCTGCTTTCATCTCCCAATTACTAGCATTACAGGCATATACCAGCATGCCTGGCATAAGGGTTTCTTTTTAGTGTGAAGAAAATGTTCTAAAATTGATTGTGATGATGGCGACCAAGGAAAATCAAGATACCCCTTATCATATAGCATAAATAAAGGAAGAGGTGTGATGAAGGCGTTCTCACATTTGCTTGCTGCTGGAGAGTGAGCAAAGCACGCACACTTCCACTGAGCTTCTTCCCCAGCCTTGTTGCTGGAAGCAACCCCTACACCCCCTTCGCCAGCCTTGCTAGGTTGTTGGGTTTTGTTTGTTTTTGTGTTTTGTTTTTTTGTGTTTGTTTTTTCTTTTTTTCCTTTTAAATTTTTTTTTTTTTTGCTTATTTTTATTTACTTATTTGAAAGTGACAGACAGAGAAAGAGGCAGGTAGAGAGAGAGAGAGAGAATGGGCGCGCCAGGGCTTCCAGTCACTGCAATCGAACTCATGCGCCCCCTTGTGCATCTGGCTAACATGGATCCTGGGGAATGGAGCCTCGAACCGGGGTCCTTAGGCTTCACAGGCAAATGCTTAACCGCTAAGCCATCTCTCCAGCCCTGTGTTTGGTTTTTTGAGGTAGGGTCTCACTATGGTCCAGGCTGACCTGGAATTAACTCTGTCATCTCAGGGTAGCCTTGAACTCATGGCATTCCTCCTACCTCTGCCTCCCGAGTGCTGGGATTAAAGGCGTGTGCCACCACACCCAGCTTGTCTTCTTTTAATGGTATGCTATTTAAGGTAAATTGTAGTTCCATTTTGAAGATGAAGAAAGCAGTCATTTGGTGACTTTATCAAATTGGTGTGAGTAGTCAAGTATGATGGCATATGCTTATAATCCAAATATCCAGGAAGAGACTAGAGAATCTCTGGGTCTCACTGATGGACAGCAGCTGTGGCTTGAGGGAGAGAACCCCCATCTTTTTAAAAAATATTTTTATTTTTATTTATTTATTTGGGAGAGAGAGAAAGAGATAGAGAAAGGGCACTACCAGGGCCTCCAGCTGCTGCAAACGAACTCCAAACACATGCGCCAACTTGTGTATCTGGCTTATGTGGGGAATTGAACTTGGGTCCTTTGGCTTTGCAGGCAAGCACCTTAACCACTAAGTCATCCCTCCAACTATCTTAAGGAAAGAAATATATGCATAAGCAATAACAAAAGGATGCCTAATGTTCTCCTCTGGCCTCTGTGCAGCCTGAGTGCACATCTGCACATACAAACACACATCATACATACCACTCAAATACTCTACACACACATGCACACACACACGCATAAAAACAACTATGAGATTCCACCTTACTCCAGTCAGGATGGCAATCATTTAAAAAAAAAATCAAATGACAGTAAACGGTGAGTATGTGAGGAAAGAGGAACCCCCATTCACTGCTGGTGGGATTGCAAACTTGTACAACCACTATGGAAATCAATATGGAGACTCCTGAAAAAGATGAAAACAGAGCTACCAGCTGATCTAGCTATCCTCTACTGGGTGTCTACCCTAAAAGCTCCACTCTTCACTGTAGAGACATTTGCTCAACCATGTTCATAGCCGCTCAATCCACAATAGCAAAGAATCAGAATCAAATAAGATGGCCACCATCTGACAAGTGGATAATGGAGATGTGGTACATATGCACAATGGAATCCTACTCACCAATAAGGAAAAATGATATAAGGAAAATTGTAGGCAAATAGATGGACTTGAAACAGATCCTACAAAGTGAACTCACACAAGCACAGAAAGACAAATGCTGTATGCTCTCTCTCATACCTGTCGGGCAACCAGAGAGACAGATAACAGGCATGGAAGGGCTTGCGGGGAGATAATAGGGATAGGAGTCCATAAAAAACTAAGTCCAAAGTGAAGTGGTACCACTGAAACCTTCCTATTGGATAGTAGACTAACGGATAGAACCCTCCATAGGAATGGGGTGCGTGCGTCTGGAGTTTGTCTGCAGTGACAAGAGCACATATTCACTCTTGCTCTCTGTCTGTCTTTCTCTCTATCTCTCAAATAAATAAAAAAATTGCATTTACTTTCCTTTACATGTGTACGTATATAAACGTGTGGTGTGTGTGTGGTACATGCGGTGTATTCATGTGCATGTGCTCATGCAGAACCGGATGCAGAGGCCCCCGTAGGCTCACCTGCAGAGCTCAGAAGAAAACCTCAGGTGTCCCCTCCACCATTCACTCACTCACCTTTTCTTGCAGCAGAGTCTCTTACTGACTGCAGACTTTGCCACTTGCAAGTCCCAGCAGTTCTCCGGTCTCCATTCCCAACAGGACTGGAGTTAGAGACGTGCGTGGTCATGCCCAGTGGTTTACGTGAGTTGAGTTTCAGTGCAGTAAGACAAGAAACCAACTGGAAAGGAAGAAGTGAAGCAATGGCAGATGTAGAAATACTGAAGAATCCGTGATAAAATTAGCAAGTGGAATTGGCAATTTCACAGAAAATAAAGGTTACTATATTAAAAATCGCTTGCATTTTGGGTTTGGGATGCAGCTTAGTTGGTAAAGCACTTGCCATGCAAGCATGAGCATCTGAGTTCAGATCGCCAGAACCCACGTAAACACCGTGCATGGGCCTGTGACCTCAGTACTCAAGAGGCAGATAGGCCTACAAATAAATATTGATTTAAAAAAAATATATATGTATATATATATATATATTTTTGTTTTTTGAGGTAGGTTCTCATTCTAGCCCAGGCTGACCTGGAATTCAATATGTAGTCTCAGGGTGGCCTTGAATTCATGTCAAGTCTCCTACCTTGGCCTCCCAACTGATTTTTTTTTGGGGGGTGTTGAGGTAGGGTCTCTCTCTACCCCAGGCTGGCCTGGAATTCACTATATAGTCTCAGGGTGGCCTTAGATGCTCAGCAATCCTCCCACCCCTGCCTCCTGAGTGCTGGGATTAAACGCATGCCCACCATGCCTGGCTAAATTTTATTTTATTTTGTGTGTTTTTACAAGAGAGGGTCTCACTGTAGCTTAGGCTGTCCTGGAACTTACTCTGTAGTTCCAGGCTGGCCTCAAACTCATAGCAATCCTCCTAACCCTCTGCCTCCCAAGTGCTGGGATTAAGGCTATGCGCCACTATGCCCAGCTTGAAATTTTTTTTTTTTTTTGAGGCAAGCCCAACAGCCTGCCTTTTGTCTTTTATGCAAGGGTGAAAGAATGAGAGAGAAAGAGAGAGAGAGAAAGGAGAGAATTGGCACATCAGGGCCTCCAGCAACTGCAATCAAACTCCAGACACATGTGCCCTCTTGTGTGCACGTGCGACCTTGCGCGCTTGTGTCACGGTGTGTCTGGCTTATGTGGGACCTGGAGAGTTGAACATGAGTCCTTAGACTTCGCAGACAAGTGCCTCGACCACTAAGCCATCTCTCCAGCCCAGCTTGAATTTTTTAAAAAAGAAAATTTTATGTATTTGTAAGGCCCTGGTGTCTCCAGCCACTGCAAACAGACTCCAGAGGCATGTAATACTTTGCTCCCTGGCTTTATATAGGCACTAGGGATAAAACTCAGGTTGTTAGGCTTTGTAGGCAAGTGCTTTAAGCGTTGAGCAATCTCTCCAGCCCTAATTTTTTTTTTCCAAGGTAGATTCTCATTCTAGCCCAGGCTGATGTGGAATTCACTATGGAGTCTCAGGGTGGCCTTGAACTCACAGTGATCCTCCTACCTCTGCCTCCTGAGTGCTGGTAATAAAGGTGTGTACCACAATATCTGGCTGAATTTTTTTTTTTTTTTTTTTGAGGTAGGTCTTACTCTAGCTCAGGCTGACCTGAAATTCACTATGTAGTCTCAGGGTGGCCTCGAACTCACAGTGATCCTCCTACCTCTGCCTCCCGAGTGCTGTGATTAAAGGCGTGAACCACCATGCCCAGCCCTGGCTGAATTCTTTAATATTAATTTTTTTGTTTATTTTATTTATTTGAGAGTGACAGACAGAGAAAGAGGCAGATAGAGAGAAAGAGAGAAAGAATGGGTGCACCAGGGCCTCCAGCTACTGCAAATGAACTCCAGATGCATGCGTCCCCTTGTGCATCTGGCTAACGTGGGTTCTGGGGAATTGAGCCTTGAACTGGGGTCTTTAGGCTTCACAGGCAAGCGCTTAACCACTAAGCCATCTCTCCAGCCTTAATATTAAATTTTTACTAATGCTATTGAAACAGGATTTAGCACACTACTGTGTGCCATTTACTTTGAAATGCAATTTAAAAGGATGTATTGGCCCAGTGTGGTGGTGCACGCCTTTAATCCCAGCACTCGGGAGGCAAAGGTAGGAGGGTTGCCGTGAGTTCGAGGCCACCATGAGACTAGATAGTGAATTCCAGGACAGCCTGGGCTAGAGTGAGGCTCTACCTTGAACAAATACATAATAAATAAAAGAGGTACTGGTAGCCAGATGTGGTTGCACATGCCTTTAGTCTCAGCACTCAGGAGGCAGATTTAGGAGGATTGCTGTGAGTTTGAGGCCAGCCTGGGATTACAGAGTGAGTTCTAGGTCAGTATGAGCTAAAGAAAGACCCTACCTTAAAAAACAAAACAAAACCAGAAAAAAAAAAGAAAAGAAAAGAAAAAGAAAGGATGAACTGATGGGTAGAGACTAGATTAAGTGCTAAAGCAAAATATGGTAAAGATTTGGAAGGTGGGCATCGTGGCTCATGCTGGCAATCTGTACATTTGGGCACTTGGCAGATTGAGGCAGTGGAATTGCCTCAAATTCCAGGCCAGCCTGGGCTACAAGGTGAGAGAGAACCTGCCTCACTGCCTTAAAAAAAAAAAAAAAAAAAAAAAGGAATATAGTGCTACATTGGTAGATATTCACTATTGCAACTATTTCTATTTTGAAAATAAACTAGGGCTTGGTGGTTAAGGCGCTTGCTGGCAAAGCCAAAGGACCCAGGTTCAATTCCCCAAGACCCACATGAGCCAGATATACGAGGTGTCACATGTGTCTGGGGACCATTTGCAACAGCTGGAGGCCCTGCCACACCCATTCTCTCTCTCTCTCTCTCTCTCTCTCTCTCTCTCTCTCTCTCTCTCTGCTTCTCTCTCTTTCTCAATATAAACAAAAATAAAAATATTCTAAGTAAGTAAAAAAAAGTATAGAGGGGAGAATTGACTATTAGACATGTCGAAATGTGTTTGCAACGACAATTTTTGTAATGGCCCCCAGATGGAAACAATTTAAAGTCCATCAACAGTAGAAGCAATAAACAGATAGGGGTGTAATCATATAATGAGAGAGCATACAGCGGTAAGGATGAAAGATATACGGCCATATGCAATAGCATGGATCCATTCATGTAAGTCACAAAAACAGGCAAGACTAGTCTATGCCGTTCCAAGTCAGGATAGCCACAGCCCTCGGGCACAGTCACAGCTGCAAGAGAGGGCTCCTGAGGGGTTCCCTGAGGTGCCCGCTGATGTTCTGTTGCTTGGTATACGTGCTGGTGACATGGCTGTGTGCAATGTGCAAAATTTCACCTAGTGGTGCAATTCCTCTCTATCATTTATTGTAGACTTCAAGAAAAACTTTAAAAAAGAATTAATGTTAGCCCTCACTACTGCTCTTCAAACAGGTTCCTCAGCCCCACCTCCGGGGAACCCTTTGCCAGCCATGTTTCTTCCCTCTGTCTTCTCCCCGTTCCCAGGCTCTGACTTGCCTGTCTTCTTCACCTGCCAGGGAAAAACTCAGTGCGGAGGAATTTAGTCCTCAACCTCTATCCTGGTCTACAATGTAGAATGACTCCAACTAGGAAAGTCTCATTAGTGACCTAAGCCAAGGAGCCAAGCAGCCCAAGACACATTCTTCGGCTTCCTCACGACCACAAAACTGCTGCGGGCATTTTCTTAAGAGCAAACATGTCTCCCTTGAATCTCTTCCTTCCACTCTTAGATGAGGTCTTCCAGAAACCTTCTTCTCTCTAAAATGGGGCTGCCAGCGATGGCTTGCTTGTCTAGGACGTTGCTCTTGAGCTTCACCTCAGCGCCAAAGGTCCCTTTGTCTGGTGACTCAGCCTTCAGATTCTAGCAAAACTGGGGTGGGAGACAGACGAGGAGGAAGGGAGAGACAGAGCTCTGGGTACAGAAAAGAATGTAGAATTCTGGGGCTGAAAAGTAGCTCAGCTGACAGACTGCTTGCTTGCAGGGCATGCACGAAGCCCTGGGTGAGCTGGTACTTGCCTGTCATCCCAGCCCTGGAGAGGTGGAGGCAGGGGGATCAGAAGTTCAGGGTTAGGAAGAGATGGCTCAGTGGATAAAGTGCTCATCTCTGAAGCTGGAGTACTGGAGTTCAACCTCCAAGCCCTACATTCAAAAGCACCAAAAAGGGCTGGAGAGATGGCTTAGCGGTTAAGCGCTTGCCTATGAAGCCTAAGGACCCCGGTTTGAGGCTCGATTCCCCAGGACCCATAGTAGCCAGATGCACAAGATGGCACATCTGGAGTTCGTTTGCAGTGGCTGGAGGCCCTGGCGTGCCCATTCTTTCTCTCTCTCTCTCTTTGCCTCTTTTTCTCTCTGTCTGTCTGTCACATTCAAATAAATAAATAAAAATTAAAAATTTTTTAAAAATCACAAAAACAAAGCCAGGCATGGTGGTGTGCGCCGTTAGTCCCAGTACTCGTGAGGCAGAGGCAGGAGGATTGCCATGAGTTCAAGCTCACCTTGAGACTACATGGTGAATTCCAGGTCAGCCTGGGCTGGAGTGAGACCCTATTTCGAAAAACACAAACGTCAACAACAGAAAATTCGTGGGGGGCTTCTGTGACCCCAGCACGCTGTTGCTATAGCAAGATGGGAGGAGGAGACAGGAGAATTTCCCAGAAGCTCACGGTGAGTACATCAAAGATCCAGACAGCAGAGCGAGAAATCCAGAGCAAGGAGTCACAAAGACTGACCCGAAAGTTGTCCTCTGACCTCCACATGTGTGCCGTGGCATGCGTGAGTCTGTGCACACGCTTATCTACATGCTGTCCAGCACCTCATCTGGTTGTTTTATAATCAGGTTGGGACCTTCAGCCAAACTGTGAAGATCAGAGTCAGGAATCAAACAGGCCATCTCTACAATCTGGTCCTTCTCAGTGTCCAATCCTGTCATCTCCAGGACCACCCAGGCCATCTGCTGAGCCATGATCTATCCAGCTGCCATGGCTGCACCACCTTTACAGACACCTCGCTCCTGAACTGCCCACAACTCCCGCCCACACCCCATGACGCCCACTCACACCCTGCAACAGCCTGGAGCCCAGGAAGCCGCTTAGCATCACCCAGCACTAGCTGCCACAGCCCCAACCTCGCCTTCAGAGCCTGGATGTGGCTAAACATCCATCACCGTAGTCCAGGTTGACTTGGAGCTCACTCTGTATTCCTAGACTTGCCTCCAACTCACATGAATCCTCCTACCTCTGCTCCGCAGTGCTGGGATTTAAGGCCTAAGCCACTATGCCTGGCCATTTTTTTACCCCTCTCCCCTCCCCCGAGGTAGGGTCTCACTCGAGCCCAGGCTGACCTGGAATTCACTATGCAGTCTCTGGGCGACCTTAGCTTCCCCGAAGCCCCTCTGGGTGTTTGAGTGCCTCCCTGGCCCTCAGTGCTCTTCTGCCGCTTCATGTTGGCTGCTTGAGGATGGTGTCCTTAAACCTCTTAAAGCTACTGTCACTACCTTGGTTTTGTCCCCTTCAATCTGCTCCCAACAGGTAGTCAGGGAACACTGTTAAGATGCGAGTCTGCTCAAATTCCACCACTCTACTTAGAACAAATGCCATTGTCCTTGTGCGGGCCCATGGACTCTGAGACCCTCTTCTCTCTTGTATCTCATCCCCATATCTGTTGCCCTCCCTTGTTCTACTCCGACCACACTGGCCTCCTTGTCATTCCTTAAACACCTCTGGCAGCCCTACTTTTGTAGTCAGCCTTCTCTCGGTGGCAAATGCCATTTCCCCTACAGTGCCTATTATTAGAGTCTGGTATCACTTTCTAGTAAGGCCTGTTTTGGCCACCCTTCCTAAAATTCTACCTTTTCTTAAACATTTCCCATCTCGGGCTGGAGAGATGACTTAGCGGTTAAGCGCTTGCCTGTGAAGCCTAACTGCCCCGGTTCAAGGCTCGGTTCCCCAGGACCCACATTAGCCAGATGCACAAGGGGGCGCACGCATCTGGAGTTCGTTTGCAGTGGCTGGAAGCCCTGGCGTGCCCATGCTCTCTCTCTATCTACCTCTTTTTCTCTCCCTCTCTGTCACTCTCAAATAAGTAAATATAAATAAACAAAAAAAAATTTTTAAAAACATTTCCTATCTCCTTTCTCTGCCTTCTGTCTCTCTTTTTAAAATTTTTGGTTATGTTTTATTTATTTATTTGAAAGCAATACAGCGAGAAAGAGGCAGATAGAGAGTGAAGTAAGGGAGGGCTCAAAGGTAGCTGGGAGGGGGTGGAATTTTCTTCGGGCTTTAAGAGAATCCTTGGAAAGGTGAGAAGAAGGACAGCTCTACATAGTGATTACGAGCATGGGATATTGGAGCCGCCACTTTTGTCCAAGTCCTCACTGAGCCACTTGTCAGCTATGGACAAGCCGACTAACTTTCCTGGGCCTCAGTCTCCATAGCTTAGAAACAATCATAACACCTAGCTCCTAGATTTGTTTGTTTAAGAGCTACTGAAAAAACATACAGGGGTCTGGGGAAATGGCTCAGCAGTTAAAGGCACTTGCTTGTAAAGCAGGGCAGCTTAGGTTCGATCCCCCCATAGAAAGCCAGATACACAAAGCAGTAAATGCACTTGGAGTTTGTTTGCAGTGGCCCTGGCACAGTCATACTCATTCTCCTTCTGTCTTCCTCTTCCTCTCAAATAAACAAAAATAGTCCTTCAGGGCTTTTTAAAATATATTTATCTTTATTTATTTATTTGAGAGAGAGAGAGAGAGGCAGGTAGAGAGAAAGAGAGTGAGGATGGGTGCTCCAGGGCCTCTAGCCGCTGCAAACAAGCTCCAAATGCAAGCACTGCCTAGGGTATCTGGTTTATGTGGGTCCTGGGGAATTGAACTTGGGTCCTTTGGCTTTTCAGGCAAGTGCCTTAACCGCTAAACCATCTCTCCAGCCCTCCAAACCCTTTTTTTAGAAAAGAAAAATGGCGGGGTGTGGTGACATATGCCTATAATCCCAACACTCAGGAGACAGAGGTTAGCCTGGGCTAGAGCCAGACACTACCTCAAAAAAATAAAATACCGGGTGTGGTGGCGCATGCCTTTAATCCCAGCACTTGGGAGGCAGAGGTAGGAGGATCATGAGTTCAAGGCCACCCTGAGACTGCACAGTGAATTCCAAGTCAGCCTGAGCTACAGTGAAACCCTACCTTGAAAAACAAAGCAAACAAGCAAACAAACAACAACAAAAAGAGATGGTTATTACTGTGTAGAGCCTGCAAGCTAAGAAGTCATGTGTGAGCCATCAGGGAGGCTCTTACGCAGGAGACAGAGAGAAGGAGCTGGCTGAGACCTAAAAGTCTAGCATCTAATATGCATAACCCTCTCTCAGAACAATTCACTGTCTGGACTCAGCCAGCCCCACTGAGCCCTGCTTACAGAAAAAAGGGAGTTAGAATCAGGCCAGCATGGCATGAGGCCCCTGCCGGGGACCAAGTAGCTCACAGCTGCCTGTTGCTGATGCAATCAGAGTCAAGAGAAATGATTCATGTCGATCCTGCCATCCACCTCAGGGCTTGGGCCAAGTGCAGGTTTGGGGTTGATTGAATGATTATTTTTCCCTTTCTTGAGTTGAAAGAATAACTTTGTGTCTCCCAAAGGCTCTCTCTTTGTGCAGAGAAATTCTGCGTGAGGTTTTGCTGGGTCAGTCTGTGATGAACCACTTCTGCTTATAGGACTGAGGAGAGAATGAAATCTAGGTTCCCTGTTTTTTTTTTTTTCTTTTCATTTTTATTTTTTTTTCTTCCCTCCCATCCAGTAAAGACGTAGAGCTGAAAGGTGCCTTTCAGAAGGGCTGGAGACAAGGGGAGTCGACTTGGTAGGTAAAAAGGCAGCGATCCAGGAGGCAGCCAGAGAAGTGGCCTCTTGTTTGTCAGCCTAGGTTGGTGGTGAGGCGGCCTGCGCAGCTCTCCTCCAGAGCACCCAAGACTACACAGAACAAATAGAACCTCTATTTGTTCATCTCTCCCCTGGATTTAGATGGTGCTTTATGGCCACGGTTCTTGGGAGCCGCTGAAACCCAGGCGGAATGTTTATTCCTGGGATGGCAGAGCCAGACAAATGGGTCTCTGTCCTTCCATTTCCAGGCCAGGAGGGCAGGAGACACATCCAAGAAGCAGCAGGCAGGGAAGAGTGTTTTTTTTTTTTTTTTTTTTTTTTTTTTTTTTTTTTTTTTTTTCAGGTGCCCACTGTATCCCCAGCGCTGAGACACATAAATAAATTTTTCAAAAGTACAAACTTGGGCACCAGCTCTCGAGACGCATCAAATCCAGTTGGCAGGAGGAGGCTTAATGGGCAGAATAAAGTCAAGAGAGACTTCAAAAACAGCCTTGTGAGGTGCTAAGAAATCATTTTACAAGGGAGGGGGAGGAGATGAATAGGGGCTGTGGTGAGATCTGGGGCTCTAGAAGGCCTGATGAGAAGGTTTGCAAGCCCATAGGCAACATGGCGGCAGAAAGAGTGTCTGCTGTTGTCTCCGCTGGAGCCCAGCACTTACTTAGCATAATGCCTGCCACACAGTGGGCATTTAGTAAATATTTGAGAAATGAATGAAGAAGGAGGTGGCTTATATTGGAAGGATAAATAGGTGAAGAAGGGGGAGGAGGGCATTCCAATGTGAGGAAAGGCCCAGAGAAATGAGCTGGATGTCTCTGTGAGACTGGTTTAACCACAGTGGAGGGTGTGTAGTGAGCAGTTGTGGGAAATGAGGTTAGATACAGAGCCAGATGGGGGAAGTCTGGAAAGCCAGGCAGGGAAATTCAGTGGAGATAAACATTCCTTTATTAAACAACTTCTTCTCCTTCTCTTCTTCCTTCTCCTTTTACTGCATTTCTTCAGTTTTGTGCATTGAACCAAAGAACTCATAGGAATCCCATGTACGACCACTGAGCTACATCCCAGCCCCTTCGTTAAGCTTTTGTGAAGTCCAGTCTATGTGTTAGATATACAGGGAAGCAAGTAGAGACAGAAAGTTGAGTATAAAAAACACCCTCTGTTGGGGGAATGGCAGAATAATTATTGTTAAAACTCTGATAATGATATAGACAAAATATCAGTTAGGTTGCCAAAACTGAGGCAATGTAAAACTTGACCAACTGAATGGAGAGGTGGATTGAAAGGCATACCAGATAGCCAGTGTTGGGAAGAGGGGCTCAAGGGGGCTCGTCCTGGTAAGCTGGATATTGCCTTCCCTTCTCTTTCTTCTGATGTCTCATGAATGTTCTCTTAGCTCTGCTCTTTCCTGTTTGTAGGCTTCCTTCTCTTAGTAAGATTTTATTTTATTTTATTTTTGGCATTTTTTTAAATGAGAGAGTGGAGAGAATTGGAGCACCAGGCCCTCCAATCACTGTGGTGCTCCAAACCCACATGCCGTATGTGACCTTGCGCACTTGCATCACCTTGTGCATCTGGCTTACATGGGATCTGGAGAGTAGAACATGGGTCTTTAGGTTTCACAGGCAAGTGCCTTAACCACTAAGCCGTCTCTCCAGCCCTCTTAGTAGGGATTTAAAAAAAATGGATTTATTGATTTGCAGGGATATGTATGTATGTATATATATATGTGTATGTATGTGTGTATATATATATATATGTATATATATATATATATATATATATATATATATATATATATATGGAGAGAGAGAGAGAGAGGAAGAGACACACACAGAGAGAAGATATGAATGGGCATGCCAGGACCTCTAGCTATTGCAGACAAACTCCAAGTGCATGTACCACCTTGTGCATCTGGTTTTACACAGGTACTGGGGAATTTAACCCAGGCTGTTATCCTTTGCAGGCAAGTGCCTTAAACACTAAACCATCTCCACAGCCCTCTTATTAGGATTTTATCTGATATAAATTTGAAACTTGAAGGCCACAATGTCCTCCACACTAGGGCCAACCATTTTTTTTTCTCTCTCTGAGAAGCCTACAAAAAAAAAAAAAAAAAAAAAAAAAAAAAAAAGGAAAGGAAGAAAAAGAAAAGAAAGAAAAAAGAGTTTTAAGGACAAGGTACATGTGTGTAATCTCATCACTCAGGTGGTTTAGACAGAAGCAATGCCAGGAGTTCAAGGCTATCCTGGGCTACATATCCAGTACTATGGAAACTTAGGTTATATGGTAAGACCCTGTCTAAAAACAAACAAATAAAAAAATTAAGACAAGGAACTTGCTTGGCTCATTTCAGCTTATGGATGAATACTCCTGGATCAGTTCATAGCCAATCAGTCATGGTTAGGAAGCAAGTTAAAGTAAAAACAAACAAATAACAAGCAAATATGGCTACTGTGCTGGGGATGTAACCCACTTGGTCCAGTGCTTGCATAGCACACAGGAAGACCTGGTTTTGGCCTTGAGCACTCCATAAAACCAGACATGGTGGTGCACACCTGCAATCCCAGCACAGTGAAGGTAGAGACCAGAAGATGAGGAAATCAAAGTCATCTTCCTTGACTGCATAGTGAGCTTTAGGCCATCCTGGACTACATGAGACCATGTCTCAAAAACAAACAACAATTAAAAAAAGATCACCAGCCAGGTGTGGTGGCATGCACCTTTAATCTCAGTACCTGGGAGGCAGAGGTAGGAGGATCACCATGAGTTCGACGCCACCCTGAGACTACAGAGTGAATTCCAGGTCAGCCTGAGCTAGAGTGAGTCCCTACCTTGAAAAAGCAATTAACAGGGCTGGAGAGATGGCTTAGCAGTTAAGCGCTTGCCTGTGAAGCCTAAGGACCCCGGTTCGAGGCTCGGTTCCCCAGGTCCCACGTTAGCCAGATGCACAAGGGGGCGCATGCGTCTGGAGTTCGTTTGCAGAGGCTGGAAGCCCTGGCGCGCCCATTCTCTCTCTCCCCCTCTACCTGTCTTTCTCTCTGTGTCTGTCGCTTTCAAATAAATAAATAAAAAATTAAAAAAAAAAAGAAAAAGAAAATAACAAAACAGAAAACACATAGCTGCCTCCACCTACAAGAGCTGTGGACAGGGGCTCTTAATGTAATTTAGTAGAGTACTAGTCTAGAATTCACGAGGCCCTGGGTTTGGCCCCCAGCACCACACAAAGGAAGACAAGTCTAATTTCTCCAGTTTAACAATGTGGGGATCAAATCTAAGCCCTTGGGTGCAGGTGGTGGATGCAGAAGGCTTCATTTGGGTCTGCTGTAGGGGCAACAAGGATGAATCCTCCTTTTCAGTCCTTGACAGAAGTATTCTAGAGCCAACTGGACTGCTGTGTTCTGTGGGAGAAGTTAGAAAATTCGGAACCTTGAGCCATCAAGAAAGCTTTGACTTCACCCAGAAGAGAGTAGTTTAGGGTAAAAATCATTTTATTTTGTGTATAAAGTTCTTTTTTGGGACAGAGTCTGCTTTTTCATTTATTGCTATAATCCCCAAACACACAGTCAGGCTCAGCGTAAAACCTTAAGTACACATTTTTTTTCCCCCAGTGGAACGAATTCCCCTAAGCCCACACAACTAACAAAACATGCTGCTCTTTATATTGTGTTAGGGACGGAGTCTGGACCAGGAACAAAAAGCCACCAAAACAATAAAAACAAAAACATCATTTTTCTGATTACTGATGCAGAGCTCTGGTCACTGGAGCCAGACTTGGTGAGGAACGAAACTGCAGCAGGAGAGTCAGAGCCAAGGTGCCTGGCAGAGGGCTAGATAAACAGATAACGCCGTGCCCAGCGGCTCCGGGAGCAGATCAAAGCCAGCTTCCCCAGCCCAGGCAGCAAGCGTGGCAGGAATCCGAAGACCTCTCACCCAGTCCTCCACCCACACTCGTAGATGGAAAGCCACACCATGAGTGGGCATACCTTTGAACACGACCAGCACCCGGGCGTTTGTGACAAATCCTTTTGAGTCTCTCCTATATAGCTCTCTTAGGTAGTCAGCTGTGATATGACTGAGTGCGTATGATTTCTGGCCAGACAACTTGGGTTCACAGCCCAGGTCTGTCGCTTATGCAAGTGTCTCAACTACTTAACTGCTTAGTTTCTACATGGATAAAACAGCACTGCACTAGTAAACCCCTTTCAGGAGCAAGGGTGGGGGACTGATTAATGGAATAATATGCATTTATGCATAGGCATTTAGTATGCCAAGCAATGAATACAGTGTAAGCAGAAAGCATGGGGCAAATAATCATGATTACTATAGTAAGTCCAAAAAAAAAAAAAAAAAAGGGCTGGAGAGATGACTTAGTGGTTAAGGCACTTGCCTGCAAATCCAAAGGATCCAGGTTCAAATCTGCAGGACCCACATAAGCCAGATGCACATGGTAGCTCATGAGTCTGGAGTTTGATTTCAGTAGCTGATGGCCCTGTTGTGCCCTTTCTCTCTCAGACAAATAAATAAAATATCTTTAAAAAGAAAAAAAAAAAGAGGACAGAGGAGATGAGCATCCCAACCAGGAGGATTCTGGAGGTCATCCAACCTACAGAGAATAAACAAGTTGTTAGTAGCTATGATTTGGGCCTACCTACATCCATCTCTCTCTCTCTCTCTTTTTTTACATTACTTATTAGCCAGGTGTGGAGGTACACACCTTTAATCCCAGCACTCAGGAGGCAGAGGCAGGAGGATCGCTGTGAGTTTGAGGCTACCCTGAGACTACATAGTAAGTTCCAGGTCAGCCTGGGCTAGAGTGAGACCTTATCTTGAAAAACAAAAAGCAAACAAACAAAAACAAAAAATATTCATTTTTATTTGTGTGTATGTACATGTGTGTGTGTGAGAGAGAGAGAGAAGACAGAGAGACAGAGAGAGAAAGATTTGGCACACCAAGGCTTCTTGCAACCTCAAACCAACTCCAGACATGTGCCTCTCTATGCATCTGGCTTTACGTGGGTACTAAGGATTCGAACCTGGGCTGGCATTTTAACCACTGAGACACCCAACCCACCATCTCTTTTCTTTTGGGAACAGACCCCTGATTGGTTCATGTACAGGAATCAAAACTCAGCCAGATCAATCAGCATTCTTCCCTGGGATTTTCCCTCCTCTTAGGGAAGGGAATCCTCCCTCCTCACTGCCTCTACCTTTGGGTTTGACACTAAGGCCAGGAACTCAGAGCAGCCACTGTTCATTTTGCTCCTTTCCTCCTGCACAGGAGAAACTGGCCTGAGAGCATGAAGCTGACGGATGGGCTGCCCTGGCAGGGCAGAGCCCTCTCTGAGCCCCGTTTGCCAGGATCCTGACATCTACTACCCCTGATCTGCAGTGTGATTACAAAAGTCATTAAACTCATCTTTCTCTTTCTCCTTTAAATTTTAGTTTTTCTATCAACTAGAATTTGTGCTTGAGAGTCAGTCAGAAGGAAACCATCTGAGTCTGCTTTTTGTTTACATTAAACAATTCTTTTTAAAAATAAGTTTTAAAGTATTTATATTTATTTATTTAAGAAAGAGGCAGAGAGGGAGAGGGAGGGAGGAAGGGAGAATACGGGCACATCAGGGCCTCCAACTGCTGCAAATGAACTCCAGACGCATGCACCATCTTGTACACCTGGCTTACGTGGGTCCTGGGGAATCAAGCCTAGGTCCTTTGGCTTTGCAGGCAAATGCCTGAACCACTAAGCCATCTCTCTAGCCCAACAATTCTTTACATTTTATGTAAAATGAGGTAGATGCTAACCATTTATATTATTATTTTAAAAATGTTTCATTTATTTATTTATTTGAGAGAGAGAGAGAGACAGAGACAGAGACAGAGAAAAAGACAGAGAGAAAAAGAGAATGGGAAAGCCAGGGCCTCCAGCCACTGCAAATGAACTCCAGATGCATATGCCCCCTTGTGCATCAGGCTTACATAGGTCTTGGGGAATTAAACCTGGGTTCTTAGGCTTCACAGGCAAATGCCTTAACTGCTAAGCCATTTCCCCAGCCCTTATTATTAGTTTTTCTTTTTTTTTTTTGCTTTTTCGAGGTAGGGTCTCACTCTAATCCAGGCTGACCTGGAACTAACTATGTACTCTTAGGGTGGCCTTGAACTCACAGTGATCCTCCTACCTCTGCCTCCCGAGTGCTGGGATTAAAGGCATGCGCCACCCGGCTCCTTATTATTAGTTTTTAACAATAATCCTTTTACTTTATTTTACTTTTAAAAATATTTATTTATTTATTCGTTTTTTGAGATAGGGTTTTGCTCTAGTCCAGGCTGACCTGGAATTCACTATGTAGTCTCAGGGTGGCCTTGGACTCACAGTGATCCTCCTACTTCTGCCTCACAAGTGCTGGGATTAAAGGCATGTGCTACCTCACTTGGATATATACATATTTTTAAAGATTTTATTTTTATTACAGTCTGAGGGAGAGAGAGAGAGAGTGAGAATGGGCATGCCAGGGCTTCTAGCTACTGCAAACGAACTCCAGATGCATGCACCACTATGTGCATCTGCCTTATGTGGGATCTGGAGAATCGAACCTGGGTCCTTTGGCTTCTCAGGCATGTGCCTTAACTGCTAAGCCACCTTTCCAGCTGTATTTTTTTTAAAAAATAAAGAATATTATGAAAACATTGATGGTGCTTTGTAGCTCCTTAAAATATTCCTATATTGGATCATTTGGAAAGGAACAACCTAAGAACAGCTTTTAAAATCTTTATCTCAGTCTGGAGAAATAGCTTAGGTGTTAAGGCATTTGCCTGCGAAGCCAAAGGACCCAGGTTCGATTTCCCAGAACCCATGTAAGCCAGATGCACAATGGGCACATGCATCTTGAGTTTATTTGCAGTGGCTAGAAGCCCTGGCGTGCCCATTCTCTCTCTGTCTCTCTGTATATATATATCTGCTTGCAAATAAGGTAGGGTTTCACTCTAGTTCAGGCTGACCTGGAATTTACTATGTAATCTCAGGATGGCCTTGAACTCATGGTGATCCTCCTGCCTCCGCCTCCCAAGTGCTGGGATTAAAGGCGTGCACTACCTTGCCAGGCTCTTAAAAAAGTTTTTTGAGATGAGGTCTCCATCTGTAGTCCAGGCTAGACTCAAACCTCAAATTCATTATGTAGCCCAGGCTGGCAATGAAATCAAGGCACTCCTCCTGCCTCAGTCTTCCAAATGCTAAGATTATAGGCATGAGCTACCACAGCTAACTTTTTTTTATTGGTCAGTATCTCATGTAGCCTGGGCTGGTTTTGAACTCACTATTTTTACCTCAGCCTCTGAGATTATTTTTTAATATTTTATTTTTACTTATTTATTTATTTGACAGAGAAAGAGAGAGAGAGAGAAAAAATGGGTGCGCCAGGGCCTCCAGCCACTGCAAATGAACTCCAGACGTGTGTGCCTCCTTGTGCATCTGGCTAATGTGGGTCCTGGGGACTCAAACCAGGGTTCTTTGGCTTTGCAGGCAAATGCCTTAACCCCTAAGCCATGCCTCCAGCCCAGCCTCTGAGATTATAGATGCATACCACCATGCTGCTGAGTCATTCCCTAAACCTTTAAGCCCCCACAAAGATTAGCATGTTTGCATACAGGGCTGCAATGCGGCACTGCAGGAACCAGGCCGGTAGTTCAAGGAGTGGAGTGGACAGGTGGGTGTAATAGGGACTGTGGCAAGGTGGTGTTTGCTCTGCCTTCAGAGAAGCTGCTACCCCTAAGCCCTGCCTGCTCTTGCCATGTGCCGCATGGGCAGAATGGTTGGGTCCTTCAGGTTTTATGAAATTCTGGACATTTTGAGCTAGGCATGGTGGTTCATGCCTATAATCCTAGCACCAGAGAGGCTGAGGCAGAAGGATGGTAAATGTGTGGCCACTCTGGCACAATACATAGCAAGATCTTGTCAAAAGTAAACAAAATAAATTAAAATGGGCTTATAATTCCAGCTACTGAAGCAGGAGGAATATGAGTTTGAAGTCTTGGGCTAAATAGTTAGAGTATCTTTTAAAAAAGAAAACAAGGGTTGGAGAGATGGTTTAGTGGTTAAGCGCTTGCCCGTGAAGCCTAAGGACCCCGGTTCGAGGCTCGATTCTCCAGGACCCACGTTAGCCAGATGCACAAGGGGTGCACGTGTCTAGAGTTCGTTTGCAGTGGCTGGAAGCCCTTACACACCCATTTTCTCTCTCTCTCTCTCTCTCTCTCTGTCACTCTCAAATAAATAAATAAAAATGAACAAAAAAAATTAAAAAAAAAAAAGAAAAGAAAAGGAATTAAGGTAACCAACTGTCTGAGTTTGCTTAGGAGTAAGGAATTTCCTGAGATGTAGAACTCCCAGTGCAAATAAAAACCAAGGCAAATTGATCTCCTTATGTATAGACCAAATGGAATTCATGTGAGACTTCCAGCCCAGACACATAGCTTTCACCCAAGCAACATATCTAAGAAAGGTGCATGTGTCCTTAGGGCCCCATGCCACATCTAAGGAGTCTGGTGCAATTGTGATTCCCACTTTAAAGGCCCTAAGTCCTCATAACCTGTGTGTGAGACAGCGAACCCACTTACTGTAGGGCCCAGTACAATATTCCCTCAATATCCTTGGTGTGACTACTCATGGATCATCAGTAAGGTTCAGGCCTCTCCCAGCTGCTTCCAAAGTTTCTCCATGGTTGTAACATCTCATTTCTGTTTGGGGAGGACAAGACTTTGGGAAAGCCAAGAGATTAAGGATTTATTTACCTTATCCTTTCTATTCCATCTGGGGAACACAAAATCCACGACTTTTACCGTTCCACTCCATACAGTGCATGTGGACATGGTCCACTTTTCTGAACGTGGAAACCGAAGGTGCAGAGTGGGGAGGTGCCTTCCGTAAACACACAGTTGATAGTACTCTGACCTTCAGGGGGCCTTAGTACCTAATGTCTTTTACTAGGGCAAGTTAAGGAAACTGGCATTTTCTGCCTGCCTCCTGGGTGCCAAGCCTCACGTGGGACATTCATACACATCTCCGAGTTCCCCAAATCAGAAGTGAAGACTGGCGCTCCAGACTCCTGGGCTTTCCAGGCCACCACCCTGCCAATCCAGGCGTGCCAGGAGGGCGTATGGAATTGCCAGGTTGTCATTGCATAAGGCGAGGGCTGTGAGCTTAGAACAGAGTGAAATAATAGGGGTCACAAATAGGCTCCCTTGGCACACAGCTGGCCAGGTGTCCATGGCTCTGTGGGTGGCTCGCAAGGAGAGACAGGCCCACCCTGAGTTGTCATTCTTGGGTGAGATGATGCAGGTTAAGTAACTATAACCTTTCAAGAGCACATGCAATAGCCACTATAAACATTCATGTGGTAGTCTCCATGCAATAGAATGTAAGCCCCCTCTCTCCCCAGGATTTCCTCCCAGCACATCAGAATTATTCTGCTTTTTTTTTTTTTTTTTTCCTGAGGTAGGGTCTCACTCTAGCCCAGGCTGACCTGGAATTCACTATGGAGTCTCAGGCTGGCCTCCAACTCAGCAATCCTCCTACCTCTACCTCCCTAGTGCTGGGATTAAAGGCGTGCGCCACCACGCCTGGCTCAGAATTCTTTTCTCTGTTGTTAATATTTCATTTTTATTTATTTATTTGACAGAGAAAGATGGGGAGAGAGAGAATGGGCATGCCAGGGCCTCCAGCCGCTGCAGACAAACTCCAGATGCATGCACCTGGCTAATGTGGATCCTGGGGAATTGAACCTGGGTCCTTTGCCTTTGCATGCAAACGCCTTAACTGCTAAGCCATCCCTCTAGCCCACATCAGAATTCATTTCTTAAAATATTTTAGATTTTAGCTTGTTGATTTATTTGAGAGTGACAGACATAGAGATAGAGAGATAGAAAGAGAGGATGGTGCGCCAGGGCCTCCAGCCACTGCAAACAAACTCCAGACGCATGTGTCACCTTGTGCATCTGCCTTATGTGGATCCTGGGGAATCAAGCCTTGAACTGGTGTCTTTAGGCTTCACAGGCAAGCGCTTAACCGCTAAGCCATCTCTCCAGCCCCACTGCTCCACATCAGAATTCTTGTAGGGGAGCCAAAATGAGAAATTGGGGTTTTTGTGTTGTTAATCTCTTTCACCCTGACTTTATAGGTGTGCTTGGCCTCCTTGAACTTGAACACAATGGCAAGATCAGAATGACATCTCAGTTCCTGGCAGGAGGATTTTGTTGTTTTGTTTTCTGATCTGAACTTGAATCCCATCTCTGTCACTTATCTGGCCAGTGAGGTGGAAAAGCTAGTCACTGAAACTCTCTTGCCCTGGGATGTCTCCTCTAGGAAGACGGCTAAGAGGGCAGGTAACCCGGCTATCATAAAGATAAACCCCGGGCTGGAGAGATGGCTTAGCAGTTAAGCGCTTGCCTGTGAAGCCTAAGGACCCCGGTTCGAGGCTCGGTTCCCCAGGTCCCACGTTAGCCAGATGCACAAGGGGGCGCACACGTCTGGAGTTCGTTTGCAGAGGCTGGAAGCCCTGGCGCGCCCATTCTGTCTCTCTCTCTCTATCTGTCTTTCTCTCTGTGTCTGTCGCTCTCAAATAAATAATAAAAAAAAATTAAAAAAAAAAAGATAAACCCCGACATACAGTGAAGATAATTCTTGCCCCACCCCTCAACACTTCCAGTCTCTTGTAGGCAAACAAAGACCTACACAAACCGTAAACATCAGAACCGTCCCCTCTCACAGTCCAGACAGACCCTGAATTTGTGATCCTCCTGCCTCAGTCTCCCAAGGAGCTGGAATTACTGAGGTGGTGTATTCTATTAGGTGGATGGATCATTGTTTGTCCATATAGCAATTAAATGACATTTGCTGCTGGGTTTGAAGGGTCAGGAACTATTATTTTGTTACTGTTTTGTTGAGATTGTCTTACTCTGTGGCCCAGGTTGGCCTTAAACTTATGATCTTCCCACTTCAGCTTCCCAAGTGCTGAGTTGACAGCCGTACCCCACTGTGCCAAGTTTAGGAAGTACTGATGAGTGCAATCTGCATTTGAACAGGAATAAATTTCAAATACAAAACGCTAAGTGCAAAATGCCAGACACAAAACTTTGTACTTTTTGCTCAAGGTAGGGTCTCACTCTGACCCAGGCCTCCAACTCACAACAATCGTCCTACCTCTGCCTCCCCAGTGCTGGGATTTAAGGAGTTCACCACCATGCTCAGCAAATACTGCATTTTATATGTCTTCATTTGTATGACATTCTGGAAAAAGCTACCAATGTGAGCCAGCAAGAATGACCACAAAGGGGCCTAAAAGAATTAAATTTTTTTTTATGTTAGTTGTGGTAAATGGCTACATGACTGCCACATGCTACAAAACAGGCATTTGTCAAACCCTGCCACCTTGCCCACTAAAAACAGGTTGATTTAATATATGTACATTATGCCCCATTAATCCTGGCTTAAAAAATGCAAAACCATAAGGGAGAGAGGACAAAGGAAGATAGCAGGAGGGGATTATGATCATGGTATATTGTGTATATGTATGGAGGTTACCAATAGAAAGTTAAAGAAACCCACAAAACAAAATAATAGAAAAACAAAGGTGCTTTTATGGAAAAAAAAAAAAAACAAAACCTCTAGATTCCTTTTCTTTAAAGTATGAGTTAATAACCCTTCTTTCCATTCTTTCTTTTTTTCTTTCCTTCTTTTGAAACATGGTCTCAAGCTTTCCACATAGCCTAGAATGACCTTGAACATTAATACTTCCTAAGTGCTCGGATTAAAGGCGTGTGTTACCATGCTGGCGTTTCTGTGTGTTCAGTAAATATTCTACCAACTGAACTCTATTCCGGCCCCAACAACATAGTTTTACACTAGCATTTTACTGCCTACAAATAGAGGCTGGTCCCTTAGTATAAAAAGAAGTGTAGTGGATACACATGAATACATTTGCATTTATTTAATATATATAAGGAAGCTGGAAAATATCAAAGAAATTAATAACACTTGAGATTATGAAGGCAGAGTAGGAACTGGGTAGAAAAAGAAGCCAGTAAGAGATATTTTCCACTACAGTATATATGTGTGTGATGTATATCACTTTTGACCTGTGTGAATATATTATGTAGTAAGACATTTCAGTTCAGAATGAAGGAGAATGCTTAATCCCCAGGCATGACTGTGGGCTGGTGGAATCTGTGAGGGGGTGGCATTCTTGTGGCAGCCACATCACATGAGCATCTGCTTACTTGAGTCTGGCTCTACCCACTTCAGCTAATAACCGCAAGCAAAACTGGGACCTTTGGTAGATAGCTGAGAGTGGCTTGTGGCCTGGTTCAGAAGAGCGTAGAAGTGCGGACTCTTTCTCCTAGACATCTCTTTCATGCACCTCTCAGAAATTCCTTTTAGTCTTCCACCTCACAATGGAAAAACCTTTACCTGTAGGTCCTTTTTCAAGGAGCTAAGGGTGGGCCTACATTCATACTTTAGTATAAATACCATAGACTCTTTTGTGTTTCCAGTGTGGAGGTTCAAACCCAGGGCCCCTTGCATGCTAAACAAATGCTATACCACTGAGACGACCCTGACCACAGATATCATCAGTTTCTTACACTCTTTGCCAAAGACATGTTCCATTTTCTTTTTTTTTTTTTTTTACTTTTTAAAGACATGTTTCAGGGCTGGAGAGATGGCTTAGTGGTTAAGGCACAAGCCTATGAAGCCTAAGAGCCCTGGATCGATTCTCCAGGTCCCACGTAAGCCACATACACATGGTGGCACAAGCATCTGGAGTTCATGTGCAGTGGCTAGAGGCCTTGGCGTGCCCATTCTCACTCTCTGTCCCCTACCCCTCTCTCTGTCTCTAATAAATAAATAAGTAAAAATAAAATCTTAGGCCGGACGTGGTAGCACACGCCTTTAATCCCAGCACTCAGAAGGCAGAGGTAGGATCGCTGTGAGTTCAAGGCCACCCTGAGACTACATGTGAATTCCAGGTCAGCCTGGACTAGAGTGAGACCCTACCTTGAAAAACCAAACAATAAATAAAATAAAAATAAATGAATAAAATAATTTTTTTTTTTTAAAAAAAAGACATGTTTCATAAGACAGCAAGAAGACCACATGAGCGCTCTGGACAAATGAGTATCAGGTGAGAGGAACCTGGAAGACCACAGGTTCATTCCTTCCCAGTCATGTCTGGGGCAGACCTAGATAAGAGCTCTAGACAGCCTAGCACAGGGAGTTCAAGTATGTTTGGAGCTCAGGCTCTGGGGACAGGCCCAGGTTTGAATCTCACCTTAGTCTTGTCCTTGTTGTAAGTCTTGGGCCAAGTATTTAGCCTCTAGAAGTTTCAATCTCCCCCTCTTTAAAATGAGATGGCTAATATAATCCAAATGGTCGAGGGGAGGAGGAAGAGGAGAGCCTGTAAGTGACCACGGGCAGGGTCATGAGTGACCTATTTTACATGCTCGGCTGCCAAGAGCCCTTGTCTGAGAGAGCTGCCTGGGCCACCTGAAGGCCACACATGTGGTTCAGGGGAAAGGGGTGACAGAGAGGAGCAGCCGCATGGAACAATACCAAGAATGAAAGCAGGGCGGTGGGGCTGACTCACTGGGTGACTCACTTCCTTGTCCAGGGATGTGCTGAGCCTCTACTGGGCTGCTCCGCACACTCCTCATGCCCTGGGTTCCCTTTTTGTGCAAATGTCCCTGCCCCACGCCAAGAGGGAGTGGGGTGTTGCACCACCTCCTCCTTACCCAGGTCTGAAGGAGAGTTTTGAAAGCTTGGAACCTCTTTTATGTTTTTGTTTTTCTTACTCTGGCTCAGGCTGACCTGGAACTCACTATGTAGTCTCAGGGTAGCCTCGAACTCACGATGATCCTCCTACCTCTGCCTCCCAAGTGCTGGGGTTAAAAGCATGGGCCACCACGGCAGAACCTCCTTTTTAAATTCATAGTAACAATCCTTTAAGATGCAGTCATTGGAGGAAAGGACAGTTTTTGGCTTGGGGTGCAGAGGAGATTCTAGAAGACCTCTTTCCTTTTTCCAAATCATCATAGGGATGTCTGCACCCCGAAGAACGTTTGGAAGGCAAGAAGAGTGTCAAGAAGCTGAGAAAGTCAGACATAAACCGACTGTTCGGACTCAGTCGTAGGCATGAGTTTGGTATTTTTCCACTCAGGTTTTTTCTTTCCCCCTGTGTTTCATCTTACAACCAAGTTTCTATTATCTATCTAGATCAACATTATTCAGAAGAAATAACCTTGAGGTGGTAGAGGCAAGAGGATCAAGAGTTCAAGATCATCTCAGGTATATAATGATTTGGAGGCAAACCTAGGATACATGGGATGTAAGAGACCCTGTCTCAGAAAAGAAATGACAGAAAAAAAGACATGACAGGTGTGAGTCATGTATGTAAAGTGTTTTGGTAACCTCGTTAAAGAAAAATGAGAGATGGCTTAGTGGTTAAGGCGCTTGCTTGCGAAGCTTAAAGACCCAGGTTTGAGTCCCCAATACTCACATAAGCCAGATACACAGGGTGGTGCGTGGGCTTGGAGTTCCTTTGCAGTGGCTAGAGGTCTTGGTGTGCCCATTTGCTATCTTTCTAAAATAAATAAATAGTTTTAAACGGATGGGGGGGTGGGGC
This sequence comes from Jaculus jaculus, assembly GCF_020740685.1. Lineage (NCBI taxonomy): Eukaryota > Metazoa > Chordata > Mammalia > Rodentia > Dipodidae > Jaculus > Jaculus jaculus. The sequence goes on along the minus strand of NC_059102.1, from coordinate 245,276,035 downwards.
TGGGAAGATTGCTTAGTGGTTAAGGTACTTACCTACAAAGCCTAATGGTCCTGGTTCGATCCTCATTACCCCCATAAAGCCAGATGCACAGAGTGTTGCATGCATTTGGAGTTCATTTGCAGTGGTTGGAGGCCCTGGTGCACCATTTTCTCTCTGCCTCTCTCTCTCTCTTTGCTTGCAAAAATATTATATAAATATAATTATATAAATATTATATAAATATTTTATTTATTTGTTTATTTATTTTTTTGTTTTTTGAGGCAGGGTCTCACTTTAGCCCAGTATGACCTGGAATTCACTATGTAGTCTCAGAATGGCCTTGAACTCATGGCAATCCTCCTACTTCTGCCTCCCAAATGCTGGGATTAAAGGTGTGCACCACCATGCCTGGCAAAAATATTTTTAACAAAAAGAAAAATGAAAATGAACAGATGGAATTTACTTGGATATCTTTTTAATCCAAAATATCCCAAATACTTTCATTTCATTATAATCAATATAAAAATGTTAATGAAGCCAGGCATGGTGGTGCATGCCTTTAATCTCACATTTGGGAGGCAGTTGTAAGGAGGATTGCTGTGAATTCAGAGCCAACCTGGAACTACAGAGTGAGTTCCAGGTCAGCCTGGGATAGAGTGAGACCCTACCTGAAAAAAAAAAAAAAGAAAAGGTTAAGGGCTAGAGAGATGGCTTAGTGATTAAGGTACTGGATTGTAAAGCCAAAGGATCCAGGTTCAATTCCCCAAGACCCATGTGAATCAGATGCACAAGGTGGCACATGTGTCTGGAGTCTGTTTGCAATGGCTGAAGATCCCAATGTGCCCATTCTCTATCTGCCTCCTTCTCTCTCCCTCTTTTTTTTTTTTCTCAATTTTTATTAACATTTTCCATGATTATAAAAAGTATCCCATGGTAATTCCCTCCCTCCCCCCCCCACTTTCCCCTTTGAAATTCCATTCTCCATCATATCTCCTCCCCATCTCAATCAGTCTTTCTTTTATTTTGATGTCATGGTCTTTTACTCCCTCTTTCAAATAAATAAAATTTTAAAACAAATTAATGATATATTTATATGTCTGCATATCTCAAGTGTGGGACTATACACATATCAGGTGCTGCGTAGCAATATAGGGCCAGTGGCTACCATAATGGGTGGTCCAGGTGTACACATTGTCTAAAATTTGTTTAAATTACATTCTAAGAATTTCCTTATATCATAAAATACCCTTTGAAAAGGTAACTTCCAAGAGCTACAATTACTCAGATATGTTAGTGCATGCCTGTGATCCCAGCTCTCAGGAGGTGGAGGCAGGCGTTGTAAAGGCAAGAGAATCAGGAATTCAAGGTCATCCTTAGCTACATAATGATTTCTAGGCCAGCCTGGGCTACATGAAACTAACTCTGTCTCACTCCTTCCTCCCTCAAAAGAGGTAAAATATCAGGTATAAACTAATAGCAAAGGTAATACATTTGGTTTTCTTGTGTGTTTATTTTAGGTGTCTCCCCACTGAAGGAGGTGTGCTAGCTATTTCATGTGACTACTTTCATTGATTTTCCCAGCAGATACTTGAATAAAAATTGGGCATATATAATATGTACTTCTCTATAGCCAGTCTCCTCACTTTGTGCTGCATTGTGACCATCCAAATGACAATAGTGACATCAGCATCAACGTGAGCCTCTACAGAGAGCCAAGCTCAGTCACACCTGCTCCCTGCTCTCCATCCATTTCTCAAGTGTGGAAACTGAGGCTCTAGATAAATAAAATGATTTTGATTCTTGCAAACTTGGGATCCAACCCAGATCTGATTTTAGCCCCAGAGCCTCTCATTTTCACCATATGGTCTCCTTCTGGTGGGAGGCAGGCAGGGGATCCAAGATATGCCAAAGAAGCAATTTACAAATTAACTTTTGCAGGGGGAGTCTCAGGAAATTGGGACTTTCTCTACCCATCATTTTGCCTAACAACTTCCATAATCCCCCAGGTAAATCAGTCCTTTCCTCCCTGGACCCATATTGCTCCTGGGCTGCCATCCTCCCCTTGTGGACCATCTCCCCTCAACCCCTGATTTTTTCTCTCTAACTTCCAAGACAGAATCCTGACAGTGCGAGGGGTTTTTAGTGACAGCGCTATTGTTCTGTACGTTGGAGGATGCCTCCCAGCACCCTTGGCCAAATGCCAATCCACTCATCCCCTCTGGCTGGGGATCATTCTCTTTAGCTGAGAATCACTGCTTTATGTGTCAGCTAGAGGAGATGTTTTACTGTGTTTGAGGCATCATCTTGCTGTATAGTCCAGGCTGGCCTTATACTCACAGCAATCCTTCTACCTCAGCTTCCCAAGTGCTAGGCTTACAAATATGTGTCGCTATGTCCCACGAGGAGGAGTCTCTCTCTGCTCAGCTAATCATTTGATGCTACCCAGGGATGAGAGCACGAATCCTTCCCATATGCACTGCAATGCCCACAAAGATAGGAGCTCTTTTTCCCTACCATTGTATCTCCAGTGTCTGCTAGTAGTAAGTGTTCCAGAAATGTGGGCACAATGAAGGACCCTGGTGACTTATTTTTGTTGTGTATATGTGTATGTGTGTGCATGTTTGAACACATGTATGTGCATCACGTGTGTTTGCATGAGTGTGGAGATGAGAAGTCAATGTCAGGTGTCTTCCTCATTTGCTCTTTGCCTTATATTTAATTTTTTCTTTATTCATTTATTTGAGAGAGAAAGAGAGAAAAGCAGAGAGAGAGAGAGAGAGAGAGAGAGAGAGAGAGAGAGAGAGAGAATAGGCACACCAGGACCTCCAGCCACTGCAAACAAACTCCAGACACATGCGCCTCCTTGCACATCTGGCTTATGTGGATCCTGGGAAATTGAACCTGGGTCCTTGGTCTTCTTAGGCCAGCGCCTTAACCACTAAGCCATCTCTCCAGCCCTTATTTTTTTTGAGATAGGATCTCTCAGCATGTAGAGCTCACCAACTGGATGAGACTAGCTAACCAGGAAGTCCCAGGGATTGTCTCCCCAGTGCTAGAATTACAGGTGCATGCCACCACAACTGACCTTCTGCCTCTTCCTATCCAACACTGGAATTATACCCATGCCTCATAGCCAGCTTTTACATGGGTGCCGGGGATCAGAACTCAGGTCCTCATGCCTGCGCAGCAAACACTTTACTGACTGAGCCACCTCTCCAGCTGCATGTCGTTGTTTGAGACTGGTTTCTCATGTAGGGCAGATTGACCTCAAACTTGTTATGTCACTAACATTGATCTTGAACCACTGATCCCTCCCCCTCCTTGTCCTGAGTATTGGGATTATAGGTGTTCACCACCACACCCAGCTTATTTTCTTATACTATAGAGACTTAGATGTAGTCTTAGTAATTACATCTCTGAATGGATAATGTATACATCGCTTATGCTACATCGCAATTATTTCTGAGGCAAATGAAAGGTAATTTATTTTTATTTAAAATTTTTTTTTCTTGGGCTGGAGAGATGACTTTGCCATTAAGCGCTTGCCTGTGAGGCCTATCGGCCCTCACTCAGTTGGAGGCTCGATTTCCCAGGACCCACGTTAGCCAGATGCACAAGGGGGTGCACACATGTGGAGTTCCTTTGCAGTGGCTGGAGGCTCTGGTGTGCCCATTCTCTCTCTCTCTATTTGCCTTTCTCTTTCTCTGTCTGTTGCTCTCAAATAAGTAAATAAAAATAAACAAAAAAAATTTTTTTAAGTTTTTTCTTTTTTATTTGCAAGGGGAGAGAAAGGATGGATGAGCCAGGGCCTCTAGAGACACATGAGTCACATTGTGCATCTGGCTTTACATGGGTACTGGGGAGTCAAACCTCAGTCCTCAGGCTTTATAGGCAAGTGCCTTAACCACTGAGACATCTCTCCATCCCCCAAAGGTAATTTTTTTTTTTGTGTGTGTAGTATGTGTGTGGAGGATGTGGTATATGCTTTTTTAATATATAGGGTATTGCTATATTGCCCTGCTTGGTCTGGGAATCATAACAATCCTCCTGCCTCAGCCTCTTGAGTGCTGGGATTAGAAGTATAAGCCAACATTCACTGTAACTACAGAGAACATATTTGTGTATAAATCTCTCTTTATGCTTTTTTTTTTTTTTTGTCTCAGAGAAAACTATCTTTGAAATCCTTTCCTGCTTGGCACTCAGACTCTTACTGAGTTTTACACCTGGAGATTCTTTCTCTGACTCAGAAACCAAATATCCAGCATTAACTGAACTAAATTCCATTAAATTCAGCTCACGTTGGTCTTCCAAAACAGTGACTTTGTGAATAGTGGCTCTTAGACATTGGTCTGTCACTCCAAGCCTTTAATTTTTATCATCGATTAAATGGGAGTGAGAATGGCACCAATTCCAAAGGGGTCTTTCAAGGGTCAGGTGAGATAATCAATGAAATTCCTGGCACATATTAACACATTAAAAAGTTTTAAACAATGTAGTTAAATGTGAACAGCAGTACCTAAGGGGTAGGTTATTGGGCTCTACACAGTTCTTTGAATTTGTCTGTGTTTAACATTTTTCAGAATAAAATAGTGGAAACAGAAAAGCAAGCCAAGCATGGTGGCATGCGCCTTTCATCCCAGCACTCAGGAGGCAGAGGCAGGAGGATCACTGAGAGTTTGAGGCCACCCTGAGAATACAGAGTGAATTCCAGGTCAGCCTGGGCTAGAGTGAGACCCTACCTCAAAAAACTAAAAAAAAAGAAAGAAAGAAAGAAAATTAAGTTTCATGTTAGTTGAATATCATGATTATTACTAAAAAGTAAATGGGGGTCTGGGAAGAGGACTTAATGGGTAAGAGCACTTGCTATCAGCAAGAGGATCTGAGAGTGTCTGAGTTTCATTCCTCTGGATGTGGGCACGCTGTGTCTGCAGCCCCAATCCTGAGGGGAGCCGGGAACAGAAAATCACTGGGGCTTTCAAAATCCGCAGCTGCACTTGTCTCAAGGAAAAACGTGGATGAGTGATTAAGGACCAACATTCTCATCTGGCCCGCACAGATACCCAGGCACATGTGTCGACACGTGCATGTGCATATACCCCGCACATATACGTGAATGAAGCAAATATTAGAGAAAGTTACGTGAAAAGTAAACACATTACGCCAAATTTAAAATGTGGAATGTGAGTTGGGCATAGTGCCTCACACCTGTAATCCTAGCACTTGGCAGGTGAAATTAGGAGGATCAGATACATCCTTAGCCGCATGGTGAGTTCAAAGCTGGCCAGAGCTACATGAGACCCTGTCTCCAAAACACACACATACATAAGCAAGGGGCATTTATACTTGGCTAGCACGTTGAGTCCATTCCCTCTGGGAGCGCTGGGAAGGACTGCTAGGATTTGTTTTGCCATCTGGTCTCAGAATATAAACCACAGTGTGGGGATAGCATATGCTATGGAACAATTTGATGTTTTTTTTTTTTCTTTTTGGAGATTAAAATATATGGTTTGTTTGCAAAGTTACTTTGAAACATTTGGAGCAAACACCTGCTTTGGAGTTGAAGGCGAAGACTTTGAGTTGGAATTCTTCCGCAGCTGGTTTTGGAATGTGACATTCAGGCGCAACACCTCCCATTTTTAGGCTCAGTTTCCTCCGCTGTGAGATGGGGATGAATGCATTCGCCGTGTGGAGATTAAGAGAGAGCACATGAAAGTGCTTAATGCAGGGCTTGGCACGGGCAAGGCTAACACAGTTTCCTCCCTCCGAAGGGGCAGCACTTATCATCTGTTTTGCTGTGGAATTATCCAGAATGCTAGTCTGCTAATGGACACAAAGATGGTTCTTCTGCTGGGAAGGTCACAACAAGGCTCAATGTCCTGAGCTGCCAACAGTGCCCATGGTGAGAAAAAAAAAAAAAACAAAACCACCAACATATTATTTCAATTTCCTCCTATTCAGAGCCCCTGCAAGTGGTGACTGGCTTTATGATTCACTGAGATCCCTCCCAGAAATTTCACTTTGACCTTAAATGTGTGAAAATTTCATTCCTGGCAAGTGGAACACATTGCCTGGAGAAAGAGGCCTGAATATATTCTGTCTTTTGAATCTTCTGCTATTGGTTAAAATCAGAGGATGCGGCACGTGTGCATATCATGTGGGTTTGTTACAGCTCTTTTTCAATCCCACACCCCTTCCCGCCTACACTACTGGCACCATGAACCACCTCCAGAAGTTGGCTCATTGTTTTCTATAACAACCATGGTCATGGCCCACATCAAACTCCTTGTGGCAGAGGATAGTGGGAAAGAAGAGGCCTGGGGTTGGTCTGTGGGAGCCTTGTACCAAGTAAAGGAGCCACCTGCCCCCACCCAGACAGACACAGCCCTTTAAAAAAACTTTTATCTATTGATTTGAGAGAGGGAGTGAGAGAAAGAAGCAGATAGATGACAGATAGATAGATAGATAGAGAGAGAGAGAGAGAAAGGGCATGCCAGGGCCTCTAGCCACTCACTGCAAACAAATTCTACATGCATGTCCTAACTTGTGTATCTGGCTTTATATGGGTACTGGGGAATGGAACCTGGGTCCTTAGCCTTCACAGGCAAGTGCCTTAACCGCTAATCCATCTGTCCAGCCTGACACATCACTTCGTGGAGCCTGACTTAGCATGTGCAGGCTTCCACTTGCCTGGCTCCTGAACTTGGAGTACCTGGGGCACAGCATGGGAACTGCCCTTTATTAGTTGTGACTTTGAGCTAATCACTTAACCACTCTGAACCCCAGTTTCTTCATTTGAGTATAATGCCAATGTCTTATGATTGTTAAATGAGATACAGTATTTAAAAATTATTTTATTTATTTTAGGCTGGAGAGATGGCTTAACGGTTAAGGTGCTTGTCTGCAAAGCATAAGGACCCTGGTTCAATTTCCCATTGCTTACGTAAGCCAGATGTACAAGGTGGCGCATGTGTCTGGAGTTTGTTTGCAGAGGCTGGAGGCTCTGATTCACCAATTCTCTCTGCCTGTCTCTCTCTCTCTCTGCTTAAAAATAAATAAATATAAAAAAGAAAAGTATTTTATTTATGTATTTGCAAACAGAGAGATACAGAGACACAAAGAGTATGGGCACACCAGGGCTTCTAACCACTGCAAGTGAACTCCAGACACATGCATCACCTGTGCATTTGGCTTATGTGGGTACCAAGGAATCAAATCCAGGTTATTAAGCTTTACAGGCAAACATCTTAACCACTGAGCCATCTCTCCAGTCCTGAGATACAATATGTTTTTAAAAAAATTTGTTTGTTTATTTATTTATTTATTTTGGTGTTTAAAGCGGCATTTATTAATTTTTTTTTTTTTTTTTGAGAGTGACAGACACAGAGAGAAAGACAGATAGAGGGAGAGAGAGAGAATGGGCTCGCCAGGGCCGCCAGCCTCTGCAAACGAACTCCAGACGCGTGCGCCCCCTTGTGCATCTGGCTAACGTGGGACCTGGGGAACCGAGCCTCGAACCGGGGTCCTTAGGCTTCACAGGCAAGCGCTTAACCGCTAAGCCATCTCTCCAGCCCAAAGCGGCATTTATTAATTGAAAATAAATGTGTTGATAAGTTCTTGATAGCATGGAATCCATATGACTTTTTAATGAGCTTGAAGTACATGAAAATTCCTTAAATCTACCATTTTTGCATATGTTTAGAGCTACCACCACATTCAAATGGAAAGGGTGTGGGGGCCAAATGAAGACGTATTTTTTGTTGGAAAAAAAAGAAATTCTTCTTGCAGTAGCTCTCGCCAGTTTGACAAAACATTTGGAAAGAGAAAAACACACTATAGTATTTGTATGTCAAACATTTATTTACAACTAATACAACTAATTGGCAATGTGTTGAGACAGTGCTCATGTGGCCTGAATGTTCACAGTCACAACAACGCTTAACCCAGCCCAGCATATGCAAGTGAAAATATACACTAGGAAGACACAGTCAGATATGCATTCAGTATGTATAAAAGTGATGCTGAGCATTTATATAGCTTGAAAAAATTAGGGCCAACAATACCATTTTACTTCATTCAACTCTAACTTTGTTACACGAAAGGTTTCATGACTTGTTTATTTTTGCTTATTTATTTGAGAGTGACAGTCAGAGAGAGAAGGAGGGAGAGATAGAGAGAGAATGGGCACACCAGGGCCTCCAGCCACTGCAAATGAACTCCAGATGCATGCGCCCCCTTGTGCATCTGGCTTATGTGGGTCCTGGGAAATCAAGCCTCAAACCGGGGTCCTTAGGCTTCACAGGCAAGTGCTTAACCGCTAAGCCATCTCTCTAGCCCCAAGATACAATATTTTTAAACATGTGTTTGAAGATGCATAAACCTGAAGAGAGTCACAGAGTAAGATATTGAATGATGTTAGAATTTAGGGGCAGAATTACAAGGCACAAATGAAAGATTTTAATTCTTTTTTTTATTATTGCCTTAAATTCTTCTGCTTCCTTTGAATTTGTTTTAATGTGCCTTTACTACCTTATTTTAAGAAAGGTGTCTTTGCTTTGGAATAATTTTAGATCTATAGAAGAGATGCAGAAATAGCGTGCAGACGCATTATATCCCTTACCAAGCTTTTTTTTTTTTTTTTTTCAAGGTAGGCTTTCACTCTAGCAGAGGCTGACCTGGAATCCTGGAATTCACTATGTAGTCTCATGGTGGCCTCCTACCCACAATGATTCTCCTACCTCTGCCTCCTGAGTGCTGAGATTAAAGGCACATGCCGCCACAACTGCCAATGTTATTATCTTATATAACATTTGTCAAAACTGAGAAAACAAGCTGGTATGGTAATACATGTCTATAATGTCAACACTTGGGAAGCTGAGGTAGAAGGATTAGGAGTTCAAGGCCAGGTTAGGCTACATAATGAGACCTTGTTTCAAAAAACAATCAACAACAACAAAAAGCAGGTGGTACATGTCTCTCATCCCACCACTTAAAAGTCTGAAGCCAACCTGGGCTCCATGACACACTGTCTAAAAAAAACAAAACAGGAAAAAAACAACAACAGCAACGACAAAACAATAAGGGGCTGGAGAGATGGCTCAGTGGTTAAGGTGCTTACCTGCAATGTCTAATGATCTGGGATCGATTCCCCTTGCCCACATAAAGCCAGATGTACAAAGTGGCGCATGCATATGGAGTTTGTTTGTAGTGGTTGGAGGTCCTGACACACCCATTCTCTCTGTCTGTCTCTCTTCTCTCTATCTCTCTCAGTGCTTGCAAATAAATAATGTTTAAAACAAATAAACAAACAAGGGCTAAAGGGATTGCTTAGTGGTTAAGGCGTTTGGCTGCAAGGCCAAAGGACCCAGGTTTGATTCCCCAGGACCCACATTATCCAGATGGACAAGGGGGCGCATGCATCTGGAATTCATTTATAGTGGTTGGAAGCGCTGGTGTGCCCATTCTCTCACTCTTTCTCTGTCAAATAAATAAATAAATAAAAATATATTAAAGAAAAAAAAAGACAGGGCTGGAGGGGTGGCTTAGCAGTTAAGGTGTTTGCGAGGGCACTAGGGATGGAGGTATTTAGGGATCTAATGGTCTTTCTATTTCTATCTACCAGCACTTATTCTTGCTACAGTCTTAGAGGAAGGCAGAAGAATATTTTACTTTATACAGAATTCTTTGAGAAATGAAAAGTAGTAAATCTTGATTCTTGTTTTTCTCTATTTTTATGACCTGCAGGTCTCTGTTGAAGAAGATAGGATCTGAGGCTGGTCTCTGCTTTTTACTAGCCATTTTAGTCTTAAATTCAATGGCAGCTTGCCCAAGATGTGCCACTTGAGTGAGCTTCATATAGCAGGATCTGAAGTGGATAATTATGCATGAAAATCAAGTCTACTGTGGTGAGGGCGTAGCTCGGTGCTAGATCATGACCTAAGCATGTGTGAGGTCCTGGGTTTAATCTCCAGCTCCATAACCACACACACACACACACACACACACACACACACACTGAGCCTACCTTTGTTTCCCAGTAAGAACATGACATCTGACTTCCTTCTCCCCATTCTATTGGCATGGACCTGTTTATTCAGACTGTTTCCCTGACAGGCAGTTTCTGTCCATGTTTGGCTAAAAGAAGAGTTGACATCTACCCCTAAAAAAATTAGTCCAGGGCTGAACAGCTGGCTTAGCAGTTAAGGCACTTGCCTGCAAAGCCAAAGGACCCAGGTTCAATTCCTTCGGACCCAGGTAAGCCAGATGCACAAGGTATCACATGCGTCTAGAGTTTGTTTACAGTGGCTGAAGGACCTGCCATGCCCATTCTTGCTCTCTCTCTCTCTCTCTTCCTCTCAAATAATAAATAAAAAATATTTTAAAAAATCAGTCCAGGTCCCTGGTAAACGCTTTCAGACGATATGGGGCATGGGCAGGGTGGTATGACCGTAGGCAGGTAAATATTTTCAGAGTATCCTTCTCATTTCCATGTGGTCAGAAGTTTTGTCATCATCTAAACACTCCTCTATATTTTCAGTCTTTCCTTGTGGCTCTCAGTGGGGATAGTTTTATACCTAGGGGCATATGGCCATGTCTGAAGATAGTTTTGATTGTCACAGTGGGGCCAGGAGAAAGTTTTTGGCGTGTAGTAAGTGCAGACCAGGCATGCGAAACATCGCATAGTACACAGAACAGTCTTCTACAGCAGCATTGTCCAACTGGCATGTTCAGAGTTCTGAGAAATTCGGTTGCTGATTATAAGGTCTGTGAGGACAGCGTCAAGTTGCTTTCTCTCTCTCTCTCTCTCTCTCTTTTTTTTTTTTTTTTTTTTTTTTGAGGTACAGTCTCACTGTAGCCCAGGCTGACCTGAAATTTACTGTGTAGTCTCAGAGTGGCCTGAAACTCAAGTCAGTCATCCTACCTCTGCCCCACAAGTGCTGGGAACAAAGGTGTGTGCCACCACACCTGGCCTAGAGTCTCTTTTCTTTAAAAAAAAAATTGTACTTATTTATTTTTTAAATATTTTTAAATTTTACTTATTTATTTATTTGAGAGAGAAAGAGGCAGAGAGAGAGACAGAGAATCGGCACACCAGGGCCTCTAGCCACTGCAAACGAACTCCATTAGCTTGCACCCCCTTGTGCATCTGGCTTATATGGGTCCTGGAGAGTCGAACTGGTATCCTTTGGTTTTGCAGGCAAATGCCTTAACTGCTAAGTCATCTCTCCAGCCCTATTTATTTATTTTTGAGGCAGGGTTTCACTCTAGTCCAAGCTGGCCTGGAATTCACTATGTAGTCTCGGGGTAGCCTTGAACTCCTGCCTCCTGAGTGCAGGGATTAAAGGCTGGCACCACCATGCTTGGCTTAAAAAAAATTTTTTTTTTTTTCCTTTTTCGAGGTCAGGTTTCACTTTAGCTCAAGCTGACCTGGAATTCACTATGTAGTCTCAGAGAAGCCTTGAACTCATGGCGATTCTCCTACCTCTGCCTCCTGAGTGCTGGGATTAAAGGTGTGCGCCACCATGTCCAGCCCTAAAAATATTATTTATTATTTATTTGGAAGGTGAGAAAGAGAATGAAAATGTGTGCACCAGGGCATCTTGTCACTGCAAATGTACTCCAAAGGCATGCACCACTTTGTGCAGTTGGCTTTACATGGGTACTGGGAAATTGAACCCAGGCCATCAGACTTTGCAGGCAAGTGCCTTTAATTGGTGATCTATCTCTCCAGCCCAGGGTTAAGTCTGTTCAATATGGACCTCTCATACCTTTGCCATAGAAAAGGTATTCGGGAGGGGCGGGTGGAGAGATTGATTGCTCAGTGGCTAAGGCGCTTCCCTATAAAGCCTAATGATCTGGGTTTGAGTAAATACAGATGCATAAACTGGCACATGCGTCTGCAGATCACTTGCAGTAGCCACAGGCCCTGGCATGCACATTCTCTCTCTCTCTCCATGCAAATAAATAAAATAAAGAAAGAAAAGGTATTTGGTGTGTAGCTAAGAAGTGACACATGCCTAATCTGTCACCTGGGATTTCAATGGCACTGTATTGAATTTTATTTCTTTCGCAATCTCTCTTTCCCTCTTGCCTTTTCTGTTTATTTTTTACTTTTGTTTTTCTTCTTGAGACAGGCTGTCCATGTATATGCCAGGCTGGCATCAAACTCACCACCTTCCTGCTTCAGACTATCAAGCTCTAGGATTATAGGCATATGAGACACTCTTGCTCAAATTTTGTTTCTCAAACATTTAGTAACATAGAGTAAGTGACATAAAGTAAGTAAATGATCCAAAATGTCTGAAGAATTTCTGAATAAATTAACTAACCTATCTATTACTCACTCTTCCATCAATCTGTAATGTAAATTGGCCCTCATGCCGACACACTTCAGTAGTCACCTTTGACACTAGTTTTGATTTGACCTCATAAGTGATCTTATATAAGTGACATGTATTTTTCTAGAATGGTTTTCATCCATGGGCTTGAATACAATCATGAAAATGTTGTATATCCAATCTCCAGTATTGCAAGAGGGAGAGAGAGAAGGTTGTATATCTATGTGGTCCAATATAATGGTACCAGCCACAAGTGGCTACTGAGCATTTGAAATGTGTGTGGTTTGAGATGGCTGGACATCATGGTATATTCTGAAATCTCAGTACTCATGAGGCAAAAGGATAATTAAGGCCAGTTTAGGCTACATAGTGAGATGCTGTTTCAAAAAACATCTGGAAAGCCAGGCATGGTGGCTCACGCCTTTAATCCCAGCACTTGGAAGGCAGAGGTAGTAGGATCACCAATGAGTTCAAGGCCACCCTGAGACTACATAGTGAATTCCAGGTCAGTCTAAACTAAAGTGAAACCCTACCTCAAAAAACCTTGTGGGGGAGAGGGGCAGGGGGAAGCCAGGTGTTGAATCACACACCTTTAATCCCAGCCCTTGGGAGGCTGAGGTAGGGGGTTGCCATGATTTGAGGGCAGCCTGAGCCACAGAATGAGTTTCAGATCAGCCTGGACTAGAATAAGACCCTGCCACAAAAGAGGAAGAAAAGGGCTGGAGAGATGGCTTAGTGGTTAAGCACTTGCCTGTGAAGCCTAAGGACCCCGGTTCGAGGCTCGGTTCCCCAGGACCCACGTTAGCCAGACACACAAGGGGGCACACGCGTCTGGAGTTCGTTTGCAGTGGCTGGAGGCCCTGGCGCACCCACTCTGCTCTCTCTCTCTCTCTCTCTCTGCTTCTTTATCTCTCTGTCTGTTGCTCTCAAATAAATAAATAAACAATTAAAAAAGAGGAAGAAAAAAAAGGAGGAAAGGAGGCAGGGTGTGGTGGCATGTGCCTTTAATCCCAACACTCGGGAGGCAGAGGTAGGAGGATCGCTGTGAGTTCGAGGCCACCCTGAGTCTACATAGTGAATTCCAGGTCAGTGAACGAGGAGGAAAGGAAGAAAGAAATATGGCTAATGCAATTAGTTTACTTAGCTTAAATTTAAATAGCCATATGTGGCTAATAGTGATATATTGACAAGCACAGTGTTAGACCCATATCACATGTAAAAAGTAATATCATGTGAGTTTTTAGATACCTTTAGAGATTTTGCAACTTTGCTCCTTCACTTATATCCTCTATATAGAGTTTTGGTATGACTACTTTATGCTTTATTGGTCATCCCCCTATGATTGCTCCAATTGTTTTTAATTTCTTCCTGTTACAAACAGTGCCTCAAGCTTTGCATGTCTCTTTAGGGTTCTCCTCAGTACCTGTCAAGTGGGAATGCTGGGTCATGGTGTACACGTAAATTTAATTGCATTACCTTCTGTCAAAGTGTAACCTAATTTTTCCACCTATAAAAGGAGAGAGATCCACTGATTTCTAAGGTTTCTGTAGTGTTAAAACCTTCTGGAACAATAGAGGTGAGAGGCAGAGTTTAAGCTCTTGGCAATGACCTAATCTACACTACGCTCAGTCAGATGCAGCGGAAACAGATAACGTTCAGGGTCATGTGGTCCCACTTGTTCCCTCTGTAGGTCCCTGGGAAGAGAAAACTTTATAAAATACCAGATCAAATTTTCTTTTAATCCTCACTAATAAGTGCATAAAAGTTCCTGGCAGTGGAAAACTCCAGTTATTCGATTTCACTAAAATAAATCTGTCAGTAGAGTTGGAAACTCAAGCTTCTCTTGCTCAGATAGCTACAAAAGTAAAAAGGTTTCCATGTTATGCACAATTTTTCTAACTTCCCCCATGTGACTGTGATTTAGAGTCATTTTCCCCATTCACACCTGCTGTTACCCAACTGTTAATATCAACACACTGAACGATAAAACATACTGTAAGAGGAGCCTTATCTAATTACAGCAACTACCTCATTGCTCATTGTAAAAATGCCAATTGTCTTTGGACAGGAATCACAAGTCAGTAGTTCAGAATATGCACATGTGCAGACAAACATATTTGATTCCTTGGAAATTAAAGGTATAATAGACCTTGACATCCTGGCCATGACTCATGTCCACATGATGCCTAGCTCACGAGAAGACTTGAGCGTTTTCATCAGGGTGGAGCAATACTGTCGGGAAGACCTGGGCTTTTCCACCATCTACTTAATTGCAAATACTTGGTATTGAGCAGCCCATTAGTAAGAATGTATATAAAAATGTCTAAGTGTTGCTTCTGTACTGATACCAACTAAATGTATTTGTTAGGATTAAATCTGGTCAAAATAAAACTTAAGAACAAAACAACATGCTTTGGTGAGTTCACTCTCACTTATAGGTTTCCTAATTACGAAAACTGGAAGTCATACAGAAGCAGAAGGAAGAATAAAAGGATGACATAATTACTATTTTGGTGTAGTTGCCATTTTTTTTCCCCTTTGGTTTTTTGATGTAGAGTCTCACTCTAACTCAGGCTGACCTGGAATTCACTATGAGGTCTCAGGGTGGCCTCAAACTCGTGGCGATCCTCCTACCTCTGCCTCCTGAGTGCTGGGATTAAAGGTGTGCACCACCATGCCTGGCTACTTCTCTATCTTCTTAAAAGAATTTCACAGGTGTAAAAGAATTTCTAAAGCTAGGCGTGGTGGTGCACACCCACATATCCCAGCACTCAGGAGGCAGAGGTAGGAGGATCGCCACGAGTTCGACACCACCCTGAGACTCCATAGTGAATTCCAAATCAGCCTGAGCTAGACTGAGACTCTGCCTCAAACAACAACAACAAAAAGATAGAGAAGAAGAGCCCAGCTTAGTGGAGCATGCCTGTAATCACAGTACTCTGGAGGCAAAAGCAGGAAAATTGAAAATTCAAAGCCAGCCTGTTTTTGTTGTCAAGTTCCAGGCCAGTCAGGGCTGTATGACAAGAATTTGCATTAAAAGGAAAAATAAAAACAGGGCTAGAGAGATGACTTAGTGGTTAAAGCACGTGCTTGCAAAGAGTAAGGACCCAGGTTCAGTTCTCCAGGTTCCATGTAAGCCATATGCACAAGGTGGCACATACATCTGGAGTTTGCAGTGGCTAGAGGCCCTGGTGCGTCCATTTTCTCTCTCTCTCTCTCTGTTTTTAATAAATAAATAAAAATAAATTTTAAAAAAGGAGGCAGAGATAGGAAAATTGCTGTGAGTTCAAGGCCACCCTGAGACTCCATAGTGAATTCTAGGTCAGTCTGGGCTACAGCGAAACCCTACCTTGAAAAAAAAAAAAAAGAAAGAAAAAGAAAAATAGAAAAAAAACTTACAAGGGGTTGGGAATGCAGCTCAATTGGTAAAGTGCTTGACTAGCAGCATGAAGACTGAGTTCAGTTCTCGACATCTTATAAACCAGGTGGCACAGGCCTGTGATCTCAGCACTCAGGAGAAGAATCAGAAGTTCAAGATTAATTTCAGCTACACAGCGAGTTTGGGGCCAGTCTGAGAGACATAAGATTCTATCTCAAAACAACAACAACAACAACAAAAAAAAACAAAACAAAGAATTTTCAAAAACTATACCCATATTTCACTATCTAGAATCTTGTCACATTTGGTACCAGTTTTTGTTTTAGTATTCTTTCTAAAACAATAGACCCACAAAATCGTACATAAAGCTAAAGACAGATTTAACCACCGTCCCCAGACACAAATCTTGAATTTTTCCTTCTAGTATAATCAGGATCTTATATAACTGAAGAACCTATGTAGAGGGTTAGGGAACTGATTCAGCAGTAAAAGGAGCTTGCTTGCAAAGCCTACTGGCCCAGGTTTAATTCCCCAGTGCCCACATCAAGCCAGATGCACAATGTGATACACGCAACTGGAGTTCATTTGTAGCAACAAGAGGCTCTGGAGCACCCATACTCACTCAGTCTCTCTGTGTTTCTCTTGCACAGAAACAAATAAAAATATTTGTTAAAGCTGGGTGTGGTGGCACATGCCTTTAATCCCAGCATTTGGGAGGCAGAGGTAGAAGGATTGCTGTAAATTCAAGGCTACCCTGAGACTACATAGTGAGTTCCATGTCAGCTGGGGCTAAAGCGAGGCTAGTTTGGGGGGAAGGGCATTGAAGAAATGGTTCAGTGGTTAAAGTGCTTGCCTGCAATGCCTAATGACCTGGGTTTGATTTCTCTAGTACTTATGTAAAGCCAGATGCATTTGGAGTTCATTTGCAGTGGTTAGAGGCCCTGGTGTGCCCCTTCTCTTTCTCTCTTCTTGCAAATAAATGAATAAAATATCATATATATATAAAATATATAATATATATATATATGTATATATATATTTATGTATGTGTGTATATGTATAACACACACAGAGAGATACACATTACAATAATGTCTGCAGGTTCTCAGTAGGGATTTTATATCCAAGAACTCAGCCAACAATGGACGAAAACTATATAAGACTACAATGGTCATGTGTCTACTGAACTTGGTAAAGATTTTCTTTTTATGTAAAGAATATAAGGCCCAGCATATTTCTAATTCTGGAACTCAGAGGGCTGAGGCAGAAGGGTAACAGTGAATTTAAGGCCAGTTTAGGTTACAAAGCAAGACTGTCTCAAAACAAACAATAGAGCTGAGAAGATGGCTTATTAGTTAAAATGCTTGCTTGCAAAGCCTGACAGCCTGGGGTCGATTCTCTAGTACCCATATAAAGCCACATTATATGTTCCACTTTGTGCATTTGGCTTACATGGGTACTGGGGAATTAAATCTCGGTTGTTAGGCTTCACAGGCAAGTGTCTTAACCACTAAACCATCTCACCAGCCTATATATATATATATATATGTATATATATATGTATATGTATATATATATATATATATATATATATATATATATATATATATATTTGTTTGAGGTAGGATCTTACTTTATAGCTCAGGGTGACCTGGAACTCAGTCTGTAATCCAGGCTGGCCTCTAACTCACAATGGTCCTCCTACCTCAGCCTCCTGAGTGCTGGGATTAGAGTCACAGTACTTGGTTCTTTTTTTTTGTTGTTGTTGTTGTTATTGTTTGTTTTTTGAGGTAGGGTCTCACTCTAGTGCAGGCTGATCTGGAATTCATTATGTAGACTCAGGGTAGCCTTGAACTCACAGCGATCCTCCTACCTCTGCCTCCCAAGTGCTGGGATTAAAGGTGTGCGCCACCACGCCTGGTTTAGTCATTTAATTTTGTATTTCCTTTCACCCCTCTTGTCTGCAATGCTCTGCACATTGTAAACATCAGAAATGTTGTGGTTTAATTAGCTGCTAGGGTCTGGAGTACAAGCATTCAGTCTTTGCTGAATAGTTGTCTTTTTCCTTTTTTAAAGACACCTGGGAGGGCTGGGGATATAGCTAGCTTAGTGGTAGAGTGCTTTTGTAGTGTGCCTGAGGTTTGATTCCTAGTACTGAAAAAAGTAAACTATAAGAGCCTGGTGCGGTGGCGCGCGTCTTTCATCCCAGAGGTAGGAGAATCGCCACCCTGAGAATACAGAGTGAATTCCAGGTCAGCCTGGGCTACAGTGAAACCCTACCTCGAAAAACAAAACAAACAAACAAAAAAAGTAAACAACAATTTCTGGTTGTGGATTGTGTGGATTTAGATGAATTTGATGATATATCAGTCAGGTGTATATCAGTCTGACTTAGTAAAATTGCAAGAGAGAAAAATCATCTGAAACATTTTTAAGACAGAATTTTTTTGTTTTGTTTGTGAGGTAGGGTCTCACTCTAGCCCAGGCTGACCTGGAATTCACTATGTACTGTCAGGTAGCCTTGACCTCATGGCAAACCTCCTACCTCTGCCTCCCAAGTGCTAGAGTTAAAGGCGTGTACCACCATGTCTGCCTCAAAGATTTTTGTTTTTTGAGAGAGAGAATGGGAGGGAGGAAGACAATGGACATGTCAGCCAGGGCCTTTATCCTTTGCAAACTAACTCTAGCCAGACACATGCACCACCTTGTGCATCTGGCTTATGTGGGTACTGGGGAATCAAAACCTGGGTCCTTGAGCTTTGCAGGCAAGTGCCTTAACTGCAAAGCCATCTTTCCAGCCCTAAAACAGAATTTTAGCTAGACATGTTATGGAAGAGTTTTGGATTGCAGGAAAATTGGCCACATTTTGGCACTATACTAGTTACTTTTTTTTTTTAATGCCGTGACCAAATACATGACAAGAAGCCACGTAAGAAAAGAAGGATGGAGCTGGAGAGATTGCTCAGCAGGTAAGATTCTTGACTACAAAGATAAATGACCTGGGTTTGATTCCCCAGTACCCGTATGAAGCCAGATCCACAAAGCGGGGCATGTACCTGGAGTTCATTTGCAGTGGCTGAAGGCCCTGGAGGGCCCATTCATTCTCTCTCTCTCTCTCTCTCTCTGCTTGCAAATAAATAATTAGGGGCTGGAGAGAAAGCTTAGCAGTTAAGGCACTTGCCTACAAAGCATAAGGACTCATGTTCAACTCTGCAGTCCCACGTAAGCCAGAGGCACAGTGAAGCAAGCACACATGTTCACACATGCACACAAGGGGGCACAC
Source organism: Jaculus jaculus (assembly GCF_020740685.1). Classification (NCBI taxonomy): domain Eukaryota; kingdom Metazoa; phylum Chordata; class Mammalia; order Rodentia; family Dipodidae; genus Jaculus; species Jaculus jaculus. The sequence continues at coordinate 245,257,059 of NC_059102.1, read as the reverse complement.
ACATATGGAGTTCGTTTGCAGTGGCTGGAGGCCCTGGCACACCCATTCTCTCCTCTCTCTCTCTCTCTTCCTCACTATCTCTCTCTCTCCATCTCTTACTCTCACATTAAAAAAAAAAAAAGGCAGTCTGTTGGGCTTGCCTCAATAAAAATAATTAAATACAATACTTTTTATGAGACTGATATGCTGCCTACTGTACTAAGGAAGAGCCTTAAAAAATATTTTTAAAAGTCATTTATTTATTTATTTGACAGAAAAAGAGGGAGAGAGAGAGATGGAGAATATGGCGTGCCAGGGCCCTGCAAACGAACTCCAGTTGCATGCGCCCCCTTGTGCATCTGGCTAACGTGGGTCCTGGGGAATTAAGCCTGGGTCCTTTGGCTTTGCAGGCAAATGACTTAATCGCTAAGCCATCCCTCCAGCCTCCTTAAACTATTTTTTAAAAAGGAAAGAAGGATGTATTATGGCTCAAGATCTGAAAACACATGATGACACAGTGGGGAGACTCAAAGCTGTGGCAGCAGAAGTATGAAGCTGCCTGCTCACATCTCGGTGGACCAAGAAGCAGAGTAAGAGGAAATGCAGGTATTCCGCTGGTTTCTCTTTTCCCTTTTTGTTCAATCTTGGCTCCAGACCATGGAATGGTGCCACCTACATTCAGGTCAGCCTTCCCGCCTCAGTTTCCCCCCCCCCCACTAGAAATGCTTTCAGATACAATGATAGGTGCACATATATGTCCTGGCTCTATCTATCCTTTCATTTCTTCCTTACTTCCCCCCGCCCCAGGAAGGGCCTTACTCTAGCCCAGGCTGACCTGGAACTCACTCTGTAATCTGAGGCTGGTCTTGAAGTCACAGTAATCCTCCTACCTCTTCCTCCCAAATGCTAGGACTAAAGGCATGAACCACACAATTCTGTCTGTCTGTCTTTTTTTTTTTTTTTTTAAGGTAGGGTCTCATTCTAGCCCAGGGTGACCTGGAATTTATTATGTAGTCTTAGGCTGGCCTTGAACACATGGTGATCCTCCTACTTCTCCTTCTCAAGTGCTGAGATTAAAGGCTTGAGCCACCACATCCAGCCTCTTTTCCTCTTTTTGTATGTGTGTAGGAAAGAGATTGGCATCATGTATCTTTCTCAGTCACGTTCTACCTTATGTACTAAGGCAGAGTCTTTCACTTGAACCCAGAGCATGGTGATTCAGCTAGTCTAGCTAGCCTGCTAGCTCCAGGATTCCCTGCCCCCACCTCCCTCCCACTGGGATCACAGGTGGCCACCATGCTCACCCGGCATTTTATGTGGGTGCGGGGGGCCCAAACTCTAATGCTCATGCTTGTATGGCAAGCATGTTACCTCCTGAACCATCTTCTGAGCCCCTAGGCATTTCTTTTTTTAAATCTTTTATTTATTTATTTATTTATTTATTTATTTATTTATTTATTTATTTATGTGCAAGGGGGGTAGAAATGGGAATGCCAGGGCTTCCTGCCACTGCAAATGAACTCCAGATGCATATATGTGCCACTTTGTGCATCTGACTTTACATGGATACTATGAATTGAACCCTGGCCTTCATGCTTTGTAAGAAAGTGCCTTTAACCACTGAGCCATTTCTCCAGCCCCCCCCCCCCACCAGACATTTCTTTTTCTTTTCTTTTCTTTTCTTTTTTTTTTTTTGAGTTATGATCTCCCTCTAGCCTAAGCTGACCTGGAATTCATCATGTACTCTAAGGCTGGCCTCAAACTCACAGTGATCATCCCACCTCTGTCTCCTGAGTGCTAGGTTTAAAGGTGTGCACCATCACACCTCATTACATTTCTTTTATTTATTTATTTATTTTGGTTTTCTGAGGTAGGGTCTCATGCTAGCTCAGGCTGACCTGGAATTCACTCTGTAGTCTCAGGAAGGCCTTGGACTCTTGGCTATCCTCCTACCTCTGCCTCCCGAGTGCTGGGATTAAAGGAATATGCCACTATGTCTGGCCCCATTGTTATTTCTTAATTCAATCAATTTGATAATTGAAATGAGCCATCATAGGTACCAATGGACTCTGGGTCTTAAATGATGACATCTTCTCCCCTTTTCCAGTTTTTCATTATTACAAATGATGTTGCAGTAGATATGTCATCTTACACAAATAAGTAAAACTTTCTCAAACCTAGAAATAGATTTTCCAGCTCGAGTATAGACATTTCTAAATCAGAGGTAGATCAAACCTGTAAACTATGGACCATAATCCCAGCACTCGGGAAGCTGAGGCAGGAGGATTGCTGTGCATTCAAGGCCATCCTGGGACTACAGAGTGAGTTCTAGGTCAGCCTGGGCTAGAGTGAGACCCTACCTCAAAAAACTAAAAAACCAAAAAACAAAACAAACAAACAAAAAAGACTAAATAACAAAAAAGCACTAAAATAAAGAGTACACATATTTCTAATTTTTCCAGCTATTGCCAAATTTCTAAACAAAAACATTTTTTTCCTCCTCCAATTTCTACTTCTACTAACATCAAAAATGTATGAAGTTTCTTGTTTCCTATATACCTGTCTCCACTATTATTTATTGTTTTTTTTGTTTGTTTGTTTTGTTTTTCCAGGTAGGGTCTCACTCTTTTGTGTGTGGTTTTTCTAGGTAGGATCTTGCTGTAGCCCAGACTGACCTGGAATTTACTATGTAGTCTCAGAGTGGCCTCAACATCATGATGATACTCCTACCTCTGCCTCCCAAGTACTGGGATAAAAGGCGTGCGCCACCATGCCAATTTTTCTGTTCTTTAACCAGTGTGACCATCAACATAAACAGCCATAAATCACGTACTCTTAATATGCTGTGATGAAAATGAGAGTTTTCCTCTGTGGGCTTACTTGCCAAAACCCATTCCTTCTAGTCTAATAACAATAACAGCAGCAAAAAAAAAAAAAAAAAAAGAAAAGAAAAAAATCAAGTGCCATAGCTGGGCGTGGTGGCACGTGTCTTTAATCCCAGCACTTGGGAGGCAGAGGTAGGAGGATCACCATGAGTTCGAGGCCACCCTGAGAATCCATAGTGAATTCCAGGTCAGCCTGGGCTACAGCTAGACCCTGCCTCAGAAAAAAAACAAAAAACAAACAACAACAACAAAAAAACCCCAAGAAATAAAATTCCAATGTCTACTTTGTTTTCTTTTTTTTTTTTTCTAGAAATGCCTTCAGATACTTTGATAGGTGCACATATATGTCCTGGCTCTATCTATCCTTTCGTTCCTGATAGGTGTAGTCAGCTCCTCATGGGTGAGGCAAACGACCAACTAGACACAGCTTATAGGAGGAAGTGGATTTATTTCACTTACCAAGCTCAGGGGAACACCATCACTTATGGAAGAAGCTGGCTTCCTTTCATAGATCCCAGCAGAGGGACACCTCCAACATCCAGGGCTCAAACCTCTCTACACACCTAGTAGGGTTGTACTTCGATCTGCCTCTAAACACACTTTAGGTATGGACCCCAGGATCTGTTTCCAGTGACACCCCCTTGCAGCAGGGATCTGCCAGCTAGGGGCTCAAGTAGGAAGTTCAGTCAAAAATGACTGAGTTAGCCAGGTGTGGTGGTGCACGCCTTTGATCCCAGCACTCGGGAGGCAGAGGTAGGAGGATCGCCATGAGTTCGAGGCCACCCTGAGACTACAGAGTGAATTCCAGGTCAGCCTGAGCTAGAGTGAGACCCTACCTTGAGAAACCAAAAACTAAAAAAAATTTTAAAAAATGATTGAGTCTATGGGACCATACACTCAAGCTATCACATTTAAACTACCACATCGCTGTTTCTTAGAACTGTTAAAGTCATCAAAAACACTGAAAGTTGGGGCTGGGGAAATATATATATATATGGTTTATTTATTTATTTATTTATTTATTTATTTATTTATTTATTTGAGAGGGAAAGAATGAGTGGGCCAAGGCCTTCAGCCACTGCAAACAAACTCTAGATGCATGCACCACCATGTGCATCTGGCTTACGTGGGACCTGGAGAATCAAGCCTGGGTCCTTAGGCTTCTCAAGCAAGCACCTTAACCACTAAGCCATCTCTCCAGCCAGCCCTATTTCTATTTTTTTAAAAAGGTTATTTGAAGCCAGGTGTGGTGGTGCATGCCTTTAATCCCAGCACTTGGGAAGCAGAGGTAGGAGGATCGCCGTGAGTTTGAAGCTGCCCTGAGACTACATAGTGAATTCCAGGTCAGCCTGAGCTACAGCGAGATCCTATTTTGAAAAACAAACATACAAACAACAACAACAACAACAAAAAGGTTATTTGGGGCTGGAAAGATGGCTCAGAGCTTAAGGCGCTTGCCTACAAAGCCAAATTATCTAGCTTTGATTCCCCAGTGCCCATGTAAAGCCAGATGCACAAAGTGGTGCATGCATCTGGAGTTTGTTTGCAGTTACTAGAGGCCCTAGTGTGCCCATTCTGTGTGTATCTCTGTGTCTGTCTCCCTCTCTCTGCTTAAAAATAAATAACTGAATAAAAACATTTTTTGAATAAAAACATTTTTTAAAGAATATTACTTAGGGCTGGCGAGATGGCTTACCAGTTAAGGCACTTGCCTGCAAAGCCAAAGGACCAAGTTCAATTCTCCAGGACCCATGCGAGCCTGATGCACAGGGTGCTGCATGCATCTGGAATTTATTTGCAACAATTGGAGGCGCTGGAGCACCCATTCATTCCCTCTCCCTTCCTCCCTCTCTCAAATAAATAAACAAAAATAAAATATTTTTAAAAATATTTATTTGCTTATTTATTTGTGTGTGCGTGAGACAGAGGAGAGGGAGAGAGTGCAGGAACATTTAACATAACATAGACGTGGAGGTCAGGATGCTTGAGTACATCCTACTGGTCCATCTCATTTGAAACATAGTTTCTTTGAATCTTACTCTGCTGCTATTCTTGTTTTCGCTGAGATCTTCTGGATAATTCTCCTGCTTTGGCCTCCTGTCTCACAGTCACCTTGCTGGGATTACAAAAACATGCCCCAGCTTCCGGCTTCTTGCGTGGGATCTGAGGACTGAGCTCAGGCTTGGGCTCACACATGCACATACACATCTCCTCTGCCCCACTAGAGTCCTCTTATAAGCTTGGTGTGGAGCCGGGCGTGGTGAATACAACAACCCCACTGAGGGGGACCCTTAGTGGGATGGGGTCAGGGAAGAGAGGATATAAGAGGATAACACAAGGAGAATGGGACCAACACACAATTTATTTATATTGTAAAGTTCGTAATTAACTTTTTAAAAAATATATATTTTATTTGACAGAGAAAGAGGGAGAGAGAGAGAAAATGGGCATGCCAGGGCCTCTAGCCACTGCAAATGAACTCCAGATGTGTGCTCCCCTTTGTGCATCTGGTTAACGTGGGTCCTGAGGAATTGAATCTGGGTCCTTTGGCCTTGCAGGCAAATGTATTAACTGCTAAGACATCGCTCCAGCCCTCATAATTAACTTTTTATGAGAGAGAGAGAATTGACATGCCAGGGTCTCCAGCTGTTGTAATCAATCTCCAGATGCATGTGCCACCTTGTGCGTATGTGTGACCTTGCACGCTTGGGTCACCTTGTGCATTTGGCTTACATGGGACCTGGAGAGTTGAACATGGGTCCTTAGGCTTCACAATCAAGTGCCTTACTGTTAAGCCATCCTTCTAGCCCCATAATTAATTTTTTCAAAAGCTAGAAAATGAGCCAGGCATGGTGGCTCATCCCAGCATTTGGGAGGCAGAGGTAGAAGGACTGTCACCCTGAGATGACATAGTGAATTCTAGGTCAGCTAGAGTAAGACCTTACCCCCCAAAACAAAAACAAACAAGCAAGCAAATAAAACAATAACAACAACAAGCTAGAAAATGGATTCAACAGAGATGCCCATAAAAAGAAAAAAGTCTAGATATAGTGTTGCACACCTTTAATTCCAAGCACTTGGTAGGCAGAGGTAGAATTGCCATGAGGTCAAGGTCATCATGGGCTAGTGAAACTCTACCTTAAAAAAAAATAGAGCAGGGTCATATCCCTATATTGAAGGCCCAAAAGGCCATTGTATGAGATGAGGATGGACCGTGGTTTGCAATGGAGACCCACTGATGTTCTGGATGTAGCAGGACTATACCACGCAGCACTATTGCTGGTTCTGCCTGGTTACTCATCCCAGCTGAGGGATGAAACTTGAAAATCCAGAGACTGTCATCACTGGTTATGTATATCTGACTTGAACTGTAGATGTTTGATTTTTTTTTACCTTATTTTAAAATTTTTAATTATTTTTTATTAGCAACTTCCATGATTATAAACAATATCCCATGGTAATTCCGTCCCTCCCCCAACTTTCTCCTTTGAAACTCCATTCTCCATCATATCCCTTCCTCCTCTCAATCAGTATCTCTTTTATTTTCATGTCATGATCTTTTCCTCCTATTATGATGGTCTTGTGTAGGTAGTGTCAGGCACTGTGAGGTCATGGATATCCAGGTCATTTTGTGTCTGGAGGAACACATTGTAAGGACTCCTACCCTTCCTTTGGCTCTTACATTCTTTCTGCCACCTCTGAGCCTTGGAAGGAGTGATAGAGATATTTCAGTGCTGAGCACTCCTTTGTCACTTCTTGTCAGCACCATGGTACATTCAGAGTCATCCCAAGGTCACTGCCATCTGAAAAGAGAAGGTTCTCTACCAAAAATGAGAGTAGCATTAATATATAGGTATGAACATTAAGAGAAGTACTTCTGAGCTAAAAAAGAGATATAACGGGAAGAGAAAGGAAGAGAGGAGGGTACTTAATAGGTTGTTATTGTATATATGTAAGTAGAAGAATACATTAATGGGGGTGAAAAGGCCCAAGTGAGGTCAAGGGAAGAGATTGAGTAAAGGAAAGGTGGAGGAAGGGCTAATAAAAATCTAAGAGGATATAAATAAATCATGGAATCCTCCAGTTTTGGACAATGGAACACTCAGGAGCCATAGATCATTGCTAGAAAATTTTCAGTGCCAGGGATGGGATACCTTCCAGTGAGTTGTTGGCCAGGGAGGTCCCTGATGTCCCCAAAACATTATAGGCCATTGCAGAAGCCCTTGGTTTCCCACCAGGAATAGATGGTAAGACCCTATTGCTAAAGACTCCACATACTTGGGCTACAAAGCCACTGAGAAATCCTGCTGGAACTGAGCTGATAACCTCCTCCATGTAGACCAGCTGACAGAAAGCTGGAAGAAGCCATTCTACATATAGTTCAATGGGAGAAAGAGATACCACCAGTGAAGATACTCAACAGTGGACACTGCAAGCCTTATAACTAGCCAGCCAGGCCAAATGAGCCAGCGGGTGCAATAGTGGCACGTCTATCATGGTGGAAACCAACTGCCCTCCAATTGGACTGGAGGCCCGCTCCAAGGGAGGGAATACATCCCTGATACTGAAAACTTAAAACATGGGTAGTCATGAGCCCTAGGTGGTGTAACATCTGCTGATGTCTGGATAAATGTATATACTATGCTTATCAAACTGCCCAGTAAGCACTTCTCTTAATATTCATACACTTATATTAATGCTACTCTCACTTTGGACAGAGATTCTTCTCTTTTCAGTTGGCAGTGACCTTGGGACAACTCAGAAGGTATCATTGTGCTGGAAAGAAGTGACTGGAGTACTCAGTAACATCTCTATCACAGCTTCCAAGGCTCAGGGTCTAATGCAGAAGAGGTGGCAGAAAGATTGTAAGAGCCAAAGGAAGGGTAGGACTCCTTAGAATGTGCTCCCTCCAGACATAAAATGGCCTGGATATCCATGACCTCATAGTAACTGACACTATCTACACAAGACCCTCATAAGAGGAGGAAAAGATCATCACATCAAAATAAAAGAGAGACTGGTGGAGATGGGGAGGGGATATGATGGAGAATGGAATTTCAAAGGGGAAAGTGAGGGGAGGGAGGGTATTACCATCAAATACTTTTTGTAATCATGGAAAATGTTAATAAAAATTGAGAAAAAAAAAGAAGTGCTTACTGGGCAGTTTAATGAGCACAGTATATACATTTAGTCAGACAGCAGCAGACATTACACCCCTAGGGCTCATGACTACCCCTGCTTTAGGTTTTCAGTATCAGGGATGTATTCCCTCCCATGGAACGGGCCTCCCAGTCCAATTAGAGGGAGTTGGTTTCCACCATGACAGATGTGTTACTATTGAACCCATTGGCTCATTTGGCTTGGCTAGCCAAATATAACAATCTATAGCTCCTGAGTGTTCCATTGTCCAAGAAAGTAGGCTTTCATATGATTTGTTTATATCCTCTTAGATTTTGATTAGCCTTTCCTTTACTCAATCTCTTCCCCTGACCTCACTTGGGCCTTTTCACCCCCATTAACCTATTCTTCTACTTACATATATACAATACCATCCTATTAAGTACCCCCATCCCTTGCTTTCATTCTCTTCCCTTTATATCTCTTTTCTAGCTTACTGGCCTTTGCTACTGAGTTTTCTTCCTACTCACACAGATGTCAAAGCATCTGTAGCTAGGACCCACATATCAGAGAGAACATGTGACGTTTGGCTTTCTGGGCCTGGGTTGCCTCACTTAGTATAATCCTTTCCAGATCCATCCATTTTCCGGCAAATTTCATAACTTCACTTTTCTTTCTTTTAATTAAAAAAATTTTTAATCTTTATTTTATTAGAGACAGGGAGGGAGGGAGAGAGAGAGAGAGAATGGGCACACTAGGGCCTTTAACAACTGCAAACAAACAAGATGCATGCACCACCACGTGCAGCTGGCTTACATGGGACCTAGAGAATCAAACCTGGGCCCTTAGGCTTTGCAGTCAAGCACCTTAACTTCTGAGTCGTCTCTCCAGCCCCAAATATTTGATGTTTACCTTATGATTACTGATTTTGTATTGGTCCATTCTCTTGTTATGCCTTTTTTTTTTTTCTGAGGCAGGATCTCACTCTAGCTCAGGCTGGAATTCACTATGTAGTCTGAGGATGGCCTTGAACTCATGGAGATCCTCCTACCTCCACCTCCTGAGTGCTGGGATTAAAGGCATGTGTCACCACCACGTCTGGCTTGTTACACCTTTTTAAGATAATTTGATTTTTAAAATTTTATTTGAGAGAGAGAAAGAGGGAAAGAGGCAGATAAAGAGAGAAAAAATGGGCAAGCCAGAGCCTTTAGCTGCTGCAAATGAACTCCAGACACTCACTCTATCCCAGGCTATGTAGTCTCAGGGTGGCCTTGAACTCATGGTGATCCTCCTACCTCTGCCTCCCAAGTGCTGGGACTAAAGGGGTGTGCCACCATGCCCGGCTTCACCTTTTTGTAATGGAAATATTTATTCTGTGCCACTATATGTTGGAGGCATGTAACTTGTTTTGATTTTACAGGACTTACAGTTAAAAGATGGTCTTAAATCTCAGATGAGACTTGGGACTTTGGAACAGTCTCAAAGTTGGTAAAGTTATGGGACCTTTAAAGTTGGACTGAATACCATTTATGCTATGGTATAGTCATGCATCTATGGGGGCCAAATGTGGTAGTTTGACTGTAATAATTTAAGATGTATGGCCCCAGACTCAAGTATAGCAGGAAGATTCCTGCTACAGGGGTGTGTGTCAATGGAGGCAGATCTGATTCCAGTCCAAAGCTATAAGAGCGAGCACTTTGAGCTCTGGTGGTTCCTGCTTGCTGGTGGCGCTGGCTGTTTGGTTATAGTTTCTCTCTGTTTGGATCTATGAAAGGAAGCCAGCTTCTTCCACCATTGAGGGAACTTCCCCCTGGATTTCTAGTTCCCTTGGTTTTTTTTTGGTCTTTTTATGATTTTGCCTTTTTTTTTTCCGGTGCTGAGGACCAAACCTAGGGCCTTGCGCTTGCTAAGCAAGCGCTCATCCACTGAGCTAAATCCCCAACCCCTCCCCCTGGATATCTAAGCTAAAAATAAATCCCTTCCTCCCGTACACTGTGTCTGGTTGGATGTTCATATCAGCAACGAGGAGCTGACTACAACAGATGCTTGCTCATCTTTTGTTATTTATTCATAGGTATCTCTTCAATTTCATTGCTCTTAAATTTATACTTGAAAAAAAAAATCTGTACTTTCTATCATTAATATTGTTGATTTTGGAAATGTTTGCCTTGTAATTTCAACACGTTACTAAATGGTTTTAATATTTTTCTCAGACTTCCTGTGTAAACAATGATTTCAACTGAAGATAACATATATATTTTCTTTCTCGTTCTCTCCCATGGTACTAGAGATTGAAGCCAGGATCTTGCACAGGCTAGGCCCTGCTCTACCACGGAGTTATATCTCAAACCGGCTGCACTAAGTGCTTTCTTATCTCCAGATCCTCATTCTTCTCTTCAGTTAAGTTTTTCTTATTATGTTAACTAGAACCCAGACTGTCCTTAAACTCACTTTGTAACCAAGGATGACCTTGAACTGTGAACCCTCTTCTCTTTGCTTCCCAAGCACTGGGATTACAGATATGGTCACATGTTTGACTTCCCCACCCTGCTCTAGACAGGGTCTTACTGTGTAGCCTAGCCTGGCCTCAAACTTGAAGTGATCCTCCTGCCTCAGCCTCCTGAATTCTCAAATTACAGATATGAGCCATTAGTTTTGGCTTGTCTTCTCCCTACCCCTTTGGATTTTTGAGGTGGGGTCTCACTTTAGTCCAGGCTGACTTGGAACTCACCCTGTAGACTCAGGGTGGTCTTGAACTCACAGTGATCCATGCCCAGCATTGTCTTCTTATTGGCTGTCATTCTTCCTTTCTTTCTCCCACCATGCTCCATTTTATGATGTGTTGGGAATTGAACCCAGGGCTTCCTGTATGCTAGGCAAGCACTCTACCAACTGAACTTCATCCCCAGCCCCTTATTGTCTGTCTTATTTTGATGAAATAGTTCTAAATTTTTTCTCATTATGTTTTTGTAGGTTTTTGACAACTCTCATTATCTGTTCTATTCCCCTTGTAGTAAGAGAGCCCCAGATTTTTAGCTGGTCATTTGAAATACCTCTTTCTCAACTTCTCTTACAATTAGTAGATGTGGTTACAGCTCTAAATTCTGGTTAATATGGTATAATTAGAAGTGGCTCTTGTCCTTAAAAGGGAGGAAATAAAAATAGAAGGAATCTGAAGTAATGAGTGTCTTGGAGCTGCTGTTACTGGCCAGAGACTGATTGTCCATTCTCATGCAAACAAGAAAATTAAGCCGCTGTGGTGTGTGTATGTGTGTGTGTGTGTGTGTGTGTGTGTGGTGTTTGACAATTTGCAGCTAACTTTATCTTTTTAAAAATATTAAAAAATATTTTAGGGCTGGGCTGGAGAGATGGCTTGGCGGTTAAGTGCTTGCCTGTCAAGCCGAAGGACTCCGGTTCGAGGCTCCATTCCCCAGGACCCACGTTAGCCAGATGCACAAGGGGCGCACGCATCTGGAGTTCATTTGCAGTGAATGGAGGCCCTGACGTGCCCATTCTCTATCTATCCATCTGCCTCTTTCTCTCTCTGTCGCTCTCAAATAAATAAATAAAAAACAAAAAATTAAAAAATATGTTTTAGGGCTTCCACTTTCTCTATCTTTCTCTCTCTCAAATAAACACATAAATAAAGTAAAAGATATTTAAAAAAATATTTTATTTGGGCTGGAGAGATGGCTTGGCCATTAAGGTGTTTGCCTGCAAAGTATCCCTTTTCGACTCTTCAGGACCCACGTAAGCCAAATGCACAAGGGGGCATGCATCTGGAGTTTGTTTGCAATGGCTGGAGGCCCTGGAGTGCCTTTTTTTTTCTCTCTCTCTCCCTCCTACTTTCTCTCCCTCAAATAAATAAATAAATAATTTAAAAAATATTTTATTTATTTACATGGAGAGAGAGATTGGATGTGCCATGGCTTCTCACCATACTGTAAACAAACTCCAGATGCACACATCATTTTGTGTATCTGACTTTATGTGGGTACTGGGGACTCAAACCCGGTGGTTAGGCTTTGCAGGCAAGTGCCTTAAAAGCTAAGCCATCTCTCCAGCCCCCTAATCTTACCTTAATTAAATCTCTATTAGACTAAGAAATTCACTTTGCTTTGAATTTGCTTAGAGTTTCAAAATCATGGCTATTACTACACAATGCTTTTTCAGCTTACTGTTTTCTTTTTCTTTTTTACATTGGTTAGCATGATCACAAATTTTATCTCCTAACTTTCTTTGTAAAAAATATTTGTTGGGCTGGAGAGATGGCTTAGCAGTTAAGGTGCTTGTCTGCAAAGCCAAAGGACCCACGATTGATTGCCTAGGACCCACGTAATCCAGATACACAAGGTAGTGGAGCATGCATCTGGAGTTCATTTGCAGCAGGGCTAGAGACCCTGGCATGTCCGTTCGCCCTCTCTCTCTCATAAATAAATAAATAACCACTTTAGCAATTGACTTTAGCCTCTGAGCCTCTTCTAACTCTCTTATCAGATATAATATTTATCTATCTTGTGTTTGTTCTGAACTAGGATAGGAAGTTTGACTTTATTATTCTAAAACATAAATTAGAGCTAGGCATGATGGTTCACACCTGCAATCTCATCATCTGGAAGACAGGAGAATCACTGAAAGTTTGATGCCAGCTTGATCTAGGCAGTGAATTCCAAGCCAGTCAGGGCTACATAGCACATAGTAAGACTGTGCCTCAAAGCAAGCTAGCAAGCAAGCAAGAAAGAATGAAGGAGAGAGGCACACACCTTTCATCCTAGCACTCTGGAGGCAGAGGTAGGAATATTGACATGAGTCCAAGGCTAGCCTGGGACTTCAGAGTGAGATCTAGGTCAGCCTGGGCTAAGGTGAGACCCTACCTCAAAAAGAAAGAAAATCAGGCATGGTGGTATATGTCTGTAATCTCAACAGTTTTGGTGGAGGCAGGAGGATCAGTAGCTCAAAGTCATTCTCAGAGTGACAGAGAGAGAGAGGGAGGCAGATAGAGAAAGAATGGGCGTGCCAGGGCCTCCAGCCACTGCAAACGAACTCCAGACGCGTGCGCCCCCTTGTGCATCTGGCTAACGTGGGTCCTGGGGAATGGAGCCTGGAACTGGGGTTCTTAGGCTTCACAGGCAAGCTCTTAAACACTAAGCCATCTCTCCAGCCCTAATCTTGGTTTTTTGAGGTAGGATCTTGCTCTAGCCCCGGCTGACCTGGAATTCACTATGTAGTCTCAGGGTGGCCTTGAACTCACAGAGAACCTTCTATATCAGTCTCCCTAGGACTGGGATTAAAGGCGGGCACCTTCATGCCCGGCTGTTTCCTAATTTTGCAACGCACTCAGTGTTAGGAAAAAGTGAATTTTTCAATACTTCATCAACCAAACTGCAATAACTACTGGAAACATCTGTGTCACTGTTTTATAATTTACAAAGCATTTTGTCACTATTCAGCTCATTCTCTCCCTAAGACAAAAGACTATTTAAAACCATTCTGCAAAGGAAGAGACTGAGTTTCAGATTGAATAAGAAATTTCTAGATTGGGATGTAACTCAGAGGATGTAGCTCATTGCAAAGCAAAGGCCCTGAGTTGATCCCCAGCAAATAAATAAATAAGAGGGGGGAGGTTATCATTTAGTAAGTAATAGAATAGAGGCTCAAAAAATATGGGGCTTAGCTGGGTGTGGTGGTACATGCCTTTAATCTCAGCATTCTGGAGGTAGAAGCAGGAGGATCGCTGTGAGTTCAAGGCCAGCCTGAGACTACATAGTGCATTTCAGGTCAACCTGCACTATAGCAAAACCCTACCTATGGCGGGGGGGAATATATATATATGGACTGGAAAGTTGGCTGAGTGTGTAATGCATTGCTGCACAATCATGAGGACCTGAACTTGGTCCCCAGCATCCCTGTAAAAAGCTGTGTGTGGTCACACATGCCTGAAACCGCAGGGCTGAGGATCATAGGGATTCTCTGGTCAGTCAGTGCAACTGAAAAGAATGGTGAACCTCAGGTTCAGTGAGAGACTTAAGGAAATAAAGCAGGTGAGCAGTAAGAGGACCCTGACACCCCTCTTTGGCCTCTGTACACATGTACGCAGGGTGCCCACATCTGCGCACACACATATGTATATGCCGCACAATAATTAATTAACTAGTTAACTAATTAAAAGCAAGAAACAGGGCTGGAGAGATGGCTTAGTGGTTAAGCGCTTGCCTGTGAAGCCTAAGGACCCCGGTTTGAGGCTCGGTTCCCCAGGTCCCACGTTAGCCAGATGCACAAGGGGGCGCACGCGTCTGGAGTTCGTTTGCAGAGGCTGGAGGCTCTGGTGCGCCCACTCTCTCTTTCTCCCCCTATTTGACTTTCTCTCTGTGTCTGTCGCTCTCAAATAAATAAATAAAAATTTATAAAAAAATAAAATAAAAGCAAGAAACATTTTATTTCTTCCGTTTGCACTGGTGCTTTTTTGCTTGCTTGTTTTTGGAGACAGGGACTCACTCTATAGCCCAGTCTGGCCTGGAACTCACAAGGTAGCCTTGTTCCAGTTTCAAGTAGAACAGTAAGTATTGTATCAAATTTCTTCAGGAATGAATTTTAAAAATATTTTATTTTTGTTTATTTATGAGAGAGAGAGAGAAAGAGAGAGGCAGACATAGGGAGACACAGAGAGAGAATGGGTGCTCAGGGCATCCAGCCACTGTAAACTGACTCTAGCCCCATGTACCACCTTGTGCCTATGGCTTACATGTGTCCTGGGGAATAGAACCTGGGTCCTTTGGCTTTGCAGGCAAGTGCCTTAACTGCTAAGCCATCTCTTGAGCCCTGAATTTTTTTTCTGATGTGTTTCCTTTCTTTTTAAAAAAATTTTATTTTTATTTATTTATTTAAGAGCTAGAGAAAGAGGTCGATAGAGAGAATGGGCTTGCCAGGGCCTCCAGCCACTACAAACGAATTCCAGAAGCATGCACTACCTTGTGCATCTGGCTCATATGGGAACTGGAGAATCAGACCTGGGTCCTTAGGCTACACAGGCAAGTGCCTTAACCTCTAAGCCATCTCACTGTAAATGAACTGTGGGTGCATGTGACACCTTGTGCATCTGCCAGTACATGGGTACTGAGAATCCAACCTGAGTCCTTAGGCTTCGAAGGCAAGCGCTTTAGCCGCTGATGGGGATTTTTTGTTTGTTTGTTTTTGTTTTTGAGGTAGGGTTTCACTTTAGCTCAGGCTGACCTGGAATTCACTATGTATTCTCAGGGTGGCTTTGAACTCATGGCGATCCTCCTACCTCTGCCTCCTGAGTGCTGGGATTAAAGGCGTGCACCACCACACCTGGCTCCCTGATGTGTTTTCTTAAACTAGAACCTCATATTAGTCTGTACTAGATGCCACCAGAGGACGGCGTCTGAGTTAGTGTGAAATGTGTTCTGTGGGTTTCACTATCTGCATCTGTGCAGTGTTGCTTAGATTTCCATGTGTTGTGCTATGGGAATGTATTCTGAAAGCATGAGGTTATGCTGAGTAAACCCTGGAACCTGCAAGCCGAACATATTTTACATCTCTCAAATAATAACAAAATGCTACTGTGGGCTTGCTTCTCTCTCTTTCTCCCTTCCTTCCTTCCTCTCTCTTTCTTCTTCTTCTTCTTTTTTTTTTTTTTTTTGTTGTTTTTTGAGGTAGAGTCTCACTCTAGCTCACGGTGACCTGGAATTCACTATGCAGTCTTAGGGTGGCCTCAAACTCACGGCGTTCCTCCTACCTCTGCCTCCCGAGTGCTGGGATTAAAGGAATGCCCCAAGCCTGACTTTTTTTTTTTTTTTTTTTTTTTTTTTGGTTTTTCGAGGTAGGGTCTCACTCTGGTCCAGGCTGACCTGGAATTAACTCTGTAGTCTCAGGGTGGCCTTGAACTCATGGTGATCCTCCTACCTCTGCCTCCCGAGTGCTGGGATTAAAGGCGTGCGCCGCCACGCCCGGCTCTTTTTTTTTTTTTTGAGACGGAGTTTCCCTATGTAGCTCTAGTTAGCCTGGAACTTGCCATGTAGATCAGGCTAACTTCAAACCTGCTGATTCTCCTGCCTCTGCTTCCTGATTACTGAGATTATAGGTGTGCACCACCAAGCCTGGCTTGTCTTCCTTGATTCTTTCCTTCCCTCTCTTTCTTCTGCTCATTTTCTCTCTCTTTTCCTTTTTTCTTTTTTTTAAATGTTATTTATTTATTTGAGAGAAGAAGACAGAAAGAGGCAGAAAGTGAGAGAGTGCATGAGTATTGGTGCCCTAGTGCCTCTTGCTATTGCAAACAAACTCCAGACTCATATGCCACTTTGTGAACCTGGCTTTACATGGGTACTGGGGAATCGAACTGAAGCAGGCAGGATTTATAAGAAAGTGTCTTTAATCATTGAGCCATCTCTCCAGCTCTCTCTCTTTTCTTTCTTTCTGTGATGAGGATTGAATCTTCACATATGCTAGGCAAGTACCATATCACTGGACTATATCCCCAGTGCCCTCTCTCCATTTTTTTTTTTTTTTTTTTTTTTTTGTGACAGGGACACAGTAAATTGACCAAACTGGCTTTGAGCTCATTCTGAGGCTTAGATTTTGGCCTTGAACTTTATATCCTCCTGCCTCAGCCTCCAAAGTAGCTGTGCTTACAGGTCTGGGCCATGAGGCTTAGCTCCACAGCTTTCCATCTCACATGACATATGCACTGTTTCGCCTTCTTAATTGTCAGTTTAAGCATACCAAGGAATGAATCCAGAAGGAATAACTCCTCCACCAAAAGGGAATAACTTTGAAATGGCCTTAGGCACAGTTTAAGCCATAAGGATATTCATCTCCATGGTATTTACAAAGGTTTTTTTTTTTTTTTTTTTGGTTTTCAAGGTAGGGTCTCACTCTAGCCCAGGCTGACCTGGAATTCACTATGTAGTCTCAGGGTGGCCTCGAACTCACGGTGATACTTCTACCTCTGCCTCCTGAGTGCTGGGATTAAAGGCGTGCGCCACTACACCTGGCAGGTATTTACAAAGGTTTTTACAAAAAAGAAATCAACTAAATACTGAAAGTAGAAGATTGGCTCAATGAAGGACTGCCTGTGATAGGATACTGTGCTGCCATCATGCCTTATTAAGAACCATTATTGGGTTGGAGAGATGGTTTAGCAGTTAAGGCATTTGCTTGCAAAGCCAAAGCACCCCAGTTGGATTCCCCAGGACCCACGTAAGCCAGATGCACAAGGGGGCGCATATGTCTAGAGTTCGTCCACAGTGGCTGGAGGCCCTGGTGTGCCCATTCTCTCTCTCCCTCTCTCAAATAAATAAATAATAAGAGAACTATTATTTATTGATGTGGACTGATATTCAAGGTTATACCAAGCAAGCAGGGCATGTTGGGTATGATAGATGCCTATAATCCCAGCATTTGGGAAGTGAAGACAGGAGGATCAGGAATTCAAAGGCTATCCTTGGCTACATAATAAATTCATAGCTAGCCTGGGCTACCTGAGACCCTGTCTCAAAAGAAACACAAAAGCAGAATAATAGCATAAATAGTAATTTTGTCATATGCAATTTCAAAATTATATAGACAAACTCAAGAAAGTAGATACTCTTGGCTAGGCATAATGGCATACACCTTTAATCCCAGCATTTGGGAGGCAAAGGTAGGAGGATTGCTATGAGTTTAAGGCCATCCTGGGACTACAGAATGAGTTCCAGGTTAGCTTGGGCTAGAGTGAGACTCTACCTCAAACCAAAAAAGAAAAAGAAGCAACTCTTTCTTAGAGAAGCCCATACCCTGTGTCTTTCCCCAGCACTTCTTTTCCTCTTAATCCTCAGGCTTAAAATCTGTATTAAAAACTCTTTTTGGAAGCTGGGTGTGGTGGTGCACATCTTTAATCCCAGCACTTGAGAGGCAGAGGTAAGAGGATCTCTGTGAGTTGGAGGTCATCCTGAGACTACACATAGTGAATTCCAAATCAGTCTATGGTAGAGTGAAGCCATACCTCAATAAATAAATAAATTAAATTAAATAAAGAAGAAAGAAAACTTTGGGGGTGGTTGGAGAGATGGCTCAACAGTTAAGACACTTACCTGCAAAGCCTAACAACACATGCTTGATTCCCCAGTACCCATGTAAAGCCAGATGCACAAAGTGGCACATACAACTGGAGTTGATTTGCAGTGGCTAGAAGCTCTACTGTGCCCAGTCTCTCTTTCTCTCTCTCTCTGTCTTTCTTCTCTCTGGCTCTCTCTACTTGGAAATTAGTTAATTAATTAAACCTCTTAGGGCTGATGATACTGCTCAGTGGTTAAAGGCACTTGCTTGCAAAGCTTTTAGGCCTGGGTTTGATTCCCCAGTACCCATGTAAAGACAGATGCACAAAATGGTGCATGCATTTGGAGTTTGTAGCAGCAAGAGGCCCTGGTGTGCCCATTTTTCCTCTGTTTCTCTCTCTCTCTACTTGCAAATAAATAAAAACCTTTTTTAAGGTTTTTAAGTGTTTAAAGTGTTTTTAAGGTTTTAAGTGTTTTTAAGGTTTTAAGGTGTGGTGGTTCATGCCATTAATCCCAGCACTTGGGAGGCAGAGGTAGGGGGATTGCAATGTGTTTGAGGCCACCCTGAGACTGAGACTCCCAGAGTGAAGTCCAGGGCAGCCTGGGCTAGAGCGAGACTCTACCTTGAAAAAATGATTAAAAAAAAAAAAAGCCAAAAAAACAACTAAACAAAAAAGAATGAAGAAAGGAACATTTCAGAAGTATATGTATTAAACAACATTCTCTATATAGTGTTTTACAGCTTTTTATGTAATTGTTTATTGATCCTTTTTCTATGCTAGAGATTGAATCTAGGGCCTCCTTGAGAATGCTAGACATTCACTCTATCACTGAGCAAACAGCCCCAGCCTAAACTTTAAAATTTTTATTTTCTGTTTTAACAATGAATACTTATTGCTTTTGTGGTATAAAATCACCACATAACCTTTTGTAGGCTCTCACTCTGTAACTTAAGCTTATTTTTATTAAAATAAAACAAAACATGGCCGGTCGTGGTAGCACACGCCTTTATCCCAGCACTTGGGGTACAGAGGTAGGAGGACTGCTGTGAGTTCGAGGCCACCATGAGACTACATAGTGAATTCCAAGTCAGCCTGGGCTAGAGCAAGGCCTTACCTTGAAAACCCAAATAAATGAATAAATAAATTAATTAATTAAATAAAATAAAATAAAACAAAAAACAGTGCTTTTATTCCCCCCCTTTTAAAAAAAATTTTTTTTGTTTATTTTTACTTATTTATTTGAGAGCGACAGACAGAGAGAGAAAGGCATAGAGAGAGAGACAGAGAGGGGAGAGTGGGCGCACCAGGGCCTCCAGCCACTGCAAATGAACTCCAGATGCGTGCACCCGCTTGTGCATCTGGCTAACATGGGTCCTGGGGAATCGAGCCTTGAACCGGGGCCCTTAGGCTTCACAGGCAAACGCTTAGCCACTAAGCCATCTCTCCAGCCCTCCCCCTGCCCTTTTCTTGTGGTAGGGTCTCACTGTATCCCAGGCTGACCTGGAATTCCCTATGTAGTCTCAGGGTGGACTCAAACTCTTGGCAACCCTCTTACCCCCGTGTCCCAAGTGCTAGGATTAAAGGCGGGTGCCACCACGCCTGGCTTTTCTTTTCTTTTTAATTTTTTTTGTTTGTTTTTATTTATTTATTTGAGAGTGACAGACAGAGAAAGAGGCAGATAGATAGAGAGAGAATGGGCGCACCAAGGCCTCCAGCCACTGCAAACGAACTCCAGATGTATACGTCACCTTGTGCATCTGGCTTACATGGATCCTGGGGAATCTAGCCTTGAACTGGGGTCCTTAGGCTTCACAGGCAAGCACTTAACTGCTAAGCCATCTCTCCAGCCCACTTTTTTTTTATATATATTTTTATTTATTTGCAAGCAGAGAGAGATGGGAGACAGATAGAATGGGCATGCCAGGGCCTCCAGGAACTCCAGATGCAAGTGCCTCTTTGTGCATCTGGCTTTATGTGGGTACTGGGGATCAAACCTGGGTCCTTAGACTCTGTAGGCAAACGCCTTAACCACTGAGCCATCTCTCCAGCCCTTTCCCTCTTTTTCTGATGCCTGAGATTGAATCTAGGACCTATAGAATGCGAGGTAAGCGAGGAGTGTTGGCATACCTCTGTAATTGCAGAATATGGGAGGCTGAGGCAGGAGGATTTCCGCCAGTTAGAAGCCAGCCTGGACTACAGTACAGTCAACAAAAAGCCAACAAACAGAATGCTAGGTAAGTTCTCCTCTACTGATGTATGTATACCCCAGACCTTCGCCCAGACATTTATAAAGCACTGGTAAACACATTACCTACTGCATTCTGTCAACTTGGAGAGCAAAGGAAGAGGAAATGGCTGTAGGCAGAATCTAATTTACACGTAGAAAAATTTCCTGAAGGTAAGACATTTAATCTGTTAAAGTGGGAAGGGAGGTGGTCAGGGAGACTTGGCTGGGCAGTGCTGAAATTACAATGGAGAGGAATTGAAGGTGGAAAATAAAAGATTTTCTGCAGTTAGCTACCTAGGATACAAATGGCCTTGGTAATGAGTACAAGATGCAATCAGGTAACAGGCAGACATGAGGACAGGGTTCTGAGGAGAGAAAATAAATGGAAACTCAGATTTCAATCATTCATTATTCAAACATGATCATTGCTCATACAAACCCAGCAGTGTGTGCAGTTTTGGGCTTTGCTCTGGACAAGGTTACAGTTTAATTGGTGAGATGAAACACAGAATGTGAAATCACTTAAAAAGACATGCAAAGCCAGGCATGGTGGCATACATCTTTAATCCCAGCACTTGGGAGGCAGAGGCAGAGGTAGGAGGATCACCATGAGTTCAAGGCCACCCTGAGACTCCATTGTGAATTCCAGGTCAGCCTGGGTTACAGCGAAATCCTACCTTGAAAAACCAAAAAAAAAAAAAAAAAAAAAGGCATGCAAATTGAGCTGGGGAGATGGCTCAGTGGCTTCGTGCTCGCTGTATGTAAGTATGAAGATCTGAGTTGGGATCCCCAGCTCCCATATAAAATGCCAGGAATGGTGGCCCACATCAGAAATGCCAGTGTTGCAAGCAGAGACAAGGAATCCCTACACTGACTAGCTAGTCTAGTGGTGAGCTCTAGGTCCAAGGAGAGACCCTGTCACAATGAATAAGGTGGAGAGAGATAGGGGAAGGTGACCACTGTCACCTGAGCCATCTTCCCAGTCCCTAAAATTTTAGATTTAAAAAATGTTCAAGCCAGGCATGGTGGCACATGCCTTTAATCCCAGCACTTGGGAGGAAGAGGTAGGAGGCGTGCCAAGAGTTTGAGGCCCCCCTGAGACTCCATAGTGAATTCCAGGTCAGCCTGAGCTAGATTGAGACCTTGCCTCAAAACAACAACAACAACAACAACAAAAAGTTCTGTCTCTCCCCTTTCCACAAGTATGTAAGGCTTTTTTTCTCTTTGTCTGTCTCTCTCTGAATGCATACTGTAGCCCAGTCTGGCCTCAAACTAGCAGCAAACTAGTCAGCCTCCTGCTAGGATTACAGATGTGTGCCCCCATACCTGGTGGTGTGTGTGTGTGTGTATGTGTGTGAGAATCAAACACAGGGCCTTGCACATGCTAGGCACGTATTCTATCACTTAGCTACATCCCCAACCCTCTTTTTTGATTTTTTTTTTTTTTTGAGACGGGCTTATTGTTATGCTGCCCAGGCTGGCCTTGAACTCAGATCCTCTGCCTCATCCTCTTGTGTGTTTGGATCACAGGCCTGTACCACCATGTTTGGCTAGTTCTTTTCCATTAAAAAAAAATTGTTTAGGGAGCCGGGTGTGGTGGTGCATGCCTTTAATCCCAGAGGTAGGAGGATCATCATGAATTTGAAGCCAGCCTGAGATTATGTAGTGAATTCCAAGTCAGCCTGAGCTAGAGCAAGACCTACTTTTAAAACAAAAAAACCAAGGGCTGGGGAAATGGCTTAGCAGTTAAGGCATTTTCCTATGAAGCCTAAGGACCCCGGTTCAATTCCCCAGGACCCACATAAACCAAATGCACAAGGGGGTGCATGCATCTGGAGTTTGTGGTTTGTAGTGGCTGGAGTCCCTGGTGCCCTCATTCTGTCCTTCTCTCTGCCTCTTCCTGTCGCTCTCAAATAAATAAATAAAGGAAAAAAATTTAATTTTTATTTATTTATTTGACAGAGAGAGAAAGAAAGAGGCAGAGAGAGGGAGAGAGAGAGTGGGCACACCAGGGCCTCAGCCACTGCAAATGAACTCCAGATGCATGCGCCCCCTAGTGCATCTGGTTTATGTGGGTTCTGGGGAATCGAACCGAGGTCCTTTGGCTTTGCAGGCAAGTGCCTTAACCACTAAGATATTTCTCCAGCCCAAGAAAAAAGAAATTTAGTAAATATTTGAAAAAAACAATTAAGGGACTGGGGTGGTGTAGTTTAGTGGTAGAGCATTCACTTGCCTAGCATGTACAGGGCCCTGGGTTCAATCCCCCGCAACTAACACACAACACACACACACAACGCGCACACACACACACACACACACACACACACAATTTAAAAGAAAACAGAAAGCAAACTATTATTACAGAATTTCAGAATGGGAGGTTACCTTCATCATTATCTGGTCTTTGGCTGATACTGTAATTGTGGAGTGAACATCTATTCTCCCCACTTCCTTGCCAACTAACATCTAGTTTTGTCCAGGACTTCAGTGTACCCTGTACACAGCTCCACACCTCTCCCAGACTTCCTTTTGAGAAGTACATCGAGGCCACTGTGTGGGTCTTTCAGGGAACACAGCTTTCCCTTTTGCCCTTCGCTCGTCTTCCTTTCTCTTGTGCAGAATGCAGACAGATGCTTGGAGCTGACAGCCAGGTTTTAAGAATGAGAACAAGGCCATTTCTAAAGTTGGCAGAGGAGAAATCCTATGTACCTGGAGGCAGGGTGGGAACTGTGAGATCAGCCTAGGATAGTTTAATTCCAGATTTGCATGAGAAAAATAAGACTGCTAAACCACCAGTGTACATCACTAATAGCCAAACACAATCGCTGCCTTATAGATCATCTAATCCACTTACTTCACAAATAGACAGACAATAAACTTTCATGAACCCAGGTAGGTAGCATTAAGATTTTCATGTTGAGCATGATGGAGCATGTCTGTAATCCTAGCATTTAGGAGGTAGGCAGGAACTTAGCAGTTAACAGCATTTTCTGGGCAAGCATGAGAGCCTAAGGAGGCCTGAGGGACCCCTCAAATTTGATTCCCAGGACCCCCATAAACAGCCAGGCATGGCCACACACATCTGTAATCCCAGTCCTATAGGGGAGGTGAGAGCTGAGAAGCAATGCAGCTTGCCAAAATAAAACAAAAGAGACATCCAGGAGGCCACTGTTGGCGCACATCTTTAATCCCGGCACTTAGGAGGCAGAGGTAGAGGTAGGAGGATCGCCATGAATTCAAGGCTACCCTGAGACTACATAGTGAATTCCAGATTAGCCTGGGCTAGAGTGAGACCCTACCTTGAAAAATCAAAACCAAAATCAAACAAACAAAAAGAATCCCATATCAATAGGAGACTCCAGCTCAAATAAGAACAGGCCAAGAGTGATGGAGTGGGGTGCCAAGATTCCCCTCCAGTTACCACAGATGAGCACAACCCGCCACAGGCAAGCTCATGGGGTGCTGCACGAGCACATACATGTGCATATTCAATACACACACCACACACAAATCACATTATACAGATACAAGCAAAAAAAATGTATGTACTCTATGGGTGAGCAGGGCTTCTTAAGGAAGAATATTACTATAGGATATTGGATAGCTGTTTTATGGGCATAACTTAATGATGGAGAGAAATATTCATGGGTCAAGGTATAGAAAAGGAGAAGAATTTCAGGGGTGGTGAGATAATTCCTGGAATAGAATTTACTCCCCTTTTCTGTCCTTACATGGGCTATAGATATGTGATGGGAATAGACAATGGTGCAAGGTTAATGATATGGAGATACCATTATAATGAAGGAAGGGAAACTGAGGAGTCATCTCTTTTTTGGTTTTTCAAGGTAGGGTTTCACTCTAGCCCAGGCTAACCTGGAATTCACTATGGAGTCTCAGAGTGGCCTCGACCTCATGGCAATCCTCCTACCTGTGCCTCCCGAGTGCTGGGATTAAAGGTGTGTGCCACCACGCCCAGCCTGAGTAGTCATCTTGGTCATCCATGTTGGTCCCAGCTGGTTTTAGGTGGGCTTCTGTCTTTACTGTTTGAGTGGTGGCATGTCCTACCTTAGTGCAAGTCTGAGATTGCCAGCCTCCAGCCACTCTGCCATTTGTCTTGTGTTCTTCCTGTGCCCATCTAGCCTAACTCAGGTTCAATTTTGAAAGAGCTAGGAAAATGGACATAAGTAGGTATAGCATCCGTGAGAAGACCAGGTATTTCCTTGGATCACATGAATCATTACGTGTTCTAGACTGACACAGTGGCCAAAGCTTTATCATACCTGGGTGTGACAGAGAAAATACCAAACCTATCTAAAAGGAATTAGAGGGCGATCATTGTCCTCTGCTTCCAGAGGGAACCTCCTGCAGTGACGATATAGACTTTCTCTTGTGGTTTTCTCTGACCTCTTTTCTTCTTTCTTTCTTGTTTATTTTTCTTTTGGTGCTGGAGCTTGACTCCAGGACCTTCCATGTGCTAAGCCTAAATGTTTCCTTTAGCTTTTCTTTCTTCTTCATATTCCTCTTATCAAAAAGAGACTTTAATAATGCTTTGGGCTGAGAGATGATCTATTCCCATTAAGCCCTCTCTCTAGCCCTGATCTTTCCTTACAACTAACTCTGCTTCAGAATGTCAGGGATGAGTTCAGAGTTCCCTTAGCCTGTTTTGTACCTGTTTTCTGTATGCACTGGTCCTTGTTCCATGACTTAAGAGAGCCAACTTCGGATTCATCATTCCCTTGAAGGGAAGGCTTGCAAATTAATTCTTTTAGAAGTCATGATATCTATATTCTTTGCTTTTTTTTCATAAGAATTCTTGGTCTTGTGGATTTCTAAACTTCTCCATTTCGTTATTTTAAAAAGGAGCATTTTTTAGTGGAGTGGGATGATCATGGTATACTGTCTATATGGATGGAAATTGTCAATAAAAAGTAAAAAAAAAGATGTTGGGTGTGGTGGTGCACGCCTTTAGTCCCAGTACTCTGGAGGTAGGAGTAGGAGGATTGCTTTGAGTACGAGGCCAGCCTGGGCTACAGAGTGAGATCCAACCTCTAACAAGAAAATATTTATTGCATGTGTTTTTGTGAACCAGGCACTCTTGCTGCTGCAAATGAACACCTGTGTGGCTTTACAAGGTTGGCTTGGAAATTGAACCTGGGCTGGAATGCTTTTCAATCAAGTGCTTTCAACTGCTGAGCCATCTCCCCAGACTCATACTTTCTTAAAAATACATTACATTTACATTTATTTATTTATTTGGCAGAGAGAAAGAGAGGGCCTCCAGCCACTGCAAATGAACTCCAGATCATGTGCATCTGTCTTGTGCATGATTCCTGGGGAATTGAACGTGGGTCCTTTGGTTTTGTAAGCAAGCACCTTAACCACTAAGCCATCCCTTCAGCCTCTCTATACTTTCTTTATTTTATTTTATTATGTAAAAATATTTTTTGTGGGCTGGAGAGATGGCTTAGTGGTTAAGCGCTTGCCTGTGAAGCCTAAGGACCCTGGTTCGAGGCTCAGTTCCCCAGGTCCCACGTTAGCCATATGCACAAGGGGGCACACACGTCTGGAGTTTGTTTGCAGAGGCTGGAAGCCCTGGTGCGCCCATTCTCTCTCTCTCCCTCTATCTGTCTTTCTCTCTGTATCTGTCACTCTCAAATAAATAAATAAATAAATAAATAATTTTAAAAAAATATTTAAAAAATATTTTTTGTTCATTTTTATTTATTTATTTGAGAGTGACAGAGAGAGGGGGAGAGATAGAGACAGATAGAGACAGAATGGGCATGCCAAGGCTTCCAGCTACTGCAAACGAACTCTAGATGCGTGTGCCCCCTTGTGCATCTGGCTAACGTGGGTCCTGGGGAATCAAACCTCGAACTGGGGTCCTTAGGCTTCACAGGCAAGCACTTAACCGCTAAGCCATCTCTCCAGCCCCCTCCATACTTTCTTAAAACATAACTTTGGTCGCATCATTGTCAAAACCTTGGTCCAAAACCGTCAGTGGCTCCCCAGTGCTTCAAGGATAAAAAAGAACAAAATCCTTGGCATTGTATTCAAGGCCTTTCCTCTCAATCTTTTTCTATTTTTCTGTTTTCTTCTTTCAGTCTCATAATCACTTATCCAATATCAAATTCCTCTTCTTCCTATTCTCCTTTTTTAAAATAAATATTTTTATTATTTAACTTTATTTATTTATTTGTAAGCAGAGTGAGATAGAGAGAAGAGAAACAGATAGAGAATAGACATGCCAGGGCCTCTAGCCACTGAAAATGAACTCCAGACACATGTGCCCCTTGTGCATCTGGCTTATGTGGGTCCTGGGGAATTGAACCTAGGTCCTTTGGCTTCACAGGCAAATGCCTTAGCCACTAAACCATCTCTCCAGGTTTTCCCCCCCTTTCTTTAGTTTTTTTGAGGCAGTGTTTCACTCTAGCTCAGGCTGACCTGGAATTCACTATGTAGTCCTGTAACTCTCAGCAATTCTCCTACCTCTGCCTCCCAAGTGCTGGGATTAAAGGTGTACACCACCATGCCTGGTTTCCCTTCTTCTTCAGAGAGAGCCTTACATAGCCCAAACTGGTCTCATCCTCACTATGTGGCCAAGGATGAGCTTTCTGCCTCCACCTTCTAAGTGCATAGATTTCTGGGATGTCTCTCCATGCCAGATTTATTTGGTGCTGGGGATCAAAACCAGGGCATTGTGAATACTGGGCAAATACTACCACCAGCTAAGCTTTACCCTGCATCCCCCTAATATCAAGTTCTTATTAAAATATCAACAAATTGGTACTGGAGAGTTTATTCTACCTAGGACTAAAGCTACAGTCACATAATAAAAAATAAGATATATCAAGCAAGGCATATATATATATATATATATATATAATCTTTTATTTATTTATTTATTTTTTGAGGTAGGGTCTTTCTCTAGCCCAGACTCTGGCCCAAGCTGACCTGGAATTCACTCAGTAGTCTCAGGGTGGCCTTGAACTCACGGTGATCCTCCTACCTCTGCCTCCCGAGTTCTGGGATTAAAGGCATGCACACCACTATGCCTGGCAAGGCTTGTATGTTTTTTTTTTAGTGCTGGGATTGAACACAGGGCCCTATGTATACTGGGCAAATACCTCCAGCTGCATGTTTATTTTCCCTCCTGAACACCAAGTGTTCATAGATAATAAATTCATAGATTTAGATAAGTAGATAGATAGATCTACATATCAGCAAGGAACTGATGGACTGTAAGTCATTGTAATGATTGTAATGCCAGCAATTTAGACAAAGTGAGTTTTCCATGGCGTAGTAGTCATCACACTTGCCTGACAAAATTATGTGGAAATCCAGAAAATAGAACAATTAATATTCTTGGAAGCCAGATGTAGTTGTTTACACCTGTAACCCCAGTACTTGAGAAGCTAAGGTGGGGATATTGTCTCAAGTTCCAGGCCATTTTAAGAAAAGATGAGACTTTAAAAAAAGGAGGGGGGAGGAGCTAGGGCTGGAGGTATGGTTTAGTGGTTAAGGCACTTGCCAGCAAACCCAAAGGACCTAGGTTTAATTCCCCAGCACCCATATATAGCCAGATGCACAGCGAGGTACACATCTGGAGTTCATTTGCAGTGGCAGGAGGCTCTAATGTATCCATTCATTCTATCTGCCTCTCTCTCAATAAATAAACTATGTGATGGAGAGATGGCTTCGCAGTTAAGGTGCTTGCCTGCGAAGTCTAAGGACCCATGTTTGACTCTCCAGGTCCCATGTAAGCCAGATGCACAAGGTGACCCAAGTGCATAAGGTTGCGCATACGTGCAAGGTGGCACACATGTCTGGAGTTTGACTGTAGTGGCTGGAGGCCCTGGCTCTCTCTCACAAAAAAATAAATAGCCAGGCGTAGTGGTGCACGCCTTTTAATCCCAGCACTCTGGAGGCAGAGGTAGGAGGATCACTGTGAGTTTGAGGCTACCCTGAGGCCACGTAGTGAATTCCAGGTCAACCTGAGCTAGAGCGAGACCCTACCTCGAAAAACAAAACAAAACAATTTAAAAAAAAGAAACAAAAGCCGGGCATTCAACTTGGCACACGTCTTTACTCCCAGAACTCAGGAGGCAGAGGTAGGAGGATCACCATGAGTTCTAGGCCACCTTGAGACTACATAGTGAATTTAGTGAATTCCAGGACAGCTTGGGCCAGAGTGAGACCGTACCTCAACAAAACAAAAACAAACAAACAAAAATAATCAAACAGAAAACAAGAACAGGGTTGGAGAGATGGCCCAGCAGTTAAGAACATTTCCTGTGTAAGCATGAGGGCCTGAGGAGGCTTGGTGGACTGCTCACGTTCCAGCCTCAGGACCCATATAAACAGCTGGGTATGGCTTCCGCATGTGCAGCCCCAGTCCCCTAGGGGATCAGAGACCGGAGAATCACAGAAGTTCGTGGAAAAAAAAAAAAAGACAAGCTCCAGGACCAGAAAAAGACTGTGGCTCTAATAAGAATTCTCAGAAGAGCAATGGAGCTGACAACTGACGTTCCACTCTGGGCACTGCAGGCATGTGCCACTGCCTCAGGCAGGCATGGGGTACCACACGGGCACATACATATTCATACACCATACACACATGTGTGTGCACATACCACAGAAGCAAATAGAACCAAACAACTATTCTTAGAAGAGTTCAGGTTGAATTTGCAACTGGAAATTATGTCTAAGCTGGATTTTTTTTTTTTCCTCCTGCGGTAGGGTCTCACTCTAGGCAAGGCTGGCCTGGAATTCACTATGTAATCTCAGGGTGGCCTCCAATTCACAGTGATCCATCTACCTCTGCCTCTGGAGTACTGGGATGAAAGACGTGCACCACCACACCTGGCTTTAAGCTGGATTTTTGAGTGTAGTGTTTTACAGGTGGAGAGACTGAATGAATATGTAAACAAATAACCTAAATTTCATACACACACATACATATATGTGTATGTATATATATGCGTATGTATATGTGTGTGATATATTTACATTGTGTTTAATGGTAAAGCTGAGCACACTCCAGCACCAGGAACAGCATGGAGTTGAAGCAGCAAGCATGGCTGGGTGACCCCATGGAGCTTAACATGGTGAAGAGGATGAGGAAGGTGACCATCAAACAAGAGTCCCATGGGGGTTGGAGAGATGGCTTAGCGGTTAAGCGCTTGCCTGTGAAGCCTAAGGACCCCAGTTCGAGGCTCAGTTCCCCAGGTCCCACGTTAGCCAGATGCACAAGGGGGCGCACGCGTCTGGAGTTCGTTTGCAGAGGCTGGAAGCCCTGGCGCGCCCATTCTCTCTCTCTCCCTCTATCTGTCTTTCTCTCTGTGTC
This sequence comes from Jaculus jaculus, assembly GCF_020740685.1. NCBI lineage: Eukaryota > Metazoa > Chordata > Mammalia > Rodentia > Dipodidae > Jaculus > Jaculus jaculus. The sequence goes on along the minus strand of NC_059102.1, from coordinate 245,227,450 downwards.
TGTCGCTCTCAAAAAAAAAAAAAAAAAAGAGTCCCATGGCCTCAGACAGGGCAAAGCCCAGAATGGCACAGAAGAGCTGCTGCTTGAGAGCTGGATTCCTGGCACAGCCAATGATCAAGCTGCCAAACACTGTTCCCATGCCACCCCTGATCCAGCCACCCCAACTGTGGTGGCTCCAGCACCAATGAATTTGGCTGGTGTGTCGATGTCCCTGGAGACAACATTGGTCTGAAACTCCCTCCTGGTTACCTGGAGTGGGGAGCTGCCGCATGAAGGCTGTTTAGATGGGGCCTCTGGCCTACTCAGGAGGGAGGCAGACGCAGGGTGATTAGACCCTTGGCGCAACAGTGGATCAGAACTGGAGAAATGAGCAGTGCCCTGGTTGTCAGCATTTTTAATGTCTGCACTTCCACACCCCTTGCAGCCCCTCCTCGGCCCAGGCTGCTCATCGCACTCAAGGTGACTGAGCCTAAGTCTTGTATTTTATAATTGAATTCTAACACCTCTAAGCAGAGCTCTTGACTATCTCTTCCCAGGTAGGGCAGTTTACCTTTTTCTTTTCTTTCTTTCTTTTTTTCTTTAATTCAGCTGAAATAATTGCATCTCAGGTGAAGTATGTTATTTCTAAAGTTAGTCTAGTTTATCCAGTAACTTACAACTTACCCGTTCAACTTGGGGCTTAGTTGTGGATGACCAATTCAACTATTTTATCATTGCAGCCTTAACCCGAGTATTTAGCCATAATCCTTAGCAAAACTGAAACAAAGACACCTGGTGTTTTTTTTGACCATCCACTGACAAAGTCCAATGAAGCCCAGGTATTTCTTGGAATATTTGCATTAACACATCATAGCCATGATGCATCACACTGTAAACATTAGAATGATGGGACTTTGCCCTGCAACTGTCTTGCTTCTTTCAACCTCTGTAGGAAACTGCTATTGGAATGAAGAGATATGACTGTAGGAGATAGAGGAAAGAGGAGAAAGAATGTGGTGCGTTAAGATAGTGACCCCCGCCATTAACCCTCTGAGAAAGCAAATGAACAATTTATTTTTAGACACCTGGACAGATCTCTAGCCTAGTATTTACCACAGCGCATGCATTTGTTTTCAGGCACCTCTCCCATCAAGCTGACTTTACTTCTTAGATTCATCTTTGTAAGACCTGTGAGTCTCCTCTACCTAACAAGGTTCTGGGCATCCACTCGTGGAATGAAGAGAATAGATTTGTTTTATAGAAAGGAATGGTTTTTCATCGTTTCTGGGTGATAGATCTTTCTTTCAGACTATTTATGAAGGCTAAACTTTTAACCTTTGTTTCCCAAGGAAAGAGATGCATGTAGGTACAAGCTTGCAAATATTTACATACCATTTTAGAGAGATGACAAATGCCTTAAAGTAAACCCATGAACCTCGAATTAAAAGGCACCAAAATTAAGAGGGAAGGTAATAGGAAATTTTCAAACCTTTACCAATTCATAACCTTGGTCAAATTAGTGTCACAGCTTAGAGGAGGTTATTAGCTAGACTCAACATATAGTGCTGGGAAAGGCATCTTAGCAAATGGTTTCAAGGCCAAATATGAATAAGGATTTGTTTGCAGTTTGCATATGTTTAAGTTGTCTAGTGCTGGGAAGATTTCTTCCTTGGGTGAATGGGCTCAGGGCTTTCTATTTTCTCATTACAATTTCTTTTCCCTAGTCCATTCTTTGCACTTCTCAGGCAGTTGCTTTCTTTCTCATTGTTCTCTTGTCTTTCAGATTCAAGCTGATTACACTGGATCTCAGAACTTGTAATTTCTCCTCTAGACCTTAGGAATCTTAACTGGTAAGACTGCAGATGAAAACTGACTAACTCTAACCAACTCAGAAAATACAGAAGTACTTTTATCAGCAAGTGAAATGCCTGGTTCTATAAGATCGGGAAGACAGGAGGACTAATGACGTTCTAGACCCAACAGCAAATAGTATAGAAACTGATTTTGTCTTCAGAAGTATGTGCTAGAAGATGTTCTCAGGGGAAAAACTGATACATAAACATAACCAAACGTGGATTTAATTAGAGTATCAGCACAAATGAGGTCAGTGCTATTTCCCACCACTATCAATTTTCTATATTATTAAAGGTGTACTCCCAAGGTGGAGTAAAAATACTTTATGATCTAAAGTTTTTTTTGGTTTATTACTTAAATTGCTCTGGCAGTTTTTCTTTCAGTGTTTGTTAGTTTAGTTGGTTCCTTACAATATATGTGTGACTACAATTATTTTAACAGCTTTAATTTTTGTATTACAATGACCAAGATTCTGTAGATCTTGTGACAGCACATTCCTCTGTTTTGTATGAGTTTATTTAATTTTATTTCAGTGGTTGATATTTGAACCTCTTTCATTTACAGTAGAGCCAGCTACATAGTCCACAAAAGTGCCTAAACAGGTCCAGGAGGGGTTAAAGAACACACTGCCAATATAAAAACTACCACTGCATTGCATAATCTATACAATCTTGTAGTTGAATCTGGGTTCTTGTGAAATTTTAATCAAATGACTAGGGAATATGATATGACTGGGAAGTAGTGTAAAGGAATTCTACAAACTACTAAATCTGTACATTCTGTTTTATAATTCTATTGTAATTTTTTTTTTTTTTTTTGTTGTTTTGTTTTTTGTTTTTCGAGGCAGGGTCTCACTCTGGCTCAGGCTGACCTGGAATGGACTACGTAGTCTCAGGGTGGCCTCGAACTAACTCATGGTAATCCTCCTACTTCTGCCTCCCGAGTGCTGGGATTAAAGGTATACACCACCATGCCTGGCTTCTATTGTAATTTTCCTTTTCTTTTTCTTTGTTTTTTCGAGGTAGGGTCTTGCTCTGGCCCAGGCTGACCTAGAATTCACTATGTAGTCTCAGGCTGGCCTTGAACTCACAGCGATCCTCCTACCTCTGCCTCCCATGTGCTGGGATTAAAGGCGTGTGCCACCATGCCCGGCTTCTGTTGTAATTTTTTTTTAATTTTATTTTTATTTATTTGACAGAGAAAGGGGGGGGGAGAGAGAGAGTGAATGAGAATGAGCGTGCCAGGGCTTCCAGCCATGAACTCCAGATGTGTGTGCCCCCTTGTGCATCTGACTAACGTGGGTCCTGGGGAATCAAACTTGGGTCCTTTGGCTTTGCAGGCAAACGCCTTAACTGCTAAGCCATCCCTCCAGCCCTATTGTAATTTTTGACAAGAGGAAATTTCCAAATCTTATATGCTTAAGTATCTGAATTTTTGTTGTGTACTTCTTCACTGCTTTATGAATAAATGTAGGTGACAAGTAGTGTTTAAAATATATCAGGGGCTGGAGGGATGGCTTAGCAGTTAAGCACTTGTCTGTGAAGCCTAAGGACCCCAGTTAAGAGGCTCTATTTCCCAGGACCCACGTTAGCCAGATGCACAAGGGGGCGCACGCATCTGGAGTTCGTTTGCAGTGGCTGTGGCTGGAAGCCTTGGTGCGCCCATTCTTTCTATCTCTCTATCTGTCTCTTTCTCTCTCTCATGGTCACTCTCAATAAATAGGTAAAAATGAACAGCAACAACAAAAAATTTAAAATATATCTGGGCTGGATATATATATATATATAATTTTTTTTTTTTTCCCTGAGGTATGGTCTCACTCTGGCCCAGGCTGACCTGGAATTCACTATGTTGTCACAGGGTGGCCTTGAACTCATGGTGATCCTCCTACCTCTGGCTCCCAAGTGCTGAGATTAAAGGCATGCCTGGCCACACAAAATATTTTTCAAAAACTAATTAATTTTTTTTTGAGGTAGGGTTCCACTCTAGTCCAGGCTGGCATGGAATTCACTCTGTAGTCTCAGGCTGGCCTTGAACTCAGTGATCCTTTTACCTGTCTCCCAAGTGCTAGGATTAAAAGCATGCACCACCATGCCTGGCTAGGTCTTTCTTTCTTTCTTTCTTCTTTTAATTTATTTTTATTTGAGACAGAGAGAAAGGGAGAGAGAAAAAGAGAGAGAATAGGTGTGCCAGGGCCTCTAGCCTCTGCAAATGAACTCCAGATGCATGCACTACCTTGTGCATCTGGATTACGTGGGACCCCGAGATTCAAACCTTAGGCTTTGCAGGCAAGCACCTAAACCACTATGACATCTCTCCAGGCCCCTGTTTTGCTTTTTTAAAAAATTTATTATTTTTTTATTGACAACTTCCATAATTACAGACAATAACCCATGGTAATTCCCTTCCTCCCCCAACTTTCCCCTTTGCAACTCAACTCTTCATCATACCTCTTCCCCATCTCAATCAGTCTCTTTTATTTTGATGTCATGATCTTTTTCTCCTATTATGATGGTCTTGTGTAGGTACTATCAGGCACTGTGAAGTCATGGATATCCAAGCCATTTTGTGTCTGTAGGAGCATGTTCTAAGGAGTCCTACACTTCCTTTGGCTCTTACATTCTTTCTGCCACCTCTTCTGCAATGGACTCTGAGCCTCCCTGTTTTGTTTTCTTGAGGCAGTCTCACCCAACTCAGGCTGGCCTCAACTATGTAGCTAATGATGACCCTGAAGAGGTCATCCTGCCTCTACTTCCCAAGTGCTGGGATTACAAATGAGTACCACTAGATGCAGTTGTCTGATGTTTTGAATCAGGGTTTGGCTATGTAGTCCAGACTGGCCTCAAGCATGTGATGATTCTCCTCAGGCTGCCCTTGAGAGCATGCTAGGATTACAGGTGTGAGCCATAATGTTGAGATTTGTGTTAAACCACTGAAAACGAGGGACAAAATGAAAATGCAGGTTTTTCTCTCCCACCATTCTTTTAGGGAGAGATAATACACTATAGGCCAGACTGAGTCTCAAACTTGCAGCAATCTTCTTACCTCAGCCTCTGGAGTGCTGAGAGTTATTTATGTCTAGTATTAATTTTGATTTCTATGCTTCTGCAAAGTATGGACATAAACATTATCCTGAACAGATTTTCAAAGAATATACCTGTGAAAAGGAGGGAGTGCGTGTGAGGAGGGGACTGTGAAATTTCCAAATATTTATTTAGATATAATCGGTTCTTGTGGGTGTGGTGGTTTAAGGCTGACGGAGGAGGATTACTGAGAGCTCTGAGATGGCCTGGGATACAGAGTAGGATACTGCCTGAGGAAAACAAACAAAAAGATATGAAGGGCTGGAGAGATGGCTCCGAGGTTAAAGTACTTGCCTGAAAAGTCTAACAACCTAGGCTCTATTCTCCAGTAACCATATAAAGCCAGATGCACAAAGTGGTGCATACATCTGGAGTTCACTTGCAGCGGCTACAGGCCCTGACATGCCCATTCCCTCTCTGTCTCTCTCTGCTTGCAGATAAATAAAAATGTTTAAAAAAAAAAAAAAAGATATGAAGCCTGGTATGGTGGCGCATGCCTTTAATCCCAGCATCAGTAGGAGGATCACTATAGTTTTGAGGCCAGCCTGGGACTGAGTGAGTTCCAGGTCAGCTGGGCTACAGTGAGATCCTACCTGGGGGGTGGAGGTGGGGGCAAGAGAACAAACCAAAAGATATGATCATTGTTTAAAGCAGTTGGTGGGTCCCGACCCCATGGAATTGGTGTAAGGAAATTCACAGTCTAAAACAAGCAATACTTCTGGGGAATCCCTCTTCATGTTGCTTTTACCTAATCAGAGAAAATTTGATTAACATAAACTACAAGGCATGAAGGAAAAAAGGTCACAAAAGGGCAGAGAAGTGCTGAAGGAAAGGGGAAGAGGCTTGGTTACTTCTTGGACTTGTTAATTAGGGTCGACACCATAATGGGGGATTTCCTATACTCTAAGTTTGGGGTAAAGGAATATTCAGTGATTCACCTAACCTTTTTCAGTATTGGGGCTCTGCCGGGTACACTGCAATTTCCTCTTTGTGTATTAAGTCATGACTAATGGAGGGGGGAGGCCTCCAACTGTGTTTTACTCCAACACAAAGCTATGGGATTTCAATAGGTCTCGGCCTGTTGGGCAATGTGAGGTTTGAGTCTTCCCTGCTCAAATGAGTGGGGCTCCTAGAAGTTATGAAGGGACTTCCCTTGGGACTTGTTTTAACAGATTACAGTGGTCACAGAAATTAGAGGGTAGTTTCCTGTTTTGTTTTGCCATCTTGGGATGGCTATGAAAATCTTACCTCTGACAGAAGGAAAATGTTCACAGGGTTGATTAATTATTACGCAGAATTCAATGAAGATAATTGGGCAACCAACCGAATCAGATGGGAAGATAGGTAGGCACTGATGACATAAGTTTAAATTCTAGGTCTACAGGTAAAGTTTTGTAAAAGGCCCATCCCAAAGATACCTGTACTGGGGCCTCATTTGCTGGACAGTCTTCTCCAGCACTAGCAATTCCAACCCCAGATGAGGTGACCAAATCCACAGGGTGAAGGAGGGAGGCACAAAGCTCTGTTAATGACATACACATGAAAAATAAAACAGAACTTTATGATTTGTAACTATTATGTAGACACATTAACAAAAGCTAAACCACCTTGAATAGCTCAAAAACCCTGCCCATGTGGCTGTTGGCATCAATATTCCACATGAGATTAAAATTATTTCCCAAGCTGCATAGCCCCAGACCCAATTGATATTTTGATAACTTGATTAAAAATTTCCCAGAAGTCTGTTAGATTCAGGAAACACTCTGTGGTGTAGGTGAGGATTTGTTTTTGCAAGGGAAACTTTTGGCCCCCATGAACACACTAGCCAAAACTCATTCACATGATTCTTCCTCCATCCTTTCTTTGTACAAGTGCCAAGTGAGTATCTGTTTAGAAGCGTAGCGTTGTGTTTTTCTTTTCTCTGGGTGGGTTCACATGTGCCAATTTTTACATTGCTTTATATTCTCCACTCTGAGTTAATTTGGGCTCCTTAGCATAATCAGAAGGGTTCATTAAAAAAAAAAAATTCAATGACGGATGTGGTGGTACACATCTGTTATCTCAGCCCTCTGGAGGCAGAGGCAGGAGGATCATCTCAAGTTCGAGACAAGCCTGGTCTACATAGCAAGTTCCAGGCCAGCCGGTTCTACATCTCAAGACCCTCATCTCCAAAAGCCATAGAAGCTGCTTTAATTAAAAATAAGAAGCAATAGCCTGGTGGTGGTGGTGGTGGAGGGGGGTTAGGATATGGCTTGTGGTCTCTTAACTAACAAACGAGTTTGACAGTCCTTTGGCCAGCTCACTGTGGACAGAAGAAATGAGCCCCCTAGAGAGAGATGGGTCGCTGTCCAAGCGATGAAACTCCATTCTCCGGGGATGCCCCTAGGCTCCCAAGCCTAGGCCCCACGGCAGGTCTCTGGGGATCCTTCCCCTCCTTGCAAGACACCTAAGGTCCCCCGGGGTCGGTGTCTTCCAATGCACACCGCGGTGCGGGGCCGGCCGCCTCAGGCTCGCCACCTCCAGGTCGTTGCAACAAATATCTTTTCCCCTCCTCGGGGCCCCAGAGCGAGGCCGCCTCCCGTCTCCCTCCCTGCCGGCGGGGGCCCTTTCCCAGCCGGGGATCACCAGCAGCAGCAGCAGCAGCAGCAGCGGCGGCGGCGGCGGCAGCCGGGGCAGCGGTGGCAGGAAGCGAAGCCCTTGTTGATGCTGTTCCCGTGGCGCGCCTCCCCGCCCTCCGGCGGCCCGCCCGGCTCTTCCCGGCTTCTGAACGTCCCCCCGCCGCCCCCGACACACCACCTCCGCGCCTGCGCACTGCCCCGCGGGGGGGCGGGGCTCAGATTCCTGTCAGCGGCGGCGGCGGTGGTGGCGGTGACGGCGGCGGCGACCGTCAGTTTTCGCTGAGGAGAAGCACGAAACGGACCCGTTGGCTCTCTTCTCCCTCCCTTTCCCCGCCCCGAGCCTCTCTTCGGACTCGCCGAGAGAATCAGTCCCCCGTGGAGTTTCACTCCGTCTCCTTCTTTTTCTTTTCTTTTTTTTTTTTTCTTCTTTTCGTCGGTCCTCGGCCGGGTGGAAGTCACTGCCCTCGACGAGGAGGAGAGGAGGAGGAGGAGGAGGAGGAGGAGGCTAGCCGCCCTCGCCTCTCGCCGGCCCCCCCACCCCGGTTCGGTGCCCGCGGTTCCCGGAGAGGAGGTGCCGCCGCCACCGCCGCTCCCCCCCTCCCGCTGCCCTCGGGCCGGGCTGGGTCGAGCTGCGATGCCCTCGGACTTCATCTCCTTGCTCAGCGCGGACCTAGACCTGGAATCGCCCAAGTCCCTGTACTCGCGAGGTGAGGCAGGCTCGGGGGGTGGCGGGGGCTGGTTGGTTGGTTGGGGGGACGAGGGAGGGAGGGATGGGGCGTGGGGGCGGGGAGGAGCCGGCGCCGGCGGCACCGCGGGGGGTCCCCCGTCGGGGGACCCCGGACGAGTCTGGGCTCGGGAACCGGCCCAGGGTGTCGGCGGCGGCGAACGGGGTGGGGGGGGTGTTGGAGGTGGCGGCGGCGGTGATGATGGATGGCGCGGAGGGGCCGGCCCCTCCCCCGCGGAGCCGCACGCCGCCGGGGTGCGGGGTGTGTGTGTGTGTGTTGGGGGGGGAAGCTTCGAGTCCGTCGGCACCCTCCTCCCTCCCCACCCTGATCACCACCCCCGGGAGGCGGCTTCTCTCTGCGCTACCGATGGCCCGGGGAGCTGTCGCCCGATCGGTCCGGTGCCCGCCACCCACGGGCGAGTGGCCCGCTCTGGCCTCCCTCCCCTACCCTCCCCCCCCCCCCCCGACTCCGGGGATCACCCTGGACTGGGCCCCGCGCCGCGGGGCCGCTGCGATCCGGACGCCGCCGCTCCGCTTCCCCCGGACTCTCTTCCTCCGCTAAGTTGTTCCCACCCCCCGTCCCCCCAACCCGGCGCGGCGTGGCCCCCCAGAGGGCTGGGAGCGAGCGCGGGGTCACCATCTTTCCTCTCCTTTGGGCTTGTTTGTGCGCCGCCGTCCCACCCCCACCCCTCTCCGGCCTAGTCCAGTCCCTCCCCTCGTCGGGACGGCCCCCCTCGACCGAGCGTTCTTCCTTTTCTCGTCATCTCCTGGCTGGAAAGGGCCCGAAATTTCTTTTCTGTTTCTCTTTTCCCACCTCCGTGGCATTCTGATGACTTCTCCCTCTCTTTTTACAAAGATCGGGGCACTCTCCCTGGATTAGTTTTATTTTTTATTTTTTATTCCTGTTCTTTTTCCCTGGAGTGCCCCTCCTGGCTCAGGCGCAGACGCTGTCCTTTGAGAAATTTCTCTTTGCTGTTCAAGGGTTCCTTGCAGGAAAGGGGCAATGGATAGAGATTCCTCTTTTAAAAACTCTTGGCTAAGCCCTGCAGGGGATTCCCAGCATTAAGCTCTGAACACTTGAGGTGAGCTCTGCAGGGGTTAAATTCCTATACTGGACACCACAACAAAGTGTCAAAACAGGTTCCCCTCTGCAAGGGACATCAAACCAAAAAATAGTCCGCACTACTTTCCTACACTGGTGGGTTGTTGACTGTACTTTTCACCACATTAAAAAATGCGACAGGGAACTCTTTTTCTGAGAAATTCAGCGCTTCCCAATGGTTAGATGGTATGTTTGGTTTTATGTCACCCATCGCTGATTCCTCCTCCCCTCCCCAATAGGAAGACTCACATTAGTGTAATTTATCAGAGTGACTGACATGGTTTACTCTGGAAGGTAGTGGACTAAGACTGACTTGAGTTTGTACACTGAGTCCTACTTAGTAACTGGTAGCCATTGTCTTTGCTCTGAGGAGTTTAGTTGGCAGTTACCCTGTAGGGTGTTTTTCAGATATTACCTGAAGAGCTTTATAAATATTGTAGTCATGATTGTCTGAAGGAAGAGACAATATCAAGAGATGATTCTTAGAATAGGGTTGATGTGGTAAAATTGAGTGCTAAAAATAGTCAAGACAGTAACACCATTTGGGCAGTAATCATCAGATAATTTTCCATGAAACAAATGCTTTATCAAAATCTAAGTTTAGCTTGGAGACCATTATAGAGGCAATCATGTTCCTATTGCAGGGAATATACTAAAAAATATGGACTTTAGCTCTTAAAAATACATGATAGTTACATAAGAGATGTACACTATCCTTAGCACTTTTTCATTCAGCATAAAAAGTACTTAATGCTTTTTGTGTTTTTCAGATTCTCTGAAGTTGCACCCATTACAGAATTTTCATAGAGCTGGACTATTGGAAGGTCAGCAAAGTGAAATTTTTAAAGCATATTGTGTTAGTATGCAAAGACTTTCTCTGAGATGGAATTTAAAGAAATGGGAAAGTGTTGAAACTTTGCAAACTCACACAATGTTGTTTTCCCCTAAAGAGCCTGATCCTTCTTTTAGAGCAGTTCAGTGGGTTTTTTTCTTCCTGTGTTTGAAGTGCTCTGGCTATTGTATCTGTTTTGAGAAGCCTTGGAAAAAACACTTAAAATCATTTAAAATTGTGTGTTGGGTGTTGTACTTTAGAATTCCAGATCTTAATTCTGCCTTTTTACACACAAAGTGAACGTTCAAAAATTCAAAAATCAAGGTATGAGTTAGTAACTACAATAGTGGTAGCAAACATACTTAGTTTGAAAATTCCAAATTCAAAAGTTGTGGATGTTGTGCATTTCAAACTGATAATGAAATTCATTTGCAAGTGTGTTGATGTTATTTTTATTGCATTATATATTTAAGAATAAGAGAAGCCAACTAATAGAGGTGATTAAGCTATGCTTAGAACAAAAGAAGGCCTTTAGAAAGTTCTGGAAATGTTAATAAGCTCTGTACAATAAACAGCTGACAATTACTTCAGAAAACTATTGTTTTTAGTAAACATTTCAGGGCATGAGATACTCTTTGTGTTGTCTACTTTAATATTTTTTTAATTTAATTTTTTTTTTTTTGAGGTAGGGTCTTTCTCTAGACTATGCTGACTTGGAATTCTCTGTGTAGTCTCAGGGTGGCCTCGAACTCATGGCAGTCGTCCTACCTCTGCCTCCTGAGTGCTGGGATTAAAGGCATGTGCCACCATGCCTGGCAAATAGTCTTTCTTTTGAAGGTTTCATGTTTAGTAAGGCTGGAGAGATGGCGTAACGGTTAAGCACTTGCCTCTGAAGCCTAAGGACTCCGGTTTGAGGCTCGATTCCCCAGGACCCACAATAGCCAGATGCACAAGGGGGTGCGTGCATCTGGAGTTTGCAGTGGCTAGAGACCCTGGTGTGCCCATTCTCTCTCTATCTGCCTCTTTCTCTGTTTACCTGTCTGTCACTCTCAAATAAATAAATAAAAATAAACACAAAGTTTTTTAAAGGTTTCATGTTTAACTTCTTTGATTCCTGATATTGGACAGCAAGGATATTAAGTTATCTATTATAGAGATGAGATATAGGCTGATTAATAGACTAAAGTGAACAAAAGTTCCAGAGCAGCAGAAATAATGCTTTCTGTGTTGTAGTCAGCACTCCTTACCAAGCCAAGGTGCCACTATTAAGTATATACGTCTAGCAGCATAAGCATTTTTATAGACTCATTTAAAAAGGTCCCAAATATTTAACTGTGACTTGAATATAGGTTTTTCCTCCCTTAGAGGTAGCCTTGTGAGTGCAGTGTGTGTGTGGGGTCAAAGTGGGTATTGTAATTGAGCTTAAGGTTGAATACCAGTTTAGCAACTTCTTGAGCTCTGTGACCTGGGGCAAATGATCGTCTCTAAACTTTAATATTCTTTCTACAAAAATGTGTCTTTCTTTAGTTAGGTAGTGTTTATTAAAAGTGCCTCATATAGTTCCTGGCTTTATAAATGTGAGTTTAAAAAATATTTTATTCTGTTTGTTATTTTGAGAGAAAAAGAGGCAGATAGAGAGAATGGGTACACTCCAGGGCCTCCAGCCACTGCAAATGAATTCCAGATGCATGGGCCTCCTTGTGCATTTGGCTTACATGGGTTCTGGGGAATCGAACCTGGGTCCTTTGACTTGCAGGCAAGTGCCCTAACCTCTCAGACATCTATCTTTCCAGCCTGAGTTTGTTTTTTTAACTTCAGCATTGGCTATTCTAACTGTAATTTGGAGCATATAAAGGACTCTCAAATGTTTTGTTGTTTTTGTTTGTTTTGTTGTGTTTTTGGACGTAGGGTCTTGCTCTAGCCCATCTAACCTGGAATTCACTATGTAGTCTCAGGCTGGCCTCGAATTTATGGCGATCCTCCTACCTCTGCCTCCCGAGTGCTGGGATTAAAGACATGTGCCACCACACCTGGCATGACTCTCAAATGTCTAATTGTATTTGTATATGTAAGAAACCCATAAGTATACATTAGTGTGACAGTAAAATATATTCTTTTAATATTTTATTTTTATTTATGTATTTGAGAGAGGGAAAGAGGCAGAGTGAGTGAGAGAGAGAATGGGCATGCTAGGGCTTCCAGCCATTGCAAACGAACTCCAGATGCATGTGCCACCGCTGCATGTCGCTTATGTGTGTCCTGGGGAATGGAACCGAGGTCCTTTGTTTGCAGGCAAGCACCTTAACCGCTAAGCCATTTCTCCAGCCCCAGTAAAATATTTTTGAAAGCTATAATCTGAACATTTAAAAGTGTATTTTGGTGATATAGATTTCTTTTTCTTTCTTTCTTTCTTTTTTTGTTATTAAGGTGGGGTTTCTCTCTAGCCCAGGCTGACCTGGAATTCACTATGTAGTCACAGGGTGGCCTTGAACTCACGGTAATTGTCCTACCTCTGCCTCCCAAGAGCTGGGATTAAAGGTGTGTGCCAACATGCCTGGCTTTTTTTTTAGGTTTTTGAGATAAGGTTTCTCTTTATCTAGCCCAGGCTGACCTGGAATTCAGTCTGTGATTTCTGGATTTTTGTCTTACTGTTTGTTCCAGCATTGTAGAATCATCTTTGCACTGTCCCATCCATTTCTTGGGCAACAAAGTAATCATAGAGATTATCAGACAGGAGAAAGGTATGAAAAAAAAAGTGTTAATTATTTAACGATATATTTTTAGTGAGTTGATAGAAATGTAGCCATTTATTTATTTATTTTTAAAATTATTTATCTTGAGAGAGAAAGAGGGGGAGAGAGAGAGAAAGAGAAAATGAGTGGTTCTTCTGGGACCTGTAGCCACTGCAAGTAAACTCCAGACACACATGCCACCTTGTGCATCTGGCTTTATGTGGGTACTGGGGTATCCAATCCTGGGCTATTAGGCTTTGTAGGCAGGTGCTTTAACCACCTACCTATCTCTCCAACTCATTGACAGTTTTTTTTAAATTTCATTTTGGTTTTTTGAGATAAGGTCTCACTCTAGCCCAGGCTGACCTGGAATTCACTATGTAGTCTTAGGATGGTCTTGAACTCATGGTGATCCTCCTACCTCTGCCTCCCAAGTGCTGGGATTAAAGGTGTATGTTACCACATCTGAATGTAAAAATATTTTTACTTATTTGAAAACCAAGTGTCGGGGAGAAGGAATGGGTACACCAGGGCCTTTTGCCACTGCAAATGAACTCCAGATGGATGCACCATTTGTGCATCTGGCTTTATGTGGATACTAGGGAGTCAAATCTGGGCTGTCAGGCTTTGCAAGCACTTGCCTTAAATGCAAAGTATCTGTCATAAGAAGGCTGTCACTTGTTTACTGAAGTATTTATGTCATCCGTTATTATTATTATTAATTTTAATTAATTTTATTTCATGGAGAAAGAGGAAGGGGGAGAGAGAGAGAGAGAGGGAGGATGGGCACGCCAGGGCCTCCAGCCACTGCAAACGAACTCCAGATGCATGCTCCCCCTTGTGCGTCTGGCTAATGTGGGTCCTGGGGAATTGAACCCGTGTCCTTTGGCTTTGCAGGCAAATGTGTTAATTGCTAAGCCATCTCTCCAGCCCTTCATTGTTATTTTTAACCTTTTGACTTGGACATTTTATTTTTTATGTTTTTAAATTTTTATTTGTTTATTTGCAAACAGAGAGAAATAGAGGAGAGAGAGAGAGAGAGAAAGAGAGAGAGAGAGAGAGAGAGGGAGGGAGGGAGGGAGGGAGGGAGGGAGGGAGGGAGGGAGGGAGAGAATGTGCATGCCAGAGCCTTTGGCCACTGCAAATGAACTCCAGATGCACGCACCCCTTGTGCATCTGGCTTACATGAGTCCTGGGGAATCGAACCTTGGTTCTTTGCCTTCACAGGCAAGTGCTTTAACTGCTAAGCCATCTCTCCAGCCCTGACTTGGACATTTTGAAAAGTGACAAAAGTAGAATAAAATATGTAAACCTTGGGGCTGGAGAGATGGCTCAGTGGTTAAGGTGCTTGGATTGCAAAGTCTAGGGACCTGGGTCCTGCAAAGCCTAACTGGGTTTGGTAACCCAGTGCCTACATAAAGCCAGATGCACAAAGTGTCACGTGTATCTGGAGTTCATTTGCAGTGGTTAGAGGCCCTGGTGCACCCATTCTGTCTCTGTGTCTGCTTGAAAGTAAATAAATAAAAAATAATTTAAAAATGTAAACCTGTGTACACCTATCATCAGGCTTTGACAAAGATCAATGTAGCTTCTTTTATATTCTCCCTTCTCTGAAGCTGGATTATTAAAAATAAACCCTAGATACAATTTCACAGCTATCCTATTATCTTTGTCTCCTGAGTGCTGGGATTAAAGGTGTGTGCCACCATGCCTGGCCACTGCCCACCCCCCAAGAACTACACATTCTAGTTTCTTTGAGCAATCTTGTTTTCACTGCTTTTTAAGATAAAGTACGTCAGGAGGCTATTGCATCTAGTGTATCAATATTCTCTGGTTATGTTAATATTGTGGTCTAAATTAGATATGGTGACTGGCAACTGTAATTCTACACTCTTGAGATTGAGGCAGAATTTAAAGCAAACCTGAGATGGATACCTAGTGAGTCCCAGAAGAGGCTGGGCTCCAAATATGTGAGACCTTGTCTCAAAACAACAGCAACAACAACAAACTAAAGCAAAGGGTAGTCGAAAGTTGAACAACAGATAACTACAGAATACCATGTGCCAGGAACTTGAAAAAGCCTAAGGACCCCTGTTAGAGTCCCCAGGACCTACATAAGCCATAAGGAGGCACACGCATCTGTAGTTTGCTCGCAGTAACTGGAGGGCCTGGCATATCTATTCTCTCTCTCTCTCTGTCAGCTTGCAAATAAATGAACAAAAATTGAAAAAAAAAGTCCTTACTGTTTAGCTGAATTTGAATTTAATCTATGTATTAAAACAGTACTGGTCCTTCTTATATATTTTATTTATTTATCTGAGAGAGACAGAGAAAGAGGGAAGGAGAGAGAGAAAGAAAGGAGGAGAGAGGGAAGGCATTAATGGGCACACCAGGGCCTCCAGCCACTGTAAATGAAACTCAGACACATGTGCCACCTTGTGTGTCTGGCTTGTATGGGTACTGGGGAATCTAACCTGGATCCCTAGGCTTTGCAGGCAAGCGCCTTAACTGCTAAGCCATCACTCCAACCCTGCTGGTCCTTGTTATCACACTTATATTTAATATGATGATTGCCTGACAATAGGAAATGGGGTGTTTAGTTAATTAATGTGGTAATAAACACAGTGCCATTAAAATGTTTTTCATGGCCTCATAATTATATGCTGCTCTGTAATCCCAGCATTTGGGAGGCTAAGGCAAGAATATTACAAGTTCAAGGCCAATTTGGGCAGCTTTGTGAGAACCTGTCTTAAAATAGAAGTAAAGCCAGGCATGGTGGTGCATGTCTTTAATTCTAGCACTCTAGAGACAGAGGTAGGAGGGTCCCCATGAGTTCAAGGCCAGCTTGGGACTACAGAGTGAGTTCCAGGTCAGCCTGAGCTAGAGTGAGACCCTGTCTCAGAACAAAACAAAACAAAAATAGAAGTAAAATAAAAGGACTGGGTACATAGTTCAGTGGTAGAGTGATTGAGGCCCTAGGTTCAATCCATAGTACCAAACAAATAATAAAATCCCCTTTAAGACAAAAATCATCACCAAAGAAATGATGCTAAAGGAAAGTAAGCAAATAGACTAAGAAACAGGTCATGTTAAATATATAGAGGTTTAAAACAAATAGTAGAAAACTATAGCTAGAACAGGAAAAATAATACAGTTGGAAGAAACAGAAGAACAGTACATTAAAAAATTTAAATACTTTTCAAAGCAGAAGGGATTTCATGATGGAAGGCTGGAAATAAAGCTGTATGATAGAGTATATTTGTAGCATACGTGAAGTCCTGAGTTCTGTTTCTAGCACTTGGGTGGGGGCAGAATCCAAAAAACAAGAGATTAATGATAAATCAAATTAGAGCTACATAACATTTTCATGTAGTGTTGCACTCAGGGCTTTGTAGTACGTAAGCATTGTACCTCCATGCTATCTCTTCAGCCCTGATTTTATGGACTATTTCTCACTTGCCATTAAGCCTGAGTTCTTTGCCAAGCGTCACATTAGTATGGTAAAGTTGGAACCTAAATATGTAAGGAAATGTATGTATGTATGTATGTATGTATGTATGTACCTTGATAAAAAGGGTTTTCTTAAAATAACATTAGCAATTTACTGATTTTTTAATAAACTATATTTTTAATTAATTAATTTATTTGGGGGGCACATAGAAGGAGAGAATGGGCATGCCAGGGCCTCCAGCTACTGCAAACAAACTCCAGATGCATGCACCACCTTGTGCATATGGCCTATGTAGGTCCTGAGGAATCAAACCTGGGTCCTTTGGTTTTTTAGGCAAGTGCCTTAACTGCTAAGCCTTCTATCTTTAGTCCCAACTATATATATTGTTTTTTTGAGGTAGGGTCTCACTCTGGTCCAGGCAGACTTGGAATTAGTGTCTCAGGGTGGCCTCAAACTCACGGTGATCCTCCTACCTCTCCCTCCCGGGTGCTGGGATTAAAGGCGTGCGCCACCACACCTGGCTTCCCAATAATATTTAAAATTCTTTTCTTTGTTTATTTGCAAGCAGAGAGAGATACCAAGGGCATGCCAGAGCCTCTAGTTGCTGCAAACAAATGTCAGATGCATGTGCCCCTTTGTGCATCTGGCTTTACTTGGGTATTGGTTAATCGAACTCAGGTAGTTAGGTTTGGCAGGCAAGTGCCTTAACTGCTGGACCATCTCTCAAGCTCCCTATTGAGAAAAAATTTATAAATAAATTTTTATTTATTAATCTGCTGATTGATACCTAGAAAACCAAAAGTATTATGATAAAAATGATGTTCAAACATGCCTGAAGTCATAACTAGTTTATGTCAGCTTATTGCCAATGTATTGTATTTCTAAATTGCTATCATGTTTCTCTCTCTTGTTTTCTTATTTATTTTTGTTTTTTCCAAGTACAGTTTCACTCCAGCCCAGACTCTTCTGGAACTCACTCTGTTGCCTAGGCTGGCCTTAAACTCACAGTGTTCCTCTTACCTCAGCCTCTTCAATGCTGGGATTAAAAGGCATGCACCACCACTCTTTGAGACAGGTTAGCCTCATAGTTGAGGAAAATGACATTGAACTCCTGATCCTCCTGCTTTTCCCTCCCAGGTTCTGGGAATACAAGTGACACATTGTAATTACTTTTGTATGTTTTTCATAACTCTGCTTGTATTATTTTCATTCAGCACTAGACTTCTAATGCTTATTACAGGTGGGTAGAAATCCAAATTCTAATCACATGTTCATGGCCTGTCCTTTTTGAAATGTTTTATTCATTTACTTGTTTGATTGAGAGGGAAAGAGAGAAAGAGAGAAAAGGAGAGGGAGAGAGAATGAATGTGTATCTGTGTATGGGCACACCAGGGCCTCCTGCTATTTATTGCAAATGAAACTCCAGATGCTACATGTGCCAGTGTGCATCTGCCTTTATGTGGTACTGGGAAATCAAACTGGGGCCATCAGGTTTTGCAATAAGCCCCTTTAATTCACTTTTCAAAACACTATTTATTTATTTATTTATTTATTTATTTGAGAGAGATAGAGACCATACGAGTTGCAGGACCTCTTGTCACTGCATATGAACTCCAGATGCATATGCCACTTTGTGCATCTGGCTTTATATGGGTACTGGGGAATTGAACCCAAGTCAGCAGGCTTTGAAAGCAAACACCTTTAACCACTGAGCCATCTATTCAGTCCTTATGCCCTCTTGACTGTAATATAATTAATTATTCTGCAAGTCCTCTAAAACTTGAAAATGGTACCTTAAAGAAAAACATTAACTAGCTGGGCATGGTGGCGCATGCCTTTAATCCCAGCACTCAGGAGGCAGAGATAGGAGGATTGCTGTGAGTTTGAGGCCACCCTGAGAATACATAGTGAATTCCAGGTCAGCCTAAGCTAGAGTGAGACCCTGCCTTGAAAAACAAACAAACAGACAAGAAAAACATTAACTAAATATGATCAATACTGTATAAAAGTACCTATTTTTTCTTTTATAATAATAATTTTCTTTGCAAGAAGAGAGATAGAGAAGGAGAAGGGGTGCATCAGGGTCTACAGCAGCTGTAAATTGACTCTAGGTGTATGCGCCACTTTGTGTATCTGGCTTTATGTAGGTGCTGGGGAATTGAACTTGTGTTGATAGACTCTCCAGGCAAGCTCCTTAACTGTTAAACCATCTTTCCAGACCCCTGCTTTAAAAAATATCTTTGAGTTTTTATTTATTTTTGTGGGTGTTTTAAATTAATTTTTTTATTAACAACTTCCATGATTGTAAACAATCATATTCCATGGTAGAATTCCTCTCTATATCATATCCTTTCCCCATCTCAATCAGCCTCTTTTATTTTGATGTCATGATCTTTTCCCTCCTATTATAATGGTCTTGTGTAGGTAGTGTCTGGCACTGTGAGGTCATGGATATCCTGGCCATTTTGTGTCTGGAAGAGCATGTTGTAAGGAGTCCTGCCCTTCCTATGGCTCTTACATTCTTTCTGCCACCTCTTCTGCAGTGGACCTTGAGCCTTGGAAGATGTGATAGAGATATTACAATACTGAGCACTCCTGTCACTTCTTTAGCACCATAATGCCTTCTGAGTCACAAGGTCGCTGCCATCTGAAAACAGAAGGTTCTCTACCAGAAGTGAGAGTAGCATTAATATATGCATATGTACAGTAAGAGAAGTGCTAACATGGCAGTTTGATGAGCACAGTATATACATTTAGCCAGACAACAGCAGACGTTACACCCCTAGGGCTCATGACTACCCCTGTTGTAGGTTTTCAGTATCAGGGATGTATTCCCTCCCAAGGAGCGGCCTCCAGTCCAATTAGAGGGCAGTTGATTTCCACCATGACAGACGTGCCACTATTGCACCTGTTGGCTCATTTGGCCTGGCTGGCAATATATAGGGCTTGCAGTGTCCACTGTTAAGTATCTTCACTGGTGATTTCTCTCTCTCCCATTTAACTGCATGGAGTGTGGCTTTTTCCAGCTTTCTGTCAGCTGGTCTATATGGAGGAGGTTTTCAGGTCAGCTCCAGCAGGATTTCTCAGTGGCCTTGCAGCCCATGTATGTGGAGTCTTCAGCAATAGGGTCTTACCATCTATTCCTGATGGGAAACCAAGAGCCTTGGCAATGGCCTGTAATGTTCTGGGGGCATCAGGGACCTCCCTGGCCAACAACTCACTGGAAGGTATCCTATCCCTGGCACTGACAATTTTCTAGTAACAATCTACAGCTTGTGAGTGTTCCATTGCCCAAAAAAGTAGGTTTCCATATGATTTATTTATATCCTCTTAGATTTTGATTAGCCTTCCCTTCACCTTTCCTTTACTCAGTCTCTTCCCCTGACCTCACTTAGGCCTTTCTATCCCAATTAAGCTGTTCTTCTACTCTTTAACTGCTGAACCATCTCTGTAGCCACCCACTTTTAAAGATATCTATAAGAGTTTTTATTTTTTTTAATAATTTTTTATTTTTGTTTATTTATTTGAGAGAGAAAGAGTGGGCATGCCAGGGCATCCAGCCACTGCAGGTGATCTCCAGATGCATGTGCCACTTTGTGTATCTGGCTTACATGGGTCCTGGGGAATCAAACCTAGGTCCTTTGGCTTTGTAGGCAGGCACCTTCTTAACTGCTAAGCCATCTCTGCCACCCAAGAGTTTTTAATTTTTTTTAAAAAATTATTTGTCTGTATCACGTGAGTGTTGGGATTATAAGTGGCTGCCATACCTACCTAGCACTTACTTGGGTCATGAGTATCCAAACTCTGGTCTTCACTCTTGTATGGCAAGCTTTTATCCACTGAGCTATCTACCCAACCCCCAAGATATTCTTCAGTAGAATTTTTGCTTGTTGTTTTTTCTTGCTATTGGCTAAGATTTTGTCTCAAGTAACATAAAAGAGATTAATATTGTCTTTCCTTTGCTGTTAATAAAAATCCAAGGTCAAAAAAACTAACAAGTTACAAGCTAGCACTTAAAAACATTCCTTTATAGCTGGGATTGGTGGAACATGCCTTTATTCCCAGCACTTGGGAGACTTGAGGTACAAGGATTTCCATGAGTTGAAGATCAGCTTGGCCTACAGAGTGTTTCCATGTCAGTCTGGGTTAGTGTGAGACTCTGCCTTAACCCTCCCCCATAACAAAAACGCATTTAAAGGAAAAAGTATAGCTTTATTTTATTTTTTTCAAGGTGGGATCTCACTGTAGCCCAGGATGACCTGGAATTTACTATGTAGTCTCAGGGTGGCCTTGAACTCACAGTGATCCTCCTACCTCTGCCTCCCCAGTGCTGGGACTAAAGGCGCATGCCACCATGCCTTGCCAGCTTTAGCTTTAACCTGATGTTATAAGGGATCTTCTTCTCCCCTCAATCAAGACAGGGTCTCTTGTAGTTCAGGCTGCCATCGAACTGGTTATATAGCTGAGAATGACCTTGAACTCCTGGTCCTCCTTCTGCCTCCCAGTGGTGGGATTATAGGTGTGACCACCACACTGCCTTATTTTTCCTTTTTGGCTACAATGGGGATTGAGTTTAGGGCATTGTACATGCTATGCTACTACTCTACGTTGAGCTGTATTCCAATCCCTCTTACTATATAAATAAGCAAACTGAAGCGTCTATTGTTATAATATTATTATAAATGAGCTAATAGAAGAAGGAGGGTTTATTAATTTTCCTAAGGTTGCATAGTACTCAGTGTTACAGTTACTTTCTTGTTACTGCAACAAAACACCCAACCAAAAGCCACTGATGAGAGGAAAGTTATTTTATTTTTATTTTGGCTCACAGTCTTAAGAGAAAGCTTCATGATGGCCTGGGAAAACATGGCATAAACAGGGGCTGGACAGTAGCTGCAAAGTGAGCTGACCTCAGGTAAGGAGGAACTGGCTATAACTTCCCTAAGCTTGCTCCCAACAACATACCTCCTCCAACAAGGCTCCACCTCCCAAATTATCATCAGGTGGGGACCAACTATTCAGAACACATGAGTTTCTGGGGGGCATCTGATTCAAACCATCACACTTAAATGAACAAGGCTTGCATTTGAACCTCAATAGTTTTACCCTAGTTACAAACTTAAATATGTAGCCTCTTAAAATACAAATATTTTCTAATTGGCATTTATACTTTGGATCCTATTAAGGTTATACCTACTGTTCAGATGTTTTAACAATTTGCATAAGATTTTATTTAAATTTTAAAAATTAAGAAAATTTAAAAATATTTATTTATTTGAGAGAGAGAGAAAGAGGCAGAGGGAGGGAGGGAGAGAGAGAGAAAGAGGGAGAGAATGGGCACGCCAGGGCATTCAGCCATTGCACATGAACTCCAGATGCATGAAAAGTAGAAGGATAAGCAGAAGTCACCACCTGTGAGAATTTAGAAATGGAGGTGTTGGGCTGAGGATATAGTTCTGTGGTAGAGCACTTGCCTGGTATATGCACAAGGCCCTGGATTCAGTCCTCAGTACTACAAAAATGAGTGAATGAAGGAATAGAGGTAGGTAGGGCACTTGTTTGCTTTGGCAGTACTTTTATGGAATCATGGAAGCCTGTTTTCACTTTATCTTGTTTCTGCTGGTATGTTTCAGAGATGAAGGACATTTGAGAAGAGGTGGGCAACAAAAGAAATAGTACCAGTAGGAGCTTTAGGAATTAGTTTTCTTATTTGCTATGGTTGGTTTCTTCAGTTTTAGAAAGTTCTGTGTTGGGAATTAGAATTTTTCATTTCTTGCTTAGGTTTGGCCCTGAGAACTTGAGGGAACTCATATTTCTCTTCACTAAAAACATTGTCACTCATTGTTTTCTTAGGTGTTATGAGAAAAACAAGTGAAATAATGTTGGTGGGCTTTTAAAGCTATAAATTGCTTTCGACAATTATATTTTGTTGTTGTTTTGTTTTTTTTGAGGTAGGGTCTCACTCTAGCTCAGGCTGACCTGGATTTACTATGTAGTCTCAGGGTGGCTTCAAACTCACAGTGATCCTTCTACCTTTGCCTCACAAGTGATGGGATTAAAGGCATGCGCTACCACACCCGGCATGATATATATATATATATATATATATATATATATATATATATATATATTTTTTTTTTTTTTTGAGTTGCTTTTTTTTTTTTTTAATCAAGGCCAGGTATTCAGATTTTAAATCACTGGAAAGAACTTCTCAACAAGTCAAACCAAGAGGGATTGGTAATCTATGAAAGGGAATTGATTATCTCTGTAGTTATAAGCAAGAGTCATCAATGGATGTGAGCTACAGACTACACATCCCCATGTAGTCTTCCAAAAAAGGCTCCAAACTTTTTTGAGTAGTCAACTGGTGCAGTAGGTATAACACTTTTACATTGGGTCTCATGAATGGACTCCAGTTAAAAAATAAACACAGTAAACACACTATAAAATTATTCAGGTCAAGTACTATTG
Organism: Jaculus jaculus; assembly: GCF_020740685.1. Classification (NCBI taxonomy): domain Eukaryota; kingdom Metazoa; phylum Chordata; class Mammalia; order Rodentia; family Dipodidae; genus Jaculus; species Jaculus jaculus. The sequence goes on along the minus strand of NC_059102.1, from coordinate 245,204,604 downwards.
ACAAAGGAACTTGATATCTGGAACTTACTCTAAATGACTCTAGGAGATAAAGGAAATGTGCTAAAAATATTTCTCACACTCACGGGTCCAGGCTTGTGAACCTGGGTATAAGGTATATAGCATATTATCGGAAATTTTTTTCTTTTTTAGGTTTCTTGTTTTTTTTTTTTTTGAGGTAAGGGCTCACTCTAGCCCAGGCTGACCTGGATCTCACTCTGTAGTCCCATGCTGGCCTCACACTCAGGGTAGGGCAATTCTCCTACCTCTGCTTCCTAAGAGCTGGGACTAAAGGCGTGCACCACCACACCGACCTGGCTTTCTCATCTTGCTTTTTTTTTTTTTTTTTCCAGTTCTGTACTATTCTTCTCTGAAAGATTGAAATTACTTCACAACAAAAGGTTAAATGCACTGAAAGCACATAAGATGATGTCTGCAATATTGTTATGGTTTATTTATTTATTTTTTTTTAGTTTGTGTGTGAAAGGAAGAGAGAGAGAAAATTGGTGTGCCAGGGCCTCTTGCCACTGCAATTGAACTCCAGACATGTGTGCCACTGTGTGTGCATGCGTGACATTGTGCACATGCACCACCTTGTGTGTCTGGCTTACATGAGTTCTGGAGAATTGAACCTGGATCCTTAGGCTTTGCAGGCAAGTCTGGGCGCAGCTATGCATGTCTGTAAACCCAGGCCTGTGGGAGGCAGAGACCAAGGAGTTGCTGGAGCTCAAATGACCCCCGAACAGCAGCTCTGGGCTAGTGAAAGATTCTTTGTGTGTGTGTGTGTGTGGGGGGGGGGGGGTTTCGAGGTAAGGTCTCACTCTAGTCCAGGCTGACCTGGAATTCACTATGTAGTCTCACTGGCATGATATTTTTATGTAGTCTTATTAACATACTTTTTTTCCCTCTTTATCTGTCCCCTCTACCTATGTGTTCATTTTCTCATTATTTCTACATTTTACTGGTTTTACTGTTACTTTTTGTGTCCTTTCTTTTTAGAGGTATAGAAGTACACTCAATACTTTTTTTTTTTTTTTGAGGCAGGGTCTTCTCACTCTAGCCCAGGCCAACCTGGAACTCATTCTGTATTCCAAACTGGTTTTATTTATTTACTTATTGTTTTTTTTTTTTTTCAAGGTAAGGTCTCACTATAACCCAGGCTGATGTGATGCCTTATGGGTCCAGGCTGGCCTTGAACTCAGGGTGATTCTCCTACCTCTGCCTCACAAGTGCTGGGATTAAGGGCGTGTGCCACCATGTGCCTGGTCTTTTATTTCTAAAATTTAATTAATTGCTGGGTGTGGTGCCACACACCTTTAATCCTAGCACTTGGGAGGCCGATGTAGGCGGATCACTATGAGTTCGAGACCGCCCTGAGACTACATAGTGAGTTCCAAGTTAGCCTGGGCTAGAGTGAAATCCTACCTTGAAAAACCCAGGAAAAAACAAACAAACAAAAAAACCCAAAATGAACAATTCAGTCATTTAGTGAACTAACCTCTTGTTCGGTTGATATTCCTACTCTAACCTTAGGTAACTATTGATCTGCTTTTCCTCACCATAAATTAGTTTGGACTTTTCTTAGTAACTCATACACAAATTTATATAACATATACTCTTTTAAGTTTTGTTGTTCAGTGATCATAACCTTCCAAAAGAAAACAGTTTTTGTTTGTTGTTTGTTTGTTTTTGTTTTTGAGTAGGGTCTCATTCTAGCCCAGGCTGACCTGGAATTCAGTATGTAGTCTCAGGGTGGCCTTGAACTCATGTCGATCCTCTCTCTGCCTCCTGAGTGCTGAGACTAAAGTTGTGTACTACCACACCCAGCTGGAAAAGTATTTTTAGAAGCTGTCATAGAGGTAGTTTTAGATTTTTTGAGGCATGACTTCCCTGAGGTTGGCCTCCAACTGATGATCCTCTTGCTTTAGCCTCCTAATGGGATTACAGGTATGTGCCATTATCCCAGGTAAGCTAGATATAGCATGTGGTATGTATGTATGTGTATGTATATGTACATATTACTCTGTGTGTGTGTGTATGGGCACACCAGGATCTCTTGCCATTGCAAATGAATGCCAGATGCTTATGCTACTTTAAAAAAATTATTTATTTATTAGAAACAGAGAGAGGGAGAGAAAGAGAGTGAGAATGGGGGCACCAGGGCCTCTAGCTACTGCAGACAAACTCCAAATTCATGTGCCACCATGTGCATCTGGCTTATATGGGACCTGGAGAATCGAACCGGGGTTCTTAGGCTTTGTAGGCATGCACCTTAACTGCAAAGCCATCTCTCCAGCCCTACTTTTTTTTTTTTTTTTTTGAGGTAGGGTCTACTCTGGTCCAGGCTGACTTGGAATTAACTATGTGGCCTCAGGGTGGCCTCGAATTCGTGGTGATCCTTGTACCTCTGCCTCCCAAGTGCTGGGATTAAAGGCATGCACCACCATGCCTGGCTTTATGCCACTTTTTGCTCCTGGCTTTACATGGGTGCTGGGGAACTGAACCTGGGTTGGCAGGCTTTGCAAAAAATGCCTTTAATCACTGAGGCCATTTCCCCAGCCTCCTCTTTTCCATCAATTTAATTTAACTTATTTATTTGAGAGAGAGAGAGAGAGAGAATGAATATAGGTATGACAGGGACTCGGGCCACTGCAAACAAACTCTAGATATTTCCTCCACCTTGTGCATCTGACTCATATGGGTACTGGGGAATTGAACCTGGGTCTTTAGGCTTTGCAGGCAAGTGCTTTAACTGCTAAGCCGTCTCTCCAGTCCCCTCTTTTCCATTTTTTTAAGTAAGAATTTACATGGTTAGTCATTCTGAAATGAAAACTTTACTGTTCCTAAACACAAATGTTCCCAAATATAAATATTTAATTTATAAGCCAGTAGTCTCTCCCTGCCTCCTTTTTTTTTGGACAGGATTTTCACTCTTTTGTCCAAGTTGGCCTCTGGAACTTGCTGTGTAATAGCCCATACTGGCCTTGAAAACTCTTATCATCATGCCTCAACCTCCAGGGTGTAGGATTTCAGACATGTGACACCATGCTTAGCTTTAAGACATTTTTTTCTTATATTGTGTGTATGTATGTATGGACACTCACCTGCCATGGCATCTGTGTGGAGGTCGGAGGACAACCTCAGGGTGTTGGTCCTTGCCTTCCACTTTGAGACAAGGTTTGTCTTGTTTGCCACTGCAAGCACTAGACCAGCAGGTCCTCCAGCTTCTGAATTCTTCTGTGCTTCTCATTGCTGTTGGCATGTTGGAGTTACAGACACATGAGTTGTTTGCATCTGACTTTATGTGAGTTCTGGGAATCTGAACTGCAGTCATCAGACTTGCACAGCAAGTACTTTTTTTTTTTGGTTTTTCGAGGTAAGGTTTCACTCTAGCTCAGGCTGACTTGGAATTCACTATATAGTCTCAGGGTGGCCTTGAACTCATGGAGGTCCTCCTGCCTCTGCCTCCCAAGTGCTGGGATTAAAGGCGTGCACCACCATGCCTGGCCTCCAAGTGCTTTTAATCATGGAGCCTTTTCCTCAGCTCCCATTCTTGTTGTTTTTACATTATTAACAATATTAGGCTGATATAGAGTGAATGAGTAGAAATATAAACACAGAATTTTATATATTTTTTTGAAATAAGGTTTCACTGTATCTCATTCTATTGTGCAGTCTGGCTTTAAACTTGTGTCAATCTTCCTGCCTAATCCTCCTTAGTTCTGAGATTACAGGTATGAGCCACAACCCTTAGCTCTGATTTATGTATTATATTTGAATTACAGAGGTTTTGGATAATAAATGAATAATAAATTTCATTAAAACACTCATTGAGGGGATATGGCTCAGTGGTTAAAGGCATTTGCTTGCAAAGCCTGCTCGCTTGGGTTCAATTCCCCAGTACCCAGATACAGGGGAATGCAGAGTGGTGTCGGCTCCCATGACAGTGGGACATGGAGCCAGGATAATCCCAAGCACTCAGGCCAGCTTGTCTTGACAGTTTGCAACCTTTTTGCTACAGCAGGGTTTGAAATCATGTCTCAAAGAAGGTGAAGCATAAATACCTTAAAGTTGTGTCCTTTGACTTCCATAGGCATGCCATGGCATGTACGTACACACACACACACACACACACACACACACACACACACACACACTAAAGTCCCTGCATTGCATTCATGGGTTTTAGGAGGAAATCTAAATTCCTGAAATCCAACTTCTGATTATCTTTTTTTAAAAACTGAGAAATGATGGGCTGGAGAAATGGCTTAGCAGTTAAGGTGCTTTTCTGCAAAGCCTCTGAATCCAGATTTGATTCCCCAGGATCCATATAAACCAGATGCACAAGGTAGCACATGTTTCTGGAGTTCATTTGCAGTGTTTGGAGGCCCTGGTGTGCCCATTTCTCTCTCTCTCTCAAACAAAATAAGAAGTAAAAAAAAAAACCCACAAAAAACAAAACTGAGAAATGATTCATGCAAATTCATTTTAACCATTTAAAATGTATAATTCGGTGTTTTTCAAAATAATATTCAGAATGTTATGCATTACAAATATCTAATTCTAGAACTTCTTTTTTGGTACTCTGGGTTGGACCTGGGGCCTTGAAAGTTTAATGAAGGCTCTACCACAGAGCTACTTCTCACCCTCTAAAACATCATCCCCTCAGAAAGAAATCCCTTACATTGGATTTGGTGATGTATACCTGTTACCCCAGAATTTAGGAGGCAGAGAGACAAGAGGATCAAGAATTCAAGTTTAGCCTGAAGCAGTTAGTGACTTTGAAGCCCTGTCTTAAAAAACAACCAAGCAAACAAAACTAAACATACTAAAAAGTCTTAAGGAGTCACTCAAATCTCTTCGTTCCCTAACACTAACAACCACTAATTAAATTACATTTTCTGTGGATTTGTCTTTTCTAACCTTTCATATAAAAAAGAATTGTACAATATGAAATGTTTTATAACTGATGTGTTTTCACTTTGCATGTTTTCAAGGTTCATTCGCACTTAAAAATTCTTTTTTTAGACATGGAGAGATGGCTTAGCAATTAAGGCAGTTGACTACAAAGCCAAAGGACCCAGGTTTGATTCCCAGATTGCACAAGACAGCACATGCATCTGGAGTTAGTTTGCAGTGGCTAGAGGCCCTGCCAAACCCATTCTCTCTCCCTTTATCTGCCTTCTTCCCTTTCTCTTTGATAAGTAAAAATAAAATGGTTAACTTTTTAAAAATTATTTATTTGCAGAGAGAGAGGGGAGAGAGACACAGAAGGAGAGAATGGGCACGCCAGGTTCTCTTGCCACTGAAAATGAACTCTAGATACATGTGCCATCTTGTGCATAATAAATCCTGGGCTGTCAGGTTTTGTAAACATGTGCCTGGACCACTGAGCCATCTCTCCAGTCACCATCATCCATGTTTTATTTATGAGCAATTTTAAGTGGCTGAGAGGAGTCCCAGGGTCCAAGCCTGTGATGGCTTGGTAATTAATTCTTTCGTTTGCTTTTTAAAAAAATTCTCAAAAATTTATTTGAGAGAGAGAGAGAGACAGAGAGAGAGAGACAGAGAGAGAGAAAGAATGGGTGCGTCAGGGTCTTCAGCCACTGCAAAAGAACTACAGACGCACATGCATTCGTGTACTTGTGTTCCTGTATGTCTGGCTTATGTGGGACATGGAGATTTGGACATGAGTTCTTAGGCTTCGCAGGCAAGCACCTTAACTACTAAGCTGTTTCTCTAGCCCTTGTTTGCTTTTTTATTTTAGGGACAGTAACTTACACTCTTTCAAATATTTTTATTTAGTTATTAGCCAGAGAGGGAGAGTGAGAGAAAGTGTGTATGTGTATGGGACCACCAGGGCCTCCTGCCACACAAATGACTTCTAGACATATGCCCCTTTGTGCTTCTGGCTTCATGTGGCTACTGAGGACTTGGTCTTAGGCCATCAGGGCATCAGGCTTTGCAAGCAAGCATCTTTGACAACTGAACCATCTCTTCAACCGTGCTTGCTCTTTTGTGTTTTTGAGGCAAGCCCAACAGCTGGCCCTTTGTGTATGTGTGTGTGTGTGTGTGTGTGTGTGTGTGTGAGAGAGAGAGAGAGAGAGAGAAAGAGAGAGAGAGGGAGAGAGAGAATTGATGTGCTAGGACCTGTAATTGTTCACTGTAATTGAACTCCAGACATGTGTATCACCTAGTGTACAAGTGTAGCCTTGCACAATTGCTTCACCTTGTACATCTGGCTTACGTGGGAGTTGGAGAATTGAACGTGATATCCATAGGCTTGGCAGGCAAGTGCCTTAACCGCTAAGCCATCTTGCCAGCCCTTGTTTGCTTTTTTGAGACAGTGTGTCCCTGTGTAGTTCAGTCTAGTATGGAACTATTCTTAGTATCCCAGTAATTCTTCTCTTTCTTTCTTTTCTTTTCTTTTTTTTTTGAGGCAGGGTCTTGTTCTAGCCCAGGCTGATATGGAATTCACTATGTAGTCTCAGGGTGGTCTTGAACTCTTGGCGATCCTCTTACCTTTGCCTCCCTAGTGCTGGAATTAAAGGCATATGCCACCACGCCTGGCTTCTAGTAATTACTTAAAAAAAATATTTATTTGAGAGAGAGGGAGAGAGAGAGAGGGGAAGAGGATGAACAAATGGGTATACTCGTATCTCTAGCCACTGCTAAGCAACTCCAGGCACATTTGCTACCTTGTGCATCTGGCTTTATGTGGGTACTGGGAAATTGAATCTTGGTCCTGGGACTTTGCAGCCAAGTGCCTTAACTGCTGAGCCTTCTCTCTAGCATCTGGAATTCATTTTAATGGCTAAATAATATTCCATTACATTGCTATGTACATTTGGGTTATCTGTTTATTCATTAGCTGATGGATAGTTGAGTTTCCACGTTCTGGCTGTTGTGTACAGTGATAGTGTGACCACTTGGTGCACATGTGTATGTAAATACACACTTTACAAAATTTATCTATTAAGCTACTATCATGAAAACAAATGATCATAAATGTTGGCGGGGATGTGGAAAAAGAGGAACCCTTCTACACTGCTGGTGGGAATGCAATCTGGTCCAGCCATTGTGGAAATCAGTGTGGAGGTTCCTAAAACAGCTAAAGATTGACCTACCATATGACCCAGCTATAGCACTCCTAGGCATATATCCTAAGGACTCATCTCATTTCCTTAGAAGTACGTGCTCAACCATGTTTATTGCTGCTCAATTTATAATAGCTGGGAAATGGAACCAGCCTAGATGTCCCTCAACCGATGAGTGGATAATGAAGATGTGGCACATTTATACAATGGAGTTCTACTCAGCGGTAAAGAAAAATGAAGTTATGAAATTTGCAGGAAAATGGATGGATCTGGAAAGGATTATACTAAGTGAGGTAACCAGAAAGCCAAGGGCCACATGTTCTCCCTCATATGTGGATCCTAGCTCCAGATGATTGGGCTTCTGCGTGAGAATGAAAATACTTAGTAGCAGAGGCCAGTAAGTTAAAGAGGAGATATAAAGGGAAGAGAAAGGAAGGGAGGAGGGTACTTAATAGGTTGGTATTGTATATATGTAAGTACAATGATTGAGATGGGGAGGTAATACGATGGAGAATGGAATGCCACAGGGGAAAGTGTGTGTGGGGGAGGGAGGGTATTACCATGGGATTTTTTTTTTTCCTAAAGTTTAACCAGGCCAGGCATGGTGGCAAACATTTTTTTTTTTAAATTTTTATTTATTTATTTGAGAGCGACAGACACAGAGAGAAAGACAGGTAGAGGGAGAGAGAGAGAATGGGCGCGCCAGGGCTTCCAGCCTCTGCAAACGAACTCCAGACGCGTGCGCCCCCTTGTGCATCTGGCTAATGTGGGACCTGGGGAACCGAGCCTCAAACCGGGGTCCTTAGGCTTCACAGGCAAGCGCTTAACCACTAAGCCATCTCTCCAGCCTGGGATTTTTTTTTATAATCATGGAAAATGTTAATAAAAATTAAATAAAAAAAAAAAGAGAATGTGATACTGGCTTTGTATCAGGTTACACCTAAGCATCTATTATATAATGACAAACTGATTTATAACTTCCAATAAACTGCAAAACACGTGAAAAAAAATTTATCTATTAAAAATACTTATTTGCAAGAAGAGAAAGATATAGAAAAGAAAGAGAGAATAGGTATACCAGGGCTCCAGCTTCTGCAAACAGAGTCTAGATACATGTGCCACTTTCTGCATCTGGCTTTATGTGGGTATTGGGGAATTGAATTTATGTTGTTAGGCCTTGCAGGCAAGTATTTTATCTGCCAAGCCATCTCTCCAGCCCCACACTTTTTACTTTTATAAGGAGAATACTGGTTCAAATGTAAAATTTGTATTTACCTTTTTTTTTGCTGTTGTTGTTTTTGAGGTAGGGTCTTGCCCATGCTGACCTGGAATTCATTCTGTAGTCCCAGGCTGGCCTTGAATTCACTGCAATCCTCCTACCTCTGCCTCTTGAGTGCTGAGATTAAAGGTGTCTGCCACCATGTCCGGCTAAGAATATTTATTTATACTGCTAGGAGTTACTCTTCTAATCAGGAAATTCTTAAACTTCAGAAAAGATCTTTTGGGTTTTGTTTTGATTATTTCATTTGATTGATATGCACGAGCCTAGGAATTGGTCCTTTTTCATGTCTGTCTAATCTATCAAACAGAGTCTCACTGTGTCACCTAGGCTAGTGTATGTATCTGAAGTTTGTTTGCAATACTTAAGAGGTCCTGACCTGCTCATTCTCACCTCCCTTTCTCACTCCCTTCCTCTTTTTTATAAAAATTAATTTATTTATTTGCAAGCAGAGAGTGTTAGAGGAAAGAGACAGATCAAGAATAGGTGCTCTAGGACCTCTAGCTGCTGCAAATGAACTCCAGATGCATGTGCCACTTTGTGCATATGGTTTTACGTGGGCACTGAGGAACTGAACCCTTGCTTTGCAGGCAAGTGTCTTAACTTCTAAGCCACCTCTGCAGCCCTTTGAAACTCTTAAATAAACAAAAAGGGCATGGTGGTACATGCCTTAATCCCAGCACTCGGGAGGCAGAGATAGGAAGATTGCTGTGAGCTCAAGGCCACCCTGAGACTACATAGTTAATTCCGGGTCAACTTGGACCAGAGTGAGACCCTACCTTAAAAAAACCAAAAAATAAAAATTAAAAAATAAATAAAACTTAGGAAATACAATAAGCCACCTTCCCCAACAGATACTGACTGAGGCTGCTTGGTCCCCACAGTGAATACCAGCAATCCACCAAGGAAGACCCTCAGCAGAATTGGGGCAGGGGAGAGGGGATATAAGAGTACAACCTGTCTATAAAAAAATTAATTACAAAAAAAGATAAGCCAGGTATAGTAAGTAGTCCCAGCTCACAGGAGGCTGAGGTAGGAGGATCTCTTGAACCTAGGAGTTTGAGGCCAGTGTGGGCAATATAGTAAGATGCTGTCTCAAACAGCCCAAAGTAACAAGGTTTGCAATCCCATGGAGAACTATATACTTCTGGTAGGAGCGTAAAATTGCTGCTTCAGAAAAAATCTTTAATTTCTCAAGAAGTTAAATATAGAGTTACCTTATTATCTGGCAGTTCTGTTTCTAAGTATATGCATGCTAAAGAGAAATGGGTTTGCACAAAAATGTGGATGTTTATAGCAGCATTATTTATAATAGCCCCAAACGTAGGAAAACCTAAACGTCTATCAATAAGGGTGAATGGATGGAAAACAAAGAATAGAATATCCATTCATGCAATAAAATTTTATTTTGCCATTAAAGAATGAAGGATATACTATAACATGAATAGCATTTGAAAGCATGTTAATCACAAAGACTACATATTGTATGATTACATTGATATGAAATACACAAGATAGGCAAAGCTCTTGAAATAGAAAGTAGAGTAGAGGTTCCTAAGGGTGAGGAAAGCGGAAGTATGATAGTTACAGGGTGTAGGATTCTTTTAGGCATGATGAAACTTTTGTAATTTTTTTCTCCTTTTTTAAAATATTTTATTTATTTATTTGAGAGCGACAGACACAGAGAGAAAGACAGATAGAGGGAGAGAGAGAGAATAGGCGCGCCAGGGCTTCCAGCCTCTGCAAACGAACTCCAGACGCATGCGCCCCCTTGTGCATCTGGCTAACGTGGGACCTGGGGAACCGAGCCTCGAACCGGGGTCCTTAGGCTTCACAGGCGAGCGCTTAACGGCTAAACCATCTCTCCAGCCCTTTCATTTTTTATTTGTTCTTTGACAACTTCATACACATACATTATAATTTGGCCATAGACTCCTCCTTCACCAACCCTCTTATTCTCCTGATGAACCCTTTCCTTCACATACTAGTGAATACTGCATAACAGAATGGTGACTATCTCCATCTATTTTATAATTCTGTAATAAAAATAGTTTCTCTCATTTATTGATTATGGGGATATCAAATGGTATAGCTACTGTACAAACCAGGCATTTTTCAACATAGTTAAACATTATTATCATACAATCCAGCTATTCTACCTGTAAGTTATACCAGAAAGCAGGGACTCATAAAAGATACTTATATTCTAATAACATAATTTATACAAGTAAAAACATGGAAAGGCTGGGAATGTAGTGCTTGCCTAGCATACTTGAGGCCCTGGGTTTGTCCTCCCTACACTAGAGGTCAGGCAAGGTGGTATACCTATAGTCTTAGTCACTCAAGAGGCTGAGGCTGTAAGATTGAGTTCAAATTCAACCTGGGCTACATAGTGAGATTGTCTCAAATTAAAAATTGAGAAGGTAGAAATAGGGTCAGAGGAAGTGGCTTAGTGGGTAAGAGCAAGTGGGTCATGCAAGCATGAGGGCCTGAGACCATCTGAGTTTGATCCCAAGCATCCAACTGAAGAGCTGGGCATGGCTGCACACTCCTGTAACTCCAGTCCTGTGTGTGTGGGAGGTAGGGACCAGGGAATTTCTAGGGTTAACTGATAGCTAGTCTGAACAGAAATGTCAGTTTTGACTCAGTAAGAGACTCTGTTTTAGGATATGAAGCATAAGAGTGATAGAGGTCATCTAATGTTTTTTTTCTGGCCTCTATGTGTGTGTGCATGGGGAATGTAGATCTGCACACCATGTGCATACACCATGGTACACACTACAACATATAGTATACTTTGCAACACATACAGTATACTTATGTCCACATGCCAAAAGAGAAGAAAACAATTCAAATGTTCATCAGTTATGGATGGAGAAAGTATGGCATGTACCTGAACGGTGGAATATTACTCACTTTTAAACAGAATTAAAGTTTTAATACTTGCAATGTGAATGAAATTTGAAAGCATAGACACTAAGCTGGGTGTAGTGGCATGTGCTTGTAATCCTAGTACTTGGGAGATGGAGACAGGAGGATCAGGAGTTTATAGTAATCCTTGGCTACATACTGAATTCAAGGAGAGCCTAGACCTTATAAGATAAGACTTGAGACTTTATCTCAACAAGAAAGCAAGCAAATAAATAAATAAATAAATAACTAAATAACTAAGTAAATAAAACAAACATCACAAAACATGAAATGAGCTGGAGTATGGTTAGTGGTGATAGTTGTATACTGATCTGAATCTACTTCATGCCACTGAATTGGGTGATTAAAATGGCTCAGATGGTAAATTGTACCTTTTTACACAAAATATTTTAAATTAAAAATATTTTTAATATTTTTATTTATTGGACAGAGAAGGAGGGAGGGAGAGAGAAAGAGGGAGAGAATGGGTGCGCCAGGGCCTCTAGCCACTTCAAACAAATTCCAGACGTGTGCATCCCCTTGTGCATCTGGCTTATGTGGGTCCTGGGGAATTGAATCTGGGTCCTTTGGCTTTGCAGGCAAATGCCTTAACTGCTAAGCCATCCCTCCAGCCGCTTTTTAAAAATATTTTATTATTATAAATTTTCTTAATAGTTGCATTTTCATAAAATGGTTCAGTGGTCAAAGGGAAGCAAACAAAGCCTGTTTGTTGGCCCAGGTATGATTTCCTAGTACCAACTTAAAGCCAAATGCACAAAGTGGTGTGTGTGTGTTTGGACTTCATTTGCAGTGGCAATAGGCTCTGGCAAGCCCATTCTTTTTTAACTGTCTCAAATAAATTAAAAAAAATTTTTTTTGAAAATATACTCCAGAATTGCTGGGCATGATGGCGTATGTCTTTAATCCCAGCACTTGGGAAGCAGTAGTAGGAGGATTACCATGAGTTCAAGTCCACCCTGAGACCACATAGTATATTCCAGGTCAGCCTGGGCTAGAGTGAGACCCTACTTCGAAAAACAAACAAAACCCTCAGGAAACTTAAAGAGTGAATCCAGAATCCAGAGTCTTAGCTTCACATGTATGGGAGGTGTAGCTCATTTGTGGCAGTGCTTATCTGTCATGCAAGGGGCCTTGGGTTTGTGCCTCTACGTAAACTGGGTGGGGTCGCAGCAGAAGCACCAAAAGTTCACAGGGAGTTTGAGGTCAGCCTGGGCAAAGGACCTATGTCTCCCCTAGCCCCCCAACCACCCTCCCAAAAAAAAGAAAATGGGGAAATGGGATGACTTAAGCACTACTGACTATGTTAAATCTCTCCCTTTTTTTTTTTTTCTTTCTGAGGTAAGGTCTCACTCTAGCCCAGCCTGATGTGGAATTCACTATGTAGTCTGAGAGTGACCTTGAACTCATGGTAATCTTACCTCCTACCTCTGTCTCCTGAATGCTGGGATTAAAGACATGTGCCATCATGCCCAGCTTATTTATTTATTTGTTTATTTTTTGGGTTAAATCCTTTTTTTTTTTTTTTTCGCGTTTTTGAGACAAGGTCTGGCTAATATAGCCTATGTCAGCCTCCAACTTTTGGCAGTCTTCCTCAGCCTTCCAAATGCTGGGATCACAGGCATGAGTCATCATACCTGGCTACTGTGTGATAGCTTTGATAATCAAAAACTAAATTTTGCTAAGTTAGACTAGACTGCAGATTACTGAAATATTATGAAGCAGACATTGGCCTCATTTAGGTTGGCTGGAATAATATTTTCACTATTGCATGATTCACTTTGTTGATTTATAGAAAGCAAATGTTTATATTTAAAAATAGCAAGAGGATTGCAGTTTTCTAATAAATGTCACAGAATTGTTTGGCAGTAAGCCAGGAAGAAAAACTACATTGGTGAAGTGAGACATACTTCTGTAGTTATGGAAACTATAAACTACTAATTCTCAAACATTTACTCTTGAATTTGTGTCATTTAATTAGACATTGGTAGGGGTTAATTAGGACCCTTATGATGTTAAATTAAATTTAGGTATAATTATATTCATTGAAGGGCTTGGGTAGAAGGCATTATAGGGGCCTGGGGAGATCATGGTTAAAGGTGATTGCTTGGAAACCCTGCCAAACTTGGTTCAATTCCTCAGCCCCAATATATAGCTGGATGCAAAGTAACACATGCATCTGTGATCCCCATGTATCTTCAAGACAGGGTCAGGAGAATCCTGAAGCTTACAGACCAGTTTGTCTGACATGGTTACTTACTTGAAAGAGAGAATATGAATATGAAAAGCTATGTCAGGGCCTCTTGCTGTTGCAAACTCCAGATACATGTGTTATTTTTTGCATCTGGCTTTATGTGGGTACTGGAGAATCAAACTTGGGTCAACAGGGTTTGCAGGCAAATACCTTTAAACACAGGTAGGGTCTCATTCTAGCCCAGGCTGACATGGATTCACTGTGTAGTCTCATCCTGGCCTCAAATTCATGGCGATCCTTCTACCTGGAATTCAAGGATTACCCCACCATGTACAGTTCTTTCTTTCTTTCCTTTTTAAAAATATTGTGTTTATTTATTTATTTGTAGGAGAGAGAGAGAAAGAGGCAGATATATAGCGAGAATAGGTGTGCCATGGCCTCCAGCCACTGTAAATGAACTTGAGATGCATGTGCTACCTTGTGCATCTAGTTTTACACAGGTACTGGGGAATTGAACCTGGGTCCTTTGGCTTTGTAGGTAAATACCTTAACTGCTAAGCGGTCTCTCCAGCCCCCCACCCCTGGCTTCTTTTCTGACATTGCATGACACATTACATGACAGCTGCATGAGACCTTGTCTCAAAGATGGGGAAGTTTAGACACTTTGTAGTTGTCCTCTGACCTCTACATGGCTCTACCTCCCAAAAGCTTCACCAGCTGGGAATTAAGTATGAGGCTATGGGGGACATTTTACATTCAAATCACCACCAGCATCCTCATCCCCCCCTCACTCACACAGAATAATGAATAATAATATTTAAAAGGTGCTGATAGGTAATTTAATACTTGCTTTATATGAACATTAATTTTTTTCTGATTTACATGCACCTCCGTTAACTGGCATATATAAATATATATGGTGTGAGTGTATGTGTACTTATTTTTTGCTTTTTCAAGGTAGGATATTGCTCTGGCCCAGGCTCACCTGGAATTCACTATGTAGTCTCAGGCTGGCTCAAACTCATGGCAGTCCTTCTACATGTGCTCCCAAGTGCTAAGATTAAAGGCGTACGCCACCATGCCTGGATAATAGTAGTGTGTGTGTGTGTGTGTGTGTGTGTGTGTGTGTGTATGTGTATGTATTTTAAAATATTGTGCTGATACCTATAAATACTCTTTTTTAAAAAAGAATTTTATTTGTTTTATCTTTATTTATTTATTTGAGAGAGAAAGAAGCAGGTGAGGCAAAGAGAAAGAGAGACAGACAGACAAAGAGAATGGGTGCACCACTGCAAATGAACTCCAGATGCATGTGCCACCATGTGCATTTGGCTTACATGGGTTTCCAGGGAGTCAAAACTGGGTCCTTAGGCTTTGCAAGGAAGTGCCTTAATTGCTGAGCCATCTCTCCAGCCCTATAAATATTCTTTGAAAGTTAATCTATCTAACTTACTCTGAGTACTTTGAAGAAAAGTTGAATTTTTTTTTTTTTTTTTCTGAGGTAGGGTCTCACTATAGCCCAGGCTGACCTGGAATTCACTCTGTAGTCTCAGGATGGCCTCAAATTCAAGGCAGTTCTCCTACCTGTCCCTCCCAAGTGCTGGGATTAAAGGTGTGTGCCACCTTTTCTGGCTGAAAAGTTGAATCTTTATTTGAAAGAAAGAAAACTAATTGTAGGATAACTCAGTTTTTAGATTGTTGATAAAGTATACTTAGGATTGTTCTGTCAATCTCTTTGTGTTTTTCACCTCTCTTTCCTTTCTCTTCTTCCCCTGCACACTTTCTCTTTCCAATACTGGGATTGTGCCCAGGACCTTGTTTATATTAGGTTGGCATTTTAACACCCCAAGCTCTTGTTTTATTTTATTTTATTTCATTCTTTAAAAATACTTAATTTAAGTTTTAGAGGGGTGATTCCCTGCCTCAGCTTCCCAAGTGCTAGGATTATAGGCTCATATCACTGTGCCCAGCTAAATGAGAAAAAAATAAAAGGGGATTCACTGGAGTGGCAGTGCTAGGGAATGGGGAGAGAGGAAGAAGAAAAAGGGAGGGCTGTGGGAGGAAATTATCTCATGACATATTGTCTGTATGTATTGAGGTTTGACAATAAAAGTTTTAAAAAAATGACAAAAATTGCTGTTTGAATTGAGGCTTGAGTTTCATAAAAATTGTTAAATGCCTTTTGTGATAGAAAGTTGGTTTTTAAATTGTTTTATTTATTTACTTATGGGCGCATTTGTGTGTGTTTGCATATTAGTGGGTCGAGGACTCATGCCAGCAAATGAATGCCTATCCAGTTTTATATGGGCAGCTAGGGAATTGAACCCAGGGCTGACAGGCTTTGCACTTTAACTGCTGAGACATCTTCCTAGCCCCAGGAAAGGTTTTATTTTGGTTTACAGTTACAGGAAGTATAGTCTATGATGCCAGGGAAGGCAAGATGGCAGTAGTGGGAGGTTGGCTCATCACATTGCATCCACAGTCAGGAAGCAGAGGGCATATAGGAAGGATGACCAAGTTATGAAACCTCAAGCCCATCTCCAGTGACATACTTTTCCAGTAAGGCTCCATCTCCTAAAGGTTTAAACTTCCCTTCCCAAACACTGTTACTAGCTGGGTATCAAGCACAGGCCTTAAATGTACTTCTGGCTGGGCATGGTGGCGCACGCCTTTAATCCCAGCACTTGGGAGGCAGAGGTAGGAGGATTTCCATGAGTTCAATACCACCCTGAGACTACATAGTTAATTCCAGGTCAGCCTGGACCAGAGGTAGACCCTACCTCAAAAAACCAAAACAACAACAACAAAAAATGTACTTCTGTTCTCTTGTACTGTGCATTATTTGAGGCAGCACTCTAAACATTGATAACACGCTACATCCAATGTTATCAAATAGCCCAAATTTAAGTTTTTATTTAAAAATAAATAGTAATAATCATCTTAGTAAATTATGCAAATTTACCTTTAACTTTAATAATAAAATTATATGTGTACCAAGGAATTGTTTAAAAATAAATTTCCTTGGAGCTGGAGAGATGGCTTAGCAGTTAACACACTTGTCTGTGAAACCTAAAGACCTAGCTTTCATTCCTCAGAACCCACATAAGCCAGATGCACATGGTGGCACATGTGTCTGGAGTTTGTTTGTAGTGGCTAGAGGCACTGGTATATCCATTCTCTCTTTCTCTAAATAAAATACTAAAATAAATTTTCTTATGGTTTATTATCAATAAATGCTTGTCTTATGTACCAATTTTATATACCTATATACCTATATACCTAGAGTTGCATAAAAATTTCACTGGCCTAGAAAAAGGGTATCAGAGGAAAAATTTAAGAAGCCTTGATCTAAATAAATAATTCTACCTGTTTTTTTATCATATTATGCAAATTAGACTTTTAAAAAAATCAAGGCAGGATCTCACTCTAGCCCAGGCTAAACTGGACCTTACTCTGTAGCCCAGACTGGCCTTGAACTCATGGGGAGTCTTCAGAGTGAGAATGCTGGGACTAATGGTGTGCTTTACCATGCTCAGCACAAATCAAACTCTCAAAGTTAAAAATAGCTTCTCAAAATCATCTCATTTGGAATGTATAGTAGAAGCAGAGTAGTTCTAGTTCCTGCTCTTGGCAGTTCCATCTAATAAGTAGTAGATTTGTGAACTTGTTCAAGTGGTTAAGTACAAATAGGTTAATAAACAACCAGGAAGACTGGAGTAAATTCATTCCATTAATTATAACTAAAATCAACATCTGGGGAAAAATGGCTCTAGTAAGAGACTTAAGTTAAAATACAATTTTTTGTTTTTTTAAAAATTTTTCGAGGTAGGGTCTTGCTCTAGCCCAGGCTGACCTGGAATTCACTATGTAGTCTCAGGGTGGCCTAGCATGGTGATCCTCTTACCTGTGCCTCCCGAGTGCTGGGATTAAAGGCATGTGCCATCATGCCTGGATAAAATACAAATTTCTGTATTAAAAAATTCTGGGGTGGTTGGTTGGAGAGATAGCTTAGCAGTTAAATGCACTTGCTTGCAAAACCTGATGACCCTGGTTCAATTCCCTGGTACCCATGTAAAGCCAGATACATGAGGTGGTATGTGCCTCTGGGTTTTGTTTGCAGTGGCAAGAGGCCCTAGTGTGCTCATTCTCTTTCTCTGCTTATAAATTAGTAAAAATATATGTATTTTTAAATATTTATTTGAGAGAGAGGGAGAGAAAGAGGAAGAAGCAGGTAGAGAGAATGGGCACACCAAGGCCTCCAGCCACTGTAAATGAACTCCAGATGCATATGCCACCTTGTGCACCTGGCTTACGTGGGTACTGGGCAATCGAACCTGGGTCCTTAGGCTTTGCAGGCAAGCACCTTAACCACTAAGCCTAGGCTGCTACTTTTTTTTTTTTTTTTTGCCGAAGTAAAGTAGCAGCTTCTGGGCTGCTTGGAGGAAGATCATGAATTCATAGGGTATTAGTCTGATGTTTTAATTTTATGCATCAGGGTCTAGAAGCTGTGGTTCAGGAATACTGGTGACTTGTTAGGAGGTTTTAGGATTGGGCATGTTTTAACATGATGGACCGGGTAAAAACAATATAGGTAGAGATGAAAAGTTACTTGGGGCATGAGCTTATATTTCATCTTATCCTTAAAGTTAGTCCTCATTAGTCTTTTTCTTTATATAAAATATATACATATTACATAAATGTGTTTGTGTAACATGCATTTAAAAATTTTTTTTTTTTTTTTTCCGAGGTAGGGTCTCCCTCTGGCTCAGGCTGACCTGGAATTCACTATGTATTCTCAGGGTGGCCTCGAACTCACAGCGATCCTCCTACCTCTGCCTCCCAGTGCTGGGATTAAAGGCGTGCGCCACCACAGCATTTAAAAATTTTAAGGGCTAGAGAGATGGCTCAGCAACTTCATATGCTTCCTTGCAAAGCATTGATATCATAGTGAATTCCAGATTAGCCTGAGCCAGAGGGAGACCCTACCTCAAAAAACAAACAAACAAAAATAGCTGGGCGTGGTAGCCCAGTTCTTTAATCCCAGCATTTGGGAGGCAGAGGTAGGAGGATCACTGTGAGTTTGAGGTAGCCTGGAATTACAGTGAGTTATAGGTCACCCTGGGCTAAAGTGAGACCCTACCTTGAGAAGAACAAAACAGGACAACAAAACAAAAGAACCAAAAACAAAATATTTTAAAAAATATTTTCAGTACCAGGTGTGGTGGTGCACGCCTTTTAATCCCAGCACTTGGAGGCAGAGGTAGGAGGATCGCTGTAAGTTGGAGGCCAGCCTGAGACTACAGAGTGAATTCCAGGTCAGCCTGACCTAGAGTGAGACCCTACCACGAATAACCAAAAAGAAAAAAAAGATTTCAAGACAAGTATCTAATACTGGCTTCAAGCTTGCTGTGTAGTCAAGGATGATCTTGAACTTCTTATCTTCCTGCCTCTACCTCCCAAGTGCTTTAAATACAGGAGTGCACCACCATGCCCAATTTGTATAGTGCTGGAAATCAAATCCAAGGCTTTATTATGCTAGAGAAGCTCTTTACCAATCAAGCTATGTTTTTTTTAATTACTACTATTGTTTATTTATGTGTACATATGTGTGTGTATGTATTCTATGGTTGCATGAATGTCATGGTGTATGCGTAGAGGTAAGAGAACAATTCCAGGCGTTTCTTATTTCCTTCCACCTTTTTTTTTTTGCTTGTTGATATGTTTGTAGTGTAGTATGTGTGGTATATGCACATATATGTGCCCATGTGGTGCCCCATATGCTTGTCTGAGGCAGCCACAGTGGAAAGTCAAGTGTCTCTGTCTATTGCTCTTGTCCCCTCCCTGTTTTTTTCAAGGGGAGGGTCTCACTCTAGCCCAGGCTGACCTTGAGTTCATGGTGTTCCTCCTACCTCTGCCTGGGATTAAAGGAGTGCACTACTATGCTATACTGGACCCATTTATTTTTTTGAACCAGAGTTGCTCACTGATCCTGGAGCTTACTGTTTGTTTCACGAGCTCCAGCAATTTTTTTGAACCAGAGTTGCTCACTGATCCTGGAGCTTACTGTTTGTTTCACGAGCTCCAGCAATTTTCAGGGTTCTGTTTCCTTATAAGAGTGGGAGTATGCCGGGTGTGGTGGCGCACGCCTTTAATCCCAGCACTTGGGAGGCAGAGGTAGGAGGATTGCTGTGAGTTCAAGGCCACCCTGAGAGTCCATAGTGAATTCCAGGTCAGCCTGGGCCAGAGTGAGACCCTACCTCGAAAAACCAAAAAAAAAAAAAAAAAAAAAAAAAGAGTGGGGGTATGACATGCATGGTCATGTTCATAGTCATGCTCATTTCTTTATGTGGGTCCTGGAGATTAAACTTGAGTGTCTGTTGGACCTCCTCAGGTCCTCGTGCTTGCAGAGGAAGTGCTCTTAACCATTGAGCTATCTCTCCAGCCCCCACCTTTTTTGAGACAAGGGTCCTCCTTGTTTTTGCTGCTTGTAAGTTTCTGGATTTCCCTGGCTCTGCCTTCCATTGCTGTAGCTGTTTTGCATCTGGCTTTATGTGGGCACTGAGGAAGATAGAGCTCAGGCCAGTAGGCTTGCCAACAAGCATCTTTAACCACTGAATCATCTCTTCAAACACTTTTTGCTTTTAAAAATATTATTATCTAGGTTTATATTTTATTTACTTTTATTTGAGAGAGAGGAAGAGAGAGAGAGAAAGAGAGAAAAAGACAGAATGGGCATGCCAGGGCCTTCTGCCACTGCAAACGAACTGCAGGTGCATGTGCCACCTTGTGCATCTGGCTTTACGTGGATACTGGGGAATCAAACCTGCCTTTGCAGGCAAGTGCCTTAACTGCTAAGCCATCTCTCCAGCCCCCTTTTTGCTTTTTTTGATATAGGGTTTTCTATTTTATCTTAGGATGATCTCAAGCTCATAGTAATCCTGTTGCCTCACCTCAAGTCTTAGAATTATAAGCATGAGCAACAATACCTGGCTACCATTCAGGTTTCTCTTTATACTTTGCTCTGATAATACTGCCTTATGTTTGAATTTATATGTATGTATGTGTGTGTGTATATGTATATATATATATATGTACACACATACGTACATATACACATTTTATATTTTAAAAATGTGGAAAAGTAGATGTCACATAGAATTCTGCCTTGTCTAGATAATGACCACCATTAATATGTTCATGATGATTCAGTATCTCTGTGTGTACACTTAACTACTTAATACATTTCTACAGGAGTGGAATTACACAACACATCCTATTTTATCATCTTATTCATGTTACTAATTGTAGATATATTATAATAGCTACAAAGTATTACATTGTTCAATATTTACTTAATTAGCCAATTCTTTGGTGGTGGACTATTATTTCATTTTACTATATATCTGTTACAGATCACTGCAATGAGCATACAGTTGTGATTATGTCCTCTGGGTACAAGGCTGAACTTGTGCAACATTTCAGTATGATAATCACTATGCTGGGCATTTTAACATGTCTGTCTCTGAAATTAGTCTGTGTTAAATTTCCCAATGAGTATGGTAGACTTGGATCTTAGAATCGGTTTGAGATTGAACTAAATAAATAGGGCTACCTTTATTTATGTTAGCAGGTAAAACTACAAGCCATACCATTTTATAATCTATGGTTATGGTTGTGTGCATAGGTTTGGGAATCATAACATATCTAGATTCAAATCCTTCTTGTGCTACTTCCTTTAGTTGTATGAAACTAAACTTAAGCTTTTCAGCTTAGTAAGTAAAGCTAAATACTGAAATTAAAGTTATTTAAAAATACTTTTGTTTGTCTAATAAAATTCCTTCATGATATTATTTAGTTCTTTCGCTAGCTAAAGGAAGAGAAATCTAAATGATATTTTTTTTGTTTTCTTTTTATTTATTCATTTATTTGAGAGTGACAGAGAGAGAAAGAGTCAGAGAGACAAAGAGTCAGAGAGAGAAAGACAGGGAGAGAGAGAGAGGGAGAATGGAAGTGCCAGGGCCTCCAGCCACTGTAAATGAATGCCAGATGCATGTGCCACCTGTGCACCTGGCTTACATGGGTCCTGGGGAGTCGAGCCTCAAACCTGGGTCCTTAGGCTTCACAGGTAAGCGGTTAAGCGCTAAGCTATTTCTCCAGCTCCTTTTGTTGTTTTTAAAAAATTTATTTGAGAGCAACAGAGAGAGAAAGAGGCAGAGAGAAAGAGAATAATGATCTTTTTTTAAAAAAATATTTTATTATTTTATTTGAGGGAGAGGGAAAGAGGCAGAGAGAAAATGGGCATGCCATGGCCTCCAGCTGCTGCAAACAAACTCCAGATGCATGGGCCACTTTGGGCATCTGGCTTATGTGGGTCCTAGGGAATTGAACCTGGGTCCTTTGGCTTTTCAGGTAAGTGCCTTAACCACTAAGCCATTTCTCCAGCCCTAGATGATTTTTTAAAAATCTTTTATTTATTGGGGGGGGGGAGAGAGGGAGAGGAAGGCAGATAGAGATATGGGCATGCCAGGGACTCCAGCCCTGCAAATGAACTCCAGATGTATGCACCACCATGTGCATCTGGCTTACATAGGTACTAGGGAATCACACTTGGGTCCTTAGGCTTCACAGGCAAGTACCTTAACCCCTAAGCCATCTCTCCAGCCCCTGAACTTTTTATTAAAAACAAAATATAAAACTTGCATCATAGGTTTCTGGATTGTCTGTTTTGGTGCTGCAAGTGAAACTCAGAGCTTTGCATGTTCTAAGTATGCAAATGTACTCTACAACTGAGCTATAATCCCCAGCCCAGGGTCATGCTTTCTTATCTTCTTTTTTAAAAAACTTTATTATTGAATCATGGGCCTAGGTTTGATGCTCTAGTACCCATGTAAAGTAAGATGCACAAAGTGGCACATGCATCTAGAGTTTGCAGTGGCTAGAGGCCTTGGGCAGGTGGCCGGCTGGACGGATGGATGGACGGATGGGCTGGCTGGCCATCTATCTATCTGTCTGTCTGTCTGTCTGTCTATCTATCAGTCAATCAATCACCTGTCTATGTATCATCTTTTTCTGTGGTGGCTTGCAAATTAATTTAAAAAGATCAAAAGAAAATATACTTAAGGGCTGGGAATATGGCTTAGCAGGTGCTTGCTTGCAAAGCTAGGTTCAGTACCCCAGTACCTATGCAAAGTCAGATGCACAAAGTAGCTTATGAATTTGTAGTTCATTTATAGTAGCAAGAGGCCCTGGTATGCCCACTCCCTCTCTCTGCTTGCACCTATTTTTTTTTTTTTTTTTTGGAGGGGTAGGGTTTTGCTCTAGCCCAGGCTGACCAGGAGTTCACTATATAGTCTTGGGGTGGCCTCGAACTCATGGTGATCCTCCTACCTTTGCCTCCCAAGTGCTTGGATTAAAGGCAAGTTCCACCATGCTCAGCTAAAATGCTTTTTTAAAAAGAAAATATACTGAAATATTATTAGAATGGTGGTCACTTGGATTTGGATTTCACTTGGATTTTTGTGGTGTTATTTTATTTTATTTTATTTCACAGAAAGAGAGGGAGAGAGAATTGGTGTGCCAGGGCCTCAGCCACTGCCTCACCTTTGTGTCTTGCTTAAGTGGGATCTGGAGAGTCAAACATGAGTTGTTAGGTTTTGCAGGCAACTGTCTGAACTGCTAAGCCGTCTCTCCAGCCCTGTTTTTGAGGTAGGATCTAACTCTAGCCCAGGCCAATTTGGAATTCACTATGTAGTCTCAGGCTGGCCTGTAACTCACAGTGATCTTCTACTTCTGCCTCCTGAAGGCTGAGATTTAAAGGCATGTGCCACCATGCCCTGCAGATGGAGTTGGAGGGAGGGAAATAATGAGAATGGGTGCACCAGGGCCTCTAGCCCTGAAATGCAAATGAATTCTAAATACATGTACAGCTTTGTGCATCTGTCTTTATGTGGGCACTGGGGAATCAAATTTGGTTTGTTAGGCTTTGCGGGTGTTGCAGTCAGGTTTGCATTGCTGGTAGAAATCACCTCACCAAGAGCAGCTTGTGGGAAAAAGAGGTTTATTTTGCTTACAAGCTAGAGGGGAAGCTCCACGATGGCAGGGGAAAATGATGGCATGAACAGAGGGTGGACATCACCCCCTGGCCCACATAAGGTGGACCATAGCAACAGGAGAGTGTGCCAAACACTAGCAAGAGGAAGCTGGCTATAACACCATAAGCCCACCTCCCAACAATACACTGCCTCCTAGAGGTGTTAATTCCCAAATCTCCATCAGCTGGGAACCTCTAGCCTTCAGAACACCTAAGTTTATGGGGGACACCTGAATCAAACCACCACATTTCGCCCCTGGTCCCCATAAACTGATGACTATACATGATGTAAAATGCTATGTATTCATGCAATTTTAAAAGTCCCCATGGTTTTTATCAATTCCAGTGATGTTCATATATCCCCATAGTCTTAAGATCTTTGAGCCATAATACCAAAAAATTCCCCCCAAACCCATAATGGCACAGAATAAACACATTGCAAAATATGGCATTGGCATAGCAAAGAAATATTCAACCAGTACAAGATTTAAAACAATTAGGGCAAACATCAAATTCTGTCGCTTCAAGTCCAACAACTCTAGTCAGTGACAAATCTCCAAGTTTCATAATTCTAACCAGCAACAAGTCTCTGGAGTTCAAATTCCATGCCCCCAGCTAGGCTACTCACAGTCCTGGAAAACTTCACCAGGGGTGGGCAGCTCTCAGTGGCAGCCATCTTGTGATCCTGACATCTCCACTGGGTCTCCATTGCAGTCTACAGTTCATCCTCATGGCCCCATGGGGTCTCTGTACAGGCATCCAGCAAACCTGTTTCACACTGCCCATGGCCATTTCCAAAACACAAGACTGTGTTGCAAACTCAATGACCCTCTCCTTCCTGCATTTCTTTTTATTTTTTTTTTATTTATTTTTTATTTTTTTAATTTATTTATTTGAGAGCGACAGACACAGAGAGAAAGACAGATAGAGGGAGAGAGAGAGAATGGGCACGCCAGGGCTTCCAGCCTCTGCAAACGAACTCCAGACACGTGCGCCCCCTTGTGCATCTGGCTAACGTGGGACCTGGGGAACCGAGCCTCGAACCGGGGTCCTTAGGCTTCACAGGCAAGCGCTTAACCACTAAGCCATCTCTCCAGCCCTCTTTCCTGCATTTCTTACCACAATACCAGATAGGGTGCCAGTTTGTTAATCCAGGGGGGAATAAAGCAGACTTTGAAGAACAGGACACTCTTTGAGCACTCAGGCCCCTTCAGAAGAGTCTGCATTCTTCTTGTTGCCCCAGTGCAGGTCAGCTAGCCCAGTCTCAAAGATTGTTTTCTCTCAGTTGCAGCTGAAGTGGTAGCAATTCACCCGTTTTTTTTTTTTTTTTTCTGTGCCATATCCCTCTGCTCACACCAGTTCATTTCTATGCAAAGCGACCCTGCACAACTTCTTAGGACATGGACATAACAGCAAGCCTCACACAAACTGCTTCCAGCCCAGTCCAAGCAAAGCTCTTTCTCACCCTCTTAAACCAAACCTCACAGTCCATAGTTCGTACTGCATTCAGGCCTTTCAACTCTGACCAGAATAGTCCATCAAGCTATACTTACAGCACTGTAAGGTGTCTTCCCTAGTTTTGGGATTACCAGGATTTGCCATTATGCTCAGCATCTACAAATAATTATTTACTCATTTATTAGAGAGAATGATTATGAGCATGCCAGGGACTCTAGCCACTACAAATGAATTCCAGATGCATGTGCCACCATGTTCATCTGGCTTATGTGGGTTCTGGGGAATCAAATCTGGGTTGTTAGTCATTGCAGGCAAGTGCCTTAACTGCTGAGCCTTCTCTCCAGCCCAATTTTATTTTTTGAAATGAAGTCTTATGTAGCCTAGGCTGTCCTGGAACTGGCCATGCAGCCAAGGATGATTCCTGGTCCTCTAGCCTCTCTGGGGTTACAGGTATAGGCCACCACCCCTAAGATTTTTTGTTTTTGTTTAGCCTTTACTGAATTCTTGGAACCTCTTTAAGATTGTTAAATTTGTTAAATTATATGAAAGTTCCCTCCCCCCTTTTTTTTTATAAGGAAGTATTGTTGTTTTGCACCTTTGTTTTAATGTGTGGAAGATCAGGTACTTACCAGCCCTCTTTTATTTATTGTAGGCAATTATTTTTATTTTATTTGCCTCTAGGGAAGGTGTCTGATCAAGAAAAGTGAAACTACTCACTGTTTTGGTCTTTAAGCTCAAAATGTTTCTTTTGGAAAGGAATCATCTTTTGTCTTCTCTCCTTTTGTTTCATATAAGACAAAAAAAGCCCCTCAATCTTGCAATCTTGGTATTAGATTTGCAATCTAAGCGTATAGAAGATGCTAACAATGTAAATAGCTGAAATTAGCTGAAGGATACTTTCCTGCCACTGAAGAGCAGCACAGGAGCTGGCAGCTCCAGCTTTCTTGAGGGAATGCAAGTTTCTTGTCAGATCTTGTGATTTGTTAGAAAACAGAAGTCTGTACTTTTATGTAAAATATGATTATTCAATGTTGACAATTCACAATATTCTAGACACTGTACAGGCCAGAGGGAGTACTTCTGTTACCCAGATATGTACATATGTACTGTAGGAAATATAAGACCAGCTAAAGGAAGGCTGTGTATTTTGAAGTGAAATTAAGGTCATTTTGCAATGAGCATGATTATAGGCAGCATATTAGCAATATCTCCTTACTGTGTGTCTCTTTTTTTTTTTGAGGTAGGGTCTCACTCTTGCCCATGCTGACTTGGAATTCACTATGTAGTCTCAAGCTGATAAAAATTTGGGGGTTAGGAGAGGTCTCCTTAAGTTTATGAACCCCAATTTTAGATCCTGTTCTACTAATAAAGAATTGATAAAATGAACTCATGAAGGATAAATTAGGAATTATTAAGTTTATTTATGGAGAAATCACAAATTATGGAGTTTATTTAAGGGAAATTGTGATCTGGGAAGAAGGCTACAGAAGAGTCATAAATGTGGGAGTAGGAAACACACACTCATGTGGAAAACACTGTGTTCATAAGGTTCATTTAAGAGAAGGTAAGGATTTTAAGAAAAGACTGGACTAGAGCGACAAACATGTGGAAGACAAAACTTAGGTGTAAGTGTGGGTAGGTTTAGAAGAAACACACGTAGGAACCATCATGTGCTTCCCCATGGAAGAAAGTTAATAGGGCAAGTGTTAGGAGCTTTCGGAAAAATAGCAGAGGGAAAATATCAAAGCAGAGACCAAGAACTTCAGATGAGAAAAGAGTAGTAAAGAAAGTTGTACCCATGACTACTCCTGAGTCTAGAGAAGTTACACAGCTAACATTCTTAGAGTTAGTGAAAGCATCCATGTGGTGGACCTGGAGTGTAGGGGAAATACACATGTGGTAGATTTAGAGACCAGAGGAAAATCATACATTTAATTAAAGTGCAATGTTACCCCAAAGTGTAAAGCGGAGGCAAGCAGAAACTTCCCCTGGACCAAGAAACAATATTATGTTCTCCCCTGCAGCCAGCCAGTCTGAGTGAGGGTAGAGGCCATACTCACTCAATATCCTTGTGGCAAGAGTAAGGAGAGACAACCCGGGTGTGTTGGCGCACATCTTTAATCCTAGTACTCTGGAGGCAGAGGTAGGAAGATTGCTGAGAGTTCGAGGCCACCCTGAGACTACACAGTGAATTACAGGTCAGTCTGCTCTAGTGTGACCTAGTGACCCTACTTCCAAAAACAAAAACAAACAAAAATGAGTAAGGAGAGACAGACAGACAGAATCCAGAGAAAGCTAAGGAGGAGCTGGAATTTTGAAATGTATTCAGATTCAGGTATGTAAAAGGAAAGACCTCATTCATTTGTAGATTTGAAGGGGCGGGCTTCAGAGCCAGTCCACCTGGGTAGTGAAAGCCATAGCATGCTAGACTGTGGACAGCAGGGGCGCTATAAATAATTCTCTATCAGTTGTGAGTTCCATTCTTGCCAACAGTCCTATTGTGCCACTGTAAGGAGACATGTGGGGTGGCATCTCCTGGTTCTCTCTGGGCCTCAAATTCTAACTGAAACTGCCTAAAAGAAGCTAGCTTTCTCCTGTTCTCCTTCAAGGCTGGCCTGGAACTCACACCTATCCTCCTACCTCTGCCTCTTGAGTGCTGGGATTAAAGGCTACCACATGTGGCCTTACTGCATATCTTTTTGAGTACAGGAACTGTGGCTTTCATTTGTGTTATTAGAGGTTCTAGTTAATACAGTAAAAATTTAACTGTTTTGTATACGTTATTGCTAACACAACTCCACAAGGCAGATAGCTGTTTCCACCATTTATCTGAGTTGCCTTCCTCTATTAAGTAACTTGCCAGTCATAATGCCATTAGCTTCCTCTTAGTACAATGTTGGTGTATTCTCCCCCACCATCTCTAGCTGCAGAGGACACATTCCAAGGTTCCCATTGTTAGGAAAAGCAGGTTTTATCTAGTAGGCCTAAGAAGGGCTCTGACCAGGCAGGTCCAAAAGCCACCTCCCCTGCAGACTAGGAGATACATATTGGTGGGGGGATAGGAATTCTTTGGTTGCAGGGAGGTCCACCTGGCCTCAGGGCTTGGGCCACTTTAAGGACAGGTGGTTTGGGCCATTGCAGGAAAATGATAATGGGAATGGATGGTCTGGATTATTCAAGGAAAGTGATAATGGGGATGAATGGTCCAGGTCATTTTAGGAATGTGATCATTGGGAAGGGTGGTTGGGTCACTTTTGGGAAACAGAGGGTTACTATGAGATGACAGTCAGTCCAACAGAGGAGTCGTTCTGGTTCCAACACTCATTGCATGCCTGAAACCACTGGGAATGCTCAGTTTTTTTCTTTTTGAAACAATTTGACTATTTATTTATGGCAGGGGGAGAATGGGTGCATCAGAACCTCTAGCCACTGCAAATGAACTCCAGATGCATGCACCATCTTGTGCATCTGACTTATATGGGTACTTGGGAATCGCATCTGTGTCCTTAGGCTTCACAGGCAAATGCCTTAATTGCTAAGCTGTCTTTCTAGCCCTCTTTTTTTTTAAAGATAGTGTCTCCCTCTAGCTCATGCTGACCTGGAACTCACTCTGTAGACTCAGGCTGGCCTCGAACTTATAGTGATCTCTCTACCTCTGCCTCCAGAGTGCTGGAATTAAAGACATGTACCACCACACCTAGTGGGAGTGCTTAGTTTTATAGTCTTTGTTTCTTCCTATATGTAAATACCCATGATAAAAGTAGTTTATAAATTTGTTACAGTAAGAAATAGGCAAAAATAACTACTAATAAAAACAGAACATTTATAAAACTGTAATGAAATTGCCAGTATTACCACTCTTGCTCTTTGGCTCTATATTAAGTAAAATAAGAATTATTTGGCCTCATGAATAGCAATTACAGGCACACACCACAGTGACAGCTTGATGGTATTTTCTTAACTAAATCTCTTCTCCATTCTTTGATACCCAAGCTTTTTCTTATTAGCTGGCACTTTTCTTCATGCTGTCAAATATGCATAATTTCTTCACCAAATAGAATAAACATTTTACTTATCTTACGTGTTCTTTTCCCTCTCTTGGAAACAATATGGAATAGCAGTCTGTGTTCCTACTTACAGTACAATTTTTTCTTTAGTTCCATTTAAACTTCAACTCTGTCTTTTGACACTCACTTTGGACAATGCTAATAGGCAGATAGCCTCTTGTTTTCCTCATCCTGTTAGGATTTTTTAAAAAATATTTTATTTATTTATGGGAGGGGGGAGAATAGGTGTACTAGGCCCTCTAGCCACTGCATATGAACTTCAGGTGCATGTGCCACTTTGTGCATCTAGCTTATGTGGGCATTGGGGAATTGAACCTGGATTTTTAGGCTTTGTAGGCAAGAATTGCTGCTAAACCCATCTATCCAGCCCCCTGTTAGGATTTTGATACTGAACCTAAAACTGCTCTTTGCTGCTTCACCCTCGATGGATGTCTTCCTTACTCTACTTAACCCCAACATGCCAGGCTGAGCTGTCTGTCCATGAACATGCCTTCTTCATCTTATTTAGCCTGTGACTTGCACACAGCAGCAGGCTTTTTACACAACTGCTCTCCTCATTCTGCCTCATTCATTATGTAGTCTCAGGCTGGCCTTGAACTCGCAGTGATCCTTCTACTTCTGCTGGGATTAAGGGTGTGTGCCACCATGCCCAGCTACTCTTTTTAAGATAATTTTGAGGGACTGGAGGGATGGCTTAGCAGTTAAGGTGCTTCCCTGCAAAGCTGAGGGACCCATGTTTAATTACCCCAGAACCTACGTAAGCCAGATGCACAAGGTGGCACATGGTATCTGGAGTTCTTTTGCAGTGCTATGCCCATTCTCTCTCTATCTGCCTCTTTCTGTCTCTCAAAAATAAAAATAAATTTTTTTTGAGGCTGGATCTCACGCTGGTCCAGAGTGATTTAGAACTCACTCTGTAGCTCATGCTGGTCTTGAACTCATGGTGATTCTTCTGCCTCAGCCTCCTGAGTTCTAGGATTAAAAGTATCAGTCACTATACGTGGTTTGACTTGGTACTCATAATTCTCCTGAGTGCCAGGATTACAGATGTGTACTAGTTTATAGTTTGACATTCTTTTCTTAAAAAATTATTTATTTATTTGAGAGAATAGGCCCACCAGGCCCTCCTACCATTGCAAACAAACTTCAAATGCATGCACCCCTTTGTGCATCTGGTTTTGCGTAAGTACTGGGGAATTAAGCCCGGACCGTCAAGCTTTACAAGTAAATGCCCTTAACCAATTAGCCATCTCTCCAGTCCCCAAGTTTGACACTCTTAAAATTAAAACTAGGGCTGGAGAAACGGCTCAAAGGTTAAGATGCTTGCCTGCAGAACCTAAAACCCTGGTTCAGTTCCTCAGTACCCATGTAAAGCCAGATACACAAGGTGCCACATGCATTTGGAGTTCGTTTTTAGAAGCTAGAGGCCAGGTTCTCCCTTTCTCATTGTTTCTATTTATATCTTTAATAAATTAAAAAATTTTAAAAAGTATTCATGTAAAATTTCTGGAAACGGTGAATAAATATGTTTCACTTAATGATACATGTATCCTCTATTATTTAAGAGTTTTGTTTCATATAGGACAGACTTAAGTAATTGAAAAATAATAAAGGAGCCAGGTGTGGTGGTGCACATCTTTAATCTCAGCACTCAGGAGGCAGAGGTAGGAGGATTGCCATGATTTCGAGGCCACCCTAGAGACTACATAGTGAATTCCAGGTCAGCCTGGGCTACAGTGAGACCCTTCCTCAAAAAAACAAAAAAAGGAAATTTATTTATATTTTTATAATATTACTTATTTATTTGTAAGCAGAGAGAGAGAGAGAATGAGCAAGCACAAGCAAGGGCATGACAGGGCCTTTTGCTGCTGCAAATGAATTCTAGATTCAATCACCATTTTGTGCATCTGGTTTTATGTGGGTACTGGGGAACTGAACCTGGCCTGGAAGGCTTTGCAGGCAAGCATGCTTAACTGCTGAGCCATCTCCTCAGATGCATAAAGAAAACTTAAATTGCAGATACTTATTGAGAATGGGCTCTTAGCCCAGGCTGGCCTCATACTACCTATGTATTTAAGGATGAATATATATATTATATATTATAATGAATATATATAATATATATAAATATATAATATAATGAATATAATATATATATATTCATGAGTAATATATTTCATTCTGTATTTCATGTTAAATAATTGTGAAAAGTAATGCCTAAGGGAAAAATTTGATATGTTATACTAAATTATCTGTGGAACTTACTACTTTTGTTATTCCTCAAACTCATGTGATGTATGCTAGTTACATATTATTTAACATTCCAGTTGGGCATAGTGGCACATGTCTTTAATCCTAGCACTTGGGAGGCCAAGGTAGGAGGAGAATCACTGTGAATTCGAGGCCACCCTGAGACTACATAGTGAATTCCAGGTCAGCCTGGGCTAGAGTGAGACCCTATCTCAAAAAACCAAAACAGTGAGATTAGTTGTTAAGGCACTTACTTACCTGTGAAGCCTAAGGATTCAGGTTTGGTTCCCCAGTACCCACAGAAGCCAGATGCATAAAGTGGTGCATGTTTCTGGTGTTTTTTTGCTGTGGCTAGAGGTCTTCACATGCCCATTCTCTATGTCTGTCTCCTCTGTATCTCTCAATCTCTCTTTGCTTGGAAATAAGTAAATAAATAAATAAATAAAACCAAAAAAATCTTTAGAATGCTATATTTATTTTACAAAAACCATAGTAAAATATTATCTGGAAGAAGTGATACAAAGAAATAAATATTTAAAGGTAGACTAGTGAATTGACTTACATTTAAAAGCTGAAAAATTTGTTAAAACACAGTGCCACCCACCAGTTATTCTTGGACTATATAATCTTCCAGAAACAAAATATCCACTTGACCTGCAGCCAATATATTTTTCCAGTGGAGATGCCAAATATGATGACTGTCAATCGTGAAGTGTTTTCTGAACAAAATGAATGCTTGCTCTCTTCAGCGTAGAACTGAGTTGGCACATTGGAGATAATCATGCACTTTGTTTTAGAGTATTTGGTGAACTCTTGGCTTGGGATTCCCGCAGCTTACTGTGATCATTTATGGAAAGGTGAAAGTAAGGTATTTGTTTCCCAAACATTTTTTGGGAAAGTTTTAAGCAGGCTTTCAGATGTCTAATGGTAGCTTAATTTATCGTTAATAAAAAATAGTAAGGGGGCCAGGTGTGGTGGCACATGCCTTTAATCCCGATACTTGGGAAGCAGAGGTGGAAGGATTGCATGAGTTTGCAGCCACCCTGAGACTACATAGTTTTATATCAGCCTGGGCTAGAGGGATACCCTCCTTTGAAAAGCCAAATAATAATAATAACATTAGAGTGTTAAACTCTCATTCAAAATAGGATATGTTAGCAAATGGATTTTTCAGTATTACAGTGTTTATATATGATACCAAGGAACATTCATTATTTGAGTAATACTCTTTCTTGCACATTAGTTTAATTTTTGTAACATTTTTGAAGCATTCCCAGCACAAAGTAACATCCTTTTATCACAGATACTACCATTTAGTTGCTGGCTTGACAGTTGAATAGGAATAGGAACATCTTATTTCCAGACTTTCTCTCCTTTTATTGTTCATTTGTGCATAGACACATGTCAGTAGTATTAGCTGTGTACAGCTTTTATTACCTGAATGTAAATCATATTCTTGAGAAAAGTTATAAAGGAAATGAAATTTTTGATAATTTTGGTTTGTATTTTCTTTTTAAAAAGTTGTTTACTTATTTGAGTGCGTGAGAGAGAATGGATGTTCCAGGGCCTCTCCTACCTCTGCAAACCAACACATACCACTTTGAGTATCTGTCTTTATGTGAGTATTGGGGAGTTGAACCTAGGTTGTTAGGCTTTGTAGGGAAGTGCCTTAACCTCTGAACCACCTTTCCAGCCCCTAAATCTTATTTCTATCATTCATTTTTCCCCCCTGTGGGTGGTGAGTGAGTGAGTGTGTATGTGTATGTGTATGTGTATGTGTGTGGTGTAAGACACTTGCATGTAGCCATGCAGCGCCACATGTGTTTGTGGTTGGTGTGCTTGCTTGAGATGGCCAGAAGGAACAACAGAATGTCCTGCTTCTTTGCTCCTCTGCCCATTTTTTTTTTCTGATTTATTTAATTTATTTATTTATTAGAGACAGAGAGAAAGAGAGAGAATGGGCACAACAGGGCCTCTAGCCACTACAAACGAACTCCAGACTCATGTCCCACCATGTGCATCTGGCTTATGTGGGACCTAGAGAATTGAACCTGGGTCCTAAGGCTTTTGTAGGCATGTGCCTTGACCGCTAAGCCACCTCTCTAGCTCTTCTCTCTCTCACTTTCTCTTTTCTTTTTGAGGTAGGGTCTTGCTGTAGCCCAAGCTGACCTGGAATTCTCTGTGAATTCCTCAGGGTGGCCTTGAGCTCACAGCGATCCTCCTACCTCTGCCTCTCGAGTTCTGGGATTTAAGGCATGTGTCACTATGTCTGTCCTCTGCGCATTCTTATTTGAGTCTCTTACTGATCCTGGAGCTTGGCGTTTTCTCAGGTGGTCCAGCAGTTCTTGGGTCTCTGCTCCCCAGGTGCACATGGGTTTGTGGTCACACACTGCTGTTTATGTGGGTTCTGGGGATTGAACTTGAGCCTCCATCTCTCAGGCTTTAGGCTCTCATACTCGCACAGGATGTGCTCTTAACCACTGAGCCGTCTTGCCAGCCTCATTATTTTGTTTTATCACATATTTTTCATTTTTAATGATAATAATCTACATTTTTATGATGAAGTCCTTGTCATAGGAAATTCTTCTTGAGATTAGATGAAAAAAGTAAAATGAGCTTTTGCATACTGCCTGGTTCTTGAAAATGCTCAGTAAGTTATAATTGTAATTGTATTATTAATGTTGTCTTGCTAAGAGAGAAGAACAAGAAAATCATCTGTCTCTTCCCAGCTGTTCCCTTTGGTTTACCTTCCCAAACTCAACTGGAGAAAGTGAGGAAGTACAGGGTTTTGAAATCTTTTCCTGGAAATGAAGCTGTAGATAGGATTTGGGCAGTCAGTACTTAGGACACAGAATGCCTAAATGTGAAGGGAAAAAATAGGGTACATTATTAAGTTGTAAAATTTCCCCTTCTCTCTTACTGTCTAAGCTCTCAGGTTAGGGGCTTCTGTATGCTTTTATAGCTTGATGCAGTCAGAAATTCTTCCACTCCTTCACACCCAGTGTTTAAGAATAAAGGACTGAATTGACCCAGAAGTAATCAGTAACATGAATGGATCAATTAGCTTATAGAACATGACCAAGAAGACATACCTGCCAACTCAGTTTTACATTGTTGCCTTTGCAACTGACTTGGGAAACATTGATTTGCTTTGAGTGCCTGGAATGGGCAATCTCATTCCACCTTCCCTTTCTTAATTATTTATTTGCCCTAGTCCTTAAGGCTGGTCTTCCTCTGCTCTCCCTTCAGCTTAATTTCTTTTTTTTTTTAATTTTTATTAACATTTTCCATGATTATAAAATATATCCCATGGTAATTCCCTCCCTCCCCACCCCCACATTAATTTCTTTACTCATACCCTTGCTACCAATAATCTGACTGAGTCCTTTTTCTCTCCCTTGATAGAAGTCAAGGATAAACAAGAAAGAGGTCTTCATGTGCTCCTTTTGGTAACTTCTGTATTCCTTTTCACTTGACAGCAATTGATAGCACCAGGCAGGCAGGAACAGCTGCGTGTAGCACCATCTAGTGGTACAGCTCTTGTGCAAGCCTCAGGTTGTAGGACTCAGCTCTAAAGTGTTAACAGACAGCTCTTGTGTAGGCCTAGGAAGATGAAATTACTTAGCTCTTGACAGTGGCCAGTGTTAGAATACCCAGGCCTACGGTATATTGGAGGCCCTTAGCCCTAAAAGCTAAACAGCTCTCTGGAAATCTTCCAGTGTTCAGCACTTGCAGTTTCTCTTTTGTCTCTTTATAGCTGTGCATCATTTAGCCTCAGTTTTCTGCTTTTGTTGTCTCCCTTGCTGATGCCCTGCTCACTTTATTTAGTTAGTTTTTTCAAGGTAGGGTCTCTAGTTCAGGCTGACCTGGAATTCACTATGTAGTCTCAGGCTGGCCTGGAACTCACAGCAGTCCTCCTACCTCCTTCTACCTCCACCTCCCCAGTGCTGGGATTAAAGGCTACACCCATTAGGGAAAGAGAATGGGTACACCAGGGCATCTAGCTCCTGCAAACAAATTTCAAACACATGCACCATTTTGTGCATCTCGCTTTACATGGGTACTGAGGAATTGAGCCCCCGTCATTAGACTTTGTAGGCAAGCGCCTTATCCACTGAGCCATCTCTTCAGCCACTCCCCACCCCCCGCCACTTTTGAACCATCCAGATACCTCTTCTTCAGTTGTTAAGCAGACAGTTTTCTGCTTTGCTGTCTCTGCTCCTTTTTTTCTTTCAAGTATTTTCTGTAGAGCTGGTTTTGTCTTCAAATATTCCTTTAGCCTGCTTTTGTTGTGGAATGTCCTTATTTCTCTGTCTATTTGAATGGATAGCTTTGCAAGATAAAGTAACATTGGTTGACAGTTGTTATCTTTCAGAACTTGGAATACATCACTCAAGCCCTTCTGGCTTTTAAAGTTTGAGTTGAGTAATCTGGTGTGATCCTGATGGGCTTGCCTTTGTAGGTAACTTGATTTTTCTCTCTAACTGCTTTCAATATTTTTTCTTTGGTTTGTATGTTTGGTAGTTTAATTATAATGTGGCAAGGAGAGGTTCTTTCCAGGTTTTGTCTGGTTGGTGTTCTAAAGGATTCCTGTATCTGCATTGGTACCTTTTTCCCAATTTGGGGGAAGTTTTCTTCTATGATTTTATTGAAAATACCTACTATGTCTTTGGAGTGAAATTCTTTTTTCTTCTACTATACCCTGAATTCTCATGTTTGATCTTTTCATAGTATCCTGAATATCTTGAAATTCCCATTCATACTTTCCTATTAGTTTGTCTTTCTCTTTGTGGGACTGTATTAGATTTGCTACCTGGTCTTCTAGTTTAGATATTCTGTCCTCTCCTTCATCCATTCTACTGGTGAGGTTTTCTACAGAGTTTTTTGTTTCATTAACTGTGTTCTTCATTGCTAGTAATTCTGACTGGTTTTTCTTTATTATTTCTATTTCCTTATTTATGTATTGTATTGAACTCTTTATTTCATTAAATTTGTGTCTTGTGTCTTTCATTCCTTTGATTTCTTCTTTGACTTCTTTGAGCATATTTATAATCATTCTTTTGAAATCTTTCTCAGGCGTTTCCTCTAACTTATTTTTTTTTATTTTTAAATTTTTATTAGCATTTTCCATGATTATAAAAAAATCCCATGTTAATTCTCCCCTCCCCCCACACTTTCTCCTTTGAAATTCCATTCTCCATCATATTACCTCCCCATCACAATCATTGTACTTACATATATACAATATCAACCTATTAAGTACCCTCCTCCCTTCCTTTCTCTTCCCTTTATGTCTCCTTTTTAACTTACTGGCCTCTGCTACTAAGTCTAACTCATTCTTATTGGAGGTCATTTCTGATGCATTAATATTTTTTGGTGGATTTATATTTTCTTGATTTTTGGTGTTTCTTGTGTTATAATATAAATATTTTTGATTCTTGGATTAATTTAATGCTTGGTTTTTCCAGTTATCTGCTCCTTTTTTCTATTTTAACATCTCAGTCCTCATTGTTAAAAGTGGTGAGAAAAGACTGCTGGAAAGAAGCATTTTATTGGACTTAATGTTGAAACATTAGTAGGGAAGGGAGCCATCACAAGATGGTACCTCCCAGTTGACTCACCAAGTGAACTGAGCAGCCTGCTCATGTAGCTAGAGGAGGATGTGTTTACATGAATCACAGCACATCTCACATGCAAATGGTTTCTGTTTGCACCAATCACTGCTGTTAGCCTGGGCTAGAGTGAGAGCCTACCTCAAAAACAAAACAAATAAACAGAAAAAGCTAACTGCTTATGAGATTCAACCCATGCATTGTTAATGTCATAGATTTTAGGGTTAAATGTCCAGCAGTTATTTCTGTAGCATTTGCAGTTATCTTTTGTCTGATTTAACCCTTACTGAATTCTCCTTCATGGAGATGACATTTATGTTGAGAGTGGTTATTCTTTGCCTTGCTGCATAGAGAGAGTCTCTAGTTGGATGGAGATGGTGAGTTTAGTATGAGCCATATATTCTCTGCTGGGATCTGTGCTAGTAGTGTGAGCAGACATTCTGTGTGCTTGTGAGCTTGTTGTCATCCCACTCCATTTTGACTTCGTGGAGAATTAATTCCACCTGTTAAACAAGGGCAATTAAGTTAATGGTCTTTTCTGTGCAGAAATTAAAATTTACTTTTAGCCTTTAGCTACTAATTTTTCCAGCAAGTATTCAGCTACATAAAAATAAAGCAAAACGTTCTCAACCATTCATCACTATACAACTGGAATTTTGTAACCTACAAAAATGGATAAGCTGTTCAATGTTTCAAATGCAAAAGTTTTGTAGGGGGGGAGCTAATGGGACATCTTCAGTGTTTGTTTATTTAATTTATTTATTGATGGGAGGGAGAATGGACACACCAGGGCTT
Organism: Jaculus jaculus; assembly: GCF_020740685.1. NCBI lineage: Eukaryota > Metazoa > Chordata > Mammalia > Rodentia > Dipodidae > Jaculus > Jaculus jaculus. The sequence continues at coordinate 245,166,837 of NC_059102.1, read as the reverse complement.
TCAGCCATTGCAAACAAATTCCAGATGAGTGCTCTGTCTTGAGCATCTGGCTTGTGTGGATCCTGGGGAATTGAACTGGGATCCTTTGGCTTTGCAGACAAGTGCCTTAACCTCTAAGGCTTCTCTTCAGCCCAGTGTTTATGTTAAAATAAAGCTCTTGATTTTAAAATGTAGTAATAGCTGAGAGTGGTGGCGCACACCTTTAATCCCAGCACTTGAGAGGCAGAAGTAGGAGGATCACTGTGAGTTAAGAGGCTAGCCTGAGACTACATACTCAATTCAGGTCAGCCTAGGCTAGAGCAAGTGAGACTACCTTGAAAAAATTTTTTAAAACCCTGTAATAATAATTAATATAGTCAATTATCAATTATGCTATCTGAGACTGTCTGATATATGTGCCTTTCCAGGGTCAGAGATTTCTGAAAGAGCATTTTCTTGACTTGTGATATTCCTATTAAGCTTTTTAGGAAGGAAAAAATGAATTGTGATAGCATTGGATTAAAATACCCTTTTCTAGGGCTGGGGAGATGGCTGAGTTGGTCAAGTGCTTGCCATGCAAGCATAAGGATTTTGATTCAGATCCCCAGCACCATGTGAATGCTGGGTGTAGTGACACACATGAATAATTCTAGTGGAGGGAAAGCAGAGGTAGGAGAATCCACTGGCTAGCTAATCTAACAGAATGGTTGAGTCCCAGGTTCAGTGAGAGATCCTGTCTCAAAAAGTAAGGTGGAACACAATTGAGGAAGATAACTGATGTCCATTTCTGGCCTACATATGCATGTGCTCACACACATGCATGCATACCTGCCAAAATACATACACACATGCACCACACATGTACACAAACAGTAGATTATGTAGAAAAAGACAAGTACTAGAATAATTAAGCCAAGTTAAAGCTGATATTCATTAGTGTATGCTATCTCATATGTAAAAGATGACAAATCACAGGCACTGTTATAAAGGAAAATATTGGATTATCTTGGATTATTTGACATTTCTTCTATTGTGTCTAGGTTTATTTAATTTTTTTTTTTTTTTTTTCATGAGGTAGGGGCTCACTGTAGCCCTGGTTGACATGGAACTCTGTAGCTCCAGGCTGGCCTCAAACTAAGAGAGATCCTGTGACATCTGCCTCCTAAGTGTTGGCATCAAAAGCTTGTGCCACCACATTCAGCCCAGGTTTTACATTTTAAAATGTAACAATTTTTTTTCTAAAGGTGATCTTGAACATAAGGAATGAATCTAAAAATAAAAGTACAAAAACAGTTGGCTCAATAAAAATCTCATTCTTCAGTTTTCAAAAAAAAATTATACTTATTTGCTAGTAAATCTTCATTAGCTTTCTTGATATGGGATTAATTTTTGTGAATACTTATAGCAAGAGAATATACATTTATTTCATGCATATGTAATTAGGATGTTCACTGACACTCTTTTAAATTTTGTTTTCTCTTCTCATCCTCCCCACAGAATCTGTTTATGATCTACTCCCAAAGGAGTTACAGTTACCTCCATCTAGAGAAACATCTGTAGCATCAATGAGTCAGACAAGCGGTGGTGAGGCTGGCTCGCCTCCTCCAGCTGTAGTCGCTGCTGGTATGCATTTCATCTTATTTTATTAAAGAAAACCAGGGTGTTATCTGGCCAACATGAACAGTGCTGGCAAAGTTATTTTGAAAAGAGTATGATTTGAGGGTTTGTTTTAGGAGTGTTTAAAAGACATACTTTTAACTTTAAACATTTTCAATATTTTAGATGTGATTATTCTTAAAATTGAATACATCCATAAATATTACCTCCTAAAATGGGCCCTGGCTTCAAGTCTGGGAAGCAGTTTGAAACTGTTTTGTTGAGTGCACATAAAAAGTTTAAATACCATGCTATGGATCGAAAATTACTTTTGAGTTTCTGTTTAGCAAATGTTTTTAAAGACTTGCTCAGAGGGAAAAATGTATGAAATGATCTTAGAAAGCACTAAGGTTCTCAAATTCTTTTCTGTTTATAACATGTTACTATAAACCTTTTCCTACATGTATAATCTCATACTTACTTTGAATTCATTGAAAATAGTAGTAAAACTTTAATGCAGTATTTATGTAAAGACAATCTCTTATATTAATGAAAAGCATTAAAAGTAATGTTCAAAATTTATTAAGTATATTTTTACGAACTCTCAAATCATACACTTTGTAACTATATAAAATTGGTTCAAACTTTTATTTTGAAAGATGAAAGATTGACTGATAAGCTAATAGGAAAAGGTATTGATTAGTAGTAAATTAATATGAATTGTTTTTTATAATTTTAGCTTGTCCAACTATAGTTTTTAAAATTGGAATTTTAGGTTGCTAACTGTGTTTGCTTTAGGTAAAGGAATATTTTACACATACATTCTGAAGTTTTATCTGTTCTTTAGAGGTTTATTGCCTCACATGATACATCTCATCTTTTAAAATGGTATTTGAAGTCCAGCACAACATTGTCTTCAGTAGGTTGATATAGTTTCACAAAGAGAAAAAGAAAATGGAAGGTTGTGATTTAAATGAAGATACTGGTACTGTACTATAGTTTCAGATATTTTTCTTCTATGAATTTACTTAGGCACCATTAATCTTGTGTACCAATCTTTTCGATGCTTCAGTAGTGCAGAATGAAGTGTTCTGACTAAGGGCAGGGCAGCTTTAAAAATGGCAAAGAAACATATTGGCCCTGCTCACTGTTCATGTGTGGCCAGACATTTTCTAACAGTTTCTGTGGATTTAATTGTGAATTAGTGAACATTTTTATAATCATACTGATAAGTTGATGTAGTACACTTCAGATCCACTGGATTCTAAAATGACTTTGAATATTTTTCTGGAATTTGGAGTTTCAATCTAGTTTTAAAAATTGTATGAGATAAAATATATTTTAAAGATATATTTCACTTTAAATCCACATTAAGAAATTGACTAACTGATTTCTTTTGCGTGTTTTGAGATTGTTTTATAAGAACATGTTGACTCTGTATAGAACTAAAAGTCTGTTTCTTCTGTGCTTTTTAACATCTGTTTACAGTAGATCCAGTTCCTTTTAAAAGCTGAAAAAAAAATTAGCTAAGTTTAGAAAAAGAACAGTACTTCCTTAAAAAAAAATCAGCCGGTTGTGGTGGCGCACACCTTTAATCCCAGCACTTGGGAGGCAGAGGTAGGAGATCACTGTGAGTTTGAGACCAGGCTGAGACTACATAGTGAATTTCAGGTTAGCCTGGGCTAGAATGAGACCCTACCTCAAAAAAACAAAAACAACAACAACAAAATACCCCAAACATCAAACTAGCAAAAGGTTGCACTTTTCCATTACAGCTGAAAACTTCTTTCTAGACTAATAGCTATAAGTTGAAACAACATAAAAACGAAAGATTTGACTAAAGGAAGCATGGAAGTATTCTAATACATATAAATGTATGCATATAGTATAAAAAGTTCATACATACATACACACACACATAATTTTTTTGGGGGGGGGAGAGGCTCTGAGGATTGAACATTCATTTTACTTTCCAGTGAGCTACATCTCTAGCCCAGTAAATTTTTACTGTATTGAAATTATTGCTACTATAAAAGATGGTAAAGAGAATTAAGAGATCACAGCAAGTTTTCTTATATTCTCACAGAAAGTTTCTGTGGTGTAGAACCAAAATCATGCATAATCTTTTCATTTATATAATTCAGTTTTTTTAGTAATCAACATAGTTTATTCTAGTATTTCAATGTCTAACTAGTAGAAAAGAGAACTTTATTGTATACTATTATAGATAAGAAAGTTTACATTGCAGAATAATTTATCGTAGGGAAATCAGTTGGTATATATCATTAGAGTCACATTTTTATTTGCCATATTAATGTCCTTGGTGATAAAACTGTCAAAGAGAGAGATTTGGAGTATATTACCAAACTACTCAATATTCTTCTGGCCAAAAGTTAGGTAGCTAGGGAAATGCACATGAATTTAAACATCTTTGAGTTTTTTTTTTAAATCTGTAGCATTTGCTGTTTAAATATGAAATGCATAAAATGATGACTCTTGATATAGTTAATTCTTCAGAGTTTTGAAGGAGCTGGATTGGCTGCTATCAGGTATGAGGGCCTGGTGGGAACAGACTTCTAGTTCTGCCGTAAAGGTTTGTGTTTCACAAATTTTAAATCAATTTAGAGGCTGGGAATATGTGTGTTCATGAAAATTCTTTGTTCTTTAATTATTAAAACGTGTTCCTCAGATTCACCAATATACGTTTGTCTTCCTCACAAATATGTGAGGATGTAAATAAATAAGCTGCTAATCCACAATCCAGAATATTTGGTAAAGAAAATTTCTCAACCCTGTTCAAATTGCCTTTATTTTGGATGTGTACTCATCACACCTTTGCATACTTTGATCAACATCATCTTTATCCTAAATCCCAGGGCTGGGATAGAAGAAGGGGTTGGCACAATCCCTCTCTCTTCTTCATAGACATAAATGCCATAACTAAAAGTGCAGTTGAGTCACCATGCTGAAGTTTGCTTTTGCTCTCTCTCGCTCTCTTTTTTTTTTTTTTTTTTTGAGGTCTTACTCTAGTCCAGGCTGACATAGAACTCTCACTGCAGCCCAGGCTGGCCTGGAACTCACAGTAATCCTGATTCCTCAGCCTTCCAAGAGCTAGGATTGTAAGTGTGAACCATCATGTCTGGTGCTCACATCCCCATTTTTATTTTTTAATTTTTTTTGTTTATTTTTATTTAGTTATTTGAGAGCGTCAGAGAGAGAGAAAGAGGCAGATAGAGAATGAGGGAGAGAATGGGTGCGCCAGGGCCTCCAGCCCCTGCGAACCAACTCCAGACGTGTGCGCCCCCTTGTGCATCTGGCTAACGTGGGTCCTGGGGAATCGAGCCTCGAACCGGGGTCCTTAGGCTTCACAGGCAAGCGCTTAACCGCTAAGCCATCTCTCCAGCCCCCCCATTTTTTTTTAAATGACAGTTTTCATACCTGTATGTAATGTATTTTGACCATAATCCTCTTTTGTTACTTCATCTCCAAATTATTTATCTACACATGGGTTTGTGCATGTGTGTTCACACAAGCATGCCAGGGTCTCTTGGTGCTACAGGCGAATGCCAGAGACATGTATCAATTTTTGTATCTGGTTACTGGGGAATTGAACGCACATTAACACGCTTGGCAAGCAAGTGCCTTTAAGTGCTGAGTCATCTCAGCCCAACCCTTCCCTGCCCATTTTAAAGAACACTGGTTTAGTCCCATCAAAAAATAGTTAAGAGTTTGTGGTTCAATATGTCCATAAATGAAACCTTCAGAAATAAAATTTTGGGGGCAAGGTGGGCCTCACTGAGGCATGTTAGACAAGCACTCTACCACTGCACTACATTCCTAGCTCCATAAAAACTTCTTGAACAGTATTGTTGGTTCTCTAAGTAGCTAAAGTAAAGACCATTTTTCTTCTTCCCCCCAAATTTTTATTAACAAATTCCATGATTATAAAAAATACCCCATGGAAATACTCTCCCTCCCCCCTTTTCCCCTTTGAGACTCCATTCTCATATCCACTCCCTATCTCAATCAGTCTCTCTTTTACTTTTGATGTCATGATCTTTTCCTCCTTTAATGATGGTCTTATGCAGGTAGTGTCAGGCACAGTGAGGTCATGAATATCCAGGGCATTTTGTGTCTAGAGGGAGCACATTGTAAGGAGTCCTACCCTTCCTTTGGCTCTTACATTCTTTCTGCCACCTCTTCCACATTAGACCCTGAGCCTTGGAAGGTGTGATAGAGATACTGCAGTGCTGAGCACTCCTGTTACTTCTTTCCAGCACCATGATGCCTTGTGAGTCATCCCAAGGTCACTGCCATCTGAAAAGAGAAGATTCTCTACCAAAAGTGAGAGTAGCATTAATATAAGGGTATGAAAATTAAAGAGATGTGCTTACTGGGCAGCTTGATAAGCATAGTATATACATTTAGCCAGACAACCGCGGACGTTATACCCCTAGGGCTCATGACTACCCCTGTTTTAAGTTTTCAGTATCAGGGATGTATTCCCTCCCATGGAGCAGGCCTCCAGTCCAATTAGAGGGCAGTTGGTTTCCACCATGATAGATGTGCCACTTTTGCACCTGTTGGCTCATTTAACTTAGCTGGCCAAATATAAGGCTTGCAGTATCCACTGTTGAGTATCTTCACTGGTGATTTCTCTTTCTCCCATTGAACTGCATGCTTTCTGTCAGCTGAAGACCATTTTTCTTAAACAGAAATTATTAAAATGTTATAGTGCATAGCACACATCTTTAATCCCAATACTGTGAGTGAGGCCTTGAGTTCAAGGCCACCCTGAAATTACATTGTGGATTCTAGGTCAGCCTGGACTAGAGTGAGATCCTACCGCCAAACCCCCGCCCCCCAAAAAAGTTAATTCTGTGTTTAGAATTTTTATTTATTTGTTTGTTTGTTTATAATAGTAAATATTTCACAGAAGTTAACTCTAACCATATAGTCTCAATTTAAGAACCCAGGCCAGGCATGGTGTTACTTGTCTGTAATCCCTGCGCATGAGGTGAAGGAAAAATGATCAGGGAGTTCAAGGTCATCTTTGGCTACATAGTGAATTCAAGGCCAGCCTGAGCTACATAAGACCTTGCCTAAAAAACAGTCTCCCACATCAATCTTGTTCTACCTTAAACCATTTGATTATCTTCATCTGGGGATATTTATTACTTTATATAAGAATATATTTTGGTAAGGTGACTTTGAGCTTTCTTAGGGCTGGGGGGCACAACTCCATAGGTAAATTCGATCCCCAGAACCCATGTAAAATGACATGTGTGATGGTGCACACATATAATCCCAGTGTTGGAGAGGCAGAGACAGGACATCCCTGGGGTTTACTGGCTATCTAGTTTACTGTATCAGTGAGATAGATTTAGTAAGAGACCCTACCTCAGAAAGTATGAGAGAGTGCTATAGAGGGAGACACTCAATGTAAATCTCTGGCCTCAACATGTATGTACACACACATACATGCCCATGCATATGCGCATGTGTGTGCACATATGTACACCTACCAATTTTTTTCCCTCAAACTGTTTTGGTTGTTTTTTCAAAAGAACATATTTATTTATTTATTTACTTAAGAAGGGAGGGTACATGCATCAGATCTGTAGCTACTGCAAATGAACTCCAGACATGTGCCATGTTGTGCATCTGTATTTTTCAGGGGTATTGGGTAATCAAACCTGGGCCAGCAGGCTTTGGAAGCAAGTGGCCTTTAACCACTGAGCATCTCTCTAGCTCTGGTTGTTGTTTTGAGTTGTAGTATTACTGTGTAGCTCAAGAACTTGTCATATAGAATACGCTGGCCTCAATCTAATGTGGTCCTCCTGCCTCTGCCTCTACCTCTAGAGTGCAGGGATTACAGGCATCTATTACTATCAGGGTGCAAAGTATAATTTAGTTCAAGTATTTGAATTAAATTTTTGAAGAGCTGGATGCATGTCTGCAAGGATTGCTCAAAATTCCAGGCTAGCATGGGCTATTTCAGAGTCCCTAGCCATGTGTGTGGTGCACACCTTTAATCCCAGAACTCAGAAGTATGAGATAGGAGGTTCATAGTGAGTGTAAGACTAGCCTGTGGCTATAGAGTGACTACCAGCTCAGCTTGGGCTAGAGTGATACCCTGCCTTAAAAAATTTCAAAAGGGAGACAGACAGAGAGAGAGAGAGAGAGAGAGAGAGAGAGAGAGAGAGAGAGAGAGAGAGAGAGAGAGAGAGAGATCCTATCTTAAAAAACAAATAGTAACAGCAACCCAATAGGGGCTGGGGAGACAGTTCAGCATTTGCCACCCGAGCCTGAATATCTGAGTTCAATCCTTACACACCATGTAAAAAGCCAGAAAACGTGGCAGGCTTCTGTAATCCCAGCATGCTGGCTGTTAAGATGAGAGATAGGTGGAGACAATAGAATTTCCCAGAAGCTCCTAGTGAACACCTCAGATGAGTTAGCCTCAAATGAAGAAGAACAGCAGGAACAGACCCAACAGTTGTCCTCTGACTAACACCTGTGCCCACTCATATTCATGAACACATATACATGGAGTGTGTGCACACAGATTAAAAAGATTAAAAACTACCAGGCATAGTGTTGCATGCCTTTAATTCCAGCACTTGGGAGGCAGAGGTAGGAGGATCAACATGAGTTGGAGGCCACCCTGAGAGACTATCTAATGAATTCCAAGTCAGCTGGGCTAGAGTGAAACCCTGCCTTGAAAAAACAAAATAAAACAAAAACCCAACAAACTATCAATTTCATAAGCCAAAGAAAGTTAATACCTAGTGCATGTATGAAAAAATATATATAATGAATACATATATGTATTTATATGCATCTCAGTCTCTCAGTCCCTGTAGCCATAAGGTATCTCTCTCTTATCTAGTGTGTTCTTGTTTCTTTATTCCTTGATGATATGTTAGGACAAGGCTTAAATCTTTTCTACTTACAATCTGTTTTTGCCCAGAAAATTTTACCCAACCTCAAGTGTAGATATGTAAAATAGGTATGCAAATACAACATTTACTGACAACAAATCATAAAAAAAATTATTGTAGGGCTGTAGCTGTAGCTTAGTTGGTAAAGTGCTTGTTTAGGATGCATGAAACCCTAGGTTTGATCTCCAGTACCACATAAACCCATGCATGGTGGCATATGTCTGCAATCTCAGCATTCAGAAAGAAGCAGGAGGATCAGAAGTTCAGTGTCATCTTCAGCTACATAGTAAGTTTGAGGCCAACCTAGGCTACATAAGACCCTGTCTTAAAAAAAACAAAAATTATTTTAAGTTTAAATTGTTTTTTATTTGAGAGAGAGAGCTAGACAGATAGACAGAATTGGTGTGCCAGGGCCTTAGCCACTGCAGTGGGAACTCCAGATGCTTGCACTATCTAGTGGGCATATGCAACCTTGTGCTTGCCTCACCTTTGTGCATCTGGCTTACATGGGATCTGGAGAGTGGAAGATGGATCCTTAGGCTTCACAGGCAAGCCCCTTAACTGCTGAGCTATCTGTCCAGCCTCCAAAATTATTTTATAATGATTGGTTTGCATATAATTTTAACAGTGAAGATAAAAACAAATTTGCACACTAAGGAAATGTATGTTCTCATTTATTTTTACATAAAGAGTTCAATCTTGGTTAAATATTTGGTACTGTAGGAGTAAAACATTGCCAACCCTTTGCAAAGTTAATAATGGATATGTCAGTGCCAAGAATGTCATTTTGCATTAATGTGGAGTACAAAATGGCAGGTATATATGTTTAGACCTGTTTCAGAAGTTGCTGGAAATTCTGTCCTGTTACATGGTTTTTCCCACTTTTCCAAGGAAATTGGTCCACTTCTAGAAAGAGGGCAGATTGTAAGTTACAAACATGTTTTGCAAATTGATTTAAAAATCTCTATCCCTGCTGGACATGGTGGCATATGCCTTTAATCCCAGCACTCAGGAGGCAGAGATAGGAGAATTGCTGTGAGTTTGAGACCAGCCTGAGACTACATAGTGAATTCTGGGTCAGCCTAGGCTAGAGAGAGACCCTACCTTGAACGCTGTGCCCCTCCCAAATCTCTTTCCCTGGCCTGTAGAGATGCCTCCATGGTTAAAGACATGTGCTTGCAAAGCCTTCCGGCTTGGGTTTGATTCCCCAGTACCCCCATAAAAGCCAGATTGGCATGCATCTGAAGTCTTTTGCAGTGGCAAGAGGCCCTGGCATGCCCATTTTCTCCCTCTCTTTGGAAATAAATAAAAATATAATCTCTATATCTTCTATTTTAATATACTGAAATTGTGTAGAGTGTGTGTATATATTATGTGTGTGTGTGTGTATATATATATATATATATATATATACACACATATATACATATACATACATACATATATATATATATACACACACACACACATACACACACACACACAGTCAATCATATAACTAATACATTTGTGTATATAATTTTCTCTTCAGTGCTGGAAAACAAATTCAGAGCCTTGAGCAAACACTGTAAATTCCCAAGCCCTTGTATGTTGTATAAATTTATTAGGATGAAAACTGTAAGAATACTTGAGCCATAGCCATTAACTCAAGAGGAAACTGCCCACATTATAAATTGTCATTGTCATTTTTATTGTTCTTCTAATTTTTAGTAATAGTTTTTGTAAATGTCATTTTTTATTTTCTGATAAGAACATTTTAAAAACGTTTAAAAAATATTTAGAGATAGAAAAGGGGCTGGATGAATGGCTTAGTGGTTAAGATGCATGCCTGTGAAGCCTAAATACCAGGTTTGATTCCCCAGAGCCCACATAAGCCAGATGAACAAGGTAGTACATACTTCTGGAGTTTGTTTGCAAAGGCCAAAGGCCCTGGTGTGCCCATTCTCTCTCTTGCTCTCTCTCTCTGTCTGCCTCTTTCTCTCTCATAAATAAATAAATAAATAAATAAATAAATAAATAAATAAATAAATAAAGAGAGAGAGAGAGCCTGGCATGATGGTGTGTACTTTTAATTCCAGCATTTGGGAGGCAGAGGTAGGTGGATCACTGTGAGTTCAAGGCCAGTCTGAGACTGCATGATTCCAGGTCAGCCTGGGCTACAGAGACCAAAAAAAAAAAAAAATTAAAATAAAATAAAAAATTAAAAAAAAAATAAATAAAATAAAATTTAAATTTAAAAAAAGAGAGCATGAGTAACCCTACCCTACCATAAGTGATGGAGAGATGGCTCAGTGGTTAAGGCGCTTGCCTTCAAAGCCTAAGGACTGAGTTCAGTTCCCCAATACCCATGTAACACCAGATGCACAAAGTGGCACATGTGTCTGGAGTTCGTTTGCAATTGCCAGAGGCTCTGGTGTACCCATTCTCTTTCTGTCTGCCTCTTTCTATCTCTTTCTTTCTTAAATAAATGAAATATTTTAGCAATATTTTAAATTTTTATTTTATTTATTTATTAGAGAGAGAGAGAGGAGAGACAAAGGGCATACCAGGGCCTTCAGCTGCTGCAAACAAAGTCCAGATGCATGTGCCACCTTGTGCATCTGGCTCACATGGGTCCTAGGGAATTGAAACTGTTGAAAAAACAAAGTCATGCATAGTAACATGGTGCATTTGATACATTAGAGAACCTTTTGGTATTTTAACTAATTTGTTTTAATAAAACAGCTGTAGGTAATTAAAATAGTGAGTCAAAATTCCCAAATAAGGCTGGAGAGATGGCTTAGCAGTTAGGCGCTTGTCTGCTAAGCCTAAGGACCCAGGTTTGAGTCTTCAGTACCCACATAAGCCAGATGCACAAAGTGGCATGCATCTGAAGTCTTTTGCTGTGGCTAGAGGCCTGGGTGTGCCCATTCTCTCTCTTTCTCTCTGCCTCTTTTTCTCCCTCTAATCAATAAATTAAGTTTTTAAAATTCCCAATAAATTCAAGTTATTAATCTTTAATTTTCCCCTGTATCTACTCAGTCTAGTTTTGTGTTAGTTCGAAGTTTTGCATATTATTCAAGATAGAGTCATAACTGGTCTATGATATTTACTTTTTAATTACTATTCTCTCATGTTAACACTTCATTGGGGAGCCTTGTACATGAGAAGGGACAATGAAAGAAAGTGATGAGTTATAAGAACAGTAGGCAGTCTTGAAAGGGATGATAATTTGTGCTAGGGTTGTAGGTCACTTGATAGAGTGCTTGCTTAATATGCGTGAAGTGCTCTTTGTCCTCATCACCACATAAAATGAGCATGGTAGTTTACACCTGTACATCCCAGCACTTGAGAGGTAGAAAAAGGAAGATTAGCTCAAGATCATCTCCAGGCTACATAGCAAGTTTGTGGCCAGCCTGAGATACATAGACCCTGTCTCCAGAAAGAAGGGAAGAGATGAAGAGAGGCTGAGGAGATGGCTTAGTGGGTGAAAGTGTTTGCTGCGCATGCATGAAGACCTGAATTTGGTTCACCAGATTTATGCAAAATGTCAGGTGTGGTGGTGCATGTCTGTGCTGGGGAAGTGAAGACAGAGAAGCTCACTGGCTAAACAGTCTAGTCAAATTTGTGAGATCTAGGTTTTGTGAGCAAGAGACCCTATCAGAAGAATTAGGGTGGAGAGTAATAGAGGAAGGCACCCAACGTCATTCAACCTCTGGCCTTTACAAGTAGACACACGTGCACGAGCATCTGCATTCACCTATAAGAACACATGTACACTTGCCCCATAAAAAGGATGCTAAATCAGGGCTGGAGAGATGGCTGAGTGGCTTAGGCACTTGCTTGCAAAGCATAAAGGCCTGGGTTTGATTCCCTTGTTCCCAAGTTAAGCCATATGCACAAAGTGGTGCATACATCTGGAGTTCATTTTCAGTAGCAGGAAGCCCTGGTGTACCCCTTGTCTCCTTACCTCCCTCTCTCCCTCTCTTTCTTTCCATCCCCCTCCCCTCCATCTCTTTCTCAAATAAATAAATAAATAAAAATTAAGCCAGGCGTTGTGGTGCATGCCTTTAATTTCAGCACTTGAGAGGCAGAACTAGGAGGATCACTGAGAGTTTGAGGACAGCCTAAGACTACATAGTGACTTCCAGGTCAGCCTGGACTAGAATGAAAATCTACCTCAAAAATTTAAAAAAAAAAATTTATATTATTTGAGAAAGCGATAGACGGAGATGGGAGGATGGGTGCACCAGGGCCTCTAGCCATTGTAAATGAACTCCACACTCATGCACCACCATGTGCATCTGGCTTATGTGGGTACTTGAGAATTGAACCTGGGTCCTTAGGCTTCTCAGACAAGTGCCCTAATGGCTAAGCCATCTCTCCAGCCCGAGGTGATCTTTTGTTATTGCCACATTTTTATAAAAGAAAGAATCCTCTCTCCTGCTGTTTTAATGGAATGATAAAATTGCACAACCAAGTATAATAGTGTACCTGCTTGCCATTTTGGCACTTGGAAGATAAGACCAGGAGGATTACAAGTTGGGAGCTACCCTGTGCTACATTGTGAGGTCTAGACTAGTTTGAGCCACAATAGTAAGACCCTGTCTAAAAATAACCAACCAAACAAGAAAAGTATTTAAACATCCTGGTAGAGCCATTTATAATTTTGCCAAAACAATGTATTTGCACCTAATCTAGATCCAGGCATAAAATCTCTAATGGCTTTACTGATACTATACACAACTTTTTTTTTAAAACTGTTTTGGTCACTTCTAAAAGGAAGAAATATGAAGACATTAGACTAATTGGCAGAGATGATGTAGGAGTAGCCATGTGTGGTGGTGCACACCTTTAATCCCAGCACTTGGGAGGCAGAGGTAGGAGGATTGCTATGAGTTTGAGGCCACTCTGAGACTACACAATGAATTCCAGGTCAGCGTGGACTAGAGCAAGACCTTTGAAAAACAAAAAAGAAAGAAGATAGGAAAAAAAGAAAAAAAAATACGTTACATGATAAAACATTGAAATGTTCTTCACAGTATCAGGACTGTTCTTTTGTATATTTAAGATTAATAATCTCTGTGTTTTAAAGTGACAGTACGTGTCAGACAGTAATTGTCTTCCCTTTCTTCATCAAACTTATACTTTCTGGAAGCTTTCCTGGACTCTTTAGCAGTATAATAAATGTAACTACCAATGAGTATATTTTTTTCCTTTTTTTAACTTTTATTTATTTGCATGTGTATGGGCATTGTAGGAGGACCCCTTGCATATACCAGATGCTTGCGCCACTTTAAAAAAAACCTTTTTATTGACAGCTTCCATAATTATAGATAATAAACCATGATAATTCTCTCCCCACTCCCAACTGTTCCCTTCACAAATCCACCCTCCATCATATCCCTTCCCCCTCTCAATCAGTCTCTTACTTATTTTTTGTTTTTATTGAGGTAGGGTCTCACTCTAGCTCAGGCTGACAAGGAATTCACTATATAGTCTCAGGGTAGCCTCCAACTCACAGCAATCTTCCTACCTCTGCCTCCTGAGTGCTGGGATCTTTCTTTTATTTTGATGTTATTTTTTCCTCCTATTATGAGGATCTTGTGTAGGTAGTGTCAGGCACTGTGAGGTCATGGATATCCAGGCCATTTTGTGTCTGGAAAAGTACATTGTAAGCTGTCCCACCCTTCCTTTGGCTCTAACATTTCTTTCAGCCACCTCTTCCACAATGGACTTTGAGCCTTGTAAGGTAAAATAGAGATGTCTCAGTGCTGAACATTCCTCTGCCACTTCTTCTTAGCCCTCTGGTGCTTTTTGAGTCATGCCAGAGGTTACTACCATCTGAAAAGAGAGATCCAAAAGTGACAGTAACATTAATACATGGGTATAACTGTTAAGACAAGTGCTTAGAGGGCAGTTTGGTGGGTATAATATATATGTTTTATATACATTTAGCCAGACAAGAGCAGGCATTGCTCACATAGGGCTCATGACCTCCCCCACCATAGGCTCACGTGGAACGGGCCTCCAGTCCAATTAGAGAACATTTGGTTTTCCCCATAACACTATTGTACCTGTTGGCTCATTGGCCTTGCTGGCCATACTTTTAAGGCTTGCAATATCCACTATTGTTTAACACTGCTGATGACTTCTGTCTCCCACAGAGCTGCATACAGAATAGCTTTCCAGTTTTCTGTCAGCTGGTCCACAGTTTTCTGCTCAACTCCAACTTGATTTCTCAGTGACCATAAACCTAAGCATGTACCACTTTTTCTGTTTGTTTTTCGAGGTAGGGTCTCACTGTGGCCCAGGCTGACATAGAATTCACTATGTAGTTCCAGGTTGGCCTCAAACTCAGAGATATCCTTCTACCTATGCTTCCCAAATGCTGGGATTAAAGGTATGTGCTATTGTGCTTGGCCTGCATCACTTTTTGTGTCTGGCTTTTTGTGGGTACCCAGGAATTGAATCCAGGTCAGCAGGCTTTGCAAGCAAAAGCTTTTAACCACTAAACCATCTTCTCAGACCACTTCCCACTATAATGTTTTTAAGAGGAAAAAGGGGGGGGGGGAGAATTGGCATGCCAGGGCCTCAGCCACTGCACTTGAATTCCAGGTGCTTGCACTACCTTGTGGGCATGTGTGACCTTGTGTTTGCCTCACCTTTTTGCATCTAGCTTACATCTGGATCTGGAGAGAGATTGGACATGGGTCCTTAGACTTCACAGGCAAGTGCCTTAACTGCTAACCCATATCTCTAGCCCCTATTATAATTTATATTTGAAGTTATTGGAGGTATAGAAGATTGTCTGGACATTTGTCTTTTTACCCAGTGTCAGTTAGTGATGCTACCCTTAAGTCACTAAGTGATAGCAATCATTTTTCCCTTAAAGTAATAACAAACTAATTAATTAATTTGGTTCTTTCAAGGCAGAGTTTCACTCTAGATCAGGCTGACCTAGAATTTCCTGTGTAGTCCCAAGCTGGCTTTTCATGGCAATCCTCATATTCTGCCTCTTGAGTGCTACCATGCCTTGTTACAAATACAATTTTCGCTTAATGAATTACATGCTTTTTTTTTTTTTAAAGTAGGGTCTAGACCAGGCTAACCTGAAACTTACTCTGTAGCTCAGGCTGGTCTTGAATTTGCATATGTAACATATTTTAATCATATTTATCTCTATTATTGCTTTTCTGGCTCCTGCTGAACCCCTTCTCAGTTAGTCCCTCTTCTCTTTTGAGAAAGAGAATGAAAAAGTGAGTGTGACCCAGTGAGTTTAATTAGATTTGCTTGCATGAGTACCGGTGAGGGTTATTTAACAGAGCGTGGGCAACTAACAGGTAGATGCACCACATTCAAATGTCTCCTCCTCTCTCCCAGCACCTTTGAATTATCAATAGCTTCTCAGGGAGAGGTGGGGTCTCATGAACTCCCTCTCCATCCATGACACAATGTTGACATTCCCAGTCTTGTGCAAGTAACTGCTGCTGCTGCGAGTTCATGACTGCAGTAGCCATGTCATGTTCAGAAGACAATGTTCCACAACACTCATCACCCTTTGGCTCTTAACATTCTTTCTGTTCCCTCTTCAGTAATATTCTCTGAGCCTTTAGGAGGGTGATATAGATGTTCTGCTTAAGGTTGAGCACTCAGCAGTCACTTATGCTCATTCCTTTGACCAGTTATGATTCTGCCAGGAATGGCTGTCCCTGCAAAAAGAAGCTTCTCTCACCAAGGATGAGAGCAATGCTCTAATCTATTGGTAGAAACACAAGTACTTGGGAGGCAGTTTGACAGGCACAATATGTCTGCTTAGCAAAACAACAATATAGCATCTCCGCTAGGCCTCTGACCTCCTCAGTTGTCACTATGAAAGCTAGTCTTCAGGGAAGAAGCTTCCTGCTCAGTTCCAGCTTGATTTTTCTATGTCCTATAACCTAAGTTGGTGTTATTGTTAAAAATAGGGTCTTGGGCTGGAGAGATGGCTTAGTGGTTAAGCGCTTGCCTGTGAAGCCTAAGGACCCCGGTTTGAGGCTCGATTCCCCAGGACCCACGTTAGCCAGATGCACAAGGGGTCGCACGCGTCTGGAGTTTGTTTACAGTGGCCAGAGGCCCTGGCATGCCCATTCTGTCTCTCTCTCTCTATCTGCCTCTTTCTCTCTCTCTCTCTGTCCATCGCTTTCAAATAAATAAATAAACAACAACAACAACAAAAGATTAGGGTCTTACCATCTAGTTTTAGTGGGCAGCCTAGAGTAGGGATGGTAATTTGTAATGTTTGGTGATAGAGGGGGTGTGGGGAGAGGCAGGGACCTCTTTGAATGAATTTATTGCTTATTTACATTTTAGACAGGTTCTTAAAGACTGTAGTTCAAACTGGCTTTGAACTCAGCAGTTCTTGTACCTCAGCATCCCAAGTGATGAGATTACAGGTGCAAGCACCACATCTTGCCCACCCCCCACATATATATTTATTTATTTTCAAGATAAGGTCTCACTGTAGTCCAGGCTGACCTGGAATTCACTATGTAGTCTCAGGGTGGCCTCGAACTCACAGTGATCCTCCTACCTCTGCCACCCAAGTGCTGGGATTAAAGGTGTGTGCCACCATGCTCAGCTTACCTTGCTATATTTTTAAAGGACTTAGAAACCACTTACTGAGGGTTGGGGAGAATGCTCAGTGGTTAAAGACACTTGCAAATCCTGCTGGCCCAGGTTTGATTCCCCAGTACCCACATAAAGCCCGATGCACAAAGTGTTGACTCATGTATCTGGAGTTCATTGGAAGCAGCAAGAAGCCCTGCTCTCTGTCTCTCTTATATCAGTAAATAATTTTTTAAAAAATGTATTATTGGACTGGAGAAATGGCTTAGTAGTTCAAGGCACATGATTGCAAAGCCTGTTGGCCTAGGTTTGATTCCCCAGTTCACACATAAAGCAAGATGCACAAAGTAGTGCATGTGTCTGGATTGAGTTTATAGCAGCAGAGACCCATTCTTCCCTCAGCCTCTGTGGGAATAGGTATGGCTCAAGAAAATAAAAATTGTTTGGTGCCAACATATAAATATTTTTACCATTGAATATATTCTTTGGAATGTATTTTTCTCCACTCTTTAAGAAGAGTGCTTGATTAAATGTGCAGCCTATAAAAACACATGAAAGAGAACATTCTGGCTTATGGATTAGATTGCATTTGTAAACACAGAATAAATTGGTGAATATGAGTTAACCAATTTTTTTCATAAGAAATTTTCCTACATGCATTTATCTGGATGTTTACTTTCTTAAAGCTTATTTAAAAACAATGCTTATTATAGCATGTAAACTTATGTTGGGTGGGAAAAGGACATGTGGGAAATTGAAACTGTTTTAAACATGTAAATTGATCAACCCTACAATTTTTTTGTGTTTTGTTTTTTGGTTTTTTTTTTTTTTTTTGTAAAGTAATCTGGATTGCTTATTTTATATGCTGGGATGCTAGTTGTTTTTTCTATTAATACACTTAACTTGCATTCTAGCTTCGCCACTCAGAGACAGGCATCGTGTGGTGGGTTGTGTGACAGTGTCTGTCAATAGTGAAGACAAATAGTGCCAGAGACACTTAACCCATCCAATCTCACCCAGGGGATAGGTCGGTCTCGTTTTCAGACTTCTTTTATAAGTCTTTTTTTTCTTTCTTTCTTCCTTATTATTTTTTGTTTCTAAATAGTGGATTGATACTGATTGAAACTAAACCTGTTTGTAAAGTTTTAAACTTTACATTAATATTATAAGAAGAAAAGTAGAAAATAAAGGTTGGCATGTAAGGTGTTGACAAAGCGGGTTTGCAGCCACTTTGTGTGTTATACATGTTTCAGTCTCTTGGCAACATGAATATTGGCCTTAGAAATTTTTCTCTGAGTATCTTTCTTCTATGACCTGAAATATGTCATTGTATCTGGTGACTTATCACGTAAGATGTTTAGTTTTAAAGTCATCGTTACCAACAAGGCAAATATTAATAATCCTTACAAAGAATAACTAAGGTTCAACAACATGTTGTAGACCAGAAATTGTTTACTAATAGCCTGTGTGGTTTTTCTGGTTATTTCTGAATAGTCAATAGTTTACTCCTTCTCCGTTCCACTATTGGTTCACATACTACATTTACAAAAATTGATAACTTTTGCTTTCTTACCTCTAGAAAACTCACTTGATTCTAAACAAATACTGAAAAATTATAAAATGTGTATATTTAAATGATAGGAATCAGATGTGAACTTGGGAGCTTAGTTAAGTGTCATTTATAGCATATGTCTTAAATAGTGAAAGTTATTTATTTTAAGGAACTTAAAGAATATTTGAAATTTCAAAGCTTTCTATAAAAAGTATTGTTGGATCCATATAAAATATAATTTCTTTATGGCATTTTAAACACTAAAATAGGTAGTTAAAGTAATTTCTAGTTAACACATCTAAAACTAAGCCTTTTATTGTAAAGTGTAGTTTAAATGATGGATATATAAAATAATAGATTTCTATATATAGCAATATTTAAATTCTGTTTTCATCTTTTTACCACACTGGTTTGACTACTTACAGTGGGCCTTATTGATTCTGTCACTAATTCTTCCTTTAGTGATGTTAGGTAGTGAACACACATGGTAGGCAAGCACAGTTGTCACTAAGCTATGCTCTTACCCTTTTATCAGTTAGAAGAAGCCATATAAACATGATGTTTCACTTCATTTTTAAATTAAAATTGATCAACTTTTCTGAGATTATAAATTTCCACTAATAATTGTAGATTGGTGCATCTATTTTTCCTTAGCTTTGTGATCTCTCTGGTCATAGAACATATTGTGGAAAAATAAAGTTATTCTGTGTAAGGTAGGCTAGGTTTCAAAATAATTACTTTACCAAAGAAAAATAAAATTTATTCATATGCTACTTAGATGAGAAAATAATCTTAAGAAAAACTTAATAAAAATATCCAGGTTTACACTGGGCATGGTGGCGCACACCTGTAATCCCAGCACTTGGGAGGCAGGGGTGGGAGAATTGCTGTGAGTTCAAGGCCACTCTGAGACTATGTAGTGAATTTCAGGTCAGCCGGGGCTAGACTGAGATTCTACCTCGAATAAGAACAATAATAAATAAATAAATAAAATTCAAGTTTATACGGGCTAGGTATGAAACTTAAGGAAGAAAGAAGATTACAAAAGTAGTAAATGGAAATAAATTATAGCTATTCTGCTCCATGAGGAAACAAAAACATTTATTAAAACATTTTTATATTGGTGTTTCTGTATTTTTAATATGCAGTAATTTAGAAGAGGCTGTGCATTTCTAACAGATAAAAAAACTCAGCATCAAAAACAGGATGGGATAGAAAATAGTTATATTTTGCTCACAAGAATTTGCAAAAGCTGAATTTGGTAGCTCATGCCTTTAATCACAGTATTAGGGAAGCAGAGATAGGAGGATTGCTGTGAGTTTGAGGCCCTCCTGGAACTACAGTGAATTCCAGATCAGCTTGGGCTTAGAAAAAGCAAAAAAGAATTTATAAACAAAGATGAATATAGAAGGCCAGGTTTGGTACACACCTTTACCCCTAGCACTCAGGAAGCTGAGAGAAGAGGATTGCTCCAAGTTTGAGCCCACCTCAGCTACACAGTTAGATTTTCACCTAAAAAACAAACCAAGGGCTGTTGAGATGATTTAGTGGTTAAGGCACATGTCTGTGAAGTCTAAGGACCCAGGTTTGACTCTCCAGAACCAAGGTAAGCCAGATACACAAGGTCACACATGTGCACCATGTGTCACACATCTGAAGTTCGATTGTAGTGCCTAGAGGCCCTGGTGTACCAATTCTTTCTCATTATAAAAACCAAAAAAACAGCCAGGTGTGGTAACTCACGCCTTTAATCCCAGCACTCGGGAGGCAGAGGGAGGAGGATTGCTGTGAGCCTGAGGCCAGCCTGAGACTGCATAGTGATTCCAGGTCAGCCTGGGCTAGAGTGAGACCCTACCTGGAAAAACCAAAATAAATTAAAAAATAAAAAATAGAATATTAATTTCAGGGAGGCTGATGAGGGTAGCCTGGGTTAGTGTGAGATGCTACCTGGAAAAAAAAAATCTCCCTAATAGTGTTTTTATTTCTTTATATTTTAATAGGATAATATTGAGGATTATTTTCATCCTTGGTAAATCTGTGGATTAATATACAAATATATAATTTATTTTAATGTAATTTTAGGAATGTTATTTTAGGACTCTGGAAATAACAGCAAATAGTAATCTCATAACAATTTTGATATATCAGTTAATAAACATTTTTAAGCAATCCTTTTTTCTTTAACCTATATTTATTTGAATTTTAACTTTGTATTTCTCAATATTTCTGTCACGTTTTGGCTGTAAAGTGAAGTTACTATGAGTCCCTTCTGGCAGTCAAGTAATTTGCCATAGTGGTAACTCATAGAACTCAATAAACGCATTTATGGTTTATTACACTAATGGATTTTTTTTTTTTCCAGGTAGCGTCTCACTCTAGCCCAGGCTGACCTGGAATTCACTATGTAGTCTCAGGGTGGCCTTGAATTCACAGCAATCCTCCTACCTCTGCCTCCTGAGTGCTGGGATTAAAGGTGTGTGCCACCACACTCAGCCTATGAAGGATATTTTATTTTATTTTATTTTATTTTTTTGTTTTTTCAAGGTAGGGTCTCACTCTGGTCCAGGCCTATGAAGGATATTTTAAAGCATGCTAGTGAGTAGCCCAAAGAGGAAATTCACAGGAAAGATTTAGGATGGTTCTGAGTAGAAAAATTTCAATCCCCAGTGGAATTTGGATATGCTTCTCTGTTGGCACATGAGTGTGCTCATTTTCCTGGTCATCCCTGAATTCAGTCAGTTTGAGGTTTTTTGGTTTTTTTTTTTTTTAAATTCACTCTGTAGTCTCAGGCTGGGCTCATAGCGAGCCTTCTTCCTCTGCTTCTCTAGTATTGGGATTAAAGATGTGCACCACCATGCCCAGCCAGTTTGAATTTTTATAGAGGCTTCTTTATGTAGGCTGGTTAATTAAATCTTTGGCTGTTGGTGATCACCTCAGCTGCTTGTCCCATTCCACTCCCTAGTGGTAGCGAGGATGAGATTGTGAATTGTAACCCTTGGAGCTGGTCCCTTTTATAACTGGCCACTTGCCCCTCATCCTGAGGTTATCTATCAACTTCACTAAAATCACCTTATTAGCACAATCTCAGCAGTGGTTGAAAGGTATAATAAAAGGATTATCATCTTTATCATGTGAAGCAGAAGTCCAGAATTTCAACTGAAGATAATTTTATTGCTCTAGTCCACTTAAGAAATTGCTAGTTATGAGAGATGTAAACTGGAAATCCTTGATTAAAATAAACCCAAATTGATTATGATTATAATAGCACAATCACATAATTTCCTGTAGAATTTATTATGGCTTTGCGCATGTACTTTCCATCTGTCATGTGGATCCCTGAGATGTATATTCTGCATACTTATTCAAAAAGGGCGCTGGGGGAAAGCCACTTCATAGAAGTACAAGTTCACAGTGCATGCTGCTGCCTTCTTGCATTTCTCTGAAAATCAAGAGCAGAGGCACACAATATACAAACTTTAGTTTCACTCTTGCCAATAGTTGGAACACATGGAGGAATGTTCTACATATTTTTCCTCTCTTTTATAAAATAAATTCTGTAGAATTTTGAAAAACCAAATAGAAAACTTTGTATTTAAACCCAAAGTGGCTACAAATCAGCTCCTAAAGTGTCACTGACATTAGCATCTAGCCTTTGTAGTTTTTTCAAATCTTTAAAAATATTTATTTACTAAGAAAACATTGCATTAATGCATGATACAAAATTGATAAATTTTTCTTTAAATTGGAATGCAGTTTAAAAGTGACTGAATTTTCTAATTTCAGCTACTGCATTTGACAAGGATACAAACTCAAATGGAACTGGTATCATCTATTGCTTTACATTCTTTGACTTATGGTAGTTGAAAAATCTTTGGATGTGGCATTATATAGATCACATTTACTGTGCTCTTCAAGAACCTTGACAACAACAAAAAATTTTGGGTGGCTGTATTTAGTTCTTTCAAAGAATTTCAAAGAAATATACATGTTTTGATACATGCTTTTAATTAAAATATAGATCTTTGTCATTTGGCCTTTTTATAATTTAAACATTGACTTTCCTATATTTTACTGTTTTTGATTGATATGGTCTATGACAGTTTTATTTAGTTTTAAGTTTACACACTTTAAAATAGTTGGGTGTGGTGGCACACACCTTTAATCCCAGCACTGTGGAGGCAGAGGTAGGAGGATTGCTGTGAGTTCGAGGCCACCCTGAGACTACATAGTGAATTCCAGGTCAGTTTGGGCTTGAGCAAGACCCTACCCCGAAAAACAAAACAAAATAAAAAACTGGCATAAATGATTGTAGATATAAATTAAATTTAAACATCTTTTAGTTGTCTGACACATTCTCTGGTTCTCTTTATGTGTACAGTTATATATTTTACAAGATAAATGGTATCTGTAACATTTTATAAACAACAGCCTGAGCAGTGTTAGTATGATTCAGAAGTTAGACTTTTAGAAGGTAAAGTAGTATTTCAGTACTACTCATGGTTGCCACACAGTCTAGGAGGGTCTACTTAAATCATCGTCTTTGCTACATGAGGTAGCTCATGCCTTTAATCATAGCACTTGAGAGGCTGAGGCATGTGTATTGCCCTGAGTGCGAGGCTGGCCTAGTCTTACATAGTTGATCCAGGCTAGCCTAAACTATAAAAGTGATCTGTCTAAAAACATCTGTATAAAAAGAAAGAAATTATTTTATAGGAGTTAATTCTAATGTTCTCTAGAAATTTTGTGCTTAACTTTTTTGGGGAAGAGTCTAGGCTTCAGAAATGAGATTTATGATTTATTTTCATATTAGGAAATTCTCTGTCACAGTTAAGCAGTTCCTTTAAGAGAGGTAGTGGGCAGTGGTAACCAGTTTCTTAGCCCATAATTAAATACATAAAAAAGAATAATCTATTTAGTAGTCAGCCCTTTTCTGCTTCTATTCACTCTTAAAGGATGGATTTTTTTTTTAATCACTCATGTTTTTGAACTGTCATTTCCAACTTCTGGATACCTCAGTGGTTAGTGTTTCTACAACTGAGCATGCTCCAAATCAGACTTTTGTCACTTTTATTCTCATAGATCCACAATCAACCATAGCGACGGTACCAGTTCCATTTTGCCTCCAATTCAGTTGATTATATATTTTTTCTATTTATTTCTCATTTTATAATTGATATCTGGAATAATCAGCAGCTCTTTTCTCATTTATTTTCTCATATTTTTATTCCAGGATTTGCCTCTGAAGCAGGGAGTGTCTGCATTAAAAATGACCTGTAGTTCTCTGCTTCATAGGTTAGAAACTTATTTTAATATTTTGTGGCTAAGCACAGTCCCACTTTTCAAATTCTATAATTATTTAATTGGCATTGAATGTGGACCACAAGCATATATTTCATATTGGGGTTTTTCTTTATTATTTTAAATGATTAAAACTCAACAGAATGTCCAGTTGAGGCAATAAAAACTTTATTCATGTTTTACACCTTAAAACTCTAAATTAGATTTTACAATTCTTGATTATAACACAAGTGAAATAATGCTATTTGGGCATTTAAAAATTGTATTTCTTAGGCCTTCTATCGCTTGAAGCATTTATATTCAAAATGTAACCAAATTCCAACTATTCATTATGGGGAAAAACAATCAGTTCACAAATCACATTTTCAATGGGACTGTTAGCCAGCCTAGGTGAAATCATGTGTAGTGTATTTACTGTTGAATTGTACACTGCAGATGCTTCTTCAGCTCCCTCCTCTTCCTCCATGGGCGGTGCTTGCAGCTCCTTTACCACCTCTTCCAGCCCTACCATTTATTCTACCTCAGTCACCGACAGCAAGGCTATGCAAGTGGAGAGCTGCTCCTCAGCCGTGGGGGTAAGTAACAGAGGGGTAAGTGAAAAGCAGTTAACCAGTAACACAGTCCAGCAGCATCCATCAACCCCGAAGAGGCACACAGTTTTGTACATCTCACCACCACCTGAGGACTTGCTGGATAACAGTCGGATGTCCTGCCAGGATGAGGGGTGTGGATTGGAATCTGAGCAGAGCTGCAGTATGTGGATGGAGGATTCCCCCTCCAACTTCAGTAACATGAGCACCAGTTCCTACAATGATAACACTGAGGTACCTCGTAAATCACGAAAACGAAATCCAAAGCAGAGGCCGGGGGTCAAACGACGAGATTGTGAAGAATCTAATATGGATATATTTGATGCCGACAGTGCCAAAGCACCTCACTATGTGCTTTCTCAGCTTACCACGGACAACAAAGGCAACTCAAAAGCTGGAAATGGGTTGGTATCCACATTTTTTAAAGTTCTATCACCATTATGCAAAACAAAAAAAATCATTCCCAACTTTCTTAATTGCTCAGCTCAAGTTTGCATATACAGCAAAGATGCTAATTTTATCATTGAAATAAATGAAAATATTAATTTAAAATTATCAAGTTTTATTAGAGAAAAATATAAAAATAACAATAGGTTATAGCAGTAGGAATCTTGTGGGTATAGTTAGGTAGTAGAAAATGAAAATAATCTGTTTTGAAATAACTTACATTTCAAATGGATTTATATTTTCAAAGGATTTCAAAACATTTTTATTTACAGAAATAAGTAGCAGTATAATGACATTAGTGAAAACAATTTACAACATTCTGCAGAAACTAATTTGTTCTCTTAACAGTGTAATTCCTGTTGTTCACTCTCATATTTTTGAGAGGATTTTAAGTTTTTGTTTTTCATTTTTAATTGACGAAAACAAGAAAAAAATTAGATGACTGGATTCCCATTATTTAGTTTTATGTGTTTTAAGCTTTTTTTCTTTTTGATACATTGAACAATTTGGTGGTTTTTTTTTTCCTTTTTTTTTAGGTTTTTGAGGTAGGGTCTCACTCTAGCCCAAGCTGACCTGGAATTCACTGTGTAGTCTCAGGCTGGCCATTACCTCTGCCTCCTGAGTGCTGGGCTTAAACTCGTATACCACCATGCCCAGCTCTAAATGTTTTTCATTACTTTTTTTTTGTGATTTTGTGTTACTTATTTGAAAGATGATGTAGTAGGATCACAGTACACATTTGAGGTTTTTTTTTCCCTTTCATCTGTGCTGTACACTATACACTATCTATTCCAGTAGTGATACTATAGAATATTTCATGCTATAATACAGACTAATACAACTTATTTTAACTTTAGGTTATTTTAGTACTCTAATTGTAGTATTTAACTGCTGAACTTAGACTTTTATAACACAGACTTTTCTACAGTTTATTCAGTATAGTTTAGTAAACTTATTCAATATAGCTTAGTAAAATTTAACTTACTAGATTTGGAGAATTATGTTTTGGAGGAGGCAGGGTATAATTATTTGGGTGACCCAGGATTCCTTTATAATTTCAGATTGTTACAGGAAGTGGTCCAGAAGCTTTAGAATGCTTTACTACTTGGTAAAATTTTTTATCTCTATTATATTAAAATATGTATATAGCAAATTTTTATTAAATATTCCCTCTGTACATTTTAAAAGTAGTAGTGATCATTTAAGCAAGAATTAGTCCATATTCACACATGTATAAAATTTTATACATATGTACAAAATTTCACCATGAATCCCATTGCTAGTCTAAAAAACTAATTAGAAGTAAAAAGCTCATAAGCCAGGCATGGTGTCACACACCTTTAATCCTAGCACTAGGGAAGCTGAGGTAGGAGGATCACCGTGAGTTCAGTCAGTGTGGATGAAAGTGAGATTCTGCCTCCAAAAAAATAAAAATAAAGAAAAGAAGAAAAGAAAAAAAATTCTCTAGGATTTTTATAGTTTAATAATAATTTAAGTGTGTTTTAATTTTAGAAAGCCTAAGTTAGGACATTTCTTAAAAGAAAACAAGATATAGCCTTTCCTAAAATGTTGGAATTTGAGAAGTATTTTGGAACATGATTTTCATAAAAATATAAAATACAGACTAAGGCTGTGAAATCTAATGAATACTAAAGGTCACAAGCAAATGTGACTAGGAGCACAAGTTGTGAATGTCATTAAATACATGCATTGTTTATTTGGGTTTAAGTTGAGAAGGTCTTTTATAAAGTTACAATTAAAGACATTTTTATATTTGTACTAAAACAAAGTTTCAGAGTCCAAAGTGCTAACCATTACACCATGGAACCTTACTGTAAAATAAAGTTTCAAATTAAGTACAAGTTTTTGATATAGGGAGAGTCAATACAGTGATTTGTAGTTGCTGATTGAAGAGATTACTTGACCTCTATCTTTTCTGCTCACCTACGCTTTTGTATGATAAATATATCTTTAACATGATTTGAGGTTACCCAGGGAAAATATGACATTGGGCAAGACAAAATCTTTCATGAAATAATTCTTGGAGCAGAAACTCCATCAAGCAGCAGAAGAAATGTCCATCTTCGTAGGTAATGGGAAATTACATGACAAGAGTATATGAAAATGATAATGGCTAAAATTTAAATTTATAAGAAATACATTGAAAAAAGGATGAAACCAATGTAAAATACCTGGAACAATAGGCCTTGAAAACAATTTTGCAGTCTCAAGCTAATTGCCTATTTTCTTCAATAATGAGAAAGATGTTAGAAACCTGAGATTTTAAAATGTTTTGAGAGATAAGTTATATGTAGCTTAAGGTATAATATGCCATAATTTGAAGTTTACATAAACCTAGGTATTTAGAAAATAAACTTTTAAGTATGTTTTATATATGTGTGCATTTATCTTCAGGGTACAACAGAAATCTTGATAGCCCATGGATGGAAAGACCAATTTTTATGATTCAAAATGTCTATTAAGAAGAAAAATAACAAAAACCTGCTTTGTATTTAGATATTGATAACCATATTATTCTTAAATTCTTCAGTTCAGTATACTGAGAATCAGTAGTGTCTTCTAGATTATTAGAAGTTAGAATACAGTGTCATGTGGGTATAAAACTTATTTTAGGAATTTTTTAATGAAAAGTATTTGGTGACATAGACCACCAGAAGCATTATCTATCATTAAGGGATTAAAATGTCATTTAAGACTTCTGGGTAGAATATGCCATAACAATAGATTTTACTTTTTAGTTGTCATTTAGAAGTAAAATTTTACCTTATGATGTAGGTCCGTGGTAGAGAGTTTGCCTAGTATAAGAGAATCCCTGGCTTTGATGCCCAATACTACCAAAAAATCATCAGTCTGTATGTAATGAATTGCTACTTTCCTAATTTTTTAAAAAAATTAAGTTATTTTACCTTAAAAATTTATAATTTAGAGCTGGATGTAGTGGTGCATGCCTTTAACCCCAGCACTTGGGAAGCTAAGGTAGGAGGAGGATTACTATGCGTTTGAGGCCAGCCTGGGCTACAGAGTGAGTTCCAGGTCAGCCTAAACTATAGTGATACTCTGCTTTAAAAAAAATAAAACATTTTATAATTTATGACACTTTTCAATAATGAGTTTTAATTGTTTTACGTGCCCATATAGCTAAATATACATGTGTTCCATTTTCACATTTAAACTTTTAGAGAATAATGATATTTTTAGGATTTCTAAAATACAATTTCAGAGGTAGGCATGATGTTATATGCCTATAAACACAGCAAATAGGGGGTTGAGGCAGGATTGGGAGATTGAAGCCAGCATGAGTTTATAATAAGTTCAAGGCCTGCCTATGCTACATAGCAAAATCCCTTCCTCAAAAATAAAAAGTAAAGAGACAGAGAGAGAGAGGGAGGAAAGAAAGAAGACATAATATTTCTGTTTTAATTCCACGTGTGTTAGTCTTCTTTTAGCTTTAACATACATACTTTGTCAATTCTCTGAACAAATCTTATTTACAGATATTTGTTTAACTGGAGTAGTAAAATTTGTGTTTATTTACCTTCATGTTAGCTTGGTTGGTATAAGTAAAGATAAAACCCCTATCTGACCAAGTTAATTAACATTTTGTAAAAGTTTTCTTCCTATTTCAAACTAAACATTTCCCATTTTTATTGTAAGACTAAGACATGTAAATCATAAATACTTGAAAAATAATCCATGATTTAGTCACTCACTATAGCTGTGCTATCATCATTTTGTGATGGATTCTTTTATTTCTTTAATGTATTTGTAGAGAATATTTTCATATTGCTTATATATATCAATTTTTGGTTTTGATAGTAAGATAAAATACAAAACAGATTGTTACAGAATTTCATATGTAAAGAATTGTACACTATTTTTGAATTAACTCAGAATGATAAGAAGAAAAATAGTGTTTCTTGCCCCATTGTTCCAGCTTCATCTTGCTATTTTTGTTTATAGAATTTTATTCTTCCAGGGCTTTTTAAGTAACTTATACAGGTAATCTGACTTAATTATGTCAAACTTACATCAGTGGTATTGTCCAGTTATGATCTGGTCTTACCATTTGAAAAATTCCATTTTCTCTCTGCTTTCCTTTTTTTTTTTTTTTAAATTTCTTTTTGTCTTCATCAAAAAACCTTTTTTTTAGTACCTGTTATGTTTCATGTATATGTTTCAGGTAATAATGAAGACAGTGAAGCATAGCATTTACCTTTAAAACTTTTCCTCATATCTAGTCAGTCTTAATTGTATTACTGTGTCAGAGCCATCCCACCTTTCCTGCACCTTTCTGTGCCTTTCCCCCAGGCACAGCTTTCTTCTTCCCTGTGTTCTTGACAGCTGAGGCAACAACTTGGTTGTACCTGGAGTGGTAAACATTAGAGCCAGGTTTAAAGCTGCTTATAGTTCATCTGTTGTTGAAGTCAATTAATATTCCTCCCAGGATCTGGTTTCTTATTAGTTAAAAAACATGATAGATCCTGAGTCTTCATGAATATATATTGATAATTTCAAATCTGTTTCATGGTACTCAAAAGGAAAAACTAGTGGTAACTTCTAATACTATTTAACATCTATTCTCTTTTTAAATTTTTAAAAATACTTATTTATTTGAGAGAGAGAGAGAGAGAGAGAGAGAGAGAGAGAGAGAGAGAGAGAGAGAACACGAGCACGAGCACCCCAGGGCCTCCAGCCACTGCAAATGAACTCCAGGTGCAGGTGCTCACTTGTGCATCCGGCTATGTGGACCCTGGGTCCTTTAGCTTTGCAGGGAACAACCTTAACCGCCAAGCTATTTCTCCAGCCCCTAACACCTATTTTCATGAAGTATTTGGAATGCTTTAGCTTATAGATTAAATGTACTGGCCTGACATTAAGATGTTGTTTTATTTAAATATACATTCCTCATAGTAAATGCATTATAAACAAATACATGTTAAAACAGAATTTTAGAACGAGATTTTAGAACTAGGTAGTGCATGCTTATAATTATAACACATGGCAGGTGGAGGCAGGAGGATCATGTTCACCCTTTGCTACATAGAAAATTTGAGGCCAGCCTGAGCTACATGAAACCCTATCTTAAAAACCAGAGCAAAAGCAAAACCAACCCCAACAATAAAAAAGAGTTGATTTCAGAAGGGGGGGGGGTTGCTGGAGAGATGGCTCAGCAGTTAAGGCACTTGCCTGCAAAGCCTAATGACCAAGGTTCCATTTCCCAGTACCCACATAAAGCCAGAGAGGGGCACAAAGTGGTGCATGCATCAGGAGTTCATTTGCAACAGCTGGGTGCACTGGCACACCCATTCTCTGTCTCTCTTCTGACTGTCTCTGCTTGTAGGTAAATAAATTAAAAAATAATTTTAAAAAGGGAGGGGGATAGTTAGGACCCTCCCTGTTTCAGAGGAGTTTTGCCTCCCTCCCTCTCTCCCTTCCACTTTTCCTCCCTCCTTCCTTCCTTCCTTCCTTCCCTCCCTCCCTCCCTCTCTCCCTTCTACTTTTCCTCCCTCCATCCCTCTATTTTTCTATCCCTTCCTCCCTCCATCCCTTTCTTCATCCCTCCCCCCCTCTTTCCTTCCTTCTCTCCCTTCATCCCTCCCTCCCTCCTTCTGTCCAAGTTCTCTAGAACCCCATCTTGCCTCTCTTGGACAAGAGCTTTGTATTTCTTCTTTCTCTATCCTCTGTCTATTTATGGGGCTGGAGAGATGGCTTAGTGGGTGTGAAGCCTAAGGACCCTGGTTTGAGGCTCAATTCCCCAAGACCCATGTAAGCCAGATACACAAGGTGGTGCATGCATCTGGAGTTCCTTTGCAGTGGCTGGAGGCCTTGGTTCACCCCATTCTCTCTCTCTTTCTCCCTCTCTGCCAGACTCTCTCTCTCTCTGTCCGTCCCTCTCAAATGAAGAAATAAAAATA
This sequence comes from Jaculus jaculus, assembly GCF_020740685.1. Taxonomy (NCBI): domain Eukaryota; kingdom Metazoa; phylum Chordata; class Mammalia; order Rodentia; family Dipodidae; genus Jaculus; species Jaculus jaculus. The sequence continues at coordinate 245,135,909 of NC_059102.1, read as the reverse complement.
AACAAAAAATTTTTAAGCCTATCTATAACTGAATCTTTCTAAACTTCATCCAAAAATGGTGGTGTTGGGGAATAGTTTAGTTAGTAAAGTTGCTTCCCTAGCATGTACCAAATCCTGAGTTCAATTTCAAGCACTATATAAGTGGAGTGTGGTGACATACACTTGTGATTCTTTCACTTAGTGGAGGTAGGAGGGTCAGGAGTTCAACCTCCTTGACTATTGAATTCAAAGCCAGACCGGGCTACTTAAGACTCTGACTTAGGAAGGGGGGGCTAGATTACCAATGCCATAAAACTCAGATTATAACTTTTTTTATTGAGAACTTTAATCATTTAATCACAAATAAAATAATGTAAAAAATCACACTTCTAGGAAAGATTAGAGTAAAACTAATAATTTTCCAATAAAAATCACATTACTGATTTTTTATTATAAATTTTTTATTTTGATATACTGAAAGATCCAAAAGAATATACTACATTTATCCCTCCATCATTGGATTTTTTTTTAAGGCTTTTTTTGTTGTATATGTGCTGGTCTATTTGCTTTTGCTACTTTTATTTTTCTTTTGCTTTATAAGTGTGATTAAAAAAATTATCGTAATTAATCTTTTAGCTTTATGTAAGACTCATGTGATTTTAAAATTTTATTTTAACAAAATTACAACGTGAAAATTGCACTCTTCCTCCTGGTACTTACCTGCATTCTTTCTTTCCTGTCCAAAATTCTTTCAATAGCATGTAGTTAAAAACTGTTTAGAAAATGTTTTTGCAGATACTTTGGTTATAGGCTGTGTCTTCCTCTAGGCTGTATTTATTTTGTCAGTAGCTAAGCAGTTATTTTCAGTGATATATTGCCTATTCTGTTTCTTCCTTTATCTGAGATAGCCTTCATAGAAACCTATTTTTGATATTTTCTTCATGTTGTGCTTTGTTTCTCAGAACACTGGACAACCAAAAAGGAAGTGGAGTAAAGAAGAGCCCTATGTTGTGTGGACAGTATCCTGTTAAAAGTGAGGGAAAGGAGCTGAAGATAGTTGTACAGCCTGAGACCCAGCACCGAGCTAGGTATCTGACTGAGGGCAGCCGTGGCTCTGTAAAAGATCGAACACAGCAAGGCTTTCCTACAGTAAAGGTATTTACTTAGTAACAGATGAAGAATTTTCTCAATTTTACTAATGGCTTTTTTTTTTTTTTTTCGAGGTAGGATCTCATTCTTGCCCAAGCTGACCTGGAATTCTCTATGTAGTCTCAGGTTAGCTTTGAAGTCACTGTGATCCTCCTACCTGTGCCTCCCTAGTGCTAGAACTAAATGCGTGTACCACCATGCCCAGCTTAGTAATTATATTTACATCAGTAAAAGCTATCTAAAACAGTAGGGTAGAATGATTAGTTTGGTATAGAAGAAAATACAGTGAAAGTCTAATTGGAACAAAACCCAAACATTATTGTGATAACTTTGAATTTTAGTTTATTTAATTTAATTTAAATTTTTTTTAGACTGGTCTCATTGTGTAGACCAGGTTTGTCTTGAATTCATTATAGTCCTCTGGCCTCTGCCTGCTAGGTGCTGGGATTACACAGGCCTGAGCTAGCACTCTCTGAGTTTTCATTTTAGAGATGTGAATATATTCAGAAATATATATACTTAGTGTATATATAAATTTATTATATATATAGTATATCTGTAGTAAATATGTTATACATATATAGTATATATTTGATACTGTACTAAATTCATCACAAATTCGATATTTAACAAGGAATTTTAAAGTGAACACAAAGAAATATAGAAGATATTACTAAGAACTTGAAAGATATGTTTTTGGCGAGTATACATATGTGTATACATATGCATAGAGAACATCAAGTGTCTTCTGATAGTACTCATCTGCATGTTGTCTTGAGATGGGTTCTCTCGCTGAACCTGGAACTGCCCTTTTTAGTTAAACTGGCTGACCAATGAGCCCTGGCTGTTTTCCAGTTTCCTGGAAAACACTCATAGGACTGGGGTTACAGGCATGCATGGCCATACCCAGCCATTTCTGTGGTCCTGGGCCTACTCAGGCCCTCATGCTTATGTGGCAAATGCTGTTATCTGGTAACCCATCTCCCCAGCCTGGAAAATAAGATTAAAAAAAAACTTTTTTAAAATTTATCTTGGAATGAGACAGACAGTGGGTGAGTGTGGATGTGTGAAGGCCTCCAGATGCCTGTACCACTTTGTGTATCTGTCTTTATGTGAATACTGAGGACTTGGACTGGCAGGCTTTACAAAAAAGCTCCTTTAATTTATAAGGCACTTCTCCAACCCATTAAATAAGAGTTAAAAAAAATTTTTTTTTAATTTTAATTTATATATTTTGACAGAGAAAGAGGGAGAGAGAGAGAAAGATAGTGGGCATGCTAAGGCCTCCAGCCACTGCAAACGAACTCCACACATGTGTGCCCCCTTGTGCATCTGGCTCATGTGGGTCCTGGGGAATCAAACCAGGGTCCTTTGGCTTTGCAGGCAAATGCCTTAACTCCTAAGCCATCCCTCTCACCCACAAAATTAAGAGTTTTAAAAAATATTTTACTAAGTAATTAATTTGAAAGACAGAAATAGGCACAGAGAATGGGTGCACCAGGGCCTCTAGCCACTGTAAATGAACTCTAGGTATATGCACCACCTTGTGCTTGAGCTTTATGTGGGAACTGGGGAATCAAACTCAGGTTCTCAGGCTTTTCAGGCAAGTGCCTTAACTGCTGAGCCATCACTCCAGCTCCATAACTAAGATTTTTAAGTGATTAATTAATCAGAACTATTTAACTGAGAATTCACTATGTAGTCTCAGGGTGGCCTCAAACTCACCTACCTCTGCCCACGCCCCCCCCCACAAGTGCTGGGATTAAAGGTGTGTGCCACCATGCCTAAGATAGCACTTTTTAAAACCATAATGTTCTGGCCCAGGATTTCTTTTTTAAAAACTTTTTATTATTTGCCAGAGAAAGAGGGAGAGAGAGAGAGAGAATGGGCACGCCAGAGCCTTCAGACATTGCAAATGAACTCTAGACATGTGCGCCTCCTTAGGCATCTGGCTAATGTGGGTCATAAGGAATTGAACCTGGGCCCTTAGCTTAACAACTAAGCCATCACTCTAGCCCTAGCCCAGGATTTCTTTTTTTTTCTTTTTTCTTTTTTAATTTTTATTAACATTTTCCATGATTATAAAATATATCCCATGGTAATTCCCTCCCTCCCCACCCCCACACTTTCCCATTTGAAATTCCATTCTCCATCATATTACCTCCCCATTACAATCATAGTAATTACATATATACAATATCAACCTATTAAGTATCCTCCTCCCTTCCTTTCTCTTCCCTTTATGTCTCCTTTTTACCTTACTGGCCTCTGCTATTAAGTATTTTCCTTCTCACACAGAAGCCCAGTCATCTGTAGCTAGGATCCACATATGAGAGAGAACATGTGGCGCTTGGCTTTCTGGGCCTGGGTTACCTCACTTAGTATAATCCTTTCCAGGTCCATCCATTTTTCTGCAAATTTCATAACTGCATTTTTCTTTACCGCTGAGTAGAACTCCATTGTATAAATGTGCCACATCTTCATTATCCACTCATCTGTTGAGGGACATCTAGGCTGGTTCCATTTCCCAGCTATTATAAACTGAGCAGCAATAAACATGGTTGAGCACATACTTCTAAGGAAATGAGATGAGTCCTTTGGATATATGCCTAGGAGTGCTATAGCTGGGTCATATGGTAGATCAATCTTTAGCTGTTTTAGGAACCTCCATACTGTTTTCCACAATGGCTGGACCAGATTGCATTCCCACCAGCAGTGTAGAAGGGTTCCTTTTTTTCCACATCCCCGCCAACATTTATGATCATTTGTTTTCGTGATGGTGGCCAATCTGACAGGAGTGAGATGGAATCTCATTGTAGTTTTAATCTGCATTTCCCTGATGACTAGTGACGTAGAACATTTTTTTAGATGCTTATATGCCATTCGTATTTCTTCCTTTGAGAACTCTCTATTTAGCTCCATAGCCCATTTTTTGATTGGCTTGTTTGATTCCTTATTCTTTAACTTTTTGAGTTCTTTGTATATCCTAGATATTAATCCTCTATCAGATATATAGCTGGCGAAGATTTTTTCCCATTCTGTAGGTTGCCTCTTTGCTTTTTTCACTGTGTCCTTTGCAGTGCAAAATCTTTGTAATTTCATGAGGTCCCAGTGATTAATCTGTGGTTTTATCGCCTGAGCAATTGGGGTTGTATTCAGAAAGTCTTTGCCAAGACCAATATGTTGAAGGGTTTCCCCTACTTTTTCCTCTAGCAGTTTCAGAGTTTCAGGTCTGATGTTAAGGTCTTTAATCTATTTGGACTTAATTCTTGTGCATGGCGAGAGAGAAGAATCTATTTTCATCCTTCTGCAGATATATATCCAGTTTTCAAAACACCATTTGCTGAAGAGGCTGTCACTTCTCCAATGAGTATTTTTGGCATTTTTATCGAATATCAGGTGCTAGCCCAGGATTTCTTGATCTTGTTTGTATGTATCTAGTCTTTGAAATGAGTTTGTTGCAATCAGGTTCACATTGCTGGCAGAAAACACCCAACCAAGAGCAGCTTTTGGGAAAAAAGGTTTGGTTTGGCTTATGGACTTTAGGGGAAGTTTTGTGGTAGCAGGGGAAAACGATGGCATGAGCAGAGGATGGACAACACTTCCTGGGCAACATCAGATAGACAACAGCAACAGGAGAATGTGCCAAACACTGTCAAGAGGAAGCTGGATATAATACTCATAAGCCTTTCCCCAGCAATACACTGCCTTCATGAGGCTTTAATTTCCAAATTGTCATCAGCTTGGGCCATGGCATTCAGAACATTTAAAGTTTATGGGGTACACCTGAATTAGACCACTACATTCCACCCCTGGTCCACATAAACTGGCAATCATACATGATAGAAAATGCAATGCATTCATTCAACTGTAAAAGTCCCCATAGTTTTTATTAATCCTAGTGATGTTCAAACATCCCCATAGTCCACCGTCTTTTAACTCAGCTGCAATACCAAAAAAAAAATAAATAAATAAAATACCCATAATGACACAGAATAAACATTCATACTGTAAAAGATAGCATTGGGCATAGGAAAGAAGTATTCAACCACAAAGATTTAAATAGGGCAGACATCAAACTCTGTGGCTCCAAGTCCAACAACTCTAGTTTGTGACAAGTCTCCAAATCAGATAATTCTAACCAGTGACCTCCAGCTAGGCTATTCAGAGTCTTAGAAAACTTCATCTGGTGCCAACAGCTCTCCTTAGCAGCAATGCCGTAGTCTTGGCGTCTACATTGGATCTCTGCTGCAACCCCTGATTCATCCTCATGGCATGTCACATGCAGGTAATCCAACAAGCCTGCTTCACACTGCCCATGGCCATTTCCAAAATGCAAAACTGTGTTGCAATTCAATGTCCCTCTCTTTTCTGCATTTGTTATACTCCATAATACCAGGGGCCTACCACCTTGTTAATCCAGAGGGAATAAAGCAAACTTTGAAGAACAGCATACTCCTTCAGCATTCAGACCCCTTCAAAACAGTCTGCATTCATCCTATTGTCCCAATGCAGGTCAGCTGGCCTCAATGGATGTAGTCTCTCAAACAATTGCAGCTGAATGAACAGCAGTTTCGGCCAAAAGATTTCATTTTTTCTGCGCCATATCCCTTTGCCATATCAGTCCATTTCTACCCAATGCAACCTTGCACAAGTTCTCAGGACACGGGCATAACAGCAAGCCTCTCACACAAACTTCTTCTAGCCCAGTCCAAGCACAGCTCTTTCTCACCCTCACAAACCAAACCTCACTGTCCATAGTTCTTACTGCATTCAGGTCTTTCAAATTCTGACCAGAATAGTCCATCAAGCTGTACTTACAGCACTGCAAGGCCTCTCTTAGGTCAAGATTTCAAATTTGTCCACATTCTTCCTGCAAAGCAGTTCTAAAAGGCCAAGGCCACATAGTCAGGTGTCTAGCAGCAGTGACCCCACTTCTGGTACCAATTTTACTGTTGCAGTTAGGTTTGCATTGCTGGAAGAAAACACCTGACCAAGAGTAGCTTGTGGGAAAAAAGGTTTATTTTGGCTTACAGACTCAAGGGGAAGCTCCATGATGGCAGAAGAAAACAATGGCATGAGCAGAGGGGACATTACCTCCTGGGCAATATCAGATGGGCAACAGCAACAGGAGAGTGTGCCAAACACTGTCAAGATGAAGCTGGGTATAACATCCATAAGCCCATTCCCAACAATACGCTGCCTCCAGGAGGTGTTAATCCCAAATTGCCATCAGCTGGGTACATGGCATTTAGAATACTTAAAGTTTATGGGGACACCTGAATTAAACTACCACAGAGCTTATCTCCTTACTATTTATATAGCTGCCCTTCATATACTTTTATATTGAAACAGCTTCAGCAGAGTAAAAATTTAGCATTTATACTCCATTTGATGATGGAGATGTTGCCGTAACATGGTTGAGTATTTTTCTACCAGTGCTGGTGGCAGATGTCTAAACAAGTGTGTATCCATTCTCATCTACCTATATAAGTAAATAGGCTATGTGAAAATTAGTTTAGGACATGTAAATTCATACTAAAATGTAGTTATTGCAAAATCAATACCATACTGTTCAGAACAAATCTAATTCTTTTTTTTTTTATTTTTTATTTTTTGGTTTTTTGAGGTAGGGTATTGCTCTAGCCCAGGCTGACTGGGAATTCACTCTGTATTCTCAGGGTGGCCTCAGACTCATGGTGATCCTCCTACTTCTGCCTCCCAAGTGCTGGAATTAAAGGTGTACACCACCATACCTGGCTCCCCAATTTTATATATATATTTATTTGAGAGAGAGAAGGGTGGGGGAGAGATTGTGTGTGCCAGGGCCTAGAGCCACTGCAATTGAACTTCAGATGCATGTGTCACCAGCTTGTGTGGGTCCTGGGAACTGAGATCCTTTGGCTTTGCAGGCAAGTGCCTTAATTGCTAAGCCATCTCTCCAGCCCCCAATTCTTTATAAAATGTTTTAGGCTGGGGGGTTGGTTCAGGAATAGGTAAGATGTAAATTATTTCTTATTATAATCTTGTTACAATACAAGATTTGATCTTAAATGTTTAATTTTATAATGAGCTTACTTGAAATGCTAATTAGTGTTTCTGTTGCATATTATCTGGTTCCAGCTGGAAGGTCATAATGAGCCAGTAGTGTTGCAGGTGTTTGTGGGCAATGATTCTGGTCGGGTGAAACCACATGGATTTTATCAGGCCTGTAGAGTAACAGGACGAAATACAACCCCTTGCAAAGAAGTGGACATTGAAGGTACTACTGTTATAGAAGTTGGCCTTGATCCCAGCAACAACATGACACTGGCGTAAGTACTTAGAAAGATTTTTTTTTAAAATATATTATACTTATTTCATAGAAAAAGTGTTTTGCTTTTAATGAATAGAATATTTTGAAGGGTTTTTGTTTGATTGATTTTTTGCTGTTTTTTGAGGTATGGTCTTGCTCTAGCTGAGGCTGACCTGGAATTTGCTATGTAGTCTGACGGTGGACTCAAACTAATGGTGATTCTCCTACCTCTGACTCCCAAGTGCTAGGATTAAAGGCGTATGTCACCATTCCCAGCCCAAAGATTTTATTAAAATGTTTTAGATATTAATTTAAAAAAAACAGAATGATTATGTATTAAATTCTTTTTGCCCTTTCTAAAGAATTGCCATGGTGAAATTCAAGCAAATGAGTGCCATCTGGAATGCCTGCTTTTTAGAAAAGCAGAGAGACTTAACTAAGATTTATATTAATATTGAAAATAAAAATTACATAGCCAAGGGTTAAGATGTAGCTCGGTTGATAGTATGTTTATTGAGCATTCACAAAGTTCTAGATTTGATCAGTAACAGTGCATAAAATAGCATAGTAACTCAGGTATATAATCCAACTCTTGAGATTAAAAGGTTTGATTCAGTCACAAAAAAATCAAATTTATTTGCCAAAGAAAAATCTAAATTTATTTTGCATTTTTTATTTGCATAGGTTAAAATACATTCTTTTTCATTCTGTTTCTTTGTTTTGTTGTGTTTTTTTTTGAGGTAGTATATCACTTTAGCCTAGGCTGACTTGGAATGAAACCTGTAGCCCAGGCTGGTCTAGAAATCATTGTGATCCTTCTACTTCAGCAACCTCCCTAGTTCTGGGGTTAAAGATGTGAGTCACCATGCTCAGCTCAGGCCATGTGTTGTCTTACCCATGTACACTATCTGAAATGTCCACTTAAGGTGTTCAGTGACTTAAAAGTTGAAGTTAGATGGGTAAAAGATTAAATAGAAAGGGAAATTATTTTATAATTGAAAGGTTTGTATTTTTTTAAACATGTAACTTGATAAATTTTTAAATAAATGTATATAGTAGAGGAGGAACAGAAGGAAGTTCTTAATGATAAAAAATAGTATGAAAGGGCTGTAGAGATGGCTAAGTGATTAAGGCACTTGCCTGTAAAGGAGAAGGACCCAGGTTCAATTCCCCAACACCCATGTAAAGCCAGATGCACAAGGTGGCACATGTATCTGGAGTTTGTTTCCAGCAGCTAAAGGCCCTGGAGTGCCTATTCCATATCATTACCTGTCTTCCTCCCTCTTTCCCTCCCTACTTGTCTCTCAATAAATAATTTTTTTAAGTGTGGAAAAGCTGGGCATGATGGTCCATACTTGTAATATTAGCACTTGAATGGCTGAAACAGGAAGATCTATAGTTTGATGTCCGCATGTGCTACTTTCTGAGATCCTTTCTTCTTCTTTCTTTAAAATTATTTTATCTAGTTACCCATTTGAGAAAGAGGCAAATAGAGAGAACAGGCACGCCAGGTGCTCTAGTCCCTGCAAATGAACTCCAGATGCATGTGCCACCTTGTGCATCTGGCTTTCCATGGATACTGGGGAGTTGAACCTGGGTCCTTATGCCTTGCAGGCAAATACCTTAACCTCTGAGCCGTCTCAACAGCCCTTTTCAAACTTTTTTTTTTTTTTTAATCAGATCCTTTCTTAAGGAAAAAAAAAAAACAAAAACGCAACAGGGTGTGAATCAGTGGTAGAAATCATGTTTGGCATGCACAAGACCTTGGTTTTAATCTCGAATACTAGAGAACAAAATATTTATTATTAAAGTGTTGAGAATATAGTAATAAAACCAAAGCCTAGCATAATGGAGCATGTCTATAATCTCAGCACTTGGGAGGTGCAAGTAAGAGGTGCAGGATTTCAAAGCTACCCTCACCTACAGAGTACAAGTCCAGCCTGGGCTATATGACCACCTGTCACAAATAAAACCTAAAATAGGCCATTTAAACTTGACTTTGCAGAAGGAACCACTTTTAAAAATTTTAAGATGTATTTATTTATTTTTTTATTAGAGATGGGCGGTGGGGGGAGATGGGTGTACCAGGGCCTCCTCCAGCCACTGCAAATGAACTCCAGACACATGTACCACCATGTGCATCTGGTTTACATGGGACCTGGAGAATCAAACCTGGGTCCTTAGGCTTCCAGGCATGTGCCTTAACTGGTAAGCCATGTCTCTAGCCTAACTTCTTAAAATTTTATTATATATATTGTAACAGGTTATATTCTTTTATCCCCTCACCCCTGCTTCTGGTTCCCTTGGGGCCCTCCTTAGTGGGGTTTTGGTATTCACTGTGGGGTCATAAAGGCCTCAGTCAGTCTCAGTGGGATGTGGGGAGGAATTGTGCTTTGTGTTGGTCTTACATACTCTGTGACTCTTGCAATCTTTCTGTCCCCTCTTTTGCAATGAGGAACTACTTTTTAAATGTTTTTCTTCAGAGTTTTATTTTGGACAAAATTGAAATTAACAGTGTGTGTCCATTGTTTTGTAATTTGCTTCTCAGTTGATATGACTATTTTACCATATTATTAAATTTTCTTCTATAACATTCTGTATAATAAATTACATTAAATTATAATAATAAATTCCTATATGATCTATTTTTGAGCATAGTTACTGATTTTTTTAAAGTATGACCTATTTTAATATCTGAATTAGCTGCTAAAAGAAAGTCTAGTTTTAAAAAATAGAAATACCTCTTTTAAGCCATTTCATTTGTTCAGATTTTAAAATGTAATTTCATTCTTTTATTTTCTGTAAACATAGTATTGACAAGACAGGAAGAATGAATGTTTAGCATTTATCCTCTGTACTTTTTGAGTTTGGAACCTTACAACTATATTCTATATCCAAAGAATTAGTGAAAAGGCAGGATTTTTTTTTTTTTTTAGAGAAAACTTGTTTGGTTAAGAATGCTGTACTGTTTATAACAAGGTATTAACTGGTATATTTTGTTCTGTGTTAGGGTGGACTGTGTAGGAATATTGAAGCTGAGGAATGCTGATGTTGAAGCCAGAATAGGAATTGCTGGTTCCAAGAAAAAAAGCACTCGTGCCAGATTGGTTTTTCGAGTTAATATCACAAGGAAGGATGGATCCACTTTGACATTGCAAACACCCTCTTCTCCCATTTTATGTAGTAAGTAAGAAAATATGAAGATACTAAGTATATAATGATACATATATGTACTTACAGTAATATATAAATAAGAGTTTATTTTTTCTGTCAGTCTTCCAGACATCTGTAAGTTTTAGGTGTTTTTACACACACACACTTGATTGTGATAACTCAAAACCTGAAATATTTTAAAAAGCTTTATTTAAGGGCCCAGCACGATGGCCTCCGCTACTTGAGAAGACTACTTGAGTTCAGGAATCCAAGACTAGACTGGGAAAAACAAGTAATCCCTACAAAGTACACAGAATGTGCTTTTATCATTTTGTGGTTTCATGTCACCATCATATACTAATTTTTCTTAAATTTTTTTAAAATTTTTATTTTGGAGAGAGTGAGAGGCAGAGAGAGAGAGAATGAATGAATGAATGAATGAGAGAGAATTGGCCCGCCAGTGCCTGAGCCACTGCAATTGAACTCCAGACGCTTGTGCCACCTAGTGGCATGTGTGACCTTGCTCCTGCCTTACCTTTGTGCACCTGGCTAATGTGGGATCTGGAGGCTTTGCAGGCAAGCATCTTAACTGGTACACCATCTCTCCAGTCCTAATTTACCTTTTTTTTTTTTTTTTTTTTTTTTGAGGTAGGGTCTCACTCTAGCCCAGGCTGACCTGGAATTCACTCTGTAGTCTCAGGGTGGCCTTGAACTCACAGTGATCCTCCTACCTCTGCCTCCTGAGTGCTGGGATTAAAGGAATGCGCCACCATGCCTGGCAAATTTATCTTTAAAAATATATTTTTATATAATATGTGGCTGGAGAGATGGCTTAGCGGTTAAGCACTTGCCTGTGAAGCCTAAGGACCCTGGTTCGAGGCTCGATTCCCCAAGACCCACGTTAGCCAGATACACAAGGGGGCACACAGGTCTGGAGTTCATTTGCAGTGGCTGGAGGCCCTGGCATGCCCATTCTCTCTCTGTTGCTCTCAACTAAATAAAAATTTAAAAAATATATATTTTTATATAATTTAAAAGTAATTTGAGGGCTGGAGAAATGGCTCAGTAGTTGAAGGTACTTGCTTATAAAGCCTGACAGCCTGGGTTCAATATCCCAGTACCTATGTAAAGCCAGATGCACAAAATGGTGCATGCATCTGGAGTTTGTTTGCAGTGGCAAGAAGCCATGGTACATCCAATTCTCATTCATTCTCATCTTCCCTCCCTCTCTCTCTGCTAGTAAGTAAATGATAAATAAATAATTTTTTAAAATTAAAAAAAAAATGAAGAACTGGGTGTAGTGGCACATGCCTTTAATCCTAACACTCCAGAAGCAGAAGTAGGAGGATCACTGTGAGTTTGAGGCCAGGTCAGCCTCATTTGCAAAGCCCTAGGTTTAATCCTTAGTAACATCAAACCCCTTCTTTCCCCAAAAAAATAAAAATAAAATCATGAACAACTTTATATTTTCTTCAGTTGCTTTTCATTTGCTCCTTTGTTTTTCTTTTAAAATTGCATGTGGGTCTGGAGAGATAGCTGAGGTGCTTGCCTTCAAAATTTAATGACCAGAGTTCAATTCCCCAGTTCCTACATAAAGCCAGATTCACAAAGTGGCATGTGCATCTGGTGTTTGTTTGCAGTGTCTTAGAGGTTATCCCTGGCATACCTATATTATCACTCTGTTCTCTATCCTTCTCTTCCTACCCCTTCCCTCCCTCTCTCCCTCTCCCCTCCCTCTCTCTGTCTTTCTGTGTGTATGTATGTGTGTTTTTGCTTGCAAATTAATAAAAATATTTTTAAAATAAATAAAATTGCAAGTGCACTCCAGACACATATACCCCTTTGTGCATCTGGCTTTATGTGGGCACTGGGGAATTGAACCTGAATTGTCAGGATTTGTAAATAAATGCCTTTAATTGCTGAGCCATCTCTCCAGTACCAACTTCATATTTTCAAACTGCTACTATTCATGTAATAAGAAAACTAAAATAATATAATAAACTAAAACCTTTAACTTTGACATTTATGTATCCCTATAAAATCTTACAAGGGTTAAAAATCAGCATAAAGGGGCTGGAGAGATGGCTTAGTGGTTAAGTACTTGCTTATGAAACCTAAGGACCCCTGTTCGCGGCTCGATTCCCCAGGATCCACGTAAGACAGATGCACAAGGGGGCGCAAGCGTCTGGAGTTCATTTGCAGTGGCTAGAGGCCCTGGCGTGCCCATTCTCTCTCTCTCTCTCTCTCTCCCTCTCTCTATCTGCCTCTTTTTCTGTCTGTTGCTCATAAATAAAAATAAACAAAAAAATATTTTAAAAAATCAGTATAAAACTTTTTTTGTATTTTTTTTTCTGCTCTCTATTATGGTAAACGTTAAGTTATAGAATAAAGGAAGTTAAGTTCATGGTCAGTAAAAAAAACTCATAAGACTGGATTGGTAATTGCAAGTTGATTTAAGTAAAAATTAAGTGCTGGTGTTCCTTTTAATGGAATGCTCATGTGTACCCACAGCTCAGCCAGCAGGAGTACCAGAGATACTAAAGAAAAGCTTACATAGCTGCTCAGTGAAAGGAGAGGAAGAAGTATTCTTAATTGGCAAGAACTTTCTGAAAGGAACTAAAGTTATTTTCCAAGAAAATGTTTCTGGTAAGTACAGATATTAGTTGTGTAGACATTGCTTCAAGTTTCATTTCATATAAAAATATTGTAATAGCAATAGAGTAAAAAAAAGTTCAAGAATTTACTATCATGTTTTTATTTCTATCAGATGAAAACTCTTGGAAATCAGAAGCTGAGATTGACATGGAATTATTTCATCAGGTATTATTTAATCCTTTTTATAATTTGGTTATAAGCATCTTAGTTCTGTAATTTTCTTGAATGGATTGTTTCATCATATAGTTTTGATATAAATTAAAGTTTCTTTACTAGAATAAAATTAGTTTTCTGATGCCAGAAATAACCAGTTTTCTATTATCAAAAGTTAAAGTTGCTGGGCGTGGTGGCACATACCTTTAATTGCAGCACTTGGGAGGCAGAGGTAGGAGGATTGCTGTGAGTTCAAGGCCACCCTGAGACTATAGAGTGAATTCCAGGTCAGCCTGAGCTAGAGTGAGACCTAACCTTGAAAGAACAAAAAAAATAATAATAATAAATGTTAAACCTGGGTGTGGTAGCATATGCCTATAATCCCATTACTTGGGAGGTAAGGATTTGGAGTTCAAGATCATCCTTGGCTAATTTATAGTTCTAGGGTATTCTGGATACATGACACCCTGTCTCAGCCCTCACCTCAAAACAAAAAAGTATTAACAAATTTACCATTGTTAATACACAAAACATTTCTAATGTTTATTTTCTCTGAGAATTTGGATATGATAATAACCTCCTATGCAGTTAAATCAAAGGGAATCATTATTTACGTGTCAGGTACTTTATTTTGTTAAAGTTATATTCTTGCATTTAGAAGCACTTGTCACACTTATGAAAGACGAGAATACATGGTGCACGCCTTTAATCTGAGTGCTTGGGAGGCTGAGGTAGACGGGTCCCTGTGAATTTGAGGCCAGCTTGGAGCTACTGAGTAAGTTCCAGGTCAGCCTGAGCTAGAGTGAGACTCTGACTCAACAACAACAACAAAAAGTGTACAAAATAGCTGGATGCAATAACACAGGCCTGTAAATCCCAGCACTCAGGAGGGAGAAGCAGAAGGATTGCAAGTTCAAAGCCAGTCTGGGCTACTTAGTAACACTTATCCCCCAGAATAAAAAAAAAAAATTCATATGTATAAGAAATTGGATCAAACCCACAGAAAATTGAGACTGTTGGGAAAAGGCTAGATTTATACACAAGTTAGATAGAAGGCACACGCAGACACAAGTAGTATGTAAAGTGGAGGTGATAGGGAAGAGGACAAGCTACTTGTTAGAGTAAAATATGCAAAGACACAAATGTAGTATGTGGAGCTGACAGTAATAATTGCATAGATTCAGCCTCTAAAATGGGGGGGAGGGAAGATGGGGAATAGTAGCACATAAAAGGAAACAAACATATAGAATAGGCAAGAACGGATGTAGCTCAGTTGGTATTTACCTGGCATGAATGAAACCGTGGGTTTGGTCCCCAGTACCATATAAACTAGGTATGGTAGTGCACATATGTAATCACAAAACTGGGGAGATCCCAGCACTTGGGAGGTAGAGGTACGTGGATTGGAAGTTCAGGGTCATCCTTTGCAACATAAATAATTTTAAGCCAGGCTGGAGAGAAGACTTGGCCATTAAGGCACTTGCCTGCAAAGCCAAAGGACCCAGGTTCGAATCCCTAATACCCGTGTAAGCCAGATGCACAAGGTGGCACATGTGTCTGGTGTTTGTTTGCAGTGGCTGAAGGCCCTGATGTGCCCATTCTCATTCTTTCTCACTCTCTCTCATCTGCCTCTTTCTCTCTCTGTCTAATGAAATAAATAAAATAAATAATTTGAAGCCATCTTGGGCTACATGAGACGCTTGTCTCAAAAAGTAAAAATAATAAAAAACAACTTGTAGTCAAATTATCCAAAATACTTGTAATTTGTTTAGAGTTTTTATAATTTATGTATTTAAAGTTTTAAAAAATAAGTTTATTTGTGTGCACATGTGCACCAGCATTTCCTGCCATTGCAAACAAATGCCACATGCTTGCACCACTTTTTGTTTTTTCATTGTAGGTCTTGCTGTAACCCTGGCTGATCTGGAACTCATTCTGTAGTCCTAGGCTGGCCTCAAACTCACAGTGGTCCTCCTACATCTGCCACCTGAGTGCTCAGATTAAAGGTGTGCCCTACCAAATCCAGCTTGTATCACTTTTGACATGTGTCTCTGTGTCCGGCCTGGGTAATCAAACCCTGCATGGCACCTTTAACTGCTGAGGCATTTCCCCAGCTCCTAAATTATTTATTTATTTATTTGTGTTTGTATTTGTGTAAAGGGATTGTACCACTAAGCCATCTCTCCAGCCCAACAGCATCTTATTTTAGCCAATGCATTGCCAAACTCAAAGCTAAGAGCACAAAACCACCTTCACTTCACCCAGCCTCAAGTTCTGAGCTTCCCATCATGTTGAACAGGTAGCTTCAAATTTAGGTTTTCCCATTTAAATTTCATACTTGATAGAATTCACAGAAATCTGAAAACTGTTTATATGGAAAGTTACAATTTGGTTATTGCAAAAAGGACAAAAGTCTGAAGCAGCTATAGGAAGAAACATGTAAAGGAAGGTATGATAGGGTCCCTAAGGCAAAGCTTTTCTTGTTCTTGTGGACTCAGACCTTCTTAGTATTTAGTCCTATACTACTGCATGCCATGAAAAACACCTAGTGGGACAGTATTTATTTTGTCACATTGCTGAGCAGTATTACCTAGAAAGTCGTTGCCAGATTAGTTTTAGCTGAATTTCTAGTATCTGTTTTGTCACTGGTAATCTGTGTTATCAAAGAAAGACAAGTCACTTTTTTCAATGTGTGTAGTACATATTTGCATGTTCATATGTGTGTGTGTGAGTCCACATGCAAATGAAGGTCACAGGTTGGCATTGGGGTCTTAATCATTTTACTCTTTACCTTTTTTTTTTTTTTTTTTTTTTAGGTAGAGTCTCACTCTAACCCAGGCTGATCTGGAACTTACTCTGTTGTCCCAGGCTGGCCTCAAACTCACAGTGATCTTCCTACCTCTGCCTCCCAAGTGCTTGGGATTAACTGCATGCACCACCACACCTGGCTATGTACCTTATTTTGTTTTCTTCTTTTTAGAGTATATGCCCTTTCTTTTTCTTTTCTTTTCTTTTTGAGTCAGGGTCTTGCTCTAGCTCAGGCTGACATGGAATTCACATTCCCTATGTAGTCTGTAGTCTCAATGTGCCACCACACCCGGTTTACTCTATTTTTTAAAAAATATATTTTAGCCCAGCATGGTGGTACACGCTTTTAATCTCAGCCCTCAAAATGCAGAGATAGGAGGATTGCCGTGAGTTCGAGGCCACCCTTAGACTCCATAGTGAAATCCAGGTCAGCCTGAGATAGAGTAAGACTACCTTGAATAAAACAAAAACAAACAACAATAATAACAAAATATATTCATATATACATACATACATACATATTTATTTATTTATATAGATCCTGGAGTATTGAACCAGGATCCTTTGGTTTTGCAGGTAAACGTTTTAATCAGTAAGCCACCCCTAGCCCAGTATACACTATTTTTTTGAGTCAAGGTTTGGAATTGAACCTAGAGTTTACAGTTTGTCTAGGTGATCAATAAGCCCCAGGGATTCTCCTGTCTCTTCTCTCTCCAGTGCCTGGGATTAACAGGTGCTGCCAGTATGTCAGACTTTTTTACATCATTGTTTGGGATTTGAGCTAAGGTCCTCATGTTTGTGCACTGAACCATTTCCCCAGCCCACCTTGGTGCCCCAATTTTCTAATTTATGGTATAATCTTTCACAGTATTTGAGACTCCTTATAATTTTGACATTTTATTTCTTCTATAACTTTATCAACTGTTTTTTATTCTTTGTGGACCAACAGTGGTTTCCTGTAGAGGATACTACTGTTGTGGTTGTAGTATTGTTGAAGGTTAGGAACAAGTCCAGTGCTTACAATGCCAAGCACCTAATAGAGTCAGTCCCATGGAAAACTTACAGTTCATTTTACTACCACTGAGGGAAAGAATTCTGATTTCCTTTCCTCAAATTTTAACCAGGTTCTTATATATCCACAGTTTCATTATTGACTGAAAGAAACAAATACTTCATAGAATATTCTTATGTGCCATGAACATGTTTTGCTTTTTGACATATTGGTTAGATTAACATGATACCCTGTCCCTTCTTCCTCCTCTTCCATCCCTCTCTCTTTACCTTCTTTTAGTCTCTGCTAGTTTCTTCCCCTCTTTCCTTACATCCACCTGTATATTTTAAAAATATTTTTAAATTTTATTTATTTGAAAGAGAGAAAGAATGAGCATGCCAGGGCTTTAAACCACTGCAGAGGAACTACCACATGTGCCATCTTATGCATCTCACTTACGTGGGTCCTGGGAAATTGAACCCAAGTCCATCGGCTTCGCAGGCAAATGCCTAAACTGCAAAACCATCTCTCCAGCCCTGCCTATTCCTTTTTTTTAAAAATATTTTATTTGGGCTGGAGTTCATTTGTAGTATCTGGAGACCCTGGCATGCCCATTATCTCTGCCCTCCCCTCTTTTCTCCCTCCCTCCCTCAAACAAAAAATAGCTGGGCATGGTGGTGCACACCTTTAATCCCAGGAGAGGTAGGTGGATTGCCATGAATTTGAGGCCACCCTGAGGCTACATCGTGAATTCCAAGTCAGCCTGAGCTAGAGCAAGACTCTACCTCAAAAAACAAAATTAAATTAAATTTAAAAATTAAAAAATGTAATTACTTATTTATTATGGGGGTGGGGAGAGAATGGAAGCACCAGGGCTTCTACCCATTGTGTACAAACTGCAGATGCATGTGCCACCATGTGTATCTGGCTTTATGTGGGTACTGGGGAATCAAACCTAGGTCCTTAAGCTTTGCAGGTAAGTGCCTTAATTGCTGATCTATCTCTCCAGCCCCTTTAAAAGATTTTCTTTTATTTTTAAAAATTATTTATTTATTTATGAGAGAGAGAAAGCGACAGAAGAGAATGGGCATACCAAGGCCTCTAGCTACTGCAAACGAACTCCAGACGCATGTGCCACCTTGTGCTCAGGCTTTACGTGGGCTCTGGGGAATCAAACCTGGGTCCTTTGGCTTTGCTGGTAAGTACCCTAACTGCTAAGCCTTTGCTCCAGCCCCCAGCTGTCTATTCTTTACTTATCTTTATTATTTCCCTTTGAGGCATGGGCAGTTACATTTTAAAAACATTTTTCCCAGGGCAGTTATGCTAGATTAAATAATAGATTTTAAAAGAATAATCAGGGCTGGAGAGGTGGCTTAGTGGTTAAGCACTTGCCTGTGAAGCCTAAGGACCCCGGTTTGAGGCTTGATTCCCCAGGACCCACGTAAGCCAGATACACAACAGGGCGCATGAATCTAGAGTTCATTTGCAGTGGCTGGAGGCCCTGGCGCGCCCATTCTCTTCCCCCCACCGTCTGTCACTTTCAAATAAATAAATAAAAATAAACAAACACAAAAAATTAGAAAAAAGAATAATCATAACTGGGTGTGATGGCATACTCCTTTAATCCCAGCACTTGGGAGGCAGAGGTAGGAGGATCACTGTGATTTCAAGGCCAGCCTGAGACCACCTAGTGAATTCCAGCTCTGCTTGAGCTAGAGAAAGACCCTATCTCAAAAAACAAAAATAAAAAAACAAAAGAATAATCATAAAAATGGCACATGTAAGGAAATGACATCTTTATTTGATGGCTCTATCTAAAGATCCTCAAGATGTTTTTTGTTGTTGTTTTTGGTTTTTTGCAAGCACATGTAAATCAGTATACTCTGTTAATGTGGTTTTTTGTTCACTTATTTAAAAACGTTTTTGGACTGGAAAGAGGGCTTTGTGGTTAAGGCACTTTGCTGCAAAGCCAAAGGACCCAGATTTGATTTCCCAGGACCCACATAAGCCAGATGCACACGGTGGTGCATACATCTGGAGTTCATTTGCAGTGGCTGAAGACCCTGCCATGCCCATTCTGTCTGCCTGCCACCCCCCCCCCCCGCTCTCAAAATAAGTAAAATAAATAAAAAAAATTTTTTAAGTTGTTTATTTGCAAGGAGAGGGAAAGAAAATGAGTACACCAGGGCCTCTTGCCAGTACAAATAAACTCCAGATACATGTACTACTTGGTGCATCACTGGCTTTACATGGGTACTAGAGAATCGAATCAGGTCATCAGGCTTTACAAGTAAGCACTTTAACTGCTGTGACAACACTCAAACCCTTGAATTTGTTCGTTTTTGTATTTTTGACTTTTTCAGAGACTGGGTGTATGTGTGCCTTCCTGGGAAGGATTTTGTTAAAATAGAATCGAGGCTGAAAAGATGACTCAGCTACTAAGGTGTTTGTCTGCAAAACCTAATGGCCTGAGTTCAACTCCCCAACACTCACTTAGGGCCAGAAGCACAAGGTGGTGCATGTATCTAGAGTTCATTTGCAGCAACTAGAGACCCTGGCATGCCTGTTCTCTCCCATCCCCGCTTGCAAATAAATAAAATATTTTTTTAAAAAAGAATCAAAACTAGTATCCTAGAGAATTGATCCCAGTGATCATATTAAATAAGAAAAATATTTGAAATGTTAATATTTGTGGCAAGGAACTGTATTGAAATAAAAAGAAAGTTCATTTTTAAGTTGCAGATATTCTTGTGTGTAATAGCCATTCAGTTATAACCCTAAATCAGTTCATTGGGCATTTTAATTTTTTCTGTTGTATTGATAATGAGATTCATGAAGGCTGGAAAGAATAGGTGCATGGTCACTAAACTTTTTGGTTTTTCGAGGTAGAGTCTTGTTCTATCCCATGCTTACCTGGAACTCACTATGCAAGTCTCAGGCTTTGTAGGCAAAGCTGAGCCATCTCTCCAGCCCCTTTTAACAACTTTTAATGAATTGTTGATAACCTTAGTTGTGCATATAAACCAGGCATGGTGGTGCATGCCTTTGATCTGAGCATTTTGGAGGCAGAGGTAGGAGGACCACTGTGACTTCAAGGCCAGCTTGGGAGTATATAAAGAGTTCTAGAATAGCCTGGGCTAGAGTGAAACCCTACCTCAAAACAACAACAGGGCTGGAGAGATGGCTTAGCAGTTAAGGTGTATGTCTGCGAAGCCTAAGGACCCAGGTTCAGTTCTCCAGGTCCCACATAAGTCAGATGCACAAGGTGGCATATATGTCTGGAGTTCATTTGCAGTGGCTAGAGTCCTGGCATGCCCATTTTCTCTCTCTCTCTCTCTCTCTCTCTCTATCTCTATCTCAAGTAAATAAATAAATAAAATGTTAAAAACAAAAAACAAAAAATGGGTTGTATGTACATACATATGTAGGAAAGACTATCTTTGAGGAAGATAGACTCCAACCAGGTAAAGATAATTCTTTTTTTTTTTTTTTTTTTGGTTTTTCGAGGTAGGGTCTCACTCTAGCTGAGGCTCTCCTGGAATTAATTATGCAGTCTCAGGGTGGCCTCGAACTCGCAGCGATCCTCCCACCTCTGCCTCCAAATGCTGTGATTAAAGACATGTGCCACCACGCCCAGCATAAAGATAATTCTTTTTTTAAATTTTTTTGGTTTATTTTTATTTATTTACTTGAGAGCGACAGACAGAGAAAGAGGCGGGGGGGGGGGGGTGCACGCCAGGGCCTCCAGCCACTGCAGACGAATTCCAGATGTGTGTGCCCCCTTGTGCATCTGGCTAATGTGGGTCCTGGGGAATCAAGCCTCGAACCGGGGTCCTTAGGCTTCACAGGCAAGCACTTAACTGCTAAGTCATCTCTCCAGCCCATAAAGATAATTCTTAAAAGTGGTTTCAGAAAAGAAAATCAGCAAAATATGTAAGAACAATTAAACAGACACTTGAGGAACTAACTACACATGGTAGGTCACAGCAGTTACCCAAGTATTTGAGAGACTGGGGTTGGAGGACATTGAGAAAGCAAGCCTTTCTTCCCCCTCCCTTCCTCTTCCTCTTCCTCTTCCTCTTCCTCTTCCTCTTCCTCTTCCTCTTCCTCTCCCTCTCCCTCTCCCTCTCTCTGTCACCCACCCACATACATACATACATACATACATACATACATTCATTTAAAAATAATTATCTCATAGAGCCAGGGGTAGTGGTATATGCCTTTAATCCTAGCACTTGGGAAGCCATGAATTCCAAGACCAGCTTTGGCTGCAGAGTGAGTTCTGTCTAGGTCAGCTTGGGCTACAGAGAGACTCTGCTTTAAAAAAAGCAAAACAAAAACCAGAAACAAACTGGGGCTGCTGAGATGGCTCAGTGATTAAAGGCACTTGCTTGCAAAGTCTGGCAACCTAGGTTCCATTCTCCAGTGCCAGATGCACAAAGTGGCAGTGTGTGTCTATAGTTCTTTTGTAGTGGCAAGAGGCACTGCCACATTCATATTCATTCACATGCTCTCTCTCTTTCTGTCTCTCCTCTCTCTCCTTGCAAAATATAATAAATAAAAATTTTTTTTTTAAAAAAGTCATAGGAGGGCTGGAGAGGGCTTAGCAGTTAAAGCACTTGCCTAAGGACCCAGGTTTGATTCTCCAGTAAACACACAAGCCAGATGCACAAGGTAGCACATGTGTCTGGAGTTTGTTTGCAGTGGCTAGATGCCCTAGTGGGCCCATTCTTTGTTTCTCTCTATATCTGCACCTCTCTTTCTCTCCCTCCATTCCTCCTTCCCCCCATCCTTCCCTTCCCTTCCCTCCCTCCCTCCCTCCCTCCTTCCCTCCCTCCCTCCCTTCCTTCCTTCTTTCCTTCCTTCCTTCCTTCCTCTCTCTCTCATAAATAAATTTAAAATAATTTTTAAAAATTCACAGGAAAGTTTACACCTATAATCTCAGCACTTGGGAAGCTGAAATTTTGA
Organism: Jaculus jaculus; assembly: GCF_020740685.1. Lineage (NCBI taxonomy): Eukaryota > Metazoa > Chordata > Mammalia > Rodentia > Dipodidae > Jaculus > Jaculus jaculus. Next base: position 245,113,755 of record NC_059102.1, on the reverse strand, counting down.
GTTTGTGATCTTTGTGACTTTGAGGACAGCCTGGGTTACAGAGTGGGTTTCAGATCAGCTTATCTTAGAATTAGACTTTGCCTCAAAAAACGAGGGATGGAAACTGGGGAGATGACTCAGTGTTTAAAGGTGCTTGCTTGCAAAGTCTGTTGGTCTGGGTTCAGTTCCTGCCCACATATGTTTAGCCACCCACAGAAAGAAGAAATTAAAATTCATACACTTTTGGGCTGGAGAGATGGCTTAGCAGTTTAAAGGGCTTGCCTGTGAACCCTAAGGACCTAGGTTTGATTCTCTAGTAAGCCAGATGCACATGTTAGTGCATGTGTCTGGAGTTCGTTTGCAGTAGCTAGAGGCCCTGGTGTGCCTATTCTGTCTCTCTCTCTCTCTCTCCCGCTCCCTCCCTATCTGCCTCTTTATCTCTGTCTCAAATAAAAATATTTTTTTAAAATTTAGACATTTTTTTAACCCCAGGGAACATTATTTCTTCTCCATTTCTATATTTTTGTATATATTATATTCCTAGCTCAGTGATAGGTAATTAATTGTTCCTTATTTGTAAGAGTAGTGTTTAAAACACATTTTTTATTTGTTTGCTTGTTTGTTTTTGTTTTTTCAAGGTAGGGCCTCACTCTGGCTCAGGCTGATCTGAAACTGTCAGTGATCCTCCTACCTCTGTCTCTCTAGCACTGAGACATGTACCACCACACTTGGATAAAAAGTTTTTGAGGACTGGAGAGATGGCTTAGTGGTTAACGTGTTTGCCTGCAAAGCCTAATGACCTGAGTTCAAGTCCCTATACCTACTTTAAGCCAGATGCGCAATGTGGCACATGTGTCTGGAGTTCGTTTGCAGTAGCTGGATGCCCAGGTGCACCCATTCTCTCTCTCTTTCTTTCTCTCTCTCTATTTGCAAATTAATTAATTTAGTTAATTAATTTGGAAAGAATAATTTCGGGCCGGAGAGATGGCTTAGCGGTTAAGCGCTTGCCTGTGAAGCCTAAGGACCCCAGTTCGAGGCTCGATTCCCCAGGACCCACATTAGCCAGATGCACAAGGGGGCGCACGCGTCTGGAGTTCGTTTGCAGTGGCTGGAAGCCCTGGCGTGCCCATTCTCTCTCTCTCTCTCTCTCTCTCTCTCTCTGCCTGTCACTCTCAAATAAATAAATAAAAATAAACAAAAAATTTAAAAAAGTATAATTTCTATTGTAGTTTGCCAGATAATTCAAGAATGAAGAAATAGTAGTTCATAACCCACTCATTGGACCATCTCCTTAACTCTAGGTAGATTGCTTCTGTGTAGTTGTAGTACTTAAACACTAGGGTAAAGTGAGGGTACAAAACAAGCTGTCATTGCTGGTGTATTTTTAAACTTGGCCCAATTTGTTCTCATTTGAAACCTCATTCATCCCATGTTCTATTCAAATGAGTGAAACAACTATAGCTAAATTAAAAATGTTACCAGGCCCACTTTACCCTCCGTTGTCAGCTTTGGCTTCTTACGTATCAGATCGTTGGTAAAAAGTGTAATGATCCCAGCACTTGGGAGGCAGAGGTAGGAGGATCACTGTGAGTTCGGGGCCACACGGAGACTAAATAGTGAATTCCAGGTCAGCCTGAGCTAGAGTGAGACCCTACCTCGGAAAACAAAACAAAGCAAAACAAAAAAATAAACAACAACAACAAAAAGTATAACTTGCTGGGCATGATGGAGCATGCCTTTAAACCCAATACTTGGAAGGCAAAGGTAGGTGGATTGACATGAGTTTGAGGCCAGCCTGGAGTTATAAAGTGAATTCTGGGTCAGCCTGAGTTAGACTGAGACCCTGCCTCAAAAACAAAACAGAAAAAAAAAAAAAAAATCAAAAGTATAACTATTAGTTTTTGTTACTGTAATCTAGCAGGAAGGTGGGGGGGGATTGAAACATAGTTCACATTATTTTCTAAGAAATACAGACCTCTTTAGTAAGTACCAGTGAAGCATTTATGCACAGTAGCCTGTTTTCCAAGCATGCATCTGTTAGTCTTCGGACTACAAATATTGGGTTTACTAGAATTTGAATAAACAGAACCCTACTTGACATTAAATGAGAATTAGATGGTTAGGAATTAGTCAAATGTGCTATGAACTGCATCTCACATTGAGGTTTTTCACCCTGAGCATGGTGGCTCACACCTATAATCCTAGCACTTGGGAGGTTGAGGCAGGAGGATTGGCACAAGTTTGAGGCCAGCAGGAGTTACATAGTGAGTTTTAGGCCAGCCTGGACTACAGAGTAAGATCATGTCTCAAAAACAAAAAAATCCAGAGCTGGAGAGATGGGTTAGTGGCTAAGGTGTTTGCCTGCAAAGCCTAAGGACCCAGGTTCGATAACCCAGTACTCACCTAAAGCCAGATGATCATGGTTGCTCATGCATCTGAAGTTCGTTTGCAGTGGTTGGGGACCCTGGTGTACCCCTTCCTTTCTTCCTTCCTTTTCTCCTTCCATCTCTCTCTCAAATCAATCAATAAATAAATTAAAATGTATTTAAAAAAAAAAACATACGAACAAGCCAGAGTGGCACACAACTACAAACTCAACACTGGGGAGGTAGAATTAGGAAGATCAGGAATTCAAGGTTCTCCTTGGCTATGTGAAGTCTTACCTCAAACTAATCTAAGGGAGGGGGATTGAAAAGCTATAGGTTCTAGATGGTTTCCTTGGCTAGGCAGACAGGGAAAAAGGGCCCTTGGTAGGTGATTATATTCTAACCTAAGATGGCAAAGGGGATGACCCTACTTTCTACTTTTTCCTGGGCTGGGTGAAATTTCCAGTAAGTCAGCTTTCTTGGCAGACCTTTTGGGACTTGCCCAGTACTGGATACATTATTGACCAACCAGCGCTTTCTCCTTCATTTAAACTGACTAATCATAGACTCTGGATAGGTGGGCTTTCCCTATTCAATAAAAGTCCAGTTTCTACTGAGACTGGATTTTCCAGCTCTAGAATCCCTTCTTCATTGAGGAATCTGCTATCTCTGTTTTTGTTTTTAATCCTTTCTTTAAAATAAACTTTCTTCTTAAAAAATAAAGAGTGCACACCTTTAATCCCAGCACTCAGGAGGCACAGGTAGGAGGATTGCTGTGAGCTCGAGGCCACCCTGAGACTACACAGTAAGTTCCAGGTCAGCCTGGACTAGAGTGAGACCCTACCTTGAAGAAAGAAAGAGAGAAGAGAGAGGGAGGGAGGGAGGGAGGGAGGGAGGGAGGGAGGGAGGGAGGGAGGAAGGAAGGAAGGAAGGAAGGAAGGAAGGAAGGAAGGAAGGAAGGAAGGAAGGAAGGAAGGCTGGAGAGATGGTTTAGCAGTTAAGGTGCTTGTCTGCAAACCAAAGGACCCAGGTTTGATTCCCCAGGACCCACATAAGCCATATGTACAAGATAGCACATGTGTCTGGAGTTTGTTTTCAGTGGCTAGAGGCCCTGGCACACCCATATTCTCTCTCCCAAGTAAATAAAATAGGAAAGAAAGGAAGGAAGGGAAGGAGGCAAATAAAACATGATTGAAAGCCAGGAGTAGTGGCACATGCCTTTAATCCCAGCACTCGGGAGGCTGAGGCAGGAGGGTCACTGTGAGTTGAAGGCCACCCTGGGACTACATAGTGAATTCCAGGTCAGCCTGGGCTAGAGTGAGACCCTACCTCAAAAAACAAAACAAAACAAAACAAAAAATCACAATTGAGGTTGTGCAGAGTTTATGATAACTTTCTTTGCTCTCAGTAGGTGTATTTTTTCCTCATAATTTATTCTTATTCAGAAAACATTTGAGTGCATGGTATGCTTCTTAGTAGAGTGATTGACAAAGCCTAGATCCTTGAAGCTTGTAGCTGTAGAGAGAGAAAAAAAACAATCAGCAAGTTCAGGTAGTAAAAGGTGCTGTTATGTTGGGAGGAGTACTACTTTATGTCAGGGAAGGCTTCTCAAAGGAGGTGACATAAGGTAAAAATTGAGTTTAGTAATTAAAAGAATGGACTTAACCAGGAGTGATGGCACATGCCTTTAATTCCAGCACCTGGGAGGCAGAGGTAGGAGGATTTCAGTGAATGTGAAGCTAGCTTGGGACTACAGAGTGAGTTCCAGGTCAACCTGGTCTAGAGTGAGACCCTATCTTGGTTGCAAGTGGGGGCAACAGAAGCCATGGGGAGATGGAGAATGAGATCCAGTTGACAGCAACAACTTGTAAGCTTTAAGAAAATGTTTGGGTTTTACCTTAAAAGAAGTGTCATGATTGATGACCTGGTGCCCATCAACCTCAGCTTTAAATAATACATTTTGTTGTATTGGATGTAGTGACGAATACCTGTACTTCTAGCTCTAGGAAGTCTACAGCAGGAAGATCTTCAAGGCCAGCCTGAGCTTCAACATAAGACCCTGTCCTCAAACTTTTTTTAATTTTATTAAGCAAAATGCATTTTTAAAATCAGACTTTTAAAACTTTACAGTTAATAAGAAATTCATATTTTTAAATTTTAAATATTGCTTTTTATTCTGACACTTGTACTTTTCTTTAATTAGAACCATCTTATTGTGAAAGTTCCCCCGTATCATGACCAACATATAACTTTGCCTGTATCAGTGGGAATATATGTTGTGACCAATGCCGGAAGATCTCATGATGTTCAGCCATTTACTTACACTCCAGACCCAGGTATGTCAAAATGAAAAATTCTGAACCAAAATGAATAATTTCTAGTTTTTTGAAAAAATGTAGTTAAGTCCCATCTACCAAAAAACAAAATGATTTGAAGATGGCTAGTATTTCTTTAAAAGCCACCAAATACTATGCTATTTTTTTTTAAATTTGAGTGGGGGAGGGGGAGGGAGAGAGAAAGACAGAATGGGTGCATTAGGGCCTCTAGCCACTAGAAACAAACTTAAGACACATGCCCCACCTTGTGCATCTGGTTTCCATGGGTCCTAGGGAATTGAACCTAGGTCATTTGGCTTTGCAGGCAAGTGCCTTGCCATCTCTGCAGCCTGAGCTTGGTCATTTTAATGGATTTTCTTGCCTGAGAGTGTTGGAATTAGTCCCAGGGTCTTATATTTCATGTTAAGTACGTGCTTGACCACAGAACTATCCACTGGCCCTAGGGTGCTTTGTGATACAAGGAAGAGAGAAGTGTAGAGTGATGAAAGATGTTGCAGTTAGGTTAATGTTGCTGGCAGCAAACACTCAACCAAGAGCAGTTTGTGGAAGGATAGGGTTTATTTTGACTTACATACTCAAGGGGAAACACCATGATAGCAGGGGCAAGTAATGGCATGAGCAGAGGGTGGACATCACTTCCTGCCCAACACAAGATGGACAACAGCAACAGGAGAGTGTGCTAAACATAGGCAAGGAGAAGCTGGCTATACCACCCATAAGCCTGCCCCAACAATACAGTGCTACCAGGAGGTTCCAATTCCCAAATTGCCACCAGCTGGGGACATAGTAGTCAGAACACATCAGTTTATGGGGAACACCTGAATCAAACCACCACATATTATAAAATCAAAATTACCGATCAAGGGTGAAGGTTTTAAATAGAATTTTAAGAAAGCAGAGCAGCAATAAGAACAACTGAAATGTTTCAAGTTAAGAAAATATTTAGCAAAAAAAAAAAAAAAAAGTGCTATTTAACTTTGCTCAGCTGGTTGCCAAAAAAAGAAAAAAGAAAACAAAACAAAAAAAATTCAGCAAGAACATTCTGGAAATGAAAACCCTTGGCATATTTTATTGTCCATGGCTTGGTTTCTGCTATGATTACTATTGGTTCAATTCATTCCAATATGAGGCAAATTTCAGACAACATGAGACAGAGAGAATGGGCCTGCCAGAGCCTCCATCCATTGCAAATGCACTCCCGATGCATGCACCACTTTGTGCATCTGACTTTACGCAGGTACTGGGAGATCAAACTTGGGTTGTTAGGTTTGCAGGCTAGTGCCTTAAACATATTTTTTATTCAGTTTAATTTTTGACACTTTCATGCATGTTTTAATGTAATTTGATTTTATCCCTCTCAGTTAACCACCTCTCTCTCTCCTTCCCCCACTAAATCACTACTTCTCAATTAATCCCCATCCTAAATTCATAACTTTTTTTTTGACCCACTGAGTTAAATTAGGATTGTTTGCATGAGCATGGATACACGGTGGTTATTTCCTGGAGTAAGAGCAAATTACCAGTGACTACACCTCTGAATAACATGGCCCCTGTAGCAACTCTGCTGCCATTAGCTACTCTAGGAAGTGTAGGGTCTTATGAGTCCTTCCCCCATCCATTACAAACTCTTAATAGGCTCAGTCTTGTACAGAAAACTACAGCCGCTGTGAGCTCATGAGTGTAACAGGCATGTCTTATTCCGAACAGAGCATTCCACAACCCTCCTCCCTATCTTTCTGCTCTTACAGTCTTTCTGCCCCCTCTCCTGTGAGGTTTGCTGAGCCTTGGAGACGGTGATGTAGATGTCTTGCTTAGGACTGAGCACACACAGTCACTCGATCTGGACAGTTTTGCTCATTTCAGAAAGAAACTTCAGTGATTGAGGCTCTCATTGCAGTTGTTGCAATCTGGTACATTCCTGTTTCTGTTGTGCCAGGGAGCCATTATTTCCTCTTGTGTACTGTAGCAGGACAAGGGAGGAAGGTTATGGGCATCGGAAGTCTCTCAATTTCAAAATTCAAATCCCCTCTTCTGGTGGTTGCCTGTGCTCTGCTGGCGACTTTTCAACTTCAGATTTGTTTTGAGAAGGCAGTTTCCTCTATGGTTGAGGGCTCATAGCTGAGCTCTATGCACTAGTAGATATGCCTCTAGTTGATAAAGTTTAAGTGTCTGATATTCTAGTTATCAGTCTTCTCCTTGTCTGCTATTACCAACAGGTATAGAATTGCAAGAAAGATTCTTAAAATTTTGTGTTTTGATAGGTTCTCATATGTCCTGTACCCAGTTGAAGATGAGTGAATTTTAGAGAATAGACTGCTGCTTATGAGTAATTACCACAACTTAAAATTTTAAAAAACGCTTTGTAAGAAAATCTTCAAATTTAAAGAATTTTAAGGGCTGGAGAGATGGCTTAGCAGTTAAGGTGTTTGCCTGCAAAGTCAAAGGACCCAGGTTCTATTCCTCAATACCCATGTAAAGCCAGATGCATAAGGTGGCACTTGAGTCTGGAATTTAATTGCAGTGGTAAGAGACCCTGGTGTTCCCATTCTCTCTCTTTCTCCTCCTCTTTCTATCTGTGTCTCTCACTCTCTCAGATAAAATTGTATTTAAGGTCTGGAGAAATGGCTCATTGGTTAAAGGCACTTGCTTACAAAGCCTGATGACCTGGGTTTGATTGCCCAGTACCCATGTAAAGCCAGATGCACAAAGTGGAACATGCATCTGGAGTTTGTTTCTAGCGGCAGGAGGCCCTGGCATGTTAAAAAAAATACATATTTTGCCAGTATGAATAAATGAATACGTTTTAATAAATATGTTTTTTTTTTTCCAGCAGCAGCTGGTGCTTTGAGTGTAAATGTGAAGAAGGAAATATCTAGTCCTGCAAGACCTTGCTCTTTTGAAGAGGCCATGAAAGGTACCAAATTGATTATTCTCAAAAATTGTAATTAGTTCATTCTGTTGATTTTGTCTAAGAATCCTTAGTATTTTGTTTTCCCTGATGTATTTATAATATTTAGCAAGATATCTTCCATTTTGTAAAATAAATATTTGTTTAACTTTACTTCATGTAGAGATTTATTTTTCAATTTGATCAGCATATAATCATGATTTTTTAAAAACGTTTTAGGCTGGGCATGGTGGTGCATGCCTTTAATCTCAGCACTTGGGAGGCTGAGGTAGGATGATCACTGTGAGTTCGAGGCCAACCTGAGATTACATAGTGAATTCCAGGTTGATCTGGGCTAGAGTGAGATCCTACCTTGAAAGAAAAAAAGTAAAAACATTTTAGGCCAGGTATAGTGTTACATGCTTGTAATGACAGCATTTAGGAGGCCGAGGCAAGAGGATCATGTGTTCAAGATGAGCATGGGTTATATAGCAAGACCCTGTCTCAAAATAACAACAAAATATTTGCTGGAGTAGAAGAGTTTTGTTGTTACTGCTGCTGTTTTGAATCTTCCAATATCAAGAATTTTAATTAATTTATTTAAGTCACAAAAAAGTATATAAAGGATCTTGTATAAAGCTTGCTTCTAAGGTTAGTACTTGGTATTGAGACTAAAGACTGAAATATGAACTGTGGGCACCTAAAATTTCTTTTAGATTATTGTCATTTTTCCTTCTGACATCTTCATTTACTTCCCTGACAGTTTCCCAAAACAGTGAGTAAGCAGGCATGATGACACATGCCTTTAATACCTGGTACTCAGACATCTGAGGCAAGAACCTCACAAGTTCCAGATTGTTCTAGTATGCATAGTAAGACTGTCTCAAAAACCCAAAGTTTCCCAGTGTGGTAGAGATTATAGGCATGAGTCTCCATGCCCAGCTATCCCAGAGTTTTAAGATACAGTCTTCCTCTGTAGTCCATTTAACCTTGAACTTGTCAGTCCTCCTTCAGTCTCCCAAGAACTTGCTCATGATAATCTTGCTACTAGCCTCTTGAATGCTGGGACAAAGGACATGTACCACTATGGCTGGAACTTTCTTATAAATCTTAATTTATACTTTAAACATATTTATAGTTGACAAACTAAGTGCTATTTGTTGGCAATATCCTTTTAATAAAAATTGTAACATTGTTAAATAATAATAGTTTTAAAGTTGTTTCCTATAAATTTAATGACTCAAACCATTTCTTTCCCTCAAACCAATTTTTTTCTTTATTATTATTACTATTATTATTCACAACATATTTCATATGGACGCATCATGTACCCTCTTTACCTCATCCCTACCCCCATTCCATTGGGGACCTTCCTAAGTGGGGTTGTAGGTATTCTCCATGGAGTTGTGGTTTATGTGTTGTAGCAGTCACGTTATTTTTGAGGGGAGGGAATGCCTCTGGACATGATGTCTCAACCTGTGGCTCTTAAAATCTTTCCACCCCCTCTTCAGCAAAATTCTCTGAGCTGTGTTGCATGAGTTTTAAGTCTACTTCAGTGATGAGCTCTTAGGAGCCTCTGGATCTCTGCTTTGGTGGGTGTTGAGTATCCTCAGGGTCTGTCTCCTTCACCCTGGCACTGATTATCAGGTTCAGCATGGAAGCAGCACTCTTGCTCATCTCCCCCTTCCTCCGTGGATTCAGCTGAGGCTAAGCTGAAGTGCGAGGAGTAGTTTATCTCCTCAGGTTTCAATATCTTTTGAAAAAGAGGAACAGATTCTCCAGTGGAAAGTGAAGTTAGTATAGTTTAAATGGGATAAGCATTATTAATTTAGGGAGAATCTGATGTATGTAACTTCTCTTTTAGTTAAAGACTAGTGAGAACTTGACAGTGGAAAGCATAATCTTTGTCTCCATAGGATTCTGACCTGGTTCCCAATTCTAGATATGGGTTCCCTTACACTGAGTGGATCTCTTAGGCAATCAGAAAACTATTGGTTACCCAACAAGGCTGTGTGCCACTATTGCACTGGTGTGTACATCTTGTCAGGGTGTTTGCTTCTAAGTAGCTTAGACCTCTGGTTGCTCAGACCATTGTTGGCCACTTTCCCCCAGAGCTCATGTAGCACTTTCCAGCACTAGACAGGCTGTCTGGGGACTGGCTTTCTTTTGGATTCAAGCCAGGTCTCTTCATGCTGTATGTTGGCAGCATATGGTGTCTTTAGCAATAGGGTGTTAGCGTTTACCTCAGGTGGGTAATCAAGTGCTTTGACAGAAAGCTGTTTTGATTGGAGACCTCGTAGGTCTCTCTGATCAACAGCTCAGTGTGGGTAGCAACCAATTTCTGGTGCTGGGAGTTACAGGCCAGAGACAGAAAAAAACTTTTCTTTTAAGCTTAGGCTTCATCCCACCCTCATCGGGGCCCCACTTTTCAGGTGCTGCCTCCTTACTCCTGTTAAGGGTTATATCTTTTAGTCTGTCTCCAAGGAGAAAGGTTTCTATGGTATCAGCTCATTTTGGATTTAATTTGTGTTTGTGTCCCCCCCCCCCCCCGCCCCACCTTCCCATCCCTCCAAACCCTTCCATCCCTATTGTCTGGGCCTTGAGTTGCCTATCAGGTATGACAGCAACTCCACCCAAGTCCAGGTTAGGAACACGGATAAGTGAGACCATGCGGTGTTTGTCTTTCTGTGATCATGTGAGTTTGCTGCATATGATCTGTTCCAAGTCTGTCCATTTTTCTACAGATTTCATTGTATCATTTTTTTCTTACTGCTGAGTAGAATTCTTTATCCATTCATCCAGTGATGGGCATCTGGGTGGATTCTAGTTCTTAGCTATAATGAGTTGAGCAGCTATAAACATGGTTGAGCAAATATCTCTATAGTGATGCATGGAGCATTTAGGATAAATGCCCAGTAAGGGAATAACTGGTTCGGTTGGTAGCTCTATTTTCATCCTTTTCAGGACTCTCCATATTGATTTCCATAGTGGTTACACAAGTTTACCCCCCACCAACAGTGGATGAGGGTTCCCCTTTTCATCACATCCTCGCCAACATTTGTCGTTGTTAGATTTTTTTAAATGATTGCCATCCTTACTGTAGTAAGGTAGAATCTCATAGTTGTTTTAAGTTGCATTTCCCTAATGGTTAGGCATGTTGAACATTTTCTTAAATGTGTGTAAGCCATTTCTATTTCTTCCTCTGAGAAATCCCTATTCAGTTCTCTACCCCATTTTTAGAGTGGATTGTTTGATTTAAAAACATTTTTTTTCCTGAGCCGGGCGTGGTGGTACACGCCTTTAATCCCAGCACTTGGGAGGCAGAGGTAGGAGGATCGCTGTGAGTTCGAGGCCACCCTGAGACTACATAGTGAATTCCAGGTCAGCTTGGGCTAGAGTGAGACCCTACCTCAAAACAAACAAACAAACAAACAAACAAAATTTCCAGTCCAATTTTTTTTTATTGACAACTCCCATAATCATAGACACTAATGGTAATTCCCTCCCCCTACATTCCCGTATTCTCTGCTCCTCTCAATTAGTCTCTTTTATTTTATTTTATTTTGTTTATTTTAATTGATTTATTTGAGAGTGACAAGACAGAGAGAAAGAGGCAGAGAGAGAGAGAGAGAGAGAGAGAGAGAGAGAGGGAGAGAGAAAGAGAGAGAATGAGCACGCAAGGGCCTCCAGCACTGCAAACAAACTCCAGGTGCATGTGCTACTTTATGCATCTGGCTTACGTGGGCCTCGAACTAGGATCTTTAGGCTTCAGAGGCAAGCATTTAGCCACTAAGCCATCTCTCCAGCCCTCTCTTTTATTTTTGATGTTATCATCTTTTCCTCCTGTTATGATGGTCTTGTGTAAGTAGTGTCAGTCACTGTGAGATAATAGATACTTGGGCCATTTTGTGTCTTAAAGACTACATTGCAAGGAGTCCTAGCTTTCTTTTGGCTCTTACATCCTTTCTGCCACCTCTTCCACAATGGACCCTGAGCCTTGGCAGGTATGGTAGAGATGTTTCAGTCTTGAGCATTCCTCTGTCACTTCTCCTCAGCATTATGGTGCCTTCTGAGTCATCCCAAGGTCCCTGTTATCTGAAAAGTTTCTCTAACCAAAAGTGACAGTAGCATTAATATATGGGTATGAACATTACAAGAAGTACTTACCTGTCAGTTTGGTGAGCATAATATATACATTTAGGCAAATAGCAGCAGACATAACACTCCTAGGGCTCATGACTTCCCCTGTCATAGGTTTTCAGTATCAGGCATGTATTTCCTCCCTTGGAACAGACTTCCAGTCCATTTAGAGAGCGGTTGGTTTCCCCAATAAACAGACATGCGACTATTGTACCTCTTGGCTCATTTGGCCTAGCTGTGGAGATGGCTCAGCTGGTAAAAGCGCTTGCTGTGCAAATATGATGACCCAAATTTGAAGCCCCAGAATCCACATAAAAGCGAGTGTCGAGTGTCAAGCATCTGTAATCCCAGCCCTCCTGCAGAAAGATAGGAAGTGGGGACAAGACAAGTTCCCAGAAGCTTATGCATCAGTTAGCTCAGCAAATACAGCAGTAAGTACTGACCCCTGAAGTTGTCATCTGACCTCCACATGCATGCTAGCACACCCACACGTAACATCATACACACACACACACAATGGGAGAAATCACTACTTGCATGAGTGCTTACTTTGTATCTTTAATTATCAAGGAAGTGTAAGGAGTAGATGCATAGATCCATGGAACAAATTGAAACCCAGAAATTGATAAACATATACACACATGTGTGCACATGTACACATTTTATTTATTTGCAAGCAGAATGAGAGAAAATGAGAATGAGTGTGCTAGGGCCTCTTGCCACTGCAAGACACATGCCCTACTTTGTGCATCTGGCTTTATGTAGGTACTAGAGAAACTAACCAAGGCTGTCTGGCTTTGCAAACATGTGGCTTTAACTGCTGAGCCATCTCTTCAGTTCATGTACGTACGTGTGTGTGTGTGTGTGTGTGTGTGTGTGTAATTTTTTTTCCAAATTTGTATTAACAACATGATTATAAAAAATATCCCATGGTAATACCCTCCCTCCCCCCACTTTCCCCTTTGAAACTCCATTCTCCATCATGTCCCCTCCCTCTCTCAATCAGTCTCTCTCTTATCTTCATGTCATGGTCTTTTCTTCCTCTTATGATGGTCTTGCATAGGTAGTGTCAGGCACTATGAGGTCATGGATATCCAGACCATTTTGTGTCTGGGGGAAGCACGTTATGAGGACTCCTACCCTTCCTTTGGCTCTTACATTCTTTCTGCCACCTCTTCCACAGTAGACCCTGAGCCTTGGAAGGTGTGATAGAGATGTTATAGTACTGAGCACTCTTGTCACTTCTTCCCAGCACCATGATGCCTTCTGAGTCATCCCAAGGTCACTGCCATCTGAAAAGAGAAGATTCTCTACCAAAAGTGAAAGTAGCATAAATATATGAGGGTATGAACATTAAGAGAAGTGCTTATTGGGCAGTTTGATAAGCATAGTATATACATTTAGCCAGACAGCAGTAGACATTACACCCCTAGGACTCATGACTACCCCTGTTTTAAGTTTTCAGTCTCAGGGATGTATTCCCTCCCATGGAGTGGGCCTCCAGTCCAATTCGAGGGCAATTGGTTTCCACCATGACAGATGAGCCACTGTTGCACCTGTTGGCTCATTTGGGCTGGCTGGCCAACTTTAAGGCTTGTAGTGTTCACTGTTGATTATCTTCACTGGTGATTTCTCTCTCCCCCATTGAACTGCATGCAGAATGGGTTCTTCCAGCTTTCTGTCAGCTGGTCTATATGGAGGAGGTTATCAGCTCAGTTCCAGCAGGATTTCTCAGTGGCCTTGCAGCCCAAGTATGTGGAGTCTTCAGCAATAGGGTCTTACCATCTATTCCTGGTGGGAAACCAAGGGCCTCAGCAATGCCCTGTAATGTTTTGGGGGCATCAGAGACCTCTCTGGCCAAAAACTCACTCCCATCCCTGGCACTGAAAATTTTCTAGCAACAATCTACAGCTCCTGAGTGTTCTACTGTCCAAAAAAGTAGATTTCCATATGATTTGTTTATATCCTCTTAGGTTTTGATTAGCCCTCCCTCCACTTTTCCTTTACTCAATCTCTTCCCCTGACCTCACTTTGGGCCTTTTCACCCCCATTAATCTATTCTTCTACTTACATACATACAATACCATCCTACTAAGTAACCCCCCTTCCTTCCTTTCTCTTCCCTTTATATTTCTTTTCTAGCTTACTGGCCTTTGCTATTGAGTTTTCTTCCTAGTCATATTGAAAGATGTGTATGTGTAAAAATACCATTTTTTTTGGTTGTTGTTCTTCTTCTGGTTTTACCTTTGCCAGTATTTAACCAGTATTTGAGTATGGTTTGTTTTTTCCAGGTTCCTTCTATATGTGCTTTTCTTTCTCTTCAGCATGGAGGATTCTTTTAAGTATTTTCTGAAGAGTTGGTTTTGTCTTCAAATATTCCTTTAGTAAAAATACCATTTTTTTGTAGTTCTTCTGGTTTTACCTTTGCCAGTATTTAACCAGTATTTGAGTATGGCTTGTTTTTTCTGGGTTCCTTATATGTGTGCTTTTCTTTCTCTTCAGCATGGAGGATTCTTTTAAGTATTTTCTGAAGAGCTTGTTTTGTCTTCAAATATTCCTTTAGTAAAAATACCATTTTTTGTAGTTCTTCTGGTTTTACCTTTGCCAGTATTTAACCAGTATTTGAGTATGGCTTGTTTTTTCCGGGTTCCTTATATGTGTGCTTTTCTTTCTCTTCAGCATGGAGGATTCTTTTAAGTATTTTCTGAAGAGCTGGCTTTGTCTTCAAACTCCTTTAGTCTGCTTTTGTTGTAGAATGTCCTTATTTCTCCGTCTATTTGAATGGATAACTTTGCAGGATAAAGTAACCTTGGTTGACAGTTGTTATCTTTCAGAACTTGGAATACATCACTCCAAGCCCTTCTGGCTTTTAAAGTTTCAGTTGAGTAATCTGGTGTGATCCTGATGGGCTTGCCTTTGTAGGTAACTTGATTTTTCTCTCTAACTGCTTTCAATATTTTTTCTTTGGATTGTGTGTTTGGTAGTTTAATTACAATATGGCGAGGAGAGGTTCTTTCCAGGTTTTGTCTGGTTGGTGTTCTAAAAGATTCCTGTATCTGCATTGGTACCTCTTTCCCAATTTGGGGGAAGTTTTCTATGATTTTGTTGAAGATGCCTACCATGCCTTTGGAGTGAAATTCTTCTCCTTCTACAATACCCTGAATTCTTATGTTTGATCTTTTCATAGTATCCAAAATATCTTGAAATTCCCATTCATACTTTTCTATTTGTCTTTCTCTTGTTGGACTGTATAAGATCTGTCAGCTGGTCTTCTAGTTCAGATATTCTGTCCTCTCCTTCATCCATGCTACTGGTAAGATTTTCTACAGAGTTTTTTATTTCATTAACTGTGGTGTTCTTCCTTCTAGTAATTCTGACTGGTTTTTCTTTATTATTTCTACTTTCTTATTTATGTCTAGTATTGACCTCTTTATTTCATTAAATTGGTGTCCTGTGTTTTCTTTGATTCCTTTGATTTCCTCTTTGACTTCTTTGAACATATTTATAATCATTCTTTTCAAATCTTTCTCAGGCATTTCCTCTAACTCATTCTCACTGGAGGTCATTTCTGATGCATTGATGCTTTTTGGTGGATTTATATTGTCGTGATGTTTGGTGTTTCTTGTGTTATAATATATATATTTTTGCATCTTGGATTAATTTGATACTTGGATTTTCTAGTTAGCTGCAGTATTATTAGATGTATCAATCATGTTGTATGTATTCAGGATAGGTGTGGCTCTAAAGACTCTCAAGAGTATCTACAAAAGTGACCCTAGTTTGCCTGCTATGAGAATATTCAAGTAGGCTGAGTGGATCAAAATATAGGCAGATTCTAAAACTAACTATGTACACATTCAATGAAAAACAGCACACTATTTATGCAAGAGTAGGTATTATGACAACCAGATCCTCTAACAGAGTCACTGTACCTTAGGGTGTGTGGTGCCCCACACCCATAATCCTGTCATCAAGGAGGTTAAGATTTCTGGTCTGTTGAGGGTTCCAAGTCAGCTTGGGGCCAAGTGAGACCCTTCCCTTTTGGGATGATTTTGGTCTCAGTTATGCTTCACTCCTGCTTGGGTCCCTCTTTGATGCGCTGTGGGTTCAAGTAGGCTGGCTGGGTCATTGGATCGCTGCTCTGGTTGCCAGTGCTGGGTGCTATGATCTCCCTTCCACTGGTCTCTGGTGCTTGCCAGTGCTTGTGCTGGCAATGGGGGAGGAGAGGCTGTGGATGGTGGCTCTACTTCTCTCGCTGGTCCACGTGATCCTCTACCTCATGATCTGCTCCTCCGTTGTTCACTGTGGTTTTCCACGTTTCTTGAGTTTGTGGAGAGCTCCCGTGTGAGTGGAAAATACCCTCACCTGGCTCTTCCTGTGGCTTGAGCCGAGCCCAGCAGCTGTGGCCCCGCAAACCTGGTGCCTCTGCTGCTGGAGCTGCTTCTGCTGGCCTGTGTGGGCTCTGTATGCTCTGGATCTCTCCTACTTCTCTGCTGCTGTTTTAATTTCTTATACACCTCACTTTTTAGTAGAAGAGTGTATTTTTCTGGTTTTTTGGTTTTTTTTGGCTTTTTCTCCCCTAGGCTGCTTTGGTGTGGTTCCTAAGCCACCATCTTAACCAGAAGTCCTAATTTTTTTACTAAGGCATAAACGCATTTACAATCCACAGATCAAACAAAGGATTAGTATTAGTATCTGTGTTATGTAGAGAACTCTCAAACTCAACTGTTGAAGTCCTGAAGAGACGGTTTGGCTGTAAAAGGTTCTTGATTGTGCTGGGTATGGTGGCACACACCCCCAGCACTTGGGAGGCAGAGGTAGGAGGATTGCCTGAGAATACATAGTGAAGTCCAGTACAACATGGGCTAGAATGAGACCTTACCTTGTAAACACCCCCAGGCAAAATACCCTAGTACTGTGGTGCACACCTTTAGTCCCAATACTCAGAAGACAGGAGGCTGAGGCAGAATTGCCATGAATTCTAGGCCAGCCTGGGCTGTAGAGTGAGTTTTAGGTCAGCACAGGCCAGAATGAGACCCTGCCTCAAAAAAAAATTCAAAAATGAAAAATAATTCAAAAAAGACAATAAAAACAAAAGAAATTATTTTCAAAACTGCATAGAACTAAATTAACAAACGTGTTAGTACAAATAAGACAGAATATCTGGATAAGATCAGTAGATTCTGTGAACATCCATATCCTAGTTGAGATTAATTGTATTTCATAAGATACTGAGAGAAACTGAGGAATGACAGACTGGATCTCATTAACTTTTTATTAACTTATTTATATTATATTATATTATATCATATTATATCTTATTGACTTTTTGTTTTGGTTGTTTGCAAAGAGTTTTTAATACAAACTTCTTGGTTTTTCAAGGTAGGGTCTCACTCTACCCCAGGCTGTGTTGGAATTCACTATGGAGTCTCAGGGTAGCCTCGAGCTCACAGTAGTCCTCCTACTTCTGGCTCCTGAGTGCTGGGATTAAAGGCGTGCACCACCATGCTTGACTCTTTTTTTTTTTTCTTTTTGGTACAGACTTTTTTATTTACCTTTTCCTACTTATTTACAGTAGTACACGTTCTTATTTACTCTACTTATTCCTTCCAGAAAGGGCTTCACTTCCCCTTATGGAAAATTATAATATAAACATTATTATCTAAATACATTTTGGGGCCTGGAGAGATGGCTCAGTAATTAAAGCAGCAAAGCCTGCTGGTCCATCCAGGCTCTGTTCCCTAATGCCTACATAAAGCCGAATGCATAAAGCGGTGCATGCATCTGGAATTTTTTTTGCAGTGGCAAGAGATGCTGGAGTGCTCATGCTCTCTGTATCTCAAATAAATAAAAAGAAATAAATTTTAGGGACTGGAAAGATGGTTCAGTGGTTAAGGTGCTTCCCTGCAAAGCCTAATGACTGGGGTTCTATTCCCCAGTACCCACATAAAACCAGATGCACAGAATGACATATGCATCTGGAGTCAGTCTGCAGTGGCTAGATCCTGGTGCTTCCATTTTCTCTCTCCTTCCCTAATAAATACCTTTTTTTTTTTTTTTTTTTTGGTTTTTCAAGGTAGGGTCTCACTCTAGCTCAGGCTCCCCTGGAATTCACTATGTAGTCTCAGGGTGACCTCAAACTCATGGTGATCCTTCTACCCCTGTCTCCTGAGTGCTAGGATTAAAGGCACATGCCACAATACCCAACATAAATATTTTTAAAATAATAAATACTTTTTAAATAAATGTATTTTGGGAATTTTTATGTAGGTATGTTGAGGGATTTGGTTATTTGTGGATATTTATATTCAGTGTCTCATTAAAATAAAATACAGGGCTGGAGAGATAGCTTAGTAGTTAAGTGCTTGCCTGTGAAGCCTAAGGACCCTGGTTCGAGGCTTGACTCTCCAGGACCCACATTAGCCAGATACACAAGGGAACACACGCGTCTGGAGTTCGTTTGCAGTGGCTGGAGGCCCTGAGGCACCCATTCTCTCTCTCTCTCTCTCTCTCTCTCTCTCTCTCTCTCTCTCTATCTGCCTCTTTCTCTGTCACTTTCAAATAAAATAAAAATAAGCAAAAAAATATTCATTTAAAATAAAATACATACCAGGCATGATGGTCCATGCCTTTAATCTCAGAACTTGGGAGGCAGGGGTAGGATGATCAGTGTAAGTTTGAGCACAGCCTGGAACTACAGAGTGAGTTCTAATGAGCCTGGGCTAGAGTGAGACCCTTACTCAAAAAAATAAAATAGGCCTGGAGAAACGGCTCAGCAGTTAAGGCACAATTATCCTGGACCTATGTAAAGCCAGGTGTACAAGGTAAGGTGGCTCGTGAGTCTGGAGTTTGTTTGCAGAGGCTAGAGGCCCTGGCATGCCAATTCTCTTTCTCTTTCTCTCTAATAAAATATTTAAAAATAAATTTTAAAAAGCCAAATATAGTGGTGCATACCTTTAATCCTAGTACTCAAGAGGCCAAGGTAGGAGGATCACTGTGAGTTCAAGGCCAGCCTGAAACTACATAGTGAATTCCAGGTCAGCCTGGACTAGAGGGAAACCTTACCTTGAAAAACCAAAATAAATGAATAAATAAATAAAACATAAAATTACCTTTAGCTATTCAGAAACTTTAGACTAGAAATACTATTCATACATATATGTAGCAATACATAGTAAGATTTACCAAACTAGGCTGAGGAGATGACTCAGTAGATAAAGGGTTTGTGAGTACCTGAGTTTGGATCACCAGAACCCACATTTAATAAAAAGATAGCTGGTGGTTGGAGAGATAGCTCAGATGTTACATGTGCTTGCTTCCAAAGCCTGATGGCCTGGGTTTGATTCCCCAGTACCCACATAAGCCAGCTGCATAAAGTGGCACATACATCAGGAGTTAGTTTGTAGTGGCAAGATGCTGTGGCATACCCATTCTGTCTCTTTCATTCTCATTTTCTCTTCTCTCTATATATAAATAAATAAAATATTTTTAAAAGCAGCTAGACACTGGCAACTGTCTGTAATCCCATTGTCCCTACAGCAAGAAGGGATGTGGAGACAGGAGACTATTCTGGAAGCTCACGGACAACTTAGTCCAATGAAAATAGCAGTGAATAAGAGACCCTGCCTCAAACAAAGTAGAAGGCAAAGCCCTATACTTGAAGTCATCCTCTGACCTCCACATACACATCATGTTGTGTGTGTGCCTGCACTCATACACAAGAACACGTGCACAACAGAAAAAGATTACCAAACAAACCATGGTTGACTCTGATAACAACTAAAATAAAATTAATTCATTCTTTTCTTCATTCAACAAATATTTGTTGGTTATCTATGTATTAGACAAAAGTGAGAAAGTCTACAGAAGGTAGACTTGCCTTCACAAGCAAGAACAATAGCTGAGTATTACAGGATCCGTAATCTCAGCACATTAGTTTTGTATCATGTATCATATCATCAAAAAATGGGCATTAAGCTGAGTGTGATGATGCCTGCCTGTAATCCCAGCTCTTAGGAAGTTCAATCAGGAAGCTCTCAAATTTGATACCAGCCTGAACTATTTTGGAAAACCCTAATTCAAAACAAACAAATAAAAAGAGATGTTTTGTTTTGTTTTGTTTTTTTGGTTTTTCGAGGTAGGGTCTCACTCTGGTCCAGGCTGACCTGGAATTAACTCTGTAGTCTCAGGGTGGCCTTGAACTCATGGCGATCCTCCTACCTCTGCCTCCCGAGTGCTAGGATTAAAGGCATGCGCCACCACGCCCGGCAAAAAGAGATGTTTTAATTGTGGCTTATACTAAAATATTATAGAGTGAAATGTTTTTGACTTTTACCTTTTTTTTCCTGTGTCTATGTATATGCAGCAATGAAAACTACTGGATGTAACTTGGATAAGGTAAACATCCTTCCTAATTCCCTAATCACTCCACTTATATCAAGCAGTATGATTAAGACTGAAGATGTTACTCCAATGGAAGTAACAGCAGACAAAAGATCTTCCCCCATTTTTAAGGTAAGCTTTATTGCAAGTATTCCAAATCTCTATTTTACACATAAAAATTGCTATACTTACCTTTCCTATTTTCTTGACATTTATTTACATTAGATATGCATGATGGATTTTGCTTTTCAAAGTGAATATTTCATACTTCAGAAAATGGCTTGCATAGTAACTTCCAATGTACATTTAGAGAAGTAGAGAAATAAATACCTATAATATGAAGGATATTAATACAAATACTACAAGTTGGTTTTGGTGGCTAAGACAGAAAAAGATATGAGTCAGGCCAGCCTGTGTTACACAAGGTGACCCTTTCTATAAAATTAGAGAACTAATTTTAGCATTTTCATAAGTAGATGGGATTAGGGAGGTAACTTAGTAAAATACTTCTTTGCAAGTATTAGGACCTGAGTTCAATCTTTGGTACCCATTTTATTTTATTTTATTTTTGGGTTTTCAAGGTAGGGTCTCACTCTAGCCCAGGCTAACCTGGAATTCACTGTGGAGTCTCAGGGTGGCCTCGAACTCACGGTGATCCTCCTACCTCTGACTCCCGAGTGCTGGAATTAAAGGCATGCGCCACCATGCCCGGCTTGGTACCCATATTTTTAAAAAAGCCAGCCACAAGACTGGGCATGGTGGTGTACACCTTTAATCCCAGCACTCTGGAGGTAGGAAGATTGCCATGAGTTCAAGGCCATCTTGAGACCACATAATAGTGAATTCCAGGTCAGCCTGGGCTAGAGTGAGACCCTACCTTGATTAAAAACAAAACAAAACAAAAAAGCCAGGCACAAAGTGCATGCCTATTATCCCAGTGCTGAGATGGGAAGATCCCTAGAGCTTGCTGGCCAGCTTGTCTAACCTAACTGATAAACTCCAGGATATTTAGAGATCCAGTTTCTAAAAAAAGGGATGACATTCCTGAGGATAGTATTATCCTCAGGAATCCAAGGTTGTCCTCTGACCTCTAGGTGCACATACACATGTACATTAAAAAACTGGACAAGGGCTGGGAAAATGGCTTAGTGGTTAAGGCATTTGCTTTTGAAGCCTAAGGACCTCAGTTTGATTCCCCAGGACCTACATAATCCAGATGCACAAGGAAGTGCATGTGTCTGGAGTTTGTTTACAGTGGCTGGAGACCCTGGCACACCCATGCTCTCTCTCTGTCTCATCCTCTCTCTCAAATAAATAAATAAA
The DNA here is from genome assembly GCF_020740685.1 of Jaculus jaculus. Taxonomy (NCBI): domain Eukaryota; kingdom Metazoa; phylum Chordata; class Mammalia; order Rodentia; family Dipodidae; genus Jaculus; species Jaculus jaculus. The sequence continues at coordinate 245,092,342 of NC_059102.1, read as the reverse complement.
ATATTTTTTTTAAAAAAACTGGACAGGTCAGCCTGGGCTAGAGTAAGACCTTACCTCGGAAAAAAAAAAAAACAAAACCAAAAAACAAACAAAAACTGGAAAAATGCTGAGAGTAGTGGTAGGAGGTCTGAGGCCAGCCTGAGACTACATAGGGGATTCCAGGTCAGCCTGGGCTAGAGTAAGACTCTATCTTGACCAAAAAGAAAGAAAAAGAAAAAAAATTAACTTAAAAAATTAAAACAACTGGAAACATCTTTTTAAAAAACATCTATTTAAATAGATAGATAGATTTAAATAGAGGCAGAGAGAGAGAATGAGAGAGAGAATAGGCACACCAGGGCCTTCAGCCACTGCAAATGAACCCCAGAAGCATGTGCCACCTTGTGCATCTGGCTTATGTGGGTCCTGAGGAATAGTACCTGGGTCCTTTGGCTTTGCAGGCAAGTGCCTTAACCACTAAGTCATCCCTCCAGCCCAAAACAATTTTTCTTTTAAAAAAAAAATATATTTATTTATATATTAGAGAAAGAGAGAGAATGGGCACACTAGGGCTTCTAGCCACTGCAAACGAACTTCAGATGCATGTGCCAACTTTGTGCACTTGGCTTTACATGGGTACCTGGGAACCGAACTCAGGTTATTATAAGGCTTTGTAGGTAAGCACCTTAACTGCTAAGCCATCTCTTGTCCCATTTAAAAAAAAAACCTAGAAACATCTTTATTTTGATTTCTTCCTCAGTGTTGCTCTATAATTTCCCCTCCCCCCTTTTGCTTGTTTTTCCTCATTGTAATGCACAAAATGGAATTTTTTTTCTTTTCTTTTCGAGATAGGGTCTCACTCTAGCTCAGGCTGACCTGGAATTCACTATGTAGTCTCAGGATAGTGTTGAACTCATGGCAATCCTCCTACCTCTGCCTCCCGAGTGCTGGGTTTAAAGGCATGAGCCCCCACGCCTGGCCTAAAATGGAGATATTTTGAGGTTGGCTGCTCACTATAAAATTAATATTCTTTCATTACCTTTAAATTGACTAAGCATGCCAGTCATGGTGGCACATGCCTTTAATCCCAGCATTCAGGAGGCAGAAGTAGGAAGACCACCAAGAGTTTGAGGCCACCCTGAGACTACATAGTGAATTCCAGTTCATCCTGGGCTAGAGTGAGACCCTGCCACAAACAAAACAAAAGAAAACATAAAAGTTGACTAAGCATATCAGTTAGCTGATTATTATTCTCCTTCCTTGTTTGACTGTCTTTCTTACACTACTGAAATTCGGGCATCATTTCTTCCTGGAAAATCATAGTCTTGCGTCTGTTTCTAAGTAATAATATAGAGTGGAAAATTGATTCTGCATATATTTTTAGAATAGTGATAATTTTTTCAATAGCATATATGACTTACTATCATTTGGGGCCTTTTACTTTTTAGAACACAAAGACAGTTGGATCAACTCAGCAAACTTTAGAAAATATTTCTAACATCACTGGCAACAGCTCTTTTTCATCACCTTCTTCCCACTTAACTTCTGAAAATGAAAAGCAGCTTCCACCCAAGGCATATAACCCAGAAACCCTGACAACCATCCAAACACAGGACATTTCACAGCCTGGGAACTTTGCGGCAGTTTCTGCCTCTAGTCAGCTCTCCAGCAGTGATGCTCTGCTGCAGCAGGCTACACAGTTTCAGACGAGAGAGGCTCAGTCTAGAGAAGTGCTACAGTCAGATGGTACAGTGGTGGATTTGTCCCAGTTGACTGAAGCGTCACAACAGCAGTCTCCACTACAAGAACAAGCACAGACTTTACAGCAGCAGATGTCATCAAATATTTTTCCATCACCAAATAGTGTGAGTCAGCTCCAGAGTACTATCCAACAGTTACAAGCGGGAAACTTTGCAGGCAGTACCCCTGGTGGCAGCAGTGGAAGTGTTGACTTGGTCCAGCAAGTTTTAGAGGCACAACAACAGTTATCTTCAGTTTTATTTTCTGCTCCAGATGGTAATGAGAATGTTCAAGAACAGCTTAGTGCAGACATTTTTCAACAAGTGAGTCAGATTCAAAATAATGTAAGCCCTGGGATGTTTTCCACAACGGAACCTGCAGTCCACACCAGAGCAGATAATTTAATACCTGGAAGGGCTGAAAGTGTTCATCCTCAGACAGAAAGCACGTTGTCCAGTCAACAGCAGCAGCAGCAACAGCAGGTAATGGAATCATCAGCTGCAATGGTGATGGAGATGCAGCAGAGCATTTGCCAGGCAGCTGCCCAAATTCAGTCAGAATTATTTCCTTCAACTGGTTCAGCAAATGGAAACCTTCAGCAGTCGCCAGTTTACCAGCAGCCTTCTCACTTGATGAGTACACTATCTACCAATGAAGACATGCAAATGCAGTGTGAATTGTTTTCTTCTCCTCCTACAGTTTCTGGAAATGAAACTTCTACAACCACCACACAGCAGGTTGCAACTCCTGGTTCTACCATGTTTCAGACATCAAGTTCAGGAGATGGAGAAGAAACTGGAGCACAAGCAAAACAAATTCAGAATAGTGTCTTTCAGACCATTGTCCAAATGCAACATAGTGGGGACAATCAACCTCAAGTAAACCTATTTTCACCTACTAAAAATATGATGACTGTTCAGAATAGTAGTACCCAGCAACAAGGTAATGGTTTGTTCCAGCAAGGGAATGAGATGATATCACTTCAGTCTGGGAATTTTTTGCAGCAGTCTTCTCATTCCCAGGCTCAACTCTTTCATCCTCAGAATCCTATTGCAGATGCTCAGAATCTTCCCCAGGATAATCAAGGGTCTATTTTTCATAGTCCAAACCCTATTGTCCACACTCAGACTAATACAACATCCTCTGAACAAATGCAACCACCCATGTTCCATTCTCAGAGTAGCATCACTGTGTTACAGGGCTCTTCAGTTGCACAAGACCAGCAGTCACCTAACATATTTCTTTCTCAAAGTCCTATGAATAATCTTCAAACTAGTACAGTAGCCCAAGAAGAACAAATTTCATTTTTTGCAGCACAGAACTCAATTTCTCCACTTCAGTCAACATCCAACACTGAACAGCAAGCTGCTTTCCCACAGCAAGCTCCAATCTCACACATCCAGACCCCTATGCTTTCCCAAGAGCAGGCGCAGCCCTCCCAGCAGGGGTTATTTCAGCCTCAGGTGTCCCTGGGCTCCCTTCCACCTAACCCAATGCCTCAGAATCAACAAGGAGCAATTTTCCAGTCACAGCACTCAATAGTTGGCTTGCAGAGTAACTCTCCATCTCAGGAACAGCAGCAACAGCAGCAGCAGCAGCATCAACAGCAGCAACAGCAGCAGCAGCAGCAGCAGCAGCAGAGTATTTTATTTAGTAACCAGAATACCATGGCTACAATGGCATCTCAGAAGCAACCACCACCGAACATGATATTCAGCCCAAACCAGAACCCACTGGCTAATCAAGAGCAACAGAACCAGTCAATTTTTCGCCAACAAAGTAATATGGCCCCAATGAATCAAGAGCAGCAGCCCATGCAATTTCAGAATCAGCCTACAGTTTCCTCACTTCAGAACCCAGGTCCTGCCCAATCTGAATCATCACAGACCCCGTTGTTCCATAGCTCTCCTCAGATTCAGTTGGTACAAGGGTCATCTAGTTCTCAAGAGCAACAAGTAACGCTTTTCCTTTCTCCTGCATCCATGTCTGCATTGCAGAGCAGTATAACCCAACAAGACATGCAGCAGTCTCCTCTTTATTCCCCTCAGAACAACATGCCTGGAATCCAAGGAGCCACATCTTCACCACAGCCACAAGCTACTTTATTTCACAACACTGCAGGAGGCACAATGAACCAACTACAGAATTCTCCAGGCTCATCTCAGCAGACATCAGGAATGTTCTTATTTGGCATTCAGAATAGTAAGAAATTCTTTCTTATTTATAGTTAATTAATTAATTAAAATAGCATTTTTTTTTAAAGCAACCAAAATACAGTAGTTCTTCAGGCTTTTTTTTTTTTTTTTTTTTTTTTTGAGGTAGGGTCTTACCCTAGACCAGGCTGACCTCAAGTTCTGGGATTAAAGGCATGCACCATCAGCCTGACCCAAAATACAGTAGTTTTTCTGTTGTTTTTATTTTATTTTATTGGGCTTTTCAAGGTAGGGTCTTGCTCGAGCCTAGGCTAACCTGGAAATGAGTCTCAAGCTGACCCAGCACTCACAGTGATCCTCCTACCTCAGCATCTTAGGTGCTGGGATTAAAGGCATGTGCCACCATGTCTGGCCCAAAACACAGTAGGGTTTTGTTTGTTTGTTTGTTTGTTTGTTGAGGTAGGGTCTCACTCTGGCCCAGGTGACCTGGAATTCACTATGTAGTCTCAGGCTGGCCTCGAACTCACGGCAATTCTCCTACCTCTGCCTCCCGAGTGCTGGGATTAAAGGCATGAGCCACCATGCCTGACATATTTTTAATTTTTTTTAAACGTATTTATTTAGGTTGGGCATGGTAGCACATGCCTTTAATCCCAGTGTTCAGGAGGCAGAGGTAGGAGGATCACAGTGAGTTCAAGGCCACCCTGAGACTACATAGTGAATTCCAGATCAGCCTGGGCTAGAGTGAGACCCTACCTCAAAAAACAAAACAAACAAATACATACATACACACACACACACACACACGTATACATATACGTATATGTATATTTCTATTATTTGAGAGAGAAAAAGAGCAGATTGAGAGAATGGGCGTGCCAGGGCCTCTAGCCACTGCAAATGAATTCCAGACACATGTGCCACCTTGTGCATGTCTTTACATTGGTACTGGGGAATAAAACCTGAGTCCTTTAGCTTTGCTGGCAAGTGCCTTAACCACTAAACCATCTCTCCAGCCCAAATACAGTATTTTTAAGAGCACAGATTATATTTAGAATACTACCAATTAAAGACTTGTTTGGAGATCTTGGACAGGTTATTTGACCTTTATGGCTCTGAATTTCCACTTCTAAAAGAGTGATTATTGTAGGCCTTTCATAGTGGTGCATGCCTGTATTTGCAGCACTTGAGAGGTGGAAGCAAGATCAGGAGTTCATTGTCATCCTTGGCTACATAGGGAGTTCTAACAACACAGGTTTAATTCCCCAGTACCCACATAAAGCCAGATGCACAAGGTGGCACATGCATCTGGAGTTTGCAGAGGCTAGAGACCCTGGCACATCCATATTCTCTCCTGTTCTTACTCTCTCTACCCCCCCTTTCTTTTTGCTTAAAAAAAAAAAAAAAAAAAGAGGCTGGAGAGATGGCTTAGTGGCTAAAGCATTTGCCTGCAAAGTCAAAGAACCACCATTCAATTTCCCAGGACCCACATAAAGCCAGATGCACAAGGTGGTGCATCCGTGTGGAGTTTGTTTGCAATGGCTGGAGGTCCTGGCATGCCCTTTGTCTGTTTATATGTCCCCCCTTTCTCTCTCTCTCTCTCTCTATCTCTATCTCTCTCTGTGTGTGTGTGTGTCAAATAAATATTTTTAAAAATTAAAGAAGTAGACACTTTTTTATATTTTCCCCCATTGGATGAGTTTTATTAGGAAGTACAAATGACAAGGGATAATTCTCAAAATTACATTATTAATGAGATGTGTCAGTTTTCATTTCCCTGGGCTATATATAACAAAATTCCAACACTGGTTTGAGCAAATTTATTATCCAGCTTAAACAAATGCAGAGGAAGGCTGGCTTGGTCACCTTTTATGTTTTATATCAGTGAATTACATATACAGGTTTAGATTATATCTAAGTAGTATTTTTAAAATATTTTAAGCCTGGCGTAGTGGTGCATACCTTTAATCCTAGCACTCAGGAGACAGAGGTAGGAGGATCACCATGAGTTCAAGGCCACTCTGAGAGTACATAGTGAATTCCAGGTCAGCCTGGTCTAGAGCAAGACCCTACTTTGAAAAACCAAAATATATATATATGTTTTAAATACTTATTTACTTATTTGCAAGCAGAGAGAAGAGAGAGAGAAAAAAAATGGGCACACCAGGACATCTAGCTACTGCAAAAGAACTCCTGTTGCATGTGTCACTTATGCATCTGACTTTATGTGGGTACTGGGGAATTGAACTCAGGTCATTAGGTTTTACAGGCACACACCTTAACCACTAAGCTATCTCTCAGGTCCCTAAGTAGTATTTTTCTACTTTTTAGAGGAAAACTTAAGATTGTCACTCTGTTAAAACAAAGCCTTTTACTTAGACTGTCAGGTATCTCTGTGTTAGTAATAAACTGGGTAAGCAGCAATTTCCCCAGGAACTATTAAATGTTCTTTTCATGAATTGTAACTAATCAGGTATTTTAACCTCTGTGCTCTTAAAAATGTATTTTCATTATCTCTGCAGATTGTAGTCAGCTTTTAACATCTGGACCAGCTACCTTGCCTGATCAGCTGATGGCCATAAGTCAGCCAGGCCAACCACAAGCTGAGAGTCAGTCATCTGTGACAACGCTTCTTTCTCAGCAAATGCCAGAGAATTCTCCCCTGGCACCCTCTATAAACACCAATCAGAACATTGAAAAGATTGATTTACTTGTTTCATTGCAAAACCAAGGGAACAACTTGACTGGCTCCTTTTAACTGGATATGTAAGTATTCCATTTTGGCCTCCTTAGTGAAGACCATTAATAAATTGTATATTCATCTTAACAGATTTGGATTAAATAATAGTATTACTTAGACTTAATCTTTTAAAATATGGCTTTCTCATAAGGTGGTATATTTAATATATTTAAATTGTTATATATTTATTTGAGAGAAAGAAAGAGGCAGATAAAGAGAGGGAATGGATGTGCCAGGGCTTCCAGCCACTGCAAACAAACTCCATATGTATGTACCACCTTGTGCATCTGGTTTTACGTGGGTGCTAGGGAATAAAACCAGGCCCCTAGGCTTTGTGGCAAGTACCTTAACTACTGAACCATCTCCTCAGCCCAGGTTATATTATTTTTAAATCTGAACGATAGCTTGTATCATATTACTAGTATCAGGCATTCATTTTGTCTCTATCCTTTGTTAGTTGGAATGGCATAACATCTTACGAATGCAAATTGCATTTCTCTTACAAGAGCATGGTCATGTCCCAATTTCTTTCTCTCCCCTTCCCCCCTCTCTCTTTCTCTCTCTCTCTTTTATAAGAGAGAGTTGGCACACTAGGGCCTCCAGCCACTGTAATTGAACTCCAGATGTATGCTCCACCTTGTATATGTGTGTGACTTTGCACATGCATTACCTTATGTGTCTGGTTTACATGGAATCTGGGGAATTGAACATGGGTCTTTAAGCTTCGCAGGCAAGCACCTTAACCACTTAGCCATCTCTCTAGCCCCATTTCTCTTTTTTAAGGAGTATAGCCATAGCTTTGAAAAAGTGTTTGCCTTGCAAGTATGAGTACTTAAGTACAGTCCCTAAGACCTACATTAAAAAGCTGTGTATGACTGAGTGTAGTTGGAGGCACAGGTAGAAGGATCACTGTGAGTTTGAGGCCACCCTGAGACTACATAGTGAATTCCAGATAAGCCTGAGCTAGAAGGAGACCCTGTCTTGAAAAACAAACAAAAAGCTGGGAGCTGGGCATGGTGGTGCACACCTTTAATCCCAACACTCAGGAGGCAGAGGTAGGAGAATGGCCATCCTGAGACTACCTAGTGAATTCCAGGTCAGCTTAGACTAGAAGGAGACACTACTTCAAGAAGAAAAAAAAATGCTGGGCATGGTGGCTCATACCTTTAATCCCATTACTTCTACAGTGGATACGAGAAGATCCCTGAGGTTCATTGGCCAGCCAGTCTAGTCTAATTGGTGTGAATTTCAGGCTAATGAGAGACCTCAACAAAAGATCTCAAAAGAAGGTGGGCTGTATTCCTGAGGATGACACCCAAAGTTGTCCTCTTCACAAACACCCACACACATGTGCATGAGCATTAAGGAAGGAAGGGTAAAAGGGAGGGGAGGAGAGAAAGAGGATAAATGGATGAATGGCCAGGCCTGATGATTCATGTAAAATCCCAGCTACTTGAGAGGCTAAGGCAGGGAGATCACCAAATTCAAGGCCTACTTGAGCTACACAGTGAGTTTGAAGCCATCTTGAACAATGAAGTGAAACTGTCTCAAAAAGTTTTCTTTGGAGGGCTAAGGATATAGTGTTAGAGTACTTGGCTAGCGTGCACAAGTTCCCAAGTTCAGTCCATAGTACAGAAGGGAAATTAATGTAGATATTGAGTCAGAAAAGTCTAGGAATCAATACTGTGCACTGAAAATACAGCTTTTTGGATAGGTTACTTACCTATCATGTTTGAGGTCCTGGGTTCAATTCCCAATAAAACACACACACACACACACACACACACAACATGAAATATAAACATAATGAAGCTTCATTTATAAAACAGTATCTTGGGCTGGAGAGATGGCTTAGTGGTTAAAGCACTTGCCTGCAAATCGAAAGGACCCAGGTTCGATTCCCCAGGATCCATGTTAGCCAGATGCACAAGGGGGTGCATGTGTCTGGAGTTCCTTTGCAATGGCTGGAAGCTCTGGTGTACCCATTCTGTCACTCTCCCTATTTCTCTGTCAAATAAATAAATAAAAATTAAATTAAAAATAATACTTTCCTTACTGAGTTATATTAATTTTTTTACAGAAATTCCATGAAGAAAATCATGATTCCAAGATGTCCTGAGATCATGTGGTTCCATGAAGAAAACTGAACTGTTACTTTAAAACTAAGAAAAACTGAGAAAATGGATAGATTTTACTCTGACTGCAAAAGAGTACACCCATGCTGCCCGTTGCAGTGATCAGCTACCAATGTTAACATCTTCATGGTTTTTAATTCTAGTAACAGTGATGACTGAGAACCTATTTGGTTTTCCAGCTGGCAGAATTGTTGCTATTTTACCAAGTGCAGTTTCGTTAAAAGTACAGGTTATTTTCAAAGCTGGACTACTCAGTTATTACTGCTATTAGAAAAATAATATTTGTCATGTTTACTTATGTTCATTTTATTTCCTGACTTATTTTAGCTAATTAATATCTTATGAGAAAGTAAAGTTCAGTAGCTCACTAAGGCTGTGATTTTGTCAATATAAAAAACACAGCTGTTAGCCAAAGTGAAGGAATTCAGTTTTTATGGAGAAACTGAAGGGGTGATATTCTGACAAATAAGCTATATCGAGAACTCTTCATTGAACACAAAGGCAGGTGACAAACTTATAAAACTGGGTACAGCTGGAAATGTTAATGATTTTATTTTTAGAGAGTTGTTAGTTCTCTGTTTCTACTAAGGGGTTTAGCTATAACTGCATAAAATTTTATTTTGCTCTATGAAAAAATGAAGGGGGTAATATATGACAGATTATGTTCTGATATCCTCCTATAGTAGTCTAACAAAGTAATTTTAGTCTATTTTCTTTTTAACCTAGTAATAAGCTGGTATTCCCTTTTTATATGCACCTGTATTTTTTTTTCATTTTCTTTTAGACAACTATTAATGTACTACTGGCTTTATGACCCTATAGCAACTTTTCTAGAAAGCAGCCACTTTGATTCAGGGTGACCTAGTAGTTCTGCAGCACAGGGCAAGTAAGTAGAATATTCTCTTTGGAGTTACTGAGAGTTGATTCCTAAGACTAAACAATGCATTTCCCCCATTAACGGTGCTGTTCTGAAGTCTTCAAAATTTTCCCTTCAATGGAAAACAGTATACGTTTTCATTGTAAAAACAAGGCAAACAAAAAATTCTTGAAATATTCTTCCTGAGCTGCAGTGACTATAATTCACTTGTCACCTCAGTGCTTTACAGCTGAAGTGGTCACTTACCTGACGGTTCCCACAAGCCTTAGGCTTTACAGGGTCATATTGTTGATTTAAAATGAAGAATTAACTTGTTACATCTATAAAGAGCAAAATAACACACTCCAGAACTTGCTGTTGTAGCATTAGTGATAGAGTTTTGGGTGTTCTTGCCACCCATGGGATGCCTGCTTCTAACTACCACCTGTGTCTGGACATGTGCTTATGTCTCATTTTCATTTTGGCATGTGGAAAGCTGTCAATGCAGTGTAAGGCCAACATGGTGTGTGGCTTCTATGTAGTGATGTCTTGGTATCCTTGTCCATTTCTTTTACTTTTTAAGTGTAAAAAAAAAAATAGCCTGTTAATGGTTGTTGAAGGCTACTTTTATGTTATTTTTCTTAGTTTTCTTTATATTCTTTCTCTCCCTTCTCCCATTCTGTACATTTAATTGAGCTGTATGGAATTGTGGTGTTGGTTTTGTTTATATGCCCAGATCTCTTCCCTTTTTGTGATGGTCTTCCTTTGTTTTTTGAATGTTTTAGGCTTATAATTTCATTTTCTCTCTATCCTCATTCTTCCTTCCACCCCAGTTCCTCCCTTCCCCTTCTTCTCTCCTTCCTTCTCCCCCACCCTTCCTTCCTTCCTTTCTCTCTTTGAGAGGCATTGAATTACGTTTTCAGTAGTACAGGCTTCTTGCCGATATGAAGGGAACTTTTCAGAAAGAGACCTACTCTGGGTCATTTAATTTTGAATACAGTTTTCAATCGTTCAAGTTTTGGATGGTTTATATCTAATGTGTGTTTCATTTTTTTGGAAAGCTATATTTTGTATTTAGGAAATGGTATACTATTTTGCTATTTGTACTGAGTGAGTACATTGGCATAAATATAGAAATTTATATATATACATATATATAAACTATTCTTTTTGCCACACATTTTTGTGGTAAATTTGTGAGTTTGTCTGATGTTCTACCACAACGTGGCGTCTGATAACAGTGAGGGGGGGTTTGTTATGTCTTTATTGAGTATTTAAGTACCTTTTGAAATAAATGACCTGTTCATCTGTAGCCATTCCATCAGGCAGTTCCTTGATGTTATTAGTGAGCTAAAGGCAATTTTCTGTGTGTTTGCTGGATCTTTTACTCAGCAAAATGTTAGAGTAAGGAAACCTACTAAGGCAATTGTGTCAAATGGTATTTCACAAGAATGAGCCACTCAGCCTTTGCTCACTCTCTATTTAATATTTTATTATTATTGTTATTGTTATTATTAATTGGCTTTCTGTATTCTATCTATGCCTTTTATTTATAAAGACACTAAAAAAATTTGTAATTTTAATAACATTTCCCCCATCTTTTAATATCCAGAGCTACTTTATAAATTCTGTGAACCAAAAGTATTTTCCTCAGTCTCTCTATTCTCCCCCAGCTCCTGTCGGGAAAGACACCCAATATAGTTCAGGTGATAAGGAGGACCAGCCACACAATCCAGTGCTTCGATTTTAAAATGTGAAAATTACCCTTGGGGATTGCTTGCAATGTCAGAGAGAGTAAATCTAGCAGTGTAGTAGAAAAAAAAAAAAAGCATAAATTTAAAATTTAAAAAACACTACATTTATTTTTGAATTCTGAATTTTTTTTTCCTAAGATCATATAGGAGACTCAAAAATGTTTGCTGACCAAGATCAAATCAGAACGAATGTTACTACTGCCTCATGGTGAAATGGTGGCGAGAAGTCTGGCTTGTGTGGTGACTTCTGTTTGTTCTGTGCTTTAGCAAGAGGCTTATCCTTATAAAATGCTGATTGGCAATGCCAAGTCACCGGGACCAATTTTCTGTTTTATAATATCTAAGTTTAGAACAGGACATGTACCTGAACTGTAGTGGTTTGAGTGGAGGCAGAGAAAACCAATTTTTATCCTCATAAATTTTTGGTTATACAAGGGCTGTGCTATGCTATCATATTCTTATTCAATAATGATTGGGGGGTTGTTTGATTTTTTTACTTTGTTAAATGTTCCTTACCCCGAAAAGTCAATGTTAAGTACAACATTTTGAATATGATTTGGCTACAACAAGTATGTGTCGTCTTATTGAAGAGATAGCTCAGTGGTTGATACTTGTGCTAATAATGCCGTTTCCCAGTTACTGTTACAAGTTACAGCTACATATGGGAAAGACTCAGTGAGCCGGTAAAGGCCTTGGAAACATCAATTTATTAAATTTATTTCTGGCAGAAGGACCTAAATAAACTGTGAACCATATTTTATTTCTTTATATTGTTACATTTAGTTCTTGCTTTCAACAGCTCACATCAATGCTTGGAGCTTATCTTTCTCTCTCTCTTTGTCTCTCTCTCTTTCTCTCTGTGTGTGTGTGTGTGTGTGTGTGTGTGTGTGTGTGTGTGTCTCCTTATTGTCATTTAATTATATATCCATGTGAATGGGAGATGATAATGAGTAGTCACACATTATATTTTAACTTCGTCATGTTACCTTTCTGGTTATAATATTGTGTGGCTATTTAGCCAGTGTATATCTATTTTAACCATTTTCCCTAATACAGGTTTTTAAAGGGCTTTGTCTAGTCATAGAAAAAGTATTAATGAAGGGTCTCCCACTCTCCCATCTTTCCTTGCTTTTAGTAATACCTGTGTTATAGTTTAGAATTTCATCATATTGCATTTCTTGCTTATCAGAATTTTGGCTTATCTACCTAGGAAAAAAGAGTGTCAAAGGAAATAAGGAAAATACTATATACATGCCACTTCAGAATGAAAACAAGTCTGGAGCTGAGGAGATGGCTCAGCAGTTAAGGAAAAGTGCTTGCTTGCTTGCAAAGGGTGCCAGCCTGTGTTTGATTCCCCAGTGCCAGTGTTAAGCCAGATGTACAAAGTGACACATGTATCTGAAATTTGTTTGCAGTGGCAGGAGGCTCTGGTGCCATTTTCTTTGTCCCCCCCCCCCCATAGATAGAAACATAAAAAAGAATGAAAACAATAATTCCTTTTGACCTTTTTTAAATGTTATTTTTTAAATATTATCTTACTGTACTGTCCCAGGCTGGCCTCAAAGTCCTGGAGTCCAATAATCTTCCCACCTCAGCCACCTGAGTGCTGAGAATATGGGTGAAAACCAACATATCTGGCTTTTTTGACCTTTTAAGCCATTATAAATGCTTGTTTTGGAAAAGTGAAATATGTTTGATACACCAATAAGTAAGAATAAAAGGACTTGACAATTTTTAACTTCAACATAGTTATAAACATTCAGTGGGATTTACCTAAGCATTTTTTTTATTTTTCTGATGTTTTCTGCTACATCTTTTTCCAGATTGACTTTCTTAATTAATTGAAAGTTATGAGACCTATTAACTTCACTCTGCATCTTGACCATAACTTCAATCTCTAACCACAACAGTCTTTCTTTAAATTTTTTTTTTATTTATTTGAGAGTGACAGAGAGAGAAAGAGGCAGAGAGAGAGATAATGGGTACACCATGGCCTCCAGCCACTGCAAATGAACTCCAGACGTATGCGCCCCCTTGTGCATCTGTCTTCCACAACAGTCTTTTTAATCTGCGTACCTTTATTGATTGAAAGAGAAAGACTGTCATTCAGCAAATGTGTTAGATAAGTAAGGCAGGGCTAGGGGTATGGCTTGGTGGTAGAGTGTTTGCCTAGCATATGAAGGCCTTGGATCTGATCCCCGGCACCACCAAAAGAAAACACTCAGGGTATATACCCTAGCAAATTGACGAGTTGAATCTCGTAACACATTAAGAGGTTTTCCCTTCTACCTGCTTTTTGTCACTAGAGCTAAATTGTTGAGATCATGTTCATAATGTCAGTGTAAGAATCTTACCTACAGTATATTTGTAAATTGTCTTAGTACTATAATTAATTTTTAAGTCTCTACTTTCATGCTATTCTAAGCCTCATTTATTAGTAAAATTCTGTTTTTACTGTGGTTGCTCTTTCAGGAAATTTTTTACATTAATACTTTATATATAGATTAAATGTTTATGGAAAAGTGCCTTTCTTACCATGAGAGTGCCCCCTTGTAATTCCATTTTTCACTCTTGCCAAAAGCTTATAAACAACTGGTTTTCACAGGTCCCAACTTTTACTTTTTCCACTTAGCCATTCTTGTCTCCATTTTGTGGTCACCACAGAAAACTATTTTGTAAGTTCCTTTGTCTTAAAAGTAACAAAAAATGCATTGCTAGAATTCTTTGGGGAGAATAAAGATTACAGAATTAAATCATTTTAGGCTTATATAAATCAATTTAAAATGTCTCAGCCAACTATTGATGTCTTATCTGAATACTAATGGATATTTTGTACTCTGTAAGACTCTATACATACAAGTGTGCATTAAATTTCAGGAAAGATCTATTGAAGCATCATTTCTGGTCTTGATTAGATGGGTAAAAAAGGAAATTGCTAAGACATGGGTCTTAAAGGCCAATAATGTTGAGTTTTCAAACTGAGCAGAGCAAGGTAGTTCTATATTAATAACTATACTTTTTATCTATCACAACCCCAGTTAATTTGGCTAGGAAAACTTAGTGAGTGTCAAATTAGGAAGAAGTTACTTTGAGTCCTGAGAGACGTAAGGTAATTTCTTCTTACTGCACACAGTTGGATTGAGTTTCCTTCTGGTTTTGCTCGTTTTGTTTCTGTTCTAGCTCTTTACCAAATGGTGGTGCTTGAAGAAAGGGCCATCAGCTACAGATCCAGGATAGTAGTTAACTTCAGGACAGAGCTCTTTTTCCCATGCAAGTATTTTTGAGACTGTTAGTGCCACTGGAGACTTTTATGCAATATTCTTAATACCCTGTTATGCACTTTAATCATTCCAAAGAAGCCAAGAATACTATATAGTGATGATTCCTTGTTAATGAATATGTCTTAACTGTTCAGAATACTGTGTCCCTGTTTATTTTGACTAGCTCACTTGGTATAAGTGTCTTGTGGCTACTTTCTAAAGTGACTTGGTATAAGTGTTAAACTGCTATTTTCTAAGGGACTTAAAGATTGAGATGCAACTGACTATAATGGGGAACGATTACACTTTATCATATCACTGTAAAAACAGTAAAATGTTTGACTCACTAATCTATGTTTGAGAGTTAATCAGAACCAGATCCCTTCCTGTGTATTTAGTGTCATGTACATAAGAACCTTCTAGTATATAGTTTTCCCAGTCCAGAGTGCTCACCATTGCATCATGGAACCCACTGTGGAATATAGTTGCCTACCTGTGTAGCTTATGTAAGCCAGTGATTATCCAAGTATGGTCCTCAACCCTCTAGCTAGCATCAGTATAACCAGGAAACTGGTTAGAAGTGTACATTCTTGGGCATTATCTCAGACATACTGAATCAGAAACTATGGAACAAGGCCCAGAAGTTTGTTTTCACAAGCTTTCCAGGTAATTTGGATGCACAATAAAGTTTGAGAGCCACTGGTATTAACTGTATCTGGTGAGAGCAAATTTTCATATTCATTGAGATGGTTATGCATTTGTTCATTTTGTAACCTGGTCATCTGTAAATCATTTATGACAATGGTAATTTATTCTTAGCACTGCCTAAGAAATATATATGTTACATGTACATACACAACTAGCCTACTTAGTTAACTTTGTTTGGCATTTTCCTACCACTGACTAAAAAGTTTACATTAAATGACTGATTGAAATATATAGGTGCAATGTTCTGTATTTCTTTTGTTATGACATTTAACTAGCTAATCTAATTGATGGGTGCTAATGTCTCCTGTTAATCCATGAAATGGGTGCATTGTGGGCAGTGTAACACAAACTTCTCTTCATTGCCTCTTAATTTACCAGCAGACCCCAATTTTGCTTTGGCTAGACAAGTTCTCAGAACAAAGGTATCATTCCTTATAATTTTAATTGTTTCTGAGATAGTAAATAAGATAACTGGCCAAGCCAACATAGCACCTTATTTAATTTCTTCTAGTAGGTTAAATTCTATAAGAGTAGCTTGCTTGATACAAGCATGTTGCAGTAGAGGTATATCCTTGGAGTTCATGCTTCAGATATGTTATTTACCAAAACAAATGTTAATAAATAAGACAATGCATTTTATAATAGGGTATTTCTCCTCTGTTAGATGCATCATAAGTATAAGCTAACCACAAGATAAGTAGATTTATTCATTTTATTGCCTTGTTTAGTTCAGCACCTTCATCATTATTCCTTTTTCTTCTACTGTTTGCAAATCACTAATAAGTTAACCCCTAAAGGGAAAATTTACCTTTCAGAATAAAAATAAATGAAGATTCACTTTATAAAAATCACTGCTTTCTTTCCTAATACTGGCAGTGGAAGTATAAATGGCTTACTCTACAAACTTTGGTGCTGGCAAATAAATAGTCAAACTGTTGGAAAGTGCTCTAATTACATTCCTTCTTTCTCATTCCCTTTCCCCCTACTTTATTACATCCTAGATTCCTGTTCCTAAAGCATTCTATCACACTTCTGTATAACCCCAGTATGTAATATACCTCCTTTGAAAGTTTTGTGTTTAACCATTTCACCCCTGCTTGCTTCACTCAAATTGATTCTCCCCCATCAACATCTGCCCCCACCAAAGATAGTTTACTTGGTTGTAGGGATTGATTATTATTATTATTATGATCATCATCATCATCATTTTAGTTGATGGAACCTCAGAACAACACACACACACACACACACACACACACCCTCATATGTTTGAAAAAGGGTTTAATTTGACTTCTATATCCAATATATAACTGTTGTGGCTGGAGAGGGCTCAGTGGTAGGGCACTTGCCTTGCATGTACACAGCCCTAGGTAGCTTTGATCCCCAGTACTAAAAATCAGAACTGCCTGCACTGAGTAAGTGTGACCTTATCAGTTACAGCCTGGTTGCAATGTTGTTGCTCTGATGAATGTATCTTCTCACCTTGTTCCTTCTGATGATAAGCTCCAAGTGGTTGCTACTTTTTTGGCAACTCTACTGAGTTTCATTCTCTTCTTTTACTTAGTATTTTACTAAGTATTCTATTAGGATCTGACTAACCTGTTTTCCAGTGATTTAGATACTATTCTGCCGTTAATTTTTTGATTTAATTTTATTTGCTTGAGCACACTGATCAACCACTGAACTGCCTTCTTCATTGTCCTGCAATGATATAAGAGTTACATTTTTGTGTACATGGCTTTCATAGTTGGGATTTCAGAGCACTGACACCAGATATTTTCATTTTGTTCTCTGGGGGAGTTTCATTTGCATCTATGTTTTTAGCTATCTGTGATAACTTGTTAAATATTAAAAAGATATTTTGCTTCTATTGGAACATTTGTATACTCGCAATTATATTTCTGTAAACAGCTGCAGTCAAAAATAAACAAACATTGAAAGTTTTCATTTTGTAGTGGGGAGCAGTCTTTTTCCTCACACTTCATGTCTACAGGAATGTCTGTCTGAAGCAATATGAGTAATGTGGCTGGAATTACAAAATCAATAGGGAAGATATATAAATATATTTTTTTTGTTTGGGGGCTAGAGAGATGGCTCAGCAGTTAAAGGCACATGCTTGCAAAGAAAGCCCCAGTACCCACCATAAAGCCAGATGTACAAAGTGCTGCGTGTATTTGGAGTTCATTTGCAATGGCAAGAGGCTCTGGCTCGCCCATCAGCTTCATGTCGCTGGGGTGAACCTCCAGACGCGACACAGTTATGGGAGGAAGGGAATTTATTGACGTTTACAGACCCCGGGGAATTCCATAATGGCAGAAGACTGGCTCCATTTCACAGGTCCATTCGGAGAGAAACCCCACCACAGAGTACCATAAGCAAGCACACTCCAGGAACCTCAGGCAGAGCACTAGCGCTCTGCAGATCTCAGGCTGGAATCAGATCTGCCCTACACCTTAGGGCTGGACCCTAAGCTCCACTCACCCAGGTATCTGGAAATGCAAGAAGCTTTAATAAAACTCCTGAATTTATAGGGAGTTCAAACTACCGCGTGGTGCATGTTTCTGGAGGTTATTTGCAGTGGCAAGAGGCCCTAGTTTGCCCATTCCCTCTGTCTCTTGTTCCTTCTCATTTTCTCTCTGCTTCCAAATATATAAATACAAGATATTTGTTGGACACAGTGGCACACTCCTTTAATCCCAGCATTCAGGAGGCAAAGGTAGAAGGATCACCATGAGTTCAAGACCCCCTTGAGACTACATAATGGGCATGGGGAGATGCTCAATGGTTAAAGGCACTTGCTTGCAAAGCCTGTCAGCCCAGGTTCAATTCCCCAACCACCCACATAAAGCTAGACAGGCATTGGATTGCAATGGCAAGGCACCCTGGTGTACACACACACATGCTCAAATATACAATTTAAAAAAAAATTTGAAAGAAAATGGGTCTTCCAAGGCCTTTCAGCCACTGGGAACAAACTCCAGATGTGTGCACCCCCGTGTGTGCATGTGCTACATTGCCCACTTGCATCACTGTGCATCTGGCCACGTGGGCTCTGGAGATTCAAATGTGTGTTCTTAGGCTTTACAGGCAGGTGCCATAGCCACTAAGCCATCTCTCTAGCCCACAATTTTTTTTTAATTAAGAATATTTTTTATTTTTGAAAAGAGAGTACCAGGGTGTTTTGCCTTTACAAATGAACTCTAGACACATGCACCACTTTGTGTATCTGGCTTTATGTGGCCACTGGAGCATCAAACTCGGGCCAACAGGCTTTGTAAGCAAGTGCCTTTAAGTGCTGAGTCACCTCCCCAGCCCCAAATACAGAAATCTTTTGAATATTTACTTTGTACTTCCAATCTGGCAGATAGAGTACAGGTGTTTTAGTATGACCCAGTTTTTACTCAGGGTTTTTTTGTTTTTCTTGGTGGTGGTGGTTTTTTGAGGTAGGGTCTTCCTCTAGCCCAGGCTGATCTGGAATTCACTATGTAGTCTCAGGTTGGCTTCAAACTCATAGTGATCCACCTACTGAGTGCTGGGATTAAAGGTGTGTACCACCACACCCAGCTATTCAGTTGCTTTAAGTGTTTCATATTTGGTAAAGTAGTACTAAACTATTGGAGATATTGTTAATGAAAACCAAGTGTCCCTACCCTTCAGTTCCACACTTCAGCAATCTCTCTTATTCCTTTGCTAGTTATCTAATACATACTTAAGTAGCTGGGTGTGGTGGGACATGTCCAGTAATCCCAACAGAGGGAGGAGTATCACTGTGAGTTTGAGGCCAGCCTGGGACTACAGAGTTGAGTACCAGGTCTGCCTGGGCTAGATTGACACTCTATCTTGAGAACCACCCCCCCAAAAAAAATGCCGTCAGTATAGTTAGTACTGAAAATTATTTCAGATGA
The DNA here is from genome assembly GCF_020740685.1 of Jaculus jaculus. Taxonomy (NCBI): domain Eukaryota; kingdom Metazoa; phylum Chordata; class Mammalia; order Rodentia; family Dipodidae; genus Jaculus; species Jaculus jaculus. The sequence continues at coordinate 245,073,112 of NC_059102.1, read as the reverse complement.
CATATGGACAGATGTTTGTAAAGTTATATATGTGTGACAATGGAGTTGGTGTGTAGCTCTGTGGTAGAGTTGTGTGTGTGTGTGATAGTGAACTTGGTGTGTAAGCTTGTTTTAAGCATGCCGGGACTCTGGGCAATCCTTAGTACCTCAAAATAAAATTCTTTAATGTGTCCTTTATTTTGACAGTAAGGTTAAAGCTGAGTCAAACATTTGACCTAGGGGCCTAAGGAGATGACTCAGTTGTTAAAGACCCTTGAAAGTCTGCCAGCCTACACACACGCGCGCGCGCACACGCGCACACACACACACACACACACACACACACACAAAGTTTTCTTTAAAACATTGAGTAGGTGGCTTTATTCAGCTCCTGCCTTCTCATGGGCATGTGCTTCTGCTCTTTCCTTCTCTTAATGTAATAAAATCTTTCTAAAAGTAAATAAAGGGACTGGAAAGATGGCATAGCAATTAAGGTACTTGTGGGCAAAGTCAAAGAACACAGATGCAATTCCTTAGCACCCCAAGTAAAGTCAGATGCACAAGATAGCACATGCATCTGGAGTTTGTTTGCAGTGGCTGGAGGCCCTGGTGGACCCACTGTCTCTCTACCTGCTTTATCTCTCTCAAATAAAAGTAAAGACATTAAATAGTAATATAGATAATACATGGATATCATGAGTGTAGTATATAATAAGCCTAAAAGAGAGTATTTGATGGTATACTTTTAAAGTTTTTTCTTTTTTTGTTTGTTTTTCAAGGTAGGGTCTCACTCTGTCTAGCTCTGGCTGACCTGGAATTCATTATGTAGTCTCAGGGTTGCCTCAAACACACAGCAATTCTCCTACCTCTGCCTCCTGCAAAAGCGAGAGGCTGGGATGATAGCTCATTGGTTATAGGCACTTGCAAAGCCTGCAGGCCTGGGTTCAATTCCTAAGTCATCCCCATAAGCCAGATGAAAAAGTGGCACAAGTGTCTAGTATTTGCAGCAAGAAGCCCTGGTATACGCACACACATAGGCACAAATAAGTGTGTTTTGTTTTTTAGAGCCCGGGTCTCACTCTAGCCCAGGCTGACCTGAAACTCCCTCTGTAGTTCCAGGCTAGCCTCAAACAGCAATTTTTTTTTTTCCGAGGTAGGGTCTCACTCTGGCTCAGGCTGACCTGGAATTCACTATGTAGTCTCAGGGTAGCCTGGAACTCTTGGCGATCCTCCTACCTCTGCCTCCCGAGTGCTGGGATTAAAGGCGTGCGCCACCACGCCCGGCTCGGCTAAACAGCAATGTTTTTATCTCAGACTCTTGAGTACTGGGATTGAAGAAGTGTGCCACCACACCCACCCAATAAATAATTTTTAAAAATGCTTTGGAATGCTGTCTTCCAGAATGACAGGTAACTCATGACTTCACAGTGGCTGACACTACCCAAGACCTGCATAATAGGACAAAAAGAAAAAGAAATGATGTCATCAAAATAAAAGGGACTAGTTGGAAAGAAGGAAGGGTTTGATGGAGGTGGGGCAAAAAGTGGTGGAGGGAATTACGATCAGGGTACATTATGTATATGTGTGGAGGTTGTAATAAAAAAATATTTTGAGCTGGTGCATGCCTTTAATCCCAGCACTCAGGAGGCAGAGGTAGGGTAACTGTAAGTTTGAGGTCAGCCTGAGACTACATAGTGAATTTCAGGTCGGTCTGGGCTAGAGCGAGACCTGACCTCAAAAAAAATTATACACACACACACATACATAATACACACACACACACACACACACACACACACACACACACATATTGCTGGAGAGGTGGCTCACTCAGCAGTTAAAGGTGCTTGCTTGGATAACTTGATGGCCTGGATTTGATTCCTCAGGACCCATGTAAAGTCAGATGCACAAAGTGGCACATGCATCTGGAGTTCGTTTACAGTGGTGGGGGCCCTGGCGTGCCCATACTCATTCTCTCTCTGTGTCTCTGTTTGCCTTTTTATCTGTCTCTTGTTTCTGTCTCAAATAAACAAAACTGTTTTGTTATCACTGGAGGGCTGTAGAGAGGGCTTTTTAATACCAGCACTCAAGAGGCTGAGGTAGGAGGATCTCTGTGAGTTTGAGGCCAGCCTAGGACTACATAGTGAATTCCAGGTCAGCCTGGGCTAGATTGAGACCCTACCTCGAAAGACCAAAAAAAAAACATGTTTCTTAGCCTGGCATGGTGGTGCATGCCTTTAATCCCAGTACTTGGGAGGCAGAAGCAGCCTGGACTAGAGTGAGACTCTACCTTGGGAAAAAAAATTACCGCTGGGCATGGTGGCATACGCCTTTAATCCCAGCACTCAGGAGGCAGAGGTAGGAGGATCACCATGAGTTCAAGGCCACCCTGAGACCACATAGTAAATTCCAGGTCAGCCTGAGCTAGAGTGAGACCTTACCTTGAAAATAACGAAATAACAACAAAATTACCAAGGAGTGATTATTTACTTATTTATAAGACACACAGAGACAGAGAGGAGAGAGAATGGGCACACCAGGGCCTCCAGCCACTACAAATGACCTCCAGATGCACGTGCCACCTTATGCATCTGGCTTATGTGGGTACTGGAGAATTGAACTTGGGTCTTTAGGTTTCCCAGGCAAGCACCTTAACCTCAGCCATCTCTCCAGCCCTGGTACACTTTCTTTACTTGGTTCTGGGGCACCAGAGTTGGTTCTCCTCCCTGGCCATTCTTTTTCACACTCACCTTGACCTGACATTGAAGTGAGCCCTAAAGGTTAATCATCAGATCTCAATTCTTAGATGGTTAGGTTTGCATTGCTGGCAGAAATCACCCAACCAAGAGCAGCATGTGGGAAAAAAGAAAAAGGTTTATTTTGGCTTACAGGCTCCAGGGGAAGCACCATGATGGCAGGGAAACTGACGACATGAGCAGAGGGTGGACATCGACCCCTGGCCAACATAAGATGGACCATAGCAACAGGAGAGTGTGCCAAACACTAGCAAGGGAAGCTGGCTATAACACCCATAAGCCCGCCCCCAACAATACACTGCCTCCAGGAGGTGTTAATTCCCAAATCGCCATCAGCTGGGAACCTAGCATTCAGAACACCTAAGTTTATGGAAGACACCTGAATCAAACCACCACAGGTGGTCTCTCCCTGTTTCATTGCTTTAAATACCATTACTATGTTAAAGATTATTACAGTATATCTCTAGCCATAACTTCTCCTTAAACTACTACTCCCTGATATCTCAGTTTACTTGTCAGTTTGAACAGACATCTCATACATAGCATGAGGGACACCAAATTCTGGTCTTCTCACTTCCCTCCCACACCCTGCCTCCAAATGCTCCTTCCAGATACTTCCTTGACTTAACAAATAGCATCTCTAGCAACTGTTTAGGCCAAAATGACTTTGTGGCTTTGTAGTTGGCCTAGCTCCAGTACATTATGAAATCCTGTTACCCTGATCTTTCAAATATATCCAGGACTTAGCGGGGTGTGGTGGTGCATGTCTTTAATCCCGGCATTTGGGAGGCAGAGGTAGGATAGTTTGAGGCCACCCTGAAACAACGTAGTGAATTTCAGGTCAGCTGGAGCTAGAGTGAAATCTTACCTTGAGAAATAAAAAGAAATATATCCAGAATTGACCACAGTTCAACACATCAATTGCTTAGATTATATTAACAGCATCCCAAAAAGTCGATTTCCATCCTTGCAGGGCCCTATGTGCTCTGACCCTAGTTATTGCCTGACCGTCACTCTCCCACTTTCTCTGCTGGCTAGCCTTCCTGCTCCTCCAATACACATGGTTGGTACGCACTGGACATCCTTCTGTTTCAAGTGTTTCTCCTCCTACTGAGGTACCTCACTTCTCATTATCACTTTATCTGATCCCTGCTCATGTGGTCTCTTGGGATAATTTTCTTTCTTTTATTTATTTATTTATTTTTACTATCAACTTCCATGATTGTAAACAATATCCCATGGTAATGTCCTCCCTCCCCCCACGTTCCCCTTTGAAACCCCACTCTCCATCATACCCCCTCCCCTTCTCAATCAGTCTCTCTTTTATTTTCATGTCATGATTTTTTTCCTCCTATTATGCTGATCTTCTGTAGGTAGCGTCAAGCACTGTGAGGTCATGGCTATCCAGGCCATTTGGTGTCTGGAGGAAAACGTAAGGAGTCCTACCCTTCCTTTGGCTCTTACATTCTTTCTGCCACCTCTTCCACAATGGACCCTGAGCCTTGGAAGGTATGATAGAGATACTGTGGTGCTGAGCATTCCTCTGTCACATCTTCTCAACACCATAATGCCTTCTGAGTCATCCCAAGGTCACTGCCATCTAAAAAGAAAAGACTCTCTACCAAAAGTGAGAGTAGCATTAATATATGGGTATGAACATTAAGAAAAGTGCTTACTGGGCAGTTTGGTGAGCATAGTATATACATTTAGCCAGACAGCAGCAGACGTTACACCCCTAGGACTCATGACTATGCCCGTTTTAAGTTTTCAGTATCAGGGATGTATTCCCTCCCATGGAGTGGGCCTCCAGTCCAATTAGAGGGCAGTTGGTTTCCACCATGACAGATGTGCCACTATTGCACCCATTGTCTCATTTGGCCTGGCTGGCCTGGGATAGTTTTCTTGATTATCTTATGTAAACAAAACTTCCTCTATCCTGGTTCTATCCCTTTCACCCTGTTTTCTTGCTAGCATTTTTGTTTTTCGAGGTAGGATCTCACTCTAGCCCAGGCTGTCCTGGATTTCACTATGTAGTCTCAGGGTGACCTCAAACTCACAACAATCGTCCTACCTTTGCCTCCTAGAGTGCTGGGATTAAAGGCATGCACCACCACTCCTGGCTGTTGGTAGCCTTTTGTTTTTCTGGCACCTGACGTATTTGCTTAACTACCCATCTTTTTTTTCCAAGCGGACACAGAGAATGCAAATGAGTATGCCAGGGCCTCTAGCCACTGCCAACAAACTCCAGATGCATGTGCCACTTTGTGCATTTGGCTTTACCTGGGTACTGGGGAATCGAACTCCAGTCGTTAGGTTTTGCAGGCTTTAACCACTAAACAACCTCTCCGGGCTTTACCATTCTTCACAAAGAAATCCCATGAGAATTGAGCACTTTGGGGGCTGGAGATGTGATGGAAATTGGGGTTCTGGGGTGCTTCCTGGAACCCCAAACCCTGAGTTTATATCTGCAAACTCACCAAAGAGCTGGAAATTCCAGATTCAAGAGAATGATTTTTAAAATACCACATTTTATTCCAATTTTACTAAGGAATGTGGAAAGGGGAAGGCTGAGAGGTAAGGGAAACAAGGTGGGAGAAGAGAAGTTCACCATGTGGAGCCCAAAAGCCCATGTGGGCCACGGACTGCTCAGGAGTCCATGTGACCAGAGAGGGATCTGGTAAAAAAGCATGGAAAGAGAAAAGAGAGTTCAAGGAGCTCCTGCCATGCGGGGAACTAGAGGAGATAAAGAACTCATGTGGAGAGTAAGGTCTAGGGGCCCCTCCCAGCTGGGCCTAGTCCAAACGGGAAAAACTCACCCACAGCTGGAAGTTCCCAAGTGATCAGAGAGTGAGAGCCTGTCCTCCTCTTGTAAAGGTATTTATAACCTTAGGGTGGTGTCGTTTAGCTCAGGTGAGCCAGAGGGCCACCTGGTTGGTTAGGACTAGGGGTCATCTCAGGAAGCGATTAGCTGTGGCACAGAGTTCCAGGGGCTGAGCACCAACCACAATGTTTAAATCCTATGAAAGACCTCTCTCCTAGGAGGAGTCCTGACTGGAGAAAAACAGTTCTTTGGAACTAGGCAAGAGATAAGAAAAAGTTTCCTGCCTTTTTTACACCTTTGGGGCTCCAGTCACCCTGACTCTACCCACCCACCCCCCGTCAAAGAGATGGATCAGCAGTTAAAGGCACTTACTTGCAAAGCCTGATGGCCCAGGTTTGATTCCTCAGTATCCACATAAAGCCAGATGCATGCTTGCATCTGGGATTCGTTTATAGTGGCAAGAGACCCTGGCATGTCCATGCTCATTCTCTCTGCCTCTCTCTCTCTCTCAAATATATATATATATATATATATATATATATATATATATATATATATATATATTTAATTTTTTATTGACAACTTCCATAATTATAGACAATAAGCCATTATAATTCCCTCCCTCCCTTTACTTTCCCCTTTGCAATTCCACTCTCCATCATATCTCCCCCACCTCAGTTAATCTCTCTTTTATTTTGATGTCATCACCTGTTCCTCCTACTATGAATGTCTTGTGTAGGTAGTGCCAGGCACTATAGGGTCATGGATATCCAGGACATTTTGTGTCTGGGGGGAGCACATTGTAAGGAGTCCTACCCTTCCTTTGGCTCTTACATTCTTTCTGCCACCTCTTCCGCAATAGACCCTGAGCCTTGGAAGGTGTGATAGAGATATTTCAGTGTTGAGAACTGCTCTGTCACTTCTTAGCAGTATGATGCCTTCTGAGTCATTCCAGAGGTCACTGCCATCTGAAAAGAGAAGCTTTTCTAATCAAAAGTGAGAGTAGGGGCAGGAGAGGTGCCTTAATGCTTAAGGTCTTACTTGTGAAGCCTAAGGACCCAGGTTCGAGGCTTGATTCCCCAGTACCCATATAAGCCAGATGCATAAAGTGGCGCATGCATCTGGAGTTCATTTGCAGTAGCTGGAGGCCCTGGTTCATGCATTCTCTCTCTCTCTCTCTCTCTCTCTCTGTCTGCCTCTTTCTCTGTCACTCCCAAATAAATAAATAAAAATAAAATTGTTTAAAAAGTGAGAGTAGAATTAATATATGGGTATGAACATAATAGATGCATTTAGCCAGACACCAGCAGGTGTTACCCCCTAGGACTCATGACCTCTCCAGGTTTTCAGTGTCAGGCATTTATTCCCTCCTAAAAAAAATACTTTTTAAGTAGGGCTAGAGAGGTGGCTTAGCCGTTAAGGCACTTGCCTATGAAGCCTAAGGATTCATGTTCAACTCTCCAGGTCCCACATAAGCCAGATGCACAAAGTGACACAAGCATGTAAGGTCACACATGCACACAAGGGACTTCACACATCTGGATTTCCGCAGTGGCTGGAGGCTCTAGTGTGCAACTCTCTCTCTCTCTCTCTCTCTCTCTCTCTCTCTCTCTCTCTCACACACACACACACACACACACACACACACACACACACTTAAAAAAAAGGCTAATCTGTTGGGCTTGCCTTAAAAATAAATTGATTAATTAAAATTGAGCAATTTAGAGCCAGATGTGGTGTCACATGCCTTTAATCCCAGCACTTGGGAAGCACTTAGGAGGATTGCCGTTAGGTGGAGGCCATCCTGAGGTACCATAGTGAATTCCAGGTCAGCCTGAGCTAAAGTGAGACCCTACCTCAAACAAACAACAACAAAAACCGAGCACTTTGCTCACTGCAGTGTCCCTAGTGCCTGAAGTGTGCTGGCCTCTTGGTGGGATGAGTCAGAGTAAATGCTGCCTCAACACATTTGCTTCCATTTTGTGTACACTACTCTCTTTTAAATGTCTTTGACATTCTCTGAGAGGGTATGAATAGGTCACATCACCTTGTGTGCTTCTGGCTATAATTTGTTACTGAATCCCAAATCTGATCTTCTGGTATATAGTGATTCATATGTGTATATCATATAAAGGTATCCCACCTCTGAACTTTTAAAAATTATAAAATTTTTCATGTTTTCATATTTAAGCCAAAAATGTTACTACATAATATAGATTTCTTCTTTATTTTAAATTCTGTCAGTGGATCTTTTGTTCATAGTTTACTCTCTGTAGCTTCATGTGCCTTAAATATGTAAATTCTACTTTTTGTTAATATCAGAATTTCCCAGATAACAGAATATTGGAATATTGTAATAGGGTTTATACAAAGTCCAGCCACTGCAAACGAACTCCAGATGCATGCACTACTTTGTGCATCTGGCTTTACATGGGTTCTGGTCTTTACATTGCAAGTAAGCACCTTAACCTCTAAGCCATCTCTCCAGCCCTGCAGCACGTTCTTACTTTCTTTCAGTGTACCACAAGAGGGCACTCTTTACCACAGTCCACCTGAATTATACCTACACTAGGAAGCCTTTAAGTTTTTTTTTTCCCCCGAGGTAGGGTCTTGCTCTGGCTCAGGCTGACCTGGAACTCACTATGTAGTCTCAGGGTGGCCTCGAGCTCTCGATAATCCTCTGCCTCCAGGTGTGCGCCACCATGCCTGGCTTGAGGTTTTCAATTTTATTACTGGGTTTTGTTTGGGACGGTGGGTCACATGTAGCTCAGGATGTGGAGCTGGCTATGTAGCTGAGCAGGACCTTGAACTTCCGATACTTTGCCTCAGCCTCTTGTTGCTGGGATTACAGGCATGCTTTTCAAGAATTTACACTGGACACTCAGTTATGCCAAAGTTAGGGGCTAGGAATATGGCTCTGTAGAAGTTGCTTGCCTCACATGCCAGATGTTCTTGTTGACCCCCTAATACACAGACAGCCAAAATTGTTCGCCAAGGTAATACAATTAGGTCTGTAACTTTATCCCAAAAGTCCTGAAATCTATCCTTGAAAGTCATCAGTTACCCGCTGTTACAAAAGTAACCTCCCAGAAATTCATATAAACCAGAAATAAATTGTTTCTTTTTACTGTTTTTAAGTATTGAAGATGCTGTATCTTTTGTTCTTTGTTTAAAGACCATAAAATAATTGAAAGTGTGTTTTCTATTTTCTTTCCTTTTTTTTTTTTTCCTGGTTTTTTGAGGTAAGGTCTCAATCTAGCCTGGGCTGACCTATTCACTATGTAGTCTCAAGGAGGCCTTGAACTCACAGTGATCCACCTATCTCTGCCTCCCAAGTGCTGGGATTAAAGGCCTGGGCCACCACACCTGGCTTCCTTTCATTTGAGACAATTTATTTATTTTTTAAAAATTGTGTCTATTTATTTATTATTTGAGAGAGCAAGAGAGAGAAAAGAGGCAGATACATACACACACACGCACACACATACACACACACACACACACACACAGAGAGAGAGAGAGAGAGAGAGAGAGAGAGAGAGAGAGAGAGAGAATGGGTGTGCCAGGGTCTCCAGCCACTGTAGACACATGGGCCGCCTTGTGTATCTGGCTTACATGGGTACTGGGGAATCGAACCAAGGTCTTTTGGCTTTGCAGGCAAACACATTAACTGCTAAGCTATCTCTCCAGCCCTATTTATTTTATTTATTTATATTTTGAGAGAGAGAGAATGGGCACACCAGGGCCTCTTGCCGCTTCAAATGAACTATGCCACTTTGTGCACCTGGCTTTATGTGGGTACCCAGAAATAGAACTCAGGCTATCAGGCTTTGCAAGCAAGCACCTTTAACAGCTGAGCAATCATCCAGCTTCCTCTCCACCCTCTTTTTTTTGAGGCAGGGTCTCAATCCAGCCCAGGCTGACCTGAAATTCACTGTGTAGTCTCAGGCTGGCCTCAAATTCACAGTGACTCTTCTACCTTAGCCTCCTGAGTGCTGGGATTATAGGTGTGTGCCACCATGTGAGGCTGAGATAGAGACTTTTATTAGGTCTTCATTTCAAACACCTATGTGGACTATGTACAATAAAAAGAAAAGTTGAACAGATGTTCTTTAAAAATATGTTTTTACTTATTTATTTGTAAACAGAGAATGAGAATGAGAGAATGGGCATGCCAGAGGGCTTCTTGCCCCTGCAAACAAATTCCAGATGTATAGGGTGCCACTTTGTATATCTGGTTTTATATGGGTACTGGGGAATTGAACTCAGGATGTCAGACTTTGCAGGCAAGTGTCTTTAACAATTGAGCCATCTCTACAGCTCTGAAGAGATATTCTTTTTTCTTTTTTTTTTTTTTGTTTTGTTTTGTTTTTCAAGGCAGGGTCTCACTCTGGTCCAGGATGACCTGGAATTAACTCTGTAGTCTCCGGGTGGCCTTGAACTCATGGCGATCCTCCTACCTCTGCCTCACGAGTGCTGGGATTAAAGGCGTGCGACACCACACCCGGCCTGAAGAGATATTCTTATATGAAACATATTAGTAATTTGTCTAGTAATTGAAACTAGTATATGTGTGCATATAATCTCATAAACAATCATTAGATTACTAAATACTACACAAATTATGTCCCTTAGGCCAGATAGAGTCAGTCATTATTTTCTCTGGGCTATTCTTTTCTGCCATAAACCACAGAGAGGTAATTAAAAGAAGCAGATCACTGGAGAGTTAGATATTATCTTGTCAGTATTAACCCTTAAAAAAGGAGTTAAGGGCTGGAGAGATGGCTTAGCGATTAAGCGCTTGCCTGTGAAGCCTAAGGACCCCGGTTCAAGGCTCGGTTCCCCAGGTCCCATGTTAGCCAGATGCACAAGGGGCGCACGCATCTGGAGTTTGTTTGCAGTGGCTGGAAGCCCTGGCACGCCCATTCTCTCTCTCTCTCTCTCTCTCTGACTCTTTCTGTCTCTGCCTGTATCTCTCAAATAAGTAAATAAAAAATAAAATAACAAAAAAGGAGTTAAATTTTGTAGATGACAATCCGAAGTATTTTCTTTTCTTTTTGGTTTGTCAAGATAGGGTCTTGCTGTATCCCAGGCTGACCAGGAACTCACTCTGCAGTCTCAGGTTGGTCTCAAATGCACAATGATCCTCCTACCACTCTGCCTCCTGAGCACTGGGATGCATTCCCACATCTGATTTAGAAGTCTTTTCTAGCATCCTTCCACAGCTCCCTGCTTTCTATCCCAAATGGCCTCCGGAGCCTAAGCAGATTGTGGTTCTATGCCACAATTGCATTTGTAAAAGACAGCAACATTTAGTGATAGAACTACCCCAAAGTGCCTGCAGACTGCTGACCCTTTTCTGATGGTTATGGGAAAAAAGCAACACCCGAAGCTTAAAAACCAAAGCAGATCAGAAACTGAAAGAAGATACCTAGGTTTCAATACAGGTTAGAAAACAATCATCTTAGTTTCGGGCTTTAATCTGCTTATCAGCTGGAATGGACTTGCCCAAATGCTGGCCCACAGAAAGGCCAAATTGAGTGTTTTCCTGCTCCTCCCGAACCTCTTTTTTCAGCAAGAATCCTGTCTGGAAATTTAGGTCAAAGAAGCTGCATAGAGCAAAATACATTGAAGTCTCATCCCAAATATTCTCTAGACGTTTCTTCCATCCTTCCAGGATCTGAATGTGGTCATCTGGTGGAACATGCCCAGTGCTGTATGTCAGCCGAGGTTCTTAGCTTGGAAGCCGCAGAAGTGCAAAATGCCACTCTGGGGAGACACAAAACACAGAGGTAAGTGGCAGAATCAGTCCTGCAATTTGTAATGTAAGTTGCTCTGAAGCTGGGCATGGTGGCATCTGCCTTTAGTCTCAGCACTCAGGAGGCAGAGGTGTGAGGATCGCCCTGAGTTTGAGGACACCCTGATACTACAGAGTGGATTCCAGGTCAGCCTGGGCTACAAGACCCTGCCTCATAAAAAAAAAACACAAAAAAACAAAGTTGCTCTGGACTTCCCAATGAGAGAATGTAGTAAGGAGACCTGATGTACCCTGGAGAATCATTCGGTTACTTCTCTCTCCTCCTCTCTACCTGGCTGTCACCTATTTCAGCCTGTTTGGCTGTGCTTTTCTTCAAGTGAATGAAACCTTGAAACTGTGCCAACCTGGATCCTCTGCCAAAAGAGCTGGAAGTTCTGTTACATGTGGGAGTGTTCCAGCTTCTTGGCGCTGACTGCCAAGGCATGTGGATCTGCACTTCTAGGCCTGCCACGTCATACATGATCCTTCCAGGAAGCCACTTCCCTCTCTCTTCTTCCGCCCCCTTTCATAGAAGACAGTATCTTGAGAGTCCAGTGACACTCAAAGCCTACCTCAGACTTCACCTCTAACCCTGGCTAGATAAACTCATTTCTTAAATTGTCGTGGGGCCCAGGCATGATGGTACAGGCCTATAATCTCAGCACCCAGGAAGCTGAGGCAGGAAGAGTGGTACAAGTTCAAGGCCAGCCTTGGCTTTCATAATGAGACTCTGTCTCAAAAACAGAAAAAAAGACTATTGCTGAAGACTGCACATATTTGGGCTGCGAGGCCACTGAGAAATCCTGCTGGAACTGAGCTGATAACCTCTTCCATGTAGACCAGCTGACAGAAAGCTGGAAGAAGCCATTCTGCATGCAGCTCAATGGGAGAGAGAGAAATCACCAGGGAAGATACTCAACAGTAGACACTGCAAGCCTTATATTTGGCCAACCAGGCCATTGCAGTCAGGTTCACATTGCTGATAGAAATCACCCAACCAAGAGCAGCCTCTGGGAAAAGAGGTTTATTTTGGCTTTCAGGCTTGAGGGGAAGCTCTATGATGGCAGGGGAAACAATGGCATGAGCAGAGGGTGAACATCACCCCCTGGCCAAAATAAGGTGGACAATAGCAACAGGAGAGTGTGCCAAACACTGGCATGGGGAAACTGGCTATAACACCTATAAGCCCGCCCCCAACAATACACTCCCTCCAGGAGGCATTAATTCCCAAATATACATCAGCTGGGAACCTAGCATTCAGAACACCTAAGTTTATGGGGGACTCCTGAATCAAACCACCATATTCCACCCTTGACCTCCATAAACTGATAACCATACATGATGTAAAATGCAATGTATTCATCTAACTTTAAAAGTCCCATAGTTTTTATCAATTCCAATGATGTTCATACATCTCCATAGTCCAAGGTCTTTTAACTGAGCCATAATACAAAAAAAAAAAAAAAATCCCCCCAAGGCCCATAATGGCACAGAATAAACATTCACATTGCAAAAGATGGCATTGGGCATAGCTAAGAAATATTCAACCAATATAAGATTTAAACAGGGCAAACATCAAACTCTGTAGCTCCAAGTCCAACAACTCTAGTCAATGACAAATCTCCAAGTCTGATAATTTTAACCAGCAACAAGTCTCTGGAGTTCCAATTCCACCCCTCCGGCTAGGCTACTCACAGTCCTGGAAAACTTCATTGGGGCTGGCAGCTCTCCTTGGCAGCCATCTCGTGGTCCCGGCATCTCCACTGGGTCTCCACTGCAACCCATGGTTCATCCTCATGGTCCCATGGGGTCTCCATGCAGGCAACCAACAAAACCTGCTTCACACTACCCATGGCCATTTCCAAAACACAAGACCGTGTTGCAAACTCAATGACCCTCTCTTTCCTGCATTTCTTACCACAATACCAGGTAGGGTGCCAGCTCGTTAATCCAGGGGGGAATAAAGCAGACTTTAAAGAACAGGACACTTCTTGAGCACTCAAACCTCTTCAAAAGAGTCTACATTCTTCATGTTGCCTCAATGCATGTCAGCTAGCCCAGTCTCAAAGGTTGTAATCTCTCAGTTGCAGCTGAATGGGCTGCAGTCCACCCAAAGATTTTTCTTTCTGTGCCATATCCTTCTGCTCAAACCAGTTCATTTCTATGCAAAGCAACCCTGCACAACTTCTCAGGACACAGACATAACAGCAAACTTCCCACACAAACTGCTAGCTCAGTCTAAGCAAAGCTCTTTCTCATACTCATAAGCCAAACCTCACAGTCCATAGTTCTTACTGCATTCCAGTTTTTCAACTCTTACCAGAATAGTCCATCAAGCTGTACTTACAGCACTGCAAGACATCTCTCAGGCCAAGGTTTCAAATCCTTCCACATTCCTCTTGAAAATCAGCTCCAAAAGGCCAAAGCCACACAGTCAGGTGTCTAGCAGAAATCCCATTCCTCAGTACCACTTTACTGTTGCAGTCCAGTTCGCATTGCTGGTAGAAATCACCCAACCGAGAGTAGCTTCTGGGAAAAAGAGGTTTATTTTGGCTTCTAGGCTCGAGGGGAAGCTCCACGATGGCAGGGGAAAACGATGGTATGAGTAGAGGGTGAACATCACCCCCTGGCCAACATAGGGTGGACAATAGCAACAGGAGAGTGTGCCAAACACTGGCATGGGGAAATTGGATATAACACCTATAAGCCCGCCCCCAACAATACACTCCCTCCAGAAGGCATTAATTCCCAAATATCCATCAGCTGGGAACCTAGCATTCAGGACACCTAAGTTCATGGAGGACACCTGAATCAAATCACCACACAGGCCAAATGAGCCAACAGGTGCAATAGTGGCATGTCTGTCTTGGTGGAAACCAACTGCCCTCTCTCTAATTGGACTGGAGGCCTGTTACATGGGAGGGAATACATCCCTGATACTGAAAACCTACAGCAGGGGTAGTCATGAGCCCTAGGAGTGTAACGTCTGCTGCTGTCTGGCTAAATGTATATACTATGCTCATCAAACTGCCCAGTAAGCACTTCTCTTAATGTTCATACTCATATATTAATGCTACTCTCACTTTTGGTAGAGAATCTTCCCTTTTCAGATGGTAGTGACCTTGGGATGACTCCGAAGGCATCATGGTGCTGGAAAGAAGTGACAGGAGTGCTCAGCATTGCAATATCTCTATCACACCTTCCAAGGCTCAGGGTCTATTGTGGAAGAGGTGACAGAAAGAAGGTAAGAGCCAAAGGAAGGGTAGGACTCCTTACAGCGTGCTCCCCCCAGACACAAAATGGTCTGGATATCCATGACCTCACAGTGCCTGACACTACCTACACAAGACCATCATAAAAGGAGGAAAAGCTCATGACATGAAAATAAAAGAGAGACTGATTGAGATGGGGAGGGGATATGATGGAGAATGGAGTTTCAAAGGGGAAATTGGGGGGAGGGAGGGCATTACTATGGGATATTTTTTATAAGCATGGAAGTTGTTTAAAATTTTTTTGAAAGAAAAAAATGGCACTTTTTTGTGATTTTTCAAGATAGGCTGAACTGGGATTCACTATGTGGTATCAGGGTAGCCTCAAACTCAAGATGATCCTTCTACCTCTGCCTCCTGAGTGCTGAGATTAAAGGTGTGAACCACCATTCCTGGCTTGGGCCTAAAAATTTGAATAACAAATTTTTACTTTATGAAAATCCACTTAGGGCTTATTTACCTTTATAGACATTCATTATTTGTGCATATTTGTATGGGTCTGTGTGCACATCAGGGTCTCTTGCCACTGCAAAGGAATGCCTGTTTGTTCTCTGGGGAACCCCGGACTGGCAGGCTTTGCAAGAAAGTGTCTTTAACTGCAGAGCCAGCTTCCCCATCCCCACTGTTTATTTGTGTGTGTGTTATGTGTGGTGGTGTATGTGGTAAATACACATGTGTGCAGATAAGCATGCCTCATGCATGTATGTGCATATGGAGGCCAGGGGAGAGCATTGGATGTCCTCCTCTATCAACTGTCTATCTGAATCAGTGACCTACAAGTAAGAAATCCTGTCTCAAAAAAAAAAAAAAAAAAACATGTCAGGGCCTGGAGAGATAGCTCAGTGGTTAAGGCACTTGCCTGCAAAGCCTAAGGACCTGGGTTCAATTTCCCAGTACTCATGTAAAGCCAGATACACAAGGTGGCACATGCATCTGGAGTTTGATTGCAGTGGCTAGAGACCCCACTGTGCCCATTCTCTTTCTCTCTCATAAATAAATAAATAAATATTTTAAAAATTAAGATATAGCTGGGAATAGTGGAACATACCTTTAATCCCAGCACTCAGGGGTAGGAGGATCATTGTGAGTTCAAGGCCAGCCTGAAACTAAATAGTGAATTCCAGGTCAGCCTGGGCTAGAGTAAGACCCTATCTCAAAAACAAATAAACAAACAAAAAAGGTGGAGAGCTGTTGAGGAAGACATTGACCTCAACCTCTGGCATCCACAAAGCAACAAGCACATGTGACTGCGCACACATGTCTATGTACATACAAAATACATACATACCACCCACACAAAAGCTTGTTATGGCCACATTTCTTCCAGTAATGTCAAATCTATGTATTGAGCAGAAAAGGTGACAATTTGTTGATTCCTTTCCCTTTTCATTGACTTCCATGACATCTAAATCACCATCAGTTCCATATGTCACTGAAGCTTTTTAAACAGTCTAGCTGGGCACAGTGGCCATGTCTAGAATCCCAGCATGCAGAAAGCTGAAATAGCAGATCTGCAAGGCTACCTTGTCTCAGAAAGAAAACCACAAACAAAACAAAGCAATAACACAAAAGTAAATTAGTAAAGCGTGGTGGCACATTCACGTAATTCCAGCTTTCAGGAGGCAGGACGATCACCATGAGTTTGAGGCCAGCCTTGGTTGTGTACATCAAGACCCTGTCTCAAAACAAAATGAGCAAACAACCACCACAAAATAACCCCCAAATAACAAACTGTTAGGGAAAAAATGGACACGGGTTTGCAATGAGAAGAACACTCATGCAGTTCTAAAGGACATGAATTAGGGAAAGCAAATCTATTTCTAGGAGCACCACTGTTTTCCACATACAGCAATGTCACACACAGAGACACTTCAACACCAACATCACCACAAAGACTCACTATGGTTCATTTTGTCATAAACCCTGACTCTGTAGACTGGATGTGTAACGCTTTGAAATTTTTGTTTGCAAATATCATTGTGGTGCAAGAAGTCATAAAACAAGAACTTGAAGATTTACCCCATTGTGGCTGAAGTGAATCTGTGGATGGCATTGTGAACTGTGAAAGCAGGGCATCAGTGAACCTTATCAGAGTGTTTTTTCTTAAAGAAGGGCGAGGCTGGAGAGATGGCTTAGTGGTTAAGGCGCTTGCCTACAAAGCCTAACAATCAGGGTTCAATTCTCCAGTACCCACATGAAGCCAGATGCACAAAGTGGCATGTGTGTCTGGAATTTGTTTGCAGTGGCACGAGGCCCTAGCGAGCTCATTCTCTTGATCTGTCTCTCTTCTCTCTCTTCTTGCAAATAAATAAAATACTTTGTAAAAGAGGAGTGCTGGGGAGATTGCTCAGTGGATAAAGCAAGTGCCATACGATATGATAATGAGTTTGGATCCCTAGTACCTGCATAAATGCCAGGTGGGCATGGCAACCAGCCTGTAATCCCTGAATTTGGAAGGAAGAGACAGATCCCTTGGGCAAGCGGTCCAGCTACAGTAGCTCAGTTGATGAGCTCTGGGTTCAAGTGACACACACTGCCTCAGTATATAAGGTGGACAGTGATCCAGGAAGACACCTGATGTTGAACTCTGGCCTCCACACGCATGTGGACACACCTATATCCATACCCACAAACATGAGCCCACACATACAAATATGAATGTACCCCCCACACATGCAAAGAAGTTTTTTATTATTATTAACAACATGTCTCCTGTGGACACATCATGTGTTGGTACCCTCTTTTCCCTCATCCCTACCTCCATTCTGTTGGGGACGCTCCTCAGGGGGGTTGCAGGTATTCCCCATGGGGTTGTGGTTTATGTGTTGTGGGAGCAGCAGTCAGTTACTTTGATGATGTCTCAACCTGTGGCTCTTACAATCTTTCCACCCCCTCTTCCACAAAATTCCCTGAGCCATGGTAGGTGAGTTTTAAGTCTACTTTGGTGATGAGCTCTTAGGAGCCTCTGGATCTCTGCTTTGGTAGGTGTTGAGTGTCCTCAGGGTCTGTCTCCTTCACCCTGGTGCTGATTATCAGGTTCAGCATGGAAGCAGCACTCTTGCTTGTCTCTCCATTCCTCTGTGGTTTTAGCTGTGGCTTGACTGAAGTGTGAGGGGTAGTTTATTTCCTCCAGTCTCGCTACCTTCTGAAAAAGAAGAACGGATTCTCCAACAGAGAGTGAAGTCAGCATAGTTTAAATGGGATAACCATTATTAATTTAGGGAGAATTTGATGTATGTAATCTCTCTGTTAGCCAAAAACAAGTGAGAGCTTGACACTGGAGAGCATAATCTTTGTCTCCATAGGATTTTGATCTGGTTCCCAATTCCAAATATGGGTTCCTTTACACTGAGTGGATCTCATAGCCAATCAGAAAGCTATTGGTTACCCAACAAGGCTGTGTGCCACTATTGCACTGGTGTGTACATCTTGTCAGGGTGTTTGCTTCTGAGGAGCTTAGACCTCTGGTTGCTCAGACCATTGTTGGCCACTTTCCCCCAGAGCTCATGTAGCACTTTCCAGCACTAGACAGGCTGTCTGGGGACTGGCTTTCTTCTAATCAAGCTAGGTCTTTCCATGGTCTGTGTATGGTGTCTTCAGCCATAGGGTCTTAACTTTTGCCTGATGTGGGTAATTAAGTGCTTACAGAAAGCTGTTTTGATTTAGGGACCTTGTAGATCTCTTTAATCAACAGCTCAATGTGGGTAGCAACCAATCTCTGGTATTGAGAGTTACAGGCCAGAGACAAAAAAATTTTGTTTTTTCTTTTAAGCTTAGGCTTCATCCCACCCTCATCGGGGCCCCACTTTTCAGGTGCTGCCTCCTTACTCCTGTTAAGGGTTATATCTTTTAGTCTGTCTCCAAGGAGAAAGGTTTCTATGGTATCAGCTCATTTTGGATTTAATTTGTGTTTGTCCCCCCCCCCCCCCCCGCCCCACCTTCCCATCCCTCCAAACCCTTCCATCCCTATTGTCTGGGCCTTGAGTTGCCTATCAGGTATGACAGCAACTCCACCCAAGTCCAGGTTAGGAACACGGATAAGTGAGACCATGCGGTGTTTGTCTTTCTGTGATCATGTGAGTTTGCTGCATATGATCTGTTCCAAGTCTGTCCATTTTTCTACAGATTTCATTGTATCATTTTTTTCTTACTGCTGAGTAGAATTCCATTGTGTAAATGTACTACAACTTCTTTATCCATTCATCCAGTGATGGGCATCTGGGTGGATTCTAGTTCTTAGCTATAATGAGTTGAGCAGCTATAAACATGGTTGAGCAAATATCTCTATAGTGATGCATGGAGCATTTAGGATGAATGCCTAGTAAGGGAATAACTGGTTCTGTTGGTAGCTCTATTTTCATCCTTTTCAGGACTCTCCATATTGATTTCCATAGTGGTTACACAAGTTTACCCCCCACCAACAGTGGATGAGGGTTCCTCTTTCCCCAAATCCTTGCCAACATTTGTCATTGTTAGATGTTTTTTTTTTAATTTTATTTATTGATTTGAGAGTGACAGACACAGAGAGAAAGACAGATAAGAGGGAGAGAGAGAATAGGCGCGCCAGGGCTTCCAGCCTCTGCAAACGAACTCCAGACGCGTGCGCCCCCTTGTGCATCTGGCTAACGTGGGACCTGGGGAACCGAGCCTCGAACCGGGGTCCTTAGGCTTCACAGGCAAGCGCTT
The DNA here is from genome assembly GCF_020740685.1 of Jaculus jaculus. NCBI lineage: Eukaryota > Metazoa > Chordata > Mammalia > Rodentia > Dipodidae > Jaculus > Jaculus jaculus. Next base: position 245,053,804 of record NC_059102.1, on the reverse strand, counting down.
AACCGCTAAGCCATCTCTCCAGCCCATGTTAGATGTTTTTGAATGATTGCCATCCTTACTGGAGTAAGGTGGAATCTCATGATTGTTTTAATTTACATTTCCCTAACGGTTAGGGGTGTGAATATTTTCTTAAATGTGTGTAATCCATTTGCATTTCTTCCTCTGAGAACTCTCTATTTAGTTCTCTACCCCATTTTTGGAGTGTGTTGTTTGATTTTTTTATTATTTTTTCCAGACCAATTTTATTATTATTTTTAACTGAACAACTTCCATAATTATAGACAGTAAACCATGGTAATTCCCTCTCCCCTACATTCCTCTTTGCAACTCCACTCTCCATGATATCCCCTCCCTCTCTCAATGTCTCTCTTTTATTTTATTTACGTCTTTTTTTTTTTTTGAAGTAGTGTCTTGCTCTAGCCCAGGCTGATCTGGAATTCACTATGTATTCTCAGAATGGCTTTGAACTCATAGCAATCCACCTACCTCTGCCTCCCAAGCACTGAGATTAAAGACATGTGTCACCATGCTCAGCTCTCTTTTAGTTTTTATGTCATCATCTTTTCCTCTTATTATGATGGTCTTGTGTAGGTAGTGCCAGTCACTGCGAGGTCATGGATATTTGGGCCATTTTGTGTCTGGAAGAGTGCATTATAAGGAGGCCTACCCTTATTTTGGCTCTTACATTCTTTCCGCCACCACTTCCACAATGGATCCTGAGCCTTGGTAGCTGTGAAAGAGATATATTTCAGTGTTGAGCACTTCTCTGTCACTTCTCAGCACCATGGTGCCTTCTGAGCCATCCCAAGGTCCTTGCCATCTGAAAGAGAAGCTTCTGTAACCAAAAGTGAGAGTAGCATTAATATAAGGGTATGAGGGCTGGAGAGATGGCGTAGCGGTTAAGCGCTTGCCTGTGAAGCCTAAGGACCCCGGTTCGAGGCTCGATTCCCCAGGACCCACGTTAGCCAGATGCACAAGGGGGCGCACGCATCTGGAGTTCGTTTGCAGTGGCTGGAGGCCCTGGAGCGCCCATTCTCTATCTGCCTCTTTCTCTCTCTCTCTCTCTCTTCCTCTTTCTCTCTCTGTTGCTCTCAAACAAATAAAACCAAGCAAGCAAACAAACAAAAAACTGACTAAAGCTTTCACCTTTCATGGCCTAAATACTGCCACTAGTTGTAGAAAAACCTATGGTAAAACACTTTTAGAAAGCACCTATTATCTCCTTTTGAAGAAAGTACTAAACATTATTTAAAAATTAAGGAAAAACCATATGAGTCTATTTCTTTTTTCTTTTTAAAAATATTTATTTATTTTTTATTTATTTGAGAGCAACAGACAGAGAGAGAAAGAGGCAGAATGAGAGAGAGAATGGGGCCCCCAGCCACTGCAAATGAACTCCAGACGTGTGTGCCCCCTTGTGCATCTGGCTAATGTGGGTCCTGGGGAAATCAAACCTGGAACCGGGGTCCTTAGGCTTCACAGGCAAGCGCTTAACCACTAAGCCATCTCTCCAGCCCCTGAGTCTTATTTCTTAAAGAGACACATATTGTTAACATCTAGGACTTTGAATTATGATAAGTAAAATTCATAATTGGTTACAAATCCTTTGCACAAGGAGATTTTTTTGAATGAAAAATCTATAGAATAGAGCTGGGCATGGTGGAGCACGTCTTCAATCCCAGCACTTGGAAGGTAGAGGTAGGAGGACTGCTGTGAGCTCCAGGCCACCCTGAAACTACATAGTGAATTCCAGGTCAGCCTGAGCTAGAGCAAGACCCTACCTTGAAAAAAAAAATCTTTAGAATAAAGTCTAAAACCCAGTGGTTTCATCAATTGAAAAGATGATCTTAGGGCTGGAGAGATGGCTTAGTGGTTAAGGGTCTTGCCTGCAAAGCCTAAGAACTCCTGTTCCAGTCCTCCAGATCCCAGGTATAGCCAGACGCAATAGTGATGCAAGTTTGCAATGCCATGCATGCCCACGAGGTGGCGCACGCATCTAGAGTTCATTCAAAGCAGCTTAAAGGCTCTGGCATGCCATTCTCTCTCTCTCTCTCAAAAAGAAAAGATGACATGATATCGACGACACCTTTCAACATGGATAAAAAGGATGCTATCATTTTTAAATTATAGGGAGTTTTATCATTTGATTCCCTGCTGTGTCCCCAGGACTTACAGTAGTGTCTGCAGACTACAAGCGCTCTTTGTTGCTAAACAAGTGACCATTAGGACCATGTTATCATGTGAAGTAATGTGAAGAGTAAAATAGATGATATTGTACTTTATGTATGGCATAATATCTATACTTTATTAAAGGACATAAAAGAAATGCTAGAAGAAATATTTAAAAAGTGTTAGAAGAGGATTACAAAGCTTCCCTTCCATGTTATTTCAAAACCTGCATTTTTTTCAAAACAGTTGGTAAATAGTGAAGTTTCTCATAAACACAAGCTAAAATCAGCCTGGATGCTCTTTTGCTGTCACAACCAGCTGCCTGTCCCTCGCTCATCTGAAGGCTGGAGCTCATATCTGCTCAGGCTACCTCACAGATCAAAGGAAATCATGTTCTTTTCTCTCTTTTTTATTGTTTTATTTATTTGTGAGGAAATAGACTGTAAGGAAAGTGTAAGAGAAAAGGAAAAGGGAACATTGGACTTGCTCTCTACAGACAGACTGTTTATTGAGAGGAACGGCTAGGGGCAGCAGCCCTCCCACGGGATGGAGGCTGAAGCCCTGAGCCAGGCTGGTGTTCAAACTTATGAGGAGGATCCTAAGAAACAGACTATACCAGGTGCAGTTGATAAGAAATTGTAGCTGTTTGTATCCTTGTTCAGAATAGTCTTCTTCAGCCAGCAATGTCTAAGGGAGGATACTCATATGGTCCCTGGTCCTTCAAGGCCATCTAGGCTAAGAGGAGTACATCAGTCAGGGAAGGTGCCAAGCCTAATGCCTCTGTTGTTTCTTTTATTACCCATGAGTTACAGATAGTTTTAGATAGCTTAGTGGTTAAGGTGCTTGTCAGTAAAGCCAAAAGACCCAGGTTCAGTTCCACAGTGCTCAGGTTCAACTGCCAATACCCTTGCAAAGCCAGATGCACAAGGTGGTGCGTGTGTCTGGAGTTCATTTGCAGTGGCTAGAGGCCCTGGAGAGCCCATTCTCTCCCCTCCCCCTTTTATCTTAAATAAATACTTTAAAAATTGGGGGCTGGAGAGATGCTTAAAAGTTAAGGCATATGCCTGCAAAGCCTAAGGATCCAGGTTTGATTCTCCAGCTCACATATGAGCCAGATGTACAAGGTGGCACATGCGTCTGGAGTACATTTGCAGTGGCTACAGGCCCTGGTGCACCCATTCTCTCTCTCTCCGTCTTTCTCTCTCTCTCTCTGTCTCTAATCAATAAATTAAAAAAATTAAATTAAAAAAATACACATTATCTGTTTCCAGATAATTTGAGACAAATCTACCTAAGACCAAAGGCTGAGTTTGTTAGGCTTCCAAATGTGTATACAATGCCTGCTTCAAGAATGACATTCAGTAATTATTTTGTGTATATATTTACACGTGTGTAGCAGTGATATACATACATACATACAAAGCTAGGGCTTCAACCCAGGGTCTCACATTTGCCAGGCAAGCACGCTTCCACTGCACTGCACATTGTAACCCGGCTGGCTGAGTGCTGAGATTGCAGCTGTGAGCCTCTGCAGACTTAACCTGTAGCTGGCTTTCTTCACTTAACACTATCTTGTATTTTATCATGTCCTTAAATGTCACTCAAAGACACATGTTTAAAATAAAAATGTGCCCTTTTAAATTTTACTCTAGTATTCTTACAATTTTTTTTTTTTTTTTTTAGATAGGATCTTTGTATAGCCAAGGTTGGCTTAGAATTCACCATGGAACCCAGATTGGCCTCCAACTTATGATCTTCCTGCCTCAGTGTCCATTACATGCATGTGCCGCCATACCCAGCAGTTTTTCAGGTTTTATTCATATAACTTTATTCAATTCAATGATGGGCATCCTTGTAAAAAAAGAAAAAAATTTAAAAGCCTTTATGCCTAGGAACCAGGCTGGGCATGAAAATCACAAGTACAGGACAAGCCTGAGCTACACAGTGAAATCTTGTTTTAAAAAAAGCTCATCTCCAGACAAATTCTAAGAAGTGAAATTATTAATTTAATTTTTTTAGGCAGGGTCTTACTCTAGCCTAGGCTAACCTGAAACTCTCTGTAGCACCAGGCTGGCCTCAAACTCATGGTGACTCTCCTACCTCAGCCTCCTGAGTGCTGGTATGAAAGGTATGCACCACCACACTTGACTAATTTCATTTTGGTAGAGTCTTGCTATAGCCCAAGGATATTCTTTTTTATTTTTATTTTTTATTTATTTGGGAGAGAGAGAATGAACGCTAGCCACTACAAATGAACTCCAGATGCCTGTGCCACCTTGTGCATCTGGCTTACATGGGTCCTGGGGAATCGAATGGAGGGCCTTTGGCTTCACAGACAAGCACCTTAATCACTAAGCCATCTCTCCAGCCCCGACCCCTTTTTTCTTGAGGTAAGATGTCACTGTAGCCCAGGCTGAACTGGAATCACTGTGTAGTCTAAGGCTGGCCTCAAACTCATTGCAATCCAACTACCTCAACCTCCGACTGCTGGGATTACAGGCATGCGCCACTGCACCTAACTAGCTCATGATATTCCTGGACTAAAAATTCTCCTGCCTTTGCCTCTCATATGCTAGGATAGTAGGCATATCCCACCACACCTGGCCCTGAAAGTGAAATTATTCATGAGAGGCTATGAACAACCTCTTAGGAGCACTGTGTTCACTTGCCGAAACACTTCTCTCCAGAGTTCAGTGAGAGGTCATTCACCACACCCTTAGCAAACAACACTAGGCATTATTTATTTATTTCTTTATTTTCAGAGAGAGCAGGAGAGAGAGAGAGATTGAGAATTAGCGCCCCACTCACTGCAGTTGAACTCCAGACGTTTATGCCACCTAGTGGGCATATGCGACCTTGTGCTTGCCTCACCTTTGTGCATCTGGCTAAAGTGGGGTCTGGAAAGTAGAACATGGGTCCTTAGGCTTTGCAGGCAAGTGCCTTCACCGCTAAGCCATCTCTCCAGCCAAGCATTATATATATAAATTGGTATCTGCCTAACTAGTGAAATAAAAAATATTTACTATCTTGTTATAGTTTTATGTAGAATACATAATAACTCATTATATTGACACTGTCCATTTAAGGTGGGCATTAAAATAATGGCTCAAGTTTACTGACCGCATGTCACATAAGATGCATTGAGATAAAGGCTCTATGCCGTGGTATTAATTTTCTCACCACTTCATATAACATTATTGACTTTCCTACAGATTGAAATTTTGAGTCTTGGAAAGTTTATGGAACTTGCCTAAATTCTCTTGCCTGAAGGGTTTGCAGGAGGGAAACTGAAAGCACAAGAGCCAGACTGACTTGCCAGTGTCATGCGCATAGGGCACAGCTTAAAACCCTGCCTTCCAGCCCACAGGGCCACCCGCTTGCACTGTCTTCAGTAGTTATGAGTGCCCGGCTTATGCTATGCGTTACTGACTGCACTAAACCAAAGGTGGCCGGAGTCAAGGTGTTCCTAACCACTGTCACTAGCCCTGCATGGAAAAGCACTGCTTTTGTTCCCAGGAGTTCCCTTCTGAGACGGGCAATAAATGTATTGCTTGGGCATCATATTAATTGGGCAAATGGGCCGGGCGTGGTGGTGCACGCTTTTAATCCCAGCACTCGGGAGGCAGAGGTAGGAGGATCGCCGTGAGTTTGAGGCCACCCTGCCACTACTACACAGTGAATTCCAGGTCAGTCTGAGCTAGAGTGAGACCCTACTTCGAAAAAAACATGGGGGAGCAAGTAAGGGGGCTGTTTTCTGGGTGCCGGGACAGAACTGGGGAGAAACTGTGCTAACATCCACTATTCTCAGGAGTGCCTTGGTAACCCCAACCCATGACTAAAGGAGATGGGAAAGATGGGTTGGGCTCCCAAGGGTGCAGACCCATGACAAGAGCCACCAGTGTCTGGGTGGAGGTTGTGGTCTGCCCTGGGAAATGTGATAGACAGGGGTGTGTGGTCCATGTATAGCTCTCCTGTGTGGAAATGACTTTCCCGAGGCTGTGCATACTCTCATCTTCCCTCTATACCCCTGCTTTAAACAAACCTCAAGTAAGCAGGGCACACCTAGCTGGAGATAGTAGGAAATGAAGTCTCTGTGTGTGTATGCAACTAGGATTACCTAACAAAGTCTCTCTGTCTAAATAAAGCCTTGTGTTTTTATTTTTTTAATTTTTGTGTTTCTGTGGGGGAGGGGGAGGGGACTCATGTATGCATGGCAAGCATGTGAACGCAGTCACTCCTCTTATTTTGAGACAGGGTCTCCTTTGTTGTTTTTTCCACTGAATAGACCAGTCTACCTTGAGTTTCCAGATTCTCCTGGCTCTGCCTCTCGTTGTCATAGGAGCATTGGGATCACAGACACATGCACCACTTTGCACCAAGCCTTGCATGGATGCTAGGGAATCCAACTTGAGTCAGCAGACTTGCAAGCAAGAACCTTTGACCACAGAGCTATCTACCCAGCCCCAAGTCTTGTTCTTTTTTAAAATATTTTATCTATTTATTTGAGAGAGAGATAGAGAATTGGTGCATCAGGGCCTCCTGCCATTGCAAACAAACTCTCAATACATACATCGCTTTGTGCGTCTGGCTCTGTGGGGGTACTAGGGAATTGAACCCGGCCATCAGGCTTTACAAGCAAGCACCTTTCGCCACTGAGCAATTTTCCCAGCCCAAGTCATGTTCTTTATATAACTTATTGCCCTAACTCTTCTCAGGTCATCATGTCTAAGATTATTATTACTACAAATAGAAAATATAATATTAAGACTGAAATAACAGAGATTCAGCCCTAACTGAAAGAATTGTCATGTTTGTGCCTCTTCTTTCCAAACCTTCTTTACCATCGCCACAAGTCTCATTGCTGTCATCACATGACATTCTGCTTTTTTTTCTGAGGTAGGGTCTCACTCTGACCCAGGCTGACCTGGAATTCACTATGGAGTCTCAGGGTGGCCTCGAACTCGCGGCGATCCTCCTACCTCTGCCTCCCGAGTGCTGGGATTAAAGACATGCGCCACCACGCCCGGCTTGACATTCTCCTTTTTTGTTTAGCAGAACGTTCTGTATGTTTCTCTGCTCCTCAATATAGACTCCAGAACTGGCTTTTTGAAGGCTTTGTTCCGTGGCCAGACCATAATGTAATTAACCATTCCTTCCTCTTAGACATTTGGGTTGCTCAGGAGGTCTTGCTTCCAGGAACATGTTGGCATGAGTATCTTTGCCCTCCAGCTGGGGACCGGCTTGGAGTGTCTGTTCAAAGTGAGCTGCCTGCCTCCTCTCTTTTGGGCTTAGTCTAATGTGACTATATCACCACTCCAAAGGTGAAACCCTCCACAGCAGGAGCCATGGGCTCATGGAAATGTATTTTGAAAGCACTTTGAAAATCAACCTAGCACTAACGACAGCAAGTGCTTGTTAGTAATCCTAGCTGGGAGGGACGGGAACAAATTCTGTTGCCACTATCTGCGTCAAGCCCCAGCCTTGCTTCCCACCGTCTTTGGGACTGTGGGTGGGTTAAACACCTCTTTCATCTGACAATCCTTATTTGTAAAATGGTTGGATAATGATTCATATTTTATTGCATATGAAAGGGTTAAATGTGTTGGTATATCGAGCATTTAGAATTAGCTGGCCTACATTAAGCCATGATACCAGGAGCAAAATAATTAGAGTATTTGCTAAGTGGGAATTGAAGTCTATCATGGTTTTGTATTTCTCTTCTCAAATTCCCTGATTCAGCAAAACTGCCTGAGACCTACCAGTGTACAAAGACATGGGGACACTGATGCAAAATAGACTCCCGATTTTATGAGACAATGCTTGGTAATTTGAGTTTCCATCCAACACAAAAGAGAGAAAATGTGGGGTCAGTGATATAAATGAGGGACATAAAAGACATGTGGGCTTTAGCTTGGGGTAAAATGTTATTTTTCTTTTTGCATATCTTTTTAAATATTTCATTTATTTATTTATTTATTTTTGCAAGCAGAGAGAGATAGGGAGAAGAGAGCCAGAGAGAATGGGTGCACCAGGGCCTCCAGCCACCACAGGTGAACTCCAGATGCATGGCTTTACATGGGTGCTGGGGAATTGAACCTAGGTTATTAGGCTTTGCAGGCGAGTGCCTTAACTGCTGAGCCATCTCACCAGTCCTCTATTTATTTATTTATTTATTAGAAAGAGAGAGAGAATGGGAACTCCAAGGCTTCCAGACACTATAAATGAACTCCAGACGCATGTGCTACCTGATTCCAGCCCTTTAAAAAATATTTTTTTATTTCTTTATATTTACAAGCAGAGAGAGATAGAGAAAAGAGAGGCAGACAGAGAGAATGGATGTGCCAAGGCCTCTAGCCCGTGCAATCAAACTCCAGATGCACACACCACTTTTTGCATCTGGCTTTACATGTGTACTGGGAAATAAAACTCTGGTTGTTGGGCTTTTTAGGCAAGTGTCTTATCCATTGAGAAATCTCTCCAGTCTCCCACACCTCTTTTTTTGGACAGGTTCTCATGTAGCCCTTTAAGCTAAAGATGACTTTGAACTTCTGATCTTCCTGCTGGTTGTGGGCTGGAATTACATACAGGCCAGTCCACTAGACCCAGTTTATTCCGTGCTAGGGGTTGAACAAAGGGCTTCATGCATGGCAGGCAAACACCTAATGAGGGACACTGAAAATACATGAGGAATTCTCTGCGGTGAGCAGGTCACTTTTGTGTATCATAAGTGTCTGGAGGGGTGGTTGGTTGATATGTCCTGAGGTGGAAGACTGAGTAGACCAAGAATACTCTGTCTCTCTGGACTCAAAACTTTCTTCCAGAACACTCTGAGAAAGCCACCAAGTCCTGGACCTTCCTAGTGGTCCTCATCATCAGCCTCACCTCTAAGTTTTTCCAAAGCTCAGGAAGTGCTAGGTCCCACCTTTTTCTTTTCTTTTCTTTTGTTCCATTTTTATTTATTTATTTGAGAGTGACAGAGAGAGACAGAGAGAGAGAGAGGGAGGGAAAGAGAGATAGAAAGAGAGAATGGGCGTGCCAGGGCTTTCAGCCACTGCAAACGAACTCCAGACGCATGCGCCCCTTTGTGCATCTGGCTAACATGGGTGCTGGGGAATTGAGCCTTGAACCAGTGTCCTTTGGCTTCACAGGCAAGTGCTTAACCACTAAGCAATCTCTCCACCTCCTTCAATGACTTCAGTATAACAAAACCACTCAGAAAATTTTTAGCACATTTCTGGGTGGAGGCTTGTTTTACTGAGAGAACTCCAGAAAGAAACACTAGGGTGCATACACAGAGAAATGTGTGAAAAGGCAAACATTAAAGCCAGGTGTGGTGGTGCACACCTTTAATCCCAGCTCTCAGGAGGCAGAGGTAGGAGGGTCCTATGAGTTCAGGGCTACATAGTGAATTCCAGGTCAGCCTGGGCTAAGGCAAAACCCTACCTTGAAAAACCGCAAAAAATAAAAGAAAAAAAAAAGGTAAATATCTGAAAGATTTATTTGATGGTGGAGACTGAGGAGCCCCTAAGAAGTCAGTAAACTGGAGGGCCAGAAAAAGCTGGTGTCACGTGGTGTATGGCACATTTCATCCACATTGAAAGGTATAAACAACTATTACCAGCTTTATCAAAAACAGCTGGATCAGGGGCTGAAGATATGGCTTAGCGGTTAAGGCACTTGCCTGCAAAGCCAAAGGACCCAGGTTCGACTCCCCAGGACCCATGTAAGCCAGATAGACAAGGGGACACACGCATCTGGAGTTCATTTGCAGTGGCTGGAGGCCCTGGTGCACCCATTCTCTCTCTCTGGCCTCCTGCCTATTTCTGTATCACTCTCTCAAATAAATAAATTAAATTAAAAGTTATATTTAAAAAGCTGGATCAAATCACAAGAGACAGTGTGGGGAGGGTCATCAGCCCCCCCCCCCGAGATTTCGGCACACCCTACACCAGCTGTATACAATAACACATAAGATCTTTTGACGGCACAGAGGAAAAGATCCAGGAACAATGACTCCATTGAGGTGGTGTCTCTGCAGTCTGCATGCTCTGTAAGCAAGCCCTCACCCCGAGACTGAGGGAGAAGCATCCGCTGCAGTAATTCCAATGTAGGAAGCCCCACGGAAGTGCTGCTTTGGGGGTCTCCCGCTCTGTAAACTTGTCTTGCCCCTGAGACTGGGGGAGAAGCATCTGTGGGGTTAGTCCCCATACAAGAGCTCCATGGAGTTGGTTTCTTTGGGGTCTCTGGGCTCTGTTAGTGATCCCTTGCTGGAGGTGGATGGCAGTGCCTCCCCAAGGGTTATCCCGGCAGAGTGGGCCCCTCTGAAATGCTGCTTTGGGGTCTCAGCTCTGTAGGTAGGCCCACACCCCAAGGGACAAGCATCCTTGGGGGTGATCGTGACATAGCGGGTCCCACAGAAGGGCTGCTCTGGGGTCTCACACTCCTGGACAGGGACAAGGAGCTTCTAGAAGCGGCCACGGGGAAGTTGTCATCCAGGGTGGAATGAGACTTCTCCGTGGTGCAGTTGCTCTGGGTCCCCATGCTCTGTGAGTAAGCCCTCATCCTGATGCCAAGGGAGGAGCATCCGTGGAGTAATTCTGACACAGGGAGCCCCATCAAAGCGGCTGCTTTGGGGCCCCACATCCTTATATGTCACCCCTCCTTATGTCCTGTGACCCCCCCCCACCACCACCACCATAGACACATTTGCTCTCCGAGCTGGTGTGGGTGTAATGGTACTTTGGTCTGCCATCTTCGCTCTATTTGGGGTGAAGACGTGTGTTTGCATCTGCCCAGGGGAAAAGTTTTCCAAGCCAGCTGGGACTGGGACTCAGTTTACCGGTGAAAGCTTCGGGGTCCAGGAAGCCAGCGGGGTGATTGTCAGCTCAAAGCAGAAGGCTGGAAGAGCCCGGGAGGCAACTGGTATGAGCTTTGACAGCAAGTGCTTGAGAAACTTAAGTTCTGACACCTCAAGACGGGAGAATTAGAAGAACCGTGTGAACTCCGGGAAAGAAAGCAACACTTCACCCCTCCCCAACCAACTTTCATGTTCCACCGGGGCCCCTAACTGGATGGTGTCCACCCACCGGGAACTGTGCTCTCCTCCGGAGAAACCCTCACAGGCCCGACACCTGGCACAGCCCAATCAGCTGCCAGCAAATACATTTTTAAAAAATGTCCTTCCAGAACCCCACATGATCCCAGGGATGAGCGAAGCTTCTCTATAGTGTCGCTGAGGTGCCATGTCCCACGACGACAGTCTGTTGCTCACAAGGTCTAACACTGGGAGGTGCTGGGTAAGGAGACCCCTGTCAGTTCAGACTCCAGAATCCAGCCTCCCATCCAGAGACTTACCTAGGATATCAATTTTCTTAAAAAATAATATTTCCTGGGCGGGAGAGATGGCTTAGCAGTTAAGGCGCTTGCCTATGAAGCCTAAGGACCAATGTTCGATTCCCCGGTACCCATGTAAGCCAGATGCACAAGGTGGCACATGTCTCTGGAGTTGGTTTGCAGTAGCTAGAGGCCCTGGTGCGCCCATTCTGTCTCCTGCTCTCAAGTAAATAAATAAATAAAATATTTTTTTAAAAATAATATTTCCTAAAATAGGCCCATTGACAAAGCAGAAATCCAAAGGTGCATAGAGCATTTAAGGGGACAAAGCACACCCCCCAAGGCTCAGAGAACATTGCGGAAGGGGCCAACATGTGATTCGTTCATTCAGTAAAGTACATAATTAACTAAAAATATTAAAAATAAGCTGGGTATGGTGGCGCACGCCTTTAATCCCAGCACCTGGGAGGCAGGAGTAGGAGGATCATTGTGAGTTTGAGGTCAGCCTGAGACTACATAGTGAATTCCAGGTCAGCCTGGACTACCTCGAAAAACAAAAACAACAAAAAACAAACAAACAAAAAAGATTAGAGACTAAAATAGACCCGACTAGTAACATATAGGCATCAAGTTAAAATTAACCAATTGAGGCTGGAGGGATGGCTTAATGGTTAATGTGTTTGCATACAAAGCCAAAGGACCCAGGTTCTATTCCCTAAGACCCACATAAGCCAGATGCACAAGGTGGTGCATGCATTTGGAGTTCGTTTGCAGTTGCTAGAGGCCTTGGTTGCACATTCTCTCTCTCTTTCTGCCTTTCTCTCTCTCAAATAAGGAAAAATAATTTTTAAAAATTAACATAAAATTAACCAATCAAGATAAAACATCCCTCCTGTTTTCTATCTAGAATGGAACTCTCAGGGGTGGAGGTGACTTTCTCCTTTATAAAATATCCATCTTGGGCTGAAGAGATGGCTTAGCGGTTAAGCGCTTGCCTGTGAAGCCTAAGGACCCCGGTTCGAGGCTCGGTTCCCCAGGTCCCACGTTAGCCAGATGGACAAGGGGGCGCACGCGTCTGGAGTTCGTTTGCAGAGGCTGGAAGCCCTGGCGCGCCCATTCTCCCTCTCTTCCTCTATCTGTCTTTCTCTCTGTGTTTGTCGCTCTCAAATAAATAAATAAATTAATTAATTTAAAAAAATCCATCTTGTTTAATAATAAATATTGAATTTCTTCTAAAAAAAATCCCTCCATAAACTGGACATGGTGGTACATGCCTTTAATCCCAGCATTTGGGAGGCAGAGGTAGGAGGATCACCAATGAGTTCAAGGCCACCCTGAGACTACAGAGTAAATTCCAGGTCAGCCCAAGCTAGAGTGAGAGACCCTACCTTGAAACACCAAAAAAAAAGGGGGGGGGCGTGTGGGGAGAATGCGTGGGTGCCGTGTACACATCTTCAGTGATTTTCTTTCATAGGTGTAATTCAACTGAGAGTACTGAGCAAGTAGTCAAGAGCTCCCAGCATGCTGTGTTAAGACGAAGCCATTTTAGAAATACAATGTATCAATGTGCGTCTCTAGTTTCGTGAAGTGTTGGGAACCGGGCTGGGGAGACGGATCAGCGGAGAAAGTGTTTGCTTCTCAAGCATGGGTACTCAGGTTTGATTCTCAGACCCCATGAGAAAAAGCTAGATGACGTGACCGGCTTGTGTACCCCTGTGCTGCACTCGGGAGTGGAGACGGGAGGGAACCCCAGCAGCTGGAGGCAAAGAGAGCCTCAGCCACAGGCAAGGTAGAAAGTGACGAGCTTCTCCCCTGACACCCCACGCACCATGCGGAGAGCATGCCTGCACTCACGCAATTGTGAACAAGCACATACTTACATACTCACATTTTTTTAAATTTAAAAACAAATAAATTTTGGATGGGAATAGAACCTAGGATCTCATCATGCTTAGCAAGAATTCTGCCCCTGAGTCATATACACCCCCAGTCCTCTTTTGACTTGTTTCAGTCTGTGTGCAGATGTACGTGCCCTGTGTGCACTCGTGTGGAAGCAAAAAGAGAGTATCAGGTGCCCTCTTTTCTCACTTTTAATTTTTTTTTTTTTTTTGAGGTAGAGTCTCATTCTAGCCCAGGCTGACCTGAGATTCACTATATAGTCTCAGGCTGGCCTCGAACTCATGGCGATCCTCCTACCTCTGCCTCCCCAGTGCTAAGAGTAAAGGCATACGCCACCACACCAGGTTTTGTCTTATCTGTGTGCTTCTTTGAGATGGAGTCTCACTGAACCTGACTGACTGCCCAGCGAGGCCCAGCATTCTCCAGTCTCTGCTGGACTCACAGGACTGGGGTAACAGGCACGAATGGCCAAGCCCAGCCTTTTAATGGGGGTGCGGGAGAATCAAACTCACACTCCCTCAGTGCCTCGAGCTTTTTGCACAGGTGCTCTTATGGGCCGAGCCGTCTTCCCAGCCCTGCCCAACTCTGAAAAGGTGTTTCACTAAAGAAAAACATAAACAAGGAAATATTAGGGACATGCTAATAATTACAAAGTCTAGGCGATCGGGAAAGGGGGGGTGCATGGGACAGCTTGAACCTCTTCCGCTGAGCCCCCTCTTTCGACCACCAGAGCGCATTCTCCGTGGATTTTTCGAGGTAGGGCTGACTCTAACCTAGGCCCACCTGGAACTTCCTCTGTAGTCCCAGGCTGGCATCGAACTCACAGCGATCCTCCTACCTTTCACTTCAGCGCGTTCTTGTGAGCAGATAAATGCCCTGAACTAAGGTAACTCTCACAGAGCAGGGGCGTGGGCATTGGCTGGAGTCAAAGCTCATACAGGGTGGGAGAAGGAGGTCACATGTAGCCTGTTTATGGCCCATTTTCATTGGGGTCAGATGCTGTCTACCTCAGTGCAAAGTCCCCTTCCTTCAAAACACTCACTTCTTATCATGTTGAGAAGCCAGAAGTGTGAGGTTCTAATCTGTTTCTGGTAGACCCTGCTGTGGCCCAGACCCAATACAGGAGAGGATGACCTTTAAAAGGCTCTAGTAACTAGAGCCGGCATGGTGGCGCACACGCCTTGAATCCCAGCACTCAGGAGGCAGAGGTAGGAGGATCTCCTTGAGTTCATGGCCCTGAGACTACACAGGGAATTCCAGATCAGCCTGGGCTAGTGTGAGACCCTACTCAGAAAACAAAACAAAACAAAAGTCTCTAGTTAGTAAGCCACAGGAAGTGTAACTTGGTCACTGGTAAACAGGTTTAAATTTTCAAAAATATAATTATGCAGAAATCTTACTATTGGGTGTTAGATGTGAGAAAGCTGGAAACTTCTTCTTTTTTTTCCCTAACGTAAACCTAACAGACTGGCCTCCTCCTCCTCCTCTTCTTTTTAATGTGAGAGAGTGAGAGATAGAGAGAATTGGCTCGCCAGGGCCTCTAGCCACTGTGATTGAACTTCAGATACTCGCGCCACTTTGTGCGCATGTGCACCCTTGCATGCTTGAGTCACCTTGTGCGTCTGGCTTATGTGGAACCTGGAGAGTAGAAAATGGATCCTTAGGCTTCACAGGCAAGCACCTTAATTGGTAAGCCATCTCTCTAGCCTGGAAACTTTTTTCTTTGACTAAAATGCAAGAAAATACCTTTTGAAAAATCACTACCATTTACTGAATGCAGACTATGTGCAAAGAAGTGTTTTAACTTCGTGAGCTCATGAGCCACAGCCACACTGTGTATGAGAGTGGGAGGTTCTCACATGCTCAGTTTCCAAAGGAAGAAACTGAGGCACTCTGACTCTAAAACATATATTTTTGATTTGTTTTTTGGAGGATCAAACCCCATGGCTTTTGCAAGTGCTCTACAACTGAGCCCTAAACACATATAGTTTAATGTCTCTCTTTTTTTTTGTTATTTATTTTCAAGCAGAGAGGGGCAGGCAGAGAGAAATACAGAGAGACAATGGGTGCTCCATGGCCTCCAGCCACTGCAAACAGACTCCAGATGCATGTGCCACTGGGTTTACCTGGGTACTGGGGAATTGAACCCGGGTCCTTAGGCTTTGCAGACAAGTGCCTTAACTGCTGAGCCATCTCTCCAGCCCCAATGCCTGTCTTAGATTATATACTTGAATTACTTAATATCATAAAATGTAAAAATGAAAATAGCCCCATGTAGGGTAGTGACTATCTTAGAAGGCACCTTTATACCTTTGAGAGGTTCCGTTGCTACTAGTGACGTTAAATAAAAACCATAGGCTAGACTTCCGGTTAAGATGGCAGCGTAGGTACCACGCCAAAGCAGCCTGGGGGGGGAAAGACCAAAAAAAACTCAGCAAAATACACACTTTTACTAAAAAGTGAGGTGTATAGGAAGTTGAGGCGGCAGCGGAGAAGTGGAAGAGTTATAGAGCATCCAGAGCCTGCACAGGCGGAAACAGCGGCTCCGGGGCGGCTCGGCTACCCGCCGCAACCGCGGAGCGGCAGAAAACCGCCGGACTCTCGGCTCAAGCCGCAGGACAAGCCGGGTGCGGGATTTTCCCCTCACACCGCGCTCTCCGCAACTCGGGAAACGTGAGGGGAGAGCGGCAGCGAGCAACGGAGGGAGGAGCAGACCGCGAGGTAAAAGCACACGTGGAGAAGCGATACAACCAGAGCAGCCGCGGCTCCCTCCCCTCCCCCGCCGCCTGAACCCAGCTCCAGCGAACACAGCAGCGGCCCGGGACCCGGCCACGCCAACTTGGGCTGACGGCGGGACCCAAGCAGGAGCAGAATTCGGCAGCAACTTCAGCGGCTCCAGCACCGGTACCAGTGGCCCCAGCAGCAGCAGACCCAGGAGCAGCAGCGGTGGCAGATTCCGCAGCAGCGGCTTCGGGGTGAGCAGCAGCGGTGGACACGGCAACGGCAGCTTCAGCAGCGGTGGGGGCTCCGGGGGTGGCAGCTACAACAGCTGCAGAGGCGGCAGCAGCGGCTCAGTTTGCCCCGTAGGAAAAGCAAGTGCCCAGCTCCAGAAATCAGAACAGCAGCCCGACGACCCAGGCAGCAACTTGACTGAGACCACAATCACCCAAGGTAACTGGGATTGCACCAGGGAAGGGTCTCACTTGGTCACAAGCTGACTTGGATACCTCAACAGACCAGAAATCTAAACCTCTTTGTTGATAGAGGATCTGGTCATTATAATAACTACTCTTGCACACATACTCGGGGCTGTTTTTGATGGAATGGGTACAGTGTTTAGTTAAATTTTAGAATCTACCAGTATATTATTCCACTCAGCCTGCTTGAATACTCCTATAGCAGGGAAACTCAACCCCTAAGAACATCTTTGTAGATACTCTGAGAGTCTTAAGAGCCACACCTAATACCTTAAGGTCCTACCCTGAAAATATATTACATCAAATCAATTGATACAGCTAAGAATACACAGCTAGCTAGAAAATCCAAGCATTAACTTAATCCAAGATGCAAAAATATATACATTATAACACAAGAAACACTAAAAAGCAAGACGATATAAATCCACCTAAAAGTATTAATGCATCAGAAATGTCCTCCAGTGAGAAAGAGTTAGAGGAAATGCCTGAGAAAGAGTTCAAAAGAATAATTATAAATATGTTCAAAGAGGTCAAAGAACACATGAAAACAATCAAAGAAGAAATCAAAGAGGAAATCAAAGAGGAAATCAAAGGAATCAAAGAAGAGGCAGGACACCAATTTAATGAAATAAAGAAGGCAATACAAGACATAAATAGAGAAATAGAAATAATAAAGAAAAACCAGTCAGAATTACTAGCAATGAAGAACACAGTTAATGAAATAAAAAACTCTGTAGAAAATCTCACCAGTAGGATGGATGAGGGAGAGGACAGAATATCTAAGCTAGAAGATCAGGTGGCAGACCTAATGCAGTCCAACAAAGAGAAAGACAAACTTATAGAAAAGTATGAGTGGGAATTTCAAGATATTCGGGACACTATGAAAAGATCCAATATAAGAATTCAGGGCATAGTAGAAGGAGAAGAATTCCACTCCAGAGGCATAGTAGGCATCTTCAACAAAATCATAGAGGAAAATTTTCCCCAAATTGGGAAAGAGGTGCCAATACAGATACAGGAAGCCTTTAGAACCCCAGCCAGACAAAACCCAGAAAGAAACTCTCCTCGCCACATTATACTCAAACTTCCAAACACACAAACCAAAGAAAAAATATTGAAAGCAGTTAGAGAGAAAAATCAAGTTACCTACAAAAGCAAGCCCATCAGGATTACAGCAGATTATTCAACACAAACTTTTAAAGCCAGAAGGGCCTGGAGTGATATATTCCAAGTTCTGAAAGATAACAACTGTCAACCAAGGTTACTTTATCCTGCAAAGTTATCCATCCAAATAGATGGAGAAATAAAGACATTCCATGACAAAAGCAGGTTAAAGGAATATCTGAAGACAAAACCAGCTCTATAGAAAATACTTGATAGAATCCTCCATGCTGAACAAAAGGAAAAGCACACATATAAGGAACCTAGAAAAAACGAGCCATACTCAAATACCAGTTAACAGAAGAGAGCACAGGTAGAACAAGTAACACACACACACACACACACAAATGGCAAACACAAATACACACCTTTCAATAATATCTCTTAATATCAACGGTCTTAATGCCCCAACGAAAAGACATAGATTTGCAGACTGGGTTAAAAAGCAGGATCCTACAATTTGTTGTCTTCAAGAAACTCACCTTTCTACAAAGGATAGACATTATCTTAGGGTGAAAGGTTGGAAGACGGTGTTTCAAGCAAATGGGCCTAGAAAACAAGCAGGGGTTGCTATCCTAATATCAGACAGGGTGGACTTTAGTCCGAAGTTAGTCAAAAAAGATAAGGAAGGTCACTTTATATTGATTAAGGGCACACTACAACAGGAGGACATTACAATCCTAAACATATATGCACCTAACATGGGGGCTCCCAAATTCGTCAAACAAACACTATTAGAACTAAGGTCACAGATAACACCAAACACGGTGGTGGTGGGTGACTTTAACACCCCACTCTCATCAATTGACAGGTCATCCAGGGAAAGAATAAACAGAGAGGCATCTGGACTAAATGAGGTCATAGAA
This sequence comes from Jaculus jaculus, assembly GCF_020740685.1. NCBI lineage: Eukaryota > Metazoa > Chordata > Mammalia > Rodentia > Dipodidae > Jaculus > Jaculus jaculus. The sequence goes on along the minus strand of NC_059102.1, from coordinate 245,035,179 downwards.
GGAATGGACCTAACAGATATATACAGGACATTTCATCCAAAGGCTGCAGAATATACATTCTTTTCAGCAGCACATGGAACATTCTCTAAAATAGACCATATATTAGGACACAAAGCAAATCTTAACAAATTCAGGAAAATTGAAATAATTCCTTGCATTCTATCTGACCACAATGGAATTAAACTACAAATCAGTAGCAAGAAAGGCTATAGAGCATACACAAAATCATGGAAACTAAACAATACACTACTAAATGATGAGTGGGTCAATGAAGAAATCAAAAAGGAAATCAAAAAATTTATAGAGTCAAATGATAATGAGAACACAACATACCAAAATCTCTGGGACACAATGAAGGCAGTTCTAAGAGGTAAATTTATAGCCTTAAGTGCCTATATTAAGAAATTAGAAAGGTCGAAAGTAAACGACCTAATGCTTCGCCTTAAAGCCTTGGAAAAAGAAGAACAAGGCAAACCAAAAAGTAGTAGACGGGAAGAAATAATAAAGATTAGGGCAGAAATTAGTGAAATAGAAACAAAAAGAACAATCCAAAGAATTAATGAAACAAAGAGTTGGTTCTTTGAAAGGATAAACAAGATTGATAAACCCTTAGCAAATCTGACCAAAAGAAAGAGAGAAGAGACACAAATTAATAAAATCAGAGATGAACAAGGTAACATCACAACAGATTCCAGAGAAATACAAAAAATTATAGGGACATACTATAAAAGCATATACTCCACAAAGTATGAAAATCTGAAAGAAATGGATGATTTACTTGATCTATATGACCTACCTAAATTAAATCAAAATGAGATTAATCACTTAAATAGAGCTATAACAAACATGGAGATCCGAGCAGTTATCAATATTCTCCCAACTAAAAAAAGCCCAGGCCCGGATGGATTCACTGCTGAATTTTACCAGACTTTTAAGGAAGAGCTAACACCATTGCTTCTTAAGCTTTTCCAGGAAATAGAAAAAGAAGGAATCCTACCAAACTCCTTCTATGAGGCCAGCATCACCCTGATACCAAAACCAGGCAAAGATAGAACAAAAAAAGAAAATTACAGACCAATCTCCCTCATGAACATAGATGCAAAAATTCTCAACAAAATATTGGCAAACAGAATACAAGAGTATATCAAAAAGATCATTCACCCTGACCAAGTAGGCTTTATCCCAGAGATGCAGGGATGGTTCAACATACGCAAACCTATAAATGTAATACATTACATAAATGGGTTGAAGGACAAAAATCACATGATCATCTCATTAGATGCAGAGAAAGCATTTGACAAAATCCAACATCCCTTCATGATAAAAGTCCTACAGAGACTGGGAATAGAAGGAACATATCTCAATATAATAAAGGCTATTTATGACAAGCCTACAGCCAACATATTACTAAATGGGGAAAAACTGGAAGCTTTTCCACTAAAATCAGGAACAAGACAAGGGTGTCCACTGTCTCCACTTCTATTTAATATAGTTTTGGAAGTCTTAGCCATAGCAATAAGGCAAGAGACACACATAAAAGGGATACAAATTGGAAAGGAAGAAATCAAGTTATCATTATTTGCAGATGACATGATTCTATACATAAAGGACCCTAAAGACTCTACTAGCAAGCTGTTAGAGCTGATCAAAACCTACAGCAATGTAGCAGGATACAAAATAAATACACAGAAATCAGTAGCCTTCATATATGCTAACAACAAACACACAGAGGATGAAATCAGAGAATCACTCCCATTCACAATTGCATCAAAAAAAATAAAATACCTTGGAATAAACCTAAGGAAGTAAAGAATCTCTACAACGAGAACTTTAAGACACTCAAGCGAGAAATTGCAGAAGACACTAGAAAGTGGAGAAACATCCCTTGTTCCTGGCTTGGAAGAATCAATATCGTGAAAATGGCAATCTTACCTAAAGCAATCTACACATTTAATGCAATCCCTATCAAAATTCCAAAGGCTTTCTTCATGGAAATAGAAAAAACAATCCAAAAATTCATTTGGAATCATAAAAAACCTCGAATATCTAAAATAATACTGAGCAACAAAAAAGAGGCTGGTGGTATCACCATACCTGATTTTAACCTATACTACAGAGCCATAGTAACAAAAACAGCATGGTACTGGCACAAAAACAGACATGTAGATCAGTGGAACAGAATAGAGGACCCAGATGTAAGCCCAAGTAGCTATAGCCACCTGATATTCGATAAAAATGCCAAAAATACTCATTGGAGAAGAGACAGCCTCTTCAGCAAATGGTGTTTTGAAAACTGGATAAATATCTGCAGAAGGATGAAAATAGATTCTTCTCTCTCGCCATGCACAAGAATTAAGTCCAAATGGATTAAAGACCTTAACATCAGACCGGAAACTTTGAAACTGCTAGAGGAAAAAGTAGGGGAAACCCTTCAACATATTGGTCTTGGCAAAGACTTTCTGAATACAACCCCAATTGCTCAGGCAATAAAACCACAGATTAACCACTGGGACCTAATGAAATTACAAAGATTTTGCACCGCAAAGGACACAGTGAAAAAAGCAAAGAGGCAACCTACAGAATGGGAAAAAATCTTCGCCAGCTATATATCTGATAGAGGATTAATATCTAGGATATACAAAGAACTCAAAAAGTTAACTAATAAGGAATCAAACAAGCCAATCAAAAAATGGGCTATGGAGCTAAATAGAGAGTTCTCAAAGGAAGAAATACGAATGGCATATAAGCACCTAAAAAAATGTTCTACGTCACTAGTCATCAGGGAAATGCAGATTAAAACTACATTGAGATTCCATCTCACTCCTGTCAGATTGGCCACCATCATGAAAACAAATGATCATAAATGTTGGCGGGGATGTGGAAAAAAAGGAACCCTTCTGCACTGCTGGTGGGAATGCAATCTGGTCCAGCCATTGTGGAAATCAGTGTGGAGGTTCTTAAAACAGCTAAAGATTGATCTACCATATGACCCAGCTATAGCACTCCTAGGCATATATCCGAAGGACTCATCTCATTTCCTTAGAAGTACATGCTCAACCATGTTTATTGCTGCTCAATTTATAATAGCTGGGAAATGGAACCAGCCTAGATGTCCCTCAACAGATGAGTGGATAATGAAGATGTGGTACATTTATACAATGGAGTTCTACTCAGCGGTAAAGAAAAATGAAGTTATGAAATTTGCAGAAAAATGGATGGACCTGGAAAGTATTATACTAAGTCAGGTAACCCAGGCCCAGAAAGCCAAGCGCCACATGTTCTCCCTCATATGGGGATCCTAGCTACAGATGACTGGGCTTCTGTGTGAGAATGAAAATACTTAGTAGCAGAGGCCAGTAAGTTGAAAAGGAGACATAAAGGGTGGAGAAAGGAAGGGAGGAGGATACTTAATAGGTTGATATTGTATATATGTAATTACAATGATTGTAATGGGGAGGTAATATGATTGAGAATGGAATTTCAAACGGGAAAGTGTGGTGGTGGGGAGGGAGGGAATTACCATGGGATATATTTTATAATCATGGAAAATGTTAATAAAAATTTAAAAAAAAATAAATAAAAATAAAAATAAACAAACAAACAAACAAAAAAAACCATAGGCTATTGGGCGGATTGAACACTAGACTAACAGACCAACCCAAGTGAAGTTACTGTAAAGTTCAGCATCAACAAATCAGAACAGATGTTCATGGGACATGAGACATTAGGAAGTAGAGTCACTAGCCAAATCCTCAGATAGGGTGGTTGTAGCTGCCATGGTAAGAAAGTTCTATTGTTTTCCCTTACTGGGGAAGGAATCGAAGTAACCCTGTTTGCGTTCTTCAGGTGTTCTCTGCTGTCAACCCCTCTCTTTTTTTTTTTTTGCTCTATTTATCACAGTAGATTCTTTCCCATTTGTGAACCACAAATGAAGAGCTCTCTAGGTCCTTGACTAAATGTGCAGTAGTGTGTCTCTTGGAAGTGGCTAGTAAAATCTCATCCCTGGGTAGCCCCACTTCCCTTGCCAGGGGCTGACTAGTCTACAGCCAGCCGTCCTGCAAGGGCCTGGGGTTCTAGAGTCAGTTCCCTAAGGCCGGAGCATGAACGCTCTACCACATCTCACTGCCTGGAAGGAACAGGCAGGCCAGGCCAAGACGCTCCCTACTGCCACCGTTCTTCAGGCAGGTGTTGGCTGTCCGGTGGGCAGTGGAGGGCTGGGAGCAGAGTGCCCTGCGGGCCTGGCTGTCCTGTCTGCCTGGATTCAGCCCCAGGATAATGTCTAGCTCCCTGCTCCTAAAATTCCAAATGCTCTTTGGGGATCCATAAAAAACAGAATGGCAAGAGCCATCAGGGCTTGCTGGCAGGGTGACAGCCACAGTGAGAACGGGGGCAGGTCCAGGCTGGAATAGAGAATTCAGGCCTTGCTCTGTGCAACCCGCCCCTCCCCCCCCATCTCCAGTCACCTCCGCCCTCAGGGTTGTTCTTCCAGACGTAAAGAAGACCATTGATCCAGATCAACTGCCACCAGGACTTGTGGCAGTTGTCACTCCCTGCTGGTCTCTCCTGGGAGAATGAGCTATACCTGGTGCTTGCATAAGGAGGGGTGGAAGAAAGGGAGCATGTTAGTGACCATTAATCCCCTGAGTCCCAGGACCCCTGCCTGGGATCCCTGAAGTTCTATAGGAGCTCAGGGACCAAGATGAAGGAGCTGAGAAGGGAGAGAAAGAAACATAAAAAAAAATTAATATTCCTTTTATTTACTTATTTGAAAGAGAGAGAGGGAAAAAAAGTAAATGAATGAATGAATGAATGAATGAATGAGTATGCCAGGGCTTCCAGCCGCTGCAAACAAACTCCAGACACATGCATCACCTTGTACATCTGACTTATGTGGGTACAGGGGAATTGAACCTGGTCCTTAGGCTTCCCAGGCAAGTGCCTTAACTACTAAGCCATCTCTCCAGCCCAAAACAGAAAATTCGAAGGAAAAATGAAGAGAAGAAAGAGGAGAGTGTGAGGGAGGACCCTAAGACTCCAGAGTGGACTTGGAAACATCTAGAATGCAGCCTAGGACTGGAGCAGCCTCCTTTCGCATCTCATGCAAGTTTTGGGTCTGAACCCAGCAGTGCCTCTAAGCAGCTTTCAGGCTCAGTGTCCGGGCCCCCAGTTTAAGGGGTTCTATTCTCTTGTGGCAGCCAAGTGAGGTTCCCTGGCTTGACCGTCTAAGTCAGTTGCATGCATTTCATGGAGTCACTCACCTGCCACCAGCCCAGACTGGCCATTGAAAGGTCTTGGTCACAGAGGCAGAGCTGCCCTGACCCCGGCTGCAGGATGCAGGCAGCAGAGGAAGCAGGCCTCAAGCCAGTCATTCTGGGGTTCGAGGCAGCTTCTCATCAGGGCATTGACAGCATGCTGCCTGGGTGGCTAAGTATGGTGTTCCTCTCCTCACCAGGCCCTGGAGCCAGGGGAGAGGACAGAGGTGGACCTCTTCTCTTACCAGGGCTGAGGATGGAAGAGTAGGCCGAGGATAGCTCCTTCAGGGCAGGATGGGCAGCTATGGTGAGTCACTCCGGTCTGTGTCAAGGGAGCCCTTATAGCCCAAACAGCAGCTGCCCAGCTGCCCGGAAGCTTTCAGAAGCTAAGTAATGAGATGCCCCCTGCTCCCTTCTTCTGCATGGGCCCAGAAACCAAAGCCTTCATCACTCTTCTTCCTCTTCCTGGAAATCCAACCTGAGCGACTCTGAAAAAGTCACTATTATTAATTGAATGCTTACTATGTGCCAACCATGGTAATAAGTGTTTTGTCTGCATGAACTCGTTATCCTCAGCACAACCACACTGCACTCTTTCCTCACGGTAGCCCGGGTGAGATGGGACTTAGCAGTGGTTCCCAAACTGCCCCTCCTGACCTGTCCTGAGCTCCTGGGCTGAGCCAGTCCCAGCTGGTGACAGCTTGGGTCTCCAAAACACCTGCTTCTGCCCCACCTGCTCTGCTACACACACACACACACACACACACACAGAGAGAGAGAGAGAGAGAGAGAGACAGACAGACAGACATACATACAGACAGACAGACAGAGAGAGAGAGAGAGAGATAGAAAGACAGAGAGAGAGAGAGAGAGAGAGAGAGAGAGAGGAATAGCAACACAAACTTCAGCGTAAGGGATGTGCACACAGTATATTCGACTCCTTGGAATGTTTAGCAAAATGATAAGACATGTCCAAATCAACTTTTTCATCAAAACTGGATTTCCAGATGATTCGTTTTAAATGGAAGCATCTTCTTGGGACATTTCCAGTGGCGGCTTCCTTAAGACAGAACCTGTTTTCTAATTTGCAGTAGTACGCACCGTATCCTTTCCTCTTCCCCGGTCCCCTCAAACCAAGCTGGGTTTGAGTTGCAGTGCTATAAACAAAACATGATGATGCTTGACTGTTAGCTTGCTTTTGTGTGTGTGGGGCACATATGTGCATGTGAATGCACGTGTGTAGCCCAGAGGTGCATATTCAGTATCTTTGTCTAGTGCTCTTCACCTTATTATTTTTTTCTGAGGTAAGTCTCACTCTAGCCCAGGCTGACCTAGAATTCACTATGTAGTCCCAGGATGGCCTAGTACTCATGGCGATCGTCCTACCTCTGCCTCTGGAATGCTAGGACTAAAAGCGTGCACCATCATGCCCGGCCATCTTATTTTTTTAAAATATGTTTTATTTATTTGAAAGAGAGAGAATGGGCACACCAGGGACTCCAGCCACTGCAAACAAACTCCAGATGCATGCGCCCCCTTGAGCATCTGGCTTAGGTAGGTCCTGGAGAATTGAACCAGGATCCTTTGGCTTTGCAGGCAAATGCCTTAACCGCTAAGCCATCTCTCCAGCCTCCACCTTTTTTTTTTTTTTTTTTTTTTTGGTTTTTCAAGGTAGGGTCTCACTCTAGCCCAGGCTGACCTGGAACTCACTATGGAGTCTCAGGGTGACCTCAAACTCCTGGCGACGATCCTCCTACCTCTGCCTCCCAAGTGCTGGGATTAAAGGTGTGCGCCACCACGCCCGGCTCCACCTTATTTTTTTGAGACAGGTTCTTTCACTAAACGTGGAGTTCATTGATTCAGCTAGATAAACTGGCCAACAGACCTGGGGATCCTCTTATCTCTGCCTCCCCCTCTCTGGGATTACAGGTATGTGCCACCATGCTCAGCATTTTACGAGTATGCTAGGGATCCAAACTTGGGTTATAGCGCAGCAAGTACTTGGCTCCCTGTACCACCTTCCCAGCCCCAATGTATCAACTTTCTTATGTCTGGCATGATTTATTCTTATCTGTTCACTCCCTCTGGCATTTGAATTTTTTCAGCGGGCGTAGGACTACAGGAACAGAATCATCTTCAAGTTCTCCATTACTTACTTACTAGTGTGTGGCTCTGGACCTTGGATTCCTCATCTGCAGGTGATGATGGCAGTGCTACACATGTGACCCTATAAACTCAGCCTTGCCTGGTCTTCAGCTACTGTAACCAGATATCTGACACTAGGTAATTCATAATGAACAGAGTTGTTTCTTGTAGCCGGAGAGGCTGGGAAGTCCAAGAGTGGCAACCAGCAAGGGACTTCTTCCTTCCACCACAGCATGACAGCGAGACAGAGCAAGCAGGCTACGTGGGGGTCTCTTACTCTTCTAAAACCACCAATACTGTCTTAAGGACCCTCTCCTCATGCTCTCATCCAAGTACCACCCAGAGATCTCACCTCCAAATCCATGGGTGTTAACTTTGCAACACATGAACTTTTGGGAACACACTCAAACTATAGCACATATTAATTGATTTGGGCTCCAACCTGTTGGATGGAAAAAAAATGAAAAAAAAAAAAAGCTTTTTAAGTATTTTTTTTAGATAGGGTTTCACTCTAGCCCAGGTTGAACTGGAATTCACTATGTAGAGTCTCTCAAGCTGGCCTTCATCCTCCTCCTTCAGCCTCATGAGTGCTGGGATTAAAGGCATGTGCCATTACACTGGTTGTCCCAAAAGCAGTTTTTATTTCTTTACTTGAGAGCATGCGAGAAAGGCAGATAGAAAGAGAGAGAGAGAGAGAATGGGCACACCAGGGCCTCTAGCCACTGCAAATAAACTCTAGATTCATGTGCCACCTTGTGTTTCTGGCTTACACAGCTACTGGGGAACTGCACCTAGGTCCTTAGGCTTTGCAGGCAAGTGTCTTAACTGTTAAGCCATCTCTGCAGCACAAATATGCATTTCTGAAGGCTTAAAGGAGCCAGAAAGTAGAGGAGGGCCCCTAATCTTAGTTGCTATAGCTTGCTCTTGCTGGGGTCTCTTATAGTACAGACTGGGGGGTTCCTACTTCCTAGACATGTGGGACATCAGAATCAGGACATCTGGGCCCTAACTCCCATCCCTGCTGAGTTCCTGGAACCTTCCACGGGTACTGCCATGATGTGTGCTCAGGAGACCTACCATTTTATTTCCTGATCTGTTTCACCACGATGGTGGCCCTCTAAGACCCCTATCTCTGACTCTGCCTATCAGGGAAGCTAAGTGGGCTCAGGGTTGGCACTTTCAGGAAGTTCTGCTTCCCATCCACAGAAAAAGCAAGGTTCACTAGCAGTGCATGGGGTGGGGGCCCACAGACCAGGATTTCATAAAATCACTCCTATATCCCATGAGTAGTAATAACAGTACTTTCAATGTATTTCACCTTCTACTAGGCCTTTAAACTTCCCAGAATGTTCTCCCTTGGTTCTTATTTTTAAACATGAGGTATTTCTTAGATTGTCTAAGTAATGCTTCCCTGTCCCTCTTCAGATCTAGGCTGGCTCACCCCTCCTTAAGCTACCTAGTGGTCCCCCACTCCCGAGAGGTCACCATACTGATGTCAAACTTCATGCAGACACCTGATCGGCGTTGCACACTACAGCCCAGAACTCCTGAACTCAAGGAATCCTCCTGCCTCAGCCTCCCACAGCTGGGACTACGGGTGCCACGTGCCCCGGTGCCCAGCTCCCAATCCCTTTTCTCCAACCTTCCTTGGGCTTTAGAACTCCAACCAGACTGCTTGCTGGACATTTGCCTTAATATCTAAAGTGAGTACAGTTTATACTGAACTCTCGAGCCAGAAATATGGGCATCTCTAGCTCTTCGTCTTCCTCACTGCCCAGCCAGCCAATCCATCACAGATCAAGGCCAAGTCAGTCTCCTGCACAGGTTTTGACTCACCCATATCCATTCCCAATGCCAAATCTGGGCTCAGGCCTCAGGGGTTCCACCTCCCCAAAGCTTCTCTGTCACCAACTTCTCCTAGGGACTGCCACTTCTATTCAAAATCACTTCCTCAGTTGGGCGTGGTGACACACACCTTTAATCCCAGCAATCCGGAGGCAGAGGTAGGAGGATTGCTGTAAATTCGAGGCCACCCTGAGAATACATAGTGAATTCCAGGTCAGCCTGGGCCAGAGTGAGACCCTACCTCGAAAAACAAAAACAAAAACAAAACAAAAAATCACCTTCTCAAGGTGGGTCTGTGCACATCATCTTCAAAAAAGCAAAGGTGAATTTTGTATCAGCCTGACGAGGCAATAGTTCCTGGATTATCGGTCAAACATTACTCTGGGTGTCTGTGGTGAGGATATTTTCTTTTCTTTTCTTTGGTTTTTTGAGGTAGGGTCTCACTCTAGCTCAGGCTGACCTGAAATTCACTCTGTAATCTCAGGGTGGCCTTGAACTCACAACGATCCTCCTACCTCTGCCTCTCGAGTGCTGGGATTAAAGGCGTGTGCCACCATGCCCAGCTTTTTCTTTTCTTTTTGTAGATGAGATGAACATTTACGTCAGCGGACCAGGAGTAAAGCAAACTCCCTCTATGTGTTGGTGGGCCTTGTTCAATCAGCAGAAGGCTGCCTAGAAACTTCTGCTGCAGCCCTCCCAGGTCTCTGAGGAGCATGCTTTGTGGGGTCTGTACCTGCCAGCTTCCATAATCTCATGCCCCCTTCCTATCCCACTGGTTCTGTTTCTCTGGAGAACTCTAACTAGTACAAATGGCTTCCCTTCAACGTCACACAAAATACCTTCAGTCCTTAGCTACCCCACAGAGCCCTTCGTTTGATTCAGCTCACATACATATTAGAAATAGTCACCAGTCCTTAGCAAGCTGGGTGGAACCTGGGTGCTCCTTCTCTGAGTGTGACGGACCACCTGCACATCCACTCAGAGCTGCCCTGCTCCCTGCTTGGCTCTTGGCTGCCTCTTAGTCACATCCCTCCTTCATCCTGTCTCCCAGTCGCTCCTCCTCACCCCACACCCTAAATTTCTCACAGGTTCTGGGACGTGCTGTTCTTCTTTGCCAAGATATTATTTGTATATATTCTCAGTGTTGTTTCAAGCTGCTCCTTAAATTAAGGCAGTCTGGGGGTAACAGGACCCCCAAAAGTAAAAGTGAGGAATGTCCTTGACCCTAAAGGGGGAAAATCTGACTCTTACTTATATCTTTTTCCCTAAAGGAGTTCTCACAGCCTCCACTTTGCTAGAAGCTAGGAACATAAGGGGGAATCTCATTTTTCCTTCTTTTTGTTTTTCCCCAGAAGAAAAAAAATTAAGAGATGAGATTACTCCCTTTTCTGAAAACCTGGTGGCACCAGGACACCTGAGATGACTGGACTGACCAGCTAGCCTTCATCCAGTAAACTCCCATGAAAGACCCCAATTGGGTCTCCAGGTGCTTTCCCACTTCCAGGGACCCCTTCTGCCTTATTTTCTTCTCTTAAGCTCTATAATAAAATCTTTCTAAAATTCATTCTCTGTCTGTAGATTTCATTTGTCAAAATTCATAAGACAAGGGCTGCAGAGATGACTTAGTGGTTAAGGTGTTTGCCTGCGAAGCCTAAGCTCCAGTGAAGGAGCTTGAACATGGAACCGTAAACAGTGTGGGAACTGAGACATGGCTCCACACTGTCACCCTCAGTAGCCTGAAGCATTCCCCTAGATTTTTAGGGACCAAACCCAGGATTCATGGCTTCAACACAGAAGAGTTTCAGGACAAGCAGGGGTGAAGCAGAGTTGGAAAATTTTTAAAAGTTATTTATTTTGAGAGAGAGAAAGAGGCAGATATAGAAAGAGTGGGTATGTCAGAGCCTCCAGCCACTGCAAACAAACTACAGACTCATGTGTCACCTTGTGCATCTGGCTCACATGGGTACTGGGTAACTGAATCTTGGTTTTTTGGCTTTGGCAGCCAGGCTCCTTAACCTCTAAGCCATTTCTCCAGCCTAGAAAATTTGAAAAGATATTTTAATAAGCATAAGATTTAAGAGAGGGCTGGCGAGATGGCTTAGCAGTTAAGTGCTTGCCTGTGAAGCCTAAGGACCCCAGTTTGAGGATCGATTCCCCAGGTCCCACGTTAGCCAGATGCACAAGGGGGTGCACGCGTCTGGAGTTCGTTTGCAGAGGCTGGAAGCCCTGGCGTGCCCATTCTCTCTCTCTCCCTCTATCTGTCTTTCTCTCTGTGTGTCTGTCTCTCTCAAATAAATAAATTAAAAAAAAATTTAAAAAAAAAGATTTAAGAGAAAGGTACTCAGAAAGAGAATAAAAGATGGATGTGGTGTTCCCTTCAGCAGCATATATACTAAAATTGAAACCACACAGAGATTACATGGCCCCTGCATGAGGATGACACACAAATTCATGAAGTGTTCCACATTAAAAAAAAAAAAAAGGACTTCTGGTTAAGATGGCGGTGTAGGTACCACCAAAGCAGCCTAGGGGGGAAAAAGACCAAAAAAAAAAAAAAAAACTCAGCAAAATACACACTTTTACTAAAAAGTGAGGTGTATAGGAAATTGAAATGGCAGCAGAGAAGTAGGAGAGATCCAGAGCATCCAGAGCCCACAAAGGCCGGCAAAAGCGGCCCCAGCAGGTCTGCCAACCTTGGTGGTGGCAGCGCACCAGAAAGCTGCCAGGCTTGGCTTGAGCCGCAGGAAAAGCCAGGTGCAGGGAGTTTCCACTCACACCGCGCTCTCCGCAACTCAGGAAACGTGAAGGGAGAGCGGCAGTGAGCAATGGAGGAGCAGATCACAAGGTAGAAGAACACGTGGACCAGCGAGAGAACTAGAGCAGCATTGGCTCCCTCCCCTCCCCCACCGCCTGTGCCCAGCTCCAGCGAACAGAGCAGTGGTCCCGGGACCTGGCCACCTCAACTTGAACCGACAGCAGGACCCAAGCAGGAGCATGGTCCAGCAGCAACATCAGTGGCTCCGGCACAGGCAACAGCGGCCCCAGCAGTGGAGGATCCAGTAGTGGCAGCTTCAGCGGCAGCAGTGGCAGATCCAGCAGCAGCAGCTTCAGTGGCAGCAGCGGTGGCTCCAGCAGCGGCAGCTTCAGAGGCAGCAGTGGCAGCTACAGCAGCAGCGGCAGTGGAGGCAGCAGCGGTGGATCCAGCAGCAGCAGCAATGGACCCAGCAGCGGCAGCTTCAGCAGCAGCAGCAGCTTCAGCAGCAACAGTAGCGGTTCCAGCAGCGGGGGTGCTGATCTGCAGGGCCCCAGTTGCCAGGCTCGGTTTGCCCCGCAGGAAAAGCCAGTGCCCAGCTCCAGAAATCAAAACAGCAGCCCAACAACCCAGCCAGAAACTTGATTGAGACCAAAATTCATCCAAAAAGGTAACGGGGATTGCACCAGGGAAGGGTCTCACTTGGTCACAAGTTGACTTGGATCCCTCAACAGACCAGAAATCTTAACCTCTTTGTTGATAGAGGATCTGGTTGTTAGAATAACTACTCTTACATAAATACTTGGTGCTATTCTTGGTTGAATGTGTACAGGGTTTAGTTAAATTTTAGAATCTACCTGTATTTTATTCCACTCAGCCTACTTGAATACTTCCATAGCAGGGAAACTCAACCCCTAGGAACACCTTTGTAGATACTCTGAGAGTCTTAAGAGCCACACCTAACACCTTAAGCTCCTGCCCTGAAGATATATAACATCAAATCAATTGATATAGCTAAAAATACCCAGCTAGCTAGAAAATCTAAGCATTAACTTAATCCAAGATGCAAATATATATACATTATAACACAAGAAACACTAAAAAGTGAGACAATATAAATCCACCTAAAAGTATTAATGCATCAGAAATGACCTCCAGTGAGAATGAGTTAGAGGAAATGCCTGAGAAAGGTTTCAAAAGAATGATTGTAAATATGTTCAAAGAAGTCAAAGAACAAATCAAAGGAATCAAAGAAGAAATCAAAGAGGAAATCAAAGAAGATGCAGGATACCAATTTAATGAAATAAAGAAGGCAATACAAGACATAAATAAGCAAATAGAAACAATAAAGAAAAACTAGTCAGAATTACTAGCAATGAAGAACACAGTTAATGAAATAAAAAACTCTCACCAGTAGAATGGATGAAGGAGAGGACAGAATATCTAAGCTAGAAGACCAGGTGGCAGATTTAATACAGGCCAACAAAGAGAAAGACAAACTTACAGAAGAGTATGAGTGGGAATTCCAAGATATCCGGGACACTATGAAAAGATCAAATATAAGAATTCAGGGCATAGTAGAAGGAGAAGAATTCCACTCCAAAGGCATAGTAGGCATCTTCAACAAAATCATAGAAGAAAACTTCCCCCAAATTGGGAAAGAGGTGCTAATGCAGATACAGGAAGCCTTTAGAACCCCAGCCAGACAAAATCTGGAAAGAACCTGTCCTCGCCATATTATAATTAAACTACCAAACACACAAACCAAAGAAAAAATATTGAAAGCAGTTAGAGAGAAAAATCAAGTTACCTACAAAGGCAAGCCCATCAGGATTACAGCAGATTACTCAACACAAACTTTAAAAGCCAGAAGGCCTTGGAGTGATGTATTCCAAGTTCTGAAAGATAACAACTGTCAACCAAGGCTACTTTATCCTGCAAAGCTATCCATTCAAATAGACGGAGAAATAAGGACATTCCATGACAAAAGCATGTTAAAGGAGTATTTGAAGACAAAACCAGCTCTACAGAAAATACTTGATAGAATCTTCCATGCTGAAGAAAAGGAAAAACACACATATAAGGAACCTGCAAAAAACAAGCAATACTCAAATACTAGTTAACACAAGAGAGCAAAGGTAGAACTGGAACCACAAAAAAGAAAAAAATGCACACCTTTCAATAATATCTCTTAATATCAATGGCCTCAATGCCCCAACCAAAAGACATAGGTTTGCAGGCTGGGTTAAAAAACAGGATCCTACAATTTGTTGTCTCTAAGAAACTCACCTTTCTACAAAGGATAGACATTATCTTAGGGTGAAAGGTTGGAAAACAGTGTTTCAAGCAAATGGGCCTAGAAAACAAGCAGGGGATGCTATCCTAATATCTGACAAGGTAGATTTCAGTCCAACGTTAGTCAAAAAAGATAAGGACGGTCACTTTATATTGATTAAGGGCACACTCCAACAGGAGGACATTACAATCCTAAACATATATGCACCTAACATGGGGGCTCCCAAATTCATCAAACAAACACTATTAGAACTAAGGTCACAGATAACACCAAACACAGTGGTGGTGGGTGACTTTAACACCCCACTCTCATCAATTGACAAGTCATTCCAGGAAAAAATAAACAGAGAGGCATCTGGACTAAATGAGGTCATAGAAGGAATGGACCTAACAGATATATACAGGACATTTCATCTAAATTCTGCAGAATATATGTTCTTTTCAGCAACACATGGAACATTCTCTAAAATAGACCATATATTAGGACACAAAGCAATCTTAACAAATACAGGAAAATTGAAACATTTCCTTGCATTCTATCTGACCACAATGGAATTAAACTACAAATCAGTAGCAAGAAAGGCTATAGAGCATACACAAAATCATGGAAACTAAACAATACACTACTAAATGATGAATGGGTCAATGAAGAAATCAAGAAGGAAGTCAAAAAATGTATAGAGTCAAACGATAATGAGAACACAACATATCAAAACCTCTGGGACACAATAAAGGCAGTTCTAAGGGGTAAATTTATAGCCTTAAGTGCCTATATTAAGAAATTAGAGGGCTAGAGAGATAGCTTAGCAGTTAAGCGCTTGCCTGTGAGGCCTAAGGACCCCGGTTCAAGCTTGATTCCCCAGGACCCACGTTAGCCAGATGCACAAGGGGCCGCACACGTCTGGAGTTCGTTTGCAGTGGCTGGAGGCCCTGGCGTGCCCGTACTCTCTCTCTCTCTATCTGCCTCTTTCTTTCTGTCTGTTGCTCTCAAATAAATAAATAAGATAAAATAAAAAAAGAAATTAGAAAGGTCGCAAGTAAACAACCTAATGTTTCACTTTAAAGCCTTGGAAAAAGAAGAACAAGGCAAACCAAAAATCAGTAGACGGGAAGAAATAATAAAGGTTAGGGCAGAAATTAATGAAATAAAAACAAAGAAAACAATCCAAAGAATTAATGAAACAAAGAGTTGCTTCTTTGAAAGGATAAACAAGATTGATAAACCCTTAGCAAATCTGACCAAAAGAAAAAGAGAAGAGACACAAATTAATAAAATCAGAGATGAAAAAAGGTAACATCACAACAGATTCCAGAGAAATTAAAAAAAAAATCATAGGGGCATACTATAAAAGCATATACTCCACAAAGTATGAAAATCTGAAAGAAATGGATGATTTCCTTGATTTATATGACCTACCTAAATTAAATCAAGATGAGATTAATCACTGAAATAGACCTATAACAAGCATGGAGATCCTAACAGTTATCAATAATCTCCCAACTAAAAAAAGCCCAGGCCCAGATGGATTCACTGCTGAATTTTACCAGACCTTCAAGGAAGAGCTAACACCATTGCTTCTTAAGCTTTTCCAGGAAATAGAAAAAAAAGGAATTCTACCAAACTCCTATGAATCCAGCATTACCCTGATACCAAAACCAGACAAAGACAGAGCATAAAAAGAAAATTACAGACCACTCTCCCTAATGAACATAGATGCAAAAATTCTCAACAAAATATTGGCAAACAGAATACAAGAATACATCAAAAAAGATCATTCACTCTGACCAAGTAGGCTTTATCCCAGAGATGCAGGGATGGTTCAATATATGCAAATCTATAAATGCAATACATTATATAAATGGGTTGAAGGACAAAAATCACATGATCATCTCAATGGACGCAGAGAAAGCATTTGACAAAATCCAACATCCCTTCATGATAAAAGTCTTACAGAGACTGGGAATAGAAGGAACATATCTCAATATAATAAAAGCTATTTATGACAAGCCTACAGCCAACATATTACTAAATGGGGAAAAACTGGAAGCTTTTCCACTAAAATCAGGAACAAGACAAGGGTGTCCACTGTCCCCACTTTTATTTAATATAGTTTTGGAAGTCTTAGCCATAGCAATAAGGCAAGAGACATACATAAAAGAGATACAAATTGGAAAGGAAGAGATCAAGTTATCATTATTTGCAGATGACATGATTCTATACATAAAGGACCCTAAAAAGTCTTCTAGCAAACTGTTAGAGCTGACAAAAACCTACAGCCATATAGCAGGATACAAAATAAATACACAGAAATCAGTAGCCTTCATATATGCTAACAACAAACACACAAAGGATGAAATCAGAGAATCACTCCCATTCACAATTGCATCAAAAAAAATAAAGTACCTTGGAATAAACCTAACCAAGGAAGTAAAGAATCTCTACAACGAGAACTTTAAAACACTCAAGTGATAATTTGCAGAAGACACTAGAAAGTGGAGAAACATCCCTTGTTCCTGGATTGGAAGAATCAATATTGTGAAAATGGCAATCTTACCAAAAGCAATTTACACAAAAGGCATTCTTTACGGAAATAGAAAAAACAATCCAAAAATTCATTTGGAATCACAAAAAACCTCGAATATCTAAAATAATACTGAGCAACAAAAATAAGGCTGGTAGTATCACTATACCTGATTTTAACCTATACTACAGAGCCATAGTAACAAAAACAGTGTGGTACTGGCACAAAAACAGACATGTATATCAATGGAACAGAATAGAGGATCCAGATGTAAGTCTAGGTAGCTATAGCCACCTGATATTCAATAAAAATGCCAAAAATACTTATTGGAGAAAAGACAGCCTCTTCAGCAAATGGTGTTGGGAAAACTGGATATATATTTGTAGAAGGATTAAAATAGATTCTTCTCTCTCTCCATGCACAAGAATTAAGTCCAAATGGATTAAAGAACTTAACATCTGACCTGAAACTCTGAAACTGCTAGAGGAAAAAGTAGGGGAAACCTTTCAACATATTGGTCTTGGCTAAGACTTTCTGAATACAACCCCAATTCCTCAGAAAATGAAACCACAGATTAATCACTGGGACCTAATGAAATTACAAAGATTTTGTACTGCAAAGGACACTGTGAATAAAGCAAAGAGGCAACCTACAGAATGGGAAAAAATCTATGCCAGCTATATATCTGATAGAGGATTAATATCTAGGATATACAAAGAACTCAAAAAGTTAACTAATAAGGAATCAAACAAGCCAATCAAAAAATGGGCTTTCGAGCTAAATAGAGGGCTCTCAAAGGAAGAAATACAAATGGCATATAAGCATCTAAAACAATGTTCTATGTCACTAGTCATCAGGGAAATGCAGATTAAAACTACATTGAGATTCCATCTCACTCCTGTCAGATTGGCTACCATCATGAAAACAAATGATCATAAATGTTGGCGGGGATGTGGAAAAAGAGGAACCCTTCTACACTGCTGGTGGGAATGCAATCTGGTCCAGCCATTGTGGAAATCAATGTGGAGGTTCCTAAAACAGCTAAAGATTGATCTACCATATGACCCAGCTATAGCACTCCTAGGCATATATCCTAAGGACTCATCTCATTTCCTTAGAAGTATGTGCTCAACCATGTTTATTGCTGCTCAATTTATAATAGCTGGGAAATGGAACCAGCCTAGATTTCCCTCTACTGATGAGTGGATAATGAAGATGTGGCACATTTATACAATGGAGTTCTATTCAGTGATAAAGAAAAATGAAGCTATGAAATTTGCAGAAAAATGGATGGATCTGGAAAGGATTATACTAAGTGAGGTAACCCAGGCCCCGAAAGCCAAGCACCACATGTTCTCCCTCATATGGGGATCCTAGCTACAGATGATTGGACTTCTGCGTGAGAAGGAAAATACTTAGTAGCAGAGGCCAGAAAGTTTAAAAGGAGATATAAAGGGAAGAGAAAGGAAGCGAGGAGAGTACTTAATAGGTTGGTATTATATATATGTAAGTACAATGATTGAGATGGGGAAGTAATATGATGGAGAATGGAATTTCAAAGTGGGCGGGGGGGGGGAGGGAGGGTATTACCATGGGATATTTTTATAATCATGGAAAATGTTAATAAAAATTGTGAAAAGAAAAAAAAAAGATGAGCCGGGCATGGTGGCACATGCCTTTAATCCCAGCACTTGGATGGCAGAGGTAGGAGGATCACTGTTGAGTTCAAGACCACCTTGAGACAACATAGTGAATTCTAGGTGAGCCTGGGCCAGAGAGAGACCCTACCTCAGGGAAAAAAAAAAAAAAAATGAATGTGGACTAGAATTGCAATTAGCATTAGCCACTTTAGAGACACTTTTTTTTAGTTTTTTAAAATAATTATCTTTTACCATTGAACAATTTTAAGGCTTAACTAAAAAATATTTATGACATCTTTTAAATATATTATTTTTAAATAATATAAATATTGAGAGAGAGGGAGCGAGTGAGAGAGAGAGAGAGAGAGAGAGAGAGAGAGGGAGAGGGAGAGAGTATGGTCACACCAGGGCCTCCAGCCACTGCAAACTAACTCCAGATGCGTGAGCCACCTTGTGCATCTGACTTATGTGGGTCCTCGGGAATCAAACCTGGGTCCTTTGGCTTTGCAGGCAAAAGTCTTAACCTCTAAGCCATCTAGCCATCCCTCAAGTTACATCTTAAAAGGTTAAGAAACTTTTAATTTCCTTGTCTCTCTTTTGATTAAGAGATTATCTGACTCTAGAGGTTGGATAGGGTTTACAGTCTGATCCGGAAAAACCAGGAGGCACTACGGTTGCACCTGGGGTTTAGTACGTGTCCTCTACTGCAAGTGGAGTTTCTGGTGGGATTCTTGGAAAGCTGCAGGTTTAAAGCTGGGAAGGGAAAGTCCTTGAGCAGTTGTGAACTGTGCTGGAATTCTTGCTACCAGTGAGAGGCAACCAGAATTCTGGCTGTGGAGAGACTCCTTTCCCGTCTCCTGTCCCCCAAATTTCTTGTCTTTTTTTTTTTTTTTCTGCCTCAGAACCCCCCCGCCCCGCGCTGGGCGCTGGTTAAGCACTGGATGACCAAGTAGCCAGCAAATGAAAACCGGGAAATGCCAGGCGGTGAATGAATGGACCGCGGCCCGTGGGGCGCGCAGTGAGCAGCAGGAGGCGCTGCGCCGAGCGGGCTCCTTCCCTCCGGAGCCGGCCCGCCGCGCCGCGCCGCAAGAGGGGAGGCGATCCCGCCCGGCCCGCGCTGCCCGCCTCGGTGCCCAGCTCGGGGGACGGCCGGGGCCCGGGCGGAGGGCGAAGGAGGCCCGTCTCCTCTCCCACCCCGGGCTCTCTCCGGGAACGAGAGCTGCCCGCGGCCCGGCCGGCGCGCGCGGGTGGAAGGCGGTCCCGGGACGCACGCAGAGAGCAGTCTCCTCCCGCCCGGGCCGCGGGAACCCGCAAGCCCCGGGGGTGTCCCCACGCGTGCGCGCGGCCGCGGGCGAGCGCGGGCCCCCCGGCCCCACGGCGCGGCTGCTCCCCCGCAGCTCGCGCCCCCACCAGCACCGTCCCGGCCCCACGTGGGCCCCGCCCGCCCCCTCCGGGAGCCGAATCTCGAGTCCTTTCTTGCACCTTCCTCCACCTCCTCCCCCCGCCACGGCTCTGAGCCTTGGTATGCCCCAGGGGGGAAACAGATGTCTTGGGATCTTTAACATTTGGGATGCTGCAAATGCCTAAGTTAAATGAAATACCTCCGGGGAGGGAAACACGGGGGGAGTGTCGGGGAGGGGGGACATGGGCTCGACCCGCAGGTCCTGAAGCTGCGCGGGGGGCGCGGGGCGCCGGGGCTGCAGGGTACAGGTAAGGCGGAAACTTAGGGACCCGGCGCGGACGCACTGGGTTTGGGGTGAGGGGAAGGGGAGCCCAGGAATCAAGTCCCTGAACTCCCCGGCTTCATTTCTTAGCCAAACGAGTCCCGCAGGGAAAACGGGGTGATTTTAACCAAGGGGGTGGAATTCTTAATCCTTATTCTAAATCCGTGTCCAACGGTCCCACCTCTTCTCCTTCGACCTTCCCCAGGCCTGCGATCTCCTGGCCAGGTTCTGGGAAGCCAGCAGGCCGGCAAACAAAAGGAGCCAAGTCCCAGGCTGGCTTGGGAAGGGAGGGCGCGTTGGGGGAGGGGCGCGGGGGGACAGGACAAAGGGGCTTTTTTTACCGAAAGACTAGAGGTCTAATTTCAGGGTGCATCCCGAGCTAGCCCAACTTCTCGTGGTCCGGTCCACTCCTCTCTGGCTTGGTGGAGGCGAAGACCTTTCCCAGTGGTCGGGGAGAAGAGTGGAGAAACAAACAGTTCAGGGATAGTTTCCATCCCTCCTTGGAGGGGGACCCTACTTCTCGACGTACCCTCCCCACCCCCCACACACACTGTAAGCTCCTGTGCTGGACCATTGGCTTGTTAATTCTTGAAGTTGTCCTAATGTTGATGACTGTACTTCTCTGGGTTTTACTGTTGGGGATATGGAGACGGTAGGATGGAGTACTTGGTTTAAAGGATTTTAAACCTATCATATTAGAATGAACGTAAAAGAAGGAACTTTTGGGGAAGAATGGTTGGTTTACAGGCGTGTGGAAGTATTTTCTGACCCAGGACATTTCCTTAGAAAACCGAGAGTCCGTTTTCCCCAAGAAGGCTGTGTCCACCAAGATTGGATTCCTGTACTGCAATGGAAGGCTAGGAAACCCCACTTCCTCATCTGTGGGTGGTCTTGGTGATGGCAATCTGGGATGTGGGGTCACAGGTGTCTGCTCCTGGTTCCCGGACCGAGTTCAGTTCCAAGTTCCAAGCTGGTCTCTCTTCTCTTGGTTACGGCGGTGAATGTCTGGACAACCAGCCCGATCTGAAGGTGCTCCTCAGACCCGGCACCATCCTTGGCAGGAAGGTTAGTTTGCCAGCCCCATTCCAAACCTTACGTCCTGCTGGGCTGGGAAATGCTAGGTGTGAATTTGGGGCAGCATGATGTCTTGGTAAAAGGCAAGGGTCAGTGCAAGCGGGCTGACCTGTGCTTTCACTAAGCAAGGGCCTGTAGCTTGACACCCGTAGAAGCCTATGACATGGCACTGGGTTTTTGCAAAAAAGGCTTTGTTGCACAGCTGACCTGCTAGGAGGCCAGAAGCCTTGCAGAGCACCGACCTGCCTCCCGATCAGTTGGTGGTGGGGAATTTGTAGGAAGGGAGGGAGCGGTGAGTCTTCTGGCTGATTATGTGGGGTACCTAGGCACTGGTTGCATGTTCCCTTGAGGGCGAGAGTTGGGCTCTGCCTGGGGGGAGGGGAAGGGTTGAGTGTTTGACTTCATTGACCAGACTACCTGGCTGCTTCTGTTCAAGTCCGTTCTTGAAAAGCTGGTTCCAGGCGGTGAGAATCGTTAATGAAGGGCCTGGAGGCCTTTCCTGGAAGACAACTTAAGGAATTTATGTCCTGGTGTGTACAGGCCTTAAGCCGATTTCACTTCTCCCCCAGAACTCTGAGATGCTGGGTTATCTGAGGGCAGATTTGGTGCCTGAGCCCACAGGCACCAAAGCGTCTGTGGATGGAATTCAGAGGGTTTGCAAACTCAGATAGCGGGGTGGGGAAAGACATCTTTGTATCTCACTGCCGTTCAGTAAACACTTTCTATTGCCTTTAGTTAGGAACAGCAGACCACAATACCAAGGCAGTACCTGTGACTTTGGCATGACTAGAATTCAGTTTCCCGTCACATTGCACGTGCAGCTATGTGGAAATATCATTTACACTCATCACTTGTGTGAAATGACCCACGGCTGGGTCCTGTTTGATGTTAATTTAAAAAAAAAAGTATATGTCTGGGGTTTTTCTGGTTTTAGAAGCACATTTCAACATGATTGGGCTTGATAACTGATAATTCTCTTTATGCATTATAAATTGTGAACTATGACGATGAACTGATTCTAGAAACTTCACTGCCATCCCGGGTTGGAGCTGGGGGTTGGGCCCAGGCTGCTCATGTCCAGAGTCAACCTTTCGCTGACACTGGAAGAATGCTAACCTGCAGAGGGATGGGAAGGGACTGCTGTATTGTTGGGGTGGGGGGGAATGGGAAGGGCTGTTGGTTCTTTGGGAAGCCCAGAGAGCATGCTCCCCACCGTTGGAGGGACTGTCCCTGTGAGGGCCCCTTGGTTTCAGTTGAGGGAGAGGAGATGGTCAGCCAGAAGGACTCTGGAGCTAGCATTGTTTGGAAAGAGGGCGTGTGCAGGAATGTGAAGGTGTGGGAGGGGTGTGTTTAGGAGGACTGGGGGTGCCGGTGAAAGGGAGGTTGCAGACGGATGCTTGAGAGCAGACTTCCTCTGGCCTCTTCAAGCTGGGGCTCAGGGGCAGGGTTCCTTAGGAGGGGGGCAGCTAGCTCATCTGTATGTGGAATGCTGGGGAACTGGAGGGGGCGCTCTCAGAGACTGGGAGGTAGTGGGACAAAGAAAGGTGCCGACCTGGTGAGCTGTTGATCTCTCCTCTAGCCTCTGGGAACCCACCTCGGTGCTCCGCTCACTCTCCGCAGCAGGCTGGATTCCAGGCAGGTTTCCATTGCTTGAGGTTCGGTGGGCCGAGAGGCTGGAGGCTTCATTTTTTTTTTTTTTTCTCTAGGGAACAAATTCCATTTTGGTTACTAATCCTTTGCATTTGGAGAGTGGACTAAGGGCTGGGTGTTACAATGACCCTTCTGTGGTGTAAAGGGACCAGACTGTGGTTTGGATCAGTGCTCCATGTACAGCACTGCTGGAGGTAGATGCGGATTATGAAGAGGGAAGTGGGGCCTTGATGTTCTTGGGGTGAATGTCTGAGATGAGAAGAAAACAGCCTGGTCTTCCATCTCTAGCATACTAGGGCCACAGTATAAGCAATGCTAGCCATTGATTTATTTATTTAGATGTTGGGGATTATTCCCAGGGTGCTCTACCAATAAGTTAGATACACAGCCCTACTTTTTCTTTGATTTTTTTTTTTTTTTTTGAGATGGTATTTCACTTTGTTGCCTAGGCTGGCCCTAAACTCCTGAGTTTAAGCAATTCTTCCTCAGTTCCCTTCAATAAGCTGGTACTGCGGGTGCTACGGGTGCCTGCCACACCTCCAGCCTCAGCCTGAGGTTCTGAAAATCCTGATCAAGGAGAGACAAAAACCCAGGCTGTGGGCTCCAGCCGAGGGGAGCAGCTTTCTTGCTGATGCTCCCCATGGACAATGGCCTTTGAAACCCTGCTTTACAGGGCTTAACATTCCTCAATTTCCAGAAAGGGAAACTCTTGTCACAAGGAGGCCAGCGGAGCCACGCAGGACCGGAGGGCACTAAGGCATCTCACTGCTCAGCACTCTGTACTAGGCTCCCTCGTGGCTACAGGCACCTGACCTCTGCTGCCTTCTGTGGATCTTCCACGGGGAGCCCCGTTTTTCCCTGCTCGCCTTGGGGCCCCGGAAGTGAAGGGGCCTAGGAGCTGCCTGCCGGCCACAGTCCCCAGCTTGATTAGTTCAGGGAAGGACTTGCTCACCTGCTCCTCCCCGCTGACTCAAGTCACAACAAGTAACCTGGTTCCCCTGGCCCGGCGGCGGCCTGGGAGGGACTACAGGCGGGACCCGAAGAGAGGGAGGGCCAGGGGGGTGGCCAGCAGCATGTACAGTGTGGAACTTGGTCGCCGTGAGAGTACAAGCTTATGGCCTGGGAGACCCCGAGGCGGCATGCGGGGCGCCTTCTCCCACTGACCTGGGAGCAGGAGTCCTCCTCCCTGAAGTGGATTCAAGCTCTGGAGCAGGTGAGCGAGGCTGGACTTTGGGGTCATGGAGCAGGCAGGTCCCGGAGTGGAGGGGGCTTTGGCTGGCTGCTGCCACCACTCCCCCCCCCCCCCCCCGGCCCCCCAGCTCATGCCTGGAACACAAGAATACCAGGGGGTTTTAGAAAGCCTGTCCCTGTGAGCCAGGCCTTAGTTTCCATCAGAGAAAGGGCTGGGACAGAAAGGGGGCCTGGCTTTGGGGGTACACTTAATGATTGGAGAACCCCAACAGCTGCCCTGAGGGAAAAAAGTGCCCTTTCCCCCTCCCAGCCTGTCTTTTCTCTTCTGGTTCTCTCGATGACACTGCTGAGCCAGGTGGACTTCTTAGGGCTCCTCTGGGCAGGCTGAGAGGGTCAGGAGGGACTCCTGAATTGGGGAGACCATGCCTTTATCTAAAACATTGCCTTCCACTCCTAGGACTCGCGCCCTCCTGGGTAAGGGGTGGGGCCGGGGCTGCAACTGTGGACTCTGGGCAGGTCCCCCAGCTGGAGGGCTGCGTGGCAGGGCCCGTGAGCCGGCTCTGCTCTATGCTGCATGCGTTTCCTTCTTGACCCGGCATTGTCCAGGAAGTCCTCATTCAGACATGGGAGTTGGGGAGGGCCTGACCTTCACTGTCCATATGAGGCAAAGAAAATGCAGGCGTCCAGGGACTTCTCCAGGAGAATCGGGCAGGAGCGCACCTGAACCTTGAATCTAGGGCTCTGGGTGTGTGTGTGCTCTTTACTTCCTTTCCTTGGAGCAATAGGTTAGCGCAGAGCCACCCTAGCATCAGATTGGGTCCACTGTGAAAATCTGTGTGTCTGCTTTGATCCCAGGGGAGGGGAAGCTGGAAGAGGGGAGAGACATGCTAAGTCACTCCTTGGTCCCTGGAAGTCCTCACTTGTCTGCAACAGTCTGGAAGTCCCTGAGAGGCAGGGGCTGAGTTGAGTTGTTGTAACCTCTCAAGGCAGCTCCTTAGTGGTTAATAATTAATTAGCAAGTGTTGCTAATTGATGGGTTCCCTTCCCACTTACCTCCTCCCTTTGTCCAAAGCAAAAGGCCCCAGGTGCCACCTGTTAGCCCTGAGAGGGTCTTCATCTTGCTTCTTCACTCAGCCTGAGCTAGTGTGAGACCCTACCTCAGGAAAAAAAATAAAAAAATTGGGCGGTGTAAGCTAAGTCACCCTAACTTCTCCTGGGGATCCAGCGATTGTTTCGTGGTCATTCTCTGGCATATCTGTAAAGTCCCCATGTGGACTTGAAATTTCTTTCCTTCTCCCATGCATTCTCTGGGTTTCCTTGGAAAATTGAAATTCCAAAGTGCAAGGTACACTTTGGTTTCAGGGCCATGGTTTTCATTGTACTTTGATAAGCTATGCTGTTTACTCAAGGTCTATTAAACTCTCCTCACTCCCACTCTTTTGGGTTCGATTGGCAGAGGTGTTCTTGGAGACCAAGCTGGCAACTGTACCCCCTCCTCTCTGCTTTTCTTATGGTCAGTTCCTCCAAGGCCTACCATTTTGCTGCGCTGGCTGTGGTGCAGGGGCGGAGCCCACCTCCCCCAGGCTGCAGCCCAGTCTGTGCTCTGCTCTGAGGAGGCAGCAGGATATACTCCAGACAGAAACTCGGAAGGACTTTTGGACTCTTGCTCAATGGGCTGACTCAGTGAGGAGGTGGCTGGCCTCTCCCTCAACCACTGACTGGGCTCCACCCGCCCCTCCCCACCCCTGCTCCAGCCAGCAGCTGCCAGCCCTGGCCAGCTGGGACCCTGACCAGGGGTGTGGGATTGGGGAGGAGAGAGAGGGCGGTCACAGGTGTTGTTTAGGTAACTGGTACACTGGGCTGTACCTGCACCACCCAAGTGTCATCCAGCCCCAGGGAGGCCAAGAAGCAGGTAGTTTCCTTTCTGTCCTTGGCGACTTCTGCTCTTCCACTGTCCCCACCCCTAACTCTCAGCAGTCTTCAGAGACCTCCGTCCTGCCCCCATCTCCCCTTGGCTGTGGGGTATAGGTGACCCAGGGCCATTCTCCTTGAGGCGTTTCCTAGCTTCAGGCTTCCTGATAACTCTCTGGCATGGAGTTACTGCCTCAGCTTCCAGGTGAATCACCTGTCCAGAGAGCAGGATGGCCTGGTGTTTGGGTGCCCCGCGCTGGCTTTGGCCTCAGGTCCACCACCAGCCATTTCTTTCTTTTTTTTTTTTTTTTTGATTTATTTATTTGTAAGCAGAAATAGAATGAGAATGGACACACCAGTGCTTCTAGCCATTGTAAATGACTTCCAGATGCACATGCCACTTTGTGTACCTATCTTTTTTTTTTTTAACATTTAAAAAAACAGTTTTATTGATTTTCAAGGCGAGAGAGAATTGGCACACCAGGACCTTTTGCCACTGCAAACAAACTCCAGCCAGCCATTTCTTATAGGATCTTCAGCTACCAGGGCAGTAGAACCTGCCTCACGCCTCCCCACATGCTCTCAGGCTTGGGGCGACTGCTTTGTGAAGACATCTTCTCCTTCCTCTTTTCCTCTCCTCCTTATTTTGCCATTCTGTTCCATCTTTCTTAGTCTTACCGCCACTGCTGCACTGAATCCCCTTGTGCCCAGGGGACTTGGTCCCAGAGGCTTCTCTTAGAAGGAAGCCCAGTAGGGAGCTAGGCTGCCTGGCTGCCACAGTGCCCTCCCAGAGAACACTCTGAGAACCTCTCACCCCAGGTCACTCCAGACGGATGCCCCCTCTTCACTTCCACTCCCCCCCAACCCCCAGCGTGGAACCAAAGAGGGTTACATAGTGAGTTTTGGTTATTGTTCTCTCTTAAAAGCTGGAGGAACTTGGGGCTACCTCCACACCCTGGCCTGGGTTGGGACCAGCGCAGCCCCTCCTCCCGCCGTGGCCCCTCCTCCCAGAAGTCCAGCATGGAGAGTAAGGATGAAGTCAGCGACACCGACAGTGGCATCATCTTGCAGTCTGGTGAGTCGGTCAGGGAAATCCCACCTGCTTGGCCCCAGCCCTGACTCTGCAGTGAGTCCCTAGGCCCTGAGCTGACTAGGTTGAAGCTCCTAAGGGTCAGGGAGGGAGGGGACGGAGAGGTTTCTGCTGGGAAAGAGGTGGGGGGGGGGACACAGGAAGACTAGCAGCTCAAGTGGCTGCAGAGTTCTTCTCACTGTGAAAGCACTAGCCTGGAGTTTCTGTCCTATCTGGAACGGGGATCTACTGTGTCCACCCATGCCTTTGGTGATCACTTAGAAGTGGAGAACTCCTTATCTGGCCAGTGTTAATGTCCTGTCACTCTGCTTAGCTTCAGCCTCTGGGCCTCGCCTGGCTTCATCTTGATAGGGGTTGTACGCATGGAAAGGAGAGAGAGAGGAGAAAGGGGAGAAGGATGAGGCCCTGGCTATGCAGGCCCTCCCCCCACAACAGTTCACCTGGTGGGACAGGCCTCCCTCTGAGCTATAATGTTGCCACCATCAGGCAGCCAGGAGACATGGTGTTTTGTGGTTATGACACAGGCCACAGCAGCTAGCCTGTAATTTGAGGCTTTGTATCTGTGTGTTTGTCTGGGTGTGCACTCCCCTAGAGATGGCCAGCTGTGTCTAAGGGAGACTTCTTGCCTTAGCTTTCCTGTGTGTGTGTGCGCCCCTTGCTCTCCTACAGGCCCTGACAGCCCAGTCTCCCCAATGAAGGAGCTGACCCATGCTGTGCGCAAGCAGCAGAGGGCCCTGGAAGCCCGGCTGGAGGCCTGCCTGGAGGAGCTGCGCAGGCTCTGCCTGAGGGAAGCGGTGAGGGCCTAGGGGTCGCTGCCCCACACAGACTTGGGGTTTATCTGAAGAGCCCTGGAGCCACATTTTGGGATACTGAGGTCAAAGGGAAGCCCTGTTCTTGAGAGGATTCTGGAAATCAGACCAGGGTCTGGATGTTGAGTCTGATGTTGGGTTTGACCTGAGGACTGGGTGGAGGGGAGTTAGCTCTGTGCAGAGGGGCTGAGGTAAATAAGCACATCTCAGAACTGTACTCGGGGTCAGCATGGCCAATGGGCAGAGAGGACGAAGTGCAGAGTGTGCCCCAAAGATGGTAGACTGAAGTGGGCAAGTAGCCCAGTCATCCTAGAGAGGCTCTAACAGGGCAGGTTTATGCAATGTGGAGCTAGATGACAGGTGTCAAGTACTTGGCCAAAGGCTGGCCAAGCATAGAAGGGCCTGGTTTGACTCTTCCCTGCCCCCCCACCTCCAGGAGCTGACGGGCACTTTGCCAGCCGAATATCCCCTCAAACCAGGGGAGAAGGCTCCCAAGGTCCGCCGCAGGATTGGAGCTGCTTACAAGCTGGATGAGTGGGCCCTGCACAGAGAGGTGAGGAGCACCCCGGGAAGGTACCATCTCTCCCTTACCCCTGAGGCACTGCAGCGCCCCTGAGTCCCTTCTCCATCACATGTTGGCGAGGGCCATGGGTAATTCAGATGGCTGTAGGGAAGCATGCTACCTCAGGAGCTGGAGAGCTGGGGACTCAAGGGAGGACGCTGGGCTGGATCCTGGTGAGCAGAGGATCAGTTAAGAGTGTCAGCCACCCACTCAAAGGGCAGGTTGCTCTGGCTCCAGCCCAGTCCTCTCTCAGTCCAGGAGGAAGGAGGTGGCACCGGTGGTGGCTCTGGGCCCTAGGTGCCCTGCCCATGGTGACAATGACGAAGTTTTCTGTGGACTGACCTGCCCAGTCCTTTGAGGTCAAGAAGGAAAAGTGTCCCACTGAGGCTCCTGCCCAGCCTGGCTCAGCCAGCATCTGGGGTGGGTACTCGTGCCAGCTTTTCATGCCTACAAGTTGGCTCTAGACCCCTCCCACTACTCCGCCTGCTGCATGCCCCGGGCCACTGCTTGGTCAGGTGCGCTGCCGGGTGTCCTCTGTGCCTGGGATGTGCCTGCCTCTCCAGGGCCTCATTCCCACCCCTTCCCCCAGGACCCCCTGAGCAGTCTGGAGAGTCAGCTGGCCCTGCAGCTGCAGATCACCGAGGCCGCCCGGAGACTGTGCACCGAGGAGAACCTCAGCAGGCAGGCGCGCCGGCAGCGGAAGCACTCCGCGCTGCAGGAGGAGAAGAAGCTGCGAGACCTGCAGCGCTGCCTGGGCGAGCGGAGGCGCCACAGCGAGCCGCTTCCCGCCCCCGCCCCCTCGCTGGGCCGAGGTGAGCCTGAGTCCCGGGGGGCCGGGGTGGGCAGTGCCGCCCTGTGCTACTGTATTTTCATCTGGCTAGTGGCACCTGCATGCCTGGCCCGCCCCCTGAGAACGTTCTTTATCAGCTCTACCTTGAAGCTCCTTTCTGGTTCCACATACCCTCCCTGTCCTGACCAGTGCAGCCCAGCACGCCTTCTGCATTCTGGGATTCTTTTCTTCTTCATCTCCTTAGAAAACTTTCTGCTCCCTCCTCCAGGATCCTTGGCACGATCTATCTATCTCAGGAAGACCTATTAAGACAGAAGGCATTCCTCTGTTGATTTAAAAAAAAATATATATATATATATTTTATTTATTTGCTTATTTGAGACAGAGAAAGGCAGAAAGAGAGAGAGAGAGAATATGAGCATGCCAGGGCCTCCAGCCATTGTAAACAAATACCAGATGCATGCACTCCCTTGTGCATCTGGCTAACGTGGGTCCTGGAGAATCGAACCGGGATCCTTTGACTTTGCAAGCAAATGCCTTAATGGCTAGGCCATCTCTCCATCCCTCTTTTTTGGGGGGGGTTAGGTAGAGTCTCACTCTAGCTCAGGATGATCTGGTATTCACTATGTGGGCCCAGGCTGGCCTCACATTCACAGTGATCCCTCTGCCTCAGCCTCTCGAGTGCTGGGATTAAAGGTGTGTGCCACAATGCCAGGTGGTTGCCCTCAAATTTAATCCAGAGGTTTATTCAACTGTAGTACCCTAGACCCACAGTTTCAGGGCAATTTGTGATGAACCTAAGGCTCAGAGGTGATGCACTTTCTCCTTTCTCTTGGGCATCTCAGGGACTGACCATTGCTGTGCATAGCTGGTCACTGAGTTGGTCCAGTGTCACCTGCTTACGAGGTTTTTAGGCTGGACTTGAGCAGCACCCTGCAATGCCTGGTCAGGGGTGGTTCCACCTACTTTTGTGCTTTGCCTCATCAGACTGGTAGCTCAGTACCTAAGCTTCAACCCAAAGATGTGGCTATAGGGTACCTAGTGGCTCCTCAGTGCCAGGTACCAGCCACATGACCTCAGTGTGTTCAGTCTGGTTAGCTTCCTGTAAGTGCTTTTGAGCCCTAAGGTAGCACTGTTTTCCTTTGCCCCAGTTCAACTCTTGTTTGCTAAGTCGGACTTGCAACCTTCAATCCTTCATTTCAGCCCCCACTGCACCATGCTAGGGACACAGGCCTGCTCCGTCTCTGGCTGCATCTGAGAAGTGGACTGAGGGACCAGTAGCTGCCCAGGGTAGCACTGGATCAGAGCCTCAGGATCAGCTTGGGGGCTGGGGAGGCTATGGCTTCCCTCATGCTCTGGTTCCCATCCTTGAGCATCAGCTGGCTTCTTGCCTGGCTGGTCACTGTCTTCCTCCATGGAAGCTTGGAGGTCCTTCCTGGTCCCTATGAACTATGGCCTGAGCCTCAGGCAGACAGTGATCTCCGCACCTGCTCCTATCTGAGGCCTTTCTTTTAGTATAGGAAGTGTGCAAGCAGACACTAGGCACATCCCCCTCCCCCAGCAACCAGCACAAGGTAGGGAAGGAGGTGTACCTCTGTGCTACAGTCAACCCAGAATTGCAGAGGGCTGATCCAGGACCAAAGGGCCAGACTGTCCTGATTCCAGTGAGCCATGGATGCAAGACAACACTCCTGGCCTCTAAGGGAAAAGCCAGTTTCTGTCCTTCCTCCACTTGCCTCAGGTCCTGGGGATGGACATTCCCATGACTGGCAGCTGCTGACTTGGTATAGAGTTCACCAAGAGTCAACTCTGCTTGTAGGCACACTGGTCTCATCTCACTGGATGTTGGTCTCAGCCCTGCCAGTCTCCCTCCAGCCTCACAGTGCCCAGCAGCTGCCTGAACATAGACTTCATGGTTGCTAGGAGCTTCTGCCCAGGATGGACCGGTGGGGCTTGTCACTACTGCTGCCATTGTGACCGATGACACACCGTGTTGGAAGTGGGGAGCAGGCTAGAACATGCTTAGGGCTCTAACTTAACTCTGTGTAGGAGGCAGGAGGCTGAGGTTCTCAGGGCCTTCAGTCCAGAAAAAGATAGTGATGTGTAGAAGAAACAGCTGGCGACTTGCCTGGCTGTCCAACTTCAGGCCCTGCCCTCCACGCGGGGCCTGAGGTCTTGAGCTCTAATGTCTTGACACGGGAGCGTAGAAGTTAGGTTGCAGATAAGTCATTCCTGTCCTGGGGTTCCTTTGAGTGCTGGATTCCCCTGGGAGGGAGGATGTGGAGAAAGATTAATAGAGTCTGAGAGATGTTTTTGAATTAAAAAGGAAAAATAAGCAAACAAATGAAATTCAAAGTGAAATTCCACTCACTCCGTTTGTCTTCACAGGGACTATTCGGTTTGAGAAAGTGGTTATCCAGGTGAGGGGAATTAGCTAGTACTGTGCAGGTGGCAGGCAGCAGGCAGCAGGCAGGGGTTGAGCTAGTTGTTACTTTGGGTGAGCCTGAGAGCCACCCCAAGCACCGATCTGATGTAACAGGTGCTCTGTATGCGTTTACTGATTGGCAGTGCTAGTTGAGCGATACTCTACTGGGAACTCTATGTTAACAGAAGTGTTCCACGTCTGTGCTGCCCAACCTGGTAGCCACTGGATGCTCGTAGTGACTGAGCATTTCACTTATGCCTTGTGTGACTCGGGAACGGAATTTTTAATTCTAACGAGCACAGCCTCATGCTGTTTGGTTTGATTTGTTAGGCAGTGTGGCTTTGAGAAAGCTCAGGGTTTGTAAGGATAATCTCATAGTTACCTCCCTGCCTGAGGTGTCCTGCTGTGGCCGCTGAGGGAGGGCCCTGTTGGAGGGAGGACAGGACCAGGGTGAGGCAGGGCTGGGCAGGAGGAGGGCTGAGACAGTGAGCAGCCCTCAGTTGTGTTTGGCAGATTGCTTCCACCTCTGCAAAGGCTGTGTGTCTCCAGACTCTTGTTTGCATTGTACCTTTTGGCCTACCAAATTGATAAGCTTGTGATGCGGAGAATAATGTCTTTATTCCAAGGCTTAATTTTTTTTTTAAACCAAAACTCATGATCTGTAACACTTGCATGATTTTTTTAAACTTGGAATTTGCAAGAAAGAAAAATATTGTACTCCTGATTTTTGTAAAGGCTAAAAAGCAGAGTACCAGCACTCAATTAAAACGGCGTCTCTTTATTGAATCCTAAAGGGAAGCCCAGCTCTGAGCCAAGCAAAGCTTGCGCTGACTGACTATTTCGGAGTCACGCCCAGCTTCTTGGTTGTGTGCTGTACAAATTTTAACTTATTTTGTTTTAGTTATACATCGTAGGTTCACAGATTTTTTTTTTTCACAAACACTCAGCGAATATTTTAAGCTTCGTGGGCCGTATAGTTTCTTATCACAACTATTCAACTCTGCCATTTTAGTGCCGAAGCAGCCAGTCATTAGGTAAATGAATCTGTAGCTGTGTCTCAATAAAGCTTTATTGGCAACATCAACCAGTGAACTAGATTTGGCTGTAGTTGCCAGCCCTTCTTGTAAAGGGTTTCGAGATGATTGAGGTTGTTTACTCATCTTGGGACTTTATGGCAGTGACCTGTGCTGACTAACAGCAGAGCTAATAATGGGCCATGGGTGGGAATTCTTTTTTTTTTTTTTTTTTTTTCTTTTTCAAGGTAAGGTCTCACTCTAGCCCAGGCTGACCTGGAATTCACTATGGAGTCTCAGGGTGGCCTCGAACTCACGGCGATCCTCCTACCTCTGCCTCCCGAGTGCTGGGATTAAAGGCGTGCGCCACCACGCCCAGCATGGGTGGGAATTCTTAACAGCCATCTTTTTGTCACCTTCCCTCAAAGCTTGTTATTCCTCTAAGATTTGGTTTCCTCAGTTGTTACTTGGAGATTTCAGTTTCTACCCTATATAGTGGTTAGGCAGATTACATGAATCTATATGAAATACTTGGGAAAGTATTGCCACAGAAACATGAACCATTCATTTTTCCTTATCTTCACTTTCAAACCGTTGAAAATGCCCTGTGACTTCCATGGGGGTCACTCCAAATCCAAAGAGCTACATTTGTTCAGGGTGTGGCAAAAATAAGTGTGCCCTGATTTCCCGGATAACAGCTACTGTTTCACACAGAACTGTCAAACTCTACTTCCATCAGGTGACTTGCCGTATCGT
Organism: Jaculus jaculus; assembly: GCF_020740685.1. Classification (NCBI taxonomy): domain Eukaryota; kingdom Metazoa; phylum Chordata; class Mammalia; order Rodentia; family Dipodidae; genus Jaculus; species Jaculus jaculus. Next base: position 245,001,733 of record NC_059102.1, on the reverse strand, counting down.
CAGCTGAAGACCTTCCCTTACTGCCATCTGGCCAGACCCCAACTTGAATTGTTCTTACAGTCCCACAGCTCAAATTTGTACAGCTCAAATTCCGAACCCTTCTGCACTTGTCGCAGGCATTGTTAGATTTGGGATCCTTCAGATGAGTTGCATTTGTGATGTTTGAAGACTGTAGAGCAACGTTGGCAACATCCTTTTGATCCTGAGGGCCTTCCCGAGTGGCTCTTTGCTTTTCCCTTCCATTACCTTTCGATGACAGATGGGGAAACTGGTCCAGAGCATTGAAGTGACATGTTCAAGGTTGCGTAGCTAATGGTAGAGCCAGGATTAAAATCAGGTTTCCTGTCCCAGCCCCTGACCTCTATAAATCTTTTTTTTTTTTCTTTTACTTCTGTGTGACAACTTCACAACACGGTGGTTAGCATGGGAGTGCCTAACTTACTGGCTCCTATGTGCCACATTGCATGAAGAAAAATTTTCTTGGGCCACAAAGAACATGGGTGATATTTTCTGGCAATGGCTGCTGTCCTAGAAATTAGGCAGGGGCTTGCTCACTGCTGTGGGTTATTCTTAACTACAGGCTAATTTTCATCCTTGCTTCTCATGTCTCCTCTTCAATTTCCCCAGAGCTCAGTGCTTCGGACGACAGCTCGCTGTCTGATGGATTGCTCCTGGAGGAAGGTGAGAGGAAAGATTTGGAGACGCAGTCAAGGCTGGGCTGCTGTACAGGACTGTTAGGCTTTGGCAGAATTTGATGGTGAGGGCTTTCGGTGGGGCGGGAAAGGAGACGGTTTAGAGAGCTGGTGAAGGCAGAGGTGCCAGCTAAGAGCCGTCCTCAGCCCCGAGGTCAGCTTTCATGTGGCCTGGCACATACCCGCTTGAGGGCAAGAGTGTGCTGAGTGTCTCTCATGCTCCGTGTTGGGTGGTTTTGATGAGGAAAGGAAAGGCAAATTTTAGCGAGGCCGGTGCACCTTAGGTGTCCCTCCTTCACCCTGGGGCTACATTTCAGGTGGAACCCATCAGCTACAGTGTCACCACTGTCTGCTCACAGTCATTGGCAGGTTTGAGCAGAAGTAGCACTGAGCAAGAAACACAGGTCTGTGGATTAAGAACCCCGCTCATAAACACTGAGGATATCAGGGTCAAGGTGGACCAGAAAGGAAGGTTTGGTGTAGTCCTGCCCAGGGTGTGTCAAGAAGGAAACAGGACACGTAGATGAGATGGAAACAAGAAAAGTAGATCAGCACACGTCTTGTTGCGGACAGGCACAAGGAACACAAGTTAGAAAGGAGTAGAGAGCTAAGGAGAGTCTGCTGTGGGAGGCTTCTTTGAAAGAGGCAGATGTAAAATAGGAGTCTCAAAGGAGGAGAAAAAAAATATTTTCTATTTGGGACTGGAGTTGTGGCCTAGAGCAGCAGATCAAGCCAGACACAGGAGGGAGAGCAGGGCTCGGCCTGTGGCAGTTCTTGCTAAGCCGGTTTCCCCAGCCTCTGTCCTGACCAGGTTTCTTTCACCCCAGCAGAGGATTCCCAAGTGCCAAAACCTCCCCCAGAGTCCCCGGCCCCACCTTCCCGGCCTCTTCCACCCCAGACTCTTGAAGGGTTGCAGCCAGCAGCGCCAGAGCCTGGAGGCCTGGAGCGGGCCCCGATCCAGAACAGTCCATGGAAGGAGACCAGCCTTGACCACCCCTACGAGAAGCCCAGGAAGTCTTCTGAGCCCAGCAGCGAGTCCAGGTCAGGGTGGGAAAGGAAGGAACTGGGGTGGGCCAGGAGCAATTAGGAAATGTTAGGGTGGCCCAGGCTGGGCAAGTGGATGGGGGACAGGTAAGCCACTCTATCTTTAGCTCTGGGATGGCAGAGGGGTGAACGTTGGTGGCTCCCCAGGGTGATGTCAGCTTGTACCACTACCTTCAGGGGCCTCCTTTCTTCAGCGTGCCCCCATTCTCTTCCCCTTGAGCCCTTAAGCTCAGACGTTCCTGACATATCTCCCAACCCTCTGCAGCAGCCCGGCCACCACTCCACAAGATGGACCTAGCACCTCTAGCCTGTGGCTGCTGGAGCCTGCATCCTATCACGTGGTCCCCATCCACAGTGTTCCTGGCCAGCGGCAGGGCCGCACCAGTGCCCCAGCCACCCCCGAGATGCAGGGCAGGAGGGGCCAGTCACAGTCTCTGAGGTAAGAGAACATTCCCAAAAGTGCAGGGGGCATTCATATTGACCATCTTGAACTGCAATTAGAGGGCGGAAACTTCTTTTTGAGGTGCCTTTCTAAAGAGGCTATACTCCATCCAGCAGAGCCAGAAATATGCCGTCCATGAAGCAAGAAGTTTTCTTTTAAAAGACTGCACTTTTGGCTTTTTTGCATAACTTGATTCAGGGTTTTTACCCTTGCCTTGTTTACTTGTACTGGTAGATACTTTTGTGATTGTTTTATTATTGGTCACTGACAATGGGCAGTTCTCTTTTTCAGTTAATGTATAGTTGATTCTCATTTTTTATATTTTATTTATTTCAGAGAGGCAGAAAGAAAGAGAGAGAGGGGGAGAGAGAGAGATAGTATGGCTATACCACAGCCACCTGCCATTGCAAATGAACTCCAGACACATGCACCGCTTTTTGCCTGGTTTTACCTGGGTACTGGGGAATCGAACCTGGGCTGTCAGGTTTTGTTAGCAAGTGCCTTTAATTGTTGAGCCATCTCTCCAGCCCTGATCCTCATTATTCATGATTGTTATGGTCTATAAAATCACCACAAGCATAGAATTGCCTGTAGGGGAAATACAGAGCTAGGTTTCTGCAAGTCTTTGATCACTGTTGCTCATTAACTGATCTAGCCTTGTATCATATGAGTTTCTGTTAAAAGACACTAAACACTTGTGTTGCTTCGTTAATACTGAACTCACGGCCCATGACACTGGAACTCCTGCCAGAATGCAGCTTATCTCCCACTCTTAGTTCTTCCATGAGGAACATCACAGCCCCTTGCATTAGAAACTTTCAACACACTTTAACTTGTGAGCCATTTTATTTTATTTTTTATTTAAGAGAGGGGAAGAGAGAAAGAGACAGATAGAGAGAATGTATGCACCAAGGCCTCCAGCCACTACAAACAAACCCCAGACACATGTACCACCTTGTGCATCTGGCCCATGTGGATACTGGGGAATCAAACCAGGGTCCTTGAGCTTTGCAGGCAAGCGCCTCAATTGCTAAGCCATCTCTCTAGCCTGTGGGACCATCTTAAATAGTAACATCACCAAATGCACAAAAAATGCAAAAGAAAAAAAGGTACACTCAGTAATAGTACAATAAAGGCCTTTGCTTACAGTCTGAGAGGGAAGACAAGATGGTACCATGTGGCCTGGTTTTTGTTGAAGTGAGAGGAGAGGGTTCTAGTACTGGGACCCAGGGCCTCATACATAACAGAAAAGTGCTCTCCACTGAGCTATATCCATCCCCCTTAGCGCCTTGGATTTTTATTTATTTATGTATTTATTTTGGTTGTTTGAGGTAGGGTCTCACTTTAGCTCATGTTGACCTGCAATGCATATGTAGCCTCAGGGTGGCCTCCTGCCTCAGCCTCCCGAGTGCTGGGATTAAAGGCTTGCACCACCAGGCCTTGCTTTTTTATTTTTTTATTTTTTTGAGCCCTTAGATTTTTTTAAAAAATTTTTTATTTATTTATTTGAGAGCGACAGACACAGAGAAAGACAGATAGAGGAAGAGAGAGAGAATGGGCACGCCAGGGCTTCCAGCCTCTGCAAACGAACTCCAGATGCGGTGCGCCCCCTTGTGCATCTGGTTAATGTGGGACCTGGGGAACCGAGCCTCGAACCGGGGTCCTTAGGCTTCACAGGCAAGCGCTTAACCGCTAAGCCATCTCTCCAGCCCGAGCCCTTAGAGTTTTTGAGATAGGGTTTCCCTATATAACCCAGGCTGGCTTCCACCCGTCTGCCTCAGCTTTCCCAGGGCTAAGATTATAGGTCAACGTACCCAGCTCAGTGCATGGCCTTATTCAACCTCAGCTGGAGATATGTACTTAAAGCAATTAAAATTCTTTGCTATTCAGGGAATGTCATCAAGTGACCATGAATACTATATTACTCTTCTCATTGCTGTGACAAGAGTACAAGACAAAAGTCACTTAAGGAAGGGTTTATTTTGGCTCAAGGTTTGAGGGTCCAGTCCCTGATGATGAGGAAGGCGTAGCAGCAGGAGAGTGAGCTGGTCACATTGCATCCACGGTCAGGAAGCAGAGAGAGGGGAATGCTGGTGCTCAGCTCACTTTCTTGTTATTCAGTCCCTGTCCCATGGAATGGTGCCGCCCACATTTAGGGTGGCTTGTTCCACCTCAATCAACCCAATCTAGAAACTCCCTCATAGACATGCCCAGAGGTTTGTCTCCTAGGTAATTCTAAATTATGTCAAGTTCACAATATTAACCATCAAAAACATACTGCATATATCAACTCTGAAATTAGCAAATATGTTTTAATAAATGGGTGAATTTGCAAATACTGAACCTATGAATAATGAGAATGGATTGTATGTTTCTTTCCAGGTCCCCTGCTACCTGGTAATAGTTTCAATGGGCAAGTTATGAGAGGCAGCATTAGCCACACCACAGGGGACCTGGGTACCATCAAAGCTTTTGTAATTTGCTTATCAGGCAACTATTCTCAATTAACACAAGTGTGTTTTATTTATTTATTTTTATTGTTTTTTTTTTCTTTAATTTAATTTTTGTTGTTGTTGTTGTTTTTGGGTTTTTTTGAGGTAGGGTCTCACTCTAGCCCAGGCTGACCTGGAATTCACTATGTAGTCTCAGGGTGGCCTCAAACTCACGGCGATCCTCCTACCTCTGCCTCCACCATGCTTGGCTTTTTTCTTTATTTATTTGAGAGAGAGAGAGAAAGAGAGGCAGGGAAAGAGAGGGCGAGAGAGAATGGGCGTGCCAGGGCCTCCAGCCACTGCAAACGAACTCCAGATGCTTGCGCCCCCTTGTGCATCTGGCTTACATGGGTCCTGGGGAATCAAACCTGGGTCCTTTGGCTTTGCAGGCAAGTGCCTTAAACACTAAGCCGATTCTCCAGCCTGGTGTTTTGTAGTTTTATTTTACCAACTAGCAGGATCATTTAAAAGCAGTGCCTTTTTGCAGATTAGAGACAAGCAGCATGGTTGGAGAGGTGGCTTAGTGGTTAACAGCACTTGCTTGGTTGGATTCAATCCCTTAGTACCATGTAAAGCTGATGCACAAAGTGGCACATGCATCTGGCATTCATTTGCAGTGGCAGCAGATCCTGGTGTGCCCATATTCAGTCTCTCTGTCTCTCAAATAAATCAATACAAACATTTTAAAAAATTGTTAAAAATCTTGAAAGAAAAAGGCAACACAGTCCCAAGGCTTGGTGTATATGCAGAGTGAGGACTGGATTTCAGTTCCCTCTGATACTAGGCTGCATGCACCTGCCTCTGTGGATATTTTTTTTTAAAAACAATGTTACTTATTTGCAAGCAGAGTGAGAGAGAGAGAGAGAGAGAGAGAGAGAAGGAGTTAGTTTATGGGCATGCCAGGACTTCTTGCCACCTCAAGTGAACTCCAGTTGCTTGTGCCACTGTGCAGCTGCCTTTATGTGGGCACTGGGGGAACAAAACCCAGGCTGGCAGACTTTGCCAGCAAGCACTTTAACTGCTAAGCCATCTCCTCAGCCTATGTGACAGCCTTTTGCATTTAAATTAGATGCTTGGCAATGTCTAACCATAGTCTGTGGATGAAATGCTGTTGGATAGTGTACCCCAGCTGGCTGAAAATACATGACATGAACATAACATAGTGTTGGCCCTCCCTAGCTGTAGATTGAACCAACTGAGAATCAAAAGTACTCTTGAAAATGTGCATCTGTATTAGGCATGTAAAATTTCTGTTTGCAAAGTTGGGTATCGCAGGGCTTTGCACATGCTAGGCAAAGGCTGTGCCTCTAAGTCACGCCTCCTGTCTAAACTTTTCTTAACAATCATTCATTCATTCCCCCCCCCCCCCCAGTTTTCCAAGGTAGCGTCTCGCTGTAGTTCAGGCTGACATGGAATTCACTATGTAGTCTCAGGCTGGCCAGGAACTCACAGAGATCCTCCTTCCTCTGTGTCCCAAGTGCTGGGATTAAAGGTGTGCCCCACCACGACCAGGCTCTCATTATTTCTAAGCAATACAGTGGAACAGTTTACATAGCCTTGAAGCCACATTAGGTATTGAAGCCACATTAGGTATTGTAAGTAGTGCAGAAATGATTTACTATTACAGGCAGATGTGTGCAGCGTATATATGCAAATACTGCCTCATTTTGTGAGAGACTCTGAGATGTGGATTTTTTGAGACCCTACAGTATTTGCAGAATCAATACCAGACAGATAGCAAGGGACAGCCGTGTTCCCTGCGTTCATGCTGATGTCACAGAAACGCTGGTGTGTGGATGGAGCAGGCAGTCAGGAAACATACTCCCTGTGAAGACTAGGGCAGGAGGGCATTTAGTACCTGTTCTGGAAAGGCTGCCCTGAGACTGTGCATCTGCCCATTGCCTTGGCCTTGGGGTGGCACATCCGCCTCCAGGGTTCTGACTCATCCCTGCAAAATGGTCCCCCTTCTCAACTCAGCTCAGTGCACCCCCTTTCCCGTGCAGGGTGGACTCCTTCCTGGCTGGTGCCGAAGGCCGGGGTCGCAGCGCCTTTCCGCGGCGCCGCCCCACCCACTACACCGTGACTGTGCCAGATTCCTGCTTTGCCCCCAGCAAGCCCCCGCTGCCCCACCCCGCCTGCCACTCGGGCTCCGAGGACAGCGGCTCGGATGTCTCCAGCATCTCCCACCCCACGTCCCCGGGCAGCAGCAGCCCGGACATCTCCTTTCTGCGGCCCCTCGGTCCCCCGGAGCCACCTCGGCACCGAGGGGGGCCCTGGGGCCCGGGCTGTGGCCGAGAGCTGACCAGCCACTACCCCAAGCTGTTGCTGCCCCCCGGGTACTACTTCCCCACGGGCCGCTACGTGATGGTGACCGAGAGCCACCTGCCGCCGGGCGCCGGCGAGTGGGAGCTGTGCCGCCCGGCGCGCGAGCAGGAGGAGGGCGCGCCCGTGCGCTACCAGCGGCTCGTGCCCGCGCACAGCCGCATCGTGCGGACGCCCTCGCTCAAGGACAGTCCCGCCGGCCGGGGGCTCAGCAAGGCAGCCGTTTCCGAGGAGCTCAAGTGGTGGCACGAGCGGGCTCGCCTCCGGAGCAGCCGTCCCCACTCCCTGGACCGCCAAGGGGCTTTCCGTGTCAGGAGCCTGCCCGCGGGCAGGGAGAGCTTCGGGCGAGCCTCGGGACCCCGGACGCAGGTATAGCTATTTCTGGACGCACAGGCCAGGCACCAAGGGTTTCTCGCCAGGGAAGACGGCAGACAGGCAGCCCCAGTGGTCACGTCCTCACCGGCTAGGAAGATCAGGCCAGAAAGGCATTTGCTCTTGGCTTTGGAAGGCAGTCTTCGTTTCCCTGGGCACCTCCTGATTTTCTCTGCTGTCTGAGCACCGAGGCTAAGTTGATCTGCCCGGATAGCCAAGGCGTTACCTTCCCCTAACAGCTCTGCAGATGATCCACAAAACAGATACAGTTCTTCATAAGCAAACATACAAACCAAATGAACCCTCTGGAATTTCCTGACTTGAGGGGCCCGCCCGAGACAAAGGGAGAGTCTGAAAATGGGTTTGCAGAAACCAGAACCTCCCTGCAGCGCCAAGCTGAGGAGCAACTGGCTAGGTAGTTAAGAGCGTGGACCTTCACGCTAGACCACCAGGTTCGGATTCTAGCCTGGCTTACTTCCGAGCTATATGGTCGCACGGATTATTTAGCTCCCTTGGGCCTCTGTTGAAATCAGGGTGTAGTGAACTACCTGTCTCATTGGGCAGTTAAGAGGCTAAAATGACCATGGGGCTCAGTGAGTGCTAGGTAAAATGATAGTGCTGTCATTCAGATCACCCCCAGAAGCCAGGGGAGTGGGTTGGGGGTGCAGTATGTAGGGCTAAGAGTACCCCCACAGTGAGCAGGGATGAAGCCTTGGTTTCTGTGGTCCTGTTTCTCCATTCTGAAAATGATAGCACACATGAATCCTTCCTTTATTCTTGCTCCCTGACGGAGAGGGCCCTGCAGGGGACGTATTCCAGGACAACAGTCTGCTTCTTTGAGACCCCAGATCCTCAGCAGCCTAGCTGCATCTCCTCCCCCACCCCCATCCCCACCCACCCCAGTTCTTTGGACTGCAGCTGCCATCCCCCGGCTGGGCAGCACCCTGGCCCAGTCCCAGGCTGCACCCTCCAGCTGACGTGCTTTCCCTTCCTACAAGTTTGGACCTGTCCTTGACCCAGGCCTGGCTCATCTCAACCTGCCAGACAGGGAGGGTGATGAGACATGAGCTGAGGAAAGGGGTGGGGGGAGAGGGTCAGGTGCCTGTCACACCCCCAAGAACCTGAAGAGGCAAACAGATCTAAGATGGTCCCTGGGGACGTAGGTTCCTAGAGGGGACAGAAGCGCAGTGCTAGGGCCCTGCTGTTCTTGGTCTCTGCCTTTAAGCAATGAGGATGGCTTCATGGGCTGGGCTTGCCAACATTTCCACCCAACCATGCTCACCCACATCTCCTTTCTCTCTGCCTGTGGCAGGTGCCCACTGTGTGTGTGCTCCGGAGGTCACCTGAAGGGGCTCCTGTGCAAGTCTTTGTGCCTGAGAATGGAGAGATCATCAGCCAGGTGTGACTCGTGCTCTGAAAGCCTTGGCCCTCGCTGGAAAGACTGTTTCATAGTGGAGCTGGGGCCGAGACCCCCCCCCAGCCTTGAGTGCCTCCTTTGGCTCCCTGACCCCCATCGCAGGCCGATGACTGGAGCTAAAGCTTCTTTCTGTTTGTTTTTTTTACACAAATTTTTATCATAAGCCTGGACATAAGGATCTGTACCCATGGTTTGTTCTCAAGACCTCTATAATACGATTACACTTTATCACCAGCGTCTAGCCTCTTGGACTTAAAACCCTGCTGGGTTGATGGACAGCATTTATCTCCTTATGTGAGACAAGTGGCAGAGAGAACCACCTTGGGATTCCCTAAACGCTCCATGCCTTGTTTCCGAGAAAGAACAGTTCCTGGCTCTTCTTATTGCTGGAGGCTGGATGTGGTGTACTCATGCATTGGAGTCTCCCCACCTAGGTACCATAGGCTGGGAGAGACTCTCCTTCCCCCTTTATATGTGCTCCGTGATGCACACCCAGTGGTGGTTAAAGGTTGGCACAGCATGGTGGCGGTTTTGTCTTCTGGACCTGCTATTTTCCTGACTCCATAACTCATCTTTAGTGGCCCCAATCGCTGTTATGTCTCCATACCGCTTGAGCTCACAGACATCTGAACATGGAGTCTGAGATTATGAAAGATTGTCACAATTGGAGACTGGTTTTTATTGGTGGTTGGTGGGGAGCAGCTCGCCCTTTGACAACTACTACTGGGCATCGGGAGGGCTGGTCACACTACTCCTCTCTCAACATCTTTTCATCATAGTTCTAGAAACCACCTTGCAAATGTGTTTGGAGAAGAACCATTTTTTATGGCACATTTGAAATGTGGGAGGCAGTTATGGCTCCCTCCGTTCTCTGCCCCGCTGGCCCCTGCTCTGAGAATGTCCTTGTTCATTCGCACCTGGGGTGGCTCACTGCTGAATCCCAGATGGCATGCGGGAGTGTCTTAGAAGGCAGGCACAAACTGTGTAAGACAAGGAGCTGCCTGTGCTTAGGCCTCCAGAATCCCTGGATCCTGGTCCTACGGCCCCCTGGGCTGCCAGGCTCGATGTCCAGATGGAAGTCTTGTCTAAGAGCAGCTAGGAGGGGAAGGAAGAGCTGCATTCCCGTTTTTCCTGGGTAAACTGTTCCCTGGAGTGGAAGAACATTGATTCCTGAACCAGAGGGTGCATTTCTCCCTTTGGGAAGAAAGTGGTGTGCGTGACCCATTGCACGTGTTGCTGGTTGGGGGGAGGTCGGAGGAACTGGAGAACAGGGAGGAGTCAGTGGCATTTCTCACTGCTTTTACCACAGCCTACTATAGTTTTCACCTTGAAGTCTGCTCTTTTTCATTATGAATGCCCTAGTCTGGCTTCTGAGCCCTTTCCCCAGTGTACAGCTGACCCCTCCTCCACGTCTGCTGTGGGTCCCCAAGTGCCTCTTGGAGCCGGGAGGTTTCTGAGCACTAGCCCTCCCCACACCTGAGCGTCCCTTACATTAACTTATTGGTCCTGTGTAACACCTCGTGCCGTTGATGCCCTCAGCTGCAGGGCTGGAACTGCGGGTCTTTGTGCCAAATACTTTAATAAAGTCTGTGATTGGCTCAGCTGAGGATGAAGAGCTTTGTGTGTGTGTGTGTGTGTGTGTGTGTGTGCCAAGTCTTTTGAACACATTGCCCAGCTCCCTTGAGGTGTCTGCCCAAGGTGGCCAAATCACCTGGCCTCTCTAGCTGGTCTGGGCAGGGCCCTGGGGGACAGGATGGGATGGATGGAGTGGCAGATGGAGGCTCTCAGGCCACTTCTCTGACAAGAGGGAAGTCAACACCACCCTGTCACAGCTCCCTGAGGTCTCCCCGGCCTGAGGAGCTGGGCTCTGGAAGTCACTCAACAGGGGTGGAGTTTTGTGGCAGCCTCAGCTCTGGCTTCAGTTGGGCCAGGCCAGGCAGTGGCTTAGAACCCTGTGAGGAACAGGGCTGGAAAACGGGGTCCTTCCTTGGTCGTGGAGGGTCCCTTCTGTGTTTCTGCAAGTGTCCTCAGGGGCCCTCCAGCATCCTCAACCACCTCTGCATCCTAGCAGCCCCTCCTGGGGCTGCGGTGGGAGCGAGAGTTGCAGCTGGGCGCACTCCCGGGGCCTCCCTGCAGGGGGCGCTGAGCACACAGGAGCAGAGCGCCCCCCTGCGGCCGCAGTGACCCGGATGAGCTTGGCTGGCTCTGAGGCCGCTGGTGCGCCAGGTAAAAGGGCCCCTCTCCGCAGCCAGGGAAGGGCCGGTCACGAAGGGTTAAGCAGATGGCTGTGCAGCAGCGAGTCCTGCCCTCCCTGGAAACAGGGGCTCGGTGGGCTTCCTCAGGCCTGGAGGCACTCCATGCTGGGGCTGGGAGGGGAGATGGCGCCAAAGTCCTGTGTGGAGAAGTGAGCAAGCATCCTGATCTCGGGCCTGCACGTCGACTTCGCCGAGCTGTGGGTGTGGGAGGTTTGATTTTGGGTTTCCTTTTGTCGTGATTTTGGATTTCACACATGACTGGGTTCGCACCTTTTCACTCAGCTGCATTCGCAGTACTTGACTTTGTATCTTGGACGGCTGTTACGTGTTAGGTCCGGGGGAATCTTGATCCGGTATCGCCACGTTCCTCCCGGGCACAGCCTGTCTAGAAAGGCAGCTCCCCACAACAGCACAGGCACTGGCAAAGTGGAACAGGTGACGAAAAGAGACAGGACAGCAGCAAGACCCTTGGAGCTGCCAGCGAAGAAATGCAAGTGTTAGGACCTGATTAGACTGCACTTTCTTCCTGGTCCACAAGCCAGTTTCCGTGGGCCATGTCTGAAAGGAGTAGATGTGGGGAGCTCTTAGCTCCCATACTGTAGGGCAGAATGGAGTGATGAATTGGGGACCAACAGAAGCCTCCAGGAAGAACGGTTTATTTGGTCATAAGGCCTGCAGTTATAGAAACTGCGCTGTGGGCCAGCTTGAATCTGAGATCTATTTACTCTTTTTTTCTTGCCTCCTCCTCCTTCTCCCCCTCCTCTTCTTCCTCCTTCTCTCTCTCCTTTTTTTTTTTTTAAGGTTTTTATGAGGTAGAGTCTCCTGTAGCCCAGGGCTGACTCACTCTGTAGTCCCAGGCTGGCCTTGAACTCACAATGATCCTCCTACTTCTGCTTCCTAAGTACTACGATTAAAGGCATATGCCACCATGCCTGGGAAGTCTGAGATTTCCCCATGTGGAAATCCCTGGATAGGTAAAGCCAGGAACAATGAAGTAATTCAGAAGGTCCTCAGGGAGGAAATGGGAAGCTGACAGAGGGACCTAGCATGAGAACTGCCCAGCTAATTCCTTTTCTTGTAGTGTCTTGTTTTGTGTTCCCTACTTGTTAGATTTTGGGGTTTGCAATGGAGGACAAGATAGACGATTCCTCGGATCTAAGACTTTATTGTAACATGATAGAGTAAAGAAGCAGAGAGAGGAGAGAGGAGGGAAAGAGAGAGGAAGGAAAGAGAGAGATGAGGAGAAAAGGAAGTGTGCATGCATCTGGTGCAGGAAATTTGCAAAGAGAAAGGGAAGAACACAGAGAATGTTTTCTGGAGAGGAGAGAAATTGCTCTGTGAGGGAGGAGCCTTGGGTAGTGTGCAGTGGTGTGTAGAGCTCCCTCCTCTTAGCCCTGAGGTACCTTCAATTACTGTACCAGAAGGCAGCCCCAGATTCTCCAGGCTAGCATGGCCAGGTGGTAAGGGAGAGAAAGGGAAGTGGATAGAGAGCTCTGGGATTCTAAAACCACCCACCCTATGCTGGGGATTGAATTCAAAACGTGCTACCCTGAACAAGTGCTCTACCACTAAGCTACATCCCCAGCCTTTTTTTTTTTTTTTTCTTGTAAATGCCAGGCTTCCTCCTGCATCCCCACCCTGGAGTGCTGAAGCGTCTTCCACACTAGGAAGGCCTGTCTTTCACCAGGCCTGACTGCTGCTGTCATCACAAACTGCAGGCGTTCTGGCTGTGCAGATGAATCCCCACCCTAACAAGCCAACAGCAAGCAGACTAACCTTTCAGCCAACAACAAGCCAAATATCATTTCAGCCAACAAGAAGCCGAATATCATTTCAGCCACCGACTTCTCATGACGCCCAGAGTCCAATCTTATCAGGTGAGCAATTGACCTTCAGCCTTGCTGTCTCTCATGGAGCTTCAGCGGAGCCCAAGCGGTGCGGATGGCCTGGCCTTGGCTCGAGACAGCACAGAAATGGTGCTCATGAGTCTGCTCGCTTTTGGCTGCCCCTTCCACAACTCTGATCTGTACAGGTCTGTCCTGTTTGGTAGACCTGACTCCTTGAAGGGCCTGAAGCAGAGCTGGACACAGGACATTGTCTTGGGATTTCTGTGAAAGCCCATTTAGCTGCTCAAGCTAGAGGTGGTCTTTATGTAACAGCATATGCCAACAACCTCCCAGTGGCATCTGTAGTTCAGATTAGCAGCCCTTAAATTTCAGGGCATTTTTTTTTTAAGGCTGTTTAGTCTTTTTTTTTTTTTTTTTTCTCAGTTTTTCCAGGTAGGGTCTCACTCTAGCTCAGGCTGACCTGAAATTCACTGTGTAGTCTCAGGGTGGCCTTGAACTCATGGCAATCCTCCTACCTCTGTCTCCCAACTGCTGGGGTTAAAGGTGTGTGCCACCATGACCAGCTTCTTCTTCTTCTTTTTTTTAAACCATTTTTGGTGGTTTCTAAGTCTTCTTGGTGCAGGGTAGGGGATAAGGATGGCTATCTTCCAAGGCCATCTGATACAATCAGCTAATCTCCATGACATCCCTTTTCAGGATTGTGCCAATCAGAAAGACAAGCTTACCAGATAATTCTGGAATTTATGGAACCAGAAGAGGAGGTAAGGAAATTTGGGGGGACTTTTTGACAACGGAGGAAGAAAGCAGAAAAACCTGATAGACCATGCCTTGGAAGCCGCCTGAAAGGCAGCTTGATGACGGGGAAATTATCTTGAGCTGTGAAAATCTTGGCGATCAGGCCACTAGACAGGCTAGCCGATGCTCAGGTTTGTAGTATCCATTCTGTCTGAAAGGTCTTCTTCATACACCCCGGTCCCACCATCCCCAGAAGGCTACAAAGGCCCAGGGCACTGGTGATCATCATCCAGGACACAGGGACACAGTCTATCCTTTTGGCCTGGTTGGGTGAATGTGGGTTGATGTGTGGGACAGAGTGTAGAGGGTAGATCTTGGGTGCTGCTCAGGGACCAGCTTATTGGCAGGAGTCTCTGTCTTCTGTCCTAGTCTGGGTTGGACAAAATGACTTTTCTGATGGCTGTAGAAACTTTGAGTGATGCTGTGCATGCCCAGGCAAACGGCAGCATGAATGACTACTACCCCAAAACCCTCCTGGCCAAGAAAATTGAGGTGAGAAAGAACCTAATTTTTTGGACAGTTGGTCACTCAGGGTTAAAAGTGACAGTCCTAGAACCAATCCTTCCCTGAGGGGAATTAACATTTTTCCCCCCCTTGGTCCTAGAGATTACTCCTGGAAGAATCCACTGAGGTCTTGGATAGCAGTATACGTCAGCAATGCATGCTCTGCATTGTAGCCCTGAGGTTCCTTTCCTGCTGTGACCCTCTTCCTGGGGCTCCGATGCTGAGAACATTTGGATCGGGAGGAAGCGCAAGGCTTGGGAGCTTGATGGAGGCCTGGGATGCTTGACACTTCATCAGTTTGCATCCTGGGATGAGGACAGAGCTTTTGGAAGTCTTTCAGGACATCTAGGATAGGGAGCCTCCCCAACCAGGGTCCTTCTGCCCTGCCAAGGGACCACAGAAATTGGCCCATGGTTTCCTGTATCCCAGCTAGTTAGCTGAGCAGACTCCCCCAGTGGGTCCTAAACATAACTGCAGCCTCATACAAAACTCCTTAAGCCCCTTGTTGTTCTCTACCTCTCCCGCCAGCCAGGTGAACCCACCTTTCCACTTGTGCCAGAAACTGGACCTGGTCAACTCTGTCATCGCTCGTGTGTTTCCCCTGCCGCTCATCATGCCAAGTCTAGACCGAAAGGACAACGCTAGTCTCTACCTCCAGGTAACTCCCACCATCGCCTCTGTTGGAGATCTCCACAGGAGAGGATTTGTCTTGGGGGGTTAGTTACCTCCTGTCCTCTCAACTTCCCCACCTTCCTCTTCAGGAGCCTGTGGCCTCATGACCTCCATGCTGCTCTGTGTAATTCTTGGTTGCCTTGTTCTCCCATCTTCCCATGACCTCTCTCACTGAAGCTCACAAGCCAGTCTTACTCTTGCGAGGAACAATCTAGCAACAAGATCCATAGGTTTATAACATAATTAGCCAGGAGACTGCCAAATCTTCCCAATGACTTTTTTATTTTATTTATTTTAAAATATTTTATTTATTTATTTGAGAAAGAAAAAGAGAGAGAGTATGGGTGCATCAGGGCCTCTTGCCACTGCAAATGAACTCTGGACGCATGTGCCACCTTGTATACCCAGCTTTATGTGGGTACTGGGGAATTGAACCAGGATCATTGGGTTTTTCAGGAAAGTGCCTTAAGCAGTAAGCAATCTTGCTAGCCCTGATGTTTTGTTTTAAATATTTATTTTTATTTATTCAGTTATGAGAGGGGTGGAGGGAGAATATGAGTATGCCAGGCCTCTAGCCACTGCAAACAAA
The DNA here is from genome assembly GCF_020740685.1 of Jaculus jaculus. Lineage (NCBI taxonomy): Eukaryota > Metazoa > Chordata > Mammalia > Rodentia > Dipodidae > Jaculus > Jaculus jaculus. The sequence goes on along the minus strand of NC_059102.1, from coordinate 244,986,290 downwards.
CCCCAGACACATGCACCATCTTGTACATCTGGCTTGTGTGGGTCCTGGGGAATCAACCTGAGCCCTTTGGCTTTGCAAGCTAGTTCCTTAACCACTAAGCCATCTCTCTAGCCCCTGATGATTGGTTTTTTTAATTTTTTTTGTTTATTTATATTTATTTATTTGAGAGTGACAGAAAGAGGCAGAGAGAGAGAGAGAGGGAGAGAATGGGCACGTCAGGACCTCCAGCCGCTGCAAACGAACTCCAGCCGCATGTGCCCCCTTGTGCATCTGGCTAATGTGGGTCCTGGGGAATCGAGCCTCGAACTGTGGTCCTTTAGGCTCCTCAGGCAAGCGCTTAACCACTAAGCCATCTCTCCAGCCCCTGATGTTTAGTTTTAAGATTGGAAGTATCACTGGGCTGTGAAACATAGCTCAGTAGTAAAGCCCTTACTTGTCTAGTGTACTCAAGGCCATGGATTTGAGTCCTAGAGCAGTCCTGGGAGGCGAGAATTCTACCATTGGACCACCAATGCTGTAGCCTCCTTACTCTGCAGTGGCTCTCTAATGGTTGGATTCCCTAGGAGACTGTCTTAGTTGAGGAGAACTCCCCAATGCTGGCATCTTACTATTGTCTCCAATCTGAGCCAGGACAGGTATCATCTTTAGTGAGGCCAAGAAAGGTCAGCACTATGGGAGACTAAGTGGATGCTATTGAGAAGGTACCAGGATCTTCAGAGCCAAGTTGGTTCTTTATTCCTTCACCATGAGAGGGTGGAGGAAATGTTCCCAGGGAGCCAAATAGTCTGTGGCAGTCATCATTTTGTACACCCCCTATCTCTTGTCAGACAACCCAAGCCTTAGACGACATGTTACAAGCTCTTGTCATGGACAACAGGCACCCCAACATGCTCATACTGCAAAATTTCCTGGAGGTAAGTGGCTGTGGAAACCAGGGAAACCAAAATCCCATTTAGAAAAAAATTATGCTGGGGGAGGACAGGGATGGATAGGACAATGGTCCTGGCATCGCTCTAGTCCGTTAGCATTGGCTGTCAAGTCTCGGCATGTATAAGCATCACTTGAGGACAAATTCCTGCGTCTCCTCCAAGATGTTCTGGGGATGACGTTTTGAGAACCAGTCATCAGGCTGAGGATCCACTTCAGTGCAGAACTCGGGCATGTTGGGGCTTTAACGGTGATTGTACATGTAGGTTGGACTTGAATCTTTTTAGCAGTTTCCTTTGGTGCTCTGTGGTAGAGAGCTCAGCACTCACCCTTCATGTTTCCTTCATTAGGTTGGTCTGGGAGACTCAAAGCATTACAAGGCACCTTTCAAAAAGAAACTTTAGGGCTGGAAAGATGGCTTAGCAGTTAAAGTGCTTGCCTGCAAACCCTAAGGACCCAAGCAGATAGAAAGAGAGAGAGAGAATGGTCACACCAGGGCCTCTAGCCACTGCAAGCAAAATCAAGACACCTGTGGCTCCTTGTGCATCTGGCTTACATGAGTACTGGGGAATTGAACCTGGGGAAATGCCTTAACTGCTAAGCCATCTCTTCAGCCCCCAAGTATCTTATAAGAAGGCCTTGTATCCAGAGGAGGGAGGACATTTATCCACATTTGGTCGAATCACATAGATCTTTGGAATATACCACTCCAGTGGGTTTGTTGAGAAACACTTTTGTGCTTCATTGGCTGCCTCACTGTGAGTGCAGTAATAATTGCTGTGTATCTTGGAGTTCATGGAAAAAAGAGACACTGTGCTCTAGTCCTGGCTAGGGCAAAATCCTCAATGGATGTGCTACCAGGATTTTCATTCATTTTGCCCTGCAAAAGGACATCTTGAGCCTGGCATGCCTTTAATCCCAGCACTTGGGAGGCAGAGGAGGATCACTGTGAGTTTTCCTGAGACTACATAGTAAATTCCAGGTCAGGCTGAGCTAGAGTGAGACCCAACCTTAAAAAAATAAAAATAAAAAGTAAAAATAAAGGACACCTTGAAACTGAGCATGATGGCACATGTCTGTAATCCCTACACTGAAATGCAGGGGGATGCTGTAAGTGTGAGGCCAGCCTGGGCTACATATGTACCCTGTCTCAAAAACAAAACAACACAAAATGAAACAGTATCACTTGAAGTTTGCAGTACTGCATAAGAAATTTTAAGTTATATGCAACTTTGAGGTACTTCTCTAAAAAAGTTTCATGCATATACTTTATTTTTTGCTATAAAATAAATGATAGCATAAAATGCCATAATTTGGACTGGAGAGATTCCTTAGTGGGTAAGGTGTTTGCCTGTGAAGCCTAAGGACCCAGTACCCACATAAGCCAAGTGCATAAAGTGGCACATGTGTCTAAAGTTTCTTTGCAGTGGCTTGAGGCACTGGCACACACATGCTCTCTCTCTCTCTCTTTGTCTGCCTGCCCCTCTCTCTCTGATAAGTAAAAATAAGTAAATAATTTTTAACCTGGCATAATTTGTGCCAAGCATAGTGGTGCCCACCTTTAATCCCAGCACTTGGGAGGCAGAGATAGAAGGATCACCACGAGTTCAAGGCTAGCCTGAGACTACATAGTGAACTCCAGACCAGCCTGGGCTAGAGTGAGACCTTGAAAAAACAAACAAACAAAAGCCATAATTTCTTTCACATTTGACTTTGCACAGTAGGATCAGAAAGAATTATTTATTTATTTATTTATTATTTGTGTGTGTGTGTGTGTGTGTGTGTGTGTGTGCGCGCGCACGCATATGCACCATGGCACCTGCGAAGTCAGAGTACAACTTTCAGGTTGGGCCTCACCTGCCACCTCATTTTTGTTCATCACTCCATTTACAAGCTTCTGGGGAATTCTGTCCCTGACTCCTTTCTTACCACAGGCACACTAGGATTACAGACGCCTACCACGCTGGGGCCTGGGGATCAGAATCACTCACTCAAAGTTGTACGGCAAGGGCTTTATCCACTGAGCCCAAGCCCAGAAAGGATCATTTTCTAGAAAATATTTTTAAATTGGAGCTGGAGAGATGGTTTAGCAGCTAAGATGCTTGCCTGAGAAGCCTAAGGACCCAGGTTTGATTCCCCAGTACCCATGTGTCTGGAGTTTGTTTGCAGTGGCTAGAGGCCCTGGTGTGCCCATTCTCTTTCTGAAATTAATTAATTAATTAAAAATAAAAAGTTTTTAAATGAAATTATGCAATTTACATACAGGATCATCCATCCATTTTATTTAATTCATGTTTTGTTTTTTTTTTTCAAGGTAAGGTCTTGCTATAGCCCAGACTGACCTAGAATTCACTATGTTGTCTCAGGGTGGCCTCAAAGTCATGGTAATCCTCTCATCTCTGCCTCCTGAGTGCTGGGATTAAGTCATGTGCCACTCCGCCCAGCTTTTTTATTATTATTATTATTTATTTATTTTCAAGGAGAGAGAGAGAACATAGGCATGCCAGGGCCTCTAGCTACTCTAAATGAACTCCAAATGCATATGCTACTTTGTGCATCTGGCTTTACATGGATACTGGGGAAGTGAACCTGGGTCATTAGGCTCTGCAGGCAAGTGCCTTAACCACTGAGCAATCTCTCTTGCCCTCCACCCAGCTTTTTACATTTTTTACTGTGTAGATGGTTTGTATAGCTATTCTCCCTTTTTAACTTATTTTTGTTATCTGTGTGCATGCATGTATGCATGTTCAAATGAATGTGGATGTGTGTGTGTGTGTGTGTGTGTGTGTGTGTGTGTGTGTGTAGAGCAGAGGACAACCTCAGATGTTATCCTCAGGAATGCTGTCCACCTCTTTTTCTTTTTTTCTTTATTTATTTTCTTATTTATTTGAGCAAGAGAGAGAAGGAGAGAGATAGAATGGGCATGCCAGGATCTCTAGCCACTGCAAATGAACTCCAGACACATGTACCACCTTGTGCATCTGGCTTATGTAGGTCCTGGGGAATTGAACCTGGATTCTTCAGCTTTGCAGGCAAGTGCCTTAACTGCTAAGCCATCTCTACAGCCCCCATGTCCACCTCTTTTTGAGATAGGGTTTCGTATTAACCTAGAGCTCCTCAATTAGACTAGACTAGCTAGCCACTGAGTTCCAGGGATCCTCCTGTCTCTTTTTCCCCAGCCCCATGATTACTGGCATGGGCCACCATGCTCTGTGTCGTTATGTGGATTCTGGGGACCAAACTCAGGTCTTTGTGCTTGCCAGTCCAGTGCTTTACTGACTAAACTATTTCCCCAGCCCACCGCATAGCCATTCTCTAGCTGAGGAACATTTGAGTTGCTTCCAGTTTGGGATGTTCATGACAAGCTGCTGTAAACCTTTGTATCTAGGCTTTTGTATGAATTTAGGTTTTTAATCTCACTTGAGTAAATGCCTAGGAGAGTTACTGCTGCATGGTATGGCATGTGTGTTTAATTCTAGAGGACTCATACCACCAGCAGTGCATGAGAGTTCCAATTGCTCCACATCTCTGACAGCATGTGGTGGTGTTAGGGTTTCATTTGAGTCATTCTTATAGATGAGTAATGGTGGGTCTTGATGATTTTAAACTTAGATTTCCTAATGGGAAATGGGCTTATTTATTATCTATCTGACTTGATGGCGTGCCTATTTAAATCTTTTAAGAAACTTATTTATTTATCTGAGAGAGAGAGAGAGAAAGAAAGAGGCAGTTAGAGAGAGAGAATGAGTGTGCTAAGGCCTTTAGCCACTGCAAATGAACTCCAGACACATGAGCCACCTTGTGCATCTGGCTTTATGTAGGTACTAGGGAACCGAACCTGGGTCCTTTAGCTTTGCTGGCAAGTGCCTTAATGGATAAGCTATCTCTCCAGCCCTCAAATCATCTTCTTAAAAGATATTTATTTATTTTCAAGAAAAGAGAGAGCATATTAGGGCCTCTTGTCACCACAAACTCCAGAAGCATGCGCCACTCTGTGCAGCTGGCTTTATGTGTATACTGGAGCATCAAATCCAGATCTTTAGTCTTTGCAGGCAAGTGCCTTAACCACCGAGCCATCTGTCCGGCCCCCTATTCAAATCTTGAATGCCTGTTCAAATATAAAGTGTCTATCAAAATCTTTCGCTTACTTTGTATTGTTTTGTTGTTGAGTTTTGAGCATTCTGGCTATGTTTTTGTCACATACGTGATTGGCAGATGTTTTCTCCTATTTTGTGGCTCACCCTTTTAGTCTCTTCACAGGGTTCTTTGAAGGATACCAGGTATCCATTTTGATGAAGTCCAAATTATTATTTTTTTAATAATTTTTAAACTTTTTTGTTTATTTTTATTTATTTGAGAGTGGCGACAGATAGAGAAAGAGGCAGAGAGAGAGAGAGAGAGAGAGAGAGAGCGAATGGGCGCGCCAGGGCCTCCAGCCACTGCAAACGAACTCCAGACACATGCGCCCCCTTGTGCATCTGGCTAACGTGGGTCCTGGGGAATTGAGCCTCGAACCGGGGTCCTTAGGCTTTGTAGGGAAGCGCTTAATTGCTAAGCCATCTCTCCAGCCCCAAATTATTTTTTAATTTCTTTTTTTTCTTTTTTTTGGCTTTTCAAGGTAGGGTCTCACTTTAGCTCAGGCTGACCTGAATTCTCTATGTACTCTCAGGGTGGCCTTGAACTCTCAGTGATCCTCCTACCTCTGCCTCCCGAGTGCTGGGATTAAAGGCGTGCGCCACCAGGCTCGGCTTTATTTTTTTCTTGTACAGTTATAGTTTTGTTGTCTTTTTTTTTCCCCCTTGGATACTGGGGAATGAACCTATCAGCAAGCTATAGCCTCATTTCCCTACCTCCTTCTGCTCAGCTTTGTAATTCTACCTTGTGTTGTCTTTAAACATTCTTAACGAAAGAGACTCAGACATAGGTGAATTGGAAGAGAACTTGCTTTACCAAGTTCACAGGGTCCCTGCACTTCGGTGCTTGCCACAGCTCCCTCCTGTTGGTCTTTTTGGAAATCAGGGGAGTTAAGACAAGCAAGAAAGGGGGCGTTGCTCCACAGCCCCTGTCCATGGGTCTTCATGCCTCCACCCCACCCCTGTGCAGATCATCTTACCTTGGATAACGCTGTCAGACAAAGTGCATGAGCAGAAGCGAGCCTTGGGCACTATTTCCCGGTTGCTGAGATTTATTTGCAACTTCCCTGAAGTGACGGTGAGCGTCTGGGGAAGGGTACCAGCTTCCGTGTACATGGGGCACTGATTGAAGCCAGGATCTAAAGAGGGCCAATGGAGGGTGGTGGCAGAGTGCTCCCCTCTTTTCTGTATCACATTTATTTTCTCTTCCTGTACAGTAAGAAGCTTGACTTGTTCTTCGGTTTGTGAGCTCCAATTAGCCAAGCACCTCTCAGCCCTGTTGAGGTTCCTTGGCCTAACCAACTGGGCTAGGGACCAGGTTGCCCACTGGCTAGCATGTTTCAGGGCTCTGGCTGCCCCTTTCCTGGGTCCTGACTAGAAAGGCCTCTGTTGGCCACATCCGGGCAATGGTTGAGTGCTGTGAGAGGGAGGAGAGGTTTGAGGTCAGGGGATCTTGGTGGGTAGACACTCCCGTTGCTCTGGCAGGGAGGTAACCATGTTCCTCTTCCTGTCAGGACATGATGTCATTCTCGATAAACGGGAAACTGATGGGCATCTTGGGCCTCTTCTGCATGGATATCAACCAAGAGACAAGCATAGAAGCTTCGGAGGCTTTGCATTATGTGTTCAAAATCCTCGTGCTTCAGAGAAGTAAGTGAGCCAAGTCAGGGTGGCCACTGGGCTGCAGCTAGAAGACCTACTGAACCAGTGGGTGCCCGCACTGTTTCTGACATATCAGACAAGACTGTTTGCTCTCACATGGTGGTGGGGTGGGGCCACGAGGGAGCGCGATATTGCCATGATTTGGTGAGGTCAGCTGATCAGTTACAAGCAAATCTAGAAACTTTACTTAGATAAGTGCCTTATCCTTTTTAAAGATCTTCTTGGGGATGGGGAAAAGCTGAGTTTGGAGCCTCAGAATTTCCCAGGTATCCCACCCCTACTGCTAGACATATCACTGAGGGGGAAGGGACCATCTTCTCTCAGGGATGATATTTGGGGATTCTTGATCTAGTCCTTCTCTGCCTTGGAAAACCACCTATAAGAGGTACCAAGGCATTTACAAATCTCCCCAAAGGCAGTTTCCGAGAGCCTGGTTTCTTGTGATTCAACAGGGGTACACTTTGCTAAGAACACGAGGATGGGATGGGTCCATGTGTGGGCATGGTCAGGAATAGTGGACGAGCCTGAATCCCCAGAATATTTTACCACAACCCCTTGCCCAGGTGCTAGGGAACGCCCTCCATTTGGGGCGGGGTGGGGGGAGAAAGGCAGTTTTACCCATTTAGCTCTGTTGCTGTTTCTGAGGCTTAGGAGGGAAATAGGGGAGCATGGATACCTTTTCCTCTGTCAAGGCCTCACCCCTTACTTGTGATTTTTGGATTGGAGGTGTGAGGCAGAAGACTGAGACCATCCTGAGGGACTTGCAGAAGAATTTCCGTGGGAACTGGATAGCCAGCATGCAGAGCATCACACTGGTAACCCTGCTGTTCACTGCGTGGGAGGCCCACAGGGGAGGGTTGGCAGGGGAGTCTGCAAGCCCAAGGTTTCATCATCGCAGGCCAGAAGTGTTGGGTGCATTCCCATAAGAAGCATATGAGTTGCTTGGAGTTTGAGGTCACTGAGAGCAGCTTAGAAGAAAGTATGGTCAACCTTGTTCTCTCCATGCAGAGTGTTCCTGTGAACCTTACTATCATTTTTTTGTGGGGGGAGGGTGTGTTTAAGTTTTTTGAGGTAGGGTTTCGCTGTAGCCCAAGCTGACGTGGAATTCACTATGTAGTCTCAGGTTGACCTCAAACTCATGGCAATCCTCCTTACCTCTGCCTCCCAAGTGCCGGGATTGAAGGAGTGCACCATGACGCCTGGCTTCCTGTGTATCTTTGATTGTGACAGGGCTCTTTCTTCGTTCACTCAACAAGAGTGTCTGGGTTGTTTTAGCTCTTGTGTCCTTAGGGTCAGCCAATCAAAATCACTTCAGCATGAAATCCAGGACTCATCTTTTGCTTCTTCCTCTCTCTCCCTCCCTCCCTCCTCCTCTCCCTTCCTCCTTCCCTCCCCATATCTTGTTCTGCCTCCTAAGCAGCTCTTGAATCTGTCTACCCAGCTTAAGGCCCTCCCCAGCCATTCTAATTCAGACCACCATCATCTCTTGCCTGGGTCACTGTAGCAGCCTCTTATTTACTGATCATCATGTGTCCAGCCAATGCCCCCATCACACCATTCTCTATACTGTGGTTAGAAACCCATTTCTAAAATATAAACTGCATCATGTTATTCCCTTCCGACTATGCATGGACTCCCCATTGTCCTTATTCCGAAGTCCACACCTACACCCTTGGCTCATGAGACCCTTTATGGTTCGTGCTTCAGCTCTCCTGAGTTGTCTTGACTCAGTCTCCTCTTCCACTTGGCCTAGGACTACCTTGCAAGACCAGCAGTCACAGTGAGATCCTCTATAACTCCTTCCCCTTTTCCCCTCAGGTCTATACTCCAGAAGCCTTCTCTCGTCTGTCCAGGCTAGTTTCAGTGCCCTGCCATGGCCCTTATCAACATTCCTCATACCATGCTAGCTACTGTCATGAGTGACACTATGTTCTCTGATGGTAAGGGCGTCAGGCATCTTGTTTATCCCAACAGAAATAGGTATAAAGTAGGCACCAATCTTGTTTGAAGGCTTGGACTTTACATAGCTCTGCAGATTCAGGGATGTGAGGCACATCAGCTTCACAGAACAGCCCTTCTACTTTCATAGGAATGCTGTGAGCTCACCAGACATACAACTCATTTCCAGTGGGCTTACTGCATCCAGTTCCACGTTCAGAATGAAAACGACTTGGGCATTGTCCTCTGCATTTTGTTGTCCAGACCCCTGCTCCTTTCCTGGGACTTCCCAGATGCTTTCTATTACCTGCCTACCTACTAGACTCTGGTGAACTCATCTCTATGGGGGCCAGAGGCTTTGGGATAGCCTTCAAGTTGTTTGCTAACAATATAGCAAGCTCTTTTTTTTCCTTCAGTTCTTCAGGAAATACTTGACCCCCACAGAGAGAGCTGATATGATCATGGTGGCAATGGAGGCCATAGCCAGTGGCGAACTTCTCGACATCATTGCAGCCTCTAAGATGCTAAAGATGATCCTGAAGCACACCGTTCCAGAAATTGCAAAGGTACTCTTCTTGCTTCAAGGTCTTGGTTCTTGGTGCTGGGCGACTCAATACTGCAAGGTCTTTCTGTTCCATTTTGTGGTCTGGTTCAGTTGTATTTTCTACCAGTTTGAGATTAAGGAATTCCTTTAATCCAGTCCTTTAATCCAGAGAAGAAATGTCTAACTGGTGCATTGTTTGCAATGGTGCAAAAGGAGTTTCTGTGGGAAAGCATGAGGTAGTGATGACTAGCCCTCCACTTCTGCCAGAAAAGCAAGAATTGAGTCAAAGTCATAGCAAAAGACTATTTACTCTAGGCACGCCGGATCAGGAGTGCTTGCTGCCATCCTCCTGCTTCCAGACAGTTTGCGTGTGCTGGGATACATCTCTTCACTCAAATGTCAGAACTCATGGCCAAGAACAAGGGGAGGTACAGGTTCAGACACAGATTATTCACATAGGTATTATTTACTTTTCAATTCCTGTGGCCAAAATGCATGACAGAAACAACTTAAGGAGGAAAGATTTTGCTGTTGTTGTTGTTAAAATATCTATTAATTAAAGAAAGGAGATGAGAGAGAGGGAGGGAGGGAGAGAGAATGTGTCAGTATGGGCATGCCAGGGCCTCCTGCTGCTGCAAATGAACTCCAGACACATGTGCTACATTGAGCATCTGGCTTAATGTGGGTACCTGGGACTTAAACCAGGGCCATCAGGCTTTGCAAACAAGCATCTTTAACCATCTCTCCAGCTTGGTTCACAGTCACAGAGGGAAGGCATGGCAGGAAGTCTCAGTCCATGGTGGCAGGATTTTTTAGAAGAGGGTATTCACATGGCAGCAGACCAGAAAGCAGAGAGGGTGCCAAAACCAGGGGCTACATATGGATGGCCTTGAAAGGCCTATGCTCCTGGTGACCTGCTCCCACCAGCTAGGCCTCAAAGGTTCCACTGCCTCCCAAAATATTAAACCTTAACATTATGGGTATATACAGATATTCCTTAGGGTGTGATAAGGTTCTGCCCTAATAAATCCATTGTGAATTAAAAATATTGGGAGTTGAGAATGCATTTAACACATTTAGCTTTCTGGACATCCTGGCCTAGCAGCACAGAGTACCAGCTGTCTCTCCTCAAAACCTGGTGGCTAACTGGAACTGCAGCTCACAGGGACTGCTCAGCATCAAGAGGATATTGTGCCACACACATCACTGTTGCCAGAAAAGAAGGAAGTTTGAAGTACAGTTTTTACTGAATGTGTATTGTCTTCAGGGCTGTGTGTATGCATTTGTGTGTGTGCACCCACATGCATGCGTGCATGCATGCATAAACATTTAGAAGACATGGGCATGAATGAACAGAAGTAGAATATAAAGATTCATTTGTCAAGTAGGCCTGGTTCTCAGTAAAATTAAGACAGCAGAGTTTCTCTTTACCTGTTCTTTCTACTAAACCATTATTAAAAATGCCCCCCCCCCCCCGCCTGTCATCTGAATGGCTTGACCAATCCTTGGCCTTGCTCATGAAACCTCCACTGGATCTGACCCTTGGCACTTCCCTGACCTGGAGAGCCATTGGGTCAACCTCAGAGCAGACCACTGACAGGTTCTTAGCCACGAGGGCAGCTACTCCCATCTCCTGCCTGATGCTTGGAATTTCTTCTAGAGATCCCTGGCCTGTGGCAGCCAGACTCTGCTCATGGTTTGTTTTAAACTATTTACTTTAAAAATAAGCAATGTATTTTAGGTAACACATAAAAATTATGTACTTATAGTATATAACATGATGCTATGATATATGTCTACATGTTGGGATGGCTAAGTCAAGCTCATTAACATATCCTTTAGCTCATACACTTGTTCTTTTGCAGTGAGAGCATTTGAAATCTACTATTTAAAAAATTTTCTTGTTTTATTTTTATTTATTTATTTGAGAGTGACAGAGAGAAAAAGAGGCAGATAGAGAGAGAGAGAGAGAGCATGGACACGCCAGGGCCTCCAGCCACTACAAACGAACTCCAGACGCATGCGCCCCTTAGTGCATCTGGCTAACATGGGTCCTAGGGAATTGAGCCTCGAATCGGGGTCCTTAGGCTTCACAGGCAAGTGCTTAACCGCTAAGCCTGCTCTCCAGCCATGAAATCTACTTTTTAAAAAAATTTAGTTATTTGCAAGCAGAGAGAGAAAGAGGACAAAAAGAGGAGAGAGAGAATAGGTATGCCACGGCCTTCAGCCACTGCAAATGAACTCCAGTTGTATGTGCCACTTTGTGCATCTGGCTGTATGTGGGTACTGGGCAATTGAACTTGGGTCATTAAGCTTTACAAGCAAGTGCCTTAACCACTAAGCCATCTCTCCAGCCCCTTGAAATCCATTCTTTTAATAATTTTCTCATATTTACTACATCACTAGCTCTGGTCACCATGCTGTATAACAGATATCCTAAGCTTGTTTCAGTTGTCTAATGGAAGTTTTATGCTCTTTGACCAATATTCCCCATAGCCATTCCCACCCTCACCATTCTACTCTGTGTGTGTGCTTGGCATTAGATTCCACGTGTAAACAACAGTGTGGACCATGCAGCGTTTTTATTTCTGTGTTTAGCTTATTGCCCTCTAGGTTTATTCATGTTGTTGCAAATGACATGTTTCCTTCTTTTTAAGGACAAATAGTATTCCATTGAGTATGTATACCACATTTTCTTTATTCTTTCACCAGCTGATTGACACGTGGGCTGTTTCCACTTTATGGTTATTTTGAGCAGTGTTATAATGACTATGGACATGTGGCTGTCTCTAATATGCTGATTTTATTTCCTTTGTGGGATTGAGGGATCACCTGGCAGTTCTAGTTCTAATTTTTCTGAGGCACTTCCATACTGATTTCCACAATAGCTATGTCCATTCACGTTCCTGCTAAGAGTATGAAAGGGTGAAATACTTTGTTATGAAGGAATTCTTCCTGGTAGAGAGCCAGAATCTCTCGTAGTTTCTGTTCACTATTAAGGTGATACAGAATTCAGTTAATATTCAGAATTTGTTAATGCCTGGTGCCAAGCTTTGTGCTCGCCTCATTTATATGTTATTTAATTCAGTTATTGCAACAGATATATAAGGAAGTGATTGCTATCTTTTTAGAGCTGGGAAAGGGTTCTCAGAGGCCATAAGCTTTGATAACTGAAGTTTATTGAGCACTTATTATATATATGCCAAGTCCTGTTCTTACCAGTTCGGATGTGCTAACTCAGAACTGCTGAGGCAGGTACAATTGTTCTTGTTTTCTGTGTGAGAATATGAATCACAGGGAGGATGAAAATCTTCCTCAAGGTCACACAGATAGTACGTTGGGAGGTGAAGTTCGAATCCAGATGGCATGAGGGCTCTAGGTTCCGTGCCATTCACTATGAAGCAAGCTCTGTTCCACACACCAGTAAACAGCAAGAATGAACCCTTCCCTCACTCTATAATCCATTCACTATGAAGCAAGCTCTGTCCCACATGCCAGTAAACAGCAAGAATGAACCCTTCCCTCACTCCATAATGGGTTTTAGATTTTTGGAGGCAGTAATTCTCCATCCTCATCTTCCTTTCTCTGAGTCACTCTACCTCAGGCTCTTCCTTCATTTGTCATGGCATGGTTTGCAGCCATGGCCTCTTCCTCCCTGGCTGCTGTTTCTCTCTTCTCTTAAAGGATGGGAGCCACAGGCCCACAGTGATGGGCAAGCAGCTGGCCAGGGCAGAGTGAAGAGCGCAGTGACATCCTCAGTCCTAGTACTCTGTGCATGTTGTGTGCGGTCATGCACCCTGACATAGGTGCCTGGTCATGTGACTTCTGCTCAGCTGGTGTTGCTATCCAAAAAGCACCTTCCTCCTCTTTTCAGGTGTCGGAAATCATCCAGTACATTTTCTGCCACATAAACAGAATCACTGAGCCCACTGCCCAGAGTACTGTAAGGAAGATCTTCCTCCTGCTGGCCCAGGCCTACACCGAAGAAGTCATCCTGACTCTGTTCCAGATAGAGGACCAGTCACATACGTAAGCTCTTCTGTCAGCTGCAGACCTGGAAGCCACCAGCAGTCTTCATTTGCTCTCTCTCTTTTTTTCTGTATGCGTGATGAGTTAGTATTTGGGTGCTGGGCGGAGGGGGTACGTGCACATGTGTGTGTGGAGGCTAAAGGACAACCTAGGGTGTCATTCTCAGAAACATCATCCCCCTCTTTCTTGAAAACGAGAACTTACTTTTGCTACAGTAGCTTTTGGCACATACAGAGTGTACGCATCTGTGTGCGCAAATACATACACACATGTGCAGAGGCCCAAGGAGAGTACCAGCTGTCCTCCTTTATCACTCTCCCACCTTATTTCCACAAAACAGGGTCTCTTGCCGAGCCTGGAGCTTGCGCTGTGTTCTGGTTAGGCAGGCTAACCTGTAAACACTAGCAATCCTCTTGCTTCTGACCCTTCACCACTGGGTCGCAGGAGTGCACAGCCAAGCACAGCTTCTTACAAGGGTGCTAGGGATTGAACTCAGGTTCAGCAAGTGTTCTCACCCATTCCTCCCATATCTTTTTGAGACAGAATCTCACTGTCCAGGAGTTCACCAACTGGGCTAGACTAGTTGGCCAGGAAGCTCCAGGGACCTACCTGTTTCCACCTCCCCAGTGATGGGATTACTCACATGCTTAGCTAGGCCTATCTATTTGCTTATTCTTAGGTTATATTCAGTTTTTAATGACTTTTAAAGATATTTTTATTTATTTATTTTAAAGAGAGAAAGACAAAGAGAGAAAGAACAGCTAAAGAGAGAGAATGGGCGTGCCAGGGTCTCCAGCCACTGCAAACGAACTACAGATGCATGCGCCACCTTGTGCATCTGGCTTATGTGGGTACTGGGGAATCAAACCTGGGTCCTTACGCTTGGTAGGCAAGTGACTTAACTGCTAAGGCTTCTCTCCAGCCCAGGTTATATTCCATTTTAATAGATTTTTACATATTTGGGTTGCAGTAATTCTAAGAGGACTATATTTGATTACCAAAAATTTGGAATGCATGTAAAATTTAGGAAAAGAAAGCAAAATCAATTATTAGAACTCAGCTAAACAAACTCTCTGCTGTCATTTAGGCATAATTTATAATTTTTCCATATTTTAAGAGTGATGTTTAAAAATATATAATTAGGGCTGGAAAGATGGCTTAGTGGTTAAATGCTTGCCTGTGAAGCCTAAAGACCCCAGTTCAAGGCTTGATTCCCCAGGACCCACATAAGCCAGATGCACAAGGTGGCACATGCATCTGTAGTTCGTTTGCAGTGGCTGGAGACCCTGGCATGCCCATTCTCTCTCTCTCTGTCTATCTGCCTCTTTCTCTCACTCTCTGTCTCTCTGTCTCTCTCTCTCAAATAAATAAAAATGAACAAAAAAATTTAAAAATATATATAGTTAGCCACATGCCTTTAATCCCAGAACTCAGGAGGCAGAGGTAGGAGGATTGCCATGAGTTCAAGGCCACACTGAGACTAACAGTGAATTCCTGGTCAGCCTGGGCTAGAGTGAGACCCTACCTCGAAAAAGAAACAAACAAGCAACAACAACAACAAAAGATATATATACATATATATGCATATATATATAAACTCATACTATATCTGAAATTTGCATATTGTTTTTATCTAACATTTTACTATAGCATTTCCAAAGTTGAAACCCTGGGAAATTTTAATGGCTTCCTGTTCTTATATTGTATGGATATGCCATATTATCATACTTTTCTTCATAGACATGCAGTAAAATTCACCATTTTGATGCATTAGCCATATGGGTTTTCTTAACTATCATATAGTTGTAATCATCATCACCACAACCAAGGGAGCATTTCCCCGGCCCCTCAGGATCTTGTGCCACTCTTCTGGAGCCAGCACTCCCCCCCCAGCCCCCCAGCAGCTGACAACAGTTGGTCTGCTCTCTGTCCCCATAGTTTGGCCTGTTCTAGAATGTCATATTATTGGAATCACATAGTATGTTGACTTTCGGATCTGGTCTCATTTACTTAGCAAAATGTGTTTGGCTCTGCCTGTATTGTTTGTGTATCCATAGGCCGTTCCTCTCATTGATGATTAGCATCCGCTGGATGGATCAGCTTTTCTGATTTGGCGTAATTATGACTAATGTTGCTGTAAACATTTATATACAGGGTTTTGTGCAAACATTAGTTTAAATTTTTCAAAACCTGTATACAAACACATTATGCTAAGTAAATGAGACCAGATCCAAAAGCCTACATGGGATATGATTCCAGTTAAATGACATTCTAGAAAGGTAAAACTATATGGGAAGCATATGTTTAGCTTTGAAAGAAACTACCAAACTTTTTTCTTTTTACAGTAGGTGTAGCAGTACATTTCCAACCAGAAGCACAAGAGATTTTAGTTGCTCTGATCCTTTCTTACACTAACTGTGTCATTTAAAAAAGTTAGTCTCTCTAAGAAGTGTGGAGTAGCCTCTCATTCTGGTCTTAACTTGCATCTTCCTTACTTCATTGCAGCTAAGATGTGAAACATGACTTCCTGCATATCTTTGCCATTCAGAGTCCTTCAAAGTCAAGTGTTCTAATTAGTTACCCATTTTTCAATTGGACTGTTTACTTTTGTTAAGTTTTTGAAAGTTCTTTTTATATTCTGACTACATGTTTTTATAGTCAGATAAAACTTTTGTCAGATACATGATTTTCAGATGTCTCTTCCATTTTGTAGGTTGTTTTCTAATTCTCTCTTTAGAATTTTTAAAATTTATTTGTGAAGGGAGAGAGAGAGATAAAGGGACAGACAGAGAGAGAGAGAGAGAGAATAGGTGTGCCAGGGCCTCTTGTCACTGCACATGAATTCCAAGTACATGTACCACATTATGCATCTGGCTTTATGTGGGTACTAGGGAATTGAACCTGGGCCAACAGGCTTTGCAAACAAGTGCCTTTGCCGAATTGAACCTGGGCCAATAGGCTTTGCAAACAAGTGCCTTTGCCTAGACCCTTTGTGTGTGTGTGTGTGTGTGTGTGTGTTTTCGGGTATGGTTTCATTCTAGCCCAGGCTGACCTGGAACTCACTATGTAGTCTCAGGATGGCCTTGAATTCATGGTGATCCTCCTTCCTCTGCCTCCCAAGAACTGGGATTAAAGGTATGTGCCACCATGCCTGGCCCTTTTGTCTTTTTTTTTTTTTTTGTAATTTTGATGAAGTCAATTTATTTCTCTTTTTTAAATTTTTTTTTTAACTTCCATGATTATAAAAATACCCCATGGTAATACCCTCCCTTCCCCCACTTACCCCTTTGAAACTCCACACTCCATCATAACCCTCCCCATCTCGATCAGTCTCTCTTTTATTTTGATATCTTGATCTTTTCCTCCTCTTGTGATGGTCTTATGCAGGTAGTGT
Organism: Jaculus jaculus; assembly: GCF_020740685.1. Taxonomy (NCBI): domain Eukaryota; kingdom Metazoa; phylum Chordata; class Mammalia; order Rodentia; family Dipodidae; genus Jaculus; species Jaculus jaculus. Next base: position 244,969,663 of record NC_059102.1, on the reverse strand, counting down.
CAGGAACTGTGAGGCCATGGGTATCCAGGCCATTTTGTGTCTGGAGGGAGCATGTTGTATGGAGTCCTGCCCTTCCTTTAGCTCTTACATTCTTTCCACCACCTCTTCCGCATTAGACCCTGAGCCTTGGAAGGTGTGATACAGATATTGCAGTACTGGGCACTGCGGTCATTTCTTTCCATCACCATGATACCTTCTGAGTTGTCCCAAGGTCAATGCCATCTGAAAAGAGAAGATTCTCAACCAAAAGTGAGAGTAGCATTAATATGTAAGGGTGTGAACATTAACAGAAGTGCTTACTGGACAGTTTGATAAGCATAGTGTATACATTTGGCCAGACAACAGCAGACGTTATACCCCTAGGGCTCATGACTACCCCTGTTTTAAGTTTTCAGTATCAGGGATATATTCCCTTCCCATGAAATGGGCCTCCAGTCCAATTAGAGGGCAGTTGGTTTCCCCCAAAACAGACGTGCCACTATTGCACCCGTTAGCTCATTTGGCCTGGCTGGCCAGTTATAAGGCTTGCAGTGTCCACTGTTGGGTATCTTCACTGGTGACTTCTCTCTCTCCCATTGAACTGCATGCAGAATGGCTTCTTCCAGCTTTCTGTCAGCCCCTTTGTCTTTTTTAAAATAAGCATTTTAATGCTGTGAGTTTTCCTCCAAGCATAGCTTTAGCTATATCCAACAAAATTGGAAATGTATTTTTGTTTCCAAAAGTGTTTCTAGGGGCTGAGGAGGTGGCTCTGCAGGTAAGAGCACTTACCGTGCAAGCAGGAGGATCTGAGTTCTATCCCCAGCACTTGGCCCTGCATGCTCATAACCCTAGCACTGAGCGGGGCACAGAGGCAGGAGGATTGTTGTAGCTCTGAGGACAGTAAAGTGTACCCAAAAACAAGGAGCTCCAAGTTCAGTGAGAGAGCCTGTCAAAGGGAAACAAGGGAGAAGAGCAGTAGAGGAGACCACTCTCCGCTTTCCTCTGGCTTTCCCACATATGCATACAGGGCACACGCATCATCACACATACTGTATACACTACACCTACTACAGACGCATGCACCAAAAAAAAAAAAAAAAAAAAAGCGTTTCTAATTTTCCTTGAAAAAAAATGCTCATTCTGCTGCTGTCTGGTATATTTTTAAAATGAGATTAAGCTAGTTGATGGGGCTGGGGAGATGACTTAGGCAATAGCATGCTTGTGGTGCGAGTGTAAGGACCTGAGTTTGGACCCCCAGCACCCACATAGATGCTGGGTATGGTGCCATGCACCCGGAATCTTAGTGCTGGGGAGGCAGAAACAGGTGAATACCTGGGACAAGTTGGCCAGCTAGAGTGGCTGAACTGGTGAGGTCTGGGTTCAATGAGAGACCCTGTCTCAATTAATCAGGTGGAGAGCAATAGACTGAGACACCTAATGTTGGTCTCTGGCCTCCACATACATGCACACATGTGTGCATGTACACCTCCCCACCACATACACACTTAGACACACATGTGCCCATACACATATGAAAATGCATACATACATGCACACACATGCAGAAAGGATAGTTGACATTGTTAAGATTTTTATATTCCTGATTTTCTATTTATGTGTTCCATAATGACTGAGAAAAGATTATGAAGTCTTCAAATGTGTGGATTCTTCTTCAGGCATGTTGTTAGGCACATAAACATTTAGGACAGATGGTAAATTTGTAAATTTATTGTCTTTATCATTAGTTAATAACTCTTGGTACTTCTCTGGCCTCTGAAATATTCTGGTATGTTTAATTTCCAAATACTTGAGAGCACTTTCCAGATACCTTCCTATTACTGATTTCTAATTTACATCCATTATGGCCAAATAATATACTGCATCTGATTTTTATCTGTGGTAACATTTTTTGTTTGATGGAGGATAATATGGTTATTTTGTTTCTTTGTGCTTTGTCACATGTATTTTTCCAAAAAAAAAAAAAATCTATTCAAACAGATAGAAAGAGAGAGAGAGGGAGAGAGAGGAAAAAAATAGGTATACTCAGGGCTTCCCACAACTACGAACAAACTCTGGACACATGCATCACTTTCTGCACCTGGCTTTATGTGGGTACTGGGGGATTGACCCTCGGCCATCAGGCTTTGCAAGCAAGTGCCTTTAACCACTGAACTGAACCATCTCCACAGCCCCCTTCCAATCTTTTAACTAATCTGTGTCATGATCTCTAATAGTTTTTCTGTATTCAGCATATAGTTAGATCCTTTGAGAGATTTTTTTTGCTGGTTGTTATGTCATTAGAATTTTTTTGTAGAGGGGATTGAACCTGGTGCTTTCAAGCATGCTAGAAAAATACTCTACCACTGAGCTAGATCTCTAGCCCTTAGATCAAAAGTCTTTATCCAATCTGGAAATCTCTTAGTTGGTATATTAGACTATGTACAATCAATGTGATAAATGAAGCTCTACTGCCGGAGTTGCGCCAGATGAGGTTTGGGTGAAAAACAGACAAACAAAGATCCCACTCATGCTCCTTGACTTACAGGGCCCCATTTCCCCTTGCTCCGGGAGACAGAATTCCTCCCAGTGCTTCTGTTCCTGTGTCTGCCCAGTGCAGGACTCTGCAGTGGGGTCATACGCAGGTCAGAGCTGGGGGATAAAAGAGAGAAAACAAAAATCTGAGAACACTTAGCCAGGTTATTACTATTATTTTTGGTTTTTCAAGGTGGGGTCTCACTCTAGCCCAGGGTGACCTGGAATTCACTATGGAGTCTCAGGGTAGCCTCGAACTCACAGTGATCCTATCTCTGCTTCCTGAGTACTGGGATTAAAGGCGCACACCACCACACCTGGCTCTTAATAGGGTTATTTATGTACTTATTTTATGTTTTGTCTTCCTTTTCTGTTATTTAGAATCAATCTAATGTATGTTTTGTAAATTAGGTCAAGATAGTTGATAGGACTGTTCATGGCTTCTATATCCTTTCTGATGTCTGTCTGATCTACCAAGTACTGAGAAAGGAATAAGGAAATGTTTTGTGTTTTTGAGTATTTTTAGTTTTTTTTTTTTTTTTTTTTTTTTGGTTTTTTGAGGTAGGATCTCACTCTAGCCCAGGCTGACCTGGAATTCACTCTGTATTCTCAGGGTGGCCTCAAACTCATGGCGATCCTCCTACCTCTGCCTCCTGAGTGCTGGGAGTAAAGGCGTGCACCACCATGCCTGGCTCGAGTGTTTTTAGTTTTAATCACTGGGACAACTAGGCTAAAGTGGGTTTGCTCAGCAAAGGAAATAAAGATTGCTTATGGTTAATTTCTTTTACAAAAAGTGTGTGTAGGGCTGGAGAAACGGCTCAGTGGTAAAGGTGCTTGTTTGCAAAGCCTGATGGCCCAGGTTCAATTCTCTAATACCCAGGTAAAGCCAGATACACAAAATGCCACATGGGTCTGGAGTTTGTTTGTAGTGACAGGAAGCCCTGGCATGCCCATACTCATTATCTGTCTGTCCCTCTGTCTCTCAAATAAATAAAAATATTTTAATGTGTATATATGCACGTTTGTGTGTTTGCAGATGCACAATTATGTGCCAGTTGCATGTGTGCACGTGTGCACGTGCAGGTGGAGGCCAAAGGATAGCTCAAGGGTCAGTGTTAGAAGCATCACTTTTGGTGAGACAGGGTCTCTCCCTGGCCTGAGCTTGCCACGCAGGCTAGACTGGCTGGCCAGAGAGCCCCAGGGCTCTGCCTTTCTCTGCTGCCCCAGCACTGGGATTACAGACACACCTGCCATCTAAAACTATGTTATTATTATTTTTTAATATTTTATTTTTATTTACTTATTTGAGAGAGGGAAAGAGGGAGGGAGGGAGGGAGGGAGGGAAGGAGGGAGAGAAACAGAGAGAGAGAGAAAGAATGGGTGCACCAGGGCTTCCAGCCACTCCAAACGAACTCTAGATGCATCTGGCTTACGTGGGTACTGAGGAATTGACCTGAGGTCCTTTGGCTTTGCAGGCAAGCACCTTAACCACTAGGCCATCTCTCCAGCCCAAAATATGCTATTTTTTACCTGGGTTCTCATATTGGCAGGTCTTCATGCTTGAAAGGCAGGCTCTTTCCCATCTGATCTATCGCCTTAGATCCCACCCCTGTTACGCATCTCTAATAAATACTTCTTATCATGTTAAGGAAGTTTCTTTCTATTCTATACTACTGATTAAAAAAAAATATATATATATATATAATTTATTTATTTATTTGAGAGAAAGAAGCAGAGAGAGAGAGAGAGAGAGAGAGAATGGGCACAACAGGGCCCCCAGCCACTGCAAACAAACTCCAGATGTATACGCCCCCTTGTGCATATGGCTTACGTGGGTCCTGGAAAGTTGAACCAGGACCCTCTGGCTTTGCAGGCAAACACCTTAATTGCTAAGCCATCTCTCCAACCCTACTACTTTTTTTTTAAATCAACAATCAAATTTTAATTGTACTAAATACAATTATATTATTCAATTACAAATTTATACATGTTTATGTAAACATGTATAGGCTTAACAATTTAGTCTTCAAGTGGCTAGACATTTTGTTGGTCCTTCTTGTTTTTCTTCCTTTTTTTCAGATGGGAACTGGAGAACAAGACCTCAGAACCTCCTTTTTAGAATGTATTAAGATTTTTGGTATATATAAATTAGGAAGATCATGGTTATCAAATTAACTATAATACTTAATGGATATTTGAAGCAAAAGTTTCATTTTCTGCTACATGCAACATTATCTGTTATACCAGGGTTATTAGATGTGTTGGCAAATCCTTCATATAATAACTTACTTTGTGTCTGTTTGACTGATCAAATTCTTAAGTGTTATGTTGCTCAGTTTTATTCAAGGTAAGTGAACATTTTCCCATTTATCTACGTGCAAGGTAACAGAGAACAAGGAGTTGCTAGAGGTGACAATATGAGGAAAGGAGTGAAAATAGAAAAGAAGGGATCAGGAAGGAAGCAAGCAGGCAGCTGGGGGACTGGGACACTGAGCTGGACTCCTTCTCTAGGAAAGACTGTGGAGAGGGGTCGCCTGTGGGTAATTGTGTTGATGGCTTCTGACTTTGCAGAGGGGTGGACAAGCCCTGGGAAATCCTGGCATCCTTCCCAAAAGGCTACCAACTGGTTATGGAGTACCTGCTGAAGAGGCTAATTCCACTCCAGGAAGCCCCGGACCAGGAACCCAGCTGCCACAGACCAGGGATCTCCCTGCTCATCGTAGGCGGGGGCCTGGGCACTGGGGGTGGGGGAGCGCCAGGAAGGGTATTCACCAGACCTGGGAGGAGCCAGTGTCATCATTCATTTAGGGACCCATGTTTGCTTGACCTTGTAATGGCAGTCTCAGGGTTGGATTGAAGGGAGGATTTCCATCCACCGGTCTCATCGGGTGGGGTGGTGGGGGGCAGAAGAACTGGATTCTAGTTGTCAGGGAGGGCACTGATGTGAGATGAACACTCCAGCCCCTCCCACATTCTCAAGGATGGCGAGAGACCACAACAACCACCGTGGTTATGAGTACTTGTCAAAGCACCACCATCCTAGAAGCAGACCTTCATTTTCCTGGCTCGAGCTCACTAGTCCTCACTCATTGTCACCACCGGCTTCACTGGGCAAGCTTGCCATGTGATGGGTTGTGGGAAGGAACTTCCTGGTGATAGGTCCTATGAGTGGTAATGAAGACCATGACACCCTATTTTCTATTCATTCCAGGCCACCAGGGCCATCTATAAGCTGCTGCTGGTGCCCAGTCAGCGGCTGGAGACGCAGACATTCTTCGCCTCCCTGTTCACTGCACTGCTGTTCCAGATCTCCTTTCTTGTGGTGGATGGCAGTGTTGAAACCCAGAGCCAGCAGCACGTCACTGAATGGGTGAACCCTGTGAGGTACCTTGGGCCCTTGTCCAGTGTGCTCTGGGCACTAGCTTCTTGGCACCCTCACCTGACTTAGTTTCAGCCTGCTGGACACAGCACCTTTCTCAAGAAGCTTTCTCGAAAAGCCTCACTTTAAATCTGTCTGTAGGCAGACGCAGTGCTACTTAAGTGACATCAGAACAACAGGCCTTCCTTCCCTCCCACTGGGCAGGCCTCCTGTGTCACCTTGGAAAGCCCACAACCCCGCTGGCCTTGTTTGCTTCTTTTGTGAACTGCTGCTTTTGATTTCTAAGAGTTGTCCCATGGCCAGGAGTTCATGACTCTCAGGGAGGGCAGGAGTGCTGGCTGCAGATGACAGTGACTCCCTGCTTGCCTCCTGGTCTGTCCCCAGTTCTACCTTGGAGACCCTAAAGATCTTGATGCGCAGCTCAGGATACATGGAATACATAGCTCATATTCAGCAGCTTGGGGGCTGGGAGTTGCTTGTCAATCCTGAAAGGCACTATGAAGGAGTCACTCTGCTGGCCAGGTGAGCTGTACCTGGTCCCTGGTTGGAGAATCTATGTTGTTGTTTTTTTTTTTTTTGAGGGGCATGTTTTGTACATGTGTGTATGTATGTATGCATGTTTGTATGTGTGTGACTTCTCATGTGTGTACATGTATATGCGTGTGCGCATGTGCATATGGAGGCCAAAGGTCATTGTCAAGTGTCTTCCTCAATTGTTTGCTACCTTATTCTTTTTGTTTAATTCTTACCTTATTATTTTTTTGTTTGTTTGTTTGTTTTTGAAAGCAGGATCTCAGTCTATCCCAGATTGACCTGGAACTCACTCTGTAGCATGTACCACCCGCCATGCCTGGCTTTCTTACCTTATTCTTTGTTGAAATTGGAGCTCAGTGCTTTGTCTAGATTTGCTAGCCAGTGTGCCCCAGGAATTCCCTGCGCCTACTACCCTAGCCCTGGAGTTACAAGTGCACACACCACACCTGGCATTTTCCACGGGTGCTGGGGATCCAAACCCAGGTTCTCAAAGCTGTATGGCAAGCACTTTAACTCACAGAACCATCTCTTCAGCCTATGTTTTACACATTTCATCTTCTCTTGTGGTCTGGATCTCATCCCAAGTCCCTGCTGTCATTGGCAGGTCCCTAGTCATCAAGAACTGCTGGCACAATCGCCCTATCTTCAGCATCCTCATCAAGACCCTCAAAGACCCAGACTGTGCCAATTACCTCTCGGCCCTGGCGTTCCTGACTGAGGTGACTGGTGCTTGGTGGGCAGAGGGCAGTGAGGACAGGCCCTTGGGAGGTGGCCACATCTAGAGAACTCTGTCAGAAGGCCACTGGTGAAAGGAGCAGGCTGGTTAACATGTCTGCTCACAGAAGGGTTGGAGGACATGGCTAATTATAGTTTATTAGGGTTTCTTGAGTCATAGGCTTTGATCCTCCTTAAATCTCAGTGCTTCGACTCTGCCCTAACTTTATGGGATACCACTTCTCTCTCTTCCAGCCACCTCAGCTCTGACCAGGAATCTAAAATTAAGCTTTGTTCAGCACCTCTGATTTACTCTCCAATTCAGTCATCTGACAGGGAAAAAATGTAGAAAATATGGAAAAGTATATAACATTTATAAAACCATTATTTATGTTCTTTCCCAGAGAAAACCACTTTCAGGTTTTTGCCAGCATGGGGGTTTGCTGATGTACGATGAGTGACAGTTGAGACCATTCTTCACTAACGTCTGTACCTTGCTCTTTTCAAATCTCTTATCGTAGCACTGCATTTTCAAAACAAGTTTTTTGGTTAACATACAAAGAAATGGGTTTCATTGTAGCATTTTTCATATATTTATTTTTATATTTTGTTATTTTTTTGAGGTGGGGTCTCACTCTAGCTCAGGCTGACTTGGAATTCAGTATGTAGTCTCAGGGCAACCTCAAACTCCTACCTCTGCCTCCTGAGTGCTGGGATTAAAGGCGTGTGCCGTCACATCTAGTTTATGTTTTGTTCTTATTCACTCTGTTCCACTGTTCCTCTTGTCTCCTTCTGCCCTTCTCGCTGGTCCCCTTCCTCCTTCATTGTATGTCGTTTGTAACATTAGTCATCTCCATCCACCTTGTTTGAGACAAGGTCTGTTACTGTTTGCTGATGGGAAGGCCAGACTAACTGGCCTGTGACTGTCAGGATTCTCCTGGCTCTACCTCCCATTGTACAGACATGTTGGGATTACAAATGCATGTGCCACTTTGTGTCCAGTTTTACATAGGTACTGAGAATATGAATTCTGATCAGCAGGCTTGTGGAGCAAGTACCTTTAACAACTGAGACATCTTCCCAGCTCCAAGCTACCTAGCTTTTTTTCTCTTCCTTCCTTTCTTTCTTCCCTCCCTCCTTTACCTCTCTCCCTCTCTCTCTCTCTCTCCCTCTTTCCTTCCTTCCTTCCCTCCTTTCTTCCTTCCTTCCTTCTTTCTTTCTTGCAAGCCCAACAGACCAGGAATTTTTTTTTTTAAATGAATGAGAGCAAGAGTGAGTGAGTGAGAGAATTGGCACACCAGGTCTCTAGCCACTGTAATTGAACTTGAGATGCATGTGCCACCTTGTGTGCATGTGCAGCCTTAAACATGCTTCACCTTGTGCATATGGCTTCCATGGGATATAGGGAGTCAAACATGGGTCCTCAGGTTTCATAGGCAAGTGCCTTTATTGCTAAGCCATCTCTCCAGCCTGCTTTTTTTTTTTTTTTTAAGAAAAAAGAAAGAAAGGAAGTGAACACTGTTAGAAGATAATAGTAATACTAGGATATAGGCATGTGCCCCGGGGCGATATCATGTACCACCATGAGGGCTATAGGACATCGATGTCTTTGTTAACAGAACCTGAGACCAGAAGGAGGCCTGATTTCAGGAGATCCTAATATGCCAGACCTTGGCCACTCACCTAAAAAACAAAACAAAACAAAACACAGAAAAAGTAATGGTTATGTAGGAAAGTTATTTATTCATTTTGGATATGCGGGAAAGGAGGGTGGGGGGAAGATTTTCAGCTCTTGTCTTTGAGAAACTGCAAGAGCTATGGGGGATTAATGAGAGATTTTGGGGAAGCACAAGACGGGGAGCATGTAAACTACCTCAGTCACACTGTGGCCTGGTGGTCACTGTCACCACTGTTTCCTAGGGCTTTGTCAGAATAAGAGAGTCGCTGCCGCCTGGGGGCCGTGTCCTCTCTCTGCACTGAGGTTTATCAGTCAGGTTTGTTGTTCTTGGAATTCAAGGTGACAGGAGAGGATGCTCGGGGAAGAGGAGTGGTCAGAAAAGCAAGATGCAGTCCACCCCTTCAGGTGGAGGGCGGTGGTGGCGCCACTCTGGTGGTCTGGAATAGGATGTTGTAAAACCTAGCATTGACAATCTGTTGATTATGATGTCCCTACAAATCTTGAAAAATATCTTACTCACATGTTGGTCCCTGTGGTCTTGAAGAGAGAATTACCAGTTTTTTTGTTTTTTTTTTTGAGAAATACACCTTAAGTGATTAACATGTCTACATGCAGAATTGAACAGGAATCTGACCCAAAATTTAAGGTAGCAAAGGAGACAGATGCAAAATGAAGGCAGTGATGCCAGCCTTTCATCCTGTCTTTAGCTGCCTGTCAGACACCTGAAGGTCCAAGTGGAGAGTCAATGCTTCTAGCAGAAGCAGCCTCTGAATCATTACTACCTATTCATGCAAGGTGCCCTTTGCTGTGTGTTAGCCTAGGTGTGTTGGTGTGAGGTGCTGAGGTATGCATTCAACAATGGATGCCATGTGAGCAGAATGCTTGCTAAAAATGTGGGCATGGGACACGTAGGGTGCAGAACCCTGACCTGAGGGAGATGAGTTAGTGAAAAGGGTCTCAGGCATGAGTGCAACCAGCTCACTGAGGAAGCTGTTCAAAGAGGAGATTCCTGAGCACTCTTTACTACTCGCCCCACACACAACTCATACTTTCCTCTCATTTCAACCTCTTCCACATTTCTTCTCTTTAGCCCCTTCTAATATACCTTACATCTAGTTACAGCCTTCTTTCCATAACTTTAAAAACCTCTAATATTTATAGAACCTGATTTTATCCCAAATTTCCCCTGATACTTTCCCCACCTTTATCATTTTCAGAGCTGACTGAGCCCTAGTCCCTATATTAACCTACCCTATTTCTTTCTCACTTCTAATTTATTTTTTTGAGGTAGGGTCTTACTCTAGCCCAGGCTGACCTGGAATTCATTCAGTAGTCTCAGAGTAGCCTTGAACTCACAGTGATCCTCCTACCTCTACCTCCGACTGCTGGAATTAAAGGCATGCACCATCACACTGGGCTTCACTTCTAATTTTTTCTTTTTTTTGAGGTAGGGTCTTACTATGGCCCATGCTGACCAGCAACCCTCTTACTTCACTATCCTAAATCCTTGGATTAAAGGTGTGTTCCACCATGCCTGGCTCAAACTTCTTCTCTTAATAACCAAAATTCTAGTATAATCCATATGATCCTTACTTATCTATCCACTAACAGTTATTGTTAATTGAATACTACAATATTTGCATAGTGGACAAATCCACCACCTATGGTCACTTCCATTGGTAATATTCTACTGTGTGAGTACTATAGAGGCCACTCCAGGCACTTTAAGCTCCTAGACTGAAGACATAACTTCTGAACTTCACACTTAAGAATACAGATGAAAAAGAAAAAATGAACAGCAATGAAATAACTCCAAATGCATAAATCTCAACACAGTTGTAGCAGTTACCTTTCTGTCACTGAGACAAAACACTGGACCAGAAGCAGCTTGTAGAAGGAAAGAGTTTATTGACCTTACAGTTTTTTGTTTGTTTGTTTGTTTGTTTTTGTTTTTCGAGGTAGGGTTTCACTCTAGTCCAGGCTGACCTGGAATTCACTATGTAGTCTCAGCGTGGCTTAAACTCACAGTGATCCTCCTACCTCTGCGTCATGAGTCCTGGGATTAAAGACATGTGCCACCACTCCTGGCTGACCTTACAGTTTTGAGGGGAAGTTTCATCCTGATGGGGGAAAGCATGGTATGTGCAGGAAACTGACTCACATTGTCACATATCATCAGCAGGGAGTAGACAGAGTGAGTAGAGCTGTGAACATGCAGTAGAGCTGGACTAATAAACCTCAAGGCCCACCCCCAGTAACACACCTCCTCCAGCAAAACCCTACCTCTCAAAGGTTCTGCCAGCTGGGTATTGAATATGAAGCTTAATCACAAACACATGAGGCTATGGGGGACACATTACAAGTTCAAACTACCACAACAGTAACATAAGAAACACGAAAAATTAAGGTAACAACTCCAAAAATTTCTAATCACACCCTGGCAGAATTTAGAGATCAGTAGTGTGGGATTAGGAATTAGATGAAATTCCAGAGAACTCAAAAGAATGATTGATTATAAGTATGCTCAAAGAATTCAAAGAAAACAAACACTTACAGGAATCCCTAGAGAACACACACACACACACACACACACACACACACACACACACCAGCTGAATGAAATTAGGACGTTAATATAAGCCATGGAATGGGAATTCATAAAGAGCAACACTGAAGAAAAACTAAACTGAAATACTGAAAATGAAAATCACAAATCAAAAACTCTGTGGTAACTGCAAGGCCACTGAGAAATCCTGCTGGAACTGAGCTGATAACCTCCTCCATGTAGACCAGCTGACAGAAAACTGGAAGAAGCCATTCTGCATGCAGTTCAATGGAAGAGAGAGATGCCACCAGTGAAGATAATCAACAGTGGACACTGTGAGCCTTATGTCAGCCAGGCCAAATGAGCCAATGGGTGCAATAGTGGCAAGTCTGTCATGGTGGAAATCAACTGCCCTCTAATTGGACTGGAGGTCCACTCCACGGGAGGAAATACATCCCCAATACTGAAAACTTAAAATAGGGGTAGTCATGAGCCCTAGGGGTGTAAAGTCTGCTGCTGTCTGGCTAAATGTATATACTATGCTTATCAAACTGCCCAGTAAGCACTTCTCTTAATGTTCATACCCTTATATTAATGCTACTCTCACTTTTGGTAGAGAATCTTCTCTTTTCAGATGGCAGTGACCTTGGGATGACTCAGAAGGTATCATAGTGCTGGAAAGAAGTGACTGGAGTGCTCAGTACTGTAACATCTCAATCATACCTTCCAAGGCTCAGGGTCTATTATGGAAGAGGTAGCAGAATGTAAGAGACAAAGGAAGGATAGGACTCCTTACAATGTGCTCCCCCTAGACACAAAATGGCCTGGATATCCATGACCTCATAGTGCCTGACACTACCTACACAAGACCATCATAATAGGAGGAAAAGATGATGACATCAAAATAAAAAAGAGACTGATTGAGATGGGGAGGGGATATGGTGGAGAATGGAGTTTTGAGGGAAAAGCAGGGAGAGGGAGGATATTACCATGGGATATTTTTTATAATCATGAAAGTTGTTAATAAAAATTTGAAAAAAACAACTCTGTGGTAAGTCTCACCAACAGAATGGATCAAGGAGAGAATAAAATATATGAGCTTGAAGACAAGGTGGAAGATTTGGGACATTCCAACAAGGAGAAAAACAATTAATAAAAAGATATAAACAGGACTTCAAGACATTCCAAACACTATAAAAAGCTAAAATGAAGCCGGGCATGGTCATGTACCCCTTTAATCCCAGCTCTTGGGAGGCAGAGGTAGGAGGATCACCGTGAGTTCAAGGCCACCCTGAGATTACATAGTAAATTCCAGGTCAGCCTGAGCTAGAGTGAAACCCTACCTCTAAAAACCAAAACCAAAACCAAAAAAAAAAAAAAAAAAAAGATAAAATGTAAGAATTATGGGCATAAAAGAAGAAGAAGAATTTTAGTTGAAAGTCATGGTAAATATTTTCAAAAAGATTCATGGGATAAGATTTCCCAAAATTAGAGAAAGAGATGCCAATACAGATACAGGTATTTAGAAAACAGAAAAGAGTCTCCCTTAATCATATTATAATTTTACCACTAATTACATAGAACAAAAAAAAAATCTTTTGAAATCAGTAAGAAAGAAGCACCAAGTTACTTATAAATGCAGTTCTATCAGAATAATAACAGGATTCTCAACAAAAATTTTAAATTAGAGCTTTTAATTGTCAACCCAGAATGGTTGTCTGTCATAATTGAAGGAGAAAGAAGAACGTTCATTATAAAAACAGGCTGAAGGAATTCATGACCACTAAGCAGGCTTTACCAAAAAAAAAAAAAAAACAAAAATAAAAACCTGACAGACTGAACAGAAGTAAAAACACATATTTAAAGCCCCGGGGGGGGGGGGCAGGAATCATGCTTGAATAGTAAGTTAAGCAATGGAGAAATAGAAAAATATTAAACACTACAAACTCAACAATAATGTCAGGAAGTAATGCATACTTTTCAATAATAACTCTGAATATAAATTGTCTCAGTTTGCTAATGAAAAAATGCAGACTAAGCCAAGCATGGTGGCGCACACCTTTAATCCCAGCACTTGGAAGGCAGAGATAGGAGGATTGCCATGAGTTCAAGGCCACCCTGAGACTATAGAATGAATTCTAGGTCAGCCTGAGCTAGAGTAAGACTCTACGTTGAAAAAAAAAAAAAAAAAACCCCAAACAACAACAACAAAAACAGACTAGGGCTGTAGAGATGGCTTAGCAGTTAAGCGCTTGCCTGTGGAACCTAAGGACCCCGGTTCGAGGCTTGATTCCCCACGACTCATGTTAACCAGATGCACAAGGGGGCGCACATGTCTAGAGTTTGTTTGCAGTGGCTGGAGGCCCTGGCACACCTATTCTCTCTCTCTCTCTCTCTCTCTCTCTCTCTCTCTCTCTCTGCCTTTCTCTCTCTCTGTCACTCTCAAATAAATAAATTTAAAAAAAAAAGAAAAGAAAAACAGACTAGCAGGATGGATTAAAAGGCAGGCTCCCTGGGCGTGGTGGCGCATGCCTCTAATCTCAGAACTCAGGAGGCAGAGGTAGGAGAGTCGCCATAAAGTTGAGGCCACTCTGAGACTACATAGTGAATGTCAAGTTAGCCTGGGTTAGAGTGATACCCTACCTCGGAAAACCAAAAAAAGAAGAAAAAAAGGCAGGATCCTTCTATTTGTTGCCTCTAAGAAGCACACCTCATCATAAATATCAGACACTACCTTAGGGTCAAAGGATGAAAAATGGTGTTTCAAACAAATGAAACTATGAAACAAGTGGGTGTTATTTGACAAAATAGACTTAAAACCAAAATTAGTCATAAAAGATCACTTTACATTGGTCAAGGGAACCATAAATAAGTTGCAATTCTAAACATCTATACAACAAATGCCAGTGCACCCAGTTTTGCAAAACAAACACTTCTAGATGTAAAATCACACATTAACCTCAGCACATTAGTAATGAGTGACTTTAATACCACAATATCATCAGTTGACAGGTCATCACAGCAAAAAATAAACAGAATCATCTGGATTCAATTACATCATATAACAAATAGACTAACAGACATCTAAGAACATTCATCCAAACACTGCAGAATACACATTTTTCTCAGCAGTCCATGGAACTTTCCCTAACATACATCATGTATCAGGGCACAAAATAAATCGTAACAAATATAGGAAAACTTAAATAATCCTTTGTATTCTATTTAATCATAATGGAATACAACTACACGTCAACATCAAGAGAAACTATAGAACATATACAAACTCATGGAGATTAAACAACACAGTATTGAATGATGGGTGGATCATTGAGGAAATCAGGAAAGAAAAATTTAAAATTCCTGGAATCAAATGATAACTAAAACACAGCATACCAAAACCCATGTATGGGATGCAATGAAAGCATTTCTAAGAAGGAAGTTTATAGCTCTGAATGTTTACATTAAGAAATCAGGGGGCTGGAGGGATGGCTTAGTGGGTAAGGCATTTGCCTGCAAAGCCACAGGACCCAGGTTTGATTCCCCAGGACCACATTAACCAGATGCACAAGGTGGCTCATGCATCTGGAGTTTGTTTGCAGTGGCTGGAGGCCCTGACACACCCATTCTCTCTTGCTCTCTGTCAAATAAATAAATAAATAAAAATATTTTAAAAAATCAGAGAGTGGGCTGCAGAGATGGCTCAGTGGTTAAGGCACTTGCCTGCATAGCCTAAGGACCTGGGTATGATTCCCTAGCACCCACATAAAGCTAGTGCACAAGGTGGCACATGTGTCTGGAGTTTGTTTGCAGTGGCTAGAGGCCCTGACATGCCCATTCTATCTCTCCCTTTCTTCCCCTCTTTCTCGCTCTCTCTCTCAAATAAATATTTAAAAACAAAATCAGA
The DNA here is from genome assembly GCF_020740685.1 of Jaculus jaculus. Taxonomy (NCBI): domain Eukaryota; kingdom Metazoa; phylum Chordata; class Mammalia; order Rodentia; family Dipodidae; genus Jaculus; species Jaculus jaculus. The sequence continues at coordinate 244,954,395 of NC_059102.1, read as the reverse complement.
GAGTTCTCAAATACATACACATGTGCACACACACACACATACACCCATACACATCTTAATGATGTACCTTTGGCCCTTAGGAAAAGAAGAATAAGACAAATCAAAGATCAGTAGACAGAAAGAAGTAATTAAGTACAAGGTAGAAAAGAATGAACTAGAAAAAAAAAAAAAAAGAATAAATTAAGTAGAGTTAGTTCTTTGAAAGGTTAATCAAGATTGATAATTCTTTAGCCAAACCAACCAAATGGAAAAGAGAAATAACTGAAATTAAAAGTAGAGATGATAAAGGAATTATTATGACAGATACCAGTGAAATATAGAAAATCATAAGAGTATACATTAAAAAATATACTCTACTAACATGGAAAATCTAGAAGAAAAGGATGAATTTCTTAATGTATATGAGATAATTTATTAAGCATGCCTATATCAAGCAGTGAGATTGAAACAGTAATAAAATAATTCCCAACTAAAAAAAGTCCTAGCCCAGATGGATTTGTTTGTGAATTTTTACCAGGCTTTCAAGGAAGAACTAACACTAATACTTCTCAAACTTCTTTATAAAATAGGAAAAGAAGGAACACTGTCAAACTCAATTTACAAAGCCAATGCAACAACAACAACAATAACAATAATAATGCCAGGTAAAGAAACAACAGGAAAAGAAAATCATAGACTAATCTACCTATTGAACATAGATACAAAATTTCTCAGCAAAATACTTGCAAACAGGGCTGGAGAGATGGCTCAGCAGTTAAGGCACTTGACTGCAAAGCCTAATGACCACGTTTTGATTCCTCAGTACCCACATAAACCCAGATACACAAAGTGGTATGCATGTGGAGTTCACTTACAGCAGCTAGATGTGTTGGTGTGTTCATTCTTTCTGTCTGTCTCTCTTCTATGTCTCTGCTTGCACATAAATAAATAAATATTAAAAATACTTGCAGAGCTGGACATGGTGGTACATGCCTTTAATCCCAGAACTCAGGAAGCAGAGGTAGTAGGATTGCCGTGAGTTCGAGGCCACCCTGAGACTACATAGTGAATTCCAGGTCAACCTGGGCTAGAGTGAGACCCTACCTTGAACCCTCCCGCGAAAAATACTTGCATACAGGAACACAGCAAAAATACCATTCACCATAATCAAGTTGACTTTATTCCAGAGATGCCAGGATGGTTCAATATACATAAATCAATAAATGTAGTACATCATAACAATCATCAAAATGGACTGAAGGAAAAAAATCACATGATCATCTCAATAGATGCAGAAAAGGCATTTGACAAAATCCAATATTCTTTCATTGTAAAAGTCTTAAAAAAAAGTAGGAATAGAAGGGACATATTTAAACATAATAATATGACAAACCTATAGCCAATGTTATACTACATGGAGAAAACTCAAAACATTTCCATTAAAATCAGGAATTAGGTAAGGGTGTCCTCTTTTCCACTCTTTTTTTTAAACTTTATTTTTACTTTATTTATTTGAGAGAGAGAGAGAAAGGGGCAGACAGAGGGAGAATGGGCGCGCCAGGGCCTCTAGCCACTGCAAACGAACTCCAGATGCATGCGCCCCTTGTGTATCTGGCTTACGTGAGTCCTGGAGAGTCAAACCTGATCCTTTGGCTTTGCAGGCAGATGCCTTAACCACTAAGCCATCTCTCCAGCCCCTTTTCCGCTCTTACTCAATATAATACTGGAAGTTTTAGCTAGAGCAGTAAGATAAGAAAAACAAATACAAAGGATACAAATAGGAAAGGAAGAAGTCAGAGTATTCCTATTGGCAGATATATGATTCTATATGTAAGAGTTCCTAAAGACTTCACCAACCTTTTAGAAATGATAAACGAAGTAACAGGATACAAAATTAATCAGCCTTCTCATATACCAATAGCAAACCTACTGAGGAAGAAATCAAGAAACAATACCACTCACAATTGCCACCAAAAAACAGCCCCTAGACACTGGAGAGATACCTTAGCTGTTGAAGGTGTTTGCTTGCAAAGTCTGACACCTGGGTTCAATTCCCCAGTTCCCATGTAAAGCCAGATGCACAAAGGGGTGCATGCATCTATAGTTCATTTGCAGTGGCAAGAGGTCCTGTCATACCCATGCTTTCTCTTTCTCTTTCTCTGTCTGCCTCTTTCTCCCTGTTTTTCATAAATAAATAAATAAAATATTTTTTTAAAAATCCAACCCTTGGAATAAACCTCACCATGGAAAGAAAGACCCTACAATGAGAAGTTTAAAATATTCAAAAGGCAACTTGAAGAAGACACTAGGAAATGGAAAGACTTCTCATGATCATAAACTGTGAAAATGGCTCTTACCAAAAGCAATCTACAGATTTAATTCAATCCCCATTAAAACTTCATATTCTTCACCGAAATAGCAACAACAATCTTAAAATTAATTTGGAAGCATAAAAGACCCCAGATAGCCAAAGCACTCTTAAGCAAAATAAATAAATAAGGCTAGAAGAATCACCACACTTGAGTTATAGTAACAAAACCCAGCATGGTACTGGCCCAAAAACAGACAGGTAGATTGATAGGAGAGAGGCTCCAGAGATCAATCAACACAACTCCAGCTACATGATTTTTAATTTTTTTCTTTATTTGCTTATGAGAGAGAGATAGAGTAAGAATGGCACACCAAGGTCTCTAACCACTGCAAACAAACTCCAGACACATGTGCTACCATGTGCATCTGGCTTATGTGGGTTCTGGAGAGTCAAGCCTGGGTCCTTAGGCTTCATAAGCAAGCACCTTAACTGCTAAGCCATCGCTCTAGCCTTGCTTTTTAATTTTTTAATTTTTTATTTTTTGAGGCAGAATTTCACTCTATCCCAGGCTGACCTGGAATTCACTATGTAGTATCAGGGCGGCCTCAAACTCACAGTGATCCTCCTACCTCTGCTTCCTGAGTGCTGGGATTAAAGGCGTGCGCCACCATGACTAGCTTCAAACTACATGATTTTTGACAGAGCATTTTAACACACGGGAGAAGAGACAGCATCCTCAACCAGTGGTGCTAGAGAAACTAGATTTCTATATGAAAAAGAATGAGCCGGGCATGGTGGTGCATGCCTTTAATCCCAGCACTCGGGAGGCAGAGGAAGGAGGATCACCATGAGTTCAAGGACAACCTGAGACTACATAGTGAATTCCAGGTCAACATGGGCTAGAGTGAGACCCTACCTCAGGAAAAAAAAAAAAAAAAGAATGAAGCTAGGTCTTTATTTCTCACCCTGCCCCAAATCAACTCCAGTGGATCACAGACCTCCATGTAAGACTGGTAACTGAAACCACCAAAGGGAAACAGCACATTACAGGAGAGCAGCACACATAGGGACTTTCTTTTTTTTTCTGTTTCTTATCTATTTATTTATTTTTATTTTCACAATTTTTATTAACATTTTCCATAATTATAAAAAATATCCCATGGTAATACCTCCCCCGCACACTTTCCCCTTTGAAATTCCATTCTTCATCATATTACCTCCCCATCTCAATCATTGTACTTACATATATACAATACCAACCTATTAAGTACCCTCCTCCCTTCCTTTCTCTTCCCTTTATATCTCCTTTTTAACTTACTGGCCTCTGCTACTAAGTATTTCCCTTCTCACGCAGAAGCCCAATCATCTGTAGCTAGGATCCACATATGAGGGAGAACATGTGGCACTTGGCTTTCTGGGCCTGGATTACCTCACTTAGTATAATCCTTTCTAGATCCATCCATTTTTCTGATAGGGACTTTCTAGTAGGACTCTGGTTACTCAGGAAATCAGGTAGCAATGAATAAATGGGACTGCGTGAAATTAAGATGCTTTTGTAAACTGTAAAGTGAAGAGGTAGTTTACAGAATGGGAGAATATCTTTGCCAGCTATATATCTAACAGAGGATTAATAGCTAGAATACACAAAGAACTAAAAAATACCAAGTAAACATTAACATCTAAGCTGGGTGTGGTGGTGCACGCCTTTAATTCCAGCACTCGGGGAGGCAGAGGTGGGTGGATTGTTGTGAATTTGAGGCCAGCCTGGGATTACATAGTGAATTCCAGGTCAGGCTGGACTACAGTGAGACCCTACCTTGAAAATAACAACAACAACAACAACAATAACCAACGTGATAAATATACACAATGAAATTATATTTAGCTTTAAAGAAAAATGAAATTGGTAGGGACATGGATGGAACTGGGAAATATTGTAAATGAGGTAACCCAAGTTCAGAAAGACAAGCGCCACATGCTCTCTCTCATATGTAGAGCCTAGCTTCAAAGTCTTAGACGTGTGTGGTTAAGCTAGAGTCAGTAGGCGCCAAAAAGCTAGAAAGGGGTTGTGAGAGTGTGGGCTGGGAGTAATGGGGGGGGCGGCAGGATGGCATAAGGGAGGGGATAGCAGAACTCATGTGATATGAAAATAGAGGGGTGGATTTTAGGGGTGGACAAGTTTAAACAGGGGTGGGGTAGAGCATACCAGAAATAAAGACATATGAAAAAGCCATATGGAAACATATTTCTTTGTCAGCTAATTAAAAAATATAATAAAGCTGGGTGTGGTGGTGCATGCCTTTAATCTTGCCACTTGGGAGGCAGAGTTCCAGACCAGTCTGAGCATATAGAGTGAGTTCTAAGTCAGCCTGGCCTAGAGTGAGAACCTACCTTGAAAAAAAACAAACAAACAAACAAACCATGTATGTATGTGTATATATATGTGAGTTAAAATGGAAAAACCCTGCGTAGATGGATAATGCTGCTCCCAGAGGCATAGGTTATTGAAGGGAAACCCCAATGCCAGCAGTGGAATAGTTGGTGAGGAAGGTGCCTGAGGCCCCTCAATCAATACAGGTTACTGCCTCTTCTGTTGGTTGCCCACTACAACTAGATGGTAAAAGCCTCTTACTGACGATACCACACACACACTTCAGTTGCAGCGCACAAACAATTCAACCTGGAACTCGCCTGGAAGCTTCCTCCCTGCTGGCTGGCTTTCCTAGTGCCAGAAGGTTCTGTGTAGGCTGTTGGGGGACAAATTCATTAACTGTCTTGCTTAGCAGGGAACCCTGTGTGTGACACAACTAATGAGCCAGGCCCACTAGTAAAGTAGTGAGTGGTTGTTATGGGGGTAACCATCTGCTTTCTGATTGGCTCTGAGGCCTGCTCCATGGGAAGGGGTTCATGCCTAGTACTATAAGCCTAGTCAAAAGCATGTAGCTAACATATATATACATATATATATATATGTATGTATGTATGTATGTTGGAGAGATGGTTTAGCAGTTAAGGTGCTTGTCTGCAAAGCCAAAGGACCTAGGTTTGATTCTCCAGGACCCACGTATCCACATGCACAAGGTGGCACATGCATGTGGAGTTCATCTGCAGTGGCTGGAGGCCCTGGTGCACCTATTCTCTCAATCTCCTCTTTCACACTCATCTGCTCATGCAAATAAATAAATAAAAATAAATAGAAGCATGTTTAAAAAAACATGTAGCTGGGACGTGGGATATTGCATGCCCTAGGAGAGAAGCTACTACTGTTGTTTTTCTGTGTCTGTCAAAGTCCAACAGTCCGTCTTTCTTGGTTTCTTCTTTTCCAGCTGCTTCACTGCCCAGATGTGGCAGGCATTGTGGATGACAAAGCTACCAACATTCTGGCAAAATGGTTCAAACGTGAGGAACCAGTCACATTGAAGCTCTTGCTGCAGATGGCAGTGGTCTTTACAAAGCACACAAATACGGTAAAATGGAGTAGGGGCCACGGCATGTTCTCAGGAAGGAACAGATAAGCCTGGACGCTGGCGTGGCCAATTATAGATAGGGTGGGACACACTCTTGGAATTAGAGTGCAAATCCTCATGAGGCTATCCCTCAAAGACAGGATCAGGGCTTGAACCAGTCATGCTTCCTCCCGTCTAGGAAAGGCACCAGAGAACATTGTGTAATAGGTCACTTCAGAGAATAAGCCCAGCAAATCCCAGGATCCCAGACATATGATCCAAGCCTCTGGAGACTGGCATCATTGTCAAGGGTCAGGAAGGCAATGAGGAGAACTTACGGTATAGTGGAGGGAAGAGCTCCTCTGTCTTCTCCCATCTGCCCATGAATGGCAGAGGATTATTAGCCTAGTGCCATCTTAGGAAGTCCACTCTGACCATCACTCAGTGCCTGGATCACTGCTAGGTCCGGAGTGAAGAGCACAAGAGTGTGTGCCCACTGGTCTCCTTGAGGAGCTACGTGTCTGAAATGAGAGTGGTCAGTGGGGCTTCCTGACTCCCCGTTTCTGAGCATCTGTCCCTCTGTAGGTGAGGCACTTGCACATCCTGCAGCCCCACATCCTGAGCTGCTGCTACTCCTTCAGCACCGATGTGGTGACGGAAACCTTCATCACTCTCAAGCGCCTCCTCGAGGGCCTCACCTGGCAGCAGTCATCTTCTTTCTTCATTCAGCTTTCCTTCACACTGGTGCCCTTCTTTGAGGAGGTAAAGCCCTTGAAGGATCAAAATAAGGATCAAGGATCTCTTCCACTACATGGCTGTGAAATGATGGAGATGGATAGAGCTACCTCGAAAAGCCCTTCTCTTGACCTCAATGCCATTCTTGTTTCTGCCCCTTTTTCTCATGATGATGAAAGAAGTAACCTAGATAGGCCATGGCAGTATAAGAGAGCTGAGCAGTCAAAGCAAATGGGGGTGGGGGGAGGTGGCTGGAAAAGTGGCTTAGCAATTAAGTTGCTTGCTTGTGAAGCCTAAGGACCTATGTTCAACTCTCCAAGTCCCATGTATGCCAGACACACGTGGTGATGCCAATGTGCAAGGTCATACATGCCCGCAAGGTGGCGCATGCATCTGGATCTGATTGCAGTGGCTGAAGGCCTTGGTATGCCAGTTCTAAGTCTCTCTCAAGCACATGTGTGCACGCTCTCTCTCTCATTAGATATAATGGAGGGGATGCACCCTAGTGCATCAAGTTAGTGGGGACAGAACCCTGGGTAACTGGTGGCCAAACATAGGGGTGTCTTGCCATGTGGGTGTCTTCTCTCCCAGGAATCAGATGATCTGCGCTTGATGGCCTTTCAGATCTACAGAAGCCTCCTGGCCAAGGTCAAGAGGAGGGCCCTTGTCTTTCCGTTGAAGCATCAGATCCTCAACTTGATAGTCCTCCTTGTGCTACACCTGCAGGACGTGAACGCCCAAGTGGTTGAGGTGAGGAGCCAGGCTTTGGAGCCTGGTGTTCGGCTCAGTTCTCACAGGAGGTCAGTGCCGAGCGTGGCAGGCCCTTGGGCAGGGGCTGCTGTGGGGCTGCTGGACACTGAGGAGTCCTACTAGGTTCATTTGGAGAGCTTCAGTAAGTAGAGATGAGTGGTTGCTGTGCCAGTTTTCTCCATCTGTGGCTCCACCCAGTTGGTCATCAAGTCCAGTACAACTTGTGGGTATCCAAACCCTGAGACTAGGAATCACATGGACTGGTGCCAGCTCCAATCCCCGCTACCCTGTCTTTGGTCGTCTTCCAGGCTGCCTCTGTCCCTAGTTGGCCACCGAGTGTAGTAGATAGGGCTCTCTGGGTGGGGATGTCCGACGGGGTAGTATGCTGGCCAGAGCAGAGTGGGACAAGCCCAGCTGTGAGCCCAGAACAGAAGCACGTACTGTGGCTGGAAAACTTGGACACTGCCCACTTGGTTTATAACTGGACGCCCCTGCCCTCAGGAGAGGCTACTTTGCTGTCTCTGAGGCGTCTTAGGCCCACCTGAGGATCCTGCCAAGCAAGCACCAGAAAGGAGAAGTTATCTTTTGGGGACAAGCTCATCCGGATGCACTCAGCAGTGCTGTTGTCACCTCAGGAGGAGGCAGGAGAATTGCGAGTTTGACATAGGCCTGGGCCGCATAGCAAGACCCTGTCTTAAGGGATAGAAAGACATTGAGGACATTTGTTTGCAGGGACTGTTTTGGAAGCTTGAAGTCACGGTGGAGAAGGCTGTGATGTGGATAGGCCCGTTGCTCTGGGCCTCTGTGTGGGGCTGGGCACCTGGAAACTTTTTTTTTTTGGTTTCTCAAGGTAGGGTCTTACTCTAGCTCAGGCTGACCTGGAACTCACCGTGTAGTCTCAGGGTGGCCTTGAACTCATGATGCTCCTCCTACCTCTGCCTCCCGAGTGCTGGGATTAAAGGTGTGCACCACCACACCTGGCTATGTTTTTCATTTATGGGAAAAATGTCATCAGTAAACCCTGCTTTTCTCTGGATTCCTGCTGGTCCCACCTACACCCTACTGAGGCCAAAAGAGATGCCATCTATCGATGTTCTGTGCCCCTCTGCGTCTCTACCCAGCTCTACTCCCATGACCCCCATTGTCTCTCCAGAGCTGCCGGCTCACCCTCCGCAGCACGGCCACCATCCTGGGCTGGTCTAAACTCAAAACGGTCTTCACTGGGAGTGATGTATTCACCATCCTCAGGGCCTTGGTAAGCCTGGAGCTGACCCATGGCCCCGCCTTGGGTAAGGGAGGTAGCCTAGGTCCTCCTGTTGCTGGGGAGGAGCGGCAGCAGTCTAATGGTGAACTACTCACTGAGCGTGAATTGGACATTGTGAGGTGGTTCTTGCCCTCCTATTGCTTCCTGTCTCAACTGGCAAGTTAGGCACATAGGTTGGTAATTTCAGAGAATTTGGGCAAGGAGAATAATGTACTTTCTAATACAAAGGAGGGGGCACACAGCCCAGTAAGGGCATTGGAGGGGGGTTTCTGGCAAAGGGGCTGTGTTCAGGAGGAGGCCTGAAAGCAGAGTCATGTTTACTCAGAGCACAGGCTGAAGGGAGGTCAGACATAAGGCTATAGAGCTGAGTACTCAAGTACCCATGGCTTGGTCAATCCAGGAAGGCCTTTATAGAGAAAATAAGATTAAAAAAAATATTTTTATTTATTCATTTATTTGAGAGAGAAAAAGAGGCCGGGGATGGGGTGGGGAAGGAAGAAAGATAGAGGGTGTGAGAGAGAGAATGGGTGTGCCAGGGCCTTGAGCCACTGCAAACGAACTCCAGATGCATGCACACTACCTTGGGCATCTGACTTATGTGGGACCTGGGGAATTGAACCTGGATCCTCTAGCTTTGCAGGCAAGTGCCTTAACCACTAAGCCATCTCTCCAGCCCAAAAATAAGGTTTTAAAAGCTGGAAGATGAGGAGTGGATTTGTAGAAGGTTGTGAAAGATGTTTTGCAGTCAAGTTAATTTCAGTTTAGCCTCCTGCCTAGAGGGGGAGCAGGCCTCTCCAGTTATGTCCTCTAACACCTCTTCTTCCAGCTGAAGCAGGAGCTAAACAGAGCACTCTGGTTTCTGAAGCAGAGTGTAGCTCTCTTCAAGAGCCCGCAGGCCCCCATCCGCCAGGTAGCCATTTGGTTCACAGGTATGGCCTTCCATCTTCTTGGAGCCACAGTCTCCATGATGTAGGTTCCTTCAAACAGATTGAGGACCTGGCATACGAGGGGATAATTGCAGGGCCCATGGTAATTACACAGTCCCTGGTAACTATGCTGGACTCTCTCCATCTACACTCCCCTCCCTGACAGGGAGTCCCTGGCTGGACTGGGCAGTCTTCTTAGCAGAGTGTGCCAGGTGTTAGGAGGCAAGGGCCACAGAGCTTTGAAAGGGTGGAGTGTCAAGGCTGTGAGTGGTACCCAGGAGAGGAAGTCCAAAGACAGGTGGGCACTACCTTAGGTCACCCCAGAGACAAGCATCTTTGGGACAGAGGGATATCCACCCCTTTACCTGGCCCAATTTGCTTAGAATGCTTTATAGAATTAGGGGAAGCAATTTTGACTTCATGGGACAAATCCAGCCCCAAGGCTAGTGGCCAAGACAAAGGAAGAGAGGTGACTGGGGAAGGGGTACACGAGCGCTTGCAGCCGGACCTGCTGAGGTGGCGGTGTATTCCTGTAGGTCAGATCATCCAGGCCCTTGACGTGACAGAGATGGAAAACATTGAAGAGGCATGTACAGGTGAGCGGCAACCCCATCACCCACTGCACGCATCTTTTATGGGTGTCGATGTCAGAGAGGAGGCTGGGAAACGAGGGTAAGAGGGCTCATAAAGAGTAACCTTCAGGGCCTGGAGAGATGGCAGTTAAGGCACTTGCCAGTGAAACCAAAGGACCCAGGTTCAATTCCCCAGGTCTCACATAAGCCAGATGCACAAGGTGGTGCATGCATCTGGAGTTTGTTTGCAGCAGCTGGAGACCCTAGTGTGCCCATTCTATCTGCTTCTCTCTCTCTTATATAATATAAAATTAAAATTAAAAAAAAAGTTTAAGAGCAACATCTAGGAGAGGAGAGAAGGCTCACCTCCAAAGCAGGGGGGTTTGGTCAGAGCCCCTCTGTGCCCCCCCACATTCACTCACTCCCCTTCATTGCTGTTGAACTTGAGGCCATAATCAGTGAGGATGGTCCCTTGAACTCCGCCCGGGAAAGGCAGTCTGCAGCCCCTCATAACTGCTCATGTTGAGGTCCCTAAGCCTGTGTTTCTCAGCATCCCTGAGATAGGTCCTCCATACATTTTGCCTTTCCCTTCATCTCACCTCTCTCCACACTGCTCTGGCCTGGTCTGTAGCTCTGCTGGAAGTCACAGTTCTGGCAGAGAGGAAAGATAGACCCAGGGACCCAAAGGATTGGTGTTGGACAGTTAGCAAAACAGCCACTTGTGTGCCCCTGTAGCCTTGGGTCCTGCTTGTCACTGAGCACTGGACTTCTAGAAAAAACTTTTGTTTGTTCTTAGAATCTACCAGTCCTGACCCCATTTACTTCTTCTTTTACTTATTTATTTATTATGAGAGAGAGAGAGGGAGAGAATTGGCATGCCAGGGCCTCTAGCCACGGCAATCGAACTCCAGATGTGTGCACCACCTTATGCGAATTTGTGCATCTGGCTTAGGTGGGTTCTGGGGAGTCGAACCTGAGTCCTTAGGCTTTGCAGGCAAGTGCCTTAATTGCTAAGCCATCTCTCTAGCTCTTACCTGTTCTTTTTGTGCCCATGGCTGGGGCCCTTCTGCCCAGCCTAGCAGCCTTTCTTTGTTCAGAGCTCCATCCACAGCCATGTCTGTATTACAGCCCTAAGGCACATGCAGAGAGATCCTGACCCCATGGTCAGCTGCCTCGCCGTACAGACCTTGTACATCCTAGCAGTCAAAGAGAAGCAACTGCTGACCAAGACCATGTCCTCTTGCTTCTGCATGAGGAGGCACCGAAGGAGAAACTTATGAACCTGTGTCCTAAGTCCCAGACGAAGGCTTGCTACCAAGACTGTGACAGTGGGGCTAGGCTCCTGAGCTCTGCTCTAGAAATGGCGTGTCCCTGAAGAATTCTGCTAATAAAAGGAAAAAGCACATACATTTGTTGGAGGTCAAGGTCAGTTGGTTACTATACAGCGTAGAGTCGTCTGTCCTGAACTACTTGGTCTGCAGCAAACAGGTGAGTCAGGCTGCTCTCTCCAGCTCGGCTATCCTGCTCATCTTATATTCAACCATCTAATCTGAGGCCAGAGCAAGCAATTTTCTCTGAACCAATTTGAACTTCTTACTGGATGTTTGGCTATATGAAGTATCTAGAATCCGCTGGTATGGTATGGTATGGTATGGTATGGTATGGTATGGTATGGTATGGTACTTCTCTCTCTCTGTCTCTGGTTGCTGCTGTTAGAATCAGTTATACCCAGATCATTCTCACAGCAAGTCCCTGGAGCATCTCTGGGTCTATGCCACGTCACCTGCTTCTCCCATAGCACCCTCCCTCCAGTCAGGGTGTCCCCTATTACCCTAACCTTCAGGCACTGGGCAAGCACTGTAGGGCAATAATCCAACATCCTAAAATAATTTAGGCTTCCTCACAGGCAAGCAGGCTCTGATGTAGTTCTGTCACCTGAGAGGCAAGCTCCGACTTCACATGTGCACATGGGCCCAGCTGTCCCCTGCGCAGTCCTTCAGGAGCGTGACGTGCTCCCCGCCTGCTTGCCCTCCTATCCCTCAAGTGTCTTTCTTACAGCATTATCTTGGTCTGGGCCCAACAGCTCGCCCTGCTTGCAAACAACCTTGAAGATGTCATTAAAAGCCACACTAGCCTCTGCACTGGCCACAAGACTCGTCTTACCCACTTCCCTTGGTCTTTCTATTCTCTGGTCCCCATTAGGGGAGCTGCTGCCACCCATCACTAGGAACCCTACGAGCTGAACACTTCATACATGGAGGTAAAAAGAAATGTCACAAGACTCAGAAACTCATTGCTATCCCCTTCCTTGACCTCAAAGGACAATTTTGCTCTGCTATGAGCAATGGTAAATGGTGGATCTCATCAAAAAACCATTAACAGGTCAAATTTTGGAGAGAAGACCTTCTTGTAAGACTGAGTGGCCCCATAAATTATTCTATTCACTTTAGTCAGACCAAGATAAGGGATTCTAGGGCTTTCTCTGTCAATTCTGTTGATCTCTATGGGCCTCAATCAGAGAGATTTGGAAAAAATTATCCTCTCTCTCTTCATGTGCGTGTGTCGATGGGTGGTGTACAGACGTGTGTATGCAAATGCACATGCTAAGCGTGTGCATGTGTGGTTGGAGGAGAACTTTAAGTGTCCTCTGTTACCTAAGGGCGTACATCCTTGAGACAGGCTTCTCCCTCAGCCTGGAGCTGCCATGTGTCTCCAGTCGGGGGAAGAAATGCCACACAATAAAAATATTGAAGAACTGTTTTAAGAATTGTATTTATTTATTTACTTATTTGCAAGCAGAGAGATATAGAAGAGTGACAGACTGAGAGAAAGGGCATGCCAGGGCCTCCAGCCATGGCCAACAAGTTCCAGATTCCTACGTCACTTTGTGCATCTGGCTTTATGTGGGCACGCACTCCCCAAACTCTGGTCATTAGGTTCTGAAGGCAAGCACCTTAACCACTGAGCCATCTCTCTAGCTCTACTGAATCTTTTTAAAACCAAATCTTTCCCAAGTGTTTGTGTCCCAACCAGGCTGACCTGAACTTGGAAAAATTTTGGTTGCCAGTCTTCTGGGGGCGGGGAGGTGAGGGGAGGAACAAAGGCAAAGAGGAACCAGTTCCTGGTTCCCCTCCCCGCACCCCAGTCACCAAAGCTTGGGTTCATCTACATGCCCAACCCAGCAGCAGTCTGCTCACTCAGTTACTTCCTGTAGTCCACAGTGGGCTCATTTGTCCTGTGTGAAACCTGGGCCTGTGGGAAGCAAGGGTGGGGCAGTAGACTGGCTTGGGGTGAGGCTCAGTTGGCTAGCCAAAAACAACCATATTTAGGAAGCCACTCTGTTCCCCAAGGCAGGAGGCTCCGTGTCCACCTGAGGGGCTGGAGACACAGTGCAGTTCTGCCCATTTGTGTCTCCCTCTGTGGCTAAGGTTTCCCTCCCATTGCCAAAGCCCTTTGGCTTGAGGACTAGAAACTAGCAGCTCTTTTGGGAACCCTCTCTCAGAATCCCTCCTTTCCCACCACGCAATAGGCAGCACTAACCTGTGCTGCTACTTGGCTTTATATATTTGGGAAACAGCAAAAAAAAAAAAAAAAAAAAAGCCTCTGCTGCTCTACAAAAATCACAAAGGGGCTGGAGAGATGGCCCAGAGGTTAAGGCACATGCCCGCAAAGCCTAAGGACCTAGGCTTGATTCTCCAGGTCCCACATAAGCCAGATGCACAAGGTGGTTCATGCATCTGGAGTTCATTTGCAGTGGCTAGAGGCCCTGGCACGCCCATTCTCTCTGTGTCTCAAAATAAAAGCCAGGCATGATGGTGCATGCCTTTAATCCCAGCCCTCAGGAGGCAGAGGTAGGAGGATCGCCATGAGTTCAAGGCCACCTTGAGACTACATAGTGAATTCAGGTCAGCCTGAGCTGGAGTGAGAGCTTACCTTGGAAAAGAAAAACAAACCAAAACAAAAAGTCACAAAGCAGAACTTTCTGGTCTCAGCTGACAGCAAAGACACCACTCTTGATAGGAGCTTCTGCCCATGAGTAGGCGAGATTCTCCAGAGCTGATGGAGTGCTGTATGAGTGACAAAAGGGAATGTAGCTGGGGTGGGGAGGGCAGCTCAGTGGCAGTGCATGTACTTAACATGCACAAGGTCCTGGGTTCCGTCTCTAGCACTAAAAATGAAAATAAAATCGGGGGTTTCTAAAAGTTGAAAAGCACTGATGGATCTAGGTAATAAAATGACAACTATTGCTGAGCTGAACCTGTGACATGTGTTTACGTTTGTCCGTTCTTCCTAAGTGGCTGAAGAATACCGTGTGTCCAATATGCACCACACCCAGCGAGCCCCAGACCTGAGAGAAGGCAGGTACTATGTTTAGTGAGAGGACGTGGGGGCTGCAGTGGGCCGGGGCTGACCCAACCCTGGCTCTGACCTTATTGCCTGCGAGTCTGGACAAGTCACTCCCATTCAGAAACCTTTCTCATTCCATAGGGTAGGAAACACCTACTGAAAAAATGCCTCAACAGTGCTTGGAGTAGGTCCGTGCTGCCAATGCTAACACCCACTCTTCAGCAACTGCATGTCCCTGACCCAAGCAGGTGACGTAAGGCGTCAGAAGAACACATCCTTCTCCAAACTCGGCTTCCTATTGAGAGGAACCCAAACCTCAAGGCATATTCTTCTCCCATGGGGTCCAGTCTCAGAGGCCAGCTCCACCCACCAAAGAAGGGCTGCCAGCCACAGGTCAGCCCTCTGACCACACCTCCATGGACAATGGTCATTCACGTTTTATTTATGACAAGTCCTTAGAACACACACACATCCAATCTCAAACAGAAATGTACAGCGATGAGGCTTAAATAACTTTCATACACTATGTACAGTATCGGCAGAGGTACAAAACATATATACACCTTGTGCTACCACACTGCAGAAGAGCGCATGAGCCAAGAGACCCCACAGCCTGGGCAGGGGCAATGGCTAGGAAAAAAGCTGGTGGGCAGGGCAGGGCAGGACAGCAGTTTGCTCCAGCAGTCTTCTCTGACCCGTAACAGCCTCTACTCCCCACTTTCTGTCAAGGCCTTTAGGACACAAGTTTGAAGGGCTGAACTAAGGCGTGTGTGGGGAGGCTTGGGGATCATTCAAGCACTGGAGATGGGTGGACTTGGGATACAGAGCAAAGAGGCCAAAGAAACAGAACTTTCCCTGCAGATTCTGTTCTTCCACTTAAGAGGGAAGTGAAGATCTGGGAGCCAGCGGGGGAGGGCTGGGCTCAGGAAAGCCTGTAAGGGGCACTGGCCACTGATGGGTGAGGGGCTATGCCCTGGAAAGAAAGCAGCAAAAGATTTCCCTGTTTGAGATGACAAAGGGACAGATGTCACAGGTCTGGGCTGCGTGGTGGAAAGGAATTCATTGCTCCTGGTGGGCACAGTCTACCCACACAAATATACCAGACAGGGGCAAAGTCTGAACAATCAAGGGGGGAATGCCTGCATCCAGCCAGACTCCAAGGGAGGCCCCAAGAGTTGGGAAGTGGCCAGGGTAAAGAGATGTAATATCCCAACTGCACAGCAGCCTCCTGCCTGTGCTCGTGACACATTGTGTGTGGGGGGGGCATGAGAACGCCCCAGCAAGTGGACATCTGCCCTGTGTGGTTTTGTGCTTTAAGTTGACCATGGCCCAAACCACACAGCCTCAGGTGAACAGCAGGGCCAGACAGCTTAGGGTAGAGAGTTCAAAGGTGGCAGCTGGGGCCCGGGAGGGTGGGTGGCCACTCCCAGATCCACAGCTGTCCTTCCCAAGTAGCTGGTGGTGGCACTGTGACCACCTGAAGGGCTGGGCTGGGCCAGCCTCTGCCTCTTGGCTTTCCCTCACTCCTTGGCAGTCTCCAGAGGCTGCTCTGGGCCTGGCCTTTGAGGATGTTTGGCTTCTGTGTGGAAAGTCATCTCTCCAACAAGAACAAACACTGAACTGATTAATACTAGAAAGGTGTTCTGGCCCAGGACTGTGCAGAGGAGGCCCAAGGCATGGGGACAGAAGACACCTTCCGTCCAGGCAGAAGCTCATCGATTTCAGAAGCAAAGACAGAGGCTCGGCCCGGGAGATGGGAGCATGGATTCAAGTTCTTCAGGCCTGATGTGCGTAGAGGAGGGGAGCCCATTTCAGGCCTTTAAAGGCTTGGGGTGTGCGACCTAAGGGAGGACCCCATAGCATACAAATGTGGGCTGGTTGTCAAGTCTTAGGATGGGCACAAGTAACAGGATGAGTCCTAGAAGTAGAAGGACCAGCCAGCCCCAAACACAGGCACCCCTAGTCTAATCTGGGGCACAGCCAACAGGGGAGGAGGCTCCTGGGCCCAGGCTTAGCTTGCATTGCCTGCGCAGTGAGTCCTGCTTTTGTGCTCAAATTATAGCCAGTTTGTGCTTCCAACATTTAGGATGCTTGTGCAATGAATGGAGCTGGGGGCCTGCCCGTCTGTACCTTGGGCATCCCTGAACGAGTGGGTAGGGATGCTAGTGCTCCCGGAGCACGGCTCAGGGTGGCTCAGGGAGGATGGGCTCAGAGCTCCAAAGGACTTCAAGTTTAATCGATGACACTTGCTGGGACAGCAGAGCAGCCCCACCCTGAGGTAGTGACCCATCACAAACGGCGGAAGGGACAGTGATGATGAGCACCTCTCGCGGGGCTGTAAGACCACACGTCGTCATGCAAGAACTGGCCTTGCCGCTACAGTACAGGTGCCCCAGGCTGGGCAGCCCGGCCCACGGGGAAGGGCACAAGTCTCACGTGTTTCTGCACTTTGTAAACAGTCATGCAGAGGGGTTCTGGGTTTTCTTACAGGGAACAAAGTCCAAGCTTTCCATTCAGGTGGGGAGGAGGCAGGATGGAGGAGGAGGAGGAAGAGAAGGAGAAAAATGGGTCACTTCTGAGTGCTGAGGGAATTTCCCAGCACTCCAGGAATGCATGGAGGAAGGATTTCTGGTCATCACAGACAGACTGTTCAAGTTCCAGGACACCAGCACTCCAGGTGCCTCACCTAGACTTGACACCATGTCCAGACAGCCTTCTCAGCCCCAGCTCCAGGGATGCTCTGGAGAAGGCCCAGGGCAGGGCAGGCCTCATCAGCCTTAGCTGGGCCTGACACCTACACTAGGGCTATGTGGATGGGACCCGATGGCCCTGGCTTTGTGAAGTCCACGTATCCTCTGAACGGAGTTGGGGTTCATGGTTCCCAGACTGAGGCCAGGAAGAGCTGGGCCAGCGAAGCTATAGAGTAACAGCATGGACCAGCTCGGGGTGGGGGGTGGTGAGGGATGGAGTTGCCCCCCCCCTCCTCAAGGCCCATTTCCATGTGTTCCAATGGGGTGAGAGTGGGGACAGACATTGAATGAAAGGGAAAGAAGCTGGGGAAATCCTTCCCTTGTGGGGATGAAAATGCAGTTGGCTGAGGTGGTGGGCAAGGTGCCAGGCAGTCTCACCGCCCAAGCCACTTCCTAGTGGATAGCCCACCAAACTGCTTCCTACGGGACCACACATGGTTCTAAGAAGTATGGCTCCCTAGCCCTGGGCCGTGGGGTGGGCACCAGACCCACAAGATGAAAACATGCATGGGTCATGGGTATGGCTGGCATAAGGCTACCCAACATGGTGCCAGGCCCTGGGATGGAGGAAGGCACTGTGGCATCAGGCGGCCTAGAGGCTTGGGCTGCACTGGAAGGGACCCTGGGGGCAGAGCTGGGACAAAGCCAGAGCTGCAAAGAGTGGAGGGGCAGTTCCCTCCTCTGCAGAAGGGGCCTCGAGTGCCAGGGGATCAAATTCCCCAAGAGCGGAGGGAGAGAACATGTGGGAAGAAACTTCAAGTCAGTTTCCAGGAGGCAACAGCGAAACGTAGGAGTCAAAATAAATTAAACGACTGAAGTGTCCCTGACCATCTCCCCAGAGGAATCCATCCAGTAGTCCCACTGTGGCCCCACCGGAATCGGACCTCAAGGAATGGCTAGACCCCACTGGGACTAGTGTGTTGGTGGCCATAGGGTTCAGGCTCAGCTATAATGTCCAGTTGCCTACACCTGGTTGCCATGGTTACCTGAGAACTACCTTGTTGGGCTCAGAGGCAGGTGCAGTGGCTCCAGTGGTGGGGCTGGGAGATATGGAAGCCAACTCTTTGGAATATAGATGGAATCCTAGGCTGAGGGCCTGGAGGGAGGGCAGGGATGGCTCAGTTGGGACTAGGTGGGGGATAATGCCCTTTGGCTTCACAGCTTAATTCCCTCCCCAGCCTCTCCTCTTACCAAGAAGCTCCTAAGAGGCAGGGGAGGGACCGAGGGGACAGTATCCCCGGAGAAGGCCAAGGGAGAGGAAGCAGAATAGGAGCGGGGCCACACCCTCTGTCCCCAGTGCAGCTGGCCAGTGTGGTGTGGTCAAGGCCACAGCTTCCCTTTCACTCTGTGTGGACTGCTGGGCCTGAGGCTCTGGTCCCCCTCTGGCCTAACTTCGAGGGTGGGCTGCCGGCAGCCTCCGCACGCTCCAGAACTTCACTGTCAGGTCGCTGTGGGGAGGACAGAGTGGGGGCTGCTCAGCTCTCAAAGTGGGTGCGGCTGGCTACCCCCTCGAAGACAAAGATGGGCCCCTTCCTCCCGCCCACGCACGCGGCTGGGCCGAGGCAAGCACTGGTTAGGAGCGGGCGGGGGGGGGGGTGCAGGGTAGAAGGGTGCTGGACTGAGGGAGGGCCTGGCTGATGGTCTCAAAGGCCCTGCGGGACCATTCTCCTGGGCTGGTCTGTTGGTCATTTTGTTTTGTCCAAGCCTGAATGCCTCCCCCACCTCTCCTCTCGGCTACCTAGGGCTCTGTCCCACTTCTCATGCTTCTAAGAGGGGCGAGCAGGCCAGTCTCTCTGTGCCAGGCAGGACAGGAAGGGAGAGTAAGAAGGAAGAGTAAAATAATCTCATACCGTGAAGAAGCAGCTCAGATCGAAGTAGGGAAAAGACAGGAAAAGGCAAGAGGGGATGAACAATGAGAGAGGAGGGGAGAGCCCTGGGGAGGGTCAGGGCAGGGTGGTGGCGCGGCCCTTTATGGCCAGGACTCGGCGAGGAAGGCAGGGAGTGAGTCCAGGGACGTAATTCCACAGCTTTACCCGGCAGTCACTGTGGGGGAAGAGAGGTGGAGAGGCACAGAGGAAAGGCAAGAGGACAGGGCATGGGGAGAGGGAGAGAAGGAACATGGACGGAACAAGAAGGAAAAGACCCAGATGAGTAGTGGCGCTGGGACCAGGGCCTGGGCTCTGCCTGCACGGGGGTCTGAACTGGGGCCGGAGGACCAGTCATCGGAGGGGTGCCAGGGAAGTCTGTGGCTACCTGGACGTGACAGACAGTGGCCGGGACTGCTCTGTGAGGAGCCAGAGGACAAGTCCTGCCCCCAGGGGCCAAGTGGCTCCCTGCTCTCCTGCCTCGTATAGCACCCAGCACACGGGGCGCTGCTGGGCATAGAAAGAAGGGCACTGTGAGGCTCTATTCTGTGAGGCGCGTCTACAGGACAGCTGCCTGGCCTTCAGCCAATCCACTACTCACACTAGAAGAGGAAAGGGAGGCAGGGGGGCCCCCCACTCTGTCTAGCACCCACCTGGAGGCTGTGAAGATGTGCTTGCTGTTTGTGCAGATGGCATTGATGTGGCTGTCGTGGCCCTTGATCTCACCGATGGGCGTGAAGTTGTCCACATTCCAAACCTTGATGACGCCGGCCCGGCAGGCGCTCAGCAGCATGGGCCGGCCCGGGACAAAGGCCAGGGCACACACCCAGTCCTTGTGAGCATTGGGGATTTGCTGTGGGAGGATCAGGGCCAGGGAGGTGTGAGGAAGGGAGGCTCCCAGCCTCCCCTGACCTCTGCAGTTGCCATGAAGACAGGCCCCACTATTTCTAGGAGTCAGGCTGAGCTGACCTGGGCCAGGGGACTCAGTAGCTAAGACAGAAGGACCCATCTGGGCCTCTGTGTCCAACCCTCAAACACGCATTGATGGAGAAGCCTCTAGCCCTCAAGGAGCCAAGACGAAAATACTTCTAGGAAGGAAAATCAAGTGCTTCACATGTAAAGTCAAGACAATGTGAACATCACAGTCAACCCCAAGGGCTGGGGGTCCACCAGACAGGGTGCACCAGGAGTCACGGTGGAAGAGGCAGAGGCCACGGGTAGGGGGTGGCGGGGGAAGAGGGCACACAGCTGGCAGGCTTGGGGCAAGGGGTGGTGCTCTGCAAACCGTTTGCCTGGGGTCTTAGCCCGGTTTCCCCCTTCTCCTCCCCTGCCCTCACTGCACCTGAATGAGCTCTTGCTGGTCCAGGTCCCACTTCTTGATGCCATTGTCCCTGGAGCCACTGAACAGGATGTCTCCCTGGATAGCCAGACACTCAATGCCATCATAGTGTGGGGGCTCAAAGTTGTGGGTGGGCCCAATGGTGCCCGTCACGCACTCGCCCAGCTGGAACATCTAACAAGGGGGTTAGGGTAGATGGAGAGAGGCCAGACGGGGGCAGGGTTGGGACCAGACCGCAGGCACTGTATCACCATACTCCCACTGCCCCTCTCTCCAATTTTTCAAAAGTTTTATTTATTTGAGTGTGTGTTAGAGAGAGAGAAACAGACAGACGGACAGAGACAATAGGCGTGCCAGGGCCTCCAGCCACTACAAAAGAACTCCAGACACACGCGCCCCCTTGTGCATCTGGCTTACGTGGGTCCTGGGGAATTGAACCTGGGTCCTTTGGCTTTGCAAGCAATTGCCTTAACCACTAACCCATCCCTCCAGCCCCCCCCCCCCATCTCCATCTAATTTGCTTCTTTCCTGTTTCTGGCCACAGTTTCCAATTGTATCAGCAGGGGTCAAGCCAAGTTGGTGTTCAGTTTTTCCACTTAGCACTTCAGTGGTTGCACTAATTCCGTGCAGTGGATTTCACAATGATCCTTAGACATCAGAGCTGTTGTTTTGTTATAAAATAATGCTACAGCCAACCTTTCTGTATACATCTTCCCGGTGTATACTCTGTTACACAAATCTCCAGAAGTCTCTTTAAAAAAAAGAAGGAAAGAAAGAAAGAAACGAAGGAAGGAAGGAAGAAAGCCCTCGCAAGGCAACCGAAGGTAAAGGTGGAAGGACAGAAGGAATCAAGGCCCCAGGAAAAGTGGTGGCTGTCTCGGGTACCTTCACATAGTGGTCTTTGGAGCCAGTCACCACAAGGTCATGCTGGTTGGCCGTCTGGGTGACTGTCAGACACATCACAGGGCCAATGTGACCTGTCAGCTTGCCAATGGCCTGGAACCTGCAGCGGGGAGAGGCCCAGCCTGAGATAGTGGGTTGGAGAGGCACCTGGGATGGTGGGGGACTCTTCCCTGAAATAATATAGGCTGGTCAGGCTAGGACCCCTCCCCATCACGTCAAGGTCAAGGACCAAAATTTCAGAGGGAGGCTGCAACCTCACAGTATGCGGGACTAGAGACACACTGAGGTCCTGTCCCCTGTGGTGTGGGTCATCCCATGCTGTCCTGGGGACCTCACCCGAGTCTCCTGTCCATTCACTGACCTGCTGAGCTCCCAGATTCGGACAGCGTTGCCAGAGGCGACATACAGCATGGTGCCCGAGGGGCTGAGAGCCATCTGGTTAATCTGATGCTCCCCCTGGGAGCTGGTGATGGCTCGAGTAGATGTGGCCGCACAAGCGTCTCCTGAGATCACTTGGCCCGAGGACCTGCCCATGAGCAAAACAGACAACACTAGAGGTCAAAACAGCCCATCGATGTGGGGCCAAGAAACTAACCAACACTCACTGAGACCAGCCCTGATGAGGCTGTTTGAATCACATGTCTCTCATAAACTCCTACGTTCTGAATGCTGGGTTCCAAGCTGATGGCTATTTGGGAGGAGGAACTTTGCTGGAGGAGGTGTGTTATTAGGGTGGGGTTTAGGGGTGTTATAACCAGAGTTTGGCTCACTCTCCTGCTGCTGTTTTCTACCTGCTGTGGCAAAGGTGGTGTCCAGCCTCTACTTGTGCCGTCTTTCCCCTGCCATCATGCAGCTATAAGCCAAAATGAAAAAAATAAAATACTGGGTCGGAGAGATGGCTTAGCACTTAAGGCACTTGCCTGCGAAGCCTAAGGACCCACGTTCTGCTCTCCAGACCCCTCATTAGCCAGATGCACAAAGGGGAGGCAAGCTCACATGCCCACTAGGTGGCACAAGTGTGTGGAGTTTGACTGCAGTGGCTAAGACCCTGGCACACCAATTCTCTATTATCTCTCCTCTCTCTTTCATTCTCTCTACTGAAAAAGAACTCCACACACATGCACCATTCTGTGCATCTGGCTTATGTGGGTACTGGAGAATTGAATCTGGGTCTTTAGGCTTTGCATTCAAGTGCCTTAACTGTTTAGCCATCTCTCCAGCCCCACCCCCAATTTTTTTTTCTTTCTATCAGCTGCTTTTGGTCAGATGCTGTGTCCCAGAAGGTAACCACAATTCCTGGTAAGTCACTTCTTCCAAGAAGCCTTGCCTATGGGGTGGATCAACAGCTTCCACTAGAAGCCAGACCAGTGGAAAAGCTCCACTCTGCCCCAGCAAGATAGGTCTATGTGTGTGACCTGCTGGAATGTATAACCAGGCAGGCTTTGACTGAAAGCTAGTTCCAGAAACTAGCTTTGAACCTGGCTCATTGGGAATCACCTCTCTGAGCTTCAGTTTCCTCATCTGTGAAAAAAAAGTGGTAATTCTTATTCTGTTGACTTATTTTTTTCCCTAAGACTATTTTTTTTTTTGCTTTTTTTTTTTTGTTGTGTTTTTGAGGTAGGGTCTCACTGTCGCCCAGACTGACCTGGAATTCACTATGTTGTCTCAGGCTGGCCTCGAACTCACAGCAATCCACCTAACTCTGCCTCCCAAGTGCTGGGATTAAAGGCGTGAGCCACCACACCTGGCTTGTATTTTTTTTTTTTTAAAGAATAGCTTTATTCTTACAGCAAAACTGCATGGAAGGCACAGAGATTTCACAAATAGATCTTCCTCCCACATGTTCACCTCCCCATTAACAAATGGCCTTTACCACTAATGAACTGACCTCCACATATCATTAGCACCCAAGCCCATCAGTCACAATGGGCTCATTCTGAGTGGTTTACAATCTACCGGTTTGGTCAAGAACATGACATTATTTCATTATTATTATTTTTTTTAAAATTTGACCTTTGAGAAGCTGGAGAAAGCAGAAATTATTTATTTATTTATTTATTTGAGAGCAACAGACACAGAGAGAAGGACAGATAGAGGGAGAGAGAGAGAATGGGCGCGCCAGGGCTTCCAGCCTCTGCAAACGAACTCCAGATGCGTGCGCCCCCTTGTGCATCTGGCTAACGTGGGAACTGGGGAACTGAGCCTCGATCCGGGGTCCTTAGGCTTCACAGGCAAGCACTTAACCGCTAAGCCATCTCTCCAGCCCGAGAACATGACATTATTATTTGTGACTGATTGCAATACCATACAGAATAATTTCACTGTCCTAAATCTCCTGTGTTTGCTTTTCAGGGATCGAATGGAACAACAAGTCATGGCTAACAACGTACACATAAAGGCGAACGTGACTTTTGCAAGGCTCTGATGTGGTTCTGTTCCCCTGTTATCGCGACTATGCTGTGCGGGGGGGTGGGGTGGGGGGGTGTGGGGGGGTGGGGTGGGGATATCCATCTGTGCAAGCAGGTGGCTGGCTTGGTTTTGGAGGCTGCTGCCACCTGCTGGTTTCAACCTGCTTTCGGACTCCTCAGGTATATCCTGTCCATCTCAAAGCGGAAGGCTACGGGACTAGGACAACAGTTGAGGCCAAGCCAAGGGATTTCACCTTGCCTCCCAGAGTTACTCCAAGTCCATGGGACAGCATTCAGCTAGGCTGTGCTGTGCCTAGTGGCCCTTAGATGCTGCCCGGCCTCCAACCCAGCCTGTCGTGAGGCAGGGTAGGACTTACGTGAGGGTCCGAATGCACTTGGCTGAATCCCGGATGTCCCACACTTTGACGTAGGAGCCGGACACAGAGAACACCAGCCCTGAGTGACTGCAGTACTTGATGGAGACCACGTTGTTGGGGTGGCCCTTGAGAGCTGCAATCTCCTGCCCTGTCACCAGGTTCCACATCTTGCAGCTACGGTCTGCCAGAGACAGGGAGGGGCCCATGAGGAAGGGGTGCCATCAGCCAGAGGCCAGGTAGCTACCCAGAATGGAGGGAGGCAGTCAAGCTTAGTAGGGAAACGTGGAGGCAGATCTAGAAGAAGGAACGTTGAGTCTAATGGGAGAAACCTGACGTTTGTACAGTGCTCATAAACAAAAGCTCGGGGGGAAATCCATGATGCAGCTTGCATGAGGTTGCTATCCAAGATGGGGTGGGACTTGGTGGTGACATGATTTCCTTGCTCCTGTAAGGAACCCCTCTTGTTCTGTAAGCAAAACTCACTGGTTCACCAAATTTGGAGAAAGTAAAACTCAGGGGACAGAGGAGTTGCTAAGAACTTTAGTTCAAGGTAAACTCAGTGAGGACTGCTGAAGTGTGCTGGGTTAAAAGAAAATTGCTATGAACGCCAAGACTGACTAAATGACCAAGTAGCAAACAAATACAGGGCAACTTGGAGTCAGTCAACCACTCCGTGATTGACAGCTGCCCCCTCCTGCTGTGGAGGAGTGTGCATCTATGCTTGTGCTGATCCATGCAGCTCTGCTATGTATTTGTTCGTTCTGTTGGCCTTAAATCTTGACTTTGTAGAATCCTGCTGCTGAGACCAAAGGAACTATAGGGACTTCAGGTGCACGGATGATGTGGGGGAGAGGTAGGGTCGGGGAACTGAGACGCTGGCCATCTGAGAAGCTTCCTGAAGTTCCTAAGGAAGATCTGGGAAGGAGTGTGTAGGTAAAGCCAGCAGCATCGGGTAAGCCAGGAGGCTGGCCCAGGGGAGCCAGGAGAGGGAGCCTGAGGCAAGGCAAGAGACAAGAGTGATAGGCAGGTCCCCAACCCCAACCCACAGCCTCGAGTCCCCAGGATTCTGTGCTCTGTCACATTCCCACCCCACTCTGGCAAAGGAAAATGGAACGGGGTCGAGACCCTAACCCCACTGGCCTTGGCAGGGCTCCACGCACCTTTGGACCCAGTGAAAAGTAACTCGTCGGTGGCATCCAGGCAGAGGATGGGCTTGGCGTGGCCCTCGGCCACGGAGACGCACTGCAGCGGGGCCGTCCGCACCCCCTTGGCTCCTCCGACGGGGGTAATGATGCCCCTTCCCGAGAAAGAGGGAGAGAGGATGGGACAGTCAGCCAGGGAGACCGTGGCCAGGCTGACTGAGGCACACAGGAGAGAGGAAGTCTGGGAAGAGGGGGCAAGAGGCTAACGATGGAGACGCCAGGGCCTCTAACCAAACTCCGTCGAGGTCTGAGGGCTGGGAAGCGCCGCAGTTCTCTCCGCAACGCGGCAGAGAAGGAAGCCGCACGCTTGGCACACTGCAAGGAGCAGACAGCACAGGGAACCTTTCCTTCTAAGGCTGCCCGACCCAGAGCTGAAGACAGGCACACACCCAGGCGCTTGTGGGCCAGGACAGAGGCCCAGGTGCTACAACCGGGCCCTGCAGCTCCCATCAGTCTACATGCGTCTTTGGCTATGAATAAGGAAAGAAGGACGCCCAGGCCTTCGCCCTCTCAGTGCTTCCACCTGTCAATCAATCGCTGCTCTGGGGCTGGCCCTTCCCAGCGGTGAGGCTGATGGTTGTGCCATGCATCCTGACCCACAGACCCCCGTGGGACCAGCATGGTTAGGCTCGTGTGTCATTTACAAAGGGATCAATCAGGGCTTATGTGGTGACACATGCCTGTAGTACCAGCGCTCAGGAGGCCGGAGCAGGATTGCTGTGAGTTTATTGTCAGCCTGGACTACATAAGGAGTTGAAGGCCAGTCTGACAGATATAGAAAAACCTTATCTCCTCAGACATACAAACACACTCCAAAACCCAAAAGGACTGCAGCTCAGCCAAGGATTAGGGTGCCTCTCTGGAATAAGGCTGTGTGGACCTGGAATGACGCCTGCTTGTGGCCCCATGGCACTGTGACAGGGGACGGGACTTGGCTGAGCAAGGGCTAGAGGGCTAACCTCTGATTATCCCATAGCCTGAAGGAGAGGAGGCACCCAGTACCACCGTTGCCTGGGGTTCTGGCAAGGATTGTAGTTTTCTCAGGGAAAGTTATGTCTGAGTTATGTTCTAGGTCTTTCTCAAAGAGAACACTGCTCCCAACAGTGACACTGTGGCCGAGCATTTACTGAGTGGACCAATGTCCCACCTTCAGCATTCCTGTTCAGCCCTGGTGGACTCAGCCAGGGCCACCACCAAGACAGAAGTCAGACATGTCCAGATGCCAGCTAGGCACATGTACAAATAGCTTCCCACTTGTGACAGTGGTTTGGGCCAGGTCAACCCAAGCCTGCTATGAAGATGTGTCAAAAAGGGAGAGCCCACCCTTTGAAGTGGCTGGCACACAACTGGTGACATTTAATGGCAGGGCCTCACTGCACAGGATAAATGATGGGCCGATGCCAACCCTAGGGTGGATGGAGCACGGTGAGAAGAGGGCATGCCTGGAGGGCTGGAGAGAGCTCTTTGCTGCCCGGATCTTGGGTCTTGTTCTTTGTTGTGGGATGCTTTGCTAGAGGGCTGCAGGGTAACCTCTGGTTGTCCCACAGCCTGAAGGGGATGAGGCACCCAAATCACAGTGTGCCAAGAGATATGGTCAGGGCGCTGTCTCACGGGATGCCGTGTTAGAGCTCAAGTCTTCAGGGTTCATCCACCGGCAGATGTTAAGTCACAAGAACCCTGAGCACAGCCATGAGAGCCAGTGCCAGCAGATAAAGGGACAGCAGCCTGGCAGGTCCCCATGCCTTTCCCTTGCTCAGCACAGCTCTGCTCCAGCCCACCCCAGACTTCCATGTCCCTCCCCACCTTGGCCAGGGCAGGAGGGAGAAGAGAATAGGGCCAGCCACAAGCAACTGCACCCCCTACCCAAGCCCTCGGTTCCAGCCAGGCCTGGCGCAGTCTGAGGTCATGAGACCACCTTGAGAGGAAGGTCAGGAAGAGGTCTCAGGAGGGACACAGGATGAGGAGGCAGGGGCTGGGAGAGGAGGGGCCGCATGCGGAGGACAAGTGTACAGGCAGGAGGGGCTGGTGTAGCGAGAGGCAGAGAGAGTGAGAAGAGAGAGTGAGAGGGACCAAACACGAGAGACATTCTGTGTGTACCTCAGGACCTCCGACAAAGAGGAATCGCTGTCGTCAGACCTGGGGAGGGCAGAAAATTAGCTGGATTAGGGGAGAGAGGAAGACACACGTAGGAATGGCAGAGGTGGCGGTGGCGGCAGCAGCAGCAGTGCGGGAGGTCAGAGGATGGTTACTCCTTCAAGGGAGGCAGAGACAGGCGGGGGGGGGGGGGGAGGGCCTTCGGGAGGGCAGAACAGGGGAGGGCCAGGCTGGCCCGGGAGCTGGGAGACTCTCCCAGCGGCAGGCCACCAGGAGGGCCCTCCTCAGCTAGCAGGGTAGAGGTAAAGAGGGGACCACAGGAGATATAGGAGGCCAGCCCATATTTGGGGAGATGGTTCCAGGACTCTGCTACTTCCAAGCTCTGTAGCTGACCTGTTGCGTAAGCTGGGGGGCAGCCACACCTGCCTGCTCCCCACCCCTCCTTAGGAGCTGGCTTCTTCTAGTACTTGCGCTTACTAACCTAGCCACTGTCCCCAGGAAGCCCACTGGGACCCTATCTAGAAGCTGGCTCTGCCTTACACATGGGTCCCACGATTTGGACTCCTAGACAAGACCAAGGTCTGCAGCCCAGGTGAGGATAGGCAGAATCCTACCCTAATCCTTGAAGAAAAAAAAGGGACAAATCTAAGCTGGATAATTGGGTAATTACATGCCTGGAATTCTAGCACTGTGGAAGTAGAGGCAGAAGGATGAAGAGTTCAAGGCCAGCCTGAGTACACAGTGAGGCCCTGTCCTAGGTGCTATCCTCAGGCATGCTGCACTCAGCATTTATGTAGGCTCTGGGGATTGAACCTGGGTCCTCATACTTGCTAGGCAAGTACACTACTGACTGACCCATCTCCCAGCCCCAGTACCCTAGTCCAAAACCAAAAAGAAGTGCCAGTCTGCTTAATTACAATGGCATAGAAAGGCGCACGCCCTGAAAGGGGAGGGAAAGGCTTGTCTGCATACAACATGCCTGGTGAGGGCTGAGCTGAGGTAGGCTTACAGAAGGAGGGCACCTGGCAGGCTGGGTCTAACCCCCCATGCTCAGCATTTAGGGAGTAACATTTTAAGCCTGGAAGAGGCATTTCTGTGGGGAAGTGGGCAGAGCGTGGATCAGGCACCAGGGACAAAGGACAACCTGGGACTCCCTCAAAGGACGGAGCATCGTGGCCCTTTGTCGTAAGAAAGCTTTTAGGGAGCAAAGAGAGGAAGACCTTTGGGAGCTGATGAGCTGGCACAAGAGGAGCAGGGTGGGCCCAGCGGTCTAAGGGAACACAAAGAGAGACCTAGGGAGGATGGGCAGCCCTCCTGCCCCAAGGCAGAGTCCCACTGTCAGGGACACAGGCTGGGCTCTGGGCCTCATTCTTCTTATTTGAACCAGGGAAAATGGTTTTTTAGGGCTGACTGACAGTTCACACGGAATCACACACGAGGAACTGATGGTAAGGCAAAGTGAACCCCCCTCTGAGCACGGGGACAGCTGTGAAAAGAAATGACAGCTACAGCTGCTGAGTACAGTAGAGCCGTGGCTGTCACGTGAGGGAGACTCGGAAGTCTGCGTGCTGGGCAGTACACGGGACCATCGGTCCTTGTGTGAAGCATTTGTGGTGATGGTGGGGAGGGGGGGAGCGGCTGAAGCTCAGGCAAAGGGCTTCAGAGAAAAGCAGACTCAGTGGAAGCAGCGGCAACGGGGCAGTTCTGGAGCACCCGCTAGTGTGCCTGCCCCACCGAGCCACCATTCCCGACTATCCCACCCCAGCCTGGTGGCTTCTTCCTTCTTTTCCTCTCCTGAGGTCCCAGCATGCTTGGGGGAAAGGGGAGCGCAGAAAGAACGAAGAGCATCAGGGCCTCATGTCTCAGAAGCACGGTACGGCTGGGGTCTGCTCAGCCAACCCAAGCCTAGGAAGGGCCAGCCACAGAGGATCCCCTCCCTGCCTCGGTGCTCCCCCCCTGGTCCCCCTCCGCCCTGCTCTTACTTGTCCAGTGCGGACCCTTGACTCTGATTGCTGGTGAGACGAGAGAAAACGTTGCGGTCATTGCGCGGCCGAGTGGGAGGGGACGATGGGGGTGTGAATCCCACGTCTGTGGACCTGACGAGTGAGGACACAGAGCAGCGTGAGTGACCCCATCCTTGCCCACAGGCCTGCCTAGGACTGAGCTTTTCCCCCTCTGTCCCCTTCATGAGACCCACGAGACAGGATCTATTGTGCAGCAACCTCAGAACTAGGTCCCCACCCAACCTCCTAGATGTTGTTCTGAAAACCCTATCCTTACGGGGCATGGTGGTGCACTCCTTTCATCCCAGCCCTCGGGAGGCTGAGATAGGAAGACCCCTGTATATTCGAGACAAAGCTTAGGCTACAGAGTGAGTTCCAGATCATCTTGTTCTAGAATAAGACTCTGCTTCAAACAAACATACAAACTTATGCTCATTCCTCCCAGATGCCACATTTGGAGATTCATCCACTCAGTTGAATTCACCTGCAGTCCTAAAGTCAGTACCTCTGGTACTTTTCTGCCTCAGTATCAGACTGAGGCTGTTTCCACTGTGATCCTAGAAGTTAAGTACCCGCTTGATGCTCCACTTAGTGCTGTATTGTTTTTCACTCATTTGTTTTCATTTGTGTGTTTTTCTGATGGTGGTTCAGCATTGCTTGTTTGTTTTGAGACAGGGTCTCACGCAGCTGTGGGTGGCCTGGAACTCACTGTGTAGAACAAGATGGCTTTGGATTTTCAGTGATCTTGTCCAAGCCTCCTGATTACTGAGATTAGACAATGCACTATGTCAACCAACTGTCTGGTGATTTCACACTTTTTTTAAAACTTGTTAGATCATGAACGGGGGGGGGGGGGGGGGGGCGGTGGCGAAGCACATCAGGACTAGAGCCAAACAAACTACTACAAAGGCTCTAGGCTGAGTGCCCAACAGCAGGTTTAGTTTATAGCTTGGCTACCTAGTTCCAAGCATCAGTACTTAGACAGAGCCCAGCTGGACTAGATCAGAAACTGTGTATGACCACCTCGAGAGCAGAGCCTCCAGTCAGTCATGTACCCGAGGACTAGACCAGCAGTGACTTGGGAGCAGGTTCCAGAGCATGCCCTCACCTGATGGGCTGCCCTCGGTCATAGGACTTTCTCCGCGTGAGAGGGGACGTGTCCGCGCCTCCTCGGGACTGCCGGGGACTGGAAGAGAATGGTCCTATGAGGCTAAGATCTAACTTTCTGCCCACTTGGACCCGTGTTCCTGGATCCCCTCCTTACAAAGTACTGCCCCGGGTGGGCAGGCTGACGGTACGTGAGACCTTGTCCCTGTAGTAGGGGTCCCGGATCGAGAAGCCCACGCCATCTTCCTTGATCTCCACAAGAGAGGCCAGGGACTTAGTGATGTTCTTGGTGGAGACGTCCAGAGGGGGCCCCAGACACTCAGCTGATACAGCTTTCATTTGAGCAGAGAGCTTGGGCTCACCCTAGGCAAAGAAAGACGGGTGGACCAATCTGCCCAAGTCAATGGCCCAGGAAGGGAAGGCCTGAGCCAGACCTGGTGGTATATATCTGTAATCTGAGCTACGTGGGAGGCTGTGTCTGGCAGATCACAAGTTTAAGACCTGCCTAGACAACTTAGTGAGTCTCGACCTCAGAACAAACAAACAAACAAAAGAGCTTGGTGGTAAAGTCCTTGCCTATATGTACAAGGCCCTAGGTTCAATCTTCAGTATTGGGGAAAAATGGGTGTGGGGGGAAGCAGGGAGGGTAAGGTCAGGTGGGAGCCAGAGGAAATCCTAAGGAGGGAAAGGCTGCATGGCCTGAACAAGGAGTTGATGGAAGGACCTAAGTGGGCACCATCCAGAGATGTCATCTATTAACCTCCTCAGGCTTCTGAAGAGTCCAGAGCAACCAAGACAGTTTTCCCGTCCTTGGGTGGACTATGCAAAGCACAGTGCTCAGACTGATTTCTAGTCAGTTCACCGCAGACCTAGGCATACGCCGTTGCGCCCAGTGTGCAGTTTCCCTCTTTCTGACTTTATTAAATCCCGAGTATTGGTTCATCACTGATCCTGTGCTGTTAAGAAAATCCCCTTACAGTTGGATAAAAGCCTGCGCGGGGGGGGGGGGGGGAATCTAGATATCACGAGGTAGGCTTTGGCTCAGAGCATGGGGCAGAGTCTCGGGTAGGGGAGGAGACATTTTGTAAAGCGGGGGTCTCTGGATATGGTGATGTCATAAGGCAGAGCGGAAACAAGGTAGCAGTGGATTTAGTGATTTCTCCTTCCTACCCATCTTAAAAAGCACAAACGGACTGCCGGATCTGCCTGGTGAGTTCCAGACCGGCCACATTACACACAGAAAGGCCATCTCAAAATAGCAGGAAGAGGAGCTAGGACAGTTACCCATCTGGGCACCTTTCCCCCTAATTCCAGGCATGATCCTTCTGGGCACCTCCATCCCAGCTAAGGAAAGTACTAGACTGGAGCTGGGGGCTGCGGGCAGAGCCACAGTAAGATAGGGGTCAGCCTGTGAGAGGTTGGCTGGCCTTGCTGCTCCCCTAGCCTCACTTCTAAAGGGCTTACCTTGAACTTGAAGTCGTCATGGCTGGTGGAGCCTTTCATGGTAAATGACTGGGAGAAGCTGAGGAAAAAGTCAAGAGAGTTTAGGACTCTGATAGCCTGCACCGTTCCTCTAGGACTGGGTCCTGTGGGTCCCAAAGAGCCTGAAAAGTCCAGGCTCAGTCTTGGAACCCTACAGCAACCCCTCTTCTATCCCCAAGTGCAGTCTGTGAGGCAGCCTGTGGCTCCCAACTTGGAAACTCACCTCCCCTCAGAGAACTCTGAGACCTCCTCATCCGTACTTGCGTAGCCATTCTCTGGGGGAGGGCGGGAAGAAAGGAAGGATGACTGAGAGATTCCATCGGAGTGTGGAATCCCTCCTGCATCTCGCCCTTTAGAATCAGACCAAGATTTCTGGGAAAACAAATGCATCTGGGGGGGAAGGTCCCTTCAGAGTAGCCCTGGGAGCTATGGGACTTTCCCCACAGCCACGCTTACCTTGCTGGACATTGTAGATTAGGGCCTGCAGCTCAGGGTGCGCCTCGGCCTTCTCACGCAAAGCATCCAGGAGCAGGTGGTTCTGGGAGGAGTTCGCCATGTCTGTCTGCTTCAAGCGTCCCTCAAGCAGCCGGATCTGGGCCTCCTTCTGTGCTACTTGCAGCCCCTGATGGCAAGGAGTAAGACCTGGGGTAACCCTTTGTAGCCTTGGGTTGATGCTACGGCCTCCTTATCTCCCATACGCACGTTAGTGGATGTCACCTCAGGAAGATTCGTATGTTGGAAGTCTTAGCTCCTGTTCCCTCAGAATGTGGTTGCGTGTGGGGACAGGGCCTTTAAACAGCTAAGTCGGGTAACATGAGGTTATGTGGATGCACCCTAATCTAGCATGACTGGTATCCTTATAATAGGTTAGGACAGACCACATGGGGGAAGACTGTGTGGAGACTTCAGGAGAAACCACCTCTCCTGACTCTATGACCTCGGACTTTCCAATCTCCACAATGGGGGAAACAGCAAACTGCTGTTGCTCTGACCTCACGCTCTAACCCGCACACTCATGTCATCCCCTAAGACACAAGCAGCACTGAACGGAGTCACCGGGGGCTCGGTGAGGAGTCAGGCAGGGCAGCCTTCTGTCCTCTTTCCAGTTAACCAGGTGCTCACTAGGCAGTGTCTGTCCCAGAGACTGAGGCCCTAAAGGAGAAATCACATTCTCTGGCCGAGGGGCGGGGGGAAGAGAGGAGTCCAGGAGACACTGGCCAGATGATGGGTGGAATGTGATCTGTTTGTACGTCTCCTGCTCCCCAACCCCCTGTGTACACATACTTTCCCCCTCACTTCCAACAGATCCAAGCCCAGTCCTGCTGTGGATAGGCCTGGGCCAGACATACAGGCCACGGCTAATTGAGGCCCTGCCGTGTGCCAGAAGCCACGCCAACTCCCTTACATGTACCAGCTCGCCGAGGCCACGCAAGCAGCGGGCTTAGTATTGTCATCGCCCCAGTTTTATAGTCACAGAATCTGAGGCTTGGAGGTTCAATGCTTGCTCCAACCTGTGAGCGACGCAGGAGGGGAGGAGGCAGGTCTATGAGCTTTAGCACCAGGGTGTGTGACGCAGGTCCCTAGGTC
Organism: Jaculus jaculus; assembly: GCF_020740685.1. Taxonomy (NCBI): domain Eukaryota; kingdom Metazoa; phylum Chordata; class Mammalia; order Rodentia; family Dipodidae; genus Jaculus; species Jaculus jaculus. The sequence continues at coordinate 244,920,948 of NC_059102.1, read as the reverse complement.
CGGGGAGCTGCTGGTTCACCTTGTCAATGGACGCCTTGAGGAAATTGTCCAGCAAGAGGCGGGCTTCAGCCAGGGAGCACGAGCTGATGACCACTGATGTATCCGTAGAGTCCAGCTCCTCCTAGGACCAGGAGGCAGACAGCTCATCACTGGGGTCTGCCCAGGCCCACTCATCACTCCCTTCCCTGCCTGGCCATGCCAGGCCCTGTGCATGCCTTGGTCTCCTCCAGCTGCATGATGGTGGCTTGGCAGTCAGTGATGCTGTCGTTGATGTAGTCGATGTTGGCCGCTAGCACGTCGATCTCCTCAGCAAGTTCCTGTAGCCCCTTCTCCTCCTCGGGGCTCTCCGCCTGCAGCCGCTCGCGTCTCCTCCTCAGCGTCTCCTGCAGAAGGAACAGCTCCTCCCTTTTCTGGTGGGGGGGGGATGGTAGTGGAGAAGGTGTCTCAGGGGGCTTGCCCTGCCCTGTCCCATAGCTCCTACTTCAAGTCACCCACCCGCCCGAGGTCCTCTAGAGATCGAGCAGGCTTGATGAGCAGAGGGGAGGGGACAACCGGAAGGTGTGAGGAGCCAGGGAAGTGGTAAGTGACAGGATGGGTAGGAGAGTGGGGGTGGGCCAGGCAGGGAGACTGGGGCCCACCTTGATGAGCCTTTCCATGTCAGCCTCCAGGTTGACAATGGTCATCCTCTGCATGACAATGTCGATGATCCTCCGCTCCAGGGACTGCCACTTGAGCCTTGCGGCCTTGCTGAAGCTCTGGCTGGCCCCTTTCTTCTGGAACTTTTTCCTAGGATGCACATGCAAAGGTGACTGGGCCACTGCTCTGAACCTCGCTTGAGGCCCCACTCAGAGCCTGGAGCTGACAGTCTAACACACACACACACACACACACAGCACAAGCGACAACAAGACCACTTCCTAGATCTTTGCTCTTCCTCATCCTGGTCCTGCTGCTGAATTTCCACCCTCTGTCCACAGGCCAGGCTACTTCCGGGTCCATCTCACCTGGCTGGGCGGGTGCCATTGACGGAGGTTGCAGGGTGGTCCCCTAGGAAGTGGTTGATCTTGCGGTTCCACTGACGCACGATGCTGGAGACCGAGCGGGCCCCAGATTCAGCCTCTGATGAGGTAGTGCTGGCAGAAACCTCGGCCCCGGAATCCAAATTGGGTGGCTTCACTCCTACACGCCCTGCTACCCGCTCAGACATGGGCTTTGCCAGGCGCCTCAGTGCGGAAACCTGGAGGAGGAGGGGAAACAAGAAAAGGGGGGCTCAGTGAGCAGGGATGCCTGGAGCTACACAGGAAGGCCCAACTTGGGGCGCAGGAGTGAGAGAATGAGGCAGCTCTGTGCAGGCCGAGGCCTGGGGTGCAGAAGGGCCGATTAAACGTGTGATGTAAAATGCACAGGAAAGACGTAGCAATTTATTCTTTTCTTTTTGTTTATTAGAGTGAGAGAGGGAGAAAGGTGGGGGAAGGGGGAAGAATGGGTGCACCAGGGCCTTTGGCCACTGCAAACAAACTCCAGACGCATGTGCCACCTTGTATATCTAGTTTATATGGATACCAGGGACTCAAACCTGGGTCCTTTGGCTTTGCAGGCAAGTGCCTTAACTATTAGACTATCTCTCCAGCCCATTTTTCTTATTTTTTAAAATTGCATTTTAATTTTTATTTATTTGAGAGGGAGAGAGGAGAGAAAGGCAGATAGAATTTCTTTTTTTTTTTTTTGGTCCTTCCCACTTTTTAAAATATTTAATTTTTATTTATTTATTTATTTGATTAAGGGGAGAGAGAGACAGAAAGAGAGAGGGATAGAGAGAGAGAATGGGCATGCCAAGGCTTCAGCCACTGCAAATAAACTACAGACGCATGTGCCCCCTTGCGCATCTGGCTCACATGGGTCCTAAGGAATCGAACCTGAGTCCTTTGGCTTTGCAGGAAAATGCCTTAACTGCTAAGCCATCCCTCCAGCCCATTATTTTCTTTCTTTTTGTTTGTTTTTTATCTTATTTTTATTTGAGAGCGACAGACAGAAAGGCAGAGAAAGAGGGAGAGAGAGAGAGAGAATAGGCGCGCCAGGGCCTCCAGCCACTGAAAACGAACTCCAGACGCGTGCGCCCCCTTGTGCATCTGACTGACGTGGGTCCTGGGGAATCGAGCCTCGAACCAGGGCCTTAGGCTTCACAGGCAAGCACTTAACTGCTAAGCCATCTCTCCGGCCTCATATTTTCTTTCTTTTAAATTGACCAGTTCAGGCCTTTGGGGATGGAGTCTGTAGCCTACTCTCTAGCCTCGGCTCTCTGATTGCTAAGGCATTCCTCACAAATCTGCCAAAATTCAATGAGACTAGGTTTGCTAGCCAGGAGTGGTGGTGCAAACCTTTAATCCCAGCACATGGGAGGCAGAGATAGGAGGATCACCGTGAGTTCAAGGCCATCCTGAGACTAGATAGTGAATTCCAGATCACCTGAGCTAGTGTGAGACCCCACCTTGAAACACCAAAAAAAAAAAAAAAAAAACAAGACTGGGTTTGCTGTATGAAAGAAGGGAGAGCCAGGGCAGGGCCAGGGGCAGCACTAACTCCCCTCTCATCCTTCCCTGGGAGGAAGGTAACAGAGGGCCAAGACCGGCCTGTATATTCAGACTAGCCACTGCAAGTGCTCACCTCTTGAGTTTTCCTCCTCAGAACTATTTCCTGTTGCCTCTTCTGAGACTCCAGAGCCCGGATCTGAAACTGAGAGGGGAGGCCTGTGTCAACTCAGCTACTAACACTTTCACATTGTGGGGGCAGGGACAGCTTTGTAGCCACTAGCTCAGGATTTTCTCGTGTGGGGTGATTTTCAAGCGGCCAAACTACTGAGAAAACGGAGGGAGAGTTGCATCCTTCTTCCAGAGGTGGCAGCGGGGAACTCTCCTTGGTCTCATCTTCCACAGTGGACACGAACCTGGACTTCAAAGCCCAGCTGAGCCTCTGCTGCTGGGTCTGAAGCTGCTTGTGTTTGGGGCAAACTCTTGCCCCTTTTGGGGGTTTAATTTCTTCCTTGGACATGTCTGGGTGAGATGCTCATGGTGGTCCTATCCTTTTGACAGACTGAACTCTGCTCTAAGCATAACTGTCATCGCTCAAGCCAGCAGAAGAAGCTGGGGCCCACTTGACTGGGAGGGGCAGACAGGCTCATGAGGCAGCTGGGAGTTGGGGCCCAAAACGTCCTAGGATCCGCAGGGCCCCTACCTCCTGCCGCCTGTGCTCCTTCTTGAGCTGAGCAATCTCCCGGTTTCTCTTGGTCTCGGCCAGGCGCCGCCGCTGCTGTTCCTCCCGCATCTGCTTCATGAGGGCCACCTGGGGTAGCAGAGGTGGTGGAAAGGAGGTAAGGCTGGGCAGGGGTGGCCCACATGCTCCAGGGAGTCCTCTGGCTGTGAGGACATCATGCAAAGATGGTAGCCTTCTAGGCAGCACTGGGTCAGAGGTCTGAAGCTACAGGTCACCTTCCCACCTGGACAACCTGCTGAAAGGAGTGGCACCAGCCTTGCAGTACAGGTACCCCTAACTCTGTAAGCCCACCCCTGGTCCTTACTCAAAGCCACATCTTCAGCCTGGCTAGTCTAGGACAAGCTGGTTGTTGGAGGCTGGACTCTCCGGCTAACAGCCTGAGCTGTGGGCAGGGCTGAGGTGAAAGGTCAGGGCCAAATTCCAAGGCCAGGCTCATAATGATGACACTATTTATTGTAAATGGGCTGGATGCCAGGTCCTGGCCTCATGACCATCAAATGAGACAGCCACCTTCCTTGTTTTCTAAAGAAGGAAATGAGCCTTTGACAAAATGACTTAGAGTCATAGACCCAGATCAAGGCTGTTGCCTTCCTGGTCTAAGGCCCATTGGCACAACTTGCATGTACAGCCGTGTTCCTTGCTCTGGGAGGATAAGTACATCCGGTAACAGGATGGTGCTGAAATGGGCCTCAGTGCTTGAGCCCAATCTTGCGCTGCAGTTCTAAGATAGGCTACCATGCGCTTTCACCAGGAGACCCTGTAGCTGTGGGCCCTGACCAGTTTTGCTCTGCACACTGGCAGACAGGTCCTCAGGCACATAAACCCTGCTTAGACTCCTTGGCTGCTGTTCTCTATTCCCCTCCAGTGAAAAGCCTGGGCCTGCCAGGGAACCCCTGGGATGACCCAAGGCTGTTCTTTTCCACGTCCAGCCTTGGGATCACCAAGAGTACAATCACCTATTTGAACTGAGGCCCTGCCTGAAGGGCCTCGCAATCCTGAGGTCAAAACACACACACATGTATGTGGATCCTTCTGTCTTTTGACTATGCCCAGGGCATTAGATTGTTTTCCAGGCTTCAGAGCCCCATGAGAGTGTTCCTTTGTAAGGCTTTCCAGCTCTATTCTGGAAAGGTATGAGCTGGCAGGAGAGGCTGGGCCTACCCTGAAGAGGTACCAGCAAGAACTTTGGAGTAAGAATGAAGACAGGAAGACCCAAAGCTTCCCCAGCAGCATCTGCAGAAGGCAGAAGTTACTACTGTGGACGTGCTGGAGGGTAAGACCTGCCCAGTACCCGACCTTCCCTCTGCACCACTAGAGGGCGCTGGGGCCAAGGGAACCTGTGGGTCCTCAAATCCTAAACTGCTGATGGCATCTTGTCCACGGGGTGAATGCACTGAAGTAGAAGATGGAAATGAGTTTCTGTGGGGCCAAGCTGGTCTGAGCACAGCGGTGAAGGCATCTCTTCATTCTCAGCTAATGAAGGCCTTGGACCTGTGCCCCAGGCTAGGGTGCAGGTCCGCCTCCTCTAAGATTGACATCAGCCATGGCAATAACTACACTGCCTCCTTTCAGTGTAATCAGTACTTAACAGTCCTGTGAACCGCTAGGGGACTCAGCTGGCTGGGACTACCTACCACCTTCGAGAAACCTTGTAAGAAGTCTAGCCCCGGGGCTAAGGGTCAGGGCAGGAAAGCCCAGGAGAAAGGAGGACACAGAAAAGCATGGGTCTGTGAGCCTCAGGCAGGAGTGCAGACCACTTAGCCACCATAGGCCCAAGATCTGAGCCCATGACTTCAGAGGCACACTCCAGGCCCCGGAGACCAGCCATGGAAAAGTAGAACAGGGAGCCTCATGTCACTCAGAACACATACCAATTTGCAAGGCCAAGGACAGTTTGCACTGCAGAACGGCATTACCATCCGGTAGCAGGAGTAATCTTCCCTGGGCCCCAATTCTCCATGAATATAATGGCAACGATATTGAGTCCCTTTCCCAAGGGCGGGATATGGCCATGCTTATAAGTTGCCTTGTCAAGAGCCTGGCCTGGCCATTATTATTGATTAGAGGCAAGGAAGGGCTGAAAGAGACACAACCCCCTGCTTTTGTGCTGGAGGTAACTGTAGTACAGATTTCCACCACAGGGAGCAGCACTGAGCAGGGTATCTGCACTTGGGTCCAGCACTGGGATCTTAGCATCTTCTGCTAAGAGAGGAGTGTGCAAGCCTGGGACAAGGTTGTACCAAGCAATGCTGTGTGTCCAGAGCTTCAGCAGTGATTCTGTTTGACATGGGAAGTGGATTCTGAGACATAACCCTGCCCCTCACATGCTCAGCCTACCTTGGCTTTCTTCATCTCAGCCACCTCTGCCTGCAACTTCTTCAGTTCCCTCTCGTAGCGCGACTGGTTCTTGAGCAGCCGGGCGTGCTCCTTCTGAGCCGCCTGTAGCTTCTGTAGGTCCCGGTTCATCTCCCGTAGCCTCTTCTCATAGTCGGCCTTGATCTTGTTGGCCTTCTCCTCTGTGTAGCATTCCATGGTGCCTGAAGCAGAAAGAGGTGGTTATCAGTGCCATGGGCCCCACTGCTAAATACAGGCCCAATGGGGAGATAGAACACCTGGGTTCTAGTCTTACTGGCATTTACTGATATCTCCCTGAGCCTGTTTCTCTCATTCATATATTCATATATAATTTATTTGAGAGAGAGAGAGAGAGAGAGGGAGAGAGAGAGAGAGAATAGGCGCGCCAGGGCCTCCAGCCACACACACGAACTCCAGATGTGTGCGCGCCCCTTTGTGCATCTGGCTTACATGGGGCCTGGAGAGTCAAACCGGGATCCTTTGGCTTTTCAGGCAAATGCCTTCACCACTAAGCCATTTCTCCAGCCCCCTGTTTCTTTATTTGAACAATGATGGGGTAGGGTCAGCAGATTCCCAAGGCCTCTTCCTGCTCTGACGTTCTGTTAGGATGTGAAGGGGTGTTCCTGTCTTGAGAACTCTGAGCCCCTGGCTCCCACCTTCCCATGAGGACCTTGAAGCCTACTCAGGCTGGCTCTGTTCTGACCTATGCTCCAGTGTTTGAGGAGAGGGCAGAGCCAGTGGAAGAGGAGAGTTAATGAGGAAAAACAGAGTTGTATGGATTTCAGCAGAAGGAATAAACGGATTCCCCACCTAGACTCTTCCATCTGAACTGCAAACAGACATCCCTAACTGAACAGGTCCAACACCAACCCCTGACTTCAACCTCTCACCCAATCTCAGCAGACCTTATCACCTTCCATCCAGATGCTCAGACCCGGGGAACCCTTTGTCTCCCCTCTTCCCTGCCCAAGCATAGACAAAGCCTTTAGCCCAACTTTCAAAGTACACCCAGAAGTAACCACATCTCACATTTGAAAAATAATACTCATCAGCATTACTTCCCACCCAAGCCACTTTTCCTGGCATCTGTACAGCAGTTTCCTAAGCGGTCTCCACCTTCCACCCCCCTACATAGTAGGCAGGGTTTTAAAGATGCTTTCAAGCCTTGTGTTGCACACCTCTCTCAAAGGTTCATACTTTTTCATCTCCCTTAGAGTCAAAGTGACATCCTTATAATGACAGACATGACCTGTTCTTTGACTAATCTGGAGCCTGGTCATTCCAACATGCCAGGCACATGTCTGCCTTAGGGCATTGGTGTCTTCTAGTTCCTTGGCCTGGAAAGATCTTCCCAGTGTTCATCTGCCCTTGTACTGCCATGCCTCCTTCAAGTCTATTCCAAGGGCACTTCTCCATGGCTGCTTTTCGCAAGCACACAACTCACAGCTCTCTAGCCTCCTTCCTTGCTATATTTTTATTGACAACTTTTTTGGGGGGGAGGAGAAGTTAAGGTAAGGTCTCGCTTTAGCCCAGGCTGACCTGGGATTCACTATGCAGTCTCAGGGTAGCCTTGAACTCACAGCAATCCTCCTACCTCTGCCTCCCAAGTGCTGGGATTAAAGCTGTGCACTACCATAGCCAGTCCTTGCCCCCCCCCTTTTTTGTTTTTTTGAGGTAGGGTTTCATTCTAGTCCAGGCTGACCTGGAATTCACTATGTAGTCTAAGGGTGGCCTCAAACTCACAATGATCCTCCTACCTCTGCCTCCTGAGTGCTGGGATTAAAGGTGTGCACCATTATGCCTGGCTCTTGCCCTATTTTTAAAAACATATTTTCCCCTTTTTATTTATTTATTTGCAAGCAGAGAGAGAAGAGAGACAGACAAATGGGCATGCCAGGGCCTCCAGCCACTGCAAACGAACTCTAGATGCATGTGCCCCTTGTGCATCTGGCTTACATGGGTCTTGGGGAATCGAACCTGGCTCCTTTGGCTTCATAGGCAAATGCTTTAATCACTAAGCAATTTGCCCTATTTTTAAAAACAGTACCATATTGGCATTAGCTCTGCTAGCAGTTCTACTTATTTGGGGTATATCTGTCTTTCCCCACTAGTGTGTATACTCCATGTGAGCAGGGATTTTGCTCATGCCAATAGCTCTAGCATCTAGAGTAAGGTCTGCTCTAGGAGAAGACACATTCAACTAATATTGCTGAATAAGCAGATGAGAAATGAATCATGGAATGAATGGGCTACAAAGTACCATAAGGAGACAGAATTGGAGAAGGCATAAACTGAATGTAGGGTAAAGAAAAAAGTCATGAAGTATCTTGTACACATGCCTAGGTAAATAAAAGATTAAAGGCTTCTAACATCATAAGATGAAAACTAGAAAAACAAGTAAACTAAATGAGCGAGGTGGTGTATGCCTATGATCCCAGCACTCGGGAGGTTGAAATATTGCCACAAGTGTGAGACCAGCCTGGGCTATATAATGAGAATCTATCTCAAAACATCAAAACTAAAAACTAAACCTCAACTAAAAAGATGAACTGGCTGTGCATGGTGGCGCACGCCTTTAATCCCAGCAGTTGGGAGGCAGAGGTAGGAGGATCGCCGTGAGTTCAAGGCCACCCTGAGACTACTTTGAGTTCCACTGGGCTAGGGTGAAACCCTACCTCGAAAAACAAACAAACAAAAAAGGTGAACATAAAATGGAGCAGAACAACTAGATTCTACGTAAGAACTTCCAATGTGGGCCAAAGGGTCAGAAGTCCCTCGTGCAGAAAGCCAGGTATATTTCAAAGATGCCAGCTGCCACCTGTCTTGTGACAGGGCAGGCAAGGAGCGGGACAGAGCGGGCAGGCGGGGGCTCGAGGCTCACTGAGGTTCTGCAGCACCCGGTCGCGCTCCAGCTGCGTGTCGCGGATCTTGTTCTGCAGGAGGATGAGCTTCTCCTCGTACTGGTGCTTGAGGGTCTGCAGCCGCCGCTGGCTGTTCTCCAGCTCGTCAATCAACTTCTGCTTGATCTCGATCTCGCACGTCAGGTCCGCCAAGTCCGCCTGGAAGTTCACCTCTGCGGAACGGGCAGAGCTAGGCTCAGCCTAGTGTGAGGTGCCGGGTAAGGGAGCAGATTTGCCAAGACTGGGTGGTTGGGGGAGGTGGGTGGGTAATGCTTCCTCAGGTCAGTAGTGAGCATGTGGGTGGGTGATAAATTAAATAGCAGGCAAACTTTTAAAGAGCAGAAACTCATGGCTATAGGTCATGGAGCTGAGAGGGCGTCTATTCCTCTTCCCACCCCTGCTGGGCCCTGAAACCCATATCCATCCTCACAGATGACTCGGTTCTGTGACACAGGGAGCCCTTCAGGGCTGTGAGCCGGAGATGGCAGCAGGAGGGAGCTGAAGGACAAACGTCCCCACGTAGAGGAGGGGACCTTGGCACCTGGCAGGTCACAGTCAGTGCCCCGCTCTGCATGGACCAAACTGGGTCAGGAACCTCTCTAAGCATGTTCAGTGTGACGCAGGGAAACCCACCATCGATTCACAAGGCAGCAGTGAGTACCAGATGCACAGAGCCATGAGACGGGCTAAGCCACGGCAGTGGGCACGCAAAGGGTTCTAAGGAGCTGGCACCATTTGTCATTATAATTGATGCTGTCAGTTTCACATCTGGACGTCTGGGCCCTGGATCAGCACGGTCTCTGAGGACTCTAGTAGGCCACAGCCCCAGCCCCAAGCCACGCACCCTTCTCCTCGGGGTCTGAGTCTGAGTCCACCAGGCTCTCCTCGCTGCCCGAGTCCTCGTCCTCATCCTCACGCCCTTCCTCCTCCTCACAGCCACTCTCGTCTCGCTCTTCCTCCTCCTAGGCACCAAGTACCATTAAAGCTGTACCTGCCTCGTGAGAGGGAAACCCAGAGGCAGAGGCTGGGCCAGACAGGGCCTCAGGGGTGTCAGTAGTCTAGAAAGAGTGTCCTTCCCTGAGAGCTTGGGTACAGCCCCTCTGGAGGATCTGCAGCCCAGCGTCATCCACTTGGGATGAGGCTGAGGCTGAGCGATGGAGGTCACTATGGCAACCCCTTGGAGCTGCCAGGAAGCTCAAGGAGCAGCTGGAGGCAATCCTCAAAAGATGCTGAGGGAGTTCTCCCCAGACCCCCAACCCCCAACCCCAGCAGGGATACAGAAACAAAGCCACGGTAAGGAGGGCCAGGGGTACGCCTCACCTCCTCGGCCTCATTCTCATCAGTCTCCTCACTGTTTTCCTGTTGGAGTTTTGCCCTCTTTTTGAAGGCTTCCTTCTCTGGGCTGTTCAGGGAGTGAAGACAAGGCTATATTGGTGCTAACGCTACTTAAGCATGTGGGCAGGGGGTGGCAGGGCTGGGTTCTCGCTCTATAGGGAACTGGCTCCAATCTCTAGCCATTCACACCCCTCCCAGGATTAACCCTACAGGAAAAGCCAGGTAGCAGGAAATGAGGGGGGTTCGTGTCCCACAGTGAAAAAATTGTTCTATGAATTCTAAAGCCATATTGAGGAAGACCCTGGAGATGAGATGAGGTGAGGCTGGGCAGGGGGGGGGTCCCTCCTGAACCTGGGGTGGGCAACAGTTTTCCTTGGCAGTGGGTGGGGGTCCACCTGTGAGCTGCCTGGTTCTGGGGGAGATGGTGACACTCCACTCACCTCTTCCTGCGCTGCCTAACCTCCTTCTTCTTTAGCCGCTCCAGGTCCTGCTTGGCCCTGCGGATCACCTCAGAAGCATCCTCCATGGAGCTGGCAGGGCTGCCTCCAAAAGCTGGGCCAGCCGGAGACGCTCCCAGAGAATACGGGCTCCTAGCTGAAGCCCGAGAGAGGCTACGGCGGAGGGATTCGTTCATGGCCTCACTCTCCAAGAGCTTTGTCCTATGTGGGAAGAGCAAGTGGGTTGGGCCAGGTGAGCTGACATCACCCTGGCTGGACCAAGACTTTCCCTTTCCCCTGCCTGTCCATACAAAGCCTATAATAGGGTCACTCACCTCAGCTCCTCAATCTCCCGGATATAGTTCTGGATTAGAGCACCGATGGCCTCATTGCCATCTCCTGGAGGGGGAAAGCAGACAGAGGGTGCCATAAAAATTAGTAACAGAGGGCTGGAGACATGGCTTAGGGGTTAAGGTGCTTGCCTGTGAAGCCTAAGGACCCAGGTTTGATTCTCCAGGGCCCAAGTAAACTAGATGCACATGGTGGTGCATGCATCTGGAGTTCATTTGCAGTGGCTAGAGGTCCTGGTGTACCCATTCTTACTCTCTCTCCCTCTATAATAAATAAATAAAAATAAATTTTAAAGAAAAGTCAGTAACAGGGCTGGAGAGATGGCTTAGCAGCTCAGGCATTTGCCTGTGAAGTCTAAGGACCCAGGTTCAATTCCCCAGATCCACATAAGCCAGATGCACATGGTGGCACACCTCTGGAGTTTGCTTGCAGTGGCTAGAGGCCCTGGTATGCCCTTTCTCTTTCTTCCCTCTCTCTTATAAATAAATAAAAATAAATTTAAAAAGATCAGTAATAGAAAGGACTGGAGCCAGCACGCTAAGACTAATGGCATTTTCCAGAAAGTAATCTATTCGAAGGAAATGCTTGTACAGGAGCTCGGTCATAACCAAGCACTGTTGGTAACAGCATGAAATTGAAGACAATCTAAGTGCCCATTAACCGAGGCTGCTATAATAAATTACTCTGCATCACCTATGGGATGCCATGCAGTCATTTAGAAATTGAGTGGGTTTTAATATGGAGATTTATTAAGACATAATGCTAAGTGAAAAAGGGAAGTTATAAGTAGGATCTCATAGATGGAAAATGTGTGCATGACTACACACAAATACATTTTTACTCGAAACAAGTGTACAGAGAAAAGATGTGGGAAAACACGCCCTAAACTGTTCATGAAGATCCTCCTGAGAAGCAGAGAGGATGTGGGTGCAGTCCTGGCCATGGCATACTGGTGCTCTGAGCTGTCTTGGCCTGGCAAACTCCAACTTACCAGCCTTGGCCAGAAGCAGGTTGGCCTCCTGGCTCATGAGTTGTGTGACACGGTTGTTGATGGCGTCGATGGCCTCCTGCATGGCCTTCACCCGCAGCCGCAGGGCCCCGTTCTCCTTCTGTAGCATGGCATTCTCCCGAAACAAATCACTGTAGCCCTCGGCACCATCCTCCCCAATCACCCGCTTGCCCTGGGCAGGGAGAAGGCAGGAAAGAGTCAGATGTCAAATCTCACAGGAGGGGACAGAGTGACAGACTGCCTTTGGCCCTTCCTGGGATAAGGTGGCACTGGCAGTCTCCCTTTACCTAAATTCCCTAACACACAGATCCTGTTTCCTAAGGCTCAGAAACTTTATGCAGCACCAAGTGTGGTAGTTCATCCTTATAACCCCACTTCTGAGAAAGGAGGGTTATAAGTTCAAGGCAAGCTACATAGTGAGACACTCTCTTCAAAAAAAAAAAAAAAAAAAAGACAAAGCCGGGCACCACGCCTTTAGTCCCAGCACTTGGGAGGCAGAGGTAGGAGGATCCCTGTGAGTTTGAGGCCACCCTGAGACTCCATATAAATTCCAGGTCAGCCTGGGCTAGAGGAAGTGAGACCCTCCCCCCAAAAAAGACAAAAACTTTTAAATGCTTATGCTCACAACAAAAAAGTCCAAATTCTTGACTTACCTTTCTATCACCTACTTTCATTCTCCAGAGATGCTAACACAAGTGACAAAACCTTACCTGGGCCAGGCAATTGGCCTCAATGAGTCAGTCAGTCCCAATGGCAGACAGCAGGGCACGGTGAAGACTGGAGCTAACCGAGTCCTAGTCTGTCTAAAAGGGAGGCCTCTCTGCTACTCCCTGCAGGCAACTTCCTGTCAGATGTGGTAGAGCTTCAAACTTTCCCAGAAAATCTGGGTTTCTCTGATTTCAGAAAATTTGACAAATAGTCCTTCCTTCTCTCCTCTTGCTTGCTTTCTTTTCTCCTTCCTCCCTCCCTCCCTCCTTCCCTCTCTTTCTCAGAGTCTCGTGCACTCTAGGCTGGCCTTGAGCTCACTACTGTGCAGCTGAAGATGGCCTTTCTGATTCTCCTGCCTCCACCTCCCAAACGTGCCACCAGCTCGCCTGGTTTATGTGGTGCCGGAGATCAAGTCCGGAGCTTTGTGAATGCTAGGCAAGCACTCTATGAACTGAGGCACACCCCCAGCCCAGACTCCTTTTTTTTTTTTTTTCTTTTAAATACACAAGCCAAACTCAAAGCCATCTATGTACTAGACTCAGAATAAAAGCCATAAGCCTTGGTCATATAGAATTAGAAATGTCACCCAAAACACCCTTTTTTTTTTCTCATTTCTGTTCTACTGTATATGACTTGCTCCCTACCTAAAATGCCTGCCTGTCTCCTTCTGCGGATTCCTCCATTTGTTCTCCAAAATTCACACAAAGAGCCCCTTCCATGAAATCCTCCCAGGCTTCCTGCGGCCCGCTGACTCCTCCTGCATCCCTACTGTCAACAGTTTGACACCACAATGGAGCAATCTCATCTATCCAAATATGCTCACGGCCTTGCATCCATCTACTGAAAGTCGCTCACCCCTCGTGCTCGCATGGGCTCCACAGTTAAATACACTCACTGCCTTATACTCCATCAGCTCCATCTGCAGGCGTGCGATCTCCGCCCGCAGGGCGCTGATCTGCTGGCTGGTCTTGTCCTGGTTCACCACCACCTTGTTCTTGATGTTGCGAGCCCGATTGGCATATTTCAGAGTGTTGAGCGTCTCCATGAAGTCCCGATCCGAGGGGCTCACACAGGCAATCATGATGGTTTGGCTGGGGGTAGAGCCAGGCTACAGTGATGACGAGGGACACAGCCAATCCCCAGTGCACCCGCAGCAGAGGTCGTCCTCCTTCCTCTCTATACCCCTGTCTTAGCACCTGGAGAATGTGTGCATCTAGCAGGGTGGGACTTGGGGTTTGGAGCCGTGACCCACCCAATCAAGAGTCTCCATGGCAACAGAAGGCATCTCTCCAAAGTAGCATGGGAAGGGTGGCGATGCTTAACTGCTTGACGATAAAGGTATACATGTCCCCTCTGTTTTTCCTAACATTTTCCCATCTGTTGCCTCACTGGGCTATATAAATTATCTCTCCCTGCTGAGGAAATAAGGAAACTGAGTCTATTTGGCCAGAAGTTACAGAGACCCTCAGGATGCTTGCAACCTAGAATAGTAAAGGCCCCTCCTCCAAAACTGTCTCAGTTCCACATAGTATTCTCCCCCAAACTTCCCATCCATCCCTGGAAGTAGGTCTCCAGATACCTGTTGCCCCCCAGAGAGTCCTGGAGGAGCCGAGTGAGCTTGGAGTCCCTGTAGGGCACGTGTACCACCTTCTTGCTCTGGTCCCCCAAGGCACTGATCACATTGCCCAAGGACAGCTGCAAGACGCAAATGCCAAACTCAAGAGTCAAGCAGGGAGGGCAGGACAGATAGCCCAAACTGTCTGTAACTGGCCCTCAGGCTTCAGCAGCCCTCAGGCTCCTGGGTGAGTTTACAGGCTGGATGTGATAAACAGGGGGATGGAATGAAGACCCAACCAAAGTGACTTTGTTTCCCCCGGGCAGAAGCTGGTAAGAGGCCTGAGGAAAACTGGGCAGCCATGGATAGCACAGAGCCTGAATTGAGCCACAGCTGTTCCAGCTTCGAAGGCTGGTGTCCTTTCATGTGCCTACCAGACCACAGTTGATTGAGATGCCCTCCTTGGCCCGCTCGCCAGTAGCCCCTGTCCGCTTCAGCCGCTCGGAGCCAGCCAGGTCCACAAAGTGAAACTTAGCAGTGAGTGTCTCATATTCAGTGCTTGTCGGGGCTGCTCCATCTGGAAGCCCTGTCACCGTCTCATTCACCTGAAGCAGAAGGTGGCACCTGACTCACTTAATCGTCATCCACCTCATGTTCCTCTGGCCCAGCCTTCCACCCCACAGCACTGCCGTCCAGGAGAGTCTGTGCAAGATGCACAGCGGCTCCCCTCTGGCATATGTAGAATATGACAGTAAACGCAGCACTTGCATACCACAGTGAGGTGCTGTTGCCTCATTGTACACATGAGGTTGAAGAAGAATAAAGAATAAAGGGGCTGGAGAGATGGCTTAGCAGTTAAACGCTTGCCTGTGAAGTCTAAGGACCCCAGTTCGAGGCTTGATTCCCTGGGACCCACGTAAGCCAGATGCACAAGGGGGTGTATGCATCTGGAGTTCGTTTATAGTGGCTGGAGGCCCTGGTGTGCCCATTCTCTCTCTCTCTCTCTCTCTTTCTCCCTCTCTGCTTCTTTCTCTCTCTGTCTGTTGCTCTCAGTTAAAAAAAAGAAAAAGGAAAACCAGTAAGTGGCATAGGGTAAGCTCCAATCCTAGTATGGCAGTTTAGACCTATGGTTCTTCTCACCCTCCTCCCCGGATATACCTGGAGCATGTAGCTCCTGCCACCCCGACCCAGGGCTCCTTACCAGGTCGGGCTGGGCACACACGCGCATCTGGCACAGGTGAATGGTAAAGATGGCATGGGAGCGGGAACTCTGTACATTCATCTGGGTGCTGGCTGTGGTGCGTGACAGGGCACCCTGCTTCAAGCACTGGATCAGCTGGGGACAAATGCAGAGGAGAGGACTCACAGAGAGGACTTGGAGCCCCTGTGCCACTGGCCTCTGGCCTTTCAAGACGCCCATGCCTACCCTAGACGTCCCAGGATGTGCTCACCTCCTCCTGTGAGCTGATGAGGCGAGAAGTGACACCTGTGGTGTAGATGCCACCATTGGCATCTTCATGAATCTTGATGTTGGACCTGCGGTGGCGGGCATCGGGGTCACGGGTGCTATCAAACAGATCAAGGATCTCCTCATTGTAGAGCTGTGTTGGGAAGGAAACACTAGCTGGGTTCATAGGTCACACAGCACAGGCCCCGAGGGGCTTTCTCCCGATTATAAGCCATCTCAACTCGTAAGAGTGGGAAGTGAGGCTCTGGAAGCTAACTTCCTAAACACTTGCTCCACTTTCCAGGGAACCAGCATTCAGCAGCTCTCATTCTTGGTGAGAAGGCTAAAGACTTCAAGGAGACATCACTGTGAGGTCTGAGATATAGGAGATGGGGAAGCATGAGCAGTTGTTATGATATCAAGCTGGAAGAGGACACAGGGACACGATTCCAGATGATGGAGGGCAGAGGTGGCACTCAGCGGGGAGTAGAAGCCAAGCCCTGAGCTCTGAAACGCTGAGGCCTGCCAGTGGAGGCGATAAGAACTTCGAATGGGGGAGGGTGGCTCTGTGCCTCTCTACGCCTAGGGAAAAAAAAAAAAAGGGAATAAGGAGAAGGGGCACCGTGGGCTCAGCTTCCTAGGGAGACCATTGTAGCAGGTGGCCTGGCCAGGAGAGGCCAGCCCATTTCCGATGACCTCAGCTAAGAGGATTTCTATGACTGGCATTGTGGGGCAGTCCACCTGCTGAAGGGCTGAAATGTTCCATAGGCAGGGAAGTGGGGACCGAAAGTAGGAGAGAGGATGGAGCAGCTGGGGCCACGGCCAAGAGAGTCCGATGGAGCTAGAGATACGAGGGATTGCAGCCCTTCAACGTCCACGGTTCTGATGGCCTTCAAGGAAAAGAAATATCCCACAGGAAGGGCAATAGGAAACAGAAGGATGAGATGGAGTGCCACAGTGTCTGTCTGTGTTATGGCACATGGACACACAGCATCATTTAACCCTTTGTGGTTTACCCTTTCGCCTGTGTGTTCTCTAAGCTAGCCTGCTCTTAATCACCATAGCAACAGGATGGAGAGGCAGAGAAAACTGAGGAAAGTATCTACTGACATACAAGTGGCAGAGCAGGCACACAGGCACACAGAGGCAAGCAGTTTACCAAAAGCAGAAGTCCAGAAAAACAGAAGGATCTAAACTACAGGTCTGCCATGGGGACAGCAGCAACTCATATGCCCAGGAAAGAGTCACTGAGGCAGTGGGCATAGGCTGGAGCATAGGAATCTGTGGTCAGGGTTGAGGTCCCATCCCCTTTTCTCCAAGGGATACCAAGGCCCAGACAAAACAGTGGGGTTTAGGAGGAAGAGACCAGAGTGGCTCCAACAATCACCCTAGCAGGGGCTCTTGGAGTAGGGGAATTATTAGACACTGAGAATCAAGACTGATCAACCATGAGTCTCAGAGAGGAGTCTGGCTAGGGTCCTGTGAGAAATGCCAAGTTGGACCGCCTTACTCAACCCTCCCCCACCAACAGAGGGCCCTTTCCTGGAGGGATCTCCCACTTCCAGAGCTGCTGAGTTGAGGCTCCACATAGCCCAAATGTCAGAGCCCAAGATGCCCTCCTGCACCCCCTTTCCGCCATAGTTACAGATTATCTCCAAGAACCGGGGAGTCAGAGAGAAAGAAGGCCCTGCTGGAGATCTTTCCGCCCAGGCGTCCAAGAAGACTAGGAGGCCAGGAAGCATCTCAGCCCCAAAGGCAGAGCCAGAGGGAAGAGGCAGAGCCAGGGTTCTCAACAAGTGCCAAGCACAATCTTCCATGCCATCCTCACCAAGGAAGTAGACACACTCCCACTCTGTACATGAGGCTGAGGATGACATGACCTGTCCAAGGTCACATGGCTAGGAAGTGACTGAGCCAGAATCAATCAGGCTCTGAGGAGATGGGTGGCGAGTGACTCCAGCCCCATATGAAGCAGGAAACCCTCCAGGACCCACCTAGTGCTTCTCCATCCCCAGCTTGGACACCTCCAGCAGTGGGGAACTTGTCACTATAGAGGTCCAGATGGCACCCGAGGCTCATTCCTCAGCACAGAAGGAGGACTCAGCTTCCACAATCTTGTGTTCTACCACACTTCCTTCCTGCCCACCCTCCAAGGCCCACAGTACCTCAAGGAACTGAGCGCTGACTTTGAACTCAGGCCCAGCCATGCCCTGCTCCTGTGCCCTCCGCTTGCGCTCAGCGATGCCACTGAAGAGGTGCGCAATGGCCCTTGGGATGATGCCCTGTTCTTCCTCCGACGTGGTATCAAAGCCAGTGCCCATAGTGTATGTCTTCCCGGCTCCTGTCTGCATTGGCAAAGGTGGAATGCAGATGTTACCCGGCACCCGCTGGGGGCACCAGCAAACCTTGGGCTTGGGCCAAATCCCCTCATACATTATCGCCTGGTTGCCCTGCTGCTGTTTTAGTTCCAAAGCTTTTATCTCATGGAAGCCTCTGGTAACAGCCCTGCCCTGCTAACCAGCTATGTAGCAGCACCCTCAGACAGCATAGCCTTGAAGGTGGGCCCATCTCCCCCACTAGATGAGGAGCTCCACCAAGGTTGCGTTGCCAATGGCTGGGGTGGGGTGACTCACCTGCCCATAGGCCAATACCGTAGCATTGTAACCCTCGAAGCAGCCCTCAATGAGCTTGCTCACACAGGTGGAATAGATTTGTTCCTGCCATGTGTCCAGGTCAAAGACAAAATCATAGGTGAAGGCCTTGTCCTTCCCCAGCAGGACCTGAGGCTCCCCTGGGGTGACGGAGGTACAGATATGACAGCCCTCAATCTTCTCCTTTGAAAGCTGGGGCCGGATCCTGCCCGGAATAAGAACAGCCCTGGGTAAGGCTCGGCTGGGTGGGGGCTACAGGCCCTTTTCCCACATTTGCACCCATGCCTTCCATTCCCCCACAGGCTGGGAGAGGAAGGAAGGTGGGAACCCCCAGCAAACAGTTTGAATAATACCTAAAAGCAATGTCACCAAGGCCTGCGGTTGCTCACATCCACTGAGAACTCAGGGCACACTGGATGTGTTTGGTGTATTTTTTAAATTATTATTATTTTTTTGCTTTTTTATTAACAACTTCCATGATTGTAAGTAAACAATATCCCATGGTAATGCCCTCCCTCCCCCCTGGTGTATTTTTTAAAAAAAATTTGTTCGTTTTTATTTATTTATTTGAGAGTGACAGACAGAGAGAGAAAGAGGCAGATAGAGAGAGAGAGAGAGAGAGAGAGAAAGAGAGAGAATGGACACACCAGGGCCTCCAGCCACTGCAAATGAACTCCAGACGTGTGCGCCCCCTTGTGCATCTGGCTAACGTGGATCCTGTGGAATCAAGCCTTGAACCTGAGTCCTTAGGTTTCATAGGAAAGCGCTTAACCACTAAGTCATCTCTCCAGCCACCACCACTCCCCTGGTGTATTTTATAGAAACTGACTCATGCATTCTTCATTGTATATCTGTGAAGCACGCGTTTGCTTGATTTTACAGATGAGGAAACTGAGAGTTGAGAATGTTGCAGTAACTCGCCTAAGGTTGTACAAAAGAAAGCAGTGGAGCCAAACTCAGGCCTGTGTGATGGGTAAGCAGACATTCCTGGCTGAGCTGGGAGCCCTGGGGTTCAGCATCTCTCTTAGCAGGGAAGATGACAGTGGCCCTCTCTGAGAAAACAAAGTTCAGGATGTACAGGGAGAGGACAGGTCTTGAAAGTCCCCTCAACTCCAGATCACATCTTTCTGAACTAGAACAGAGGCCTGTGGGGGTGGCAAGGGTCCTCCAGTACAGCGGGCCCCTTCCAGATGCCAGAGCCTGGAGACAGTCGTAGGCATAAGCTCTGGTTCTTTCTAGATGCTGAGAGGCCAGACCAAGCATAGCTGCGCAGGCCAGATCAAGTGAAAAACTAACTGCCCGGGGAACTAGAATAGACACCAGGCCACCACAGGGTGGTTCCCACTGCCCAGCTACTGGCTCAGAGGCGGGAAGGTGGCATCAGTCGTGAGTGGAGAGGCAACCATGGGCAGGACTGTCTCCATCCAGCTACCCCTTCCTCCCATCACTATGATGCAGTCTCCATGGCAACCAGTATGAGTCAGTGAGCATGCGTGTGCAAGGATGGTCAGAAAGTATCTCCTCCAAACTCCCCTAAAGCGAAGTGGGTGGAGCTAGGCCCTACTGCCCATGGGCTCACTCGGGCCAGCTCCGTCGGCCGGGCACTCACAATGAGCTACTTGTCAGGCCCCTCTTCCTAAGCCAACATTTACCAAGAGAAGAAAGAAATGAGAGGGGCCAGGCCAGCACTCACCCAGGGCTCAGAGGCGCCTAGCTGTAGAACCCTAGGGCCTTCGAGTTGCCATTCTGTCCCTGTCCTAGTCTCCAAGCCCGCTCCGAGCCTCAGTGGGCAAGTGACTCAAGAGGCAGGGCACGGGGTGGGGGTCAGCTACTCCCCAGCTCCATTTGTGGGTCTGGCTTTTATTCTCTGAAGTGTGAACAGGTCCCCACAGGAGAACGGCTCTTTCTGGAAAGAAATGGAAGCCCAGGGAAATCCCTTGGGTGTTCAGGGCCATGCTGAACTGTGGACCCAGCTTCGCAGCCTCCAACCCGGATTGGTTTCTGACTGGGAGAGACAAAGCTGATTCTTGATGTCTGTGGAACTGCAGATCAGACACACACCTGGTCAGACCTGAGAGCCGGCAGGCTCCTACCTTGACCTCTAGTCTACCTGTGCCCTAATCACAGCCACTAACGCACACAGGGCCCTCTCCGCATGCCAGGCAGCGTCTGTGCACCGACATGTCTTGAACTCCTGACCTCATGACAACCCAGGAGGTTATGAGTAGAACCCCACTGACAGATGAGGAAACCGGGATGGTGTCATGCAGAGTCCCAGACAGTGAGGAGCCAGTCTCAGTCCAGACAGGCTTCCTGGACTGGCCCTTCTATGGCCCTGCCCTTCACACATCACCTCCAAGGACCAGGACTCTGAGGTCCAAGGGAAACAGACACCCCAAGAGAACCGCAGGTAGTGGAGAACAGCACTACAGAGGGACAGGAATCAGAACTCTGGTCCTCCGACCTCTGCTTGTGTTCCCTAACACTGGATGCTTCCTACTAAAGCATGTGGGCTCTTCCTCGTGGACCAAGGGTCAGTCCCAGGCAGCCTCTGAGGACTTTCCAGCTGTGCAAGCCAGCATGAGCTCCCGAGGACACCCTCCCTACAACAGGGCTGCCTGCGACGAGATTTCTGGATCCAGTTCAAGGACCATTTAATTACTGCAGGCAGATGGCAATGCTGGTGATTGGAGGAAATCGAATCAGCTTCCCTGGAGACAGTGATGGTGGTAAAGGCGGGTGGGGGTCAGCAGGCTGCTGCTAGAGCCATCTCATGCAAGGGGCGATGGGGTTCTCAGCAAAAGGCCCCGGGAGCACCTGGGGAGGCAGTGAGGGAGAGTGTGGGCAGAAGAGGAGTCTGGGAGGGAGGATGTACAAAAAGGTACTCCCCAGGGAGATTCAGGGCCCAAGAGTTGTGGGGTCAGCGGGGCGTTTGGCCTAGGATTCTTAGTTGGCCTCGTGTAACCTGACACGACGTGTCCTCCGTGGTCAGAGCCATCTATCCCTATGCCGTCCTGCGCAGGGTACAACGCAGGGGGAAGGTGAGCAGGGTCACCCAGAAAGACAGGTACCAGCTGGGAGACAGACAGGGGCTTTGCATGAGTCACTAATTCCCAAAGCCACTGACCTGGAAGAGGGAGAGAGGACCAGTTCCTGGGCTGGGACCGAATGAGCGCTGTGGGCACAAGCAGAGAAGGAGGAGGAGGAGGAGGAGGAGGATGATGACAAAGACGACGACTTCATGAATGCCTGTGTGCCTCACCTTACTTTCACAATGCTATGAGCTAGGAATTTTCAACTTCCATGACTAAGTCAGTCACACAGTGTCCAGTGAAACAGGCCAGCAGTCTGCACACTGGCTAACCCTACAGTACTCTTCTACTTTTCTCACTGCTTCCTCTCTAGAAAACTCTTTTTTAAAAAATAATATTTTATTTTTATTTATTTGACAGAGAAAGAAGGAGGGAGGGAGGGGGAGAGAGAGAGAATGGCCTTGCCAGGGCTTCCAGCCTCTGCAAACAAACTCCAGATGCATGCACCCCCTTTTGCATCTGGATAACGTGGGTCTTGGGGAGTAGAACCTGGGTCCTTTGGCTTTGCAGACAAACACCTTAACCACTAAGTCATCCCTCCAGCCCCAGAAAACCTTTTTTAAAAAATTATTTAAAAATATTTATTTGAGAGAGGCACACAGAGCTAGAGAATGGGCACACCAGCGTCTCCAGCCACTGCAACTAAACTCCAAACACATGCACCACCTTGTACATCTGACTTATGTGGCTCCTGGGCAGTCAAACCTGGGTCCTTTGGTTTTGCAGGCAAACACCTTAACCACTAAGCCACTCTCCAGCCCCAGAAATCTCCCCATCCTCAAGTTGCTAAAGAGACTTCCTCCCCAGCACCCATGTTAGAGCTGGAAGGAGCACCACATGTCCATCCCAGTCTGGGCACCGGGCTGCCTTGCCTTCAAGGGCATGTTGTCCAGCGGCAGCAGCGCTGTGTCCATCCTCATGAGCTTTCTCCTCACCATAGTGCCCGCTGGGGATTTGAACCCTAGGGCCCACAGGTCGGAAGGAGTCAAGAGACAAGGGTGCTTGTCCTGCTTCTGTCCTCTGTCTCAGCCTGCCCCTGGGTTATCCCAGTTTGCACGTTGTAAGAGCTGTGTCACCCCCCTCCAGCAGCTTCCCCCACTTTGGGCGAGGCCACGGGGGACTGTCCTCACAGTGGCAGTGGATTCTCTTTACACTAGAGCAGCGAGGATGTGGCTTTGGAAGAAGGGTCAGGGGTCAGTTGTTAGGTCCTTCCAACTACATCATGGGTCCTAGGAGCTCTAGACCAAGCCAGGACTAGGGTCAGGCAAGTAAGACACTCTCTTTAAACACAGAATGTAAGGAAGCAAAAAAAAAAAAAAAAAAAAAAAGACTCCATATGCAATAGAATATTATGTAGCCACCAAGAACAAAAAGTGATGCTATCTGCAGGAAATGAATGGGACTGGAAATAGTCATGGTAAGCCAGGCCAACGAAACTAAGCTACCACAATTTCTCTCTGTGTGGAATTCAGACTTAGGACTTCAGAATCCGAAATGAAAGCAGAGGAGGGACTGGAAAGAGTGAGGCAACCAGCAGGAGGAAGGGAGAAGGTATAGGAAGTACAAGGTCCAAAGCATATGATATACATGCATGAGAATGTCATTTTGTACAATGAATATATATCCCCCAAAATACACATCGCTAAGGAAAAGGGGGGGGGATGTAGTATTTAGAACAACCAAATTGGCAAACAATGGTCTGCAATGCCAGCTTCCTAGTTTTATCAATAAAGGTTTGAGGTTTAAAGATCCTGCGACATTTCTTCCCCGGGCACAGAGTGAATGTCACTCCAGACCGTTTTCATCCTCAAGCCTCCTGGGCTCTATCATGCAGCAGCAAGGACCGTGGGCTGGACAGCCCCGCTTTAGAAAGCAGCACCCCGCCCCACCCCCCAATCTCCTAGAACAGAGCCGGCCTATTTGCCACTTGGCAAATGGCAGGCTGGGTGGGGGGTGAGAGCTGGGAGAAAGGGGCCCGGGCTTTTCAGAGGCAGGATCTGGCCCGGTGGCAAGGTTGATGAGCTTCCTCCGCTCACAATTGAGCAGGGACTGGGGTGATGTGGGCAGCTGTCTCCACCCCCGGAGAACCCAGCGTTCCGCCAAGGGACCGCAGCCGAGCGTCCGGGAGCTTCCTCCCCGGGCTGCCCCCACCGGTGGCGGGGGACAAAAGCGACAGCCAGCCGAGCCGAGCCGGAGCCCAGGGCCAGAGCCGCGGGAAGAGCTGAGCTCAGCGGTTCCTGGGTTCTTGGGGGAGCCTGAGGACAGGGCGGAAGGGAAGAGTAAGAGGAATCAGGGAGGCAGGCTGGCGGGGATGCCGAGAGAGACTGCTATGCATGGAACAACTTTCTCTGTAAAGCCCACATCCGGGCACGTGCCTGGAGCCCCACACCCCAACTCCACGCTTTGGAGGCGGGAGGGTGTTTCCTTCCAACGCACCTCCAACCCTGAGTGACATCATACTGCCCGCCAATCACCCTCCCAAGGATCTCGGGCCAGTGACCTTGGGCTCCTAGGGGTTGGCTCTTCGTGGAATGAGTCCCACCCAATCAGCTGGCCTGGGCACCTCCCAAAGTTCCGAACTGACCCGAGGCCTCTAAAGATACAGCCCCAGGCTCCTTGCACTTAAAGGATCTTATTTCTCACTGATGAGACGATAAGAGGCTGTGGTATTCAAATAGCCAAGAGCTGTTCTCAAATCAAAGTACTTAAAGATGGTGCAGGGGTCTAATTCCGAACACCTTTTCTTTGCTGGGACTTCACCCTGGGGTACTAAACTTGCTCAGTTAATAACCACTACCCCACCTAAGAAGCAAGACTGCTTCTTGTTACATGCTTGTCTGGCCCTTTGCACAAGGTAAGTCATACCTTATATCATTTAGTTTAAGGTGGGTACTGTGTGTGTGTGTGTGTGTGTGTGTGTGTGTGTGTGTGTATGCCTCAAACCTACACAGGAGTGTTGAAATAGGAATGAAATAACTTGGCTGAAGGTTATGTAACTAATAAAAAAAATGCAGTACTCCCTGAAGATCACCTCCATGGGCCATCAGCCCTGAAGAGCTTATCCAGAGAGCCTTGGCCAACAAGCATGAAACTGCTCACTTGGGTGTGATTTGCACTTGGGGGACCTTCCTGAACACCCTCTCCCCAGACTCACCTCTGTGGCTTCCAGAACCAGAGACCTGCAGTGGAACTACCTGTCAGAGAGTCAAACAACCAGGGCCACTGGATCCTTTGGGAAAAGTACATCGCTTTTTTTTTTTTTTTTTTTGCTCCAACAAGACCCTTCTGGAGTCTTGAAAAGGAGCCCCCAGAAGCTGCTGGGATAGCCAGCAGGGGACTGCAGGGTCAGGAAGTCTATTACCCAAAGAGCCTATGGGGAAAGCCCAAGCCAGCCTAAAAGCCACCCAAGATCCACATGCCTAGCCCCAGCCATGGCAGGACAGAATGAGATTCCCAGGCTGCGGCATGCATCCTCCGTGGAGAGTGTGTTCATCTCGGTGTAGGCAGAGGACAGGGGACGGGACACAGGAGCCTCTTGATCTCTAGTCTGCCCTCCACATAGGGTCACTCTGCAGTACCGTGACCCGCCAAGGACCAGCTCTTCCTCACTGACGACTGTGCAAGATCAAAGGGGAACTTAGCTACAGAAGGGGGAAATTTAGATAAACTAGCAAAAGGGACTTCCTGCCTGCAAAGACTGTTAAATCCTGGAAAGAGGAGGCTGCGGGAAGTCGGCAGTCATCCCTTGCCATCCTTCCCTGCCTTCTCCCACTCCCTGGCCTTGTCTGAGGACACTGCTGCGTATGTGTTAAGAACCTGGGCGCCGAGTACACTAACACACAAATGCAGGTAACGTGTTGTGACAACCCTGTGAAGCAGGAGGCATGTGCTCCAACTTACTGAGGCTTAGAATGTGACATTTAACGAGCCCAGAGTCACACATCGTAATGGTGCCGAGAAAATTCAAAGCAGCTCTGCCTATGCACAGCCCTGCTGCACCCAGCAGGCAAACCCACACCAGGGTGGGAGAGAAGTCAAATTGGGGAAAATGATCCCCCCAGAACCTGCCTGCTGATCCCACCAGCAGCTGCCAGCAGTGCAACCAGAAAAGCATTCCCCCCCCCCCGCTCCCCCCCCCCTTTGTAGCCGAAGAGGCTGAGGCTAGAGATTGCTTCCCTCCAGAGGAAGGCAGGGCTCCTCTCTGGACCTCCCTAATCCTCTTCCTCCTCCTCTTCCTCCTTCTCCATGGCAGCCTGCCAGCTCTGGAGAAGGCGACTGGAAGCAAAAACCCCTGCTCTCTCAGGGGAGTCTGGCTCTCAGACACCCTGGGGCTTTTAGCTTTTAGTCCAGACAAGGCATCTTCCCACAGAGGCTGGTCTTCTCTCCATCAGGGTGGAAAGATCCAATTTGGGGTGCTGACACAGCTGCAGTGGTAAAGGTGGGAGAGACCCAGCACTACTGGGGGCAAAGCCACCAGCTTCTAGTGACAGCTAGTACGTCTCATTGCCCAACCACTGGACCCCTTCACTGACCTCTTGCACTTGCCCTGAGCCTAGCCCTCCAGCAGATGCCTTAAGGGAAAAGACTGGGCTGGCTCTGCACCCCCAAACAAGAAGGCTTTGTATTATGGGGGCAAAGGGCATGGGTTTATTGGACCCTGACAGGCTGGTAAAAAGGGGTCTATCAACTCTCTCTGCCTAACTTTTTTTGTCCCTTTACAGGTTCTGAGATTATGGGGAGGAGGCATGACATTCCACAAAAAACCTACGGGGGAGCTTGGGTGCTGGCCCTACCTCCTGTGGTGGTTTGATTCAGGTGACCCCCAGAAACTTAAGTATTCTGAATGCTAGTCTCCCCAGCTGATGGCAATTGGAAATCAAAGCCTCCTGGAGGCCGTGTATTGTTGGGGGCGGACTTATGGGTGTTATAGCCAGGGTCCCTGTGCCAGTGTTTGGCACACTCTCCTGTTGCTATTGTCTACCTTATGTTGGCCAGGGGGTAATGTCCATCCTCTGCTCATGCCATTGTTTGACCTGCCATCATGGAGCTTCCCCTCCAGTCTGTAAACCAAGATAAACCATCCCCTCCCCCAATGCTGCTCTTGGTCGGGTGATTTCTGCCAGCAACACCCTCCTAAGGGGATGTCCTCAGCCTTACTCTTTAGTTCATCCTGACCACTATCTTCTGAGTCATGCCTAGGACCAGGAGAGTCTGAAACACCTGGGGACAGCCTTGTGGTTTGTGGCCTCCAGAGCAGCAAAGGGCACTCTCCAGAACTGGAAGCAGGTAGGGGGAGGAAGCAGCAGACAGACCAAGATGTCAGAAGCCTAGGCGCGCAGGAGACTGGGAGGAGGCTAGGCCCTGTCACCCTACTGCCCCGTCTGCCAGGGGCAGTGGCTAGGCTGGGAACAGCGGGAGGAGCTTCCTGAGCCTGACTCCGCCCACCTCCAGAGCCTGGGAAGAAGGGCAAGCCCAGCTCAGGGAAGTGGCACTCAGCTGTGCTCATGCTGTCCACCCCCATCTTGGGGCATCTGGCAGGGGTTTCCCATGACCTCCCAAGAGACAGGAGACACTGTAGAATCAGCCTTTGCCCAGAGCCCACGGCACAGAGCTGTGCCGGCATCTGTGTCTGGTGGGGGACAGCTCAGTGGGGACTGGGCTCAGGGGACACTCCCCAGCTGAGGAATGCAGAGCAACAGGCAGCTGGCCAGAGAGGAGGTTGGTTTGAGCTTCTCACACCACACTGGCCCTGGCTTCAACCTCCACTGCAGGCAGCTGGCTCTCCGATGGTGTGCACCTCACTGAAGTAGGACCAGGCCAGTCTAGAGAAAGGACAGGCAGTTTGTACCGCTGCCTCCTCCCTGTGAAAGGCAGAACTTAGGGATTCAGGCATTTGGAGACAGGGACCAGAGCATGCCCACTTTCCACACCCCAAAGAAGCCAGAAGTCAAAGAGGGAGTCCACTAGAGCCCAGGGCAATGCAGACAAAAGGATGGAGGGAAGCAGCTGGGGGTGGGGGTCCCAGCTGTGCCAAGGAGGCGGCCAGTACTTTCCTCCATTGTCGGAAAGTACTGCAGTCCAGAGGCCCAGGGCACCTGGGCTCTGTCTTTAACTGGGGACAGGAGCGGTAGGAGGAGACTCGGCTACCCTAGAACATCCTTCTCTGGGGAGCGGCAAGGTGGAGCTCTAGCAAGGGACTGCTTCAGGGAAATTACGAATGCCAGGATGCTGGGGAGATAGCAGCTCCCAAACACAAAAAACAGCAGGGATTCAGGAGCTAGGGCCTCGGTGGTGAGTTCCACCAAGCAGGCAGATAAAGCACATTTGCAGAGTTTTACCTCTGCAGCTGCATAGCGGAAGGGCGTATTAACCGCATTCCCTCAAACAACAGTGTGTGGCAATAAAGCGTTCAAAAAGAGGGAGCGCACAGAGCCCTCAGCCAACCGGCAGCTGGAGTGAGACCTAGAGCCCCTCTCAGCCAATCGGTAGCTGAAGTGAGACCCAGACCCCTCTCAGCCAATCTGCAGCTGGAGTGAGACCCAGAACCTTCAGCCAATCAATCTGCAGCTGGAGTGAGACCCAGAACCTTCAGCCAATCAATCTGCAGCTGGAGTGAGACCCAGAACCTTCAGCCAATCAATCTGCAGCTGGAGTGAGACCCAGAGCCCTCAGCCAATCGGCAGCTGCAGTGAGACCCAGAGCCCTCAGCCAATCGGCAGCTGGGTTGAAAGGCAGATTAGGGCTGTCAACAGTGCTTGTGTTAGCAACCGACATTGCCCTGAGTTCAGATCCAGCCTCCTCCATCTGCCAGCCAGTTTTGCTCACGAGAGGAACATGAGTTGTTTGGTGGGTTTAGCAGGGTAACCCAGGCACCATACCTACTGCAGGGCAAATGCTCAGTAAACTGTGGTGCTTTAGCCGTGGCCTTGGGGGTGTCTCCTTTCCAGCAGTGTGCCTCTGCTTGAAATAAGTAGATGGGCTTCAGATAAACTTATTTTACTCCTCATTTCTTAAACTAGACAGACATCTCTTGGGTGCACTTAGTTTAGGGATTATTGTTTAAACATTTTATTCGTCCTCCACACCTCATTGTGTCTCCAGCAAGGGTAATACACCCCTCACTTCATCCAAACCACTGCGCTGCACAAAGAAGCCAGTCAGAACTACCCAGGTGTTTCCATTCTCCAATGGGTAAAACTGAGGTCCAGAGGACCAACAGGAAAGTGGCCCTCTGACCCCTCAGCAGATGAATTACATCGACTTCAGCCTTGCCCTTTGCTCCCAGAGCTGTCAGAGTTTAGGGTGTCACCTCTGTCAGCTCCCTGGCCCCAGCCCCACCCAGCCTCCACTCAAGAGGTTTTCAAAAGCTAAGATCCAATCAAATAGGCTGGCTGGGTAGTAAAGGGGGGGGGCAGTTTCCGGGGCCTGTGGTTACTACACTTCACTTCCTTGTGATGACATAAGCCCTATTTCTACAGCGGGAGGCCACCGCCACTAATTCTCACATCTCCACAGAGCCCATAGGAGGCCTGTCAGGGCCTCAGTTTCCTAGATCTATAAACAGCACAGCAGGAGACACAGCTGGTTTTGAATGGCACTGGCTTGCTTTGGGATCCTGAAGGCACTCCGCACAGCCACCCCACGCACTTTCTTTTCTCCTCTTCTTTACTTCTTCACTCTCCCTCCCCTCGCCCCACAAAGCTCTTGGTACACACTTTGGATAGTCATTGCAAGATTTCCAAAAGAGCCTAGAAATAGAGAAAGAGCTAGAGCAAGATATCCTAAATGGAAGAGAGCAGGAGTGTAGTGTAGCTCTGTCCCTCGGCCCCTGGCTGGTGCTTCCCCAGTGCCCACATGACCCTGATTAACACGGTAGTCTCCATCCTGGAGATGCCACCTCCCCAGCAGATTAAAGGAAGGAAGCGGAGAGAAACCAGGCAGAGGGAGATAAGGAGGAAGGGGTTAGGCAACACTAGGGGCTCCTCGCGGTGGGGCTCAGAGCTGGGGGCTTAAAAGGGTCTTAAATAAACTCACCATGTGGCTTGGCTTCCTTCCCCAATTTCAATTTTGCCAACTTGCACTTCTTAACAGTTGCCCCCCTTCTGCCCCTTTCTGCCAGGGCCATTTTCTACAGCAGAGCTCCCAGTTCAGCCTGGCTTCTCTGGCTGCTCACCCTCTTCCTCTAAATTCCAGGTAAAGGCCAGCTGCAGTTCAGCCCTTAGAGTACTGGGGATTAATGGATGAAAGGAGACAGACAGAAGGAGGGGCTAGCTGGGACTCAGACTGGCCCGAGTGCGGGAGCAAGCAGATGGGGACAGATTCCATCCAGCAGAGCACACCACAGGGCGAAGCTCTGGAGGCCTGCTCACACCTGGCCCTTCCTCCTGGGTCCTAAAAGTTTCCTCCTACTGGACTCCAGGAGTCCAGGTTTCCAAGCAGCACTTCACAGATAGCCAGCTTGATCTCGCTCCCAGATTAGAAGCTGGTAATATAGCAAGCCTAGGGCCCCTATCTCTACAGACCAATTCTGTCTTACTCCTGGCCTCCCTCTCCAAAGAGCCAGACCCCAGGGCTATCACAAGGCATTCTCATGTGAACTCAGAAAATGCTTCAGTTAGACAAGAAAGGACTTCCAGGAAGTCAGAATGATGGGCTGGGTCTAGCAGGAGCAAGGGAGCCTGGAGCTGGGCTAGGTCTAAGCAATCCAAAGTCCTTGGTCCTTCTCATAATGTGCCATTCAACTGCAGCTCCAAATGCAGTCCTTTAGGTGACACAAGTGATTTTGAGGGGTGGGAGGCAGAAGGAGATCCTGAAGCAAGGACTCCCCCTGAAGCACATCATTGGCACCATCTGCTCCCCCTCCCAACTCCATCCGTCCCAGTCCCACCCCCAGCACTGTGACTGGAACCTGGGTTCTGTCCAGGCATTGTCTGCCTTCCACGGCTGGCTGCCCATTGAGGTCTGGCGTGTGCCCGGCAGGATGGTCGTGTCCAAATGTGCCAGTAAGCCAGAGGGGAGAAGTGGGTGGAGCCCTCACCTTTCCAGAGCCTCTGGGTAGGGTGGCTCTTCAGATGTTCAACCCTTCCCCACGACACCTCCATGTATACCCCCTGAGTCTTGAGAAGAGGGTGCAGGGGCAGGCCCTATTCCTTCTCTAGGGAAAGAGTCCCAGGAACCTCCTGGTGGTGGTGGTAGGAAGGGAACACCAGCTTTCCCTTCATCTCTATCCAAGGTGTCCATGCCCCAGGCTCCCTAAGTAGGAACCCCCCCCCCCCACACACACACATCTTACCAAGCCTAGCCCAGTCTTGGGAGCCTGAACAGAGGAGGACAGCCTTTGTTTGGCTTTCTCCTGCTGCAAGATGGAGAGTCTGAAGGAAAGCCCCCCCCCCCCATGGACTCAGCACCCCATTCCCTGCCTTCCCAGCCCTGGTTCACACTGGGTGGGGGATAGAGCTTCATTTCCCTTTTATGGTTGTTCAGCCTCTCCCCATCTGCTGTGGATGCTGTATTTACATTTCTCACTCCTGCCCCCAACCATGCGCTTCCCTCCCTCCCCTCGACCTCCAAGGGCTCCTGCTGCAATGTCAGCCCTAGTGGAAGCCTGGCCCCGCCCCACCAGCCCACCAG
Organism: Jaculus jaculus; assembly: GCF_020740685.1. Taxonomy (NCBI): domain Eukaryota; kingdom Metazoa; phylum Chordata; class Mammalia; order Rodentia; family Dipodidae; genus Jaculus; species Jaculus jaculus. The sequence goes on along the minus strand of NC_059102.1, from coordinate 244,890,208 downwards.
GCACCTGCGGGGGCTCCTCTTTGTCTCGGGCTGTTCAGTGCCAGGAAGACTGCGCTCAAGTGATGCTCTGATGGCTTGTCTGTATGGCGCAGGTTGGGGTGGGGGTGGGTGGGTCTCAAGCTCCTTCCCTCAATCCGGGAGCTCTGATAAGACCCAGTGCCTCCACTACAAGATGCACGGGGCTGGCCAGGTGGCTGGAAGCATCTGTCCTGGAGCAGGAAGGGGAAAGCCACACATTGCTATCTCCTGACCCTGTCTAGAAGCAACTATCCCAGCCCCTGGAATCTGGGTCATCTGTGACCCAGGGCTCTGGGAATTTTGGCCTTAGAGATGCACCTACCCATTCAGAGACCCACCCACCTTAGACTTAGGCCAGTCCCCTCCCCCATCCTGCAAGATGAGCAAAGATGGATGTTCCACTCCACATCCCTGCCTGGGTGACCAAGCCTTACACTGGCAGTCTCTCAGCATGTCCTTCTCAAACAGAAAAACCACCAAGCCAAAACAGGAGAGATGGCGTGTATCGCTCTCCACCCAGCACAAAGAACACAGATGGTTCAACTTTGCAGTATTTCCTGTCCCTGCACCTCTGCGTGCCCCTCCCCAAAGAACTCAACCGAGTCCCCTCCCCTCTTGATGTATGTCAGATCACTTCCAGTCCCAGAACTGTTGGGAATGGAACCTCAGATAAATCCATGGGAGCCTCCCCCGTGTTTCATCTGAGTGTCTGTGGATGGGGCATCGGCGTCACACTTTCCCAGCTACTCAAGGTTAGCCCTTCAGATATGCTCTTCCTCCCTCCCCTAAGTCTCTTCTCCTCTTGGGACTGGACCAGCAGGGTTCTCTCCAAGAGCCACTGGCACCCCATGGAAGGCACCATTCCAGCCCTTTCATGGGTCCCACGACCGATCTTTGTCTGGAGAACCGGCTCCCAGGATAGCGAGCTGAATCAAGAGCCCAGAACTAGCCGACTAGGGTCGACGAAGGGGGGAAAAAAAATTTTCCCCTCCAAAACCCCAGTATGAGACAGCAGCTTCGTGGGGAGGTGAAGAGGAAACACAGACGCTTCAGCCTGGGCCAGGGCTGGGTGTGAAATACCGGATTTCCTTGTTTATTCGATTTTCTGATCATTAAGTGCTCCCAAGAGGGGCCCCGAAATTGCCACCCCAAACAAAGCCATCCTTTCTAAGCCGTCCGCGGGGACGCCGCCGTTCCCCTGCGGGCAGGCAGAGGGACCAGCGCCGGGCGCCCTGCAGCCCGGCCCGCCGCGGCCCCTCCTCCGGGACTGCGGGCTTCAGCTCCGGCATTGCCCGCGCCCCCCGCCCCGAGCCCACGCGAGACAAAGCCCGAGCCTTGTCGCAGCCCCTTCGCCACCCTCGCTCCATACCTGACGGCCACCTTGACGCAGCAGTCCCCTTGGCCAGCCATGGTCCCCGGGCGCTAGCGTGTGGGCGCGGATCAGGGGCGGGGGTCTGGGGGCCAATGCCCCGGGCAGCGGCTGCGGGAGGGCGGGGGCGCGGACACTGCAAGCGAGGGCGTCCGCGCCGGCTGGAGGTGACATGCTCGCGGGCCGCGGGCAGAGGGGCTCACCGGCGGGCAGCACCGAGGGGCCGGACCCGCGCGTCTCCAGGAGCCATCAGACGGCGGCGCGGAGCTAAGCTGACAGCCGGCGACCCGACCGGCCGCTCCCCAACCGCGCGGCACACGCGCGCACACACCTCCCACCCGGGGCCGCCGCCTCCCGCCGCAGCGCGAACAAAGGGGGCGGGGGCCGAGCCGAGGCGGGATCCGCCCCCAGCCCCGCCGAGCCCGCGCCAGGTCCCGCCCCCCCCCAGGGAGCCACCAATCGGAGACCCGAACCAGCATCAGGGGGCGGGACTTGTGCCTTTTAAAGGGACCTCTTGGCTGGCGTCCACCCGGTAGCTGGGGGCGGGGGGTGGGGGCGGAGAAGGGAGGGTGGCGGGCGGGATTGGGAAGAGGGGGAGGGAGGGTGGGGGGTAGGAGTGGCAATGCGGGACTTGCGGAGAAGTTGGCCAGGCTGGAACCTTGGCTTCAGGGGGAACCTTGCTTTCCTCGAAGAGGAAACGGGCTCAAAGAGAGAATAGGCCAAGGTCACCCAGAGAGTGAGTGGGTAAACACGAGGAGGCCTCTGGGCACTCTGCTACACCTCTAAGCATCCCTCCGCGATTAGCGGTTTACGGTTTGCAAAAAAAAAAAAAAAAAAAAAAAAAAAAAAAAAAAAATCCGGTAAAGCTTCCCTTCTGCATTTATTCTGGTAAATTCGCCAAGCTTTATTGAAGGGGATTCTTGCTGATGTCTGAGTAAATTCCCTCCACCTTGGGCTATTTTAAAGCGTATCTTTTGCTTCCTTGCTGGCCAGAGCGACCCCTCCTTACTAGCTAGACCACAGTCCTATTGACCTTTATGACCCATAGAGGCCCCACTGAGCCTAGCTCATACCCTGCTTCAGAGGGTCAGTGTGGGGGGCCAGAGCTGCCTGGGAAGAGGAGAGAACAAAGGAGCACTCAGCTCTGGGCACCTGGGAGAGGCCGGGGCACGCAGTGGGTAGAAAGGGAAGGAGAAGGCCAAGCAGCTGACAGTTGGGGACGGGTATAAAGGACAAGGAGAAGCCCTGGAGACTTCACCACAGGGCCAGCTTGGGAGGAGGACACCAGGGTTGTGAAGTCACAATCCCCTTTCCAGTCCGCCTCCCCTCCCTGTCCCTAGCCCTCCTCCCTACCCCAACTCCCAACATTGGGGCCATTCACAGGGCTCCTCACCAGCTGCCCTCTCTTCACCGGCCTCAACCAGCTCCCTCCCTTGGAAAGGACACAAGAGGATGACCCAGCTGCAGCTCCAGATGTGGATGGAGCTGCGGGGGGGGGTGGGGGGTGTAGGAGAGCAACAGGAGTCTGACTCCAAGCCTCTTGCATCACCCTCAGATGATGAAACCATGGGAGAGATTTGGGCAAAGGTGTGGGTTAGGGTCTTGGGAACACAGCTCTTGGTGTCCCTTCTCTCCCCGCCATCCCGTGACTGCTCCATCGGGGTGCCTGGTTAGGAGGGCACAGTAATGATGTATTCTGCACCTTTTGTTAGCATCTGAAGCCCAGGGCTAGTGAATCACCTCTCCCAGAGCAGAAACACCAGAGCGTTGAGGAGCTGGGCTCTAGATACTCTCTTCTCATCTTCCAAGCCAAATAAGAGGTAGGGAGCAGAGTACCCTGTGGACCACCTACAAGGCACTTCATGACCTTATGAGCTAGGTTTCGGCAGTTTTCAATTCTCCAAGTGCTAAAATGGAGTTTCAGCAGCAGCAGACTAGGGGAAGGTAGCTGGGGACCGGCCCAAGCTTTCTCTGCACATGCCAAAAGGTCCAGGTGTAGCCTGCCTAGATAACGCTGAATTTTGCAGAGCTGCTCTCCTGCCTACCCATTTGTGGACTTCAGGGCTCGGCTTTGGTCTGCTGCTTGTAGAAGGTTCACTCTGCGTTCCAACAGCAGGTGACTCTTCTGACTCACAGTTCCATTGGTGGGAAAAGCCTCCAGCGCTGTTGCTTCCCTCACCCCTGCTGTGCATCCTTCTAGGCTACAGGGTGTCTGCCCAGTCAGGGCAAGAGAGGAAGGAGGGCTGTGGGCTGCAAACTCAGGTCTCCTGGGGGTCAAGGCCTTCAGATTTCAGCTACCCCATCCACCTCAGTAGTGCCCTTCTGGGCCTACAGGGTGGTCAGGGTCCAGACCCTGACTCCTGGACTGTGCTGCTCTGAAGCGAGGGGCTAACTGAGCCAAGGCCACATGAGAATCCAAGGTGGGAAAGAGGCTTAAGCTACAGCTTGGGGGAGATTTAGGTTGGGTCAGAGGAAGCCAAGGACAATCTCGGCCCTTTTCTGGCTCTGTCCAGTGCCAACAGGCCACTGCTTCTCTTCTGTCTTCTTTCTGGCCCCTCTGCCTCCTCCTCCCAGCTTCTCTTGTCTCCTATCACCAAACGTAGAGGTTCCTCAGGGTCAGCTCTTATGTGCGTATGTAGCCCTCAATCCTTTCCCCTCCCTTCCTTGCGCGCATGTACACACACACACACACACACACACACACAGTCCTGAGCCCCTAAGTGGCTGGACTGTACTGCTTGCTCCAGCTCCTGTCCTGAGCCAAGTCCCTTCCGCAGGCTTCTTGGGCCCTCCATCTTTTCTCCTGACAAGAGATGTGGGCGTCTGGGCAGATGGGAACCCTGGGGGAGGTGTGGGAGCCCTCCTCCAAGTCAGGAAGCTCCCACGCGACTGCCGTTAAAATACCCAAGCAGCAGCTTGGCACAGCCATCTGGCTCAGAGCTCTCTTAGTAGGCATATCCCAGCTTGCGACAGCAGCATCCTATGGGAGCAAATCAAGCCAATGAAGAGGTACCCATATTACAAGCCCTAAGAATGTCTGTGAAGGGACCTGAACTTGGCCCTTCTTCCTTTTTATCTCCTTCAGGGTTGGCACTGGGCATTAGCATTGCAAAAATCTATTTGACTAGCCTTGATGTAAGTGCCAGTGGTGGGAGATGCGGAGCTCTAGACCTCAAGTCCCTATTCCCCAGGCTCATTCCAACATCTGTGCTCTGTTCACGGGTGAGCAGACCTTTGGTAAATGCCCAGCCACAGTCTCCAGTATTTATCCAGAGGCAGAGCCCAGTTCTGCCCATAAGCAGGAGTTCAGGACCCCAGAGAGGGTCTGCTGGGCTGCAGACTCAGGAGGTCTGAGCTCAGTGGCAGGCTTAGCCTCACTTCCTGTGTTTAAGAGGAGACAGACTCAGCCACAGAGGAAACCAGAGCCTGTTATAAATAGTAAGGAAGGCAGAGAACTGCTGTGGATTACCAACACCCATCATTCTTAAAACAAACCCTATTTTTGGTTTCAAATGATAATTAGGGTTTAATTAATGTTCTATATAACCTTAAACCTCATATGTTTTTTTTTTTTAAGATGATGTCTTTCTGTGCAGATCAAGCTGGCCTTGAAACTCATAATCCTCATGCCTCAGCCTCCGGAGCAGTGGGATTACAGATGTGTGCCGCTGTTCCTAGCTCCTAAACATGGGGTCTTTTACCTACCCTTCTATTTGCCATGTAACATAGTATTAGGGCCAGAGGCAGGAGCAGTTGCAGACTCCTAGACTTGAAAAGAACTTCCAGGTCATGTTGTTTAGCCCCTTTATTTTCAAATGAGAAAACTGAGGCCCAGAGACTGAAAGGAATGTGTCCACAGTTGCATCGTACAGACAGGTCGGGGCTGAGAGGTTAAGACTGAAAGCTTGGTCCCTGTGCTTCCTTAGCAGAGCAGGTCCTGTGGCAGCATGGTGGGACCTCCAGGCTAAAGTCTGAGACTGGGTTGTCATGAGTTTATAGTCCTGACAAAACTTTGGTCTAAGAGAAATAATGAAAGACAGCCCAGAGGCTAAATTGTGGTCATCTGAGTCACAGAGATCTGGGCTTAAATCCAAGTTCTTCCCCTTACCAGCTATGTAACTCTGGGACAGTTATGTCACCAAGGCAAGCATCAGCTCCCACATCCAAAACCAGGAAGACTGCTCTCGCCTCATCCCAGCGCCACTGAGATGTTGCAATGAGCCTGCTGTAAGCATTCAATTCAGTGCTCACCACAAAATAGATACCAATTTCCTTTGCATTTCCTTTGGATTCTTCTCCATCCTTTCTCTGATGGACTGCTCCTCTGATTGGACAGAGTGTATTATAAAGAAGTCTCAGGAGAGAGAGGATGTCTCCGAAGCGAGTGTGAATGAAGCTGAGAGGGGCAGGGTTATCAGGATGAAGTGTCAGTGTGAGGGCAGTGGACCTCAGTGGTAGAGCACTTGCTCAGCATGCATGAGGTCCTAGTTTTTTTTTTAATTTTAATTTTAATTTTTTTCAGAGACAGCAAGAGAGAGAGAGAGAGAGAAAGGGAGAGAGAGAGGGAGGCAGAGGGAGAGAGAGAGAATATTGGCACACCAGGGCCTCAGCCACTGCAGTCAAACTCCAGACACTTGTGCCACCTAGTGGGCATTTGTGACTTTGCGCTTGGCCTCACCTTTTGTGCGACTGGCTTACCTGGGATCTGGAGAGCCGAACATGGGTCTTTAGACTTTGCAGGCAAGCACCTTAACCTCTAAACCATCTCTCCAGCCCAAGGCCCTAGGTTTAACATTACCCAAGTAGTCAGTATGAGAGCCAATGAGAGGCAGATCTGCAGTAAGGTATCCATCCTCTGCTGACCCTACCTTAGTGGCACCTCAGGAACCAGAGTGAAAGATCATAGAGCCAGGAGGAAGCCTTGGCCTTGTTAGCCTCTCACTGTTCACAAATATCTCCAGAGCCAGCCTCACTGGGGGTTCCCTGGAAGGGATCTTGCACTTAGCTTATAACCACACTGGACCACAAGTTCTACATATGTTTTCTCATCTAATCCTCACAAAAATCTATGAGGTAAACACTGTTATCATTTCCATTTTGCAGAAGAGGAAATGGGTTCAAAGGTTACTTGGCTAGGGCCAGTAGTAATTAGTGCTGTTCACTTATTTCCGGCACTCCTCCTCCTAGCATAGGGCAGGACTGCATGTCCTCACTCTTCTTTGATTGTAAGCAGCCACGTGACATGTGACCAGGACTTTGTCAGCTGTGGTCAGGTGACTTTAGCCAAGAAAATATAGTAAAACTGGATGCGTCACCTCTAGGTTAAGCTTTTAGAGACACTGGTATTGTCATACCTATGCTATTCTTAAAGCATAAATTAGACATAAGCTTCTATTGTGTTAAGCCACTGAATTTATGCATTGCGTGTTGCCACGACATAGCCTAGTTTATTCTGAAACAGTTAGTAAGGGCATAACCAGAATCCAGAGTTCTGGTCTTTAAAGATGCCAAAAGGGCCTGAGCTCTTTCCAGGGCCTGCCCTACCTGCACACATGTTGGCACATGGAAGCCTTTTTGGGGTTCTGATCTCCTGAACTACTTGGAGCCTTCTGAGGCAGGTGTAAGAGGACAGAAATCTTCCACCATCTATTTCCATCCCTCTGTTTTAAGATCTTACCAGGGCCTGGAGAGGTGGCTTAGCGGTTAAGGCGTTTGCCTGCAAAGCCAAAGGACCCACGTTCGATTCCCCAGGACCTACGTTAGCCAGATGCACAAGAGGGTGCATGCGTCTGGACTTCGTTTGCAGTGGCTGGAGGCCCTCACACGCCCATTCTCTCTCTCTGTGTGTGTCAGATAAATAAAACTAAAATATTTATTTTTTAATTTTTTTAAACAAAATATATTTTTAAAAAGTCTTACCAGGGCTGGAGAGATGGCTTAGCAGTTAAGCGCTTGCCTGTGAAGCCTAAGGACCCCGGTTCGAGGCTCAGTTCCCCAGGTCCCACGTTAGCCAGATGCACAAGGGGGCGCACGCGTCTGGAGTTCGTTTGCAGAGGCTGGAAGCCCTGGTGTGCCCATTCTCTCCTCTCCCTCTATCTGTCTTTCTCTCTCTGTCTGTCGCTCTCAAATAAATAAATAAATAAATAAAAATTAAAAAAAAAAAGTCTTACCAGGTTTTCAGGTTGCTGAGTCCTTGTGAACTGAAGAAATGTGTGATGAGATATGAATGCGGGACCTCAGAGTTGCATTGGCTGTGTTGGGCTGCTCCTCAGGAATCTTTAGGACCTACTCTGAGAAGCCAAACTTCATGGGTCTTCCTCTTTCCAGACAGGTCACCTGATATTATCCTCAGTCAAAGACTGACCTTGTTCACATCATTTGTTCCTTTGGGACTCAGCTACTTCTCTATAAAATGGGGACACTATAAAGGGCTAATGTAGCTGCTCAGAAATTTCTAGAGGCAGCCCACTCTGGGGTGTAAAGATGTCCTCAGAGGCACACACAAGATAAACAGATACTGTTTCTGGACGTGTGCTAAATTTCAGAACTGTACCGTATAATGCTCACAACCCAAGAAGCAGAAATAGCCGTGGCTACACAGCTAACCAGCAAGTCATGCAGCAAGCTGTGGAGCAGGGCTCGGATGCAAGCAAGCTGGGGGTGATTTCATCCAGCGCTGAGCCAGTGGAGGGAAGGGCTGGGCCTGGCCCTTGGCAGCAGCTGGGCGAGCACTGGAGGAAGTCAGCTGCGTTGGGTACGAGCACAGAGACCCATGCAGGACTGGGCACAGCAGCTCTTCCATCAAGCACCCATCACACCCACACAGAAATGGGGATCAACTGTGTTGAAATCCTAGTCGGGAAAAACAGGGAGGAAGTATTGACACACAGTGTGGGTAAGCCTGAAAATTAACTGTGCCCAGTGAAAAAATAGACCACAGCACATGCCGCTGTAGAAGAACTCTGGGAAAATGTCAGTGAATCTTTAGTATCAGAAAGCAGAGCAGTGGTTGTCTCACAGGAGGAGGGAGACAGGGGCAATGGGCGGCCTGTAGGGGTCAGAAGGGGTTGGTTGCAAAGGGGTATGAGGAAAATATTTGGAGTGGTGAAGGTATTTGTCTTGGTGGGCATGATTTGACATGCCCATTTTTTGCCACTTTTTTTTTTTTTTTTTGAGGTAGGGTCTGACTCTAGCTCAGGTTGACCTGGAATTCACTATGTAGTCTCAGGATGGCCTCGAACTCACAGCGATCCTCCTACCTCTGCCTCCCAAGTGCTGGGATTGAAGGCGTAAACCACCATGCCTGGCCCATGCATTTTTTTTTAAAGATAAATCAAACTGTAGACTTTGGATGTGTGCAATTTACTGTGGGTCACTTTTACCTCAACAAACTGTTTTGAAAGAGTAACTTGTTCCAATTTCTTTGCACAAAGGGGTGCAGAGTGGCTTGTGACTTATGTGGGGTAGTGGAGACAGGTGACTGCGTGCCTGGTCACTGGAGGGGTCTACTTCTCTATCTCCTGCCTGTCCAGGGGGACAGTGACCTGGAAGCAGAAAGCACAGAGTGGGATAAACCAGGAGAGGGAGCCTGGAGCATAGGAAGAAGGCCAGGCAGGGTGAGAAGGGCAAGGGAAGGGCAAAGGAAGAGGGGTGTGTGGGGGGTAAGACAGGGCCCACTTAGACCCAGGGGTGAGCAGCAGCCTCCCACCTGGGGCCCTGGAGGAGGCAGCTCCCTTCTCATTCAATGCTACCCCTCCTTCTGATAAAGTTCATAAATCCTGCAGCAGCGCGTCCTTGAGCTATTGATTTTTAGTCTCCATGGATGCATCTTTTCCTTGCATCTTAGGAGACATTGCCTTGGCCAGGCTAATTGCCAGCACATGAGCACTTAACACTTTACACGCCAGGTTAACCTTGAAATTGTCGGCTTCACAGAAATGCAGCAAGCTCGAAGATGTTTCTTAGTGCGCAGGGGTGGGCTCCCAACCCCCTGAGCAGTGTGCTGAATCCCATGGGTGGGGTTGGGACTATTTCAACGGCCCTTTTGACTATGACAGTTGAGTTGGCCTGAGATGACATAAGTGTTGAAAAGCTTTTCTGTGTCCTTTCTCAGCTCCCTAGATCCTGACACTTGAACCCAGAGACAGAAGAGATATGTTGCCTTGAGCAGAATTGGAATTAGGGAGGTCAAGGGAGGATGCAGGGAAGGATGAAAAGACCTTCTTTCTTTCTGTAATTTCCAAAGTAAGTTGGAAGATTCAAGTGAAAGGCCCAGACTGGGTGGAGCAAAGACTTTAAAGTCACAACCCAAATTAGAAAAGCCCAAGGGAAGATCCCATCCTCTGTCTCCCATATCCTTTGGCCCAGGTTGAAGTGGGTTCCTTGTATTGGCAAAGAGGTGGAGGTTGGGGACCCAAGCTTTGTGGAATTGAGGCCCAAGTTGTCCCTGTGTGTGAACCTCTGCTTTCCCCCACTTAGAGGAGACTAACAGCCAAGCCCAGTGATAAAAGATACATTAAATTCCCCATCAAGCAGGGAATGGTAGCCCTTATCCAGAATCTTAGTACTTGGAAAGCTGAGGTAGGAGGATTGTAAGTTTGAAGCCAGCCTGAGCTGGACCAGTAGTAAGACCCTGTCTAATAAGGGAAGGAGGGAAGGAGGGGGAGAGAGAAGGGAGGGGCTTAAGAAAGGGAAAAGAAAAGAAGGACAGGAGGAAAAAGGAGAAGAGATCCTGCTATCAATTTGGATCCACACATTGCCTGCAGGGCACCCATCTTGGTAAGCTGCATCCAGGCCATTTTGTTTGGTCAACTGCTGTGAACAGCTTCAAAACAAAAGGTCAGGGGCAGGGGCAGGGGCAGGGCTGCCACCAGGGCAATCGTGGTGCCAGAAGGGAAGCTGGAGGCAGAGCAACCTGCCCTCAGGAGAGGCTACATAACACGAAACTGCAACTGAATATGTCAAAAGGGATAGGACAGCTGAGAAGATGGTTCAGTGGTTAAAGGCACTTATTTGCAAAGCCTGCAGACCAGGGTTCAGCTCCTAAACTGACCACATAAGCTAGCTGCAAAGAGTGGCAGAAGTATCTGGAAGTCATTTGCAGAGGCAAAGGGGGTACACTCCCCCCCCCTCATATTTTTAGAAAAGGGATAAAATGTTGGCAATTTTGGATGACTCCATAATAACACATATCATTGAGCAGTGTGGTCTCGGGCATTCTCCATTCTTTCCTTCTTCCCTCTCTTCTGTTTCTCCTTGCTTGGGATGCAAATTAACAAGGACTCAGTCCTTGCCCTTGAGAAACCCAAAGAATATGCAGAACAAGCAAGTGCAGTAAGTGCCATGGTAAACATTTTAAAGTGCTGTGAGCACACGAAGGGAGCAGCAACTAGGGTTACTTGGGGCCAGAGGAGGCCTTGGGGGGGGGGTGCTGCCAAGTGCTGGAGAGAAGGAGGTGACCTGGGTGCAGGAGGCACCATCTTGGGAGCTCATGGGATGCTGGCCTGTGCAAAGAGGGAGGAGCTGAGCTAATTAGCTAGGTTAGCACCAGGCAAGGTATACCAAAGGTCTCTGGCCAAGTTAGTAAAGGAGATAATAGGATGGGGTTGGGGAACGTTGTCCTACGATGGCTTGGGAATAGAATCCATGCTTCTGTTAGGCCCTGGCTTGGATGTTTTGTAGACAGGGGACTTCATGAAATGTGCACAGCCATTTTCTCTTTTTTTAAAAAAATTATAATTTTCTAATTCATTTTATGTATTTATTTAAGAGAGAAAGAGGCAGATATATAGAGAGGGGGCACACCAGGGCCTTCAGCCCTGCAAATAAATTCCAGACGCATGCACCACCTTGTGTATCTGGCTTACATGGGTCCTTAGGAATCAAACCTGGGTCCTTTGGCTTTGCAGGCAAGCACCTTAACCACTAAGCAATCTCCCCAGCCTTCTTTTCTTTTTTTTTTTGAGGTAGGGTCTCACTCTAGCCCAGGCCAACTTGGAATTCTGAGATTCACTATGTAGTCTCAGGGTGGCCTTGAGCTCATGGTGATCCTCCTACCTCTGCCTCCCAAGTGCTGGGATTAAAGGCATGTGCCACCATACCCAGTCTGCCACTTTTTTTTAAAGATTTATTTATTTTTATTTATTTATTAAATATAGAGAGGGGGTGGAAGGGAGAGAGAAAGTGACAATGGGCACACCAGGGCCTCTAGCCATTGCAAACAAACTCCAGATGCATGCGCCACCTTGTACATTTGGCTTATGTGGGACCTTAGCTCTGTAGGAGCCATTGCTCATTTTACACCACACTAACCCTGGCTGTGGCGATCAGTCTTCATTGTCAACTTGACTGGATTTAGAGTCACCTAGGCGACACACCTCTGGGTATGCCTGAGAGGGGTTTCCAGAGAGATTTAACTGAAGAGGAAATACTGATTCTGAATGTAGGTGGCATCATCCTGGGCTGTGGTCTGGGATTGAGTAAAAAAAAAAAAAAAAAAAAAAAAAAAAAAAGGCAAAAAAGGAGCAAGCTAGCTGAGCTGAGCTGAGCACCAGCATTTGTCTCTTGTTACTTTCTGGCTGTTTTATGCTCCCAGCTGCCATTCCTTTCTCGCCGTGACTGACTTTAGCCTCTCCGACTATAAGCCAAAATAAACCCCTTTTCCCTTCAGTTACCTGTGTCACAGCGCTAAAGCCCCTTCCTCTGGATCCTCCTACTTTCGTTGGAGACACCCCAATTCACACCACAATTATTATTTGCCCCTTGTACTTATAGCCAGTTTTCTTTTTCTAAAATGCCCCTGTGACTTGGTTTCCTCAAAGGAATTTTAAGTCCCATTTAGGGGCACACTCGTGCAGAGTAAGTAGGGGAAGTAATGGAATACAAAGCTTAAGACAAATCCTAATTCTGCCACTTACCGACTGTGTGATTTGCCCCTTAGTGCCTCCTAAGTGACATGGCAGAGGAGGAACACCCATGGTAGGTGTCAGGCAGGAGGAACAAGTTGCTAGAGCAGGGGCAAGTTTCTGTGAAATATTGAGTGGATATCAGTCTGCTCTGAGTAGCAGAGTCTCCTGTAGTGATCTGAGGCAGAAGCCTGCCTTTACTCACATCTGAGGGGTTAGGGAGAGCGCTGAGGGCCGGTGTGGGGACTATCCTGGTGCTGGTGCTGGGGAGCCCTGTCACCGCTCAGCTTCCCGTAAAAGCCCAGACTCAACCCCCCTCAGATCAGGTTCCTCCCATCTTCGAGGTCTGGCCCTCCCTCACACAAAGTAGTAGAGGCTTAAGACGGCTGTGTGAGCCCCCCGGCCCCTCGCATAACCTGAAAGTCAGGGGAAATGGGTCTTACAGCCAAAGCAGTCTGGCTGCCAAGGCTGCTTTTAACACCTGCAGAGCGGTCACAACTCTCCTTTATGAATCCCAGGCCATGGGCTGGGGGGACGTAGCTCAGCGGTGCAGCCCTTGCTTAACACGTGCCAGGTCCTAGATAAACAAACAAACAAACAAAGCAATATTCCCATGAGGGAAACCTTAGCAGAAGTGCCCCAGCCATATCCAGAGAAGGCTCTGGAAGACCTCCAGACCCAGAGCCAGGAGGAGTCGTGTCTGTGATGGGTTGGAACCAGGCTCATCTCTTTGGTCTTTGCAGGGAGCTTCCATCTGAGCCTCTCTCCTTCCAGATGGAGGTCTTCTCTCCTCCCACAGCCCTCATATGCAATTTTATGCCTACTCTTCCCACCAGTAGCACCCCGCCCCTTCTGGCAGAGTCCCTGCACAGCAGCTGGGCCTCAAATCTTCAGAGAACTGTCAGGAGCAGATAGGGACTTGGCAGACATTGCACCCTGGCCAGTGCCCCCCAGTGACAGAAGGCAGCCCCCACCTACCCTCACTACCCCCACAACATACCATGTCTGTCAGGTAGTCCTGCTGAGGGGTCATCTGTCTCATGTGAAACTTGTCCACTCCTTTCATCCCCTTCTCAGTCCTCCCCCCATCCTTTCCTCCTGGGCTTTATTTGAGTAGCCTGGACATCCTGTTAGGAACCCGCCCATCACGTCAGGTGAAGCTGGGGTAGAGCCCAGGTTTTTCACATTCTGAAGAATTAGAACACTTTATATGCTACAAAGGAAAGTGCCCAAACTTTTTGGTGTGACAAGGAGCTGGGAGACAGGGAAGTTTCCCAGAGCCTGTGTGTACATTATGCACCTGTCCGTCTGGGAGGAGAAGCATAGGTTTGGCAAATAGTATAGCAGCTAAGGAAATAGAATATGATGGCGAACTGCCTGGAGCTGGCTCTCTTCTTGGCCCTGTGACCTGCTGTGAAGAGTTATATGTGGGCTGGAGAGATGACTTAGTGGTTAAAGCACTTGCCCACAAAGCCAAAGGACTGAAGTTCGATTCCTCAGAATCCATGTAAACCAGATGCACAAGGAAGCACATGAATTTGGGATTTATTTGCAGTGGCTGAAGGCTCCTGGCACACCCATTCTCTCTCTCTCTCTCTCTGTCTTTCTCTCACTTAAATAAATAAGTAAATAAGCAATTGAAGGCACGAGCCATCCTGCCAACCCAGATGGGGATTAAGCAACAACAAAAAAGAGTTATATGTTACTTCTCTGTGTCACGTTTGCAAAGTGATATGATGATCTTTTTTTGATTGTTAAGAAGGCTAAGTAGGGGCTGGCAAGATTGCTCCATAGTTAAAGGTGCTTGTTTGCAAAGTCTACTGGCCTAGGTTGAATTCCCAAGCTATCCACACAATCCAGATGTAAAAAGCAGTGCAAGCTGCAAGAGGCCCTGGTGTATACATGCACACACACAGGCAATTTTTTAGAAAGAAGACTAAATATGTTAGCATATACAAAACTGTGGGAACAAAGCCTGCTGTATAGTCAGCGTTTTATATGTGGTAGGTATAATACAAGATACTCAGGGGGTTGTGAAAATGGCTCACTGGTTAAAGGCTCTTGCTTGCAAACCCTGCTAGCCCAGGTTCAATTCCCAAGCCACCCACATAAAGCCAAACACAAAAAGTGGTACAAGCGGGACTGGAGAGATGGCTTAGTGGTTAAGTGCTTGCCTGTGAAGGACCCTGGTTCGAGGCTCAATTCCCCAGGACCCACCTAAGCCAGATGCTCAAGGTGGAAGATGCATCTGGAGTTCGTTTGCAATGGCTGGAGTTCAAGGCCACCCTGAGACTACATAGTGAATTCCAGGTCAACCTGGGCTAGAGTGAGACCGTACCTTGAAAAACTAAGAAAAGAAAAAAAGATGCTCAACACCCTCGTCTAATTAAAATAGCCATTGCCAGACCCTTGCAGCAGATGAAGCACTTTTGTGTAAGTTGCACATTCGATCCCATAGAGACCAGGGAGGTGAGGGGGACAGAGCCCGGCAGTGTCAGGGGACAGGCACTCACGCTTTCGTGGGAGCTGTGTGGGGAACCTGGCCCATCACATTTGGACGCAGAGCTTTCCTCCCAGCTCTCCTTGGTCTTGAAATGGATGGCAGGGCTCAGCCGAAGACACTGAGCAGACAGGGTTCACACTTCTGAGCTCTTCCCTGCACTTTACAGAACAAGCCCCACCAGGGAGGTGCGGGGAGGGGCGACTGTGAAGTAGTCAGCGCAGCTCCAGCTTTCAAGGAACTTTGCCTCTGGTTGGGGGAACAGGCAATTGCAGCAAGGTCGCAATCCCTGCTGGGATGGGAACGACGCCATCCATGTTTCTCGGCAACACTATAGACAGTTTGGGAGTGTCTAGGCGAATAGCAACAAAACAGATTTGAAGGATGACTAGGAGCCCGTTAGATGGAGGGCTCAGGGAAGTTTCCAGAGCAAAAGGGCACACAGAGGCAAGAGTGGCTCCCTCTCGGGTGAGCAGGAGAATCACCCTGGTGAAGGTGCCTGGTGAATCTGAGGCAGAGTTGGGAGTTGGCAGGAGATTCTGAGGACGTTGTGGGCACCATCAGGGTTGTCAGCAAGATTGGAAGCATGTTAGAGGAAAAGAAGAGGCGGGAAGGACAGTGCAGAGGCCACTGTAAGGGATGGGGGGTGGGGTACAAGGTGATGGGGGAACTGGAAGTGGCTGGAGGGAGCCTGTTCCTGTCAAAGGTGAGAAAAGCGTCAGGTAGGAGGGGGGTCTTGAGGCATTGCAGGGAGGAGACAACACACACTAGGGCTGAACGAGGAGTGGGTTTGTGGAACAGCAATGCCAGAGGAGAAGCAGCCTATGGGGACAGATGAGAGGCCCCACTCGGACAGAGAGCTTAGGCACAGGTGGCACGTATGTGTCCTGGGAAGTGCAGGACACACAGGCCTGGAGAGTAGGAGAGCTTTGGTCTAGAACCACTGGCACAAGATGCCTCTTAGATAAGAAAGTAGATGAGATCACCCAGCGGAGCCAGTGAGTGAAAAGACAGGGTCAAGGGGACAGAACCTCCCGGAGAGCTAGGAGCGAAGGGAAAACATGCAACGGGGCTTCGTGCAAGTTGGAGCTCGTGAGAAGTTGTAGGACCTTCTGGAGACATGAGACATGAAAGCATTGCAAGAAGGAAGGAGAAAACTGTATCTAATGCTGCCTGGAAATCAAGTGAGAGAATTCTGAAAGAATCTTCTGGTTAGCAGCAAGGGTTAGCCATACTGGCGAATGTGGAGAAGGGGTCACACGGGATGAGAAATGGAGAGCAGACAGAAATGTAAACAAGGAGGATACCCAAGAAGTTTGTCAGCTTTCAAAAACGGAGATAGGGGCTGGAGAGATGGCCTAGCGGTTAAGGTGCTTGCTGGCAAAGCCAAAGGACCCAGGTTTGATTCCCCAGTACCCACGTAAAGCCAGATGCACAAGATGGTGCATGCATCTGGAGTTTGTTTGCAGTTTCTAGAGACCCTGGAACACCCATTCTCTCTCTCTCTCTCATAAATAAGTAAATAAATTTTAAAAGAAGAAAGTAGAGATAGATAATAGGACAGAATAGGACTACTGCTGTTTGGGCTACATAGCTATGTTGTGCCTAGCACGTTGCCCTGTAGATATTGGTGTGTATGCTCATAGAGTAGTGCTGCTTTCATCTTTGGTCAGAGAAGCTTCTTTTTGCAGATGGCGGTGACCAGTGGGGAGACTTGAAACCCATCAAAGTGCTGAGAATGAGGGAGCATTGAGTGCTCAGCACTAAATGAGGCATCTCTGTCATGCTCTCCAAGGCTCAGGGAATACTAGGGAAGAGGGGGACAGAAAGAATGTAAGAGCCAGAGGATGGAGAGGAGTGCTTTGAAATGCTGTCTTCCAGACATGACACGGCCATTGCATTGGTGACCCCACAGTGAGTGCCATTACCCTTGCATACTGGTGGGCCCATCACCATCCTGTCACGAGTGGTAAAGGACAAAAGCCCCACATCAAAGTAGATTAGACTAAAAGGTAGATGAAAGATTAGATAGATAGATGATAGGCAATAGAAGATGGATGATAG
The DNA here is from genome assembly GCF_020740685.1 of Jaculus jaculus. Lineage (NCBI taxonomy): Eukaryota > Metazoa > Chordata > Mammalia > Rodentia > Dipodidae > Jaculus > Jaculus jaculus. Next base: position 244,873,353 of record NC_059102.1, on the reverse strand, counting down.
ATAGATAAAAGGATGGTAGATACAAGATAATAAGATAAATGAAAGATGGATAGATGATAGATGTTGGATGGATGGATGGATGGATGGATGGATGGATGGATGGATGGACAAACAGAATACTGGCAGAGTCATTTCAAGCTGGAAGGACCTGGAATGTATTACATACATATCAATGGAGCCAGGACAGGCACAGGGAGAGACAATTCTGGATGGGGCAGGGAGAAGATGGGAAAGAAATAGAGACCCAGCTTCCACCCAGTTCAGAGGAGGTAGTCATCAGAGTGGTGGTAAGAGCTGAGCAGAGGGACCTTCTGGTGGCTTCTGGTTTTTGGTGAACGAGGCACAGGGCAAGCTTTCTTGGGGAAAGAGGGGAGTTAAAACTGTGGCTTTGAGGAAGCTTTGGGGTCCATCTGAGCCTGGGGTCTCTGGATGCGCAGGGCCACCAGCCTTCATCTCTTCCTGGTGGCACTTGCACCCTGGGGCAGGCCTCAGAAGCTGGGCAGCTCGCTGGCGGTTGCCAGGAGGCCACGCAGCAGGCCAGCCTGGTTACCACAGCAACAGCCATGGAGCAGTCACTTGGCCCCACTCTTAATGAAGGGGCGGCCAGAAGGAAGGAGTGTCCCACGAAGGAGGAAAGGGCACAGTGGGGGCTCTAGAAGCCCGGTGCAGAGCCCCAGATTTGCCTCGCCCCAGCTTCATGACACAGGTATGTCCTGTCACCTCTCTCTGTACCTCCATCTCCTGATTCTGAACACGGATTCAATGTCTACGTCACAACTACAACTGGACTTTGTGTAAAAGTGCTTTGTAAGCACCCAGGAAGCCCCCTGGTGTGCTAGATGAAGAGGACACCCAGGAGGAGCTTGGTAAACACCAGCCGTGACCCGTCATTAGGCCGTGTGGCAAAGCGAAGCCACTGAGACTGCGAGCTGTGATAACCGCAGCCATAAAGCCAGTGCCACTGACACCGAGGGCTGCGTTGTCAGTGAACTCTGGCCAAAGACACACGGTCACAGCTTCAAAAACATAAATCAGCTTGGCCATGGTATGAGCAGGGTGTGGGGCTCCTTCCAAGGCCACCAGTCCCTCCTCGGGCTGCTCAGCCCAGTCAGGGACTTCCAGAACTCTGCTCTCCGCACAGAGCGGCACTGAGCTGGCCCCTTGGTTCTTCTGCTTAGGCCCAGGCTCTCTGAGGAAGGAAGGAATGGAGGAAGGGGCAGAGGAAGGATAGAAAGTTCCCCCAAAAAGGAGACAGGACCGGACCAGGTGTCATGGCGCATGCCTTTAATCCCAGCACTTGGGAGGCAGAGATAGGAGGATCGCTGAGAGTTCGAGGCCACCCTGAGACTCCATAGTGAATTCCAGGTCAGCCTGGACTAGAGTGAAAACTTACCTCAAACAAACAAACAAACAAAGGAAACAAACAGAATACAGGTGCCAGTATCACAGGCCTAGAGACTTTAATATCCTGCTGGTGGGCGTGGCCTGGTGACCGACACTGGCACTGACCAGGTCTTTTTGAGCGACAGAAGCTCCACCCAATCCCGTTCCTTGCTAGAGAGGGCAAGGGCCTGTCCTGCCTACCTGTGGTCTCCTGACTGGTTGGGGTGGTTCCTGACCACTCCTCAAGCCGGGCAGCTGGCTTCCAAAGGACAGAGGTTGCTAGTCCTCTCTACCTGAGCACCCTCCACGCTTTGGTCATGCCAGCTCTAAGCCTGTGCCATTCAGTGTGGGCCTCACAGCCTTGAAGAAATAAGGGTTTCCTGGGAGCCTTGATGCTGGTTGAGGCTGTCCAGGGAGGATCTGAGGACCAGGTCTCCTAAGACACGGCCCTGGCCTTCCGGGGACTCTCGTTCCTTCAGTAGCTCTGCTGCTGCCACCTCCACTTCCTCTGGTTTCATCTGACAGGCATCTGCCAGGGCCTGGCCTGTTGCCATGACGAAATGAGCATCTGCTGCTAAGGAGTTCAGTCCCCCTCGAACTAAGGCCTGCAGGGAGAAGGAAGGAAGGGCTGCGTAGGGTCCTTCTGGACAGGGCCTTCACCGTTGACCCTACCCTCTCTCCATGCCAGGTTGCCACAGGGCCAGCCCTCAGTGTGGACCCCGTGGCTTGCTGCTCCGTGCCCGGCTTGCCTTGCCTCACCTCCCGGATCAGCAGGGTGGTGGCTGGAGCTGCGCACCCAGCAGCACTCTCCTCAGAGCTCCTGTCATGAGGTGTTTCCAGAGACCTTGGTGTGGAGCGCTCCCTCTCCTCCAGGGAAGGCTCTGCCCTTGGGTTCTGTTCCAAATGCACAAAACAAAGTCCCCAGTGGGGTTGCTGGGTCCCCTGGATGCAGCTCATCCAAGGGGCCCAAACCAAGCCCCACCGAGTAGGTGAGAAGGTCCTTCTCCTGCCGCACCCCGCTCCCAAGGAAGGTTTGTGTGGTGCTTTGTCCCAGCCCTCTCCCCTGTTACCTGGTAGGGGGAAGGAGGTGCCTGGCCTCTAGCCGCTCCCATCTGGGTACACTGTCCTTTCAGCTGGGCTGTAGGGGGCTGTCTGTGCAGTTCTATGGGCAAGGGGAGACAAAGACAAAGAGGGGCAAATGACTCCTAATGGGGGGCCTCAGGTTAACAGGGCCTTGCTTGGTCAGCTGTGGAAGGTGACTTAGAGAGGATACAGGTTGAAGTTGAATCAACTTTAGGTCCAGCTCTCTCTGTCCTTGTAGTGTGGGAATAGCTCAGGGCCAGAGTCACCAGCTAAGCTTTCCCTCAGTATGTTAGTGTGTGCACATTACAGGGGGGTTGGAAACTAAAGAAGTACCCTTATTGTTATTGCATTCCAGCTTCCTTGGGGCTCTGACTGTCACACAATGGTCCTAGACCCACCAGGAGACTGCAGAGTCACCTGCTAAAGAACCCTAGAGCCCAGGTGTCATGTGTCCAGGGGCCTGGCGGAAGGGACACCTAAGCTGGGTTGCACAGAGGGGACAGCGAGTTTCCTGGCCAGCCCGCAGGAGACCTGTTAGAGCGCACACATGACCCCCACTCTCACACCTCATTCAGCTTCGCGTCTGGAGTCCTTCTCAGCCTGATGCCAGTGCCCCCCTCCCAGGGCCCCGCTGGCTCCCACTGTAAAGTTTCTGAGCTGCCCTCCTAGACTCTGAGGAAGGAGGCAGAACCCGTGGGCACCTTAGGAGAAAGCTCAACTTCATGGTACACAGAAGGGACTGACCCAAGCTCCTGTGGGGTTGGCCAAAGGCTCCTTCTCTCGTAGCAGGCGTCTCTGTTTCTCCTGGGAACCCCCTTTCATAGCAGGTGCTGCAATGGAAGCAAAGCTTGGAGTTTACTAGTGCAGGCTGCTTCCCCTCCACGTCCCAACAATCTTCTGGCCCAGGGTCTGGATCCGCAAAGCACAGTGGCCTTGACTCCAGGGCTGATGCTGTCTGCCCTTGAGTCTAGCCAGTTCTGACTCGGGCAACAAGCCAAACGCAAGGCCGCCCCCACTCCTGCTGAGACACTCCTTCCCCTTCCCACAGTCTGCTCAGTCTCACTACCCTCAGGACCCCGGTCCTCATGTTTGGCTGCAGACAGGGCCACCCAGCGTGTTTTAAAGACCAGTGACTGTGACCTATCTTCAGACATGGGTTTTTTGAAAGCTCCCAGGTATTTCTAATGGGTAACTGAAACTGAGAATTGTTCTGGACCTTTCTAGCCCATGGTCATTAATGGCCTCTCTGCATTCTCAGGACACCTAATCTCTGTGATTTCTTGGTCATAATCCTATCATATGGGACATGTGGCCCAATATCAGGACCCAGGTCTAACGCTTCTGTATTTCTACACTGCCTAGCACCATGGTGACCTGAAGTCATGTGTACCCTTCAAGCATTCTGGGCTGCATTCAAGAGGCCTCTTCAACTGGAGTGAGGTGTTGACAGTCCTGGGCAGGGAAGTTCCTGCTCAGCTGGCTTCTGCCTTATTCTGCTAAGGAGACCTCCACTCAGCCAGCCTCCTCTCTAGAACGGAAGCTCCAATTGGAGCCCAGTCCCTGGGTTGCGATCGTTGAGTAGCACTTAGGCAACCACAGATGATCTACTTAGCTTACAGCCTGGAGCTGGTGAGATAGGAGCTATCCAAACACTACGCCTGACCTTATCAGCCGGAGTTCCCTGCGGTCCCTGCAGCTGCCAGAGCCCTGTCCTAACCTGTAATATGCCAATACATTACAGTGGCTATTTGCTGAGGGTGGTGGAGTGAACCGCTCACTCACCGTTAATGCTAATGCCGACAAGAGGCTGCCCCCTGCTGACCACAGGCACCTCTGCAATGCAGGTCAACCTCACACTAAGGGTGAGAAAGGATCCCAGAGGACACAAAGGCGAGCAAAGGACATTCTAAAAATTTCAGTGTACCTTCTTCCTCAGTCTTATCTCAGTATACCCACTTCCCCTGACATGGCAGTTGCCATCCTTACCTGGAAAACACCTGGCTGTTGCTATGGCTGCTGTTGCCGTAGGCAACGTTGGCATTGGCATTGTTGGTGTTGGCACGAGCAAGAGGGTGGGTGCTCGGGTCATGTGGGAAGTCCTCCAAGAAGACAGGTGACTCCAGCTCTTCCATCTCTATCTCAGCAAATTGGAGGGGTCTTTGGTTGGCCATGACAGGGGGCAGGGAGTTAGTCCTTTCCAGGAAGTTGTCCACTTGGCCGAACAGGCCTCCGGTTCTCTAGAGGCAAAGAGGAGAGTGAGAGCAGAGGCAGGAGATGAGGAAGGGCATGCGCTGGGAGCTGCCATCCTGGGAGGACGGTGCTGGGACCAGTGATGGGAGCAGGAGTCAAGTCAGCAAGGCCTGGAGAGAATGGACACAGAGAGAGCAGAAGGTAGTCCTCACCTTCAGCCAGGCCCCATTGAGAAGGGGTGGACAGGACAAACCTTAGGAACCATACAAAAAGACACGGACCCACAGACATGGAAGTGTGGCACACTGAAGCCAGTCTGCAGAGCTGGATTCTAGCTGCCCTCTGAAATGAAGCGATACTGGACACTGCACATTATCTCTTTGGGCCACTATTTCCTCATGCATCTTTCCAAAAAAGAATTCTAGGTCCTGAGAGAGATGGGTGGGAAGGTAGAGAGGGGTCTCTTCAGTTCCCACATCCCCTTCCTGCGTGGCTGGGTTCTTCTCTGTTGCCGCTCGACCCTCACTCACCCGGAATATCCCTTCCTCCATAGCAGCCTCCACCATGGCTCTCTCCAGCTCCTCCTCTGCCGTCAGGTCTCCCGAGATGGTGCGGTGGATCTCAGGAGCTGCTTCTTCCTCGATGGTCCGTAATCCAGCCTGGGGGTGAAGGAAGCCGGTGACCCTCCCAGGCCAGGAGAGGAGGCCAGCACTGCTGCTCCGGCCCTGCTTGTTAGTATTCCTGCACCCACAGGTCCCCTGAAACCTATTCTTCCTCCTCCATCAATGTCAGTGGGCTCAGGGAGGGCCCCTGGTCCTGCTGTGCCCTATGAGCAATAGATAGCCTTCACTCCAATGGTTCCCAAAGACTAGGGCAGAGTGGAGACTTTTTAAAAATTTTATTTATTTATTTATTTGAGAGCGATAGACGGAGAGAAAGGCAGATAGAGAGAGAGAGAATGGGCACACCAGGGCCTCCAGCCACTGCAAACGAACTCCAGATGCATGCGCCCTCTTGTGCATCTGGCTAACATGGGTCCTGGGGAATCAAGCCTCGAACCGGGGTCTTTAGGCCTCACAGGCAAGTGCTTAATTGCTAAGCCATCTCTCTAGTCCCAGAGTGGAGACTTTATACCCTCTCTGGGCTTCTTAGTGGAGAAATTGCCTTATTAGTATGTGTGTTAATTTTTTTTTTTTATTTTAGGGAGAGACATAGGGAGAGAGAATGGATACACTAGGGCTTCAGCCACTGCAATAAAACTCCAGACATTTGCACCACCTAGCGGGCATGTGCAACCTTGTGCTTGCCTCACCTTTGTGTGTCTGGCTTATGTGGGATCTGGAGAGTTGAACATAGGTGCTTAGGCTTTGCAGGCAAGTTCCTTAACTGCTAAGTCATCTCTCCAGCCCAGAATGTGTGTGTTTAAATATTTTATTTTTATTTATTTACTTGAGAGAGAGAAAGAGGCAAAGAGAGAGAGGGAGGGAGAAAAAATGGGCACATGAGAGCTTCCAGCCACTGCAAACTCCAGATGCATGCACCACCTTGTGCATCTGGCTTACATGGGTCATGGGGAATCAAACCAAGATCCTTTGGCTTTGCAGGCAAGCATCTTAACCACTAAGCCATCGCTCTAGCCCCGGGATGTGTGTGTTATTTTAAGCACATCAAAAGTTCATATTACAAGCACTGAAACAAATTTGCATCACCCAATCATTTCCAATAGCATCACTTCTGTGGTATTCTTACTTTAAATGCTTATTTTATGTCTAGCATGAGAAACATCATACTGACCCAACTTGAAAAAACTACCTGGGTTATAGTTATCAAAAAAGTCATGTTAAAGAAAACCTGAGAAATGGTTCTAGAAAGAAAGATACTAAGAAGAGATGGAATATGCAATATATTTGCAATGTGTGAATCTCAACTGGACTTTTGTCTATGAAGAACATTATTGGGGTAATGGGTGAGAGTTGAACAAGGGCTGAGGATTAGAGGGTAGTGATATGTCAGTGTGAATTTCCTGATTTCAACATGGCTCTGCAGGAGAATTGTGTAGGGGAATACCATGTCTGCAGGAAACACAGGTTAAAGTGTTCTGAGTTGATGGAGCACTGTGTTATGGTCATTCTCAAATGGTTCACATAAAAGATTTTATATCATACTTGTAACTTTTTTCAAGTATAAAGATTTAAAAAAAAAAACAAAGGCAACTACATTCTTGAGCGTATACCCAAATGAATGTGTATTTCTGAATTAACAAATAATGTGTATTACATTGTACACAAAATAGAAATAAAAGCTAAAGGGATAAAATATGACATTCTAGGGCTGGAGAGATGGCTTAGTGGTTAAGGCATTTGCCTGCATGGCCAAAGGATACCAGTTCAATTCTCCAAGATCCATGGAAGCCAGATGCACAAGGGGGCGCATGCAGTGGCTGGAGGTGCTGGTGTGCCCATTCTCTCTCTATATCTACCTCTGTCTTTCACTTGCTCTCTCAAAATGGATAAATAAAAATAATAAAAGAATGCCTAATTTTAAAAAATCACATGATGTTCTAGAGATTTCCTTTCATACTCATAGAGCATGAGGGATCTGCTTTCTTTATAGAGACCACTGCTCTGGTTTAACTTCTTGGAAATCCTATTTTCTTTGGTCCAATAATCCAGAAATGAGGCACGCCTGGTTCTTCTCCTGAGGTTAAGATGCCTTCGACCAGCGGACTGTTCAGAACTGTCATCTCATTTCCTATTCCTCTAGGTTCCTTCTTTCCTCTTTGGCTCTATTCCTGGCTGAGGATGAAGACCCCAGAGAAGGGCCTGGCCTAAGAGGAGAGTCCCTTGAAATCTGCCTGAGTTAGATTTACCTGTATTTGAACTGTGTCCTTTTTGGGCCGATACCCATAATATTCCTCCTGACGCTTCATGAACTTCCGGAAGTGTTCCTGGATGAGGAACGTGGCATAGAACTTCCCCACTGTCACCTCATCATCTGCAGAGGAGCCAAGAAAGGACGTTGTGAAGGCTGGTGGGAGTCTGCCCATGGATTCAGAGTGGGAGACGGGGCAGCAGGACCTAGGCACCCAGCTCTTCCCTATCTGGCTGGCTTGGTCAGTGAGCCACTTCTATCCTGAACTGGTGCTGCCCTGCTAGACACCCATAGGGTCTGTCCAAGGTTTTTTTTTTTTTGGAAGTAGGGTTTCAATTTCACTCAGGCTGACCTGGAATTCACTATGTAGTCTCATGGTGGCCTAGAACTTGTGGTGATCTTCCTACCTCTGCCTCCCGAGTGCTGGGATTAAAGGAGTGTGCCACCCTGCCTGGTTTGTCCAAGGCATTTATAGTGTCTGAATGCCTGGGTTCTTGTGGGACTGCTTGGAGATGTGCCTCATCCTTTCTGCACCTGCTATGAACTTGCATCACTTAAAGCAGCACCCACCTCCTATCGGAGGGATAACCTGGTCCAGGAGCTTCATGCTGGTTCTCTTCCAGATCTTCTTGATGATGGCTCGAAGCTCCTCATTGGCCTGCTCAAAGTTGCCTGGGTCAAGGGAAAGGCAAGAGTGGCCCCATGCACTTGACAAAGCCTCTCCAAGAGCCACCATTGATCCAGCACATGCTGGCTCAGTGGTCTTCATGCCAGCTGCTGTTCAGTGTGTTGGCAGAGGGGCGAGGGCATTACTGTCCCCACGAGCAGCCCAAACCTTGGATCACACACTTACTCCCCACAGGCCTTGACATCCAGGGCTTAGCATGGTTAACTATGAAGGCTGTCATGCCTTGCTCTCTCCCCCAAGCCTTCAAGTCCCTACATGCTATGTCCCAAGGCACCCATGTAGCCCTTTCTGCTGCTCGACCTTGTTCCTTACTGACTCCTGGCTTCCCTTCTCTTGTCCTCCAGAGAACGTGCCCATGGCTGCCTTGGGCTATAATTGGTCCTGATACGGACAAACTATGTGAAGGCTTAGGAATAGCACTCTGATTCCATCCTCATTCCTTCTGCTCCCACCATGGCTGTCTTTCTGAATGGAGACCTACAGGTGGTCAAGGGTGGACTCCTATGCCCACCGAGTACCACCCAAGTCCTGCCTCTGCCTCCGCCCACAGCCTCACTCATATGCTAGCATTGGCACTCTATAGGCGAAGCACGCGGGGCAAATCCTCAGTGGCCTTGCCCTGCAGGGAATTCTTAGCCTTCCTCTGATCCCTGAGGGGCACGGGGACTTGATGGTCACAACCTGGCCTCCCCTTGATTCTGCCTATGGCTCTTGATGCCAACCTTTCACTCCAGGAATCTGGGAGAATCTATGTCAGAAACAAACCTCTGAGAGGAGGGCACCCACAAAAGACCCTCACCTTGTGTCTTGATCTTGAGGGCCGTGCGCACCAGAGCAAAGAGTGTGGCATTGAAGGTGACCGTGCCATCACTGTTCAAGGGCATGTTCATGCCCACCAGCCGCTGTGTGAGGAGAAGCAGTGGCTCAGTGCTGAGCTAGGACCAGGCCGAGCTCAGCAAGTCATCATCACCCTGTTTGGGCTGGGTGTGGATGGCATGTGTGGGAGTGGACGACTGGGGCATGGGTGACAAGGAGGCATCCATGAGACTTTAGGTCAGTAGGGAGGTACTTGGGGACTGGTCTAGCTAGGGTCTGAAATGTGTCTTAAAGACCCATGTGTTAAAGGTTTGGGCCCCAGTCAGGGTGATGCTCTGCAAGGTAGAGGTGAGATAGTAAAAGGTGGGCCTAGGGGGAGGTTTTAGATTATTGGAGGCATGTCCTCTTTCTCTTATGGGTCCTGGTCATGAGCTGAGCACATTGTTCTACTGTATGCTCCCACCATGATGCGCTCTACCTGCCTCCTCTCAACGTGAGGCCTAAAAGCAACGGGTCTGCCTGATACGTGGGCTGTAGCCCCTGAAATGGGATCTAAGAAACCCTTTTCTGTTTATAAGTTATCTCAGTGGCATTTGATACTGAGGAGACTCAAAACTCCTCAAAGCAGAAAATAAAAGGCCGCTGAGAGCTCAACACTAAACACAATATCTGTTATGCCCTCTGAGGCTCAGGGGATATTGTGGAAGAGGAGGTGGAAAGAATGTTAAAGTCACAGGGTGGAAAGGAGTACTTTGGGGCATTATTCCCTGACATGAACAGAGTAATGCATTCATGACCCAACAGTGGTTACCAACACCCTCACAAGACCCGCACTGTTCAAAGCCTGTCAACCTTTTGACATGGAGGACAGAGGACAAAACGAATGTGACAACAAAACAGAGGAAGGACTACCTATAAAGAGGAGGGTCCTCAGTGGAATAGAGACAGAAGAGAGGGGGCAAAAGACTTTGGATGGGAATATGATCATACTACAGAATATTCATATAGTAAAGTTCTCAATAAAAAATAATCAGCCAGGTGTGGTGGTGCACACCTTTAATCCCAGCACTTGGGAGGCAGAGGTAGGAGGATCGCCATGAGTTCGAGGCCACCCTGAGACTATGTAGTGAGTTCCAGGTCAGCTTGGGCTAGAGCAAGACCCTACCTCAAAAGACCAAAAAATTAAAATTAAAATAAATAAATAAGAATAAATGACCTCAGGTGTTTGTTACAGTGGTGGACATTTGACTGGCAGACAGACGTAGGAAACCATTACTGTCAGCTCTCTTCCTTCCCAGACCCACAACTGTCTGGTTGTGCTGGTTACCTTGCATGCTACCCGGTGTGGACAGAACTTTCCAAAGCCCAAAGGAGGTTGGATCCTCCTCAGCAGAGTCACCACGTCCAGGTGTTTGATCCTGCCCCTGAGAGAGGACATATAGACCTGTACATCTGGTAGCTTCCTCCCCCCCATACCCACACTCCCCCCCGCCCCGACTCAGAGTGGATAAAGGGGAAGGGAGCCAAGGGATAGGGGAGACTTCCTAGTTTCTAACATGTTTAGGAAGTGGGAGCCTGGTACCATTTTAAAAGAAGAGACAAGGTTTAGCTTACTGGAGCCCACTCCAGAAATGGGCTGTTTTGGGTAACTTAACCTTTCTTCACCTCAGTTTGTAAGATTAAGATAATCAGAAGACCTGTGTTATAGGTTGTTGTAAGAATGAAATGAGAGAGCTGGAAAGATGGCTCAGCAATTAAAGGCACTTGCTTGCAAGGCCTGATGGTCTGGGTTCAATTCCTTAGGACCGATTAAAAAAGCTAGATACATAAAGTGGCTCATGCATCTGGAATTCATTTGCAGTGGCAAGAGGGCCTGGAGCACCCAATCCCTCTCTCTTATTCTTTGCACATAAAAATATTTTTTATATTTTTCTCAATTTTATAAATGTTTTCCATGATTACAAAAAATATCCCATGGTAATACACTCCCTCCCCACCTTTTCCCCTTTGAAATTCCATTCATAAAACTATTTTTAAAAAAATTAGAGCTAGGCGTGGTGGCACATGCCTTTAATCCTAGCACTCAGGAGGCAGAGGTGGGAGGATCATAGTGAGTTCGAGGCCACCCTGAGACTACATAGTGAATTCCAGGTCAGCCTGAGCTAGAGTGAGACCCTGCCTCGAAAAACCAAAAAATAAAAAATTATTTTTAAAAGAATTAAATGAAGGCCAGTCATGGTGGCACACGCCTTTAATCCCAGCACTCAGGAGGCAGAGGTAGGAGGATTGCCAGGAGTTCGAGGCCACCCTGAGACTACATAGTGAATTCCAGGTCAGCCTGGACTAGAGTGAAACTCTACCTCGAAAAACAAAATCAGGGCTGGAGAGATGGCTTAGCGGTTAAGCGCTTGCCTGTGACGCCTAAGGACCCCAGTTCGAGGCTCCATTCCCCAGGACCAACGTTAGCCAGATGCACAAGGGGGCGCATGCGTCTAGAGTTCGTTTGCAGTGGCTAGAAGCCCTGGCACGCCCATTCTCTCTCTCTCTCTCTCTCTCTCTCTCTCTCTCTCTCTGTCACTTTCAAATAAATAAATAAAAAGAAAAAGAAAAGAAAAACAAAACCAACCAAACAAACAAAAAGAATTAAATGAGATAATACCTATAGTGTTTAGCATTCGGCCTGACACCTGGGAAACATTCAGTAAATATGAGCTTATAACATTTTTTTAACAGAAAGGATGAAAGAGAACAGTGCAGGGGGCAGGGAAGTGGTAAATGATGGTACCAACCCATGATGTGCCCGTACAAAGTAAATACTTTTTTTTTTTTTTTTTTGAGGTAAGGTTTCCAGGCTGACCTGGAATTCACTGTGTAGTCTCAGGGTGGCCTCGAACTCCTGGCGATCCTCCTACCTCTGCCTCCCGAGTACTGGGATTAAAGGTGTGCTCCCCCACACCCGGCTACTTAATTTTTACAAAAGAAACAGAGCAGTGCTTTTCAAGCTTCAAGGTGCAGATCAATGCCCTGAGGATTAGGCTAATGGCCTTGAGGTCTCTGACCATCAGGTGAGTGGAACCTGGGACCCTGAGTTTTAGCCAGGCTCTGATACAGCCGGCGAGCAGTGCCCACCCTATCTGTGGAGTGCCCAACAGACAGCCTGCACACTGGACTCACTTGGCCTCGGGATCATACTCGGCCCAGATGGCCTTGAACTCATCTAGGTGGTGAGGGCCCAGGATAGACCAGTCCCGTGTGAGGTAGTCAAAGTTGTCCATGATGACAGCCACAAAGAGGTTGATGATCTGCAAGAGGACAAGCACTCCCACAGGAAAGGCAAATGATACAGGGATTAGGGGGTCCCTGGCCAGTGGGGGGCTGTGGCCCCTCACCCCAGTCCTCTTGCATGGCCCGCATTCCATACACAAGCAAATTGGAGCCCCATCTCTGCTCCTGCCTGGCAGGCACCCTTCCAGGGTACCTAAGACCAGCTCTTATGGGATCTAGTCTCCACCTGAGAGCTTCTCTGTCCTCCTCAGAGCCTGGCCACAGCCCTTTCACTGCTCTGGCCTTTTCTGTCCATGCTGAAGGTCCTTTGGATTGCCAGGCTTGTTCACACATGGGCACCCTTTGTGTGCCATGAGCGCCACCAGGGCAAGGACTTTGTCTCACTGGTCTTTCGGTCTTCAGCACCAGACTCAAGGCCTGGCACATGCTGGACACTCAAAGGTTTTGAGTGAAGACAGGAAAGAAAATGGAGTGGCAGCATGATGTCCTGGTGGGTACGCTCCTCGTGGACAGACAGTGGCCCACTGTCTCCACGTGACCTGATGCTGTTTCTGCCCCTAAATGGGGCCTCCACTGAAAGACTGATTTCCAGAGTCTTAGCCTCCTTGTAATAGAGCATCTTTCTGTACTGAGGAATAGTTCAGGGTAAACATTTTGAGAGGAAGCTTCTGCCTATTCAGGACTGGCCTCATCATATTCCTCTTGGTTATAAATTGCTAATATGTAAGATACATTTATATAGATATGAATGACATATCATCATACACACAGTGAAAACTTCCAGTCCCTCTGGAGCAGGAAAAAGCACTCACAAAGCAAGAACACCCTAACTGACCAGAATCAGAGACAACCTAGCAAGAACTTCTGAAGCTGGGCCCCCCACCCTGGCCAGCACCCCCAGGCCTCTCACCAGGAAGGCGCAGAGCATATAGAAGCTGATGAAGTAGTAATAGGCGAAGCTGGTGCCACACGTATATTCCTCACCCGGGGCGTAGTCCGACTCGGGATCACACAGCTTCCCATAGCTGCAGGCTAACAGGATCTCCTGCCAGGCCTCCCCTGTGGCACACCTGGGCAAAGAGGAGAGCTCCTGTTGACCCATGCGCTCTTGCCTGGCCTTCAGGAACATCAGCCAGGTGGGGAAGCGTGATGAGCTTCCCTATCTACAAGCAGAACTACAGCTTTCATGGATGGAGGGAAAAACTCATTCATGATTTGAGCCCCAGCAAAGGGGAGCACTACTGACTAAGGCAAGACAGGGACAAGGGTCTTAGAGACCTCATCACTCTAAGGAGGGACATTTGGCCTTTGAACTCCTCGTCAGTGGGTGACAATGGAGGAACAAACAGCATCCCACTCAGGAGGGACTCAATGCCAGATGGCAATGCGGTCTTCACAACTGTGACAGCTGGACGTTAAGCAAGGCAAGGGGACCCTGTAGTCAGGGCCGACATGGGGCCAGCGCGTTCTCGAGCACAGAGGGAGCCGAGCAAAGGCTAGCTGGGGCTCGTGCCTGAAGAGCAAGAGCACGGCTTGAGGGAAGGTCTGGAAGTTGTTGTTTCTGTTTATTTGGGTTCCGTCCACCATGGCAATCTTCCCGAACATCTGTAAAGCACAGAAGACTCCGGCTTTGGACCCTAGATACAAGCGTCCCTTCAGCTCATCTCCCCGCTGATGTGACCCCCACCTTCGTCACACCCGTCCCCAACCCCCTGCACTTCAGGGCACATCAGATCTGAAGTCTTTTCTAGATTGAATTCATATCCTTCTCATCAAATGGAAGAAAAGTGAGAGGGTAGACCAGTTTCCTCTGTACAACCACGAGATGTCAAGATGAGGGGTCCCAACTGAGGGCTTCGAGACAAGATCTGGCCCCTCCTGTCCATCACAGGCCAGGGTGGCTCAACACTAAGACATCTGTGGCCTAGGGGCTGCCTCTGTCACCTGGCCCTTGGCTGCTGGGATACACAGGATCCAGCCTGCATGCTGACTACGCCTCCCTACGGACGCACCCTCTAGCGTGGCCCCAACCCATCCTGTGCCTCTCACCTGCATGCCAATGACAGCATAGATGAAGAAGAGCATGACAATGAGAAGAGCCACATAGGGCAGGGCCTGCGAGGAGAGGACGGGCGTCAGCCGGGTGCTCACCTGCCCGCCCCGAGCTCAAGCTCCCTCTGCTCACCAGGGCCCAGCCTAGCCACAGAACACGCCTGCCCCTCCACGCCCACCCTGGGGTGTGCGCCACCCTGGGCTCAGGTTCCTGCCCCGAGGGTCCGCCCCAGGTGAGTGCCGTTTCCAGGGTCACTGTTGAGCTGAGCGCGGGCACCTGGAAGGACTTGATGAACGTCCAGAGAAGGGTGCGCACTCCCTCCGCGCGGCTCAGCAGCTTGATCAGCCTCATGACCCGGAACAGGCGGAAGAAGGCACTGGAGATGCGGGCGCTCTCGTCTGGGTCCTGCGGGGCAGCGGCCCCAGAGATCAGTCTGGGGTGGTCCGCGGGCAAGGGGCAAGGCAGGGCAAGAGGCGCCATGTGTGGGCTCTGGGGAGATGTCCAGCCGCATCTCACAGCCCCTGCTCCCCCCCTCCCACTAACTCTGGACCACCCTGGGGTTCAGGGCTCCGGGTCCATTTGGCTGAGGAGGGTTGGATATGGGGTGCAAGCTCTGCTGGGAGCAGCGCAGGGGGCTCTTCCTGGGATGAGGCTGTAGCCAGGCCCACGGCCAGCCACTCTAGGGTTTCCTGTTCATATCCTCTTCTCTGTAAGCTGCCACTGGGCCCAGCGGCCGGTGGCCCCTAGTGTCGTCCTCCAGTGCAGAAACGCTCAAAGGCTTGGCTGAACAACAGCCATAAACTCACGCTCCACTTGCCCCATCCTAGTTTTGCGTGTTGTAAGCTAGGCAAGCCCCTGCCCTTGTGCCAGCCTTAGCCCTGTGCCCTGTGCCTGCTGAACTATCCCAGAAGTCCTGTGCCAGTATAGCCCCCCTAGATGGGGCTCCCATTTGTAGAGGGGCTCCTCACTCCACTTCTCAGGAGCCTAAGGAAGCCGTTTCTCCCATGCACATTCTACCACAGAGCTCCCGCCTCCACCTAGGCCCTGACCCTCAGCAGGACTGTTCTAGGGAAGAGAGCCCTGAGTGCTGGGGCACCCCATGCAATCATCCATGCAGCCAGCTCAGCATGCAAGCTGCAGGGCACAGCGGGCAGGCTCATGCAGCCTGGAATTACAACGTTCCCGCAGCCTCCACCCAGGCAATAGAGTCCCCCGCTGGAGGCCAGGAAAGTCTGTGGAGAAAAGAGACGAGGAGGAGGGAGGAGAGGGGAGAGAGGAGGAGGGACACATGGGAGGGAGGTGAAGAGAAGTGTCAGAAAGGACAGACACGGGGAAGCGTTAGGGAAAAAGAGAGGCAGGAGATGGAGACCCCACGTGGTTGCAGTCAGGGGCAGGGGGTGGGTGGAGTAAGGAGGAAGCTCCGTGGGATTGTGAGGCAAAAGGCCTGGGCAAGGGAACAAGAGGGAAGGGAAGACCAGACATAGATAAGTCACTTGTCATCTCTGAGATGCATCTATAGGTGGCAAGGGCTTGGGTCTGGGCTTTGTGATACTGGGGCCAACCCTACCAAGAGCACAGTGGGAAATACCTGCATGTCACTGGAAGTGGGTCACCCCTATCACCTCAGGCCAGGGTTGAGACCCTCAAGAAAGTCTAGTTCCCAGTGGCAAAGGCCCTGAATGGGGCCTAGGGGCCCCTTTCCCAAGCAGGGACTCCTCCACCTATGACTGTGACCAGCTCACTTCTCAGTGGCCTGGCTCAGGAGTAGGAGGCCGGGTAGGTGGGAATGGCCATGTTTCTCCAAGGCCACGTTTCATGAGAAGCCTGTCCCTGGAGCTTGTGGGTAGAAAGAAGTCATTGTTAAGCTCCCTGATGTCTGCAGGTAGACTGATCCCAGGACACCAGCGTCCTGTCATGCAGATTGGGCAGCTTCCCGCTGCACCACTGGCTCTCGATCCTGGCTGCATGTCAGATTCATCTAGAGAATTCTGTTCAAGACACGCCATTGCTGGAGTCCTGCCAAGCCAATGAAGCTGGCTTTTACGGGAGAGGGTCTGGCTTCAGAGGGTCAAGTGTTTCCCAGGTGGTTCTCATGTGAGGCTGGACGACACCTGTGTTCTAGAACCATGACCCATGTTGTCCCCTACACCAAGTGGCCATGTGAATTACAATGAGATTCAAACAAAATTAGAATCAGTTCCACTAGTCACACTTTAAGTGACCAGGAGGCATATGGGGACAGGGCAGAACATGTTTAGCATTGCAGTTCTGACCAACATGCCACTGGACCTTTTGTGTGTCAGGAACATAAATCAATCTTAACACAACTTCAAGGCTATGTTCTTGGTAAGGGACATCGGCTGGTCCTGAAAATCAAATAATGACTGGTGACACTTTCTTGTCCTATGCAACTAAAAAATGGTTTTGATTCACGGGGGCCTCCTGTACACAGGCCTCAAATTTCAAGGAGTGACTATTTTTTTTTTTTTAATTTGAACTATTAATTTTGGCAGTTTAGTTTTTCTTCTGACTCTACTGATGAAAAGTGCACATCAGTCACAGGCCCCTTTGAGATGCTGTTTTCCCAGCAAACACTGAGCACGGGTGGAAACACAGTGCACGCACACACACTCACCCACTGTTTTTGCCCAGAGCCTACCCCACCACTCATAAGCCTTGAGCAGATGGACCTGTGTCTGTCACTCTCTGTTCTGATGGGGTGAACAGGGTTCCCACGGCCCTCTCCTACTATGCCAGGCAGTTGGCATGGCAGCCAAATCCCCAGAAGGTGCCAGTCCCTGCCAGGGCTAAGCTTTTGGACCCTCGGCCCGGGGGCTCCTTCCTCACACCAGCTTTTCTTCAGCTGCTGCCCCTCTTTGCCTCCCTCAGGCATCTAAGGACTGCCCCTCTCATTAGCCTGACGCAGCCTAGAGTGCTTTAGATCAGAAGTAGGAAGTTCAGAGGAAAGCCATGCTATGGTAAGTCTCCTGGCTCAGTGGGGCCCCCAAAGTCTGATTTAGCCATCCGTTGGGTTGGCTAATCCCACCACAATCCTGAGGTGCTGACAGACCAGTGTCATTTTCCACCTCCTCTTCCTCCTGGTTCCCTCCATTCCTGCTTGACTCCAGGATTCTACTTGGTGATGAACCCAGAAGGAACCTGTCTTTTATTTCTGCCTCTGATCCTTGGATCACCTCCTCTTGGTTCCCTTCCCTTACACCCTCAGCTCCAGACCAACAGCAAAGCCATCTGGAGGATGGCTTCTGAGCCCTTGTGGGTGACTTCTCTGGCCAAAGCCTCCTCCTTCCTCTCCCCTTCCCTACACAGACCATCCCACCTCCTCCAGACCCACATCCCTCCACCTGGATCTCTTGGTTTGTTTTCCATTCGCCTTCCTGTCAACTCAGCTTTCAAAACACATCCAAAGCCAACCACCTCTCCCGTCTCCGCAGCTGTCACTCTGCCGCCATCCTCTGTCATGTGGACCACTCCAAGCCCCCCCGACTGCTCTCCCTGGGTCAGCCCTACAGCTGTCGCTCTGCCGCCATCCTCTGTCACGTGGACCACTCCAAGCCCCCCCTGACTGCTCTCCCTAGGTCAGCCCTGTTGCCTGCAGTATGAGCTCAACACAGCAGCTGCAGTAACGATGCTTGAACTCTCCAAAGGGCTCTGCTCTTTCTTTCAGAATAAAACCCAACATTGTAACCATGGCTTTCAAGAGTCTAGGTGATCTGACTCCTGTCTTCTCGTCTCTGTTCTTCATTCCAACCATAAATGCCTCCCGATATTCCTCCAATTCAGCAGGCATGATCCTATCACAAGGCCTCTTCTCTTCCTACAACACTGTCTCCCGTAGCTACATGGCTCAATCTTTCTTCATATAATCCATCAGGTGATACATTTATTTAGTGTCAGCTCTCCCCAGAGTTTTGTTTCCTACTGTATCTCTAGCACCAATAGCCATACCTGGCAAGATACACAGCGAGTATTTAATGAGTGGCATAAATATGAAACTTTTAATTTTTTTGAGGCAGGGTTTCACTCTATCCCAGGCTGACTTGGAATTCATGATGTAGTCTCAGGGTGGCCTCAAACTCATGGCGATCCTCTTACCTCTGCTTTCCAAGTGCTGGGATTAGAGGTGTGTGCCACCACGCCTGGCTATGAGTGGCATAAATGAATGACTGATTTTTAGTCATTCCCACCCCCTGCCCTTCAGGTTAACATTTCAAAAGTAGAGTTATGTGGTAGTATGAATAGATGGCCCCCAATATATTCGGTGTTTTTATGCCAGTGGATTTGCAATTCCAGTCTAAATATATGCAAAGTGCCTGGAGTTTCTGAAGTGTGTTTGTGGTGTGACTTTTAGGGTTTTTTTGTTTGTTTGTTTGCTTTGCCTTGTGGTTTCTCTCTCTGCTTGGATCTGTAAGCTTCAATAAATATTCCTTCCTCCATACAAAAAAGTAGAGTTATAATCCTTCCATACCCTGTTCCCTGTAGAAAAATCCTCTGGTGACTTTCCGCGAAATGCGTGGTCAAGATAAAGCCCACCCCACTTTGTGCACCCCCCATCTCTTCTCTGCATGTTTATATGTTCTACTGAGACTCCCAGCCAGTCTGACCTCCACACATCCTCTACCACGCCCCTCCTGCAGCAGCCCCCCCCCCCACGCAAGGGCCTTGTAAGCCCTTCTGTCCCCACTGACACCCCTCAAAACCTTCCCTGACCTGGCCACAGATGGTCTCTGCTTGCCACTGAAGATCTTGCTATCTGATGGGCTGGTACACTCATGGTGCCCTACTGATACCCCAGGTCTATTCTGCTCTGCGGGACTAAAGCTTCTCAGGGCATAAGACCTGTCATTTCCATTGTTAGAACCCTGGAGGTGCCATGTGCACTCTCAATGGGTCCTCTGTGAGTGTCTGTGGACTGAACAGTAGGTTCCTGCTCTACCCTAGTGAGGGCTCCACCCACCCGATACTCACATCGATTTCACTCAGGATGACATCAATGATGCTGCCAATGACAATCAGGAAGTCAAACACATTCCAGGGGTCTCCAAAATAGCCCTGGGAGAGAAAGTCATGGGAGCATAGGGGTGGGCTTTGGGTGCACAGAACTCTGGCAGCCAGCACGGCCCATGGTCTTGTCTAAGGTGCCTAAGCTCTACCTCTCCCTGATGCTCCAGTGGGCCCACCCCCCGGTTACACCTCTCCTGTTGGCTCTCCTATAAGGATAAGATGGTGGGAAGGCTGCTGGGCACTCAGGATTTGTGGCCCAGTTTAGGTGGAGAACTCTTTCATGTCTAGATCCTGGAGGCTGGCAAAACAGAATTGGGCCTGACTGGGATGGAACTGAAAGAGGATTGAGAACTCAGGAAACAGAGCAAGGTACTCCCCGCCAGCCCGGGGCCACTGATTCCGAAGCTGAAAGGAAGGAAAATGTGAGTTCATTCAGTGAAGATTGGGCAGCCCACGTCTATTCTGCCACCAGTCCATTCTGGCAGCTGGAGGTCTTGTCTGGCCTGCATCTGATGGTGGTGGGGGCAGAGGCATGAACAGCTTCTGGAAGAAGGGCCTTTGATAGAACCCCAAGTAGATGGTCCATGAGAAGACCCCTTCCAGCCAGGAGACCCTTTACTGCACCCACAGACTCATCTGTCCCTATGACCCAGGCACTCACCCTGGCTTTGAACGCCATGAGCTTGAGGACCATTTCCAGGGTAAAGATGATGGTGAAGGCCACGTTGAGGATGTCTGAGATGTGGTTCATCTCTTCTGACTGGTTGTAGTGCTAGAGAAGCAACATGAGCGAGGTGAGCCAGGAGAGCCAGGTTTCCTAGCTGTAGATCACATGCCCAGACTCCTGCTCTTCCTGGGCAGCCTCCAGCCATCCTTAGGCCCCCTTCCCACCTGTTATAGCTCAGAAAACTATGAGCTTACTGACTTCCACCATGACTTAAGAATATCCCTTCTCCCTGGGCGTGGTGGTGCACACCTTTAATCCCAGTATTTGGGAAGCAGAGGTAGGAGGATCGCCATGAGTTTGAGGCCACCTGAGACTACATAGTGAATTCCAGGTTAGCCTGAACTAGAGTGGAACCCTACCTGGGAAAAAATAAAATAATATCCCTTCTCATCCCCAAAGAGGTGCATGAAGGAAGGGAAGGCAGAGGGTCTACAAGTCCAAGTCCTGCTGAGTGGGTCTCAGGGCTGCAAGGCCGGAGGTCATTTGTATATTGGTGTTGGTTGACCAGAGCTGGCAGTCCCCAAGGAAGCGTCCTGAGACAGGTTCAATGTCTTAGTAGAGGAGTAGAAAGAAGACCCTGAGTTGGTATCATCATTGCTTAGTGGGAAACAGCTTGCCTAGCTTCCTGTATGTGAACACTGCCCCAGTGATGGGAAGGTACTTCAATCAACTTTGGCCTTGGTGACTAGGCCCTCCTTCAGCCCATGTCCTCTCAATTTTTCTGGAAGTCTCACATCTTTCTTAGGAAGTTGGTGAAGTTTCAACCTCTCCCAGGAAACCTTCCCAGGTAGGTCGGAGGGTCTCGTGATTGCCCTACTCCTCTCACCCTGGCAGTGCTGCCCAGCTCTCAGCCCAAAGCTAGGGAGCCTGGCTGTGCCACCCTACTTATATTGAGCCTAGACAAACCATTGCTCATGCTCCTCTGCGTTACCAGGGCCGGCTGGTTCCTCAGTTCTGTGTCTGGACTCTTGGCCCCCCAGATGGTGGCGCTGTCTTGGGAGATTGTGGAACCTTTACCAGGAGGAACCTAGCTGAAGGAAGTGGGTTCCTGGGGTTGGAGAGGGGAGGGCTTGAGTTTATAACCCAGCCCAGCTTCCTTTCTTCTCTCTTTCTTTTTTTTTTTTTTTAAATTTTTATTTATTTATTTATTTGAGAGCGACAGACACAGAGAGAAAGACAGGTAGAGGGAGAGAGAGAGAATGGGCGCGCCAGGGCTTCCAGCCTCTGCAAACGAACTCCAGACGCGTGCGCCCCCTTGTGCATCTGGCTAACGTGGGACCTGGGGAACCGAGCCTCGAACCGGGGTCCTTAGGTTTCACAGGCAAGCGCTTAACTGCCAAGCCATCTCTCCAGCCCTCTTCTCTCTTTCTTTTGTTCAGATGTGACTAAGCCGCCATCACATGCTACCACGGTCACAGAGCCCCCTGCTGCCTGTCTTCCCCACGCTAATGGACTACAGTGAATTCTCTCAAATCATGAGTCAAAATAAACCTCGCCTCCTATGTTTCTTGTAAGGTATTTGGTCACAGTGACAAGCAAAAGTAATTAGTACACATTTGGAGTGTCTTGGGCTCCTAGGACCTGGGAGCTTAGCTGTGCAATTGTATTTACATCAGGCTTAGGAGATCACATGCAGCTTCTCCTTCCAGATGGCGATGACCACTGGGATGACCCAAAAGGCAACATAGTGCTGAGAAGAAGGGACGGAGGAGTCTCCAGCACTGAAACATCTCTATCACACCCTCCAAGGCTCAGGGTCCATTGCGGAAGAGGTGGCAGAAAGAACGTAAGACCCAAAGGAAGGGTACCACTCCTTACATGCAACTGTCTGGACAGAAATTGGCCTCGATATCCATGACCTCACAGTGCCTAGCAATACCTACACAAGACCCTCATAATAGGAGTAAAGATGATGATATCAAGTCAAAAGAGAGACAAATGGAGAGAGGGCAGGGATATGATGGAAAGCAGAGTTATGAAGGGGAAAGTGGAGGAGGAGAGAGGAATATCATGGTTTATTGTCTGTAAGTATAGAAGTTTTATATACACACACACACACACACATACATATATATTTAAAAAAGAGATCACATGCTGATTTAAAGCTTGATAATTATGCTGCAGGTTATGAAATAAAGGTTGCCCAACTCCTAAGAGAGACACCTGCCTTGTTAAACCTAAATCTATTTTTCTTGGGACCAGAGCCAAAGTTCCAAACGACTCAACCATCTAGATTTGCAACAGCAGAAGAAAAATAGAGAAAACCATTCTCTACTTCCCTTCCTTCCTCCCTCCCTCCCTCCCTCCCTCCCTCCCTCCCTCCCTTTCTTCCTTCCTTCCTTCCTTCCTTTCTTCCTTCCTTCCTGCAGTAGCCATCTTCTGCTTGCAGAACTGCCACCCTATGTATCTGTACATGTGAACTGGTTCCTTAATGAATAAGTTACAAATGTGTAGCAACAAAGCCTGGGACTGTCTGTATCCTTCAGCACCTGGTGCTATTGGGGTGGGGGGTGTGGACCTGAGGATTTCTTCCCTATCCTTCTTGCCCTAGCCTGAGCCCAGGCCTCTTGTCCCCATCTCCCTAGAGGCCCCTTACCTGCATGCCCAGGCAGATGGTGTTGAGCATAATGAGGGCAAACATCAGGTACTCAAAGTAGGAGGACGTGACGACATACCACACCTGGTACTGGTATGGGTTTTTGGGGATGTAGCACTTCAGTGGGCGGGCCTTCAGTGCATACTGGACACATTGGCGCTAGGACACAAAATAACAGGGCAAGTCAGCTCCAGAAGGCCACTCTCCGTCCCTCTCTGCACCTATGTCCATGGACGTTCAGGAACCCTTCATTGTGAGCAGGGCAGGAGCAGCTGTGGCCAAGAGGTGGTGGCTAAGAACTCTGCATTACTTAGAGTATGGGCTCCATTGGGTCCTTGGATTCCCTTTGGATTGTCATACCTCTGTCTCACCACAACTGTCTCTGGGCACCAGGTATATTCTACGAGAAGACCCTCGCTCCACCAACTTCAACTGCTTCGTGTTGGAGACAGGTGCATGGACCGGGGCTGAGCCTCAAACAGAGGTTCTGGTTGACTAGTCTCGGATTCTCTTTCTCTCATTTTTTTTGTTTTTTTGAGGTAGGGTCTCACTCTAGCCCAGGCTGACCTGGAACTCACTATGTAGTCTCAGGGTGGCCTCGAACTCATGGGTGATCCTCCTACCTCTGCCTCCCGAGTGCTGGGATTAAAGGCGTGTGCCACCATGCCGGGCTAGCCTCGGCCTCTCTTTTTAGGCCTGCTGGCCTCTGCTTTCCATCTCTGGCTGAAGGCTCAGTACCTGGTTCTTGTCCAGCTCACAGTTCTTGTACTCAGTCTCCCCCTGCTCCTGGAAGGTGACAATGACGAAGCCCACAAAGATATTCATCATGAAGAAGGCAATGAGGATGATGTAGATGATGAAGAAGATGGCCATCTCAACTCGGTTGTTGTAGATGGGACCCACATCCTCCTCGTTTGCGTCTATGGCCTTATACAGTAACCTCGGGGTGGACGGAGAGGAGAGGACGGTTGTGGCTGGGACAGTGAGAACAAGGGCCACGCCAGACAGTGTAGACATTAACCCACTGACCACTGGACAACCAAGGGACGGCAGAGAAGGTAGGACTGAGCCAGCGAAGGCTTTGGAGCCCATGCTTGAATGGCCTTGCTCCTCCACGGGGCACTTAGTCAATCAGTTTGGCACAGAGGCATGCGCTTAAAAAGGGACTGGGCACATTCTGTCAGAGCCCTCTGGGCAGGCTCGCTCTGGAGTGATCCATCAATATGTGAATCCTACATTAAGGCGATGGTTTCCGACATAAAATGCCATGTGAAGGGGTGTTGATACCCCATGTGCTCTCAGGGCTGGGAAGGCGGCGTCTTTGGGCTTTGGATGAGACTAGAGCACAGATATGAGGTGTCAAAGGGCCATTCTTTTGCCTGGCATGGCATGGTGGAAGCTGCTGGTGCCCTGGCACCATCCCAACGGTGCCTGTGGGGGACCCGGATTCCAGCCCTCACTCACTGAGGCCATCCCTCGAAGGTGGAGACTGTGAAGAGCGACATCATGGCCGAGAGCACGTTGTCAAAATGGAAGTCATTGTGTGTCCACTGGCGGCGACGCAGCTCTATCTGCGTGGGGTCGTCATCCTTGTACACATAGTAGTAACCCCTGACACAGGGAGGCTCAGTCACTCCGAAGCATGGCTGAGGGGTCTCCACCCCACCCAGATCCTCTGGGCCCCAGCCAGGGAGCGTGCCAGGGAAATGAAGACCCACAGCTGGGACCAGGACAGCCCTGGGCACTCCCCAATCCACCCCAAATTGGGGGGAGGGGGCGGTGCCATGAACAGGTCTCCCAGTTCTCAGCCTGAAGGCCACCGTACCCCTCACCTGGGGCCCCCTCCCTCGCGAGCCCTCCCATTCTGAGCTCCAAGTACCTGCACTCTTCCTCGGTCATCTTAGACAAGTCATTGCAGCTGAAGAGCTTCCCCTGCAGCCGGGAGCGGGAGGGAGACACGAGTCACGCAAACAGGACAGAAAGTGGGCGCTGGAGGTGTATGGGGAGAGGGAGAAAAGAGAGCAGGCTGCCTGGAGTTGGGGGGGGGGAGCCTCTCTCCTCTTGCTCTGAAGTCAGAGCCGCCACGTACAACCACACAGCTCCTCCACTGCTTCTTACACAGCCTGACTGCTACCAAGGCTGGGAAAGTAGGGTGTCCCATGGGTATTTGTGGATGCTCACAGTCAGACCTGAGGGGGCACAGATGCAAGTGCAGGCTGACCCTGTTTCACTGAAAGTTGTGTAACCTAGCCCCCTACCTTTCTGCTGCCCCTCCCCCCCGCTTGGTCTCCCTATTGTACAAGGAAAAGGGTTTGCCCTATGCCACCTTCCTTCTGCTCGTGGGTGGCCCCTGGGGCTGCTGGGCAGGGCTCTGACAGCTCAACTTCTCTTCACAGTTGCACAGGGGTCCTAGCATGCACCCCACAGGGTCTGAGCTTCCCCAAACTGACTTGAGCAGGAGCACATTCCCACTCTGTCTATGTCACGTATTGGATACTCGCAAAACATTTTGTTTGTTAGGTCTGAAATCTATGGATTCTGGTCCAGCTCCTGGGAAGACAATGTCTCAGTCAAGGACACTGGCCTAGCTGAAGGCTCCACTGTCCTCCCCCGGGCAGGGTGGTACTATTCCTGGGTTGCCGTAGCAGAAAGTGGCAGGGAGGCAGGGGACAATAGGGACGGCCACTAAGCAGTCTCCCGGGACCTGGAAACCAGCACCTGAATAATTTAACATGGAAAGCCAAGCAAGGACGTGGAGTCTAATGACAAGCTCCCAACATACAGTGCCATGTGAAGGGGCAGTTGTGCTAGATTGCTCATAGTACTGGGTAGGCAGCAACTTAGGGCTTTGGGGGAGACTAGAGCACAGACATGAGGTGTCAAAGGGCCGTCCTCTTGCCTGGAAGGAACATGGGAACCAAAGGAAGGGTGGTTCCTGATGGGTTTACCTTCAGGACATGTGTTGGTGGGCTTCTGTGTGCCAGGCCCTGAGTAAGTGCCACGGTACTTTGCCCTCAGCAGGATTTTGTGGCCGCAGGCTTGATAGATGAGGAGGCTATGAGGTGAGCATCCCTTCCTAGGTGCAGCTGGCTGGCAGAATGCCCAGGCACTGTGAGTATTGTGGCTCCTCTAGGACAGTGACCAATAGAAGGACCCATCCTCCTGAGGGGCCTCAAGGAGGACTACCCTGACTACTTTCCTCAAAGCCTGTTCCCTATTCTCAGAGAGGGTCATGGGTTTGCCTTGTGATTCCCTCAAGCCCAGCAGAGGCCTTGGCTCATGTACAGAGAAAATGTTTTCTATATATCGGTTGGTTGAATGAATGAATGATGATGAAATGATACCATCGCCTGTTTAACACTGCCCGAAGTTACATCATGACGACTTTAAAAGGGCATGCTTTGGGGGCGGGAGTGGACTGATTGGGTCATGGCACGGCAGCAAGGGTGGTTGCGGTGTGCTCAGGTGTCAAGGTTCTTGACCTACAGATGACTGAAAGCAAGAGGTATTCAGACATCAGAGTTCTAGGCTGGAGAGATGGTTTAGTGCTTAAGGTGCTTGCCTACGAAGCCTAAGGACCCATGTTTGACTCTCCAAATCCCACATCAGCCAGACACACAAAGGTGAGGCAAGAACAAGGTCACCTGTGCCCACTAGGTGGCATAAGCGCCGGGGGTTCAATGGCAGTGGCTGAGACCCTGGTGCGCCCATTCAGTGGGAGGAAAGTCCTAAAGAGGAGCTGAATAACTGTTCTCCCAGGGAAGTAGGAGTAGGGTAAAGTCAGCTCTGGAGATGAAATGAAGGACAGATGCCCCCTGAGGCTCCTGGTGGTGACCTGGGTGATGCCAGATATCCCAGCCAGGACCACGGGCTGCAGTGAAGGAGAGGAGATAGGGTGAGGCTGGGGGGGGGGGTGTTGTAGGCAGGGTGGGAAGAGGTAGGTGAGGTGCTAAGGGGGCCTGGAGGAAAAAAGCAGACATACTAACAATGGCGGTCACCCAGCCAGAGGCCAGTGATGGGCATCACCTAGGGAGAAGTAGTGGCTTTTGCCATGGCCTGCAAAATGACCCCGGGTGAGACAGGGAGGGGCTGCCGGGTGAACAGGACCTCACCTTGAAGAGCTGGACTCCTATGCAGGCGAATATAAACTGCAGCAGGGTGGTGACCAGCACGATGTTCCCAATGGTGCGGATGGCCACGAACACACACTGCACCACGTGCTGCAGGTGGCATGCAGGTAGGGAACGGTGGGTGGGAGCCAGGTTTATCCCATCCCACCCCATTGTCCCAGCCAAGGGAACCCCAGGAACAGAAGATTTGCTGCCTCTCAGCAGAATGAGATTCAGAGGGAAGCCAGGCTGACCTGCCCCTTGCTCACCCCCACATGTGGACAAGATGGGCCTCTGGGCTGAAGCTCTGGAGTCAGGATGGCATCCCTCCCCCACACCTCACCCCCGAGGCCCTGCATGGCCCCTCTTTTACCTTCAACCCTTTGGCCCTGTTGATGGCTCGCAGCGGGCGCAGGACCCTCAGCACCCTCAGGATCTTTACCACGGAGATGGCACTGGACCTGCAGGAGGCGAGCAGCCAGTGGAAGGCGGACTCTACCACCTCCTGCCTGGATGTCTGTGTGTGGGGCTCCCCTTCCCCCAGGGTGAAGGTATTCCCTGCTCAGAGGTAGGGCTCATAGTGGCTGCTTTCCTCTCTGTGGATATTGGTTCCCTCTCTCCCATCACACCAGGGATAGCCAAAGCTGGGTTCTGTGCTCCCCCCCCCCCCCGCCATAGGGTAGAGGGATGCTTCTCTTCTTTGCCTCCCCTCCCAGTCTCCAGGACAAGGCTCTGACCATTTGGCCCTGTCACTTTAGGGCCACCCAGTGATGTCTCCATCCACAGCCCTAAGGCACCCAGCCACCCAAGTCATCCACAGTGGGAGGATGGTGCTCCTGCTCTGAGGCCCTGAGCACAAGGTACCCATGCACCAGCTGGCCCCTGGCACTGCTCACTCAAGTCCCATGGAGATGAGGGACACGGCCACCACCACCAAGTCCAAGATGTTGAAGTAATTGCGGCAGAAGGAGCCCTTGTGCAGAAAGGCGCCATAGGTCGTCATCTGAGGAGAGAGGCAGCATTTGGGGGGAGTAGGCTTATCCTCCCTAGAGAGGGGCTTCCCACCTCAAAGTGTTCAGGAGACCCCCACTGAGACAAGCAGCCCATCGGGGCTCTCATGTCACCCAACTCCCTGCCATGCGCAGGGTGTTCTTGCTGCCCTCTGTTCCAGGTGAGGCAGACGTTGTCCGCTGAAAAGGAGTCCTTTTCTTCTGATACTTTAGTGCACCCATACTCCTCGATGGAGGCCCAGAGCGGGAAGCCCTGGCCCTCTCCCCCCAGCCCTGAGGGGCAGGCTGGAAGTTCTCCCTTTTCAAGAAGTCCCTTCGGAACTTGGAGAGATAGCCCAACGGGGAAGGCGCTTGCCTGCAAAGCCTAACAACCCGGAGTCGATTCTCCAGTACCCATGGAAAGCCAGGTGTACAAAGTGTCCCAGGCATCTGGAGTTTGTTTGTAGTGGCTGGAGGCCTTGGCATGCCCATTCTCTTTTACTCTCTCTCTCTCTTTCTCTGATTACAAATAAATAAACAGAAAAATAATTTGAAATAAAAAAGTCCCTTCTGCCCAGGGCCCGAGGTGGCAGGACTCCAGATCTTTGCCAGATCCCTGGACAACCCCCTTTCCCTCTGCATCCCTTGCCAGCCCCACCTGCTGCTCCCCTCTCTGTTTTTCTTTGGTTCTCAGATAATCTCCAGGCCCTATGCACAAATACACTTCCTTAAATTCTCACTGGGTGGAGGCTTCCCCTGCCACTCAAGGTCCTGTGGGACTCTGTCTCATCTTGCCCTCCCAGGCCCGGTTCCCAGGTTTCCCTGTATGTGTGGCACATCCCTGTCTAAGGCTGCATTCTCATCTCCCCGAGCGTGTCCCCAGGTCTTCTCACAAAGCTTTTGCCTTCCTGGACTTCCCTAGCCATCTTTCCTCAATGAGGCCCTGCGTGACGTCAAGGTCTAAATCCAGTGTCCTGACTGTGAAGTCCTCCTTAACCTTGGGGCAGCGGCCACCTCCCTCTGCTCCACGCGTTCAGTCGCCAAGGCCTTGCAAAGGGGCCTCCTCTGCTTTGCTCTGGTCTGCTCTCTGCTCCCCTCATTGTTGAACTGAAGTCCCACACTACTGGGTTCCAATCAAGGATGGGACCTGCTTCTGCTTCTCAGAGCCCCTCCAACTGGGACTGCCCAGGCCCATTGTGCCCACCTCATGAATGGATAAAGAGGGCCATGCTATGAAACCCAAGCAAAGGCAACAGTCAAAGCTTCAGATGGGTACTTTGTTTTATACCTTAGTCAATAACACAAGACCCCTTTCTTCTATTTATTTATATTTATTTATTTTGAGGTAGGGTCTCACTCTAGCCCAGGCTGACTTGGAATTCACTCTGTATTTTCAGGGTGGCCTCGAACTCATGATGATCCTCCTACCTCTGCCTCCCGAGTGCTGGGATTAAAGGCATGCACCACCATGCCAGGCTTTCTTTTTTTATTTTTGAGAGAGAGAGAGAGAGGCAGAGAGAATGGGAGCACCAGGACCTTCAGCCTACTGGAATGGACTCCAGATGCATGCGCCCCCTTGTGCGCATGTGCAACATTGCACACTTGCATCACTGTGCGTCTGGCTATGTGGGACTTGTAGATATGAACATGAGTTCTTAGCCTTCGCAGGCAAGTGCCTTAACCACTAAGCCATCTCTCTAGCCCCCAAGACCCCTTTCTATACAAACTTGCATGGTAACTTAGGTTGATGGAAGCTCCCAAACCAAAAGTTTTCCTAAACCTTTAAAACGTATTGTTATCTATTTGCAAGGAGAGATAGATGATAGATAAATAGTAGATAGATAGATAGATAGATAGATAGATAGATAGATAGATAGATGAAAGAATATGGGTGCACAGGGTCTCTGGCCCCTGCAAACAAACTCCAGATGCACCACTTTGTGCATCTGGCTTACATGGGTACTGGCGAATCAAATTTGGGTCCTTATGCATTATAGGCAAGAACCTTAACCTGCTAAGCCATCTCTCCAGCCCAAGATTCCCTAAACTTTTTGTGTGTATATGTTTGTTTGTTTTTTTTTCCAAGTTAGGGTCTTGCTCTAGTCTAGAATTCACTCTGTAGTCTCAGGCTGGCCTCAAACTCATAGCAATCCTTTTACCTCTGCCTCCTAAGTGCTGGGATTAAAGGTGTGTGCCACCATGCCTGGTGAGATTCCTTAAACTTTTTTAAAAAGTATTTTTATTTATTGTAATAGAGAAAGAGAGAGAGAGGGAGGGAGGGAGAATGGGCACACCAGGGCCTCCATCCACTGCAAACAAGCTCCAGATGCATGTGCCACCATATGCATCTGGCTTATGTGGGTCCTGGGGAATAGAACTGAGGACCTTTGGCTTTGCAGGCAAACGTCTTAACTGCTAAGCAATCTCTCCAGCTCCCTTAAACTTTATTTTTAGTTTGAGAGTGACAGACAGACACGGAAAGAGGCAGATAGACAGAGAGTGAGTGGGTGCACCAGAGCCTCCAGCCACTGCAAATTAACTCCAGACACAAGCGCCACCTTGTGCATCTGGCTTACATGGGTACTGCGGAATTGAGCCTCAAAGTGGGGTCGTTAGGCTCGACAGGCAAGTGCTTAACCACTAAACCATCTCTCCAGTCCCCCCTTAAACTTTTTAAAAAATATTTTATTTTTATTTATTTATTTGAGAGATACAGAAATAGGCAGGCGGAGAGGGAGGGAGAGAATGGGTGCACCAGGGCCTCCAGCCACTGCAAACAAACTCCAGATGTGTGTACCTCTTTGTGCACCTGGCTTATGTGGGTCCTGGAGAGTCGAACCTGGGTCCTTTGGCTTTGTAGGCAAGCGCCTTAACCACTAAGCCATCTCTCCAGCCTCTCCTTAAACTTTTAATAACAACTTTTGAAAAGCTGAAGGAGCAATGTCATTAGTCCAGAATTTATATGGCTGAACAAGGTGTGGCCTTAGCAGCCCTCACCCCAAAGCCAGGGCACAGTCCCAAACCTCTAGTGCATTACAGTCCATAGCATGCAATACAGAGTACAGCAGCTTTGGCCATGCTAGTGGCTGAGGCTATGGGATTCACTCGGGGACACTCCACATGGTCCCTTCTCTGGTGTCTTTTGGAAGCCAAGCCCTAGCCAAGTTCTCAAAATGATGGTCTGGGGAGAAATCTCAGCTCCTCACATGTACTTTTAGGTTAATTGTGTCTTCCATAGAAGATGCTGGGCTCTTCTGAGAAGTGACCAGAGCAGGGTTGTACGTCGTATCTCCAGCCTCCCACCCAGCCGCTTGCGCTGCAAACCTGTATAGCCTGCTGGATCCCATGTCTTTCCCGCAACTCTCCACCTCCTTCTTGATTTTCTCTCATCCCTTAGCAGAGTCTCTGATCAAGTCAGTGTATTACGTCAGCGCCACCTCAGCCCAGAGAAGCTCTACCTCCAGGACTGTCTGTTCTACAGCCTTCACTCACCTTGAGGACAATCTCCACAGTGAAGACAGAGGTGAATACGATGTCAAAATACCCCAGGATCTAGGGATGGAACACAGGAGGAGCAGCCCGTGAGTGAAGGGATGGGAAAACAATGGTACCACCATGACGACCATCGTCAAACACCTTTATCACCACCACCACCCTCATCACCACTGTCTAGCGTCTTAATCACCACCACATCATCACCACCATTTAGAGCAAGTCAGAGCCTGTCTCACTCCTGTTGTCATAGCACTGTCCAGAAATGGGGTACCGGACAGTCCTGGCATCTCCAGGAATTTAAACTCTAAGAAACGCTGATGCTTATGTCCATATAGAGGATGCAACTGAACTTGGCCCCATGGTAGAGTGGCCAAGCCTGGAGTGGAGAAGGGGTGCTGAGCCAGCAGATGCGGGGGGCTGCCATCACCTGATTCCTCATGGACTCGGCCCGGATGGGGTCCTCGGCCGCCAGTGCAGCGCTGCTCAGCAGGATGAAGAGGAGGATGAAATTGGTGAACCAAGTGGCATTGACGATGCGGTGACAGAAGACACGGATCCTGTGGGGCAAGGGAGAGGGATGGGAGCTGTGAGCTTCTGCAAGCTCAGGCCCCAGCGGCCTCTGTTCCAAACAGGGACATTGGATCCATTTCCTGTCCTCTGTCCTCAGGTCAAGGGATAGTATAACCTTGCATCTGCATGGTTCTTGGGTGGATATGCAGGGGCTTGCTCCCCATTTTGTTCCTTCAGTCTTACTCCCATCATCCAACTGAGCCCTTGCACCACTTGTCCCCTCTTTCAGTGACCATCACCCTGAGGTTTCTCCAGCACAGGATGGAACAGGCTGATCGCCTTTTCTGAAGCAGATATGAAACTCCATAAAGTCCACAGTCTGTTTAGTTTTAAAGTTGAAGATTATAAAGCTAATTAAAACTAAAGATTTTGGGCTGGAGAGATGGCTTAGCAGTTAAGACACTTGCCTGAGAAGCCTAAGGACCAAGGTTCAATTCCTCAGTACTCACCTAATCCAGGTGGCACATGCATCTGGAATTCATTTTGCAGGAGCTGGAGGCCCTGGCACACCCATTCTCTCTCTCTCTCCCTCCCTCTCTCTCCATACATACATACATACATACATATATGTATATATATATAATTTGTCTCTCTTTCTCAAATAAATAAGATAAATAAATAAAAAACTACAGCTTTCCCCAGCTTTCATCTTTTTGCACTGTATGAAAATGCTGTAAGAAAGAAATCAATAATCATGGTCCCTCTTAGGTGTAAGTAAGATAAGAATTAAAAGCATTACTTCTTCCAGAAATACTAGCATTTTATTTTATTATTAAAGTCTTTTTATGTGTCATTTATTTATTTGAGAGGGAGAGAGAGAGAGAATGGGCACACCAGGGCCTCCAGCCACTGCAAACACACTCCAGACACATGGCGCCCCCTTGTGCATCTGGCTTACGGGATCCTGGAGAATCGAACCTGGGTCCTTTGGCTTTGCAGGCAAACGCCTTAACCACTAAGCCATTTTTCCAGCCCTCAAGTTTATTTTTTTAATGGTACTGTGGATTAAGACCAGTGCCTCATGCACACTGGGCAAGCATGCTACCGTGGAATCTACCCAAGTCCAGTACTTGCATTTTAGTCAGAACACAAGATCATATAAGCTGAAGTGATGAGCTTCATTCACATAGTGTAATGGCAGGTGGGGAGTATCAAGAGAAGGTCTTTGCAGGGCAGGCAGCGCTATCTCTGAGAGCGCCTCCGTCACTCCACACAGCGGCGAGCGCACCACTTACTTATTGGTGGGGCTAAAGATGAAGAAGGAGCTGGCTTCTGGAATGGGCACTGCCTTCTCTTTCAACTGCAGCTCTGCCAAGGGGCGTGGTCGGGGGCTCACTGGGATCTCAGGCTCGTCTTCCTCGTCATCTCCTATGGAGAAAGACACAGAGAAATTAGGGGTGGGTGTTTTCCAAGACCCTTGGTTTTTGCATTCGGAGCCTTTAAGGAGTCCATGAAGCTAGAAAACAAAGCCTCGGGGCACTAGGTGATGGTAGGGTCTAGCTTGGGCCTTGCATAGAGCAGACATGAGCTCAGAAGACTCAGAACCCTCTGGCCAGGAACAAGTCCAAAGGGTCGTTGTTGCTGTGTCTTCTGCCTCAAGCATCTCAAACACTAGCTGGGGACGAGGAGGACCTTGCTTCGGGAGACAGGGGCTGTGGTTCTGGCTCTGCCACTCCTCCCTATGGAGCACCAGACAGTAGCTTCTGCATCCCCACTCATGAAACTGAGGAAGGGGAGGAAGGGTGTGGAAAAGCAGACTTTGAGCGCCCCTCCTAGGCTAGGATTCTAAGAATATTTTCAGAGAAACCCCTCTATTGTGAACAAAAAGGAATCAGTATTTCTTGGGCTTTGACCAATCTCCAGGACAGCAGCTGGTGTAGGGTGGAGAGGAAGGCGGAGGGGAAGCGACGGATAGCCCAAGCCCATACCTAAGTATGAGTTCCTCTTGTCCCTCTCCTGGCAGTGCCACCGCTCCACCCTGACATCCTGTCAGAGACCCTGATGGAAGCCAAGAGCTCCCTATATCTCACTCCTGGACATTTTGGGGGTCTTCAAAACCACATCCTCACTCCCCTCCGCTCCTGAGAATTCTGCCCTCTTGCTTATCGTTCCGCTTCCCACCCTGCCTGGATTGCCACAGGCCACTTAATTACAGGCTCATCCTTAGAGTTAGCATCTTGTTTCTCCCTTGTCTGTGACCATTTTGTTAATTTTGTTTCACGTATCTTTTTTCCCCCCCAGTACTGGGGGGCGGGGGGCTCGAACCAAGGTTCCATGCATAGAAGCAAGCACTCGGCCACTGAGTTTTGGCCCCATATCTCAGCCTCCAGAGTAGCTGGGATGACAGGCCTGCATCATGAAGCCCAGTTTGCACACATTTTTGTGTCTTAAGTCGCTTGAAATCAATCTTGAAAAGAAGCTGGATCTAAATGCGTTCAATCACCTTGGTAAGACCTCTCTTCAACCCACCTGCCCTCCACCCTCTGCCTCATTTCTCTTTACCCCTGTCTTTGTGCCACACCTTAGATTTACTACAACCCCCCCCACCTCCCCCCCCAACCCTGCATACCAGCCACTTCCACGTCATAGGTGATAATTAGGCGAGACAGCTCCAAGTGAATTATCCCCGGGATTCCTTTCTGCTAGGCATTGGAGGCACTTTTATCAGCCTTACGTATACCCTTCCCATGTTCCCCCTACTTCGCTTTGCATGTGTTCATTCGTTTAGCTCACTGACTTATGCCTACGTGTGCCAAACACTGCGGCACCCGGAGCACAGAATGGCCCCTTGGAGCCCCGAGTCACGGAGGCCAACAAGCCCAGCAGTGACTGCACAAAGCCATGTGACCCTGTGCTCGTTGTCCTGGTGTGCAGTAGAGCCCAGGAGTGAACGGGGCAGGGGGAGCCGAGAGCTCTTGGGCCCCTCGCTCTTCCAGAGTGCCTTTTGCATTAATGCAGCCTGGTTCTGCTTCCTTCGTGTGTCCCCTGGGTCCAGATGAGTTGGCGCAGGCAGAAGGCAGCAGCCACCGGCGAGGCACACTTAGGAGATGCTTGCTGGGGATCGCTGGCTGGGTCCGTCCTCCCTCCCATGCCACTCTGGTGGACTTTCATGCAATGGTGACTGTGGGTTTATTCCAGACACAGAGGGGGGAGCAATGTACCCTGTCACCACGTGCACAGCTTGGCCCTGCTTTGCATCCATTCTCTGTGGCTGGCAGGGAGGACTCGTGTGCCCGCCAGCTCTGTGTTCTTGGAAAGCTACGCCTTCAGTATTGACACATACAGCTGGAACTCAATAAAAGTAAGTGAAGGGCTGGAGAGATGGCTTAGAGGTTATGTGCTTGCCTGTGAAGCCTAAGGACCTCGGTTCGAGGCTTGATTCCCCAAGACCCACGTAAGCCAGATGCACAAGGTGGCACACGCATCTGGAGTTCATTTGCAGCAGCTGGAGGCCCTGGCGCGCCCATTCTCTCTCTCTCTTTCTGCCTCTTTCTGTCTGTCTGTCGCTCTCAAATAAATAAAAACAAACAACAGTTTTTTTTAAAGTAAGTGAAAACACATGTGGGGTTTCCTACTTTGTGTACGGCAGAGATGGGGAGATTGGCAGATGGCCTATCTGTAAGGCGAAGTGAAAAGCGGATGTCTCCAGGGTCCTGACCTCCAGTGGCAAGGTCCAGGTAGAGGCCACACAAAAGACACCCGGGGAGAGAACTCAGCACAAGCTCATTTCCTTCAGTGCCGGCGCCCTGCGTCAGCCAGGGTCCTCACCTGGGAAGTCAGCTGAGGGGTACGGGTCCTTCACCTCGTTGACATTAGATTCAAACTCATCGATTTTCAGCTGCAGAAAGGAACAATGAAGAAGGTGAGGAAGTAAAGCCTGCTGTTTGCACATGAGGCATTCAGCTTCCTGAACCTTCTCTGCAGCCTGAGGGGATAGCAGGATCTTCTTGCCTTACAAATAAGAGGGCAGGCCCAGTGAGGTAAGGAACCTGTCCAAGCCTCCACGGGGCAAAACCAAGACCTGAGCCCTTCCTTTCTATGCCCTCTGCTTGGTTCTCCATATGAGACTTGAGCTCCTCAGCCAAGATGCCCCCCCACCGTGAGTGAGCCTAGCAAATGTGGGAAGCCAGCTTAGGCCCTTCAGCAGAGCCGTGGACACCATGTGGGCGGGCCGGTAGGATGCCTTCTTGCTCTGCACAAGAAGCTGGGACTTGGAGAAAGTCTGACTCCCAGGTAGAGGGGCCTATGCCTCCCCGCACAGGAGTCCCTGGAGGCATATCCACCAACCCTCCCTCTTACAGAGGGTGTCCTTTCCTGGCAAATAATCATGGTCCCGCCTCCCCTTGTTTTCACACATGCGCTCACCTTAGCGGTGGTGGGGATGCCTTCACCCTTGAGTTTCTGCTCGAGCTTCTTGGCCACTATGGACTTCTCCTCCTCTGTCTTGTCTGGGAGGCCCCTGAGATGGGAAACCAAGGAAAGCTGGGGTACAAGCCCAACTAGAATGGTCTCAGAGATCTGCTTGGCCTGACAACACCCTCAGGAGGATCCCACACCGAGGCTCAGGGAGCTTGGCGGGGGTGGGGGTGAAGCCAGCAGCAATGGCTGTCAAGTGGGAGAGAAAATGGGCCTGGGCAAGACTTTTCTCTGTGGTCAGAGGAGTGACACTTCACTCAGGCCAAAGGCTCACTGGTCAGCCATATTCATTGTTTGTTGATTGGCTTTGTACTTGGTTCCTACAGGATTTCAGAGAAGGGAAGCATAGCAGGTCTAAGACAATTCCAACTCTTTGGAGCTGTCTGATACCATGATGGTCTCTGTAACTTGCTCTTCTCATCTGCCCCCATGGGAATGGCTGTTCCATTCCTGCAAGCAGAGGCAATGGAAGAAGCAAGCCTCCAACTAGAACCCCGTTACCACAGCTGTGATCCTCCAGTGACCACCCACATTGGTACCCCTGAGAACTTGACAGAAATACACAACCTTCATTCCACCCTGGCTCATACCAGCTTAAATCATCTACATTTTACTAGATCTCCAGGTGCCTCATTTGCAGCTTGAATTTCCGTTCCGTTGTTTAGAGGACGAGACTTGCTTCTCCTCCCCCAAGGCCCAAGCACAGAGAGTGACAGGACACATCACAGAGGGACAGACCACAGAACACTGAGAAGTCAAGCCTTACTTCAGAATGCCTGAGGTTCGGCAAAGGCAATGACTTTCTCCAAGAGGCACCATGATTCGGTAGCAGGATTGGGAGGAAAAAAAAAATCCCAGAACCCACCAAGCTTGTCCCTCACATTGACTGAAGCCTGGCTACATGGCCCACTGGCCTCTATCCCTGCCCAAGGAACACCTCACAGGACTTGAGCAGCTCTGGGCAGATGCACTGCTGGCAGAAGCTTGCCCGCTGGAGCAGGTGCCACATGGCCCTTGCTCACGTGGCTCCAGGGAAGACCCGCACCCAGAGCCAGGAGGCCACAGCCACAGCCCAGCCCTCCAGCCCCTTCTCACTTAGACATCTTCCTCCGTTTCCTCTCCTCGGCTTTGGCCTTCTGGGCAGAAGTCAGGCTCTCCGCCTCCGCGAGGTTGTCCACGGCGATAGCCAGGAAGACATTGAGCAGGATGTCTAAGGGTTCGCTAAGGAGCCTTGGGTTGAGGGTGGAGGGCAGCTTGTGGGGCAGAAGTCTTGCCTGCCTGTGTATTTTCAGGCTTTTTTTAAATTATTTTTTTGTTTATTTATTATTTGAGAGTGACAGACAGAGAGAAAGAGGCAGATAGAGAGAGAGAGAATGGGCACGCCAGGGCCTCCAGCCACTGCAGATGAACTCCAGATGCATGAGCCCTCTTGTGCATCTGGCTAATGTGGGTCTTGGGGAATAGAACCAGGGTCCTTAGGTTTCACAGGCAAGCACTTAACCTCTAAGCCATCTCTCCAGCTCTTTTTAAATTTTATTTTATGTATGTATAACTTTATTTACATGTGTGTATGGGTTTTCCAGGGGTTGTTGCAAACCAACACCAGACACTTGGCCACTTTTTTATATGTCCAGTTTACACAGGGCGCTTGGGAATTGAACCTGAGTTGGAAGACTTTTCAAGCAATCATCTTTAACCACTGAGCCATCTCTTGAGGCCCTAATCTCTGCAGGGGCAGTCAGAGTGTCTTTTGCCAGAGCTATCCTATGGGAGGTTATAAACCTGGGGGCATGACAATTCCTCAGGGAAGCTTGCCTGCAGAGGGTGTTCATGATAGGGTCTGAATCCACAGTGGATTTTGAGTTCCATCCATTTCTTACCAGAACTGACCCAGCTCTCTCACAGGGCTGCCTGGAAGCCAGAGAGGCAATGCAAGTGACAGCCATATTGGACCTATGAGCCCATGAGCTCAAGGGACAGTGGTTTCTTGAGGACGCCTTGCCATGGCATCAGGTTCCACTGTGTAGGTATCAGTACCGCCAGTTTATCTCTGTCCACATCCTCCTCACCCTCCTATCTACTTATCTAACCTCTCAGCCTGTCCTGGCTTTGTCTTCCAGGTCCCAGAACTCAGACTGGCCCCTGACCATGGCCTAGACTCCTTCTTGCCAGGCTGCAGGACTTTGGACCAGGATGCCCCACCATCTTCACTGTTCCTCAGCTAAGCCCTGGGCTCCTTCTCACCTGCTCCACACTCACCAATCTGGAGGGGTGAATGTCTCCTCTGTAAGCAACTACTCTCATGGTTCTCAGAGCTTTTGGTTGGAAGGAATTATCCTGTTTCTGTATCTGACTTTGCTGTGACCCATCCTACCCTTCCCCCCAATCCCATGAGCCTAGGAGCTTCCATCTAGCCAGGGAGCCTGACTGCCCATGGGTATCCTTGAGCCTCCCTTTGAAACCACCTTCCCAAGATCTTCTTTGCATCCTGGCCCCAAGGGGATACAGTTGCCACAGACAAAAAGGATGACGAAATAAATGCACACAAGCATGCCAGGGTAGGACGGGCCTCCATAGGCCATGATCCCATTGTACATCACAGAGTTCCAGTCTTCGCCCGTCAGGACCTACAGGAGAATGAAGAGATGAGAGGATTCCTTTCTCAAAAGGCCTCTGCCAACTGTCAGTTCTCCCAGACCTTTTCTCTTCAGCTCATGCCCCAGGTGACTAGTCTCTGCTCTCCCTACTGTTCCTCTTCCAGTTATCTAAACTCTGATAACTACATGGGTAGGCTTAGGTGATGGTATTAAGACTGAAGGGTTACACAGGGGCTGAAGAAAAAGGCACTCTGTGTACCCTATACACAGAGATTACAGCCTGAGGGGGCTAAGGAGATAGTTCAGTGGTTAAAAAATTCAGGTCTGGGCTGGAGGGATGGCTTAGTGGTTAAGGTGTTTGCCTGCAAAGCCAAAGGACCCAGGCTCAATTCCCCAGGACCCATGTTAGCCAGATGAACAAGGGGGCGCACATGTCTGGAGTTGGTTTGCAGTGGCTAGAGGCCCTGGCGTGCCCATTCTCTCTCCCTCTTTATCTGTCAAATAAATAAAAATAAAATATTAAAAAATATATTAGGCCAGGTGTGGTGGTGTATGCCTTTAATCCCAGCACTTG
Organism: Jaculus jaculus; assembly: GCF_020740685.1. NCBI lineage: Eukaryota > Metazoa > Chordata > Mammalia > Rodentia > Dipodidae > Jaculus > Jaculus jaculus. Next base: position 244,833,889 of record NC_059102.1, on the reverse strand, counting down.
GGAGGCAGAGGTGGGAGGATCACCATGAGTTCAAGGCCACCCTGAGACTACATAGTGAATTCCAGATCAGCCTGATCTAGAGTGAGACCCTACCATGAAAAACAAGAAACAGAGCAAAACAGAACAAACAAACATATATACGTATATTTAATATCAGGTCTAATCCAGGCGTGGTGGTACATACCTCTAATCCCAGCACTCGGGAGGCAGAGGTAGGAGGACTGCAGTGAGTTCGAGGCTACCCTGAGACTACATAGTGAATTCCAGTTCAGCCTGGGCTAGAGCGAGACCCTACCTCAAAGGATCAGAAAAAGTAAATCAGGTCTCTGCAGGGCCAAGGAGTTTGACTACGGGATCACCACCTTCCCTCTCTATTCCTAACCCCCAGGCTGAACTCGACTGTACCCACCTGGGCCCCTGTCATCCCAACCTCCAGCAAGAGTAACCAAATGCCAGGTCCCTTGGAAGGCACAGTGAGTGGCCAGCCAGTAAGCTGAGCGGAAGAGAGGATAAAGCCACGCCTAAAATGTCCCCTCCTGCTGGCAGTGCACGCTAGAGTGACTTGGAACTACCGGCGACATGGAAGGGAACGCCTCTCTGCGCCACTCTATGAACGCTCCTCTGGGACCCTGTGGCTGCGAAGGCCTCTCGCTGCACCACAGCCAGACTCCCTTAGGTAGCTTCTAGTAAAGAGGTGGCGCATGAATCCAGAGGGAGAAGTGCTTCTCAGGTCTCTGGGGCTTTCCCGGTCTTGTGGAGACGTGCTCATCTTGTCTGGCTTTTCCCTCGGGGGCAACAAGCAAGTATGAACCCGGGTGATGTGCAGGAGGAGAAGGACGCTGAACTCCGCCTGCAGGTCGGGGAGGCGATGCTGCCCTGGTTCAGCAGCTCCCCGGAACTGGACGTGCGCAGGTGCATGGCTTACCTGAAAGACACTGATGAGGGCCTGGGGGAAGTTGTCGAAGTTGCTCCGTCGCACCTCGGTGTCCTCAAAGTCATACCTGCCTCCAAAGAGCTGCATGCCCAGCAGGGCGAAGATGATGATGAAGAGGAACAGCAACAGCAACAGGGAGGCGATGGAGCGGATGGAGTTGAGCAGCGATGCCACCAAGTTGCTCAGTGACGTCCAGTACCTGGGGGAGAGCAGCAGCGCGGGAGGGAGCCGACAGTCCCGTTGGAGGTTGGGGTGGGGGAGCTCTGAGTCATTGCTCAAGGTGGAGGGACACACAGGGAGGGGCTGCCTGGGGCTGGAACCCCCTGGATTCGTGGTGCATGCCTCTCACTGAGTTTTTATCTCAGTTTGGGTTCCACACTCCTCAGTGGGGGGTGAGGATGAACTCCTGGCCCCACAATTACACACACAGTGAGAATTAAGACCCAGGCTCATGCTAGGGCTGGGTACACGCTTATACATGTAGTAGAGCCCTTCTTATCTGCACTCTCAATTGCCCGCGGTCTATGGGAGACAGCCTGGAATCTTGCTTATGCAGTACAATGGGATTATTTTCTGAGACAGACCACATTCACGTACGTTCTGTGACAATATATTGCTGTGCTTGGTCTATATTATTAATGGTGCTGGTCATCTCCTAGGAAAAGGCCTGGTAACATAGGGCTCAGCCCCATTTCCAGTTTCAAGCATCCACTGGAGTCTGAAACATATGTGTACAGATCAGGGGCAGAGCCGTGGCTGAATACGTGGCCTTTTCCCTCTCCGCCTTCTGATTCCTCTTCTTTGTTCTCTTTTCTTTCTTACTTCTATCTCTTCTTCCCACTACCTTCTACCTCCTTCTTTCACCTCCCATGATTTTCTTTCTGTTCTTCCTTCCTCTTTTTCGTCAATCCATATGCAACAGTGAGACCAAACGAGAAACAGGCTTCAAGGGTTGCGAGTATGATTTCTCCTCCCCAGACGGGGGTCGTTTAAGAGGAAGGGGGAATCCTAGGCTGTGGCCACACGGAAACTTGCCAGACTTTACATCACAGGACACAAAATGGGGATGGGTGCTTAGGAACCAAGAGTTGGGAGCCCAGCTACCTGCACTCACTTGGTGATCTTGAAGAGCCTCAGGAGGCGGATGCAGCGCAGCACAGAGATGCCCAGGGGTGTCATGGCGCCCGACTCGACCAGCAGGATCTCCAGGATGCCGCTGCACACCACGAAGCAGTCAAAGCGGTTGAAGATGGACATGAAGTACTGGCGCAGGCCCAGCCCGTACATCTTCATCAGCATCTCGATGGTGAAGAGCGTCAGCAGTACCCGGTTGGCCACGTCTGTGGGTGGGCAGCACGGCCTGAGCATGGCTCCCTTCCTGCCTCCCCAGCTGAGCCTCCACTCAGCACAAGTTTCCCACCTTCCCAAGGCACCAGCCTCCTTAAATCTTCAAAACCTGGGAAAACTACATAAATTGAACTCATTGAAAGAACTCCAATGTAGATTTGTAGCAACATAATCCACATCATATTTATATTTATTTATTTGAGAGGGAAAGAGGGAGAGAGAGAGAGAGAGAGAGAGAGAGAGAGAATGGGTGCACCAGGGCTTTCAGCCACTGCAAACGAACTCCAGACGTGTGCGCTGTATGTGGATACTGGGGAACTGAACCTAGGCCATCAGGCTTTGTAAGCAGGTACTTTTTTTTGGATTTTCATTTAGGGTCTCACTTTAGCCCAGGCTGACCGGAATTCACTATGTAGTCTCAGAGTGGTCTCGAACTCATGGTAATCCTCCTGCCTCGCTCTCCCAAGTGCTGGGATTAAAGGTGTGTGCCACCACGCCTGGCTATGCAGGCACTTTTAACCACTGACAAATCTGTCTAGCCCTTGAGACGAGCTTTTCATGGCTCTATATTAGTTTATTTATACTTGTGCTGTGAAAGGTAGTAAAACTTAGACCCTACATCCATACAGAGCAGAGACTCAAGTTTAATTTTTCATGAGATATGTTTCCTTCCTCCCAGGGCCTCCAGCAGAGATAAACTTCTGGACATTTTATCTGCCCCAATGGGCAGTGCAATTTTGTCCTTCCTCATGTAGGGGCAGCTTTTCCAGGCCCTGGCTCCATACAGGTATGTTTTTTTCCAGAACTCTACCTTCTGGCAGGCCCAAAGCCTTGTTTCAGGTCCTGGGACAGACATTAAGAGTCTCTAGTTGCCTAGGTTTAAAAAGTTTCTGGAAGTGAGTACATATGCGCACTGCTCTCCTTGTTTTTCCCATCCAGAAACTTCCTTCTCATTTACTTACATACTCACTGCACAGTTGGTGAAAGATTGCTGTTTCTGTACTAGGAACTGAACTTGGATGCTTGGAATGCTAAATTACCGATAGTCTTATGTACCATAATTTTCAATGGAAACAATTCGCCCAGACCCTTGAGAAAGCACTTGGAAGTTGGCCCAATGCATTGTTGTCTCTGCCCCTGTATAGTAACAATGCCATGAGGTCTCTATTTTTCCACTGTAAAAGTAGGGGGTCAGGCCAATGACCTAGCAGCAGTAGTCCCCAATTTCTAGAAGGTGATAGCAGTATCAAGGTGACCTCGTTTACATACCCTGCTGTCCCCTTGGCAGGCTTGAGCCTCAACTTTCCATGTGCCCTTTCCCAATTTCATTCCCTCTGACTCACCTTGCAAATGGGTCAACCAAAGTGGCTGGTTGTGGTGTTCTGAGGCAATAGACAAGGTGTTGAGGGCAACGATCAGGATCACCAGCCAATAGAAGACCTTGGACTTGATTATGTCGTGGCATTTCCAGCGGAAAACTCGGTTCCACTGCCTCCAGTGCCGGCTGTGGAAGGAGACACAGGGAATGGAGGCCAAGAGCTGCTTGTTCCCAGCCTCAACTTTATACCATTACTTTCTTTAAAAAGAAATAAACTCCTTTTTTTTTTTAAAAAGAAAATATTTATTTATTTAACAGAGAAGGAGGGAGAGAGGGAGAGAAACAGAGAGACAATGGGCATGCCAGGGCCTCCAGCCACTGCAAACGAATTCCAGACACGTGTGCCCCCTTGTGCATCTGGCTAACATGGGTACTGGGGAATTGGACCGGGGTCCTTTGGCTTTGAGGGCAAGTGCCTTAACCACCAAGGCCTCTCTCCAGCCCCAAATAAACTCCTTTTTATATGTACACATGTATATGGGGTGGGAAGAGTTTGCAATGGCCTCTTCCTTCTGTAACAAACACCAAATGCATGGCTTGGGAATTGAACTCTGGCTAACAGACTTCACAAGCAGGTACCTTTAACCTCTGAGCCATCTTCCCAGCACCTTCCCCCATTACTTTCAGCGGCATTTCAGCCCTAACGGGTTGATCACCAACTCTCCTCTCCAGGCGTGGGAGAAAAGCTTAGTGCTGCCTGACTGATATAAAACTGGGCCTTGGGCTGGAGGGATGGCTTAGCAGTTAAGGCATTTGCGTGCAAAGCCAAGGGACCTAGGTTCGATTCCCCAGAACCCACATTAGCCCGATGCACAAGGGGACACATGTGTCTGGAGTTCTCTGCAGTGGCTGGAGGCCCTGGCACGCCCATTCTCTCTCTCTTTCTGTCTGCAGGGTGGGGGGGGGGGGGGACTGGGCCTCTTCCTAGCAAAGCTCTGTCTTCCCAATGAGAATAATGATGGTATCAACTTTCCAACTAATTAAAGGTGACAATGCAAGCAAAATGTTCAGCACAGCACTTGATATAGAATAAGGATTCCATTCATTTTTATTTCAGTGAAAGCAACACTGAGATCATTCCACCCACTTCAAAGGAAGTCTACTGAATTAAAGGGGAAGGTGTTAGGATGAGTGTGGAGAAAAGGTACTTTCATAGGTTATTCAGCCTTTTTGGTAGGTGACCTTACTGCACTTCCCAAAGGTCAAAGTTCATATATCCTTGATGTAGCATCTTTACTTCTAGAATTCTGCCTAGAATTGGTCAATTGTTCTCTGCAGCACTACTTACGCTGCAAAACCAGGAGAGATGAGTTAATGTATTATTGTGCATGTGTACTGCGCATGAAAGCCCAGCAAAGATCTTAGAGGGACACAAATCTGTTGCCATGGTTACTGCTTTGAAGGGCAGTAGGGACCTTCGTCTTTGCTTTGCTGCATTTCTTTGTTGTTTGATCTTTCAAAAGTTAATTCTGTATGCATTTGTGAAAGGACACAACCTTCCTCTTAAGACAAAGACGAGAACTTGAAATATCCCCTTGTGGCCGATTCCTGGGCCAAGGCTGCCTCCTTCCTGTGGGCCACCTCCACACCCTTCCTCTCGTCTGGAATTCTCTGACACCCAGCCCCACTCACTCAAAGCACATGGGCAAATGTACCCTGCCCCTAAGGGCTCCCATTCTCCCTTGTGCTGCATATAAATAGGTCACCTGTTCATGCTCTCTGGGCATCTGGCCATTGCCAAGTCCTCTGAGCAAGAGCTGGCCCTGTTTCCTCAGACTGACCTTTCTAAGTGCCCCTCGAATTGTCTCAATGGGAGGTAACTGGATTCTGACCCCGAATCCCAGTGACATGGTCAGATACTCACATGAACTGGATGACTTTGGTCAAGCCCTCGATTTCATAAAGGCTCTCTGTGTCAGAGCCTCCTTCCTCCAAAGACAGCTTGCCTGGGGACAGGACACGCATCACTATAGTCAGCAGGTATCAGTGCCCCTCTGGGCCACACACCTGGCTAGGCACCCCGGGGCTAGGACACCTGGGACAGTGGGCCCTCACTGGCTCCTGCGTGCCTTCCTGTGACCCAGATTCCTATGAACTTGAGAGTTCCATCACAACGGGTGGGCCAAGTGGCTATTTGGGAAGTGCCCAGGGCACTTGGATCTACTACCTTGAGGTTCAAGGCTTTTGGCCCTTGGAGGCAAGAGTTATGCCTGTTCAATGGGACATCAGGCTTCCAGGGGGAGGTATAGGGACTCATGCTTTCCAGGGGAGCCAGGCTAGGAAGATGCTGACCACAGCCTCTGGATCCAAACCTTCTCTCAAGTCCTCCACGTCCATGACCTCTCCCTGTGTGATCCAGCTCATGTAGCCACGGAGGTCTTCCTCCAGCTGCTGCTTCTCTCGGAGCTTTTGAAATGTTCCCCTGGACTTGGCCTTCTCCCGCTCCTTGGTGAATTCCCTGAAATGAGTCAAGGGAGGTGGAAGGGGAGGAGAGGAGGAGAGACCAGGACCCACTAAGCTTCCTCAGGACAGTGGGCACATCCCATGCCTGGAGGTATTGCCCGGGTTCAGGAACCCCTCAAAGTGACTTGAGAGGTGGCTCACCTCCTTCCCTTTCTCCAGCTCTATCCTTCAGACACATTTTAGAGATTACCCTGACTTCTTTCTTCTCATCATCTCATTTTCTCTTTGGGGCTCCCCTTGGATGTTAGAGGCTACTGACAGGACAGTCCCTTTCCCCAACTGAATCAGCCTGGGATCCTCAAATCTGCCCTATTGTCTGCTCCTTTAAGCTACTCTAAAGATGATTTCTTCTCACAGACCTAAGGCCCAAGGAAATCCTCCCTGGTTGAAGGGAAGCCGGGCTCCATCACTAGAGGGAAAGGACCTGGGGGTCACAAGGGACATTCAGGCCAGCAGAGGGCAGCCCTGGGCCACCAAGCAGAGGCCTGCGTGCACCAGGAATAAACTAGCACAGTTGCTAAGTTCTTAGGTGGATCCCAAAGCCAAGAGGGGTAGGCATACCAGCTAGACATCTCACCCTGGCTCAGCAGTGTCCAGCTGGGGGGTCTGGACACATTTGTGCCATGGACTCTGTCACTACAGCAAAATCTACAGCATAAGGTCTTCAGAATAATGTCACAAGGCACACAGAATGACCATCCCAATACAGAGTGCCGATTACATTAAAATCTAGTTACAAGCCAGGCCTTGTGGCCCATGCTTTTAATATCAGCAACTCAGGAGGCAGAGGTAGGAGGATCATTGTGAGTTCGAGGCCACCTGAGACTACATAGTAATCCCAGGTCAGCTTCTGCTGGAGTAAGACCCTACCTTGAAAAAAAAAAAAAAAAAAAACTAGTTAGAGAGACAGAACAAATGCTGATAGAGGAATATAGGAGTCTGTTCATCAGCTGCCAGGACCAAGCTGCAGGCCTAATCACCATCCTCATTTCAACAGCAGCAATGAGTATGAACAGGATTGTAACAACTATCGTATGATATGATTTGGATTAGGACAGACTTTTCCTAATGCCACTGTGGGGTGTAGCCAATACTCACTATTTAAGGAAACCCAGTAGTTAAGTTAGTACAATAAAAGAAAAGATGGGTTTCACCTAACTCATTTCACAGAACCCCCCTCCACCCCTGGTTCTGTCGACAGGCTGCCTGGGGGAGGAGAGAGTTCCTGGAGGGCGGTGATGCCAACAGGGAAAGTTGCTGAGGACCACAGCTTGCCTGCCTGACCCCTGTGGCTGGGGCAGCCCTCAGTCTGTGTGATTAGCCCAAGGGCAGTACTGCCTCTTGCGCCGATCCCCTGAGCTGCCACCAGGGGCGGGTGGCTGTGGCTGGGGGGCTTCATGCAGGAAGATGGGAATGCTACAGGGTAGAAGGATGCAAGTGTTAACAAAGGCTAGAAGAGGAGAGTACTGCTCGAATCTTCTGTCCTCCTCGCTAAGCAGGGAGAAGTGCTGCTGGCCCAGAGGACTGACAGGGACTCAGAGGTAACTGAGGGCCTAGCCCATGCCTCCCGCCTGGCTCTACTCCCCACTGCCAGCGGCTGCCTTTGAGCCTCCTTACCCACTCAGGACGCCTAGGATCAGGTTGAGGATGAAGAAGGAGCCCAGCAGAATGAGGGTGACAAAATAGATCCAGGGCCACTCGTTTCCAATGGCATCGTTGACCTGGTCCAGACAATATGTGAGTCTTGGCCTCTGACTTGAGGGGAAATCCTGTCATAATTCCTTAATTCCTGTCTCTAACACTGTCTGTTCACCCAGACTCCAGCCAAGAAAAAAGAGAAGCTGTCTGGGCCCATTGAGGAGACATTTTCTAGCCAAGATCTGGGCTGGAATGTCTTCTCAAGGGGGCCTTGCTGATGGCGCCTTTGGTTAAGGTAAGGCAGACTCACAGTCCCTTCAATCACTGGCTTCTCTCACCTGCCTCTAGACCCCACTCCCAGTTGGTATCCTTATAGCCAAATCTTTTCAAAATGAATGACTTCTAGGCTGGAGAGATGGCTTAGTGGTTAAGGCACTTGCAAGGACCCAGGTTCAATTCCCCAGGACCCACATAAGCCAGATGCACAAGGTGGTGCATGCGTTTGAGTTCATTTGGTGAGCCCATTTGCTGTCTCTCAAATAAATAAAAATAAAAAATAAAATTTTAAAAAATTCTTGGGCCTGGAGAGACAGCTTAGCGGTTAAGGTGCTGGCCCACAAAGCCTAAGGATCTGGATTTGGCTCCCCAGGACCCATGTAAACCAGATGCACATGGTGGCACATGCATCTGGAGTTCATTTACAGTGGCAGGAGGCCCTGGTGTGACCATTCTTTCCCTCCCCTCTTCCTTCTTTCTCTCTCAAATAAATAAATAATAAATATAATGTTATTTTTTTAATTCTCAAAAAAGAAAGAAAGAAAGAAAGAGCGCCGGGCATGGTGGAGCATGCCTTTAATCCCAGCACTTGGGAGGCAGAGGTAGGAGGATCGCCATGAGTTCGAGGCCACCCTGAGACTACATAGTGAACTCCAGGTCAGCTTTGGCTAGAGTAAGACCCTACCCCCCAAACAAAACAAAACAAAACAAAAAAGAAAGGAAGAAAGAAAGAAAGAATGAATGAACACTTCCGTGATGCTATGCAAGTCGCCTGATGTCTCTGAGCATTTTCCCACCTGTCTGCTGAGAGTAGGACACGCCCTCTCTTTCCAGGCTCGCAGCAGTGTGGACTAGCATGTGTGACATTCCTCTGACACATTTAATCACTTGCCTCCCTAATGTGAGCTTGTAAGAAATATCTAGACTGATCCTTTATATTTGCAAAGCATTTGACAGTCTTACAATCTCCCCCACAGGCGGCACTGCATTGTGCTCGGCAGTTCTGGATCGGAGCCTGACCAATGGCAGCTCCACCTTCAGCTCTTGGTGACAGAGGCCAAACAACCTCTCGGAGCCCCAGTTTCCTTGTCTGTAAAAATGGTAGCAATGCCTTCCATTGTTGGAGAATCAAATGAGAAAAAGCAACTGAGTGCTTCAGAAACGCCAAGAAAGGAATGCACCCCAACAAGGAATCTTCCTGCGGTGTTGACTACATGCCAGACACCGCTGTAATTTAGTGAATCTTCCCACTGGCTCTATGATGTGAGCAGACTTATCCTCCTTACTTTATCAATGAGGAGACTGATGGATAGTGATGTTACTGTGGGATAGTAGTCTTGCCCATTGGCAAAAAGAAAGACCTAAAGGGCCTCTCATCCCTCAAGTGTCAGAGACTTGGGTCATCAGAGGCGCCCTGACAACCAGCCTTGAGAAAAACCAAGGATTGAGCCGGCCATGGTGGCGCACGCCTTTAATCCCAGTGCTCAGGAGGCAGAGGTAGGAGGATTGCCGTGAGTTCAAGGCCACCCTGTGACTGCATAGTAAATCCCAGGTCAGCCTGGGCCAGAGCAAGACCCTGCCTTGAAAAATCAGAAACCAAAAAGCAAAACCCAAAAACCAAAAAAAAAAAAAACCCAAAAAACAGGAATTGAGATGGGAATCCACAGAGCTCCTGGTTCCTATTCTTCACCCCACTCCTGAGTCCTGCTGTACCTTGTACCACGGGGACAGCCCCAGAGGATGGTAGACCATGCCTAGAGATTGAGAAGGAAGCTGTGTGCCCACATGGGTGGCCAGAGAGGGCAGGACAGAGCAGCTGACACTACCAGCAATGTCTGGCCTCTGGGAGAGGGATGGGGGTTGTAAGCCCTCCCTGTCTGTTCCTCTGGCCAGCCTATGTAAGAGACGGACAGTCCTGGGTTCTGGGCCTAGACCCACCCAGTACAGGACGTCAGTCCACCCCTCCATGGTGATGCACTGGTACACGGTGAGCATGGAGAAGCCGAAGTTGTCGAAGTGGGTGATGCCATGGTTGGGCCCTGGCCAGCCACCCCGGCATTCACTACCATTGATGGTGCATGGGCGTCCAGAGCCCGTCCTGGCACAGGGCGATGGCTTCTCATTCTCCACTGTGGCCACAATGTCTGGAAATAGAAGGCGGCAGCATGAGAGAGGTGGACGATGACAGGAGGATAAGGGCTCTAGAACAATTTAAAAGTGTAGAGCTATAAAAAATGCACACACGTGCCCGGCGTGGTGGCGCACGCCTTTAATCCCAGCACTCGGGAGGCAGAGGTAGGAGGACTGCCATGAGTTCAAGGCCACCCTGAGACTACATAGTGAATTTTAGGTCAGTCTGGGCTAGAGTGAGACCCTACCTCGAAAAAAACAAAAGCAAAAAAAAATAATAATAAAATGCACACAAGAAAATACAAGAGGCCACTTTCCTGCCCAGCTGTTGGCTAGAGATGAAGGGTTCCCAGGAGAAAAGACTGGCAGTGAGCAGCAATAAGGTCCATTAACTCTGTCTTGGGCCCCAGGGCCTTTCTAGAAGGTCTGCTTCTAGCGTGAGCTGCCGTGACCCCATGCACTAGGAGTGACTGGTAGGACTTTGAGCCTTCGGAGAGTGGACAGCTGCCTGGTAGGAGGAGGCAGGGCGGGGGGGGTGGTTCTTGTATTCTGACCTAAGGGTTATATCTAGGGTGCCAAAATGGAGCTGCGCCAATAGCACTGGGCTGAGCTGTGCAGAACACAGAGCCCATGGGGTGAGGGAATACCCTCCAGAGAAACTGCCATTGGGCATCAGCTTGTGCCCCTCTGTGTACCCATAGTGGCATGTTTTTTTTTTTTTCTTTTTTCGAGGTAGGGTCTCACTCTAGCTCAGGCTGACCTGGAAGTCACTCTGCAGTCTCAGGGTGGCCTTGAATTCACAGCAATCCTCCTACCTCTGCCTCCCAAGTGCTGGGATTAAAGGCGTGTGCCGCCATGCCCGGCTTGAAGCGTGCTTTTATTCCCTCTAAAATCTGGCCATGTTGATGACATCCCAGACCATCTTTATCTAAGGATGTTCAACGGCCGTCCTTTGAGTTCTGAGATTAGGTTAGCCTCAGAACCCAGCACCTTGCCTCACCCACATTTCCCATGTCAGCTCAGAGCTCTGGAGATGGGGCGGGAAGGACACTGACGATTGGCTTGGGGTCCTTGGCCCTAGGAAGCTGGTAGCTCTGACCCGAGAGGGGCGGTCGAGGGCTGCCGCTCGGGTCAAGTTCCCATGAGAGCTCACATTTGGCCTAAAGGTTGTGCTGGACAGAGTCCCTGCTGTCTGCCTGGGAGCACTGACTGCAGGACGTGGCTGGCCCTGGTGACGAGCGAGGCCCGAGTGGGAGAGGACTAGGAAGCCACCAAATGAAAGCCAGAGCGGGTCCCACTCTTTGAAGCTAGGCTCAACCTGCACTGATGACTGTCCACTGGACTTCCGTTCTTCCAGTGGAGGGGGGAGCTGTCCAGAGGTCACATGGCATGTGGCATCAGACCACAGGCAGAAGCAGACACGAACTATGGTCAGGCATTAAGGAGGCTTACAAAAAATGGCAAAAATAGTGCCTGTCTTCTCGTTACATAACTTTTTGAAGGATAATATAGTTATTTTCATAAAAGTGCATATTCATGCTCTCACGTTGTTGTGATTTTATCACTGCGCCTTAAAAATTAGTGAATAAATTTTTGCCAGGCTCGGTGGTGCACGCCTTTAATCCCAGCACTCATGGGGCAGAAGTAGGAGGATCACTGTGAGTTTGAGGCCAGCCTGGGACTACGTAGGTCAGCCTGGGCCAGAGCAAGAGCCTACCTCAAAAAAAATATTAGTTCATAAATTAACACAATGTTATTCTTTAGTTTCATATGAATATAAATAAGTCAATCATATATAAAAGCAAAAGCTGTTTGGGGTGTTTATTACTTTGTGAGACTGTAGAGAGGCCCTAAAGCCAGAAAGTTGAGAACTTCTGGTTGAGACATCCTCACTGGAGTCCATCTGGGTCTCCGTGTGGATTATTTATGACAATCTGCCAAATGTCCCTTCTGTATCTAGGGCATGCTCTTAAGGTCTTGTGCAGATGCTACCTTGAGGGCCTGATCTAAGAGGCATCCCAGACTGAGGTAACTATGGCCACAAGAAAAAGTAGAGAGAGAAATTCAGGCTCGTCTCAACCCTGTATCTCAATCCACAACTGGCTCAGTAAGCCTAAAAGGTCCCACATCCTATAGGGTGGAGCCTCAGAGCCCACTGTGGCCAGAGCCAGGGCTTGATTGCAAATCCTGACAGGACTATCTTTCATCCCACTCTCCCAGTCCAGGTCATGGCCATTTCCAAGAGGGAAGAAGCAACGGCCTCACCCCAGAATTCCTTTTTTTTAGGTGTGATGCCCTTGTTTGGAGCTGACCTTGGACATCTCCTACTTGGAAGTTCTCTGCTCACCTGTGCCGATGAAGTAACAGGTTTTATGCATCTTGCCCTTGAAGAGCTCCAGCCCTATGATGGCGTAGATGATGACCATGAAAAGGACAAGGAGGGCGATGTGGAAGAGGGGAAGCATAGCCTTGAAGATGGAGTTGAGGACCACCTGCAGGCCTGTCCAGCAAGGAGAAAAGAAGAGTCACCGCCTGTCCCTTGGTCTCTGGTCCCTCCCGCTATAAACCGTGGGAAGCATCTGGGACAGCAAAGTTGGATGGGGCAAGGGAGAGGGTTGGGAGAGGAGAAAGGTATCTGCAGAGGCTCTGCCACCCACTGGGCACCCCTGACACCAGTCGCAGGGGTCTGAGCACGCGGAAGGCTCTCAGGGCCTTGACGTCCAGGCCGGCTCCTTTGCTGCTCAGGGGGGCCGTATTGCTTTGGATGACATTAACCTGCTCCAGAATCACAGTGAAGACGCTGGAAGGAGAAGAGAGAGGAGGGGGCGGTGGTTAGACGAGAATAAGGCAGATACTGTTCACCAACTGCCAGCTTTGATGCTTTGTAACTGCTGGTGAAATATTTTATTATAAAAGATCCTGAGGTCAAGTTCAGACTCAATGAAAACAATGCGGTGATCTGTTGGTGGTGTCTGCTCTGGGTGTTGATGGGAGTTTTGAGATTGAGGTACACATGTGCTAAGGAACAGTCCCTTGTCCCAAAGCTGAGTTCACCCTTAGTGGGCTGAACTGTGCCCCCAACTCAGTGGTGACCTGGAGAAAAGGAGGTTCTCCTTGGGTTCACCCTGGGACTGCCACTCCTGCTAATGACCGACTACGCCCCTTCCTGCTTGCCTTCCCCCTCTGGGTTTACTCAAGCCTCTATTAGCTTCTGAAGCCCCCTCAACTCTCTCGGATGAACCTTTCTTCTACAGCGACACCCCCAGTCCACCATGAGGCTGTGCGGCTCTGTCCTCTAACACTTTGTTCAGTAGGTATCCACTTGGCCTCCAACCATGGAAAGCTCACTAAGAGCCAGGCTGAATCACAGAATTCTTATATCTGCCTCCTTGGACTGAAAGCAGCACCGGATAGCCAGCAGATACCCAATATAGTATTCATTAGACCGAAGGACAGCAGCGCGGTTAAGTGTGCAGCCTCGGGAGTCAAGGCCACTTTGATGTGAATCACCATGACTTTCAGCAAGTTGTTTGGTTTCTCTGTATATTAGCTCCCGCATCCATCAAATGGAGAAAAGTAGAGCATTGCTGGGAGGACATGAAGTATTGCTGTTATAGTTAGTAACTATTGAAGGTGATGTTAAGGGCTGAGCAGAATTCCTATGTTGCAGCTCTGCCCCTCCCCACCCCAGTAACTCAGAATGATTCCAGGCATAGGGCTTTTTAAAGAGTAAATTAAAATAAAGTCACACAGGTGGGCTGCAATCCAATTTGATGTCCTCATAAAAGGAAATCTGGACACACAGAGACCCCAGGGTAGCTATTCACGGACAGACCATGTGAGGATACAGTGAGAAGGTGACCATCTACAGCCAAGGAGACAGGCCAGGGGACACCAAACCTGCCCACACATGGACTCAGGACTCAGATCTCTGTCGTTTAAGCCTCCAGCCTGTGGACTCTTATGGCTGTCCTAGTGAGGTGATGCAGGTCACTAGATGTGCATTTTTGTGAAGAGGTACACAGTGTTGGTGTGCGTGACCAATGAACAAATGACAGAGATGACCACTGGAACCATATGCATTCTCTTCAGTGTGATGGGGGTGGAGAATGGAGGAACTTACAGCTCCTGGTTGGCAGAGAACTGTGATCTACAGGCAGGGGCCGAGGGGGGCATGGTTGCATTTTCCACCAACACTGACCACACCCCTGGGGCAGTCAACACAATGTTGGGGTCCCACCCCACCTCTGTGATCCTGGTAGTGTGGTTCATGGACAGAGAATCCTGGGACAAATGTGACTCCTGTCTCTGATCCCCTCCCTCAACCAGGCCTCACCCCAGGAAGACAATGGTGAAGTCTAGAACATTCCAGCCGCTGCGCAGGTAAGCGTCTTGGTGGAACAGGAAGCCGTAGGCAATGATCTTCATGGCAGCTTCGATGGAGAAGACGATGAGGAAGAAATACTCCAGTTTCTCCTGGTAAGGGGAAGGGTAAATGTGGCCACGCCTCTCCTTTCCATACTCCCAGCGTCCCTCTGCTCCAGCGGTGCGCACCTGCCAGCCACCAGATCCCCGCGGTTCCTCAGCATGCCTGCCTCACTCAGGCTGTTTCCTCTGCTGCCCGCACCCTCATGCCCCATCAGCTCCCTCACTTCCCTGGCCTTCATTCAAAAGTGTCCCTTCCGGACTGGAGAGATGGCTTAGTGGTTAAGTGGTTGCCTGTGAAGACTAGGGACCCTGGTTCGAGGCTCGCTTCCCCAGAACCCATGTTAGCCAGATGCACAAGGGGCGCACGGTCTGGGGTTCGTTTGCAGTGGCTGGAGGCCCTGGAGCACCCATTCTCTCTCTCTCTCTCTCTCTCTCTCTTTCTTTCTCTCTCTCTCTCTCTCTCTCTCTGTCACTCTCAAATAAATAAATAAAAATAAACAAAAACAATTTTTAAAAAGTGTTCCCTCCACAAGGACTTCCTTGGTCACCAAGAATATTTGAGATACCTCTAGCATTTCATGTTTCTCTTCCCAGCCTCATGCACTTACCCATAACTAAAATACCACACACATGCTCAGGTCATGTTCACTAGCTCTTTTGTCCATTAGAACTCCATGATATGAGGAGATTTCTGATGATTTTTTTTTAAAAACAAAAATCTATTATTTATTAATTTATTTGAGAGAGAGAAATGGGCAGATAGAGAGAGAGAGAATGGACACTACAAACAAATTCCAGACACCTGCTCCACCTTGTGCATCTGATTTACATGGGGGATTCTGGGGCATTGAACCTGGGTCCCTAGGCTTGGCAGGCAAGCGCCATAACCGCAAAGCTATCTCTCCAGTCCTTTCTGTTGATTTTTGCCATCCCTTCTAGGGCCTAGATCTATCTGAACTCATCAGTGATCTCCAGGTGGGTACCTTCCTTCTTCCAGGCCCCAGTGGACTGTTGGTAGGAGGCTTGGGTAGGGGGACTTCCCAGCACCCTAAGTGGCTCTTCTTTGCTGGTGATAGTCTTGCTCTCACATTCATTTCCCTGGCACCTTCTTGCCCACATCACCTGCCCCACTCCAGCTCCCTGCAGGCAGCTACCACTAGTCAGGGTGATCTCCATGTGGGGCACACTGGGTAAGGGGAATGCACTGCCAGGAAGAGGCCAAAGTTTCAGCTCAGTCTCACCGGGCAGAAAGCCTTAATGACTCCTTCATCCCCCTTCCCCCCAATCCTCTGGCTCACCCTGTGCCTGGCCAGGTCACCCTCCCCCTTGCTCTGGGTCCAGACCAGAGCTATTTCTAACTGAGAAAGCAGGTCCTTTCTGGTTGGGCTCCAGGCTGAAACTGCTCTCCTTGCAGCCATCTGAACCCGGGCTTGGTGGCTTCCAAGAGCTCTGGTACCCTAGGCTCTCCAAACAAGCCCAGTCTCTTGACGGGGTGACAAGCCAGCCTCACTGCTCAGCCCCAGGAGGCAGCTTCACTGGTGCCCACAGATCAGTGCCACAAGGGGGGGGGGTCTGTGCTCACAATGCAGCACCCCCAGTACCATTACTCCCCAGTACCTAATTCTATGATAGCCCCTTGGGACTGTGGCCTCTTTCGGGCACCCAGTGGAGGGCTCACCCATACATATTGTGATGTGCATTCTTTTACTGTGGGCACCGCCAGATTGGGGACCTGGCCACCCATGAGTGATTTGGAAGATAATTTATCTTTACTTCTAAATGTAGGAGACGAAATAAGGGAGATCTTCCATCTCATTAATAGAGATATGCCCCAGCAATCTCTAAACTGGTTGTTCAGAGAGTTATTTATTTATTTAATTTTATTTTTCTAAAGGGAAAATTTATCCTTCCATGTGGAAGAGGAAATGGATATATATGAGCTAGACCTGCTCTCCTTAATTTAATTAATCCTACTACTATTTTGTGATCTCAAAGCTTTCTCCTTCTTTTTCAAAAATTATTTATTTATTTGCAAGCAGAGAGAGATAGAAGAGAGACAGAGAGAACGAGTGTGCCAGAGCTTCTAGCAGTGGTAAATGAACTCCAGATGAATGCACCTCTTTGTGCATCTGGCTTTACATGGGTACTGGGGAATCGAGCCTAGGTGGTTAGACTTTGCAGGCAAGTGCCTTAACCACTAAGCCATCTCTTCAGCCCACTTTCTCCCTCTTCCAGAAATGGTGGTATGATGATGAAAAGGCCCTGCTTGCTATTCTGCTAAGGGGGCTACTTGCTAGGGCCTCTGGTTGCATCAGGGGGTGAATTGGGACAAATCTTGCCTATATTCAAGGGAACTACAAGGGGACATCTGGGTGCCCTTGATGCTGAGAGGAGTCGGGATGGGAGCTGCCACAGAGGGTCTCCTGGTAGTTGGCAGGATGGTGTTTCCGTGTGCAGAGCAGGTTTTGGGGAGACTGCCCCGCTTTTCAGGGAAAGGTGTTTGGGAAATCAGCATGGAAGTTTTCA
This sequence comes from Jaculus jaculus, assembly GCF_020740685.1. Lineage (NCBI taxonomy): Eukaryota > Metazoa > Chordata > Mammalia > Rodentia > Dipodidae > Jaculus > Jaculus jaculus. Next base: position 244,816,769 of record NC_059102.1, on the reverse strand, counting down.
AGCTGCTGCAGCCCCAGGGGACAGACAAGAGAAGCTCTGAGAAGGGGAGGGAAATGGGACCTAAAATAGTCACCGCGCTCATAGGCTGTGCAGCTAGCCGTGTACACCAGAGAACTGCAGACACCTGCTGCAGTCGGTCTGGCTGTCACTTGGCCCAGAGCAAGGTTTTCAGGGGCTGTGGGCCTCAGGGGTCACTTGGGTTCCACATCCCATCAGCTTCTCTCCACCGCCACCATGAAGCCTAGTTCTGGAGTGCATACAACATGGCCCTTGCTGGGCAGGCATAGACCAGGGACGTGTCTATTCCTGCATGGTAAGGACGCTATCATCAGGGTCATACTGTGTTGGCTCCAGGCCACTCTAGCTTGGGCCCTGTCTTGCATAGAGGAACAAGGGCTGTTCATTTCCCAGGTATTTGTTAAGCTCAGGATTGGATCCCTGGGCAAGACCTGGTTGTTGTGCCAAGATTAAAGACATCAGACTTCCCAGAGCCTCACAGTTCCTGCCACCACCTCTCTAGAGTCTGCCCTCCCCAGTGGCAGGCAGGGAGCACGTGGCATAAGCATTTTCACCGGCTCTGTTTCTTTGGTCAGGTCTCTAAGCCTCTGGGAACTTCAGTTTCTTTGCCTGAAAAACTGAGTTAACTGAAACGCCCTTGACGGGTTGTCCTGAGGAATAAACGGGATTCCATAAGGATGTGTCTACCACTGCCTGGTCCAGAAGCAAGGCCTAGTAAGTCACAGGTGTTCTATACCACATCTGGACCTTTGTGGAGGAGTTCTTCTGATCTTAAACCCGGCATACTTGAACCTGCGCTTCTCTTCCTCTTAAACCTGCTGTTGCTACCTATTCACCAACCCAGGCCCCAGGAGTCTTTCTAGACTCAAGTCCCACCCGTCATCTGCCAGGTCCATATGTTTCTATTCCCAATGCCCGCTAAATCCATCTCTGCCCCAGTTAGAAGTGCCACTGCCCCGGCTCGTGCTCTCTGATCTGAAGTCACCTGCTCCCTCTTCTCCTGGTCCCTCTGAACTCATCTAGGCATCTTCCTTGCTCCTAGGCTGCCGGGACTGTATGGCTCCCCAGGCACACCTGTGGGCTTTCCTACAGTGGGGGGCCCTTATGACATGACCCCTGCTGACCTTGACCTCTGTCCGGTCTCACCACTAGCCTGCTGGGGACCAGTCTGTCAGGTGGAATGACGAGTTCCCCAGCTGCCCCATCTTCTGAGCTCTTCTGCCTGGAGTACCCCTGAGGTGCACCATTCACACAGCCTTATATGATCTCTGACACTCCCTCCCCGCCGCGCCCCTATACACACCCAGGAAGAATCTGCCCTGGGCGCCTTTGCATCGCCTGGGACCCTATACCACTCTCCACTGCCTCTGGGGACACCATGCTGTCCTCTTGTGTCCTGTGGGAATCTGAGTGCTTTGGGCTTGAAGAATAGGTGAAAGGGGACATTTCCCCATCAGCAGTGGCATTGGAGTAACGGACCAGGGTCCCTCATAGGATGGCTTCTCAGAGTTTAACTGCTGGCAACAGGAGAAGCAGGGTCTGAGCTTTGGAAAAGTGTCTTGCTGGGGACTCAGATGTCCTTCCTTCAGGGGTCCTAACTGCACCTCATAACCTGCTGCAAGAATTTTGGACGTTGGGGCTTAAGCCTTGCTGTTCCTTCTGCCTGGAATGCAATCCCCAGATGTCACCCGGGCTCCTGGTCTTCTGTCTCTCTGATCTCAGCTGATCATGGAGCCCTTCCTGGTTGCTCCTCCCCAGTGATCTAGCTTCTTAGTGAACACACACCCCACTTTGGAGTTCTATTTAGCAGAGGCCAAGACTTAACTTGCCAACTACTTGTTTATTACCTCAACTATCTCCTGACACGAATATAAGGGGGTTGCTCTGGTCCCTTCTATGTCACCTGCATCTAGAACAGCCATATGACAGATAGTGTCAGGGCCTTACTGCCTAAGGAGTAGACTGTGGGCCAGGGTAGGCCCATTGGTGGAGCGCCAGGAGAATCTCATTCAATGCGCAGCAACTTCCCGACGCATGCATGACCTGTAGACAAACCTGGATTTGTCAGTCACTTGGCGAATCCCACACTGCATATGGCTCTGAAGTTATCCGACACAGGAGGGCCACATATCAATCCACAGCAGGCAGGAAGTTACAAATAATAGATGAGTCTTTCCTTACAGATTGTCATCTGAACTCTGTTTCAGACGCATCATACTGCCTGGCACGTTGAAAGCACTCAAGAAATATTTCCTGACCGAGTGAGCAATGGTAAGTCGTGATCTCTTCTGTGACATAATGTAGAGACAAGTACAGAATTGGAATCTCCCTTCCTAAGATGCTGGGCTTCAGGCTGATAGCAGAGCAGAGGTGACAGACAGATCCTGACTCCAACCCCCAATCTCTCGGTCTCCTAAAAACAGGGGAGGACCAGGAGACTGGCTAACTTTGTGGGGTGAGAGTTCCATTGCTAACCCTTTCAAGAGCCTTCATTACAATGCAGCAATTGAAGGGGGTCTGGTTCCCCACCGTCAGGCCTGTAATGGAGCTCCCAGCACCACGCTTGGCAGAGGGTGACTGGTGTGTGAACCTAAGCCCATTACAACCAGGCACTCCCAACGTTCCAGGCTGAAAAGAGGTCAGAATGCACATCCCCTCGGCCTCCCACTGCCTCTATTTCCATCCCTAGGGGTTAGCCAGGCCTGAATGACTCCTGCCCTGGCGTGCCCCAGGCTTTGGGGAAAGATGGTGGCAGCCAGCCAGGGTCTCCTGCAAGGATATCTGCCCAGGACTGTCTGTCTGGACAAAAGGGCAGCTGTCCTCATCCCTCCCTCCCTCGAACCCCTGCCCCAAACACTGTGAGTTGCTCTTGTTGTTTTTTTTAATATCTGATTTAAGTAATTTATTTATTTGAGAGAGAGAGAAAAATGCAGGCAGAGACTGAGATACAGAGAGAGAGAGAGAGAGAAAAAATTGGCATGCCAGGGCTTCTAGCCACTGCAAATGAACTCCAGATGCATGTGTGCCACCATGTGCATCTGGCTTACATGGGTACTGGGGAATTGAACCTGGAACCTTTGGCTTTTCAGGCAAGTGCCTTAACTGCTAAGCCATCCCTCCAGCCCTGCTCTGTGGTTTTGTTTGAGAGTCTCACATGACCTCCATGGAGAGGTCTGGGAGCTTTGGAGCCCTCAGAAACAACCTCAACGAGGCTCATGGAGAGGAGCCAAGAGGCACCAGAGCTACAGAAGGATTCCTTCCTAGGGCCCAGGCATGCGACCTGCATAGACGTGAATACTTAGATTCCCGGGGGAGAGGGTGCAGGGTCACTCTCTGGGGCCTGTTTGCTTCACAGAGACCAAGACGATTTGGATGATGGCAGCTGGGGTTCAGGCTGGTGTGGAACAGAAGTCAGCGAGGGTGTCCCCACACATCCCTTTCCTTCTGGGACCTCCCAAGGTGTTTGGGATAAGCCTGACTAGAAGAAACGTCTACACTGGTAATGGCTTCCTTCTCCACTGACTTTTCCTCCTTTCTTGATCCTAGAAGTAGACAGGCCTCCTTGCCTCTAGGGAGGTCTGTGGCAGGATACCTGGCTTTTGTTTCCTAAGGCCTGTGAATCATCCCAGGGGTGGACCTCACAGTGCCATGGCCTTGGGGTTCAAAGAAAGCAGGGTCTATCCAGCCTTGCCTGGATTCCTGTCCCAATAAAGTACAGAGCACCTGTGACCTCTGTGACCTTAACACTGTGTGAGGCACAACCCAGGGCAGTCAGGTGACTGGGTGGCAATCTGGGTGTGGTGGTGCACACCTTTAATCCCAGCACTCAGGAGGCAGAGGTAGGAGGATCGCCATGAATTCGAAGCCACCCTGAAACCACATGTGAATTCCAGGTCAGCCTGAATTAGAGTGACCCTACCTTGAAAAACAACCAAAAAAATAATGGAAAACCAAACAAAAAAAGAACTGTGACAGAAGATGATTCCTGTATCCCAGGGAGAAGTGAGCTAGGAATACAAGTGAAGTGAATTCATAGCCAATCCCTTAAAAATTCCCTATAAGCCGGGCGTGGTGGTGCACACCTTTAACCCCAGCACTCGGGAAGCAGAGGTAGAAGAATCACCGTGAGTTCGAGGCCACCCTGAGAACACAGAGTGAGTTCCAGGTCAAAATAAGAAGGAAATTCCCTATACACTGCAGTGTGCCCTGAGACCCCCTGCTGCAAAGGAACTGTATTTTCTATTTTGTAAATGAGGAAAACAAAACTAAGAGGGGAAGGGAGTTGGCCAGGGCCCAAGTCAACAACTCTTCCTGTGTGCCAGCCTGATGGGTTACAGCTTGGCTACCCTATCCATGGGGTGTCTCAGCCTGGCATCTCCCTGATCCCTCACCTCAGCTTCCAGGTTTGGAAAATGACTTGTGAAGAGTGAGAGGTGTAGCTATAGTTAGCTCAATGAACTCTTTGCCGAAATGGACATCATTTGGGTGGATCTCCTGTGACATCAGAACCTCTTGGGCTTGTCATCCCATTGATTCTCATCCACACTGGCAAACCCGGTTCGCTCAGGACGAGTGAACAAACATGCCAAGGCCATTAAATAGAGAAGTGGGACTAAGGCACAGGAGGGAATGCAGGGGAGAGCGGAGGGCCGAGCTGAGAGGGGTCAGGACCATCACTGCCCTGGGTAGTAATGAGGGGAGCAGCTAAGCCTTGGTAAGCAGCTACCTATGTGCAGGACCCGTTTTAACTGCATTCCTCACTGGCAGAAGCCCTGTGCAGCAGGCCCTTTCACCCCACTTTACAGATAAGCCAATGGAAACAGAGGGAGGAAGGTCTCCAGGATCCCACAGCTACCAAGGGGCAAGCCATCCTATGTAGTTACAGTTTAAACTCCATGGTCTCAATCACCGTGCCATGCCTTGGGGGTGGGGTGTGGAGAGAAAGGGCAGGCTCAGCACTGGAGAGATGGATTAACGGTTAAGACATTTGCCTGTGAAGCCAAAGGACCCAGGTTCAATTCCCCAGAACCCATGTAAGCCAGATGCACAAGGTGGCGCATGCATCTGGAGTTCGTTTGCAGTGGCTGGAGGCCCTGGTGCACCCATTCTCTCTGTCTGTCTCTCTCTGTTTGCAAATAAAAATAAATAAATAAATAAATAATTATTTTAAAAAACTTAGCTGGGCGTGGTGGCACATGCCTTTAATCCCAGCACTGGGAGGCAGAAGTAGGAGGATTGCCATGAGTTCGTGGCCACCCTGAGACTCCATAGTGAATTCCAGGTCAGCCTGGGCTACAGTGAGACCCTACCTCAGAAAACCAAAATATATATATATATATATATATTTTTTAAAAAAAAAACCCAAATTCCTAAAAAAAAAAAAAAAGGTGGGGGCGGGCTCACCACACCTAGATAGATGTGTTGCCTTGTGCTCAGAGCCCCATAGTGCCCTGGCAGGCCTGAGTGCGGCCTGAGTGAATTGACTGCGGGCTGTCCATGCCAGCGGGGCAAGAAGGGAAGAGATGAACTCTTATTTACTGCACAGCTCCTGTGGGCCAGGCGGGACATGAGGTCGTGTCACACAGGGATCTAACAGTTCTGAAAGGGGAGGTACGGGCTCCCCTGATCACGCAGGGGACAATGGAGGCTCAGTGTAGGAAGCTGTCAACACACGTGCAGACTAAAGACAGGCTGGTCCTGATTCGAAAGTTCCATGCTTCCCCCATACTTACCCCCCCCCCCGCCCTGCTTCCTCTAAAGGCGTCTCAGCTTGGCACAGTACCTACAGTTTTCCCTAAGCTTTTATTGTTAAGCCACAATACCTGTCCCTGGTGTGCAGGGGGCAGATTTGATGGGGGTGCTTAGTGCCCTAAAAGGGAACTGATCCCTTGTGTCAGGGAGAGGTAGGGGAGGGGGGTTGAAGCAAGGCATCTGCTTTACTTTCGCAGACTCTTGGGGATGGCCGGTGCTCTGCACAGTGGCCCTGGCTCTGACCACTCTTGTGATCTAAAAGAAGGCAAGGCCAGAGTAGGGTCGTTTTGAAGGTCCGGTCTACCCACATGGCAAGGCAGAGTGGGCTGCTGGCTGCAGGCGTGGGCAGAACATTCCAGACCCTATAAAAAGAGAAATGTCCTGGCTGCCAAAGGCTTAGCCTCTCACCTCACAGAGGACACTGGGTGGCAACCCGAACCCCAGGAATGTAGCAGAGGGCTAGAGCAGCCCATGATGGCTTAGGGACAGTGAGTGTCCTGGAGCCGAGGAGGGGCAGAATTAGAAGCATTCTGGAGCCCACTTAACACTGCCCCACATGAGCAGTAGGCAGTGCCCACTATAGCTATCAGGAAAATTCTTCCAGAGCTCGGAAGGAAGGAAGGCAGACACCATACCCTTTTACTGTCACGGTGGAATATTCTATAACAATCCTGGCCAAGGTTATTTAACTGTCTAGGACAGTGTTTCTCAACCTCAGCTGTAGTTGACATTGGGACCAGATACTTCTGTGTTAGGGGAAGGGCAGTCCTGTGCTCCCTACCTCTACCTTCATGATTTTAGGCATTGCTAAAGGTGGACAGAAGTCCTCCTCCCTCCCCTGTCCTTTGAAAACCACCACCATCCTGCAGGGTGCTCCTGTATTGCACTCTCGCTGCTGGGTCCTGTAGAGGCAGGCTCCACCTGATAGAAAGACAGACCAGCTGGCTAGTTTTATTGCCCCATGGGTGGAATCTACCCTGCCATGCCTGCTTCGTCCTTTCTCCTCCTCTATCCCTAAATTCTCTTCCACCAGTTCTCTGTGAACCAGCTTTACCTTCCTGCCTATTCTCTTATGACCCAAATTAATCTTTGACATTTGTTCCTTCTGTATTTTTATGGTTGATACTTTTTTTTTTGAGGCAGGGTCTCATTCTAGCCCAGCCTGACCAAGGACTCACCCTCTAGCCCCCAGCTGACCTAGAACTTGTGGAGTCTGGGATTAAAGGGACACACCACCATGCCTGGCTCCTTCTGTATTTTAATCAGTTACACTTCACTTTTTGAAATGCATTATTTGATACCGCCTTGAGGATTGCCTCAAGGATGAAAGAAGTGATTATAGCAAAAGAACGTTTCTAATCAATAATTAGGAGCTCTGACCATTGCTGTTGGATCTCATAGGTCCCCTTAAATTGAACAAGGTTGAAATGATAGCCCCCCAAATCTCTTTAGTTTAAGTAGGGTCTTCCCAGCAGCAGCCTCCTTCATATCTTGGGGAGCAGGCAGGATATGAGAGTCTAGGGCTGGCTGAGAGACAGGCCCTGGGTTCTAGTCTTGGCCCCAGTTTCATTTGAAAATGTTGCTGCCCTTCCTGAGGTGGGGCAGTTTGATGTCTAGACCCATTTTGCTACTTTCCTGACAATGGAGCCCCTTTGTGATCTCTGCTCCAGTTCCCATCCTGTTCTCCTAGGAGACTACTGGGGCCTGACTGTGTTAGCACCTAACACCTATGTCAGACTTCTCTCTTGGGTGAGTGTAGTCAGGCCTCCAGGCCAGAATGGACAACTCTGAATATCCCTTTTGGCCTGGACAGCAGCTCTACAGTCAAGGGAAAGCAGGGTTATGGAGAGAGGCCAAGGCTCTGTTCAGCCCCTCCTCCACAAAGGGTCCAGGGCTACCCATGAGCCAGCTGCGCCTGTGCGGTGGACATGAGGTGTGATGCTACCAGAAAAGCATCTGAAGTGTGCACAATAGAATGTAAGCCTCAGAAAATACTAGATGATGTTGCTTGAGATGATGAGACGTGCTGGTTGCTTCAAAGAGAGGAGAAAGAGCTAATGAGAGCAGGGACAGCTAGCGGGGGGAGCAAAGAGGGATTCCTTTTTATCTGAAACAGTCCTTTGGCATAACTGTTGGGGGTAATGATCTTGGACTCTAGAGCAACCTGGGGATGCCACTGACCAGGGACTGAGGGTCTGGTCACCCACTCTGAGTGAGACCCACTAGAGAAAGTTCCTAATGTTGATGGGCAAAGCACCATAACCTAGAAAGCCATTATGCATCCAGAAACTTCTCAGGCCTATGTTATCCCACTTTATAAAGGAGGATGCTGAGGGAAAAGAATAGATAGATCACATGTCCAAAATAACACAGCCAGGCTATGAAGGGAGTGGAGACTCAAGACCACGTGTTCCAGCTCCCAGATCCATTTTCCTAATCACCATGCCACGCTGCTTCTCCACTGTGGCTGACTTCAGAGCCCACACCCCCACCCACTGCCAGATCATATGACTGGCCAAGACATCAGCACCCTGGTCCGCTTCTTGCCACTCTGTGGCCCACTGTGTATCACTGGAATTCTCTGCCCTCCCTGGGCCTCAGTTTTCTCTTCTGTTCAGAGAAGAGCCCTGGCTTCCCCACTTCAGAACAGGCAGACTGGGGGGAACACCCCACACCCTAAGAACTGTGGGTCAGCTGTCCTCAAAGAATGCTACAAGAAAGAGGGCAGGCAGGAGAGGGGCGTCCTGGAGAGTCCATTCCCATAGAGAAGTGTCAGGGTTCCCGCCCACAATCATGGTTCCAGCACTCTAACTCCGCTTGCACATAAGGAAGGCTTCCTGAATTGGCTTTACCTAATCTATTCCCCCATCCCAAATAACATGGCACATGCCAACATGGAGAAACTCTGTCACCAAATGTTCAGGCCTGCAGAGCCATTGCCCAGTGGGTAGCCATGGACGCCAACACTCCCACGTGGCTGAGACAGAACTCACCTTGTTCCCGATGCTGCCTCACTGAGCGACACCACCATTCTGTCTCCTACCCAGAGACGCCTGGGGCCATTCTCGCCCTCCCCTTGCCTCCCCAAGGCTTTGTCCTCACACCTTATGCAAGAGGTCAGTCACCAAGTCCTATCCAGCCTGCTAGGCTGCCCTCCTATCCATGGCTCTGATTCCTGCAACCATAGCTTCCTGTCCCTTTCTCTGCTCCCATCTCACACCAGTCCATGCTGTGGTGGCCCATTTTGAGGCCCCAACCTTGCCTCCAGCCTTTTGCCTAAATGGCTTCCTCCATCCAGACCCTCTTCTTGCCTGGCCCTTCTGCAGTGCTATGAGGAATGGCCCCGCCCCTCAACAGGAACCGGCTATATCACTGGGAAGACCCAGCGCACATGAAAATGGGAGCTTCTTGTTCAAAAAGGAGATCAGCCGGGCGTGGTGGCGCACGCCTTTAATCCCAGCACTCGGGAAGCAAGGGTAGGAGGACTGCTGTGAGTTCGAGGCCACCCTGAGACTACGTAGTGAATTCCAGGTCAGCCTGAGCTACAGTGAAACCCTACCTCAACCCCCCGCCCCCCCCCCAAAAAAAGGCCTTTTCCTTCTCCCCCTCATGCACACAGCCTTTCTCAGGCATTGACAACTGACTTGTTGCATGGCCCTCACAGATCCTGCTGCCAACTCCTCTCACGGCCATTATCACCACAGGCACGCTTCTATCCCACCATGCAGCCAAGAACGACTTCGAACTTCTGCACTTCCTGCCCCTACCTTCCAAGTACTGGGATTATAAGAGAGTGCTACCATGTCCTCGATGTGCCCATTTCATCTTAAGTACCTGTTTAACTGGTTTAATTGTAACTACCTGCATAAGCAACTTACTTAATTAAGCTCTGTGAAGATGGAAACTATGCCTGCTTGGCTCTCAGTGATATCTCTAGTGTATGCCAGGGACATAATAGATACTAAGTATATATTTATAAAATGGATGAGAAAAGTTAATTGAGAATTACATCAGCCTCCTCCTTATAAGCTGTGGGTTAGTTTAAATAACTGGAAAGTCCCCAGCTTTCCTAGGACTAAAAAGTAGCTGATAGTTTAAGGGGGAGGGAAGTGCCTAATCTCACTTCCTCCGGCTATTATGTCCCTCTTCTGGGCATTGGGGAGATGACAAGATATGGTCACCTTAGAGATGGCCTTCTCTCTGAGCGTCACACAGAGGGATCAGCTAAGTGATCGTCCTGGAGTGACTGGCCCCTGAAGCTCTGGCTGACCTGGAGGCACTGGCTGCTTTGGAATGGTTACTGGTCAGCTTTCCTCTTTAGGGTACCATTTTTCTGAGCTCTAGACCTAATGTCTGCAGCTCCAGCCCACAGACAAAAGGAAGACACCACAAGGGCCATGTGAAAACTATGAGGTAGCCATTGTGTCTCAAGATGGAAGTCCACATAACCACCACGGTGTAATTTAATGTCCTCCAAAGAGGACAGTTTCTTGCAAAAGTCGTCAACTTCTTAAAGAGTACACATGGATCCAAGGCCCCGCACTGTGTAGTTCTGTAACGCAGTGTAAACCCAGTGTCCTCCTCAGATCCATGGACTTGGGGAGCTAAGCATAGGCCTATGAGCGGTCCAGGCTGCACACGACGCCTTCCTCAGCAGCATGAGCAGCACTGCACTGGCTGTGCCCTCTCCTTCCCCCGCAGAGCTTAGTTTCTTCCAGTCATAGCAAACACACATTTAGCATCCAGCTTCTCCCAGCTCAGGACAGATCCCCATGGAAACCAGGCTGGAAGAAAGGCCCTGGATGCATGCCGATGGTCTCTTCTCCCTGACCCCTGCGGCTCCAGCGCAGGGAAAGCCCTGGAGAAACAGAACTCCATCGTCTTGTCCTGTTTGTTGATTTGATGGTCCTGGGGATTGAACCCAGGCCTCCAACAGGCTAAGCGAGTATTCCACCACTAAGCCACATCCCCAGTTTCTAGGTGGGCTTTCTCTCTCTTTTTTAATATTTTATTTTATTTTACTTTTGGTTTTTCAAGGTAGGGTCTCACTCTAGCTCAGTGGCCTTGAATGCACGGCGATTCTCCTACCTCTGCCTCCCGAGTGCTAGGATTAAAGGTGTGCGCCACCATGCCCGGCTTAATATTTTATTTTTATTTATTTATTTGAGAGAGAGAGAGAAACAGAAATAGGCAGGTAAAGAGAGAATGGGCACGCCAGGGCCTCCAGCCACTGCAAAAGAACTCCAGGTGTGTGTGCCCCCTTGTGCACCTGGCTTATGTGGGTCCTGTGGAGTTGAACCTAGGTCTTTGGGCTTTTCAGGCAAGCGCCTTAACCACTGAGCCAGCCTTCCAGCCCATAGGTGGGCTTTCTCTATAAGACCTCATTGTTACCACCACCTGGGGGAACCCAGACAGGTTACAAAGCCAGTAAGACCCAAGTGTGAAGCCCTACTGCAGGGCTTAGATGGGGGTCACACTGAGCAAGGGACCTAAATTTCTTCAACTCTCACAGTTAATTTTTTTTTTTTTGTCTTTTAATAGGGTCTAATACTATACCACAGGATTTGTTTAGAGATTCAACAATTCAATAATGAGAACTACTTGGCCCAAAGCCTAATAGCTAATAAGCATTAACTAAATGCTAGTCATTTTTTTTATTAACTAGCATTTGGGTACATCCCTGAACCTTACTAAGCCTCAGTTTTCTCCTGCACAAAACAGAGTGAGGGCTGAAGAGATGGCTCAGCAGTTAAGGCACTTGCCTGTAGAGCTGAAGGATCTGAGTTCAGTTCTCCAGTACCCAAGTAAATCCAGATGCACAAAGTAGCGCATGCATCTATTTGAAGTGGCTGGAGGCCCTGCCATGCCCATTCTCTTTTTTTTTTTAAATTATTTATTTATTTATTTGAGAGCGACAGACACAGAGAGAAAGACAGATAGAGGGAGAGAGAGAGAATGGGCGTGCCAGGGCTTCCAGCCTCTGCAAACGAACTCCAGACGCGTACGCCCCCTTGTGCATCTGGCTAACGTGGGACCTGGGGAACCGAGCCTCGAACAGGGGTCCTTAGGCTTCACAGGCAAGCGCTTAACCGCTAAGCCATCTCTCCAGCCCCCCATTCTCTCTATCTCTCTTCTACCTCTCTTTGCTTGCAAATAAATAAATAAAAATGCTTAAAACAGAATGAGATTGGGAGGAGGAGATGGGCATCAGCTAATTCTTGAACATCCCTTCCAGCTCTGGCATTGGATGGCTCCATGGCCGGGCTGCTGGTGTAGGGGTGGGAGGCATGCTATTGGAGAGTCCTAAAGCCCGTTCTCTCTGCGGATTCCTGTATCAAATACCCCGGCAGACAAGCTCAGTGGTAGCAACATTCTTCTAGATTCTATCGAGAGAAGTTAGCATTCAGCCTCTCTGGCTTGCCTTGCCAAGGCTCAGCTTCCACATCTATCAACTGGCACTACTTTTGGGGGGGGAGGGGAGGCTCTTGGGAGGAGTTCACGAGTTTGCTCCTGTTGGGTGCTTGCTACAAAGCTTGCGCATACTCAGGCCCAAAGCTTGAGTATGCCGGTGTCGTCTCGCAGCCTAAGCTGAGCAGGTTTACTCTGCGAAGCTGCAGGGCCACTCATCGCTCTCGTAGTTAGTTAGGGCATTGGAGTCTACGTTATCAGGACCTGAATCACCAAGCACCTCTCACAGAACAGGATTCCTTAGGGGCGACTCCCGGCTAGGGCTGTGGGGGAGCCCCATCTTACCAGGCCGAGGTTCAGAGTGTTGTTGTCGTCTTCAGGCATAGGCAGGTACACAGCCAGAGCCACACAGTTGGCAAAGATGGTGAGTAAGATGATGGTCTCGAAAGGTCTGGTACCGAGGTTAAGGAGAACCCTGAACGAGCTGTAGGGTTTGTGAGGTGGAAGGGAAGCGAGCCCCGAGAGGCAGTCTGGACTGTTACTATAGTGCCAGGAGACAGACAGGCTCAGGGGGACTTGGCACACGAGGCTCCTTCCCTACTTTCCTATAAGTTCCACCCTAGGATCTGGCTCCTTCCTTCTACTTAGACTCTTGGGACAGGGAGAGGTTGGTACTGGGCAGGCTGAGGGATCTCATCGCCGCTGCAAGTGGCGTGCTAGCCTGGGAAGGGGGAGCTGTAGAGGAGAAAGCTGAATTTTCGGAGCCACGTGCACACACTAGCATGCACAGACCTGCACTCGCTCCATGTACCCCCGTCAGACACGCCCAGCCCTACACAGCCATTCCCAGGGCACTGGGGCTCTGCTTTTCTTGACTTGCTTTAGAAAGCAAGCCTGTGGCAGGGAAGGAGAGACACAGTCCTTGGTGTATAGTTTGGGGTGAGGAGGACTCTCGCTTTGTGGTCTACTTGAAATATCCCATTATTTTCCACTAGTGTTTGAAAATAGGGCTGGAGAGATGGTGTAGTGGTTAAGGCACTTGCCCGCAAAGCCAAAGGAACAAGGTTCAATTCCCCAGAATCCATATAGGCCAGATGCACAAGGTGGCACATGCGTCTGGAGTTCGTTTGCAGTGGCTGGAGGTCCTGGTGCACTCATTCTCTCTCTCTCAAATAAATAAAATACATTTAAAAAAATAAAAATAATTTTATTTCTACTTATGAGAGAGAGAGAAGGAAAATGGGCACACCAGGGCCTCTAGCCACTGCAAATAAACTCCAGACACATGTGCCACCTTGTGCATCTGGCTTACATGGGTACTGGGGAATTGAGCCTTGAACTGGGGTCCTTAGGCTTCACAGGCAAATGCTTAACTACTAAGCCATCTCCCCAGCCCCTATTTAATTAAATTAATTTATTTATTTGAGAGAGAGAAATAGGGAGGGAAAGAGAGAAAATAAGCACACCAGGGCATCCAGCCAGTGCAAACGAACTCCAGATGCATGTGCCATGTGCATCTTGCTTACATGGGTCCTGGGGAATTGAACCTGGGTCCTTTGGCTTTGCAGACAAGTGCCTTAGCCATTAAGCCATATCTCCAGACCAAAATAAAATATTTTTTAATGTAAATAAAGAAAAGAGGGCTGGGGAAATGGCTTAGCGGTTAAGGCATTTGCCTGTGAAGCCAAAGGAACCAGGTTTGATTCCACAGACCCACGTAAACCAGATGTACAAGGGGCACATGCATCTGGAGTTTGTTTGCAGAAGCCCTGGTATGCCCATTCATTCTCTCTCTCTCTCTCTCTCTCTCTCTTTCTTCTATCTCTATCTCTTTCTGCTTGAAAATAAATAAATGGGGCTGGAGAGATGGCTTAGCGGTTAAGCGCTTCCATGTGAAGCCTAAGGACCCCGGTTCGAGGCTCAGTTCCCCAGGACCCACGTTAGCCAGATGCACAAGGGGGCGCACACGTCTGGAGTTTGTTTGCAGTGGCTGGAAGCCCTGGTGCGCCCGTTCTCAATCTCTCTGTCTCTCTCAAATAAATAAATAAAAAATGAACAAAAAAAATTAAAACAAAAGAAAATAAATAAATAATTAAAAAAGAAAAGTGAGGAGGGCTGCAGGGCAGAGGTCTACGGGAGGAATGGACTCAGAGGAGGAGAGGATGAAGAAAAGGGAGAACCCACCGGGCCAAGCTGCCATCATAGTAAACAGGTGGGCAGGGAGGTGCGTAAAGGCAATGGGGCCTGGTGCAGTGCAGCTGCGGGGAGCAGGGCTGACCCCCCCCAATCTCCACATATCCCATGTCTCCCTTATTCTCCCTACTATCCCTCATTCTCCTTTCTTCCAAGGAACAGCTGGTGGAATCCTACTCTTCTAGAGCATGCCAGAAATATTTCAAATATTCCTGACTCTCTCAGAATCCATTCCACAAAGGCCTCCTCTCCCCTCTGTAGCTTCTCCTTTCCCCAAATAACCCAGATATTTTCATCGTTCTTTCTTGTAGAGCTCAGGTAAACACAGAGATGGATTTGAAGTCCCTGTACCCAAGGTGCTATGTCTGAGTTAGACCAGCCAGGCTTGCTCACCTCTACCTGGAGCCACTAGGAACAGGCCTAAACCACTTTCTCCTCCCATACCCCCTGCAGCTGAGACCCGCCCCAGTGGGAGCCTCCCTTGAACTGTCACTCTTTGCTCGCATGTATCCCACCACCAGAGATTTTCTCAGATGCCACTTCTCCTGCCACCTTCTTCCAAAATGGGACTGTCACTTCAAAACACCCAGTGGCGCCCCATGATGGCTGTAGACTTGGGCACGGCTGGAAACAGTCCCCATGAATTCAGGCCCTTTCCACAGATGGTCAATAGCCTCTCTGGCTGTTGCCCATGCCTGCGGTGGTCCACTTAGGGAGCCCTCTCTCCAGTGTGGTAGAGGGAGGCCTTTCTTCCTCAAAGGGGTCTGCTGCTGTCCTGCGGTGGTTCACCTCATTCTAAGTCCCCAGTTGCCCTGACCCTCCATGTCTATGCTCTGTGGACCCCAACCCATGCTCCTCCCCCACACCCTCACACTCCCTCCTGCCCAGGCCTTCAAGGATACTTCCATTCCACGATGCTGATGCAGGCCTTCCTCAGGGGGTTCTGGAGGGTCAGGCAGAACAGGGCGCGGGGTGGCCTTGGCAGGATCTCAGGAACAGGCTTCTTGGGCTGCTTCTTCCTTGAACCCTCGTCCTGGGGTGAGGCTGGCTCCATGGCTTCCCTGACACCTTCACTTTTCCCTGGTCCCCCAGCCCACTGCCCTCTCCTCCCTGTGTCCCCAATGCCCCCACCACGGGGGACTGGGCCTGGTGGAGCCTGTCCTGCTGAGGCAGCCAGGCAGGCGGGGCAGGAGCGGGGGTGGGAGGATTACTCTGCTCCCAGCGTGTAAAATTAGCCTGCACTCAGCCCCTGCTGCCTGGCCCAAGCTCCTGAGGCCAGGCAGCTGTCATTACTTCCAACCCAGTCAGTGGCATCCTGGTCTGCCCCCAAGGGGTGTGTGTGTGTGTGTGTGTGTGTGTGTGTGTGTGTGTGTGTTACTTACAGGCAGGATTGAAGTGGGCAGGGGCAGTGGGAGACAGGATGGAAGGTTTCAAAACTGGGCAATGGGCTGGAGACATGGCTTAGCGGTTAAGGCTCTTGCCTGCAAAGCCAAAGAACCTAGGTTCGATTCTCCAGGACCCACAGAAGCCGGATGCGCATGGTGATGCATGCATCTGGAGTTCTTTTGCAGTGGCTATTGGCCCTGGCTTGCCCATTCTCTATCTGCCTCCCTCTCTCTGTCTCTCTGCTTCTTTCTCTCCCTTTCATCTTAATAAATAGAAAATATTAAAAATATTTTTTTAGCAAGCTGGGCATGGTGGCACACGCCTTTAATCCCAGCACTCGGGAGGCAGAGGTAGGAGGATTGCCATGAGTTCGAGGTCACCCTGAGACTCCACAGTGAATTCCAGGTCAGCCTGGGCTAGAGCGAGACCCTACCTCGAAAAACCAAAAATAAACAAATAAATAAATAAAAATGAAAAAAAAACATTTGAATAAAAAAAGATTGAGCAATGAAGTTCAGGAAGGGAACCTGTGGTATGGAGCTATAAACTTCAGACAGGTCCCTCATGCCAAGAGTAGGTTCACCACTCCTACCCCATCCCCATGACACTGTCCAGAGAAGGTGCTAGGTGGCCCAGCTCAGCACACTTCCATCCCCTTCCCATTCAGTACCAGCCAGGGTCAGGCCAAGGCCCCTCCCCCCATCCCCACTGTGTCCGCCTCTTCTCTACTGGAGAGAAAGGCTCTCAGACAACCTTGGATGTACACAGCTCTGGAAGGGCACCTGTCACACTGGGCAGTGACCCTATGCTTTACGTCACTCATTCTTCACCTCTCCCACCCCTCATTATGCAAAGGTTTGCGTGCCTTCTCTCTGGAACATTGTGCCTATCCTGTGCACAGTCCCGGCAGATACTAAACGCTCTGGAAATGGTGGTTGGCTGCACGAGCTAACACCTCCTACGCCCGTGTAGCAAGCGTCCTGAGCTGAAAAGGTGGATGAAGGGGTACAAGTAGAATAAGGATAGACAATGATTTAGCAACCACAAAACTCAACAATCCTTTTATTTAGCCCTTGATGCAAACACAGTGCCAACGGAGCCTAAAGACTTACAAGTCTTAGGGCAAAAAAAAAAAAAAAGAAAAAAAAAAGAAAAAGAAGTCCTTCACCTGGGGAAAGATGAGCAGGCTGTCCTGATAGGCGAGAGAAGGGAGGTCATCGTCCTACCAAGGACATCAAGGAGTATTGCCAGGGTACCCCCCGCGTCCCCCTCCCCGGCCTCCTTCCATATCTATGGGCTCCAACGGGGCACCCCCCGAGCGCAAAGGGTCCTCCGTAGCCGGGGACGAGCGAGCTAGCTCCCGCTTAGCATCCGAGGCCACCTCGTGGACGGACCCAGGCAGGGCGCTTCCAGGGGGACTCGGCAAATCCAGCACGGCTGAGGCCACGCGGGAACCCGACCCAGGGGAAGACCGTCCTGGGCTGCGGCGCGTGCGCTCCGAGCTGTCCCAAGCCCCCCGCCCGCCGGTGACCCAGCTTCCCCCCCACGCAGCTCCCGCTCACTGGCCCGATTCCCCGGACTCCGGGAACGGCGCCGAGGCGAAGGCGGAGGAGCCGGCGGGCTCGGGCCGCGGCGGCGCGTCCCCGGGGCCGGGGCGGGCGGGCGGCGGGGAGGCGGCGGCGGCGGCGGGCGGCGCGCTGTCCGGGGCGGCGCCGAGCAGCTCCTGCAGGTACTTGATGTAGCGGATGGCGGCGCGCAGCGTCTCCACCTTGCTGAGCCGCTTCTCGGCCAGGGCGCCGGGCAGGTGGCCGCGGAGGCGCGCGTAGCCCTCGTTCACGCACTTGACGCGCTGCCGCTCGCGCTCGTTGCGCTTCTGGATGAAGGCGGGCTCGAACGGGTAGTCGTAGACCCCGAAGGCGCCGGCCAGCGGCACGTACGGGAACACCCCCGCGCAGGCGTCGTAGTACGGGGGCTCGCCGGCGCCCGGGCACAGCAGCAAGGGCACGTTGCCCAGGGGCTCGGGCGAGGGCAGCGTCGGCCCGGGCGGAGACCCCAAGCCCAGTTGCACGCCGCTGGGGACCCCCACGGGCCTCCTCTCCACCAGGGCCCGGCAGAAGTTAGGGTTCATGGTGTCGCGCGCGGCTGGACCCACAGTGAGACGCGTCCACCCGCCTGGGGACGAGTCACATCGCCAGCGGCCGCTCTTGGGTGCCAGGGCTTGCTCGGGGCCTCATTTTTGCCGTCTGGGGTAGCTCCCCTGGGATTCCCAAAGGGGAGCCATAGCTCTGGACCAGGGTGACACCCCCCCGCCCTCCTGCTCATAGACTCCCTCCGTGGGTACCCTCTGCGAGCCTGTCGTGGTGCCAGGCGCTGCTGATCGCCGAGGACTCTCGCCCTCCTCCGCGGCGCCTGTGAGCTGCGTGCCCAGCACGGTGCCCCTGCCCCTGGTGCTAGCCCCAGGCCTGCATGCTGGCACCTCTCCGTGCCCGGTTCGTGCTCCTCAGGGCCCTCGAGTTGGCAGTGCTGGTAAAACTGTGCCAGCTCAGCAGAGGAGGTCCAGGAGTTGTTTCTAAAGAGAGGAGAGTGAAAATAGGAGTGACATGAGGCCCGTGTTAATGCGTTTCTTTGTGGCCCCTTCCATCCTCAGAAATGATCGTAGCTTCAGGAGGGAGACCCGGTAGCTTTTGGAGAAGAGTCAGTCGGAGCTCTCATTGACTCAAATCTACGTTCATATCTTAACAGATGACTTCCTTGACTTGTGGCCTCCATATTTTAATTTTTTTTTGTTTATTTATTTAAGAGCGACAGACACAGAGAGAATGGGCGTGCCAGGGAGGGCTTCCAGCCACTGCACATGAACTCCAGATGGATGCGCCGCCTTGTGCACCTGGCTAACATGGGTCCTGGGGAATCGAGCCTTGAACCGGGGTCCTTAGGCTTCACAGGCAAGAGCTTAACCACTAAGCCATCTCTCCATCCCACCTCCATAATTTTGATATATTGAAACTTCCTTCACAGGACGTTACTAAGAGGAAAATCAAATAATATGGGGGCTGGGGAGATAGATCAGTGGTTAAAAGCACTTTTTGCACAAGCATGAAGATCTGATCACTCACGTAAAAATCTTGGCATAGGGCTGGAGGGATGGCTTAGCGGTTAAGGTGCTTGACTGCAAAGCCTAAGGACCCAGGTTTGATTCCCCAGTAACCATGTAAGCCGGATCACAAGGTGGCACATTCATCTGGAGTTGGTTCGCAGTGGCTGGAGGTCCTGGCATGCCTATTCATTCTCATATTCTCTCTCCCGCCCCCTCTCTCTCACACACACTATCTTTCTCTTTCCCTATCAAATAAATGAATAAATAAAAATTTAAAAAAATCTTGCCGGGTGTGGTGGCATATGCCTTTAATCTCAGTACTCAGGATGCTAAGGTAGGAGAATCACAGTGAGTTTGAGGCCACTCTGAGACTACATAGTGAATTCCAGGTCAGCCTGGGCTGGAGTGAGACCCTACACCCCCCCCCCAAAAAAAAATCTTGACAAAACATTACAGGCTATTACCAAGCCTCTTGGTTGCACACCAGAACTAAATAGTAAGACCCTATTGCTAAAGACTGCACATGCTTGTGCTGCAAGGTCACTGAGAAATCAAGCTGGAGCTGAGCTGGACACCTCCCCCCTGTTGACTGGCTGTCAGGATGCTGGAAAGATGGAAAGAGCTATGCAGCATGCAACCTTTGGGGAGAGAGAAGTTATCAACAGTGCTAACCAGCAATGGATCCTGCAAGCCTTACAGCTGGCCAGCTAACTGGTACAAAAGTGGCATGTTGTTATGGGGGAAAGCAACTGCTGTCTGATTGGACTAGGCTCGCTCCACATGAGGGAACACATGACTGGAACTAAAAGCCTAGTCAAAAGCCTATAAGGTGGGGGAAGGTCATGAGTTCTAGGGGAATAACGACTACTTATTGTCTGGCTAAATGGTATATTATACCCACCAAACTGCCCTCCAGATATTCATATTGCTGCCCATATAGTAATGCTACTCTCATCTTTTGGTAGAGAAGCTTCTCTTTTCAGATGGCAGTGACCACTAGGGTGACTCAAAACTCACAAAAGTACTGAGAAGAAGTGACAGGGGAATGTTCAGCATTGAGACATCTCTATCATACCCTCCCAGGCTCAGGGACTACTGCAGAAGAGGTGGTCGAAGAATATAAGAGCCAATGGAAGGGCAGGACTGCCTACGATGTAATCTTTCAGACACAAAATGGCCTGGATATCCATAACCTCACAGTGCCTGACACAAGACATCATAATAGGAGGGGGAAAATGATGACATTAAAAGAAAGACAGGGCTGGAGAGATGGCTTAGCGGTTAAGCGCTTGCCTGTGAAGCCTAAGGACCCCGGTTCGAGGCTCAGTTCCCCAGGTCCCACGTTAGCCAGATGCACAAGGGGGCGCACGCGTCTGGAGTTCGTTTGCAGAGGCTGGAAGCCCTGGCGCGCCCATTCTCTCTCTCTCTCCCTCTATCTGTCTTTCTCTCTGTGTCTGTCGCTCTCAAATAAATAAAAATAAAAATAAAAATAAGAAATACTTCATTCTTCACCTTAAAAAAAAAAAGACAAATTGGAAAGAAGTAGGGATTCAGTGGGGGGGGGCGGTGGAAGGGAATTATCATGGCTTATTGTCTGTACTTAGGGGAAATTTTTAACTTTTTTTTTTTTTTTTTTTAAAGCTTGGCATCTGGCATGCTGGTAACCTCAGTACTGACGGTGACAGAGACAAAGATGGCTGGGCTCCCTGGTCAACTAACCAAAAAATGGTGGGAACAGGTAGTCCATGCCTTTAATCCTAGCACTCAGGAGGCTGAGGTAGGAGGATCCTTGAGTTTGAGGCCAGCCTAGGGGAACAGGGTAAGTTCCAGATTAGCCTGAGCTAGAGTGAGATCCTGCCTTGAAGAAAAACAAACAAAACAGTGAACTCCAGGTTCAGTCTCAGAGAAGCAAGATGGAAGAGGCATAGAGGGACACCCAAGGTCCTTCTCTGGCCCTCACACATGGGGCATGCAGGTCTGTACATACGGGCATACATCATGCACACACACATGTTACTGTGTGCCATGTACACTGCACTACACCACACACATACACCTCCCATCTGGTCTGGCTGATACAAATGCTTCATGTCGGCGAGGCATATGGTGGCACACACCCTTAATCCCAGCACTCTGGAAGCTGTGGTAGGAGGACTGCTGCGCATTCAAGACCAGCTTGAAACTACGTAGTTAGTTCCAGGTAAGCCTGGGCTATAGTAAGACCCAACCTCAAAAAAAAAAAAAAAAAAAAGTAATAATGGGGCTGGAGAAATGGCTTAGTGGTTAAGGCACTTGACTGTGAAACCTAAGGACCCAGGTTCAATTCCCTAGAATCCGCGTAAGCCAGATGCACAAGGTGGCACATGCATCTGGAGTTCGTTTGCAGAGGCTGAAGGCCTTGGCACATCCATTCTCTCTATCTGCCTCTCTCTCTCTCTCTCTCTCTCTCTCTCTCCCCCTCCCTCCCTGCCTCCCTCCCTACCTCCCTCCCTCAAGTAAAATAAAAGAAAAGGAGGGATGGCTTAGCAGTTAAGGCGCTTGCTTGAAAAGCCAAACAACCCAGGTTCAATTCCCCAGGACCCACGTAAGCCAGATGCACAAGAGGGCACACATGTCTGTAGTTCATTTGCAGTGGCTGGAAGCCCTGGCTTGCCCATTCTCACTCACTCTCTCGGTCTCTGACTCAAATAAATAAATAACAAATAAAAGAAAAAGAAGTGATGCTCAACATCCACTTCTCAGCCATTTTTGCTAAAATCCAGTATAGAAATGGCCAGCGATGCCATTTCCTCTGAGAGTCTCATCACTCGTATTTTCTAGGGCCTCAATATAAAAATGGGCTGCTGGGGGAGGAATACAAAACAGTACAAATCCCAACAGCAATCACAGGTTAACCCAGGTGTCTGATTCTTTGTTGAAGAAAATGCATATTTTGATTAAAAGAAAAAAAAAAAAACTCCTGTGTTATTGGCACTTTCAAGCTGTCTACCTGGCAGAGAGAAGTCACCATCTTTCCAGGATATACCATTTTGTTCCCTCTTTGCTTTTTCCTTCATGGCACCAAACGGTGGTGTCTTTTGCTTCTATCTGCCCAAGCTCTCAGCCCCTGGCATGTAATAGATGCTCTACAAGTCCTGGTTGAATAACTGAAAGAGAGGATTAGACCAAAAGCTAGGCTTGTCAGGGCGGGGCTTAATTACACGTAGCCTTTCCCAGGTTTTAGGAAGCTGTTATTTCAGAAATAATGGGCCTGTGTCGAGTTTAGGTGCCACCAGGCCTCCTCACCGATGGTTATCGGATCTGAGGTAAGTGTCATTTCTTCTAGGAAACTGGCTTCTGATCCTGCAGACCACTCCTTGTGTGTGCAGCATCCTTACACACCACTCAACCCTCTCTTACTCTCTCCTCATGGAAGGTGTTCAGAGTTTATGTGCGTAATCCCCCAAGCCAGAGCAGTGGGGCATTTTGAGGCCTTGGACAGTGGGCCAGGCTTCTCCACAAGGCAGACGGGGATCGGACCACTTCCTGTCAGGGTGCTGGATGGTGGCAAACGCAGATTCCCAAGTGTCTTCTGGGCCCTCACACCTTTGCCCTTTCTTCATAGTCTACGTCTGTCCCCAGCCAGCTTTTTCCTCCATATTGAACAACAACAAATTAACAAGGACTCAAAGCATCCCAGACACTGATTTTAGAAGAAGATTCTAGAATTTTTTTTTCTTCCAAAGAGACTTTCGGTTCTGCCAGGGCAGTCTCCTCCAAATACTCTGTCACATTCCTCCCACACCTTGGCTATCACCAGTTCCGGTTGTAGGACCCCCACATGCCTCTCTGCTTTGCCAACCCTGCCGTCTACAAGGAGTGCTCAAATACAGCAAATCCTGCTCGCACTGTCTGAGTTTTCAGCTCCCTGCCTGGGCTTTCCAGGTTGGACAGCGGAGGCACCCCAGGGTGTGGGCATCTAGGGGCAGTGCTAGGCTCTTTCCTCAGAAGGTATTAATACCCCCAGGTCCCTCGCTCAGTTCTAGGCAGGCCAAGGGTGCTCAAGATATATGGCAGCATCGTTCTTTTCTCTGACGACATGGGGTTCGAGCTGTGCCCCCGTGATCTTCATCAGTTCATAGTTCACTCAGTTACTTACATTTGATGTGATCAAGGCCAAAAGTTTCTTTACTGACAATTGCAAATGCACAGTTTACGGGGTTGGAGAGGTGGCTTGACAGGTCAGAGCACTTGCAACACAAGCATGAAGGCTGAGATGATCTGAGTTCTACTGCCAACACCCATGTAAAGAGCTGGACAAAGCCATACACACCTGTACCCCCCATCCTGCGGGGAATGGGGGTGAAGTGCCAGGGCTTGCTGGTCAGCCAGTCTGATGAACAACAGCAGCTCTGGTTTCAGTGAGAGACTCCATCTCAAGAAAATATGTGGATGGGTGTTGGCAGAAGACACCTGACATTCACCTCTGACCCCTGTACATGCACATCTACAAACACACACACGCGTGCACATCTCACACATTACACACAAAAATTAATGTTTGCTCATGTTGATTCAATAGTCATAACCTTAAATAAGTAGCCCATGTACTTTTTTCATAAAATTGTTTATAAAAGTGACTCAAACAAGAAGCCTCACCGTGGGCCCATGTATTTCTCAACCAATTCTATCTACACTGTCCGTAAAACATAGCTAAGCTGCCAGAAGCACTGCAGTGAACTACCTGTGTCTTCTCATCACAGATTCCCGCCCTGTACCAGAAGCTGAGACCTGGTGTAGCTTGTTAGCAGTAAGTGGCATGATACTCAGTGATGGTTTTACAAAGGCCATTCTGCATACGGGGACTGCTCCAGTCAGCAGGCATTGTAGTCAAAGAATGACAATGATGCTATTATTATTTTTTTTGAGGTAGGTTATTACTCTAGCCCAGGCTGTCCTGAAATTCACTATATAGTCTCAGCCTGGCCTCGAACTCACCATGATCTTGCTACCTCTGCCTCCCAAGTGCTGGGATTAAAGGCGTGCACCACCACCCCCGGCAATGATGCTGTTATTATTTATGATGTGCAAGGCATTGTGCTAAGTACTGTTCTTAAACAATCTTGAATCCTCACACCATTCCTCTGAGGAAGTTAATATAATCCAACTTGGAAGGTGAGAAAAGAGAGGTATGTAAAAGTTAAGTCATTTACTCAAGACCCCATAATTAGTGATCATGAACTAATAAATGCTAATTGACCATACCCAGCTTCCCCTTCTTGTATTCCTAGTGGCTTTGCACCTCACCAGTAGGCTTCAGTGACGTCACAAAAGGCTCTTGGTATCATTCCATGTTTTTATACTTTATTAATACATGTACTTAGTTTTAATTAGCCCTCTTTCCTTCTCGCCCCCATCTCCCTGAAAAAGGGATCTTATTAAATTATGGTTCTTGTTGGAGGGAGGTCCCACTGCAGATTTAGACACAGCACTGGCATTTAGTTTCTCTGGTGAGAGAGGTACTGCAGGCTACTTTGCTCATTCTTGGGAGTGTGTCTTTCCAGGGTGGCTCATGGGGTTCTGCTGCTGGGAAGACAGCTGAATCAGACACTGGAAACTTGCCCTTCTGAGCCTGATGAAATGCTCCCTTGCCTGAGCTTAGAAAACGGAGGGGGGGGGCAGGCGCTGGAGAGATGGCTTAGCACGTAAGGCACATGCCTGTGAAGCCTAAGGATTCAGGTTCGATTCTCCAGAACCCACATCAGCCAGATGCACACGGGTGGTGCATGCGTCAAGTTTGTTTGCAGTGTCTAGAGACCTTGGAGCACCCTCTCCCTCACTCCCTTACTCACTCCCTGTCTCTTTCTTTCTTAAATAAATAAAATATTTTAGAAAACGGAGCAGAGTCCTCCTGTCTCCCCTCCCCCCAACCCCTTTACAGGATCTGACAACCGCAAAGAACCTGCTCCTGGACTTAGTTCTGTAGGCTGGACAGAAATAGCCATCAACAGTGCCACAATGTGGTGATGAGAAGAAATGCAAGTAGCAGGTAAAATTCTAGCTCTTGACCTCTGGGAAGTTACCCTAACTCCCTCTTACAGCTCTCTTTGGAGACTGAGAATCTCAGGTCTTTAGGAAAATTCATGGGGAGGAAAATAAGGAAGAGCTTCAAGAAGTCCTGTCAACTCTATTTGAGTTTGTTAAGCAATTCACATCACTTGAACTTTCATTACATGTGTACATACATATATTCGTTTTGAATAAATATGTCTACATTGTGTTGGTATTATGCCTCTCACTAGATAAAGGGGTGGTTTTGGAATTGTGTGCGACAATTTTCCGTGCACATGCTGCCCAATGGCCACTATTGAAAGAATGTGACAGCATGTCACAGTTGAGCTACATGGATTGCCTCAGGAGCAAGACTATTGGCCAAAGCACTGCTGTCAACCTGTGAAGGGGTCCTGGCTCCTGTCTGGGTCTGGGGCGGCTCACCAGCTCTGCACCACAGGATCCCTTTTCCCTGAAGAGTGGCAAGGCAGACGCCCTTAGCAAGGAGGTACCTACGTTCTTCCTCAGGTCTTTCCCTGGGAAGCCAGCCGCACTAAGCTGTCCCTCTTGTGTCCATGATATGTGCACAGATGGACAGTTGTGTCATATACAGTTAGTCCTGGAGGGCCAGCTATAACCAGATGTCCAAAGGACTTTGCCATTTTTATTTTATTTGAATTTTTTTTTTTTCTTGAGTCAGGGTCTCACTCTAGCACAAGCCGATCTGGAATTCACTATGTAGTCTCAAGGTGGCCTGGAAGTCACAGTGATCCTCCTACCTCTGCCTCTGCTGGGATTAAAAGCATGTGTCACCACACCTGGCTGGCTGTGTCATTTTTAACCTAACGTTCAGCGGAGAAAAAGAGTTGCCAGTGAAATCTCTCAGACCTCCTTCCCAAAGCCTGGCCACTTCTAATTGTGCAGCATGCTAGGTCAGCCTCTCCATCAGCCCCTTCCTACCACAGGATGCAGGAGGCTCTTCCGTGCATATCCTTGCCCCCCAGGATGGATGGTGCATTAAGAAACTTGTTAAAGACGGTTAAAACTGGCCTGATGATCCAGTCCCAGCCCCCTCCCTACCGTTCTGTATTCACCGAGTTTCTACTCTGTCTTATAGTCTTATAGTCTCCGTGGCTCTCTCCCCAGAGCTCTCCTAGGCTGTAAATTGTAAGCCCAAGAACTCTCAACTTACATGTCATCTTTGACTCACCCAGTACGTATTTACTGACCGACACTGGTGGAAACCCCTAGGAAGGGCTCAACTGTGTGTTCATCAAAGGCAAATGAGAGCTTTGAACAGACTGGACAGGCTGAAGAATGAATAACAAGATTCTACCTGCCTCTCTTTTCGCAGTCTTCACCAGGACTGGAGCCGGAGCTAGGAGTCTGAAGGCAGAAATCGGCTGAACGTGTCCCTTCCAACAGGGGAGCCTGTTGAGGAATGTGAACTTGGCCTATGGCTTTGAGAGACCCTTGGCCCATGCACAGCCCACGATGGTGCTTCCTGGCAGCAAGAAAAGGTACTTCCAGAGCCTCCCCTCCACCCTGTCCCCCCCAAGTCAGAAGAAGGATGCGACGGGTTGAGGTCACTGGCTCTCAGCGTCATCTCCCCCATCTCCTTGCCTCTGAGCAAAGTGTTCACTAAGGCCTGCCTCAAAGGGCTCTATGGTGAAATGGTCTGAGAAGCATAGCCTATGTCCCCAGTCATGCAGATCCACAGGACACTGGGAAGCCCGGCAGTAAAGAAACCTGTTTATGCTCAACACAGAAATCCAAGCGAACAACAGGACACTTCAAGAAATTCTTAAATGTACTAGCAACAAACAGAACACACTTTGGAAAACTCTGTCTAAAATCTCTAGAATACATACATCAGAAGACAAAAAGAGAGCTGGGCATGGTGGCGCACGCCTTTAATCCCAGCACTCGGGCAGCAGAGGAAGGAGGAGCACCGTGAGTCCGAAACCAGCCTGAAACTACATAGTGGATGCCAGGTCAGCCTGGGCTAGAGAGAGACCATACCTCGAGAAAAAAAAAAATCTTAAAAAAAGAAAGAAAAAAGTAAAAGAAATGTCACAATTCCACTTGTGGGGAGGAGGGCTGTCTTTTAGCCTGTAAATATTTCTAGAAGGAGAGCCTAAATACATATCAACACCGTCATTTTAGACTGTTCATGACACTACACAGACCAGGCTGAAAGCATGAGCAGCCAGACACCAACACTGGGCTCTTACTCCTTCGGCAGTTAGGGAAACGCAGGCCTGAGTAGGCTGCGCTCAGCCCCACTTGCCCTTGGCCTGCACCAAATGAGGGCCAGTGTTCTGTGAGGGCCCCGGCCCCCCAATTTGCTCAGCCTTCATGCTACCCTTTGTGCTTGCTCTTGCCTCAGGGTTGGGGAGTTTCCCAGGCCTGCTACTTTGCCTAGAGCTCCAAAGCCCTCGCTCCTGTACGGAGCTGGGCATCCCTGTTTCTTCACCGAACAGGAAGCAGGCTCCAAGAGGCTGAGAGAGCAGCTCAGGGTCACACAGCTTGGCTGCAACTTACAAGCAAATGGTTGGGTTGACACATGAGGACCTCTGTGGCTGGACAGGGGTCCCCAGATTTTTATAGGAGTCATGGCTCTTATCACAGGATCCCTTAGGACCAGAGTTGAGTAAGGAGCCTGGTCTCTCCTGGTCCCCTCATGTTTGTACTGTTGGGAAGTCACAGGAAGATGAGCTGAGAGGCACTACTCCCCCACTCGCCAGGAAGGGCATTAGACTTCTTCCTTGCCCCCCAAGGAAGTGCCTTCTGCCTAGGAGACCCTGTAGGGTCCACAATCTGATGAGCAACAGCCTGAGCATTGGGTGTCCAGCTGGAGACTCCTGCCTCTGCCTGAACTGGCCACATAGCTTTAGCCTGGACAGATTGCTACAAGCCCCACTGTCATCACCTGCAAGATGGAAGTGATGCCACCCGGTTACTGCAAAGATGAGGAAAATTGTGTGAGCCATGTGGCACCCTTAGGACTGAGCTATTGTGCTCTGGGTCAGTAATGCAGATGACCAAGGGAAGAGCTCCCGGGAGCTCTGGGACCCCTAAATATGGCTATGAAAAGCCCCAAATGGGAATGCCCACTACCAGCATTATAGCTGGCAAGCCCTGATGCCTAATACTTTCATCAGTCCCATCTCTCTTGACAACCACACAAAGGGAAAACTACATGTAAGGCCTGATTTTCACTTCCAATGTTTGAATGAAAAGGGGAATGGGCCGGGCATGGTGGCGCATGTCTTGAATCCCAGCACTCTGGATGCACAGGTAGGAGGATCACCATATGTTCAAGGTCACCCTGAGACTACATAGTGAATTCCAGGTCAACCTGAGCTACAGTGAGATCCTACATTGAGAAACCAAAAACAAAGAAAAAGAAAAGGATAATGGGAGCTGGAGAGATTATTTAGCAGTTAAGGTGCTTGCCTGCAAAGCCTAACAACCTGGGTTCAATTCTCCAGCACTTACATAAAGCCAGATGTACAAAGAGGCACACGTATCTGGAGTTCATTTGCAGCAGCTAGAGTCCCTGGCATGTCCATTCTCTCTGTCTATCTTTTTTCTCTCTATCTCTCCCTGCTTACAAATAAGTAAAAATATCTTTTTGTTGTTGTTATTTTTTTTATTGCAAGATAGGTTTCACTCTAGCCCAGGCTGACCTGGAATAGTATATATATATATATATATATATATATATATATATATATATATATATATATATATATATATATATATATATATATATTTAAGGGTAATGAAAGCCAGGCATGGTGGCACATGCCTTTAATCCCAGCACTCAGGAGGCAAAGGTAGGAGGATCACTGAAGGTTGGAGGCCACCTGGAGACTACATAGTGAATTCCAGGTCAGCCTGGGCTAGAGCAAGACCCTACCTTGAAAAACCAAACAAACAAAGAAAAGTAATGAGGGCTGGAGAGATGGCTCAGCAGTTAAGGCACTTGTCTGCAATGCCTAAGGACTCATATTCTACTCTCCAGGTCCCACATAAGCCAGACACACACTGACACCTGTGCACAAGGGGGCACACACATCTGGAGTTCAATTGCAGGGGCTGGAGGCCCTGATGTGCCAATTATCTCTCTTGCTCTCTCACATAAAAAATAAGGCTTGCATCAAAAAAAGGGGGGTAACTGGGGCTGGAGAGATGACTTAGTTGTTAAGGTGCTTGCCTATGAAGCCTAAAGACCCTAGTACCCACATAAGCCAGATGCACAAGGTGGCACATGCATCTAGAGTTTGTTTGCAATGACTAGAGGCCCTGGAACACCTATTCATTCTCTCTCTCTCTCTCTCTCAAATAAATAAAGAAAATATTTTAAAAGGGTAATGGAATTCACCAGATTCTGAGTCAAATGCATACAACCATGTGACCTCCTGCCTGTCAATGTACTCCCCCCACCCAGTGGGCTGGCTCAGTGTCCCCTGAGCTCCTCCCAGGAGTCCTCTCATGGGTTGGGGTGCAGCAGAGGATGGTGCTGTGATATATCAGGTGTGAGCTCCACCCAGAGGTCAGGTCACTTCTGGAGATTCTGACGTGCCCTCAGCTTCGTAGGAGAAGGCAGGGCCACACAGAGCAGCTGTGCCTAGCACTCCTAGCATTTACCTGCGTGCCAGGCACACCTAGCACTTACCCGCGTGCCAGTACCATTCTACGTGTACTGCAGAGCTCCCACTCCAACCCTGTGGTGTCAGCACTGGTACGATACCCAGCATGCTGACAATGAGGAGGGCACCAAGGCGCAGAGTACTTAAAGCCACGTGCACAGCGTCACACGGCTGAGATGGGGCAGGGCTGGGGTTCCTACCTAGGCAGTGGGGCTCCTGAGTAAACATCGTTCACTCTACATGACAGAGAGAGACCAGCCCCACCCGAGAAGTGAAAGCAGGAGTTGAGAGGAGAGAATAAATTGCCCAACTCAGTGGGAAGGAAAGTGTCCTGTGTCCCCCTCCCAGTCCCACTCCTGACTTCCAGTGGTGACAGGACGTGTGGACAGTGCCATGTGCCCAATATGCCCAGGGACCCAAGACCAGTGAGTGAGCTGACCAAGTTGTTTTGTGAGTCATGAAGTCCCAGTCTAATATCAAAGGACTAATTCTCGTGGTTGTCACCCATCCCAGGCAGCCACCAGTCAGGTGCCATTCCCGATGTGTGTTAGGAACATTTCTCAAATGTCCTTTCAACACTGCAATGAGATTTTGAAAACAAAATATTCTTGTGTTTATCACTAGAGGACCTGCTAGACTCGTCCACAGAAACGGTGACCTGCTGGCTAAGGAGCCATCAAGAGGTTGCGATTTGAAGCCTGCCTGGACCAAAAACACAACAGCTAACCTTAGAGCTCAGGATCTCCCACGCCAGTCAGTATTTTACTGGCGCACATGCACACACACACACACACACACCCACACACACACACACACACCACACACACACCACACACACACACACACACACACACACACACACCACACACACACCACACACACACACACACACACACACACACACACACACACACACCATTAACTCTCACTACACGGCAGGTACTGTCTTACAAGATAGGGAAGTGGAGACAGAGAGGAAGTGACTCCCATAAGCTCACAGCCAGTGACCACCGAATGAGGATGCAAAGAACCCTGTCTACACCTGGGGACAAGCCAACCGCCATCCTATCTATCCAAGGATGAGTTTTTCTGGGCTCAGGCGAGCGGGTAACTCTGAGTTTAGAGGAGAGAAAGTCCCTACCACCATTCCATCCTGAATGCATCCCATTTTATCTAATCTCAGCGGAAGAGAGTTCTGTGTCTGCTCTCATTCCCGTGCCCAGCCTGCCCCTGCCAGCCACCATATCCAGAATGGGGAGGAAGAGACTATGGCTTAGGATCCGGGACATCTGAATTCTCGTCCCCCAGTCCCTTCCCTTGCCTTTCCGAGGTAGAATTCCCTTCACAGGACCCCAGTAAACTCATCGGGGTGTGTTGGGGTGGCAGGGCACTGGAGAGAGGGAGAGAAGAGGGCCTTGGAAAGTTGGATGTGGAGCTCCAGGTCTGATCTCTGGGTTAAGGTGACAAGGTAAGAGGTCACAGCACTGCTGGCACAGGGCAGGCGCTCACCAGAGCTTTTGCATGCATCTCGCTCATCTCGAGGACCAAGAGGAAAGAAAGCCATTCCGTGATGGTCACTGAGAAGGCAGGATCAGGTCCAGCCAAGCAGTTTTCAGAAGTCAGCTTGGTGGGCTGGAAAGATGGCTTAGCGGTTAAGGCGCATGCCTGTGAATCCTAAGGACCCCGGTTCGATTCTCCAGGTCCCACATAAGCCGGGTGCACATGGTGATGCACGCATCTGGAGTTCATTTGCAATGGCTGGAGGCCCTGGCATGCCCATTCTCACTCTCTCTCTCCCTCTCTCTGTCTCTAATAAATAAACAAATAAAAACAAAATCTTTTAAGCCAGGCAT
Organism: Jaculus jaculus; assembly: GCF_020740685.1. Classification (NCBI taxonomy): domain Eukaryota; kingdom Metazoa; phylum Chordata; class Mammalia; order Rodentia; family Dipodidae; genus Jaculus; species Jaculus jaculus. Next base: position 244,785,375 of record NC_059102.1, on the reverse strand, counting down.
GGTGGCACACGCCTTTAATCCCAGCACTTGGGAGGCAGAGGTAAGAGGATCACCATGAACCCTGAGACTACATAGTAAATTCCAGGTCAGCCTGGGCTAGAGTGAGACCCTGCCTTAAAAACTCCCACCCCCCCCCAAAAGAATCTTTTAAAAAGAACTTGAAGAAGAAGAAGTCAGCTTGGACCCCAGAAATGTTAGGTCTACTGGAGCGTCTCCTGATGTGCACAGTCAGCCTGCAAGCTTGGGCCACAGGTGGGAACCAGGTGCTGGGGATGGATGCTGCCTGGGGGGGGATGCCCACAATCATTGTGGCTGCCTCCTCCATGAGTGTCCAGCCCTGGGTCCAGTGCTTCCCTAGCATGGACAGCAATGCTCTGGGGGGGAGGACATCCTCACTCTCTACTCCACAAAGGACATCAAAGGTGGTATTTCAACAGACAACTACTTTGGGGGCTACAGAGTAAAGGTTTGGAGTTCCCTAGGGAAGATGTAAGATTCTCAGAACTTGTCAATGGAAAGTGCCCCCCCCCACACACCCTTGCTCTGGGGCTTAAGGGGATCAGAAGTCCTTGACCTCGCATGGTGGAGCACCTGGACCCTCCTCGCCGGTGCTCACCTGCACCTCAGGGCGTCGCTGTGGTGTCTTCAGCACCCGCCACAGGAGGAAGCAAGGCTAGCACAGCCAGGACCTGAGGTCAGGTTCTATTGCAGTCCTGGCTTCCCCAGAACCCCCACTTTGTCCTCACAGTTGTTCCCCACTCGCCCAGGCTGCCACTGGATGCTCTGATCTGTCCCCTGTGCCCGCTCACCGAGACCTATGATGGTTTAGGATTCTGGAGCTAGCCAGATGTGGCCTAGAATCCTGGCTTTGACTCTTCCCAGCTCCAGGAACTCGAGCAAATCTCTTCTTGGTCATCCTCTGCAGGGTGGGGAGAGCCGTAGCGCCTGCTAGGAGTGAGGATCAGGAAACCAGATGTCCAAGGGCTGTGTGGCTGCCCAGCTCAGTAAATAGCAGTTGCCATCAGTGGAGGTGTGAGGTGGTGTCCTGGCTTTAAAAGCTCCAGAACATCTTCCTCAAGCCCTGATGTACTCATGGTGCCCGAGAGAGAGAGCGCGAGAGGGAGGAGAGCTGATACCTCCTGCAGTCCCTACTCCTTTGCTTGGCACATCCGGGTCTCAGTGAGCTGCTGCCACCCTTCTCCCCCACCTTTCCCTCGCCACAGTCCCATCAGCCCCCAGCACCAGCTCCATGCAGCTCCACTCTCTTGGGTCCTCCGCTGTAAACCTGTGCTCACGGGATGCTACCTTCCAGGGCCATCAGCCGCTCACCTCTCCACGCATCCACCCTCCCTCCTCCATCAGATCTGCTGGGGCCTCTGTCCTGGTCTCCCGAAGCCTTGTCAGCCCTTTTGTGTTTCTATTCTTCCTCTTTCTCCTCCCCCCAGTCCTAAAGTCTTTGCCTATGGGCTCCTCACTAGGAACTGTCCATCTGGGGCCCTCGGGCAGTGAGTGGCCTCTAGGGAGAGTTCCTACGAAGGTAAGCTCCTGCCTTATGCACCTCCACATCCTTCGGACCCTGGCATTGCGCCTGCCACATTGTGGTGCTCAAGAAGTGGCCTCAGGCAGAGTCGCTTTCATGACTAGGTGCGTCCCTTCCTGAGTGAGTGTCACTGATCTGTACGTGGTGAGAGCCAAGCAGGCAATCCCTGCAGCCATGTTTATGCCCCACGCCTGTGGAAGAGCAGCCACGCGGAGGCTCAGGGACCTGAAAAGAGAAAACTCACCCACTCAAAACAGCCCAGGCGTCAGTGGAGGGAGCCTGGAGTGTCTATAGCACCCTATCATGGCTCGTCCCAGGGAAAGGCAGCTACTTACTGAGCGAGCTCCGACCACGTGCTAACAGCTTATTTAATCCCCTCGACTCCCTCGTAACTTTTTACCTCGCCTTACAGATGGGGAAACTGTGGGTCTAAGAGCTTTAAGGGAGCTTCAAGCAGATCATATGTCTAGTAAACAGGATTAGAGACAAAAAACAAATCTGTACAGAACATTCACCTTGTGCTAGGCACTAATCTAAGCCCTGCTTATTTCATTCTTACAGCAGTGTTGTATGGCAGATACTGTTATTAACCCCAGCGAACAGGTGCCGGAAGAGAGCTAGCTAAGCAAGTGTCCTGTGGTCACAGGACTGCTAGGTGATGGAGCTGGGATGTGAGACCACAAAGTGTGCTCCACAGGTCTTGCTCCTAACCTCCTGGAACCGGTCCTCAAGTTCAGACCTAGGTCAAAGCTCTCTCCTGCCCATACCCTTTGCAATTTAGGTCCAAGAAAGCTTTTCCCCAGAGAAAATCCATGACATCATCTCTGGATACTGTCAAGCATCAGGCCAAATCCAGTGGTCTCGGCAGGGACAAATCCGGGGACAGAGAAACTGGCTGGTGGCAGTGACCCTGGCAGGCCAGCTAATCCCACCTTCTCTCCTCTCAGAGGTGGGTGCTGCAGCCCCGCCAGCAGGTGGCTCGGCTAGGCTTCCTCTCCTTGGAGCAGCAAAGCCAGCCGTAGGGGGGTGACTAAGCCCTGTGTAAACAGCATTCACCGGCCTCCTCCTCCTCCGACTCTATTTCAGGATTGAACCCATCCCTCAGCAACTATGGCAAGGTTACCAGTTAGTTCGGTGGGGTTCGCTCCTCCCGCACTGCTGCTCCTGCTCAGTGGCTCCCGACGGTCTGGGGGACTTGCAGGACCTCCGTGTGGCCCACCCGCCCTACAGCGCAGCGCCTCCGGCCGGCTCTCCTGCCAAGGCACCAGGAGCCAGGTACACTTTACCGGATTCAACTTCAAACGCGGGACACACCCAGAGGAGGAGGGAGGAGGGGAGGGGGCTCCCAAGGAGGAGAAAGGCCACTCCTGGCCGGCTGTGATTGGCTGCCCTGAACCCGGCCCGGAGACTGGCCCCTCCGGGCTGGGGCTTAGAGGGAGCAGTCCTCGGGGCACTGTCCAGCTGAGGGCCACAGGGGAACTGTACCTCGGGCCCAGTGGTCAGGGCTTAGGAAGAGCGTCGCTAGCGTGCAGAGGGAGAGACTCGGGAGCCCAAGGGGCCTCTAAGGGGAAATCCTTGTGTTGACAGAGACAACTCTCTGGAGTGACTTTCAGGATACTAGTTTGGTAATCGCTGGGCACTCCCGCGCTAGATGGAAGGCTGAAGGGCTTTGGTGGCTTTCCAGGGGCACAGTTTCAAGGCTGGGTGTAGGGGAAGATGAGTCTTTGCACAAGTGGCACCATTAGGGGCTGCAGAGCGCAGGTAAAGTGGCCCATTTGCAGAACTGGCCAGAGCCAGAGGGGCAGATCCTGTGGAGGTGACCCAAGCCACTCTCCTCCGGGTTCATGGAAGCGAGTAGCGCTGCGAGAGGGAAGGGCTGTGCCTGTGGATGTGCAAGTCGTGACTAGAAACTTCTGCAAAACGGTCCCGCTCTGGCTGGAGAGGACAGCTGACCTAGGGAAGGAGGCTTATGCTAGAAGTAGGGACATCTGTGTTCTAGCAGCTTCCTCCCTCTAGTCCCTGGTCAAATTCAACGCTGCTTCTCTACAGGTGGGAGCCTGGGGAGGGGCTAAGGAGCCAACAGGACCCCCCCCCCCCCGCACCACATAGACACATACTGAGACTAATATACAACACCTACGCAGATTATCACATGCCGCACATGTTACATGCACACACTCACTTTCCTCTTACGGTAGGCGGGAGGATAAATCACTCTTCCCACTTTTCAGCTGAGGAGAGGAAGCAGCTTGAGGAAGAGCCTGCACTGGGATTTGGAGCCCCGCAGTCTGGCCTGGCATCCTCACTCTGGGTACCAAGACCTGGCTGAGCTGGGGCAGGGCAATCCGTCTGGGCCCACGGAGCTGCCCTTGCACTGGAGCAGCAGTTCACCTTTGGGAAACCCTCCCCCAACCCCCTTTTCATTCTCATTCCATAAGTGAAGAGACAGAAGAGAGCAAGTCACTTATAGGTGTCAGCTCTGCCCAGCGTGGTGGCACACGCCTCTAATCCCAGGACTCAGGGGGTAGAGGTAGGAGGATCACTGTGAGCTCAAGGCCAGCCTGAGACTACATAGTGAATTCCAGGTCAGCCTGGGCTACAGAAAGGCCCTACCTCAGAACAATAACAACATCAACAAAGGGCTCAGAAGTTAAGGTATTTCCCTGAAAAGCCTAACAACCCAGCTTTGATCCCCAGCATCCACATACCAGATGCACAGTGTGGTGCATGAATCTGGAGTTCATTTGCAGTGGCAGGAGGCCCTGGCATGTCCATCCTCACTCTCTCACTACCTGTCTCCTCTGTTTCTCTCTCTCTTTCTCTGCTTGCAAACAAATAAAAAAAAAATACTTAAAAAACTGATGGTAAGGGGCTGGAGAGATTGCTCAGTGGTAAAAGATACTTGCTTGGAAAGCCCAATGGCCCAGGTTCAATTCCTCAGTACCCAATGTAGAGCCAAATGCACAAAGTGGTACATGCATCTGGAGTTATTTGCAGTGGCAGAAGTCTTTGGCATGTCCATTCTCTCGCTTCGATTTTCTCCTTCTCTCTCTCCCTTACTCTTTTTCTGTTTCTCCTTCTCAAATAAACAAATATCTTAAAAGACCATGATAGGAAGGAACATGATGATGTTGTTAGAAGAGAGATAAATTGGAAAAGAAATAAGGATTCAATGGGGGTGGTGGGAGGGAATTATCATGGTTTATTGTCTATACTTAGGGGAGTTAAAAAAAAAAAAAAGTTAGCCGGGCATGGTGGTGAGTTCCAGGTCAGCCTGGGATAGAAAGAGACCCTACCTTGAAAAAAAAAACAACAACAACAATTGTCAGCTCTGATGGGACCAGATGTCAGGTGGCTGCAGACCTGCATGGCCGGCACACATGTGAGCCTCTCATCCCCGCCTCCTTTGTGCTGTTAGCCTGACCTTGTGCGTGAGCTAAGCTGGCTCCCCTTCTCCTTTCTGCTTGCCCTTAGCATCAGTATCCATGGAATCATCAAGTGGATGTACTATTTTTTCTAACTACTCATTAAAATGGATAAGAACATGAGGAAAAAAAAAAAACATTCTTCCAGGCATACCTCAAGTTGCCTTGCTCAAGTGAGCTGCCCTTTGGGAAACAGCATATAGGTTCAATGACCTCCTTCCTCATCTGGGAAAGTGGGGTTCAGAGAGCAGGTTTGCCCTGCCTAAGGACACACAGCCAAGTAGCAACAGAGTCAGTGTCAGGCCCAGGGCTCTTGACTCCCAGCCCGGAGCCTTGACCCTTTGTGCTTTACCCACGTAGTCATCAGAGAACCCCCAAAGCCTCCCGGAGCTGAGCACACTTTACACCTGCCAGCCTCTGGACTCGGCTCTGTGCTCAGCTGCGTGTTCCAGAGGGGAGACCAACCCAGAGAAGCTCAGAACTGGGTTCTCAATGCGGGGATCTAGCTGAGCAGTCGGGTTGGCCTAAAGTGAATTGGGCCCCTGATAACCCTAAGCAGTTAGTGAACCTCAAAACCTTCACTTGAGAGACAGCAGGGCTTGCCAAGGCAGTGATTGTAGCAGTGTGAACAAGTGCAGCCCACACTCATCACAGGCGCTACTTGGAGAGGCTGGTGTAAGGGTCGGCACACTGACAGCAGTCCTGACGACTCAGGATGGGGAGCAGTCACCAGTCCTCACGTGCTGGGAGGAAAGGGGACATACAGAGCTTTCAAGACAACTTACAGCTGTCCCGCTGCCGAGCAACTGTCAGGCTGGCGCCCAGCTACCAGGCTCAGTGATCACAACCTAAAGGCCCTTGGCTTCACAAGTGGAGGACTGGTCTTTTAGGGAGGCTTCTGCCCATATAATTGCAGTGAATGGGCAGCAGTTTTGGCCCAAAGATTTCTTTCTGTACCATATCCCCCCTGCACACACCAGTCTGTGTCTATGCAAAGCAACCCTGTACAACTTCTCAGGACACAGCCAAAACAGCAAGCCTCTCACACAAACTCCTTCTAGCCCATTCTGGGCAAAGCTCTTTCTCACCCTCATATGCTAAACCTCACAGTCCATCAAACTGTACTTACAGCACTGCAAGGCATCTCTTAGGCCAAGGTTTCAAATCCTTCCACATTCCTCTTGAAAATCAGTTCCGAAAGGCCAAAGCCCCATAGTCAGGTGTCTAGCAGCAATCTCACTCCTCAGTACCACTTTACTGTTGCAGTCAGGTTTGCACTGCTAGCAGAAACCACCCAACCAAGAGCAGCTTTCAGGGGACAAGGGGTTTATTTTGGCTTACAGACTTGAGGGGAAGCTCCATGATGGCAGGGGAAAACGATGGCATAAGCAAAGGGTGGATATCACTTCTGGCCAACATCAGGTGGACAACAGGAGAGTGTGCCAAACACTGGCAAGGGGACACTGGCTATAACACCCATAATTGGGGACTGAGTCAGCTCCTGCCCAGGCCTCTTGGCAAGAATAGAAGCCCTGGGACATCTCAGGATCAGCGGCCTAATGAGACTTAAGAGCCACTAGGTACATGTGCAGGGCCTATCTAAGTCCCCCTCTGACAAGAGCTTGCTGGGGCCAACTTTTTGGATTATAAGCCAGAAGGGCAGGCAGACAGTGGCTTCAGTAAAGGACTCGTGTGCCTTAGGAAACCTGCAATCCTGGAAATTCTGAAATAGGAAAGTAACGTGATCAGATGATATGCATGTTTCCTAGTGGTTCCTAACAATAGCTGTCGGTGAGTGAGAAGTAATGAAGTGGACCATGAAAGCAGGCAGGGAGAGGAGGGAAAGATTCTGGAACTATTTGAAAGTAAAGTTGGTGGGATTTTGTGGGTAAGTGAATGCAAGAACCACAGAGAATGGAAGAATCAATCATCAGCGACCTCCAGGTGATCTGCCTGAACAACCATGGCAGGTGATGGCACCACCAAATAAGATTAAACAATGCCAAGACGCTGCTCCAGCAGAAGGACCCAAGTTCAATCCTAGCCCCATTGTAAAAAGCTGAGATGGCCATGAACATGTGTCACCCCAGTGGTGAGCAGGAATGGAGACAAGAGAATCACTGGAGCTTACTGGTCAGCAGCTCCAGGTTCAGCGAAAGACCCCATCTCAAGAAGATGAAGAGGATGAGAATGGACGCCCAGTGTTCTCCTTTGGCCTCCGCATGCGTGTACACAGGGCACATGCATTGGCACATACATGCACGTGTGTGTATGCACACACGTGCACGCACACACAAAGGAAAAATATTTCTAAAGTAAACAACAACAAAAGAATGTAAGGGCTGGAGAGATGGTTTAGCGGTTAAGTGCTTGCCTCTGAAGCCTAAGGACCCTGGTTCGAGGCTCATATCCCCAGTACCCATGTAAGCTACATGCAAAAGGCGACACATGTATCTGGAGTTCGTTTGCAGTGGCTAGAGGCCCTGGTGTGCCCATTCTTTCTCTCTCTCTGTTGTTCTTAAATAAATAAATAAATAAAACACTAACAAAAATACCCCACTCTTAAAAAAAAAAAAAAGAATATAAGAGGAGCCAATTTGGGCCAAAAATGAGCTTCATCATATACCTGGTGATTCTGACTAGGCTCTGGGATGCCCAGAGGACTAAACATCTGAGAAGTAGAGGTGAGTCGAGAAGCCAGGGTTGACCAGGTCTCAGCTAGAATCAGAAATTCTGGACTGCCCGCCAGGAAACCTAAGAGAATGACCTTCAGCGGAGAGGGCTTTGGTGTTCAACTATAGGGCCTGGGGAACAGCCACACTCAGGAACCTGTGAAGGGACGGTGAGGGGCCCCAAGGAGAGGACTTTAGGAAGGAGGGAGGGTCAAGAGGCAAGAGTAGCAGAGTGCCGGAAACAGCCCGGGACATCCTCGGTAACAGGCGGCTGCAGGGCCGTCATGACATTGTTGGAAGCTGTTTTAAGGGAACGTAGAGGGTAAAGCCAGACTGCAGAAATCATGGGGGATGACTGCAAAGGAGCAGGAAGGTTGTGGTGACAGGGATGGGCTAAGGAGTGGGGCAGGAAATAGAGCGAGATTAAGGAGACAGTGAAAGTCCCAAAGATAGCCATGGGATTGGTAGGCTGGCTTTGAGCAGACCACAGCTGAGTTGGCCAAGATGCATATGAATCAAGAAAAACTTGCATGGCTGGAGAGGTGGATTAATGGTTAAAGTGCTCAGCTCTGAAGCCTAAGGCCCCAGGTTCAATTCGCCAGTACCCATGAAAGCCAGATGAAAGCACAAGGTGGCGCATGTATCTGGAGTTGGTTTACAGTGGCTGGAGGCCCTGGCATGTCCATTCTTCTATCTGTTTCCTCTCTCTCTTCCCCTCTCAAATAAATAAATATTTTTTAATTAAAAAATTTGCAGATGTAGGTAGGGTAATCCTGAAGTCACACCTAATGGCTTCAATTTTCTTAAAGTGTATGCAAAACTTTTTAGGGTATGGATGGAGAAATATAGGAAGGTTGCCTACTGGCCTCAAAAGGTTAATGGACGGCTTTGTGGGGAGCACTGGTTCCATTCAGCCTCCTACACAGCACTGAGCAGTCCTGCACTGGGTGGGTTATGTAAGGGTGGGTGCCAGGAAACAGGAGCATAGGGGTGATGGAGTTGGCCAAATAAGAAACACAGGGACAGGCCATAAAGAGCATCTGCCCCATGTCTGTTCCTTCTCCGCTGACCAGCCTCTACCTGTGGAGGACAAGCCCAACCAGTAGCGCTTCTGAACCCAAGTGCAACACAAACACACACTGCACAGCCTCCTGGCTGGTGGAGCTGAAGGTCTATTCTCTGAACAGGACGCTACAAATTGTGCTCACTTCCCGTCATCTGAGCAACGGGACAAAGAATGCGAATAACGCTATTCTTATCATTTCATCTTAAAAACTTTTATTGACAACTTCCATAAATACAGACAATAAGTCATGATCACAGTTCCCTCCCACTCCCTTTCCCCTTCCTCTTCCCACTGAATCCCTTCTTTCCAACTATTCTGATTTTTTTTTTTTTTTTTTTGAGGTAGGGTCTCACTCTAGCCCAGGCTGACCTGGAATTCACTATGTAGTCTCAGGGTGGCCTTGAACTCACGGTGATCCTCCTACCTCTACCTCCCGAGTGCTGGGATTAAAGGTGCGCATCACCATGCCTGGCTTTTTGATGTCATTAAAAAAAAAATCCTATCACGCAGGTTTGTGTAAGTGGTGTCAGTGGCTGTGAGATCATGAATATCAAGGATCTATTGTGTCTGAAAGACAGCATTGTAAGCAGTTCTCCCTTTCCTTTGGCTCTTAAGTTCTTTCCGCCACCCGAGCCTCAGAGGGTGTGACAAAGATGTCTCACTTCGTACTGAACACCCCACTGTCCCTTCTTTTCAGCACTGTGTTGAGTTTGGGTCTCCCCAGTGGTCACCACCATCTGAAAGAGAAGCTTCTGGAACCATAAGTGAGAGGAGCATCAATATATGGTCATAAACATAAGTGTTTAGAGGCAGCTTGGTGGACATAATACATACATCCAGCCTATTCTGATCAATTCTGTCCTCGGCTTACAGAGGTCCTAAATCCCTGTCCCTACCTGACCAGCCATGCAGGAGCTCCTCAGGGGCAGGGGATGGATAGTGTCTCCACCTTCATTACGGAACTGAAAGACAATGAGGCATGCTCTAGAACCCATTTTTTTCTTTTTAAATATTTTTTTGTCCATTTTTATTTATTTATTTGAGAGTGACAGAGAGAAAGACGCAGAGAGAGAAAGAAAGAGACAGAGAGAATGGGTGCGCCAGGGCCTCCAGCCACTGCAAACAAACTCCAGAAGTATGCGCTCTTTTGTGCATCTGGCTAACATGGGTCCTGGGGAATTGAGTCTCAAACTGGGGTCCTTAGGTTTCACAGACAAGCGCTTAACCACTAAGCCATCTCTCCAGCCCTTTTTTTTTTTTTTTCTGTATGAGAAATTGTAGCTTAATTAGTGGATTGAATCCTTGTGTAAAGTGTATGTTCCTAATCTAGCTTTTCATATACTGGGCTTATTGATAATGTGGATTTCTAGCTAGCAGCACATGATTGCTTCACAACAAATCCTTACAATGTCTAGAGTCTGGGTAGATCCTCTGCAGCACTTACCCAAGACTCAGAGACACAGCACAGGTCTTCCCCAGGCAGGGGGGCCAAGTGGTGATGCCCGATTCTAGGTTCCAGGTGGGTTATTCCAGCACCCATGAGCCTACTTCTGCAAACGACTTTCATCTGCCCCTAGAGAAAAGGGCTGGGGCTGTTGAGATGACCTAGCAGTTAAGGCACTTACCTGCAAAGCCTAACAACCCCAGTATCCATGTAAAAGACAGAAGCATAAAGTAGCGAATGCATCTGGAGTCTGTCTGCAGTGGCTGGAGACCCTGATGTGACCACGCTGTTTGTCTTTCTTCTACCTTTCTCTGCTTGAAAATAAGTGAAAATATTTTTAACAAAAGAAAAGGACATCCCTCAAGTTCCCAGTCAGCGCTGAGAAAGTGACAAGCAAATGAATCTGTACCGTCCCTCTTCCCAGTCTTGCATGTGTGACCTATAAACCTCTTGTTACCCCACCACAGACTTCCTGTCAGCTAAGCTCAGGATCCCATAATCATCGTTCTTACTTGCTTTCAATACCACTCTCTTCTGGAAGTCCCATCGGAGCCCCTCCCATCCTCAGTCCTTGGACTTGGCTCTGAACTTCAGCAAGCCTTTACAAATCGAGACTCCCGCCTCAAATTGTTCTCTTGCCACCGACCCTCGCTGAGGATCTGGCACAGGTCTTCCATGCCTGCTTACCTAGATGACCCTGGAAGCCACCAACTCCAACCCAACAGACTGGTCCTTACCGGGGCCGTCTTTCTGCCAGTCCTCACAACCCTAGCATGCACATTCGGGGTGAGCTGACCCAGGCCTGCTCCACTGAGCAGTCCTGAAAGGTGCTCATTCTTGCTTCTAGGACTGTTTTCTTGATTGCTGACCTCAGTCCCTCTCCTAACACTTGCTGGTTTCACTTGGAGACGTTCTGTCACTCTGTAGAGAGCACCATTTAATGTGCTGTGCAATTTTAAGGGATTGCCCCCAAACGGTAAAGCAAACACAACTACAGGCAATTCCCAAGGGTCCGTTCACCAGGGCCCCTTGCGATGGGGTCCACGTGCATCAGCATCCTAGTCAGCCCGTCTCATCCCTTAAGGGGAACAAGTGACAGCTCTGCAAGGCTCTGCCTCTGCCGAGACCTACACAGAACAATGTCCTCTGTCCCTCTCTGGTACTTACCAGGTCACTTGTGAAACATTCTTAGTTTTCCATATCACTGAGAATACACAAAGTGAGTGAAATAAGACAATTTAATGGGCTTCCATGGGTTACAGACAACGAAGGACAAACATTTCTCTCCATGCATGGTACAGTGGAATTCAGGGACAAGTGTGGTCCAAGGACAGGAGTCCACTGCTCAGCCTTGTGTCATGTGGTTCAACCAACTTTGTGGCTCAGCAGCTGCAGACACTGGGGAAGAGATGGGGGCTGCCTGGCCTCCTGAGGGGGGAGTGTGTGCAGGAATGCACGGGCACTGCCGTGCATCCAGTGGACCAAGAGCCCAGGCTTCCAGGTGGGCCCGGTGGCACCAGAATGATTCCTGAGGGCTAGAGCCAGGCCAAGCAGGAGCTGAGGTATTGGCACAGGGAGGAAGTGGGGATTAGGACCACAGCAGCCAGGAGCCATGTGCCGAGCGCAGGGTCGTTTTTTCCTCCCAAACAGAGTTCTCCCAACACGTAGTACTGGAAGGAATGGCAAAGGTAGAGCAAGGAGGGCCAGATTCTACCCAATCTTGTGACCTCCTCAAATATCTCTTTCTTGCCTGCCTTCCCTCCTCTCTAAAACCTATGGAGACACTAGTGACCAGAGACCCCACCACATACCCTAATTACAATAGCTGAGTACATTTCTAGAGAGAAAGATAAATGTCACAGGCTTTTAAAGGAAGACCGGGGAAGACTGCATTGAGGGAAGAGAATGGACCCGACTCCACCCAGCCCCAAGAGCCGGCAGCCACAGCCTGGGTTCCTGATGCAACTGCGCCAGCCATCTAGCTGAGCATCTTGTGCCGGTCAAAGACTGTCTTCCGCTGTTCCTGCACCTGCAGTTTCCACCGCTGCTGAGCACCTTCCACACGTTCCAGGACAGTGTTTGCTCGGGGTCCCCCCAGGGACGCAGCAGCTGCTGCCATGGAACGTGCATCCTGCAGTAGGGGAGAAAAAGGAAGTGATTCACGGTACGGCGGCAGGATGGAGGGGTCAGAGTCCTGGGTCTTGCAAACCTGCCATGGCACACCCATGGGCAGTTTGAAAGACTTCCCTTACACAGGCTAAGACCTCAGGGCTGTGTACCAAAGTGCCCACAGCTAGCACTGCAGACCTCCTCTGCCTCCCCACACCGCCACAGGCAGCAGGAGGGCCAAGGTCCAGGGTCTACCGACCCTGAGCTGACTCCTTTGTGGCAGGTGAGTGAGGCACCCGTAGAGGCTGCATAGGTCACAGCTTTAGGATCAGTTCTGGTTGTGGTGGGGGACGGCGGGACAAGACGTTAGCTTAATCAGTTCTCTTGGGAAAGAGGACAGAACATCAGTGCCTGGGAGGAGTGGAAATCTAGGGCTTGACCCAATCACTCCCATTTCAGGACCCACTGTGACCACTCCCTGCTTTGGTACCGCAGCCCCCTTGCAGCCTGCCTTCTGGCTTCCCCGTCGCTCTCGGGCCGCTTCTGTTGTCCCTCTTCCCCTAATTACCACTTCTTTGCCTCTGAAGCCCCAGAGCCCATGCATTTCCTGCAGGACCTGAAGCTGATCTTTGGGGGGTAATCAGAGCCAAGGGCCAGGCCCGCAGCCCATGGGGATTTCCTCCTCAGCTCTCCCCGCCTCTCATCTCCTGCCACAGAGCTCTTAAGGGATTAGTGCACCCCTCTAAGCCCAGAGCCGCCCAGTAAATGCAACTTTGCTTCTAACGCCCCAAGCTGGCAAGGCTTCTGTTACCGTGCAGCTGCCAAGCTGGGGAGTAGAGTGGGGCAGCAAGGCAGAGAGGGGCTGGATAGAGCAGGGCTGGAGGGTCTCATCCTGTGGCAGACCACTGGGCAATGTGTCTTGTACATAGCAAGGCCACTTAGGGGTGGACACTGTCCCCTGGGAGCCCCTGTCTAGGACCCTGAGGAGTGTGTCCTCTACGGGCCTGGTGGGGTTCAGAGCACTGAGGAAGAGCTGCTGGCAACACCACCAGGGCGTCTACATAGGCTGGACCCCTGGATTCTGTGCCTAAGCCAGGGGCTGCCTGTCCCCGCTGGCTTCAGTGCCCCCTGCACCCATCTCCTGACAAGACTCCTCTGTTCCAGGAGAGATTTGCTGAGGAGTCTGCACAGATCACAGCTCTGGTAGGTTGGAATCACAGGGAACGCTGGGAATGGAAAGAAGGGGCGTGGCCTCAGCCGCTTGGCCACTGTGTATTCCTGGACAAATCACTGTATTTCTCCAAGCTTCAGTATAATAAGCTTAATCTCTGAGGCTTTTCCTACCTTGCTGCCATTAGGAATTATATTTACCTGATAACCTAGCGCACATTCACATGTACACAAAGTAAAATGGGGCTTACTAAACAGTACTTAGCATGACCCACTCAAGATATTGGCTTCTCTGTTCCATTTCTTTTTTTTTTTTTTTCCCTAAACTCTTAGTTATAGCCAGGCATAGTGGTGAAAGCCTATAAACCCAGCTGTGGCATGAGGATAACAAGTTCAAGGCCAGTAGGAACAATTCAGTGAGATACTGTCTCAAGATAAAGTTTACAAGGGGCTGGTGGGGAGAGCTGGGGAGGCTGAGTCGGCACAGTGCTTGCCATGCAAGCATGAGGCTTGAATTCTATCCCCCAGAATGAGTGAAAATAAAAGCCAGGCATGGTGGCACATGTTTGTGATGCCAGTTCTGGGGAGGCAGAAACAGGAGGATCCCTAGGGCTCACTGGGTAGATAGTTTAATCTACCTAATGAGCCTCACGCCAAGAAAACATGTCTCAAAAAAAGGTAGGCCGGGCATGATGGCGCATGCTTTTAATCCCAGCACTAGGGAGGCAGAGGTAGGAGGATCATCGTGAGTTCAAGGCCACCCTGAGACTACATAGTGAATTCCACATCAGCCTGAGTTAGAGTGAGACCCTACCTCAAAAAACCAAAAGAGATGGCTTAGCGATTAAGGTGCTTGCCTCCAAAGCCAAAGGACCCAGATTTGATTCCCCAGGACTCATGTAAGCCAGATGCGCAAGGTGGCACATCCATCTGAAGTTTGTTTGCAATGGCTGGATGCCCCAGCATACCCATTCTCTATCTTTCTCTCTCTCTCTCTCAAATAATAAATATTAAAAAATGACAAAGAAAAAAATAAGGTGGATGGCACCCAAAGAACACCCAATGGTGTCCCCTGGCCTGCACATGTATGTATACAAACATGTACACACACACACACACACACACACATACACACATGCACAGAGGCTGGAGACGTAGCTCAGTGGCAGAGTGCTTGCCAAGCACACACAAAGCCCTGGGTTAGATCCCTAGCACAAAAAGGAAAGGAAAGGAATCCTCACAAGATTCATTAAGCTGGGGTGGGAGGGAATTACCATGGGACTTTTTTTATAATCATGGAAAATGTTAATAAAAATTTAAAAAATTTAAAAAAAAAAAAGATTCATTAAGCGACCCCTTGGGGGCTACGCCCACAGCCTGAACACTGAACACCGCTTACTAGCTGGTGGACAAAATGGCCAAATGAAGGACAAGCACAGACATGAAGCAGGAGCTCAAGACATGTGCATCCAATGGCCTCTCCCTGGCACGGTGGGTAGGAAAGCTGTGGCAGCAAATAAACCTGGCTTTGAATCTTGGCTCTGACTTCTGCCAGATACATGTGACCTTGGGTGAGTCACCTTCCCACAAGAGGGAGACCAAGAAAGTCTTAGTGACACAATAAATGCAGAGCCTTGGTCAGCCCCTGGCAGACAGTAAGTACTCGGGCCACAGTCTGGTCAGCATCAGATGCCGGTGCCAGGATCACTGAGGCAGGGAAGGGGCGCAAGGCAGGCAGCTGCGGGGAGAGCAGTGTCTGAGCAGTGGCGTGGGCTGCAGCGTGGCCTTCTGACGAGGCTCCTCCCCGGGTCGGCCCCCACCACACCCCAGGAGCAGCGCGCCTCAGCACAGCCACAGGGATGAGGCGGGCACTGAAAATCCCACCTGGACTCACCCCTACCCTCCTGACTCTGGGAAGAAGGGCTGCTTTTCTTCCTCGTCCCCAGACTTATTCATTCTGGGACCAGTGTTGCCCTCAAAGGCCCTGTTGAGGGGTGCCTTGCTGTGATGCTGGGGGGGCTCGGCCTAGGGTTCTCTGGGTCAGACTTGGAGGAGTGAGAAAGCATCAGCTCTCCTCACCAGCTCTGCTCTGGGGTTGTCTGCACGAGTGGGGAGTCAGGAGGAAGGAGCCCACGCTTAGTACCACGGCCCCGCTTAGTAGCCCTTTATGTAAAGTCTAAGCAAGCAGTTTCCAAGTGGGGGAAAATTGCTCCTGGAGGCTCTGGGACCCTATGGCTAACAATCTGATTAAAAGGTATGACAGGGGCTGGAGAGATGGCTTAGTGGCTAAGCACTTGCCTGTGAAGCCCAACACCCCGGTTTGAGGCTCGATTCCCCAGGACCCACGTTAGCCAGATGCACAAGGGGGCGCATGGAATTCATTTGCAGTGGCTGGAGGCCCTGGCGTGCCCATTCTCTCTCTCTCTCTTATGTGCCTCTTTCTCTCTCTGTCTGTCACTCTCAAAAAAAAATAAATAAAAATTAAAAAAAAAAAGGATTACAGGCTCCACATCTGTGCCCAACAAGGCCCAGAACAGTCCCATCCCTACCTGCCCATCAGTGATGCTGGCAGGGGATTCCCTCCAGGGCGGAGTCTCAGGAACCCCAGGAGGCAGAAGGTAGTTGGGGAAAGGGTGGGTAGAGTGCCTGGCTGGGGGCGGGGGGGGGGGGAGTTGGAAATAGATGGACCCCTGGAGGTGTCCAGGTAACCAGGTAAGTATGGTCCTGACAAGTATGCAGCCCTGGCCAGGCCCCTCACAGGGCCTATTCCCAGCCTGAACAAATGGACAAGCCCTCCCCCCCATCTTGTGGACAAGGCCACTGAGGCTCTGAAGAAAGAACTGCCTTACTATCCAAGGTCACATGGTTGCTCAGGGCCAAGTCGGTATTGCACCCACATCTGTGCATCTCCTGTCCTAGGACTTAGCTGTGCTCTTCTCTAGCTAGTTTCTTCCAAGAGGGAACCATAGGGACCACCAAAGAAGCAGGCAGGAGTCACGTCCAGGGTTAAACAGGAACAAGTGCTTGCAGGGGGCCTGGGGCCAGAGACGCTGCTCTCCAGGCTGGAGGACCCCAGCACCTGTGGGTGAGCCTGAGGTGACGAGTAAGCCTGGGTCCATCTCCTGTCCCCGGTGACCATCCACAGCCTGCTCAGCACCAGACTGATCACTTCTCTCACGATAAACGCGTGGAGGACATACATCACCCTCTGGCCGCTCAGCTCTCCCCTCCTCGGTCCCAGCATGGAAGCAGGACTGGGAGCTCTCAACCAACCCAGCCAAGCACAGAAGTTTAGCACTCTGGTGCCAGGCCCTTTGGAAAGGTGACCTGCGTCTTCTGAGTTTATCCCAAATCCTTCCGCTACAGTCAAGTCCTGAACCTCCCTCAGGCAGGGTTCTCCTTGGCTCTGGAATTTGCGGCCAGTTGCCATTCTCCCACAGATTCACTCACTTTATGCAGCACCTGGGCTGGAGGCCCATCCACTCACAAGCATGGTTCCTGGGCAGGACACGGGGGGCCTGCCTGGCTCACACTGATGGCACGCCCCACATTTGCCCTGTTTCACCTGTGGCTCTGCCCCTTCTCTACCTGCTCTGGAGGTCTTGCTGCTGCTCAGCCTTCCTTCCAACAAGTGAACTATTGCATTCTCAAGGATGAATGCAGAAGGTTAAGGTCTACAGATGCATGAGTGAGCGCAACAGAGATGCTGAGGCAAGAGTTACTGCAGCCTATTTAGAAAACTACACAACAAGGGCCGCACCAAGGACAGTTAAGTGGCAGATCGGGGCCCTGCTCTGAACTGCTGTGCAGGTCTGCCCCTAAGCTTTTCTAGAAATGTTTGTTTAGTCGCACACCATCCTCTTCTGTCCTCTAGTGGGAGGACATTTCAAGGGCCACATCAGCGAGTCTTCTCTGTCAGCTTCCTTAGAGCACACACTGCCCAGCCGTCCTCGGACAGGAAGGGAGACTGCTCTTCGGTAGCCCCCCAACCTTCTCTTCCAGCCCTCCACAATCAGTTCCCACCATCCTCACCGTTTCTCTTTGGCTGTCTTGCATTCTCAGACCTCTACCCACTGCCCTACTAGAGTGAGAACTTTGAACCCATCAGAGCTCAGAAGCCCATGCAGAAAGCAGCGGAGATAGCTAGAGCCTCAAAGAAAGCCTCACTTCTCCCGCTTCAAAGAGGGCCAGCCTCGTACATCTAAAACAGCTCTGTTGCCATTTGTGTCCCCGCAAACATGCTAGCTTCCTCCTTTCAAAGGGCGTCTGAGCCCAGGGATTAGGCCTAATGCTGCTGGAATCCAGGGAGGCAGCGCCCAGCAGTTAGGCCCACTGAGGCTCTGCCAGCGCTTTCAAAAGGAACACAGCAGGCTTTCATCTCCCTCCACAGAGCTCTGGGGTACACCTCCCTTCCTCTCCTAGGCCTCCAGTCCCCAGTGGGAGAGTTCATAGCTACAGGAATGGGGGGATGGAGCCCAGGAGCCACCAGTCCTGAGAAAGGCTCTAGGCCCCAGATTATACCTCTGCCTGGGCCCTATGCTCCTGGCGGGGTGGGGGGTGAGGGGGCGCCCTGGAGCCCAGAGTTTTCCTTCAGTGGTCACCGACTGTACAGGCCTGAAGGAACCTGAAGGCCTCAGACTTTCCGAGCCACAGGAAGCTTCATCTTTCTCATCTAGATCCTTAGGAAAATACTGTCTAGGCCACTAATAAGCTCAGCAGGGACCCTTGGGACAGTCCTCCCAGCCCTGTGTTCTGAGCATGGGAAAACAGTAGATGGTCCTTCACCACCTAGGGCTAGGGCTGTTGGGGTTCTGTAAAGATGGAGCCCTTAGGCGACCTCCAGTCCAGGGCCCACTATCTTCCCCTGCTCAGTGCAGCACTCGCTCTCAGAGATCCTCTCTGCCAGGAAGCGTTCCTTCTTAACACAAAGAGGTGATAACCTTGTTTAGAAACAATGACCTTCCCGAAGTACCCAGCTTCTTCAGATCTTACTGCCTGCCTCTGCTGCCCTGGTACAGGCACCTGGCTTGGGCTCTCCTGGGGACAGTCCTAAGGGCTCTCCTGGGGACAGCTCTGAGGTCTGAGTAAATCTCAACATAATTCTACCTAAAGAATTTCGGAACCTAGCAGTAGAGGATGTGAGCCGCTGAACCACAGACATCTATGCCTGGGACACAGTGAGCAATCACAGGAGGCCAGAGAGGGGATGTGATGCCAAGTAATGAGGCCAGAGTGCATTTCCTTGCCCACCCAGAGGGCACTGGATGAGAACCATTGTGTCCAAGCCCCTGCCAGAGAACAGCCTCCAGGGTGAGAGGTAAGGGGTATCTTCCTGCCCATCCTCTACAGGTGGGGAGTGGTCTCATCTGCTGTAGCTTAAATCTGTCTATGACAGAACACTACACCCCCTAGATGGCCAGAGAGTACCCCTTCTCAGAGAATCCTTCTTCCAATGGTGCCAAACCTATATACAGAAAATGTCCATTTTGGGCTGGAGAGATGGCAGTTAAGGCACTTGCTCGCAATGCCTGATGGCCTGAATTCAACTCCCCAGTACCCATAAAGCCAGACGTACAAAGTGGCACACAATGAGTCTGGAGTTCATCTGCAGCAGCTGGAGGCCCTGGTGTGCTTGTGCTCCCCCCCCCCCCTGTGTGTGTGCCCTCCTCTGTGCCTTCATCTATAAATATATAAATAGGTTTTTCGAGGAAGATCTCACTCTAGCCCAGGCTGACCTGGAATTCACTCTGTAGTCACAGGGTGGCCTTGAACTTACAGTGATCCTTGACCTCTGCCTCCCAAGTGCTGGGATTAAAGATGTGCACCACCATGCCTGGCTCAGCCAAAGCACTTTTTTGTTGTTATTGGTTTAAAAATTTTTTTTTAAATTCATTTATTTGCAAGTAGAGAGAGATAGGAGAGAATGGGCACTCCAGATGCATGCCTCTGGCCATTGCATGCGCCACTTTGTGTATCCAGCTTTACATGGGCACTGGAAAAGTGAACTCTGATTGTGAGGTTTTCTGGGCAAGTGCTTTAACTGCTGAGCCATGTCTCTAGTACGTATGTATGTATGTATGTATGTATGTGTGTATATATGTGTGTGTATATGTACACACACACGCGCGCGCGAGATAGATAGATAGATATATTTTAAAAGAAAATGTCCACCTTGATTCATGCCCTTCCCCCAGAAGCTGAACTGATCAAATTCCCAAGGCTTTCTGTACACAGGTCCAAGTGGGCAGCACCTAAGGTCTCTTATAGGAAGAGAGACAGGGCTCAGACTTGGAGACGGCAAGCTGCCCTTCCCCTGGCTCCTTATCTAGGGTGGCAGGAGATGCAGCAAGGCTGTGCCCGAGAGCCATGCATTCCAGGGAATTGGTGGCGCGGGCTGTGTAATCATCGGCTACATCTCTCAATTACTCCCCGGCCAGGACTACAATTAGCACATTACCCCTAATCGCTCGGGGTTTATTAGTGACACTCCTCCCCTATCAGAGCTGCTATTACCCTACATTAATAACCAGGTAGGCAGGCACACTTTCCTCTCGAGCACAGACCACCCAACTGCCAGCGCCACCACCTCCCTGGCCTCAGCTCCAAGGGGGTAAGGCCCTTCACCTCTGCTCTACCTCTGGCCACACTCACGCCAGCAGGAGTCGGGGACAGGCTCGGAATAGTCTAGACGGGTACCAGGAGAAGCGGCAGGGTCAATGGGAGCGGCGGGGCTCCCCCCACCCCAACCTGGTCTATTCTTGTCCTCCCTGTCCATGCTGGCCCAGACCCACACCACCCAGACAGCGTCATGCAAGCCCAAGGCCCTGAGTCCTGTGTTTAGATGAAAACTTGTTCTTTCCTGCCTCCAACTGGGAAGTTGGGCAACTCTGAACTGTAACTGCTCAGGGTAGCGTGGCCCTGGCCTGGTCAACTCTGGTGACCCACAACTCACTCCTTTAAGAGAGTCCCCCCCACTGTTGGCAGACCGTGCTGCTGTCACCAACACTGCTTACGGGGTCGGCTCAGTCTCTCAGCTGCCATCTGCGGACCCTCTGCCCCTAGGTGAGGCCAAGCTCTTCCACAAACACTGGAAGGAAGCTGCCGTGTGCCTCCTTGCGCGTTCTTCTGTAAGCTGAAAAGCTCCCCGTTTTTTCACTCGAACCTCCAGGACACAGCTGAAGTGCTTTCCCATTCCGTGCTCACGTGGATGTGCACACAGTCTTGCATTAGACTGCTTGCTATACTGACAGCCATGAAGAGCTGGGGACAGAGCTCAGGGACACTGCCCCTCAGACGAGATGTGCAGGCTGCCGGGGGCAGTGGCTCCACATTTCCTTACCATACGTCGTAAACATGACGCAGCTTATCTCGCCGGATCTTCCTAACCAGCTAGACCTGTCACTCCTCCTAGCACCTGTCCTCCCCAGAAGCCCAGAGTCTACACACGTGCACAGCCGTGTTGGGCACCACCACCCACCTGGCCCCTCTTGGCTGGTGAAATCCTGCCTCTTGTCCCCAGGGCTGTGCCCTGAACTCACCAAGTGCTTGCCAGTCGCTTGTGAAACTGCTGAGCAAAATAAATGCTGCTCCCAAGTCCTCCGCTGACTTGTCACCGGCGGCTGAGCAGACCGTTACGGGACTGGCCCTAGCTGGCCTACCCCCCACCTCTGTTCCCCACCCCGCCTAGCAACAGTATGCACTGAGGCCGCCTGGTGACAGGTAAGTTCAGAGTCACCCCGTGCTGTGTCCGGAAGGGCAGAGGGCAGTTCCCCGCCGAGTCCCGGGGACAGGTAGGAAAACCACCAGGAGAAAGCAGCCCGAAGCAGGCCAGGGCAGGAAGGAGGGTACACGCTTGGGTCTGACTGGGACTTGAGTGATGGGGTGCAGGGCCCGTTACCTCGCTCTCCTCTTCATTGTGCAGCTGCTCAGTGTATGCGTCCGGCTTCCGAATCAGGGGGTCCACCAGCATCAGGAAGGCCATGTAGAGCAAGAGGGCCCCCACCACGGACAGGTAGATGACGATGATGACCTGAGCAAGAGAACCATGTCCAGAGCCTGGGCTAGAACCCCGCTTCAACCATGCCACTTGGGCTGGCTGCCAGTGACCCCCTCAGGGCTAGGAGGCAGTGAAAGGGGCCACAGTGGAGGCAGTGCTCCAGTAGGCACCAAGATGGCAGATTCGTAGCCAACAGAGAAAGAGACCTGCTGCTGCTGGACACCCACGAAGCTCTGGGTGGGGTGGGGTGGGAAGCAGGACCCACTTGGTTGAACAAGGGTCTCCATCAAAGAGTGGCATTCACTGGGCGTGGTGGCGCACACCTTCAATCCCAGCACTCAGGAGGCAGAGGTAGGAGGATTGCCGTGAGTTCAAAGCCACCCTGAGACTACATAGCCTGGACTATGAGTGAGACTCTACCTCAAAAGACAAAAACAACAAACAAACAAACAAACATTCAAGTCAGGCATGGTGGTGCACGCCTTTAGTTCCAGCACTTGGGAAGCAGAGGCAGGAGGATGGTACAAAGTCACCCTGAGACTACAAGGCTGCCTGAGCTAGAGTAAGACCCTACCTCAAAAAAAAAAAAAAAGGAAGGGGGGCTGGCATTCATGAGAAACTAGTCTGGAACAAGGACCAGCTAGGGAGACTAGAGACCAAGAGCAGCAAGCGTGAGCTCACAGGCTAGCCCCACCGTGAGTCCAGGACAAGGGGGAGGTAGAGGATAGCCCATGCCGAGAGGGCAGACTGGCCCAAGCATGGCACATCACGGGGCAGGCGTGCAGGAGGTTGCACTCCGGCAGCCAAGGCCTATCTCCTCTTCCTGAAGGGAATACATGTTAGGAGGACAACGTCACCTTTTCTCCCACATACAGTCTTCCAATCTTGATGCATTCTGCCTTACAGAAAGGGCAGATTCAATTCAGGATAATTCAGTGCTTCCCAATGTGGGTGTTCTGGGTATTTTGGTTGGGACTCTCTGTAACACTCAGTATGGTGGTCCCTGCAGAGTTATCTCAGTTATTAGGATGACTCATTTCAAAACGCCCATGATCATCTTACCAAGAACAATGAGGCCAAATAATTCACCTAGGAGCCCACAGCCAGTAAATGGTAGAGATGCACAATCTGCACTGCTTGACAGGGAGAGGCGTGGAGGCAGACAGTGGCTGTCCACCTGAAGTGGACAGGGGAAGGGCCGTGGCTCTGTGGGATGAGGACAGTGCTAAGACCACCTCACTTCCAAACATGACTCAAAAGCAGGAGCCCAAGGGAGGAGTCACGGTGTCTTTAATCTCATGTAAATTATTTCTGATGTTATTTCTAGACTTGTCAGAGGACAAGCACACGTGAGGTTAAAACCAGGAAGGGAAGCTTCAGGGCCTCTGCGAGACAAGGTCTGGTTGAGTTCTACCTAGTGGCAGAGGAACAGACAGGAACTTTGTGGCACCCTTCTCCACTCTCTATGCGGTGGCCGTGTCCATTACGTCTCTCCTCCATTCACCCAGATGAATGAGGACAAGGATCAGGCCCAACGCCCTATGTGGTCCACAGAGGCCTTCTCAAAAGAGGGGGGCATTGCATTAGAAACCCAGAACAGTGCATGGTACACAGACTTGCAGGCACCTTTGGGAGATGCACGGAATGCCTGGTCGGGGGGGGGGGGGCAGTTTCAAGCAGCTCTCCCAGGACTCTCCCCTCTCACTTCACGGGAACCTATGCAGCGATGTCAGAGAAGACAGGCCACCCCAAAGGTATGGGAAACAAGACTCCATGCCTACGGCCTTGAGGTGTTCCAAGACAGAGCAAACATCACAGGTATGGGACAGCCCGGGACAGGAGACACGTAGGAGGCCTTCTAGGCCCAGCGGTACCTTGATGGTGGTGGTGCTGCGCTCCTCGTACCTGCACTCACACAGCAGGCAGTAGGCCTCCACATCGTGGCCAGGCACCGGCATGGGCTCCACCACGTGCAAGCAGTTGCTGCAATACAGACAGAGAGGGTTGCGGCTGCAGGAGGACCTCACGCTTTGAGGTCCAGAAAGCAGGCGGCGGGGAACTGAGCGCCCGGGGCAGGGGCCCCCTGGGAGGGCGAGGTTCATAAAGGGTGGAGCTGGCAGAGCCGCCTAGTTCTTTGCCAGTGCACCTCAGTGCCAGAACCATACTCAACAGTCCCGGAGCCTGCTCTTTGCTGCCTTTTGTGCCCTGCCATCCCTGGCGGCCTCACGTGTCCCAGCAGCCCGTGCCCAGCTCATGGGTGTTCAATCTGAATATCCTATCAGGCCCTCTGTTGTCTCATGAGTTGGATTTCTAAAAATACTTTTATTTATTTATTTAAGAGAGAGGGAGGACTTCAGTTTCTCACACAACATAGCCTACTTTTGTAAAATCAAAATGAAGGTCTTGATGCCTTTGCTCGCTAAAAATCAATTGTGCTTTCAAAGACCTCTTCATAGTTGAGTGATCAACTCAGTGTTTAAGCACATCTGAACGTGGGTTTCTTGTCTGCCTTGCTGCAACTATGTTAAGAAGCTGTGCTAAGGTCCTAGTCATTTCTTTCAGTGCTTGTTCATGGGGGAGTGGATAGATCAGTGGAGGCATAGGCCTGTGGAGACCTTCGAGTTACTGACGCAGAGTAACAAGAAGCCACTGAGAGTAATTGAATTGTTACTACTTGACAGTTCTTTCAGAGCATTGCAAAGTGTCATGATCAGATCAGTCTCTGTCATGATTGTATGGAGCTTCTGTTGTGTGTGCAGGCATACCTGCAATGTCTTCAGAGTCAGAGAGCTCTCCAAACTTGGTCTACCTGGAATATTGAATACTGGACTCTCTTCCCTTCCTCCTTCCCTATAATCTTAAAAAGCCAGTTTGGCTGGGCGTGGTGGCACATGCCTTTAATCCCAGCACTTGGAAGGCAGAGGTTGGAGGATTACCATGAGTTCAAGGCCACCCTGAGACTACATAGTGATTTCTAGGCCAGCCTGGCTAGAGTGAAACCCTACCTCAAAAAAACAAAACAAAAGCCAATTTGCTTTAAATGGAAAGTAGTTATTTACCCTTACATTTTATTAACACAGATCCTACAAAAATATGAAGAGATTTTTACAATATTGACTTTACATTACAAAATTAAAA
Source organism: Jaculus jaculus (assembly GCF_020740685.1). NCBI lineage: Eukaryota > Metazoa > Chordata > Mammalia > Rodentia > Dipodidae > Jaculus > Jaculus jaculus. The sequence continues at coordinate 244,760,815 of NC_059102.1, read as the reverse complement.
GCAATTAGAACTCAAGTTATATAATTTTCCTTCCTTTTTTGTTTGACCAAGAAACTGAAAAACATTGCCTGGTATGTATTCATTTTCTTCCTAGGTAAAACCGCCTTTAGCCTTAGTGATATGGCCCTGATATAGTTAAGAGAACAGAGGCTTCAGTGGAACATGAAGAATGTAAATAAAATATATATACAGTACTTAAAGTGGTCAGATCTATACATATTGGAATTGTATGTTTATTTTTGAACATATTTTTAAACAATTCAAATAGTATTTACAAACAGCAGAAAGCAGATGTGGGTATTAAAAACATGTAAAACAACATAGATGCATCACTGCGGCTGTCACAGACTGAACGGGAAGAAGTTTTGAAGATTAAATGACACTTTGATGATTTCTTAGGCCCTTTAATATAAAGCTTTCTAATTATATACACACATAAATATAAACTACCCATATTTTGATTCAAGAAACAGTTACTTTTTACTTTAAGATTTACCCTTTGAAAACAGTAATGAGATGATCTGTAATGGTTGTTTGCCTGATAGGAAGGGTCAATCTGCCTATTTTGAAATGTATTTCTAAACCATGGCTGGATGAATTTGTGTAGGTACCCGGGAGTGTGGGCACCAGTTTGTCAAGGAGTCCATCAAGGATGCTGCATTGTAACATGCTACCTGGACAGAGGGTGAACTTCCAAGCTTTGTCCTCTCACCGCCAATCTGGTGTCTGACAATGTCATTTTGGAAAGCGTGTTAATAAAGCCTAATTTTTTTTTTTTTTGGTCTTTGCATACAAAAATAAGAGAGAGAGAGAGAGAGAGAGAGAAAGAGAGAGAGAGAGAGAGAGAGAGAGAGAGGGAGGGAGGAAGAGGCAGACAGAAAGAGAATGGGCATGCCAGGACCTCCAGCCATTGCAAACCAACTTCAGAAACATGTGCCACCTTGTGCATCTGGCTTATGTGGGCACTGGGGAGTCGAGCCTGGGTCCTTAGGCTTCACAGGCAAGTGTCTTAACTGCTAAGTCATCTCTCCAGCCCATGAGTTGGACTCTTTATACACAATGATACCTGCATTCATCCGCGGGCCCCACAGAGGCCACAAACTCCACGAGCTCCATGTCCTCCGTGTCCTCTCCCCCAGGCCTCTGTGCTTTCGAGACAGTGCTGACTCAGAGGGCACCCCTGGCACCCACTCTGCCAACCCGCTCAAACTTGGGAGTCATCTGTGAAACCACTTTTTTTGTTTGTTTGCTTTGAGGGAGGATTTTGCTCTAGCCCAGGCTGACCTGGAATTCACTGTGTAGTCTCAGGGTGGCCTTGAACTCACAGTGATCCTCCTACCTCAGCCTCCTGAGTGCTGGGATTAAAGGCGTGTGCTGCCACACCTAGCCAAAACCACTTTTCCCCCTCACCTGCAAATCCACCAAATAACCAAGATTTTACTTCCTAAAATGTCTAAACTATGCCTTCTTTATTTCCTCCCACTGCTGTACGTTGGATGAGGCCCCCATCATCTTTCCTTGGACAAGGTTCCCTGTTTTCCACCTGCACTTCTGCCTCTAGCCTGGCCCTGTCTAATACTACCTTCTCACGGTAGCCACATGACTGTACCAAAATGTCCTGTCACGTCGCTCCTTGACTTAAAACGGTCAGTGCGTCCCTGGGTCCTCCAAGGCCTGGTCTCCATAGCCTCACTCAAGCACTGCCTACCTGCAGCCGGCTCCTGCTGTGCTCCCTTCCAGCCAGACCAATACCAGGCTGCTTATGGAAGGAACTATATCCCACACCCGAGCCAGGAATGTGTGGCTCTGCCCCCCTCCCCTGTCCAGAGGATTCAGGTCCAAGGTCTGACCCCCACACCAGCTCCCTTGCCCCATTCCTACCACACCACACTTAATCCTATCTTGACTTGTACTGTTTTACTCAGTAGACATAAAGTCCCTCAAAGACCGGAGTAACATCTACATGTATCTCTCTCTCTCTCTCCCATGCTGAGCTAGTGCAGGACTCAGTGATTAACTGCCAAATGCACCGCATGCTCTGATCCGAGAGCCCACTATCCACTAACAGTGCTCCTGAGCAAATGTGGGCAGAAGATCTCACACTTAAAACGAGGAGAACAGACCCAAGACAGCCAAGAGGCAGCTCTACCCCAGGGGTGAGGTCTCCGTTGAGTCCCTTCACCACTGACTCCCTGCACCGTCTCTGCAGTCAGGCCTCTCGTTCCTACCCTTCCCCGGATGAGCAGGCTTCCCACGTAGAAGTCCCCACAGGAAAACAAACACAGGAAAAAAACAGCAAGACCTTAGAGGTTCTCAGAGGTGAACCAGGCATCACGTTGCAGTGGATAACCGGGCCTCAGCTCCCCTCTGACTGTCACTGTCTATGCCCAGGGCTGTCCTCTCCTGCGAGATGGAGATTGACACAGAGACACCCAGGTCAATTATAAAAGGCTCTTCCAGCTATAAAGGAAGTTCTGTAAGATTCAAGAATAGCTCCCTGGAGCCCGGCGTGGTGGCACACGCCTTTAATCCCAGCACTCAGGAGGCAGAGGTAGGAGGATCACCGTGAGTTCGTGGCCACCCTGAGACTACACAGTGAATTCCAGGTCAGCCTGCACTAGAGTGATACCCTACCTCAAAAAAAAAAAAAGCTCCCTGGGTGGGAGAGATGGCTCAGCGGTTAAGGCGCTTTCCTACAAAACCTAGCAACCTGAGTTCGATTCCCTAGTACCCATGTAAAGCTAGATGCACAAGGTGGTGCGTGTATCTGAAATTCATCTGCAGTGGCCGGAGGCTATGGCACACTCATTCTCTGCCTCTCTTCTGTCTATGCTTTCAAATAAACTTTTTAAAGTGTTAAAAAAATAGAATAGCTCCCTGAATACATTCAGGCCTGATCTTCCAAGCTATCAGGCATCAAGGGTATGTGAAATGAAGGTAATGCAATAAAGTAAGACTCTATTCCCCCTTCGGTCCAGTATGTAGCACATGAGTTTATCTAAACGTCTGGTAATCCTGGCTCCCCTCTGGGTAGCAGCTGCCACAGCTGATTCTCTGCTGCAGGAAGGGACCTCTCTCTTTGTGGAACTGGAGGGCACCACCTGCAGGCTCGGCACACTGCTTGCTCTTCAAGGAACTCACTGATGGGCAGGGCCAGTTTTGGTTGGTTGTCCTTGGCCAGCACTGGGAAAAGGATATCAAAATCAAGCCCTGGGCTACATAGGGAGACTATCTAAACAACAAAAAAAGAAAGAAAGAAAGCTGGGCATGGTGGCTCATGCTTTTAATCCCAGCACTCCAGAGGCAGAGATAGGAGTTCAAAGGCACCCTGAGACTACACAGTGAATTCCAGGTCAGCCTGGAATAGCGCAAGATCCTACCTCAACAAAAAAAAAAAAAAAGGAAAAGAAAATGAGGGCTGGAAAGATGGCTTAGTGGTTAAGGTGCTTGCCTGCTAAGCCTAAGGACCCAGATTCAATTCTCCAGTATTTACATAAGCCAGATGCAGAAGGTGACACGTGCAACCACTGGAGGCCCTGGTGTACCCAATTCTCTCTCTTTACCTGCCTCTGTCTCTGAAATATAAAAAATATTTTTTGGCTGGGGAAATGGCTTACTGGTTAAGGTGTTTGCCTGAGAAGCCTAAGGACCCTGGTTCAATTCCCCAGGACCCACGTAAGCCAGATGCACAAGGTGGTACATGTGTCTGGAGTTCGTTTGCAGGGGCTAGAGGCCCTAGTGTGCCCATTCTCTCTATCTACCTCTTTCTCTCTCTCTCAAATAAATAAATAAACAAATGAATAATATTTTTAAAAAAGAAAAAAGATAATGACATCAAAATGAAAGAGAGACTAATGGAGAGAGGGAGGGGATGTGATGGAGAGTGGATCTGCGAAGGGGCAAGTAGGTAGAGGGAGGGAATTATCATGGTTTATTGTCTGTAATTATGGAAGTTGTCAATAAAAAAAAAAGGTAAGGGCTGGAGAGACGGCTTAGTGGTTAAGTCACTTGCCTGCAAAGCCTAAGGACCCAGGTTTGATTCTCCAGTTTGCACGTAAGCCAGATGCACATGGTGGTGCATGCATCTGGAGTTCGTTTGCAGTGGCTAGAGGCCCTGGCGTGCCCATTCTCACGCACACTCTCTCTGTCTCGAATAAATAAATATAAATAAATCAGGCTGGGTGTGGTGGTGCATACCTTTAATCCCAGCACTCGGGAGGAAGAGGTAGGAGGATTGACATGAGTTTGAGGCCACCCTGAGACTACGTAGTGAATTCCAGGTCAGCCTGGGCTAGAGTGAGACCCCACCTTGAAAAACCCAAACACAAACAAACAAACAAAAACCAGAAAAAAAATATTTTTGAGTTTAAAAAATTGTGCATTCCTGTCCAGGGGGAATGTCATATTTTCTTCTCTCCAGCAAGTGTATATGAGCCTTCTGGAACCCAGAATCCTCCCTTTCCTGTGGCACATGTGGCTCTGGGTTTGGAAGGCTAGTCCACGGGGACAACTGGGTCTGAAGATGCCCCAGAAGGCCAAGGGGTGGTGCCAGGGGCCGCAGGAAAGAGCAACTTGAGTTCTTTCATTTGGAACTTTGCCGCCCAAGGAACAGCTGTGAGGGGACAAGGGGAACAGCAACAAGGAACTGAAGTCTTTCTGCCCTCTGTGGATCTCCTGGGAGTCACTGAATCCTTAACAGTGTCATGCTTTCCTAAAGGTTTTAATTTATCTTTTGGGGATCAGTGATAAAAAAGACTTTATAAACTGGTCATGAGAGATGAGGGGCAGATGGCAAAGGAAAAAAAAAAAGCTGGGTTCAACTCTCTGCTCTTCTGTGATTATAGGCAATTTATTTAACTTCATGGGTCTTAAGTTTCTTCAATGTCTTTCAAGCTATCCCCTTTTTGGTAGCACTAGAAACACAGCGTAGGAAGCAAGTAGTGGTAAAGGAAAGGGCTATGGGACCTCTCAGGGAAACTGATTTCACAATTTATATAGCTTGTGCTGTACTAATAGAGTGAATAGAACGGCCCTAATTTAATTTTTTTAAATTATTATTTATGAGAAAGAGATAGAGGGGTGGGGACAGAATGGGCACACCCGGGCCTCTAGTCGCTGCAAACGAACTCCAGATGCAAGTTAACTCTGGGATGGTCTCTATGATCCTAACAGGCCTATCCATTAGGCCTTTCTACACACATGTAATTATACACTTTTGACACTAGATGGCAGCACACCAACAACACAGGAATACATGTTGCTAGGCCACTACACCAGGACTGAGCTTTGAAGATCACGGCTTCATTCTGCACTACCAAGAGGAAGAAGGTAATTTAACACGGGGATTTATGGGACATGAGAATAAAAATGTGGCTAAGACTTGAAGAGCTATCAGTCACAGAGACCTACAATTCTGGCTCTAGCACTAAGGTGTCAAGGTGATCGATGTCAAGGTCCTTACCCATCCAAGGGGCTCCAAGAAAGCATGTGATTACTCTCATGCAGGGCCAGTGCTGTTGGCTTCAGATTCTACCCAGCACCTTTAATAAATCTGCTTTTGTGTAAGGTCTTTTAAAAACATATATATTTTATTTATTTGCAAGCAGAGACAGAAAGACAAAGCATGTAGGGGGAGGATGGGTGCACCAGGGCCTCTTGCCACGGCAAACTAATTCCAGATGAATGCACCACTTTGTGCAGCTGGCTTACATGGATACTGGGGAATTGAACCCTGGGCCAGTAGGCTTTACAAGCACCTTTAACTGCAGGGCCATCACTCCAGCCCCTATATGAGGGTCTTTTTTGGGGAGGTGGGGGTAGGGTTTCACACTAGTCCAGGCTGACCTGGAATTCACTATGTAGTCTCAGGGTGTCCTCGAACTCACAGCAATCCTACTACCTCTGCTCCCAAGTGCTGGGATTAAAAGAGTGTACCACCACGCCTGGCATGAGGGTCTTAATATAACACTGTTCACCAGGCAGCCCCCAATTCTGACCAGTAAGAGGAAGAGATCAAGTACAGCCTGAGAAGTCTCAACAGTACAACCTCCTCTATCCTGTGAGCACACAAGTTCTAGGCTATGTTATAACCCAAGACAGTGATCATGGTACCAAAATTTGCCAGCAGCAGAATCTGCCTAAATGAGGGATGTGGGATGTAGCTTTGCTATCCAGTGTAGGGGTAAGACAGCCCACCAATGTCTCTGATGTTGGAAGACAGCCTTCCTCCCAAGCCTCCATGTTTTAGGACTCTGTGAATCCATCATGCCAGCAGAAGCACAAGAACTGAGTCAGTATTCTGGGAAAAGTCCAGATTTTCTAGGGCTGTAAGTTTATTGCTGTAAGTTTACTATGACTACTATGTGATCTCTAGCAGGGCACAGCATTATTAACAATCTTATCAGCTAACATGTATAGAATACTTAGTATGTGCCAGGTATTATTCTATATACGGCATAAATTCTCTCTCTCTCTCTCTCTCTCTCTCTCTCTCTCTCTCGCAAACACACACACGCTCCATACTCAAAATACTTCTGTCACTTTACACAGAAGTCACTCAAAGTATAGTCTTCAGTAATTTGTCACACAATTAACAAGTGGCAAACTAAAATGGAAGCCAGGAAGGCAGTATCCACAATCTATTCATCCACCTAGACTACTGCTCAGAAAATCAGACTACCATCTCAAAGTTTGGAAACTCTCCAGTGTTGGTCTGGACCAACGCTATCCCAAACTCTACGAGGTTATTCCCCCTACTACTGCATCTGCTAAATAAAAATCTTGGGGTGCGGTGCTTGACAGAATCTATACTTTCTTAAAATTCACATGATGATCCTAACACACAACCAAGTAGGGGCAACCTTGACCTAGCAGCCCCCACACAAAGCAATCCTTTGTAGAGGCCGTAGCTCATGTGTGCTCAGAGTCTTCAAGGACGGAGCTCCCCATCCTAAAAGTACCAGCACCAGGAATGTTCCCTTAACTCAGGCTGAGGTCTGTGTCCTGGTAACCTCCATTCACTGGCACAATTCTATACCATGAACCACACTGAGCCTACCTGATCCCCATCCGCAAGCAATGCTACAGGCCTCCCACTCCCTTCTCCTGGTCTCAATCAGCAACTGAATGTTCCCGCATCCTCTCCTTTCCAAGCTGAATCGCGTTCATTAAATCATTCCTTCTAGGACAACATATTTCAATTTCCTTTCACCAAACTGGTCTTCCTTACCTTGCCTAAATTAATTCTTATTTATTCTTCTCTTTCTAAAAAGAGGCACCAAAACATGAAAGACTAGAGACTCTTTAAGCATAACTTCTTTGTTTGGGTCTCAATCAATGTGATTATAAAATGGGAGCAAGTTGGGCATGGTGGCACACACCTTTAATCTCAGCACTTGGGAGGCAGCAGTAGGAGGATTGCCATGAGTCTGAGGCCAGTCTGGGACTGTACAATGAGTTCCAGGTCAGCCCGGACTAGAATGAAATCCTACCTCAAAAGGATAATTAATTGAAAAATAAAATGGGTGCAAGCTGGACATAGTAACACATGCCTTTAATCCCAGAACTCGGGAGACAGAGGTAGGAGGATCGCTGTGAGTTCAAGGCCAGCCTAGGACTACACAGTGAATTCCAGGTCAGCCTGGGCTAGACTGAGACCCTACCTGGAGAATAATAATAGAATGGGGACTGGAGAGATGGCTTAACAGTTGAGGCTAGATTCCCTAGGACCCACAAAAGCCAGATGCATAATGTGGTGCATACCACCTGGAGTTCATTTGCAGCGGCTGAAGACCCTGACACATCCATTTTCTCTCTCTCTCAAATAAATGATATAAATTAATTTTTTAAAAAAAGGGGCTGGGGAGATGGCTTAGCGGTTAAGCGCTTGCCTGTGAAGCCTAAGGACCCCGGTTCGAGGCTCGGTTCCCCAGGTCCCACATTAGCCAGATGCACAAGGGGGCGCACGCATCTGGAGTTCGTTTGCAGAGGCTGGAAGCCCTGGCGCGCCCATTCGCTCTCTCTCCCTCTATCTGTCTTTCTCTCTGTGTCTGTCGCTCTCAAATAAATAAATAAAAAATGAACAAAAAATATTAAAAAAAAAAAAAGGATTGGGGAAATGTCTTAGTGGTTAAGGCATCTGTCTGCAAAGCCTAAGAAACTCAGTTCAATTCCTCAGGACCCATGTAAGCCAGATGCACGGGGGGGAGGGGGCATGTGTCTGGAGTTCATTTGCAGTGGCTAGAGGCCCTGTAGCACCCATTCTCTCTTTCTTTCTTCCTCTTCCCCCACCTGTCAAATAAATTAATTAAATATTTAAATAAAATGGGAGCAAAATCTATCCATTTACCATATAAGGTTTCTATAAGACTAGCACAAAACTACACAGTGTGTGATCAGAATAGCTTTCTCTCCCAATTTCTCTACTGCCATTGTGCATGTATTAATAAAGACCTCAATTCAAAGCAACAACATCCAGTCTTCATACCAGGTACAACCTCAGCTGGAATTCAAGATATCTGGCTTATTTCCAAACGGTTATAGATAAAGTATTCCTTCATAAAACTCCTCAAAGAAATGGGAGAGCAAGCTTATCTCTCAAGGGGTCAAAGAACTCTTGTGCACACTTGCAACTTCAGCTGGGTGAAGAAGGTCAAGCATGAGCAATGCCTTACCAGTCCTTCTGAGATACATTCTGGTTGTAAATGTGCCCGCTGATGTTTCTGTAAGGTGGACAGATGCATTTACACCGGATATCTTCAGAACTCTGGAAGAAAAAGCATGGGTCAGAAAGGGAGGACCCTTCAGATTCTAGCCAGGCTACCATATTTTTCTATGTATGTATGGATGTATGTATATATTCGGGGGGGGGGTCAAGATAGGGTCTCACTCTAGCCCAGGCTGACCTGGAATTCACCACGTAGTCTCAGGGTGGCCTCAAACTCACGGATCCTCCTACCCGTGCCTCCGAGTGCTGGGATTAAAGGCCCATGCCACCACCACGCTGGTCTTTGTATACTCTTTAACTCGCCCCATTCTCACTTCATCAAGGACAGCTTCTATCTATAGACAGGCTGCTCCATCAACAGGTCCTCAAGGCTGAAAATGTCTAAGTGGCAAATGAAACTCACAAGGAGTTGACTAAAGATGCCATTCCTGAAGTGGGGTGCTTGGGGATGTTCGGCAAGCAAAGTGGTAGTCCTCTACCCTGGGACCCACTTTTGTATTTTTTCTGTCCAGTGGGCTAGGTGATGAGCCTTTTCCCCTAATTAAATCTTCAGCTTCCTAGGTTAGAATAAGGGGGACAGAAAAGGGCGGGGTGAGTTCGGAAAAATGGATGGATGCCATGGGAATGCTAAAACAACGCCCTTAAAAGTTCTCCTGTGGAATGGGTAAGAGACAGGCTACAAACATTTATGGGGGGGGGGGAGGATTAGAAATTCCCTGGGGGTCAAAAAGCAAACCTTCACACTCAACCTTCCTTCAAAGTCTTAGTGAGCTCCTCAGAATCACATGGCATAGAACCCGCCCAATCCCAGCTGTCAATCTTCTAGCCCTAAGGAATGGGAACAAGCTAGCAGTCTACCAAGCCCGAGGGAGCGCTCTTGTAGCAGAAACTTCCACCTGTACCAAGCGTTTGCATTCAGGCAGCATTTTTACGTGGTTATGTGATTTGATTCTCAAGGGGAGTAGTAGATACAGTCCGGTCGCTACATTTTCACCAGGACAAAGGAAACTAGCTTTAGAGAACGTTAACTTCCCTAAACAAACTTGCTGGTGGGAATTCTAATTAAGTACCACTCTGGTCTAGAACCTGTGCAGCATGTGTGGACATCGCCACCGCCTCCCACCCCCAACTTCCTTCCCCCGTAGGAAGACACCCCCAAGAACCGTCCACGATTGAGTGAGGGGCAAGGTTGGCAGAAGCCCCGTGTAGTCCAGATGCTAATGCACGAGGTGCTGCTGGCCCACCCTCCTCACCTTGTTGGCTTGAGCCGGGGGCACCAGCAAGCACCCGACCACGGCCACCAAAGTCAAGAGCTTCATGTCTGTCGGGCCAGCTGAGCCTGCAAGACCAGGCACCTGGGGGGTTAAAAAAGAGGCATGGAGTCCGGAGAGGAGGAAGACTCTCCGTCCCATAGCGCCCTGCTAGGGGCCCCGGGAAGAGGGCAGGGGGGTGAGTTCCATGCTCCCAGGCCTTTCTGTCTCCGGCTCTCCACTGGACACCAGTGCGTTCATCAGGAGGGGCCATCCGGGGATGCGGAGGCCGGGAGCCCCAGATCCTCCCGCCAGGCCGCGAGCCGACCCCCGCACCTCTTCCCACCGCCCTCCGCCATCTCCGCCTCCACGACCCGGCAGCTCCTCCGGCTCAGGCCGGGCGAGAACTCGAGAGTGACCCGATCCCTCAACTAAGGTCCCTGCCCACCGCCCCTAGGGATTCGGGGCCCGCTGGTACAACCCCCCACACCTAATCCCTGCGACCCCCTCCTCCCCTCCCCCAACGCTGCGTCCACCAAACCTGCAAACCCCGCCGCAGCCGCGATGACCCAGCAGGCCCCGCCCTCCGGGGTCCTATTGGCCGCCTGAGCAGTCTGTCAGCCCAACCTCGCTCATCGCCCGGGTAACAAGACCCACCTTCGACTCGTCTTTGAGACCTGGGCTCCAGGGAGAGGCAGGCATTTCTCAAACCCTCCCAAGCAAGAAAAGGGAGCGTCAGCCTTCCAGATTAGAAACCCGCGTTGTGTAGCCTCCACTTGCGGTGCCTTTCTTTTCCTAGTGTCTAACATCTTCCTGTTTTAGCGAAAGCACAGCACTTTAGAAACTGTAAACTAGTAACAGCAATAATGATTTTAAAAGGTCAAGGAAATACAATTTTTTTTTTTTTTTTTTTTTTTGGTTTTTCGAGGTAGGGTCTCACTCTGATCCAGGCTGACCTGGAATTAACTCTGTCATCTCAGGGTGGCCTTGAACTCATGGCAATCCTCCTACCTCTGCCTCCCGAGTGCTGGGATTAAAGGCGTGCGCCACCACGCCCGGCAGGAAATACAATTTTTAATCCCAGCACTAGGTAGGCTAAAATAAAAGGATTGCCTTTTTTTTTTTTTTTTTTTTTTAGGTCAGTCTGTTTTAGAGTGAGACCCTAGCTCGAAAAAATACCAACAACAACAACAACAACACACACACGGAAAGACATCAAGGGGCACTGTAATTTTTCCCAGCCTGAAAATGCTTGTTAGGAACCCACCTTTTTCTGCAGAGGACTTCGAGATACCATCTCTACCCTACAGACACAGGCACACCTGAAATGGGCAAACACAGACTGGTAATGGGCTCAGGTGTGCGTGGAGAGCCCGCAACAGCCTCACCAGCCTGGTCCGAGCACTGATTCGAGAGGCCTGGCGAACTGGGACAAGGTGTGCAAAACCAGGCTGGGGGCGTCCTAGGCTGCTGCGGGACCTATGTGAACCCCCGTCTTCCTCCAACAGCTGTGTTGCTCGGGAAAGGACACCTCCCCTCTCTGGGCACCAGCTTCCTAAGCTCAGATCCCGTTTAGCTTTGATGGGTTAGGAGTCTGCGAGAGAAAAGCAGTCATATAGCCAGAGTGTAATTTAGTATAGAAAGTGATGTCGTTGTAGAAGACCTTTCTTTCCCCAAAATATTTGTGGAGCACTAATGTGCCAGATTCTGTGCTAGACACTAGGACTCCATCGGGAAACAAGGAGAACCCTGCCCCACCTCCTGTGGAATGTGACCTTTATTGCAGGAAAAACAACAGGTCAACAAGTAAATACAATTCTGGGTAGTTAGAACTTTGCTGGGAGAAGACTGCAGAGGCTCTTGGGGAAACCTAGGCCAGGGGTACCAGGAACAGTGGAGAGGCTTTAAGGGTAGCAAGGAGCTCCCTGAGCTGGGCCAGTGTGGTAAGTAGAATGACGCCAAACGCCCATGTGCTAATGCCTAAACTTGTGACTGTGTTCTCGTGTTATCTTACCTTGATCAAAGTAAGGCCTTTGGGACGGAGAGAGTGTCTTGGCTTTCCAGGTGGGCTCAGTCTAATCAGATGAGTCCTAAAGAAAGCAACTGTTTCTGTGGCTAGAAAAAACTGTCACAGAGGAAGCAGGTCCTGACAAGAGGCCATGTTGCTAGCTTTGAAGAAGGAAGAGGAGGCTATGAACAAAGGAATGTTGGGTGCTTAGAAGCTGGAAAAGGCAAGGAACTAGATTCCTCCCTAGAACTTTTGGAAACTCTACAGAATGCAGGCCTTGATTTTAATTCACTTTCAATGATGTTAGACTTAAGATCTGTGGAGATGTAAGGTAATAAATTTGGATAGTTTTAAGCCACCAAGTTCATGGTACTTAGGCAAAGAGAGTGAGGTGTAGGTAATGCAAAAATATGGAAATGGAGAGTAAGACCCTACCTCAAAAAGCTTTTAATAGATGCATGCAGGGTAAGATTAAATGGTTTACCATGGGTCTTCTCTTGTGTATCTACTTTTTTTTTTTTTTTTCTGAGGTAGGGTCTCACTCTAGCCCAGGCTGACCTAGAATGCACTGTGTAGTCTTAGGGTGGCCTTGAACTCATGGTGATCCTCCTACCTCTGCCTCCTAAGTGCTGGGATTAAAGGTGTGCACCACCACTCCCGGCTTGTGCATCTACTTTTAAAAAATATTTTTAGCTAGGCATGGAGGCGCACATGTTTAATCCCAGCACTCAGGAATCTGAGGTAGAAGGATTGCCATGAATTTGAGGCCACTCTGAGGCTATATAATGAGTTTTGAGCCAACCTGGACTAGGGTAAGGCACTCCCTCAAGCCCCCCCCCCCAAAAAAAAACTTATTTATTTATTCCCAAGGAGAGAGAGAGAAGAAATGAGCATGCCAGGGCCTCTTGCCACTGCAAACTCCAGATTCATGTGCCACTTTGTGTATCTGGATTTACATGAGTACTGGGAAGTTGAATCCAGGCTGTCAGGCTTTTCAAGTAAGCCTCTTTAACCACAGAGCCATTTCTCCAGCCCCAACTTATTTATTTATTTATTTAAGAGAAAGAGAGAGAGAGAAGCAGATAGAAAGAATGGGCATGCCAGGACCTCTACCCAGTGCAAAAGAACTCCAGTTGCATGCGCCACCTTGTGCATTTGGTTTACCTAGCTACTGGGAAATCAAACCTGGGTCCTTAGGCTTCGCAGGCAAGCATCTTACTGCTAAGCTATCTCTCCAGCCTCCCCCAACTTTTTCTTTTTATTTCAACCCTCCCTCCCTCCCTCCTTCCTTTCTTTCTTTTTCCCCCTCAAGGTAGGCTTTCACTCTGGTCCAGGCTGACCTGGAATTTACTACATAGTCTCAGGGTGGCCACAAACCTCCTAACTCTGCCTCCTGAGTGCTGAAATTAAAGGCATGTACCACCATGCCTGGCCCAACTTTTTTAACATTTAAAAAAAATTATTCTCAAGCAGGGAGAGAAAGAGAGAGGAATTTTATATCTGCTTTTACCCCAACAATCTAAGCATGAGTATGCCCATATAAGGCCAGGTCTTGGCATCTATGCCACAGCAGAGCATCTGAGTTCCTTTCCACTTCCTGGGCTCACTATTGGTACTCCTGAGTAGGGACTGGATGTTGTTGCCGCCCCCCCCACCCCAACCATGCCATCTCCCTGGCATTAGTCATATGCTCTGCTTTCCCTCTTATCCCTAGCAAAACCCTTCTGTCCAGTTTCCCATAGCCCTAGGGACCTAGGAGACAATGAACTTCCTGAGTTGGCACAGCAACCATGCCTTAGCCATGTTAAAGGATCAACCAACCCCAACAGATGATAAAGCAAAATAGACCTATTGAATCGACTTTAATAAGACATCATGCTAATTTATTCATACAGCCCACTTTTTACCACATACAGGTTTCAGCCTGCCTCTAGTAACATCCCTTCTTTCATAAAGAATGGGTTAGGTGTTGAGGAAACCGCTGGGTATGGTGATGTACGCCTTTAATGTCAGCAATGGGGAGGCAGAGGTAGGATGATTGCAGTGAATTTGAGGCCACCCTGAGAATACATGGTGAATTCCAGATTACCCTGGGCTAAAGTGAGACTTTACCTCAAAAAACAAAAAAAAAAAAAAAAAAAAAAGAAAGAAAGAAAGAAAGAAAGAAAGGAAAGAAGGAAAAGGGGTGCTGAGGAAATGTTAGAGGAGGGAGATAGGCTGATGTGAATATAGAAGTAGAACATATAGGATCCTTATAGCAATGTAAATATTCTGTATTTTGGCTGCATCAATGTAATTTATATAACTTTAATATTTTCCTATTTATTTTCTAAGATGTTATAAGGCGATCATTGTGTATTTTATAACTACATATGAACCTATAACAATCTCAAAATAAAGAATCTAATTTTTGCCAGGCGTGGTGGTGCACGCCTTTAATCACAGCACTGAGGAGGCAGAGGTAGGAGGATTGCTGTGAGTTCAAAGCCATCTTTTTTTTTTTAAATTTTTATTTATTTATTTGAGAGCGACAGACACAGAGAGAAAGACAGATAGAGGGAGAGAGAGAGAATGGGCGCGCCAGGGCTTCCAGCCTCTGCAAACGAACTCCAGACACGTGCGCCCCCTTGTGCATCTGGCTAACGTGGGACCTGGGGAACCGAGCCTCGAACTGGGGTCCTTAGGCTTCACAGGCAAGCGCTTAACCGCTAAGCCATCTCTCCAGCCCTCAAAGCCATCTTGAGACTATACAGTAAGTTCCAGGTTAGCCTAGAGTGAGACACTACCTCAAAAAAATAATAATTTAATTTTTTTAAACCTATCTGAATTAGTGGAATCTAATTCAAATTATTAGACTGGACCATATTAAACTGTCACTATTTGATCATTTTTGACTCATAAAGTGATGATTTCGAATGGTTCACACTAAGAGACTAAGAGGAAGTCCTAGCTTATATAACTGGGAAATTCATATGTAGAACCAGTTTCAGGCACAGTTGGATCTAAGCAAGCAAATGGCATCTCCAAGCCTCTGTCACTTTCTCCCTGTCCTGGCTCTGCCTTCCTCTATGAACTGGCTGTCCATGTCAGGGGGTATATGGTCAATCAAAGCTGTTTCTGCAGGTGGTGGCCAAGGAAAGAGAGAGAGAAAAGCTTTTATGATAAAGCCCCTCCGTAAGCCCAGCAGTCTGCAAATCTGTACATAGATGTATTCATGTGGTCTAAAAGTCCTCACACACTCATGAGACCCCATCTCTGGACACTGCTACTTTGGAGGCCAAACTTTCATTCAGGAGATTTGGGAGCTATATAAGATGCAAACTACAACATCCTGTTCTTGGCCTCCAAAGGTCCATGTATAGCTCCAAGCCTTTCTACAATTTTAAGAGTTCCAGCAGTACTCAAATGTTTGTCAAAAGCAAACTCTTACATGTGAGCACCTGTAAAATTTTAAAAAAGTTACATGCTCTCAAGATATAATGGCACCGAGTAAACATTCCTACCCCTAAAGAGGAGAGGGAAGGAAGGATTAAGCCAAAGCAAGACTGAAACTCAGTGGGGAAAACATTAAACCCTGTAGCTCCATGTCCAGCATCAGGGCACATGTCACATTGGGAGCTCCTCCAGGCTTGGGCAGCCCCACCCTCATGACCTTGCTGGTTGCAGCCCACACAGCCTCTTTTGGATTGTTTCTTCCTTTTTTTTTTTTAATTATTTATTTATTTATTTGAGAGCGACAGACACAAAGAGAAAGACAGATAGAGGGAGAGAGAGAGAATGGGCGCGCCAGGGCTTCCAGCCACTGCAAACGAACTCCAGATGCGTGCGCCCCCTTGTGCATCTGGCTAACGTGGGACCTGGGGAACCAAGCCTCAAACCGGGGTCCTTAGGCATCATAGGCAAGCGCTTAACCGCTACGCCATCTCTCCAGCCCTCTTTTGGATTGTTTCTGTTTGCTGCCTTAAGAATTTCCAAAATTCTCATTTCCCACTCCTTTGAGTCCCTATTACAGCTTGGGATTTAACTCCATAGCACCTCTCAGGAGCTTTCTGCAGATTCCACCCATGTCACACATTGACCTCTCAGGCTTTCCTGTGAAATCTGCTTGAAAGCCCCAAAGACCCTAAAACTCTTATTTATTTAGTTATTTAACAAAGAAAGAGGGGGAGAGAGAGAGAATGGGTGCACCAGGGCCTCCAGCCACTGCAGCCGCACTCCAGACACACGCACCCCTTGTGCATCTGGCTAACATGGGTCCTGGGGAATCGAACCCTGGTTCCTCTGGCTTTGCAGGCAAATGTCTTAACCACTAAGCCATCCCCCCAGCCCAACTCTAAAACTCTTACATTCTACATGCCTGCAAAAACAGCATCATGTGGACACCAACGCTTGCTGCCAGCTCTAGCAATAGCTGGTTTCTTTTAGTGCATGACCTCTGAGCATGTGGATGGCCAAGCATGGTGAAATAAACACAGAGGAAGCAACTTCCCAGGCACTCAAGATGTCCTCTGCTCAAAGAAAGTCTTTCAGACCCTTGAGCCTATGATGGATGAGGTGTGGCTGGTTCCTGAGCTGTCCTTTTGTAGCTCCCTTCGGGCTGGGACAAACAACTGACCAGAAGCAGCTTATCAGAAGAAAGGGTTTATTTCAAGCTTATAGATTCAAGGAGAAGCTTCATCGTGGCAGAGGAAGCTAGCTTACTTCATCAAACATCGATAGCAGAGAGACAATAGTCAACACCAAACACTAGCTGACTCTGAATCCTTGCCTTAGGGGCTGGGTGCATGATCTGACCCCGGTGGCACACCTCTTCCAGCAGGGCTCTGTCTGCTGGAGACTTAAATAGGAAGCTGTTGCAGTCAGATTTGTATTGCTGGTAGAAACTTGTAGAAAAAAAAAAAAAGAGGTTTATTTTGGCTTACAGGCTCGAAGGGAAGCTCCATCATGGCAGGGGAAAATGATGGCATGAGCAGAGGGTGGACATCACCCACTGGCCAACATAAGGTGAATAATAGCAACAGGAGAGTGTGCCAAACACTGGCAAGGGGAAACTGGCTATAACTGTAAGGGTACAAAAATCACCAAAGAAAGACCCTGGACTCGAACAGTATGTAAAAGCAAAGAGCATTTATTCTGCAGAATCAGCCAGCATGGGGGTGGGGGGTTCAACCATTCATACAAAAATGGTGGCCCTGAGAGGAGCTCACAGGCTCCTTTTAAGCACAGCTAGAGGTATTTTGGCAGGCTTAGTCTTTTCTAACATGATTAGCTAATTTGAACAGTAGCTGTACTTGTATTTCTTTGATTGGTCCTTAAGTTTTGGCGGGCTAGGTCTGGGGGAATTCCAGGCAGCTAGGCAGACAGCAGTTACATTTGTACGTCTTTGGTTGGTAGTGGCAAATGGAGGTCATACTTGGGTGAAAGCCACTGGCCGAAAGGCTGAAGCATTGCATGACACCTGGCTGGACAGGGGCCAGTATGGTGACAAGAGCATCATTGAGAAGCTGAAGACCTCCTCCAGGCCAATGACCAGCTGCCGATGCAGCATAGCAACCCTCACATCATCTTTGTGTTTTATAACAGTGTCTCCAGCTCTATGGCCAAAAAGCTGAAAGAAATGGGCACAGCTGTGAGAGGAGACATAGCAGCCATCGATTCCCTCTTAGAGCACCCGGAAGAGCTCCAGCTGAGTGGGAGCAAGTCAGATGACGAGGGCCCAGGAACTTTTGCAGGTGACAAGAGTAGACGGAGAAAATGTCCAAGCAAATGTTGCATTTCCAACAGAGATTAAGGTGGATGTGTGTCGAAGAGTCAATCTGGACATCCACTACTTGGATCACCTGTGTGTCTGCTCTCAGCTATGGAGGCTGCCACTTTATCTTTAAGGAAAAAGTGCTCACAGAACAAGCAGAGCAAGAGAGAGCAGGATCTGCCCCAGCTGGAGGCATTTGTGAAGGACAAGGAGCTGTTTGCTTGCGAATCTGCAGTCAAAAATTTTCAGTCAATTCTGGATACTTTAGGGGGAACCTGGGGGGAGAGGGAGGGCCACTGTGCTAATTAAGCAAATCAGTGTGGTACCAGACCAGCCTTCTGATCATACCTTCAGACTAGTGGCCAGTTCAACAATTAATACTAATTCATTAACAATTTTTGGGACAGGAGACACCTTGAAGGCCATTACAATGACTGTGAATAGTGGTTTTGTCAGAGCTGCAAACAACCAGGGTGTTTAATTTAGTGTGTTTATCCATCAGCTCAGAGCACTTACTGAGAGTAAAGAGGCTTTAGCCATGCCCTTACCAAAAGACTTAAATGATGGTGGACACTAATGACATTCTTTACATATTGCCATGGAAATAAATTATTTATACCAAAGGCTGGTCTTCCCATCTAATTTTGGAGAAAACAGTGTTTATAGTAAAAAATAAGGCTTAGAACTCCTGAAGTCGAAATTTTGTGTGCTTCATTTATATTTGAAATTGTAATAAATGAGAAGCACAGAAGAAATTCATCAAACCACAGCAGGTAAGAACAGAACAGAACATCTGTGTAAGGCCTCTAGCTGTCTTGTAATACTCTTGTTTGGTTCAAAGGAGCTTCCACCTCACCCCCAAACCTAGGTAATCACATTTCCTGGAAAATGGCTTCATGCTTCTTGCATTCACTAAATCCCTGGAAAAAGTTTACAATCTGAATTTTCATTGTATTGGTCTATAAGTTAGTGTAGGCTGAAAGTGGAAGATAATAGTGTATTATTGAGTTTAGATCCTAAAGTTACTATCTAGTGATGAAAAACTTCCACATAGTCTGGTGGGTTTGTTTAGAGTACATAACATGAAATGAAAATCTGAGTGCTGCCTATCTATGGATATCCCTTTGTAAACACAGCCAGCAGTCTTACCTAGAACACTTGAAGGTACAATGTTACTTTGAGAACTCTTTTAGAATAAGGTTTTAAGTCCAGACAGCCTCAAATTGCAGGTGTTTGAATGATGGCTACAACCTTTCTTGTGCCATTTGCACATGGCAAACAATGATTGCATTATCACACTTTATGAAGTGATAGGGGCGAATGCATGCCAGTTTCATGATATAGTTTGTATGACTATATTGTACTCTGTGCTTTATCACTTCACAATAAAAACAAATAAAGTCAAAATATCTGAGGTTATGTGGGATATTTATAATCAAACCACCATACGCCCTTAAAATATCTTTCCTATTGTGTCCATGAAAAACAGTTGGCTTCTTTTGTTTAAGTATTTTTATTTTATTTTATTTTCCCAAGACGTGTTTATTGGGATCATTTCCCAGTTATCTTGATCAGGCTGCTGTTGGTGCTGGTTCCTCCTGAATGAACATCCTTCTAGAAGCCTTGCTTTTCCTCCCGTGGCTGGCAGAGGACAGTGGAGCAGCCGACACACAAAACTACCGTTTGTACCCAGCTAACGACCTGGCATTTCATGTCCATGAAGCAGAAATTGGGGCTCTGCCCCAGCTTCTGCTTCTTGTGTTTCCTCTTCTGGAGAGGGGCAAAGGAGCTCTTTGGTGAGAGGCATGTTCTTGCAGGGAGGTCGTCACTGCCAGAAAGGGTTATTATTATTTTTTTATTGATGACTTCCATAATTATAGATTTGGCTTCTTTTTAATGGTGCTAATCTCTTCAGAAACCACACCATCCTTAGCCCCAACTTTACATGTGCTTCATTTTTGACTATACCACAAAATTTCCCAAATCTTTCTGCTCTGCCTTTTGTTCCCAATTCTTACTGTAAACCTGGCTAAAAACAGCTAGCAATAACCATATCACAGTCTGAATGCTGACTACTTTGAAATCCAACACATAACTTATCAGTACCATTAAATGTGGCCTATCATACTTTTCAGGACAGACAAAGAGGTAGATAAATTTTTTGGCAGAATGTAACACAAATCACCTCAAATCCACTTAATTCCTAAGAGTTCCAGTCCCATATGAAACCATATGAGCATAGTCTTTACTGTTTGTTTTCTTATCTGAATGCTGTTTTCTGCGCTCCCAGCAATCATTAATTAAGCTCTGATTACAGTAGTCTAGGGCTTCTCTAGAAGTCCCTATCTCCAAACTTTTCCAAACCACTCCCACGAGCCAGTTCAAAGGGTCTCTGAACCACGGTGTCAGGCAAAATCCATAGCAGATGATCCTGTTCCTAGTACCAAAATTCTGTACTACTCAGTCTCAACATTGTTGTGATTAAGTACCTGACATAAACAAAGGGGAGATTAATTGTCACTCATTAGGCCTCAGTTCATTTTTCTTGGCTCCATTGATTGCGGGCCCATGGTGAGGTAGAACATCATGGCGGTGTGAGTCTGTGAAGAAGAAAGCTATTCATTTGGTGGTGGAGACTGGAAACAGAAGGAGAGAGAAGAAAGGACTCGGGACCAGTTATGACCTTCAGTGACCTGACTTTAGTGACCAACTTCTTCCCCGCCTTCTGAGTTTCAAAACACCTCTCAAAAATATCACCACTACCTGGGGACCAAACATTCACTACATAAGCCTGTGGGAGACATTTCAGATTCAAACTATAATAAGGAGAAGGCAGGAAAAGGAAAGTCAGGAACTAAAAGATTTTGTATGACTGCAGTGAAGGCTGAGTCTTAGTTTCCCACTTAAGCAAATTTAAACCCAGAGAGAAAAGTATTATTGAGAATGTGAGTGGATAATACAGTGTAACATGACTGACGATAGCAAACCATCTATTTGAACCTCAAAGTGACTTAATAACTGGATTTTTTGGCATGTGTGTGTGCATATAGATATATATGTATAGATATAGATATATAGATTGTGTGTGTGTGTGTGTATGTGTGTGTGTGTGTGTGTGTGTGTGTGTGTGAAGGGCAAAGGTTGACATCAGGGGTCTTCCTTGATCACTCTTCATTTTATTTACTTGAAGAGAGGCAGTTGCATGGACTTAATTTGATCTTACTCAAGCCCAGAGCTCACCATTGAGCAGTCTAGCTAGCCAGTTTGCTACAGGGATTCCCTGTCCACCTCCTGCTACTGGTATTATAGGCAGGCCACTACACCCACCCGGTATTTATGTGGGTACTGGGGGTCTGAACTCCAGTCTTCAAGCTTAGATGGCAAGGGCTTTAACCACTGAGCCATCTCCCCACCCCCAATTATTCTATTTTACATAAGATAACTCCTCTCTAAGTGAAAGAATTTTATTTTATTGAGAAGAAGGACAGTAATGATCAAGCTCAGCCTATCCAAGCAGCCCCACAGCTTTAGGGACACGTGCCATGTGGAACGCAGATAGGGATGCATTTAGATAAATGGCCAGCATGCTAAAGGCCTTGAATCCCGTATGAAGAGCAGCTACCGGGACACTGTCCAGAGAAAAAGAGAAATCTGCGGGTCTGCTAGCCATCTCCAGCTATTTGAAAGGATACCACGTGGAGGAGGGAGAGCATTTGCAGTACATGATGCCTCAAGGTAGACAGAGGCAGAGAACTCCTCTGAGTTAGTACCAGGAAGAATGTTTACCTGCTTGTCTAAAGCAAGAATGAGTTGCCCTGTTATGACTCCTGCAATTACGGGGCTTCAGGTGGAAGCAACAAACGGACTGGTTAAGCTAAGGAAAGAAGTGGGAAATCCACATAGTCTAAGAAATGGCCAAAGAACGAACATGAAGGGGTCAGATTAATGCATCCTCTCATGGCACCCCACCATGGTGAATCTGTTGTGATGGGTGCCCCTCCCCCCCGCAATCCTATTCAATGTACAAAGTTCAGAAGAGAGGCGATCGCATGAACTGAACTTGGTCTCATGACTACTGCCCCTCGGCAGATGGTTCATGATGCCTTGATGATAGGCCCAAAGTCATCTCCCAGGATAAAACCAGAAGCTGTTACTAGTGGAAGGACAAAACAGTGCACCTACAGTCTCTACAAGCATATATAATTCATTTGTTTGCTAAGAGATGGGTCTTACTATGTGGCTCAGGCTAGCCCCAC
Organism: Jaculus jaculus; assembly: GCF_020740685.1. Taxonomy (NCBI): domain Eukaryota; kingdom Metazoa; phylum Chordata; class Mammalia; order Rodentia; family Dipodidae; genus Jaculus; species Jaculus jaculus. Next base: position 244,738,824 of record NC_059102.1, on the reverse strand, counting down.
ATGTCTGGGCTCAAGTGCTCTTCCTGCCTCAGACTCCTGACTAGCTGATATTACGGTACCTAGCACTATGCACTGCGAACTGAATTTAAATAGAAATAATTTTCTTTTCTTTTTTAAATTTTTGACAGAGAGACAGAAAGAGCAGAGAGAGAGAGAAAGAGAGAGAGAATGAGTGCACCCAGGGCCTTTTAGCTGCTGCGAATGAACAGACTCCAGACACATGTGCCCCTTGTGCGCACGTGCGACATTGCACACTTGTGTCACTGTGCATCTGGCTACGTGGGACCTGGAGATTAGAACATGAGTTCTTAGGCTTCACAGGCAAGCACCTTAACTGCTAAGCCATCTCTCCAGTCCTCATGGTTTGTTTTGGTTTTTTGTTTGTTTGTGTTTGGGTTTTTATTTATTTTTGGTTTTTCAAGGTAGGGTCTTGCTCTAGTCCAGGCTGACCTGGAATTCACTACAGTCTCAGAGTGGCCTCAAACTCATGGAGATTCTCCTACCTCTGCCTCCTGAGTGCTGGGATTAAAGGCGTGTGCCACCACGCCCGGCTCTCATGTTTTGTTTTTTGTGGTAGGGTCTTACTCTAGCCTAGGCTGGCCTGAAACTCACTCTATAGTTGCAGTCTGATCTTGAACTCCAGAAATAATTTTATTTTCTTTTCCTTGATTTAATTTATTTATTTGCAAGCAAAGAGAGAAAGAGAATGGGCACACCAGGGCTTAGTGCCACCACAAACAAACTCCACACACTTGCACAACTGTGTAGCTGTGTGTCTGGCTTAATCAAACCCAGACCTTCAGGCTTTGCAAGCAAGTGCTCTCTCCAGCCCTAACAAATAACAGTCTTTTTTTTTTTTTTTTTTGGTTTTTCAAGGTAGAATCTTCTCTAGTTCAGGATGAACTGGAATTCACTGTATAAAGTCAGGCTGGCTTCAAACTCACAGTGATCCTCCCTCCTTTACCTCCTAAGTACTGAGATTAAAGATGTGTGCCACCATGCTGGGCAGAAGCAATTTTCACTTTAGCTAGGCATGGTGGTGCACACCTCTAATCCTAGCACTTGGAAGGCAGAAGTAGGAGGATCACCATCACCATGAGACTATATAGTGATTTCTAGGTCAGCTTGAGCTAGAATGAGACCCTAACTAAAAAAAAAAAAAGAAATATATTTTTTTCAGTCTATTCTCCCTTTTTTTTTTTTTTTTTTTTTTTTTTTTTTGTCAAGGTAGGGTCTCCTTCTAGCCAAGACGGACCTGGAACTCACTCTGTAGTCCTAGGCTGGCCTTGAACTCATAGTGATCCTGCTACCCCTGCCTCCCCAGTGCTGCGATTAAAGGCGTGTGCCACCACATCAGGTTTCCCTTACCTTTAAAAGTGCAAAACAAGCCCATCTGGATGCTTAACATTTTACTAGCAATAGCACATGTGACATGCCATAAGTGTGTGATGAAACGCCCCCTAGTCTGAGAACAGGACACCCTAGGCGACAGACAAGCTGATGGACTTGTACATTCAACAAATAGGGATCGGATGCCTACTATGTGTCAAGCCTTGTGTTAGACACCAAGGATCACTAAGCCGCTGCAAAAATGGAAAGGTTAAATATCAGGCGCAAAGGGCAAGTGCATTGCTTTGAGGTCACACAGGATGGGGCTAGCCAAGGAAGGGATTCCTTTTAGGCCAAAGTCCTGCCATTGCCCCACCTACAAGTGACCCGACATTTGTCCAATCCCCTCACCCTATTCCAGGAGGCTCCGCCTTAGTCTGGCCCTCCTGGGGCGTTTGCAGCCTTATGAGGCAGGTGGCGCCCCCAGAATGAGGACATTTCTGTCCCAGGCCAGCAGCTGTCACCTGAGAAAGATTAAGATTCTTCCACTAGGCGACGAGGCTTGTTGTGCCTGAGACAGACACAGCTCAGATTCCCTGCCCTGAGGTAATTAGCCCCCCCTCAGAGGGGGGGAAATGTGACACCCCTGGGGGCATCCACCCTCCAGCCCGCTGTCCTTCCAGAGCCTGGAAGGTTTGCTGAGAGGAAAACCTGGCAGAAGGGGTCTTGGTTTTGTCCTGTGGTGTGCAGGGGGAGAACCCCCACATCCAGGACCCCAGTCCGGGGCGCCCCTGCCCAGGAGGCAGGCTGGAAGCAAAAGCCTGAGACCCACAGCGGGAGGTACTGGGCCCAGAGGTCACCCTGTGTGTCCCTGGGGTGGGGCGGGAGACTGGGCCCTGCTGATCCCAAGAGACATAGCAGCACGGAGACACTAATCCGCTGTTTTTACACATAATCACTTCACACTCAAAGATTACCTACCTCAGATTGCATTCATAGCTGGCGGGATCTGTTGGTTTTAAAGGCTCTCAGCTTGCTTCTCAGGGGCGGCGTGGTACAGGAGTGTAAGGGAGTAGAGGTGGATTCAGCCACCCTGGCTCTAATCTTCCAACTGCCATTTGCTCTCCATCACTGTGTTTCTGTGGGCCCCAGTCTTCTCGCCTGTTCAGTGGGTTAACCTGACCCTTATGCATCTCCTTATGCTCTCTAAGGATGCAAGAGACACTGGAAAGAGCATTGGGGAAGCTCACTGTGTCCAAAGTAGAGAGTTCCTTTCGATTAGGGATTTCACATCCTCTTCTGGATGCTCCCCAAAGAATGCTTGATTAATTCAAAGAACCAGTCATAATAAACTGGAAGGAAACCAATCTTCTGGTTGGAGCGGATGAGGGGAGCAGGTTAGGGAGGGCAGAATCACAAAGTGGGAGAGGGCTGTTTATTTTCAGGGATTCTGTCACGGAATTAAAGGAATGGGTAGACTGAGGCCTGGATTGTGATTTCAGTGAGGATTCCTATGATCAGAGCCATCGTTCAGACTGTGGATCAAGAGGATGACAAACATTTTGAGCCCCAACAGGGGACGACGGTGACTTACTTAAGGACAGGTAGCTGTTGGCAGCTCCTGCGTTTCTTAGAGGCTTATTGCAAACCAGCTTCCCTGACCTAGACCTCCACCCTGGCTCCCCAAGCATCACCCCCATTGACAACAATTTAAGATGTGGACATTTCTTCCAGAGACTTAACCAAGTTGTTTCCTGCTTTCAAAACTTTTTTTTTTTTTTTTCTTCAAGGTAGGGTCTCACTCTAACCCAGGCTGACCTGGAATTCACTTTGTAGTCTCAGGGTGGCCTGGAACTCACAGAGATCCTCCTACTTCTGCCTCCCAAGTGCTGGGATTAAAGGTGTGCACCACCACACCCAGCTTCAAAACATTTTAAAAAATATTTATTTTGCCAGGCATAGTGGTTCATGCCTTTAATCCCAGCACTTGGGAGGCAGAGATAAGAGGATCCCCATAAGTTTGAGGCCACTCTGAGACTACATAGAGAATTCCAGGTCAGCCTGGTCCAGAGTGAAAACCTACCTCAAACAGCAACTATGTGTGTGTGTGTGTGTGCATATATATATATATATATATATATATATATATATATATAATATGTATATATATAATATGTATATATATATTACATATATTTATATATACATATATATATATATATATATTTTTTTTTTTTACTTATTTGAGAGTGAGAGAGAATAGACATGGCAGATCCTCCAGCCACTACAAACAAACTCCAGATTCATACACCACTTTGTACATCTTTCGTGCATACTGGGTAATTGAACTTGGGTCCTTAGTCTTTGCAGGCAAGTGCCTTAACTGCTAAGTCATGTCTCCAGCCCTCAAAAAACTCAATTTCTCTAATAAAAGAGCCATTCCCGGGCCAGGAATGGTGGCACACGCCTTTAATCCCAGCACTCGGGAGGCAGAGGTAGAGGATCACCGTGAGTTCGAGGCCACCCTGAGACTACATAGTGAATTCCAGGTCAGCCTGGGCTAGAGTGAGACCCTAAAAAAAAAAAAAGGCCTTTTCCCTGAGACCATGTCGGGGGAGGTAGAGGATTTGGAGTTACAGAGTATTCATAGTGTGCGATTTAGCGAGGTGAGATCTTCATGAGCTCTGTGTACCTGATCAGTTTACCACATGCTGTTAATAGAGGCCATCAATCACAGCCAACTGCAGCTGGCTCAGCTTGGGACAGGGGTGGCCTGCCATCCTTGGGCAGGCAGACAGGCAGGGATATGGAGGAAAGGGCCTCCTACAGTTACCCTGACGCCTGAAAAAATCTGTCCCAGGAGGGAGGCGACATGATGACACTGACACATAGAATTGATGCCTGATCCAGTCCTCCCCAAAATGTCCTAACCTGAGTAAAATGCCCAGTACAGGGCTGGTACCCGTTAGGTGTTTAATACATACCTTTAAACAGAGACTGGGGGGGGCGGGCGGTTAAAGTGATGGATTAGTGTTTAACGTACTTGCCTGAGAAGCCTAAGGACCCAGGTTTGATTCCCCAGGACCCACGTAAGCCAGATGCACAAGGTGGTGCATGCATTTAGAGTTCATTTGCATTAGCTAGAGGCCCTGGTGTGCCCATTTTTCCCTCTCTTCCTTCCTCTGTCTTTCTCTCTCAAATAAATAAATTTTTAAAAAAAGAGAGACTGGGGCCTTCAGTGATGGGGAGTTTATTTAGTCAGAGTGAAACCCTGAATTTGATTGTCAATAGAGCCAGAATTTTGAAGGTTCTGCCTCAAATATCAAGAGAGAAGGAAGGAGAGGTCTCAGTGGCTTCCACTGCTTAGCTGCAGGGCAGACAGCAAGTGTGTGTAGTGTCCCAGAGCAGTCCCCTGGGCACTTAGCAGAGTTGTCTTGGTAAGAGGCAGTGCTAGGGCAACATCCAGGTCACTGGACTTAAGAAACTAGCTTCCTGCCTAAGAGATTGCTTCTCTGTGTGTGTGGCTTCTGATGCTGTTTGAGATATCCATAACACCTCCAGCTGGAGACCCTTCTTCCTCTTGGGTCTCTTAGGACCAAGACCAGGATTCTAGCCTTCAACAGACTCCTAAATAAGCTCATGCTAGAGAGGTAGAGAGAACAGCCACAGGGTCTAGGTTTGTTCTGCCACCACAGTTAAGAGTGTTCTCTTGGGCTGGAGAGTTGCCTTAGCGGTTAAGGTGCTTGCCTGAAAAGCCAAAGGACCTCGGTTCGATTCCCCAGTACCCACATAAGCCAGATGCACAAGGTGGCAAATGCAGTGGCTGGAAGTCCTGGCATGCCTCTTCTCTCTCTCTCTCAGTTTGCCTCTCCCCCCACCCCAAAAAAGGAATGTACTCTTTAGGCAAATACTGATCCCTCAGTACTAAAACGTGAACTATACCTGTTATCTTCTAGCTTGTCTTCCTTTTTGTTTTGCAGTGCCAGAAATCAACCCAGGTCTTTGAACTCTACACTATCTATCACTGAGCATTCATTTCACCTTGAACCAAGAGCAACAGCAAGTGGATATAAGTTAAGAGAAAGCATTTAATAACTTGGGGGCTGGAGAGATGGCTTAGCAGTTAAGGCACTTGCCTGCAAAGCCCAAAGACCCAGATTAAATTCCCTAGTACCCACATAAGCCAGATACACAAGGTGGCACATGTATCTGGAGTTCACTTGCAGTGGCTACACATCCTGGTGTGCCTATTCTCTTTCTCTCCCTCTTTCTCTCTCAAATAAATAAATAAACTATTAAAAAAAAAGAATTTAATAACTTGGATGAGTCCAGCTATCATCATGTATCTGGAACTAACTATGTGCCCCATCACTACATGATTCAAACAGTCACTGTTTAGAACTCCCTAAGCCCTATGAAACAAATATTAATTTAGCCCCATTTTTCAAGTATAGTATAGAAACAGAAATGTAGAGAAATTAAATTATTTGGCCAAAGTCATAACAAGGAATTGGCAGAGCTGGGTTTCCCACCCGAGTCCTCTGGCTCTAAAGTCCGTGCTCTGAGCCATCACAAAGGATGGGCCTTGGAAGAACTTTTCCAGCATTATGGTCGTCAGCCTCAGGCTTCATGCACCCCTTGATGCCCCTTCTTCCAGCCAGGTGTGCAGTCCTCCTGCAGAAGAGGGAGATGGAGATGATCTCTGGAGGTCTTTGCCACGGAGATGAGACAGACATCACTTCACGGGCCCTCTCTGTTTCACTGAGCTGAGTATGTCGTCCTCTTGCTGGCCACCTTCTAGCCCACCCATCTTGTAGCCATCTGACCCTTCACTCCTTGCTGCCACATATTCGTATCTTCTACCAGACCTTCAGAGTCACCCCACCATCACCTTGTGTCAGCTTACACAGAGGACTTTGGATTTGACTCTTCCTGCTATTCTGAGAGATGCCCCTCCTGCATGCTAGGCTTAATGCTCTAAAAGTCTCCACAGGGGCTGAAAAAATGGATTAGTGGTTAAGTGCTTGCCTGTGAAGCCTAAAGACCCCGGTTCGAGGCTTGATTCCCCAGGACCCACATTAGCCAGATGCACAAGGGGGCGCACACATCTGGAGTTCATTTGCAGTGGCTGAAGGCCCTGGCATACCCATTCTCTCTCTCTGTCTCTCTCTCTCTCATCTGCCTCTTTTTCTCCCCCCCCCACTCTCAAATTAATAAAATTAAATTAAAAAAAAATAAAATAAAGCTGGGTGTGGTGGTGCACGCCTTTAATCTCAGCACTCAGGGGGCAGAGGTAGGGGGATTGCTGTGAGTTTGAGGCCATGTTCAGACTACGTAGTAAATTCCAGATCAGCCTGAGCTAGAGTGAGACCCTACCTTGAAAAACCAAAAATAAATAAATAAATAACACAGTTCATCTAGCCCAGCCATCTGCAAACTTTTCCTATGAAGGGCAAGCAGTTTCTGTGTATAATGCAGCGTGGCCAAGGCACACCCTGGACTTGCACCAACAGGAGAGACAACATCCCCCATAGCTCCACCCCCCCCCACCCATAGGTCATGCCTGGACAGAAGCTGATGGTTCAATTACTGTGCCGGAATGGGGCTGTGGGGCTGTCTTAAAAGTGAGGAACTGCATAGGTGTTTGGGACACACTGTGCTCAGTCCTTACCTGCTCAGACAACTGTCTTCCTATGGAGGAAGGTCCACACCAACCCTCTCATGAGCACCTTATCTTCTGTTGGAACTCAGCAGCTCGCTACACCTGCCCTGGTGCCCCAGGAAGAAACTCTAAAGCAAGTCCCCACTGGGTTGGGCATGGCTTCAGAGGTGCTGGTGGGGCCCTGATGCTTGGTGTTGGAGAGGGGCTTTGAGGAGTCACCTCAGATGTCCTGGACTGACTTTATTTCCTCTGGGACACCTCTCTCTTCCCCCCTATGCATCTACATCTCGGTATCTTCTGACACCTTTCCTGGCATCTACCCTGGCAGTTCCTCCAGGAACACAGCCTCCCTGAAATCATGGTTGAGGTCACTGCATGTGTTCCCATTCTATCCTCGTAGACCTCTGCACTGCCCCCCCCCCACTTTTTTAAAAGCATATGTAGTATGCCTGAGTGTGTATATTCATATGTATGTGGATGTATGTGCTTGTGCAGGTGCATGCATACGTGTGTGCGTGTGTGTGCATGTGTGTGTGTGTGTGTGTGTGTACAAACCATAGGTGGGCAGCTAATGTTCTCAGCCAATCTCCACCTTAATCTTTTTGTTGTTTGGTTTTTCATGGCAGGGTTTCACTCTAGCTCAGGCTGACCTGGAATTCAGTATGTAGTCTCAGGGGGGCCTCGAACTCACGGCAATCCTCCTACTTCTGCCTCCCAAGTGCTGGGATTAAAGGAGTGCATCACCACACCCAGGCACCACCTTAATTGTTTTCTTCTTTTTGGATTTTCAAGGTAGAGTCTTACTGTAGCTCAGGCTGACCTAGAATTCACTGTGCAGTCTTCAGGATGGCCTCAAACTCTCAGCAATCCACCTACCTCTGCCTCCCCAGTGCTGGGATTAAAGGAGTGCACCACCACGCCCAGGCTCCACCTTAGTTTATGAGACAGGGCCTCTCAGTGAACCTAGAGCCCATGGGGTGGCTAGACTAGCTGGCCAGTCAGCTCTAGGAACCCTCCTTTCTCCAACCCTCCCATGTTCCCAGTGTTGGGATTTCAGGCTCATGACACCATACCAAGTACTGATGTGGGTGTCGGGGGCCTGAACTCAGGTCCTCATGCTTTTGCGGCAAGCGCTTTATTCACAGAGCCATCTCCCTAGACCCCATTGCTTTGTTACACTGCCTTGTAATCTCTTACTTCATATGTATCCTCTACAAAAATAAGTTTGACCAAAAACTCTGTGAAGACAAGGACACCAGCACTTAGCACCATATTTGCAACATAGGAGTTGTTCAATAAATATTTACTAAATGAATGAACACATCTCACCCATGTCACGGGTTGACTATTTTCTTATAACTATTGTGGGAATGAATATATCCATCATGTTTTCTATGAACTTCCCAAGAAGTTTGAAGGAACAAAGGCCTTACACTCCACTTAACCAAACCTTCTCTTTCAGCTTTGGACAGAAGCTCGTCATTTTCTTTGTAAAGGGGAGTTTTTGAGCTCAATGGGATTTTTTGTGGGTTTTTTTTGTTGTTGTTTGTTTGTTTGTTTTTAGATGTAGGGTTTCCATTTGGCCAAGCTGACCTGGCATTCACTGTGTAGTCTCAGGATGGCTTCAAACTCATGGTGATCCTCCTACCTCTGCCTCCTGAGTGCTGGGATTAAAGGCATGTGCCACCAAGCCCAGCTGAGCTCAATGTGTTTTTCAGATAACTCTAATTGTAGTCCAAATGAGGGATTTCACACCTCAGCAATTTAACATCAGCCCCCAACCCTACTTCCCACCACAGGAGAGACATGGGCTAAGCTTGCAGTCTAGAAGTTTTTTTTTTTTTAAATATATATTTTAAATATATATATCGATTCGCCACTATGTCTCTATGGTTAAGCGCCTGCATGCTGGCATTGGAGGTGGCAGCTCTGTAGCGCCAGCCTGCTTGGTGACTTCCTATGAAGTGAGCAGGGGGCTGAGAGAGCAGACATGTGTCTGGTCTGCTCTGACGGCTTCTCCTCACCATGCTCACTCTCATCATTGCCTTAGAAAGCCTGTCCTGGGCTGGAGAGATGGCTTAGTGGCTAAGGTTCCGGCCTGTGAAGCCTAAGGACCCAGGTTCAACTCCCTAGAACGCAGATGCACAAGGCGCTGCATGATTACAAGGTGACACATGCACACAAGCTGGCGCGTGTGTCTGGAGTTTGTTTGCAGTGGCTAGAGGCCTCGGTGTGCCAATTCTCTCTCTCATAAATAAAAAAGAAAGAAAGAAAACCTATCTGGATACATTTACCCTTTACTTTGGGGCTTACCATAAATGGCCACGAGTGTAGCCCATGGTAATGCCAGGCCTCTCTGGGAGTTGGTGCCTTTGATGGGATAACCTTTGAGGTTTTCTCGGGGGGCAATCAGAATTGAGCCGGCTTGGCAGCCCATGATTATAAGCAATGCAAGCCTTGGTTACAAGCAAAGCATGTTTATGAGCTATTAAAAATAGGTTGCAAACAAATACATCATTCTTTTTCTATTCCTGGCCCTCTGCCTCCTTGAGAAGCCCTTTGGACAGGGACTTGATTTGTCCAAATTCCTTTTGACTCAAGAGTCTCCCCACCTCCTGGCCATGGGAGCCCTGCCTTCATCATTCCTGACAGTTCTAGGTTCTTCTCTCCCCTCTCCTTACCAGGGCATCCCTGCTAAGAAAAGCTGAGAAAGCAACTCATCGTCTGGACAGCTCATTCATGGCTAGAGTACGTGGTGCTAAATCTTCTACAACCAGTCAAGGGCAGCTGCTGCAGGTCCATCTCAAGTTCTGAAATTGGCTTTGCTGGGCAATGAGCTTAGCCCCAGCCCCTGAAGTCCTGCGCCAGCCACCCTTTCCATCCTGCCCACCCCTCTCCATGCCTCAGTGCTGTCATTTGGTAAACATGTGATATGCTTAGTCTGCACCCGTCTCTGCCCTTAAGAATCCCATCTGCTGGCAACCCTTTCCAGCGCTGAGCGATTCCTGGGAAGCACCCAAGCTGAGGTGTTATGGGGATAGCAGAGGGAGATGGACACCTTGTCTTCTCCTTGGTGTTTTCAGAGGGATTGTGGATGGGTATACATGGGGTGGCAAGGTGTGTCCATGGCCGATTTCTATACACCTGTGGTGCTGGGATGGCCAGAGACAGGGAGAGGGCCATACCGGGGAAAGGACCCTCTTGACCCAGGGTCTCATGTAGCTGGGTCACACTTGTTAGTAGATCAAGGTTGGCCTTGAACTCTTGATCCTCCAGCCTTTCAAGAGCTGGGGTTATAGGCATGTACTACCATACCTGGCTAGTACTTAAAATCTAAGACTAAATCTCTACCCAGTTACGGGCTCCCAGATCTAGTACTGTGTGGTGTGTGTGTGTGTGTGTGTGTGTGTGTGTGTGTGTGTGTGTGTGTTTACACCCATGCATTCTAGGCAATCAAAGTGTGGGGTCTCCTGTGCGTGGGCACCTGTGGGTGGGCTGCAGGTAGCAGTGAAAACTGTGGGCAGGAGTGAGGAAATTGTGATGGGAGCACAGCTGTGACAACTGTCAGCATGTGGAAAGAGGGCAGGAGTCATGAGTGACCACCAGGGCTGGGTGCTGGAGGAGCACTAGTTTAAAAAGAAGAAGCACAGGATTGGGGAGATGGTTCAGAGGTTAAGGTGCTTGCCTGCAAAACCTGATGACCCGGATTCAATTCCCCAGTAGCCATGTAAAGGCAGAAGTGGCTGGAGGCCCTGATGCACACATTCTCTCTCTCTCTCTTTCTCTCTGGGTGTGTCTGTCTCTCTTCCATCTCTCTCTGCTTGCAAATAATAAGTTAATTAATTAATTAATAATATTTTAAAGCACACATGGCATGTCTATCAGAAGGGCAGCCATGTCTTTGCATCCCCATTTCCTGTGACCCCCTGGTTTCTCCTGAAGACCCGAGCCACAGTGCCCCCTCTGGATCTCTCTGCAACACTTTCACATGCTGTACATCTCCACCACACTGCCCTCCTGCACCTTCACTCTCTCATCCACACACCTCCAACCTTGGTGCCTCTATACTTCCACGATCCACTTGCTCCCTATAGCAGAAAGGGGAATGCAGGGAGAACATGTGCTCCGGCTCAACAGCTTCCAGGACTTCTGTCCCCCTCTGTGTCAGTGACCCCATATCCCAAGTGGCTCTTCTTAGGGGGACATCTGCACCAATATGAGTCCTGGGGTCACCTTGCAGAATTCCAACGTTGCTACTTACTGTTCCATCACCCACCCCTGCCTTTGGCTCTGGGATTTTCTTTTTAAATATTTTATTAATTATGAACTTTACTGTATGAGCAAATCCTGTGTTGGTCCCGTTTCCCTCATGTAATCCTCTTATGTCCCCTCTTACCCGCCCCACTGAGGAAAGGACCCTCTTGACACAGGGTCTCATGTAACTGGATCAAATTTGCTAGTAGCTCAAGGTTGGCCTTGAACTCTTGATCCTCCAGCTTTTCAAGGGCTGGGATTATAGGCATGTACTACCATACCTGGCTAGTATTTATAATCTAAGACTAAATCTCTGCCTAGTTATGGGCCATTCCACAGAGAGTCCTTCTCAGTAGGGTTGTTGGTATCCTCCATGGGGCTATGGTTGCAGCAGTCATCTCTTTTTAGAAAAGTGGATTGGAGAGATGGCTCAGTGGTTAAAGGCATTTGCTTGCAAAGACTGAAGGCCTGGGTTCAATTCCTTGCTACCCACATAAAGCCAGGTGCACAAAGAGGCGCATGTATCTGAAGCTGGTTTGCAGTGGCACTAGGCCCTGGCATGCCCATTCTCAGTCTCTCTCTTTGCAAATAAATAAATAAATAAAATTATTAAAAATCCGGGCGTGGGGCTGGAGAGATGGCTTAGCGGTTAAGCGCTCGCCTGTGAAGCCTAAGGACCCCGGTTCGAGGCTCGGTTCCCCAGGTCCCACGTTAGCCAGATGCACAAGGGGGCGCACGCATCTGGAGTTCGTTTGCAGAGGCTGGAAGCCCTGGCGCGCCCATTCTCTCTCTCTCCCTCTGTCTTTCTCTCTGTGTCTGTCACTTTCAAATAAATAAATAAATAAAAATAAAAATAAAAAAATCCGGGCGTGGTCGTGCACGCCTTTAATCCCAGCACTCAGGAGGCAGAGGTAGGAGGATCGCCAAGAGTTCAAAGCTACTCTGAGACTACATAGTGAATTCCAAATCAGCTTGGGCTAGAGTGAGACCTTACCTTGAAAAACCAGAAAAAAAAAAAAAAAAAAGAACAACGTGCATAGAGCTCCCCGTGTAATGGATGAGTAGCGAGGTAGCGCTTACCAGTCACTCAGTCATAGAGTGACAAGCTGTGACATGGCAGCAGGCCATGTAGGTCTCCTCGCACACACACCTAGACCCTGGCCAGCTCACCACCTCTGCCCGGGCCGTGGTCCCAGCCAGGTCCTCTGCCTGCTGCAGGGCCTGCAGATCTGCTCTCCCTCCTCCCTCCTTTACGTTCCCTTCCCTTCAGTCTATTTTCAGCCCAGCAGCCAGAAGGCTCCTTTAGTGACATGTCATATCTCGTGATGTCTCTGCTCAAAACACTGCACTGATTTCCCCTATCACCCAGAGTCAAAGCCAACGACTTTCCCATGGTCTTATGGCTCAAGGTGACTTCTGTCCCCTGCTTCTCCTATAAAGTCTGCCCCATTCTTTCCCTGCTTAGTCAGCTCCTACCCCATCCACTCCCAGCCTGCAGGTAAGCAAAGTGAAATTTAAACCCTGGACTGTCTGCATCAAAAGTCAATGTCCCCTCTACCATGTGGGAGAAATGTCAATGAGTTTAAGTCACATGACTTTGAAATGTCAGTCAAGCCTTGAGCGTAGATCTACTTAATAATAAGTCTTAAGGCAGACTTCCTGCCTTAAATGTCCACCAGTATGGATCAGGAAATAATACTGTTGGTAAATCAAACCCTCGCCATAATCAAGCTTCCTGCTATTTCAATTTCTATTTAGCTGCTGTCTTGGTTCTTTTCAGCCCAAGGTTGGTTTAAATTGATCTTAGGAAATCAGACAATATTTTTTTTTCTCTTTGTCTTTTAAAATCTCATGCTACCCAGAATACAAAGGAAGTTCTTTCTTTCTTTCTTTTGGGTGGGGACAGGGTTTGTTCAGATTATCTGGTACACTCATGTAGTTTAGTTTAGCCTCAAACGCACCATTCTTCTGACTCAACCTCCCAAGTGCTGGTATAACAGGTACGCCTCATTCAAAAATATGCATTTGAAATTGTATGGGTTTTTGTTGTTTTCCTCTTCTTCTTCTTTTTTATTTTTTTTTCAAGGTAGGGTCTCTCTCTAGCTTAGGCTGACCTGGAATTCACTCTGTATTCTCAAGGTGTTATTGAACTCACAGTGATCTTTCTACCTCAGCCTCCTGACTGCTGGGATTAAAAGTGTGTGCCACCAAGCCAGGTGTGGTTCGAGGCCACCCTGAGACTCCATAGTGAATTCTAGGTCAGCCTGGGCTAGAGTGAGACCCTACCTCGAAAAAAAAAAAAAAAGTGTGCCACCAAACCCAGCCATGTTTTCTTTGTTTTTATGTGCTAAGGATCAAGCCGATGGCCACACGAATGCTACATTTTAACATGTATGCCACCATGTACATCTGGCCTACATGGGTTCTGGGGAGTTGAACTTGGGTCCTTAAGTTTAACAAGCAAAGCACCCTAACCGCTAAGCCATCTCTCCAGCCCAAATGCTACATTTTTCATCATCCCAATTTTGTAAATAAAGCCAAAGGAGGCCTCCAGGATGCTTGCTCCTGTTCTATACAGCCAGGGCACCCAGGGCTAGGATGAAGAGAAGCTTGTGAAAAAGCCCTTGTCTTGACCTCAGTGGATCCTCCATGAGGGGACAGAGGAAAAGCCACCAGACAGGATCGATCTCACTGGGAAGCACAAGGCTGAGGGGGCCATTCCCCACTGCCGTGGGTCAGATCACACTGGGCAATGAGAGAGAATGGGGTGAGGGTCTCTGAAAACTGTCTCTAGCATAGGAGACGCAAAACCAGAGTTGCTACTTCCAGGAGGGACGTAAAGTTGAATAAGAATGGACCACAAGTCTTTCAGTTCACAGTTCCATGATGTCACCATGTTGACGCATTGTCAAGTGGGTCCCGATCACACAAATCAGTCGCTAAGCAGCAAAGCCCTTTTCCGTTGTAAGCATTAGTGAGATGCAGTCGGCTCCTATCAATCTCCCAGGAACAGGCATTTAACACACTAGGCTGACAGGTGGCCCCCTGGGACACACTCTGAGTTAGCCTAGAGACTGCCTGGCACATGTTTCTAGCAGTCACAGGGAGGAGGGGAGGCATGGGGATTTCAGGCAAAGGGAAGCAGGGACCTGAAGGAAGAGCACATTATGGGTGCCTGAAATCATCAGGCATTCCAAGAAAATAGCACCAAGATGTACCATGGAGCTGAACTGGTACTAATAGTCTTACTCTGGAGATGAAACTCTCTCCAACCCCACAATTTCCCAGTTTAATTTTCTAGGAAACAACATTTTAAAAGTTTGATTTGGGGGCTGGAGAGATGGCTTAGTGGTTAAAGCATTTGCCTGTGAAAGCTAAGGACCCAGGTTTGATTCCCCAGAGCTCACGGAAGCCAGATGCACCTGGTGGCCTGTGCCTCTGGAGTTTATTTACAGTGGCTAGAAGCCCTGGTATGTCCATTCTCTCTCTGTCTGTCTGTCTCTCTCTCATAAATTAATAAATAAATAAAGTAGGTTTGTCTTATGAAAAGTCAGCAGATCAGCCCCATTAAAGATGACATGTGATGTACTTTAAAAGGAACTGGTGAGTTCCTCTCTTATTTCAGGACTTCACCATCATCACCAAGCACCCATTAGGCAGATGTGGCATATGTATCTGGAGTTCGTTTGCAGGGCTGGAGGCCATGGCATGCCCATTCTCTCTCTCTCTCTCTCCATATATATATATATGCTTCTTTCTTTCTCTCTCAAATAAATAAATTAAATTAAATTAATATTTTTTAAAACATTACGCATGTGTGGTGGCACATGCCTTTAATTCCAGCACTCAGGAGGCTGAAGAGTATCCTGTGAGTTCCAGGTCAGCCTGGGCTAGAGTGAGACCCAACCTCAAAAAAAAATTATTTATTTGCAAGAGAGAGTATGGCCATGTCAGGGCCTCTTGTGGGTAATGGGGAATTGAACCTGGTTTGGTAGACTTGGCAAGCAAGAACCTTAACCTCTGAGCCATTTATTCAATCTGTCTTCTTTTTAAAAATTTATTTATTGACAATTTCACATATGAGCATAATGTGGTGGGTTGATTCAGATGTCCCCCATAAACTATGCTAGGTTCCTAGCTGATAGAGACTTGGGAATTAACGCCTGTTGGAGGCAGTGTATTGTTGGGGGTGGGCTTATGGGTATTATAGTCAGTTTCCCCTTGCCAGTGTTTGGCACACTCACCTGTTGCTACTGTCCACCTTATGTTGGCCAGGGGGTGATGTCTATCTTTTATTCATGCCATCATTTTCCCCTGTCATCATGGAGCTTCCCCTTGAGTCTGTAAGCCAAAATAAACCCTCTTTCCCACAAGTTGCTCTTGGTCAGGTGATTCCTATTAACAATGTGAACCTGATTTGCAGCAGTAAAGTTGGTACCAGGAGTGGGGTCATTTGCTGCTAGACACCTGACTATGTGTCTTTGGCCTTGTAGAGCTGATATTCAAGAGGAATGTGGAAGGATTTGAAACCTTGGCCTAAGTAAAGCTTGATGGACTATTCTGGTCAGAGTTGAAAGACCTGAAGGCAATAAGAACTATGGACTGTGAGATTTGGCTTATGAGGGTGAGAAAGAGCTCTGCCTGGACTCAGCTAGAAACAGTTTGTGTGAGAGGCATGTGTTATGCCCATGTTCTGAGAAGTTGTGCAGGGTTGTACTGCATAGAAATAGACTGGTGTAAGCAGAGGGATATGGCACAGAAAAAATGAAATCTTTGGGCCAAAGCTGCTGCCTGTTCAGCTGCAATTGTTTGAGAGATTACAAGCATTGCGATTGGGCCAGCTGACCTGCATTGGGACAGTAGAAAGAATACAGTCTTTTGAAGGGGCCTGAATGCTCAAAGAGTGTCCTGTTTTTCAAAGTCTGCTTTATCCTTATGCCCCCAGATTAACAAATTGGCAACCTACCTGGTATTACAGAGTATAGAAATGAAGGAAAGTGAGGGTCATTGAATTTGTAACATGGTCTTGTGTTTTGGAAGTGGCCATGGGCAGTGTTTCCAGGTTTGCTGGGTGCCTGCGAGGAGAACCCATGGAGCTGTGAGGATGAACTGTGGGTTACAGTGGAGATGCCGGGACTATGACAGGGCTGCTAAGGAGAACTGCTGGCCCCAGATGAAGTTTTCCAGAACTGTGAGTAGCCTGGCTGGAGGGGCAGAATTAGAACTCCAGAGACTTGTTGCTGGTTAGAATTATCACATTTGGATATTTGTCACTCACTAGAGTTATTTATTGGACTTGAAGTGATAGAGTTTGATGTTTGCCATGGTTGTTTTAAAACTTGTATTGGCTGAATATTTCTTTGCTATATCTAGTGCCATCTTTTGCAGTGTGAATTTTTATTCTGTGCCATTATGGGTTTTGGAGGGATTTTTTATGTTTTTTTTTTTTTTTGTATTATGGCTCAGTTAAAAGACTTTGGATTATGGGGGTGTTTGAACATCATTAGGATTGATAAAAATATGGGGACTTAAAAAATTAATTTATTTTTTATTAACAACTTCCATGATTGTAAACAATATCCCATGATAATGCCCTCCCTCCCCCCTCTTTCCCCTTTGAAACTCCATTCTCCATCATTCCCCACCCCCTCTCAATCAGTCTCTCTTCTATTTTGATGTCACGATCTTTTCCTCATATTATGATGGTCTTGTGTAGGTAGTGTCAGGCACTGTGAGGTCATGGATATCCAGGCCATTTTTGTCTGGAGGAGCACATTGTAAGGAGTCCTATCCTTCCTTTGTCTCTTACATTCTTTCTGCCACCTCTTCTGCAATGGACCCTGAGCCTTGGAAGGTGTGATAGAGATATTGCAGTGCTGAGCACTCCTCTGTCACTTCTTCTCAGCACCATGGTACCTTCTGAGTCATCAAAATATGGGGACTTTTAAAGTTGGACTGAATGTGTTGCATTTTACATCATGTGTGGTTATCAGTTTATGGGGGCCAGGGACAGAATGTGGTGGTTTGATTCAGGTGTCCCCCATAAACTTAGGTGTTCTGAATGTTAGGTTCTCAGTTGATAGAGATTTGGGAATTAATGCCTCCTGGATGGAGTGTCTTATTGGGGGAGGGCTTATGGGTGTTATAGCCAGTTTCCTCTTGCCAGTGTTTGGCACACTCTCTGGTTGCTATGGTCCACCTGATGTTGGCCAGGGGGTGATGCCTACCCTCTGCTCATGTCATCATTTTCCCCTGCCATCATGGAGCTTCCCCTCGAGTCTGTAAGCCAAAATAATCCCCTTTTTTTCCCCACAAGCTGCTCTTGGTCAGATGATTTCTGCCAGCAATACCGACCTGACTGCAACATGCATTTTGGTCATATCACCCCTTTCACCTCTCCTATCCCCCTCTCGCTCTTATTAGACCCGTCGTGTTGTGAGTTTGAGGCCAGCCTGGGACTAGAGTGAGTTCCAGGTCAGTCTAGGCTAGAGTGAGATTCTGCCTTGAAAAAGCAAAGAAGAAAAGAAAAGAAGCAAAGAAAGAAAAAAAAAATAGGTAAATGGGAATCCTTGTTGGCACAAAGGTGCCATACCTGTGTGGCACTGGCACTTAGCCAGGACACTTAGCTCCTGACCTGCCAATTTAGTCTTCACATCCAGCTGGCCTTGATAGGCATCTTTGCCCATGTTTTGGACATCACAATTTACAGACCGGTCTCTAGACACATAATCAGATAGTAGACACGAGAAATGGCTTTTTTTTCCCCACTCCAGTTTAGAGTCAGCTATGCCATTTGACAGTCTCTCAGGCTCCATTCGTTCCACAAACAAATGCTAACAGCTAGTCTCAACTTAGTGAACAAGACCACATCCCTCTCCCGTGGGCTTGCACTTAAACCAGGGAGTGAGCCAATTGACGTGTGCCCTCCTGTAGCTGGGTAAGATTTTTTTTTTTTTTTGGTTTTTCGAGGTAGGGTCTCACTCTGGTCCAGGCTGACCTGGAATTAACTCTGTAGTCTCAGGGTGGCCTTGAACTCACGGCGCTCCTCCTACCTCTGCCTCCCGAGTGCTGGGATTAAAGGCGTGCGCCACCACACCCAGCTAAGATAATTTCAATGGCAAGAAGCACCGTTACTTTGTACTGAGTGGTGGAAGGTTCCACTGAGCCGTCTGCCAATGCGTCCGCTCAGCAGAGACAGTGGTGCACAAAGGATACCCTCCAACCCACAGTGCGAAGAGTGCAATCCAAGCAGAGAATGACAGGCGCGAGGGAACCAAGCACGGGGCACAGTCACTCCCTGGTTGTGGTTAATTCATGTTAATTGCCATTTCTACTTCAAAGAACAGCTGTCAGAGCTAGCCACTGCAATAGCAGGCAACCTGGTGGGGGCTGTGTCTCCTCAGCCAGCTGGCAGCTGTCTGCCTTTGCTATAGAAGTTAGGGGCTGCGACCCCCCTCCCCATCAGAGGGCTGGTCTCTTGAGGATGGGCAGTCTCTCAGTTTTCAGTGGACACTCTTTCTTTCTTTGTTTCTTTGTTACTTTCTTTGTTTCTTTCTTTTCTTCTTTCTTTGTTTCTTTCTCTCTTTCTTTCCTCCCTTCCTTCCTCCCTCCTTCCCTCCCTCCCTCCCTTCTTTCTTTCTTTCTTTCTTTGAGGTAGGGTCTCCTTCTAACCCAGGCTGATGTGGAATTCACTGAGCAGTCTCAGGGTGGCCTCAAACTCACAGTGATCCTCCTACCTCTGCCTCCCGGGTGCTGGGATCAAAGGCGTGTGATACCATGCCCCGCGCTGTCCCGGATTTCTTAGGCGTGGGTTTGTCCTCCCCATGGTAAGGCTTCCCAGCTCCTGCCCAGCCGTCAGCCCGGCTGTGTCTTTGGTGCTTGGCACTGGCCAGTGCTCCAGGCCAGGCCAAGCCACTGGTCAGGCAGGGGTGGGATTCCGGCCTGATCTTTACTGCCAGCTACATAGGGCTAGGCTGCTGGGAATCTGGAAAGTTAGTGCCAGAGGGAGGACAGCTGATCCCAAGGAAGGGGCCACGCTTGAGGCAGGAGAATTGGGTCACGGGGTCTCATCCCCAAGATCCTGGTTTCAGCTGGCCAGGGGGAAGGAAGGTTCTCAGAGACAAGTCACGTACATCTTACACTTTAGTTTCTGCTTTAGCCATTCAGTTTTCAAACACTGAGTCTTCCCAGACTGTATATCCAGGCTGAAGCTCAGTGGCTGCAAGGCCCTGTCCCTGCCCTTGGAGTCCCCAGTCTGATGTGGGAGACACTGTATCTTCAGGAGTGTCGGGCTAATGGAGGCAGACAGGTTCTGGCTTCAGAGTCTTTTGGGCTCCAATCTAACCTAAGGTCTCTTTCTAAAATATACAATCTTTCTTTTTTTTTTTTTTTTCTGAGGTAGGGTCTCTCTCTAGCCCAGGCTGACCTGGAACTCACTATGTAGTCTCAGGGTGGCCTCGAACTCGTGGTGGTGCTCCCCTACCTCTGCCTCCCCAGTGCTGGGATTAAATGTGTGCACCACCATGCCCAGCTCTTTTTATTTTTTTTATGTTTTTTATTTATTTATTTGAGAGCGTCAGACACAGAGAGAAAGACAGATAGAGGGAGAGAGAGAGAATGGGTGCGCCAGGGCTTCCAGCCTCTACAAACGAACTCCAGACGCATGCGCCCCCTTGTGCATCTGGCTAATGTGGGACCTGGGGAACCGAGCCTCGAACCGGGGTCCTTAGGCTTCACAGGCAAGCGCTTAACTGCTAAGCCATCTCTCCAGCCCTTTTTATTTTTTTTAAATACTTTACTTTTATTTATTTGACAGAGGAAGAGAGAGAGAATGGGCGCATCAGGTCCCCTAGCCACTGCAAACAAACTTCAGACACGTGCGCCTCCTTGTGCATCTGGCTAATGTGGGTTCTGGGGAATCAAACCTGGGTCCTTTGGCTTTGCAGGCAGTTGCCTTAACCGCTAAGTCATTCCTCCTCCATCCCTTATTTTATTTTTATTATTTTGTTTATTTACTTGAGAGGAGGAGGAGAGAGAGAGAGAGAGAAAGGGAGGGACAGAGAGAGAGAGAATGGGCATGTCAGGGCCTCTAGCCACTGCAAACCAACTCCAGATGCATGCTCCACCTTGTACATTTGGCTTATGTGGGTACTAGGGAGTTGAAGCTGGGCCCATAGGCTTTGCTGGCAAATGCCTTAGCCACTGAAGCATCCCTCCAGCCCCTAGAACATATGTTCTACGTATGTGTGGCTTAAGCACCTTCCGTGGCCTCGTATCCACTCCCGAGTGAATACAAACTCCACAGCAAAGCACAGAGTGTGCTTGACAGCCTTCCTGGGTGAAGCCCACACAGGGTGAGTGGGTTCGTTGGTTTTTATCCTGCTTTGCCCAGGAACTTGACCTGCTTAGTGGAGGGGGGGGGGGTCCCTTGTGGGTATCTGCTAAACCTGTGGCTAACCAGGGTTGTCTTTTGCTGGCACAGAGCCAAAGCAGGGTGGGAAGGCGAATGAGAAGAGAGCTTCTGCCCATCTTACCACCTCTAGGACTCTGGGCCCAGGAGAAGCCCTGTGAGAGAACCTGCCCTGGGGGCAGAGACCTATCCAAGGCATGCGCAGTGGGGAAAGATGTCTGGGAAGGAGAGGCCCCGTTGGGGCACTTGGGACATTCCCAGGACTCAGATGACAGAGCATGCCTCCAGAATAGTCCTGAGACATGAAGCTGAGGTGAATGAATGCAGTCACGCGGAAATGTTACTTAATATGGGGATCACCGGGCAAGGAAAGTTAGCATTTCAGGCAGCAGGGAGAATCAAGTGGAGGGGCAGAGGCCGAGTTGTTGAGTTGGAGGACAAGCCACTGGGAGGTCTGCTAGGGAGGGTGGTGGGTAAAAAGGCTTGCGATGCTGTGAAGGGTTCAGAGTTGTTGAGGGCAGCCTCCTTGCATAGGCAAGACCACAGGAGGAGAGAGCCCCCTGCAAGCCCAGCCCTGAGGACGTCTGCTTCTAATATAAGAGTCTGAGTCAAGCTGGCCTGCTGAAGCTTCCCCGGCCAGTTCCAGGGCTAAGGGCTCGTAGCTCCCCAGCCCCAGCCTGCCTCAGGCTGCCCTTTTATGTTTTCTCAGTTCCTTCAAATGGCCTCAGTGCTTTTACCCAGCATCCCAAGGTTTTGCAGGACTCAGTTTCACCACCTGAGAAAGCAGTTTTCAGCATTAGGTTCTTGGCGTTGCTTGAGGTGTGATTCAGGTGAGAGCTGGGCAAGGATTCCAAGGGACTGTCTAGGGGGTCTCCAAGAAGCCCATTTTCCATCTCCTGCCAGCCCTAAACCTCTACTTTGGAGGTCCATGCTACCAGGAGAAATGGCAGCAACGTGGTTGTCAGGGGCACATGGCCTGGTTGCCATGGTTCCACCCCTGCCAGCATCATCATTCTAGGAAGAGACAGGGAAGAGATCATCTCCTTTCTGATCAGCTTGTATCATTGTGAGCTGGGCCTGAGCTGAGACTGTGCACTTGGACATCCCCTTGAAACCCTGAAGATCTTCTGACTCTCCTAGCTCCTGCCCAGAGTGGAGCCTCTCCTGGTGTGGGGCAGGCATGCTCCTCCAAGGACCTCAGCATCTTCCTCAGCCAGATAGCCATACACCAGAGAAGCCACTCATGGGAGTGAGGGTAAAGGATACTTGGGGCTTTCACCTTTATCCAGCATTCCCATAGCATGCCACTGACAGAGACCACTTAATATGTCCTTTCATGATCCACAAATAGCACAGTTCCATCATGGGGCATTTTTGTGTTTGTGAATTAAAAATATTATTAAGTGGTTAAATGCAATTTTTTTTTTTTTTTAGTTTTTCAAGGTAGGGTCTTACTGTAGCTCAAGCTGACCTGGAATTCACTATGAAGTCTCAGGGTGGCCTCGAACTCACAATTCCCCTACCTCTGCTTCCTGAGTGCTGGGATTAAAGGCGTGCACCACCATGCCCAGCTAAATGTAAATATTTATGGTATACCATCCACTTTAAAAATATTTATTTATTTATTTACTAGAGATAGACAGAGGAGGGAGAGAGAGAGAAAATGGGCACACCAGGGACTCCATCCACTGGAAACAAACTGCAGATGCCACCATGTGCATATGGCTTATGTGGGATTTGGAGAATCAAACCTGGGTCCTTAGGCTTCACAGACATGCACCTTAATCGCTAAGCCATCTCTGCAGTCTACTATGCACTTTTTTGGTGCCTATGTATGGTATGCATGTATGGAGATCAAAAGATGTCGGTTGTCTTCCTCCATTGTTCTCCATCTTATTTAATAAGCAGAGTCTCTTACTTGAACCCAGTGCTCAGTGATTTGGCTAGTCCATCTAATTAGCTTATCCTGAGGATCTGTTGTCCCTACCTCCTGAGTGCTGGGATTAGAGGCTGCCTGACGTTTACGTGGGTGACAGAAATCTGAACTTCACTCTTCTTTTTTTTAATTTTTAATTTTGTTTTTTGAGGTAGTGTCTTACTGTAGTTCAGGCTGACCTGGAATTTACTATGTAGTCTCAGGGTGGCCTCAAACTCACAGTGATCCTCCTACCTTTGCCTCTCAAATGCTTGGATTAAAGGCATGTGTCACCATGCCAGGCTTTCAGTTTTCATTAAAAAAAATATTGTATTTATTTATGAGAGAGAGAGAGAGAGAGAGAGAGAGAGAGAGAGAGAGAGAATGGGCATGCCAGGGCCTCTAGCTATTGGAAACAAACTCCAGATTTATGCACCATCTTGTACATCTGACTTATGTGGGTACTGAGGAATTGAACCTGGGCCCATTGGCTTTGCAGGCAAGCGCCTTTACAGGTAAGCCATTTCTTCAGCCCTGAACTTCAGTCTTCACAGCAAGTGCTTTATCCACTGAGCTAGTCCCCCCCCCCCAGATATTTACTATCTATCTTTAAATTATTTATTTATTTGAAAGGGAGAGACAGAAAAAGAGTAAAGGGGAGAGAGAGAGAGAGAATGGGCATGCCAGAGCCTTTTACCACTGCAAGTAAACTCCAGATGTCTGTGACACTTTGTGCATCTGGCTTTATGTGGGTACTGGGGAATTTAGCCTGGGCCATTGGGCTTTCCAAACAAGTACCTTTAGCCATTGAGCCAGCACTCCAGCCCCTTAATATCCATTTTTTTTTTAAGTTATGGTGGGGATGAAGAGATGGTTTAGCAGTTAAGGTGCTTGCCTATAATGCCAAAGGATTTAGGTCTGATTCCCCAGGACCCACTTAAACAAGAAGCACAAGGTGGTGCATGTGTCTGGACTTTGTTTGCAGTGGCTGGAGGCTCTGGTGCATCCATTCTCTCTCTCAATCTCTCTCTCTCTCTCTCTCTCTCTCTCTCTCTCTATATATATATATATATATATATATATATATATATATATATGTGTGTGTGTGTGTGTGTGTGTGTGTGCACGTGTGTGTGTGTATACATATATACACATATATTCCTTTCTCTCTCTCTTGAATAAATAAAAAAAAATTTTGAAAATATTTAAAAATGTATTTTTTTTATTTTTCAAGGCAGGGTCTCACTCTAACTCAGGCTGACCTGGAATTCACTATGGAGTCTCCGGGTAGCCTCGAACTCATGGCAATCCTCCTACTTCTGCCTCCCGAGTGCTGGGATTAAAGGTGTGTGCCACCACACCCAGCTTATCACATCTTCTTTAAAACCATAACAGCAAGCTCAAACCTTGCAAGTAGCTGGATCCTTCTCACCAGCCTAGTGGACACTGTACCCGAGTGACATTCCTTGTCTGTCCTGGGAGACATCTTGAGGACAAGACTCACTACTAAAGAACCACGCAGCTATAAAGGCTGAACAGTGGATCCTTCTATTTTTTTTCCTTAAGGTTCTGAATATCTGGGCCAGGGTCAAGAATAGAGAAATTCAGCTGCCTGGCTCACAGTGCTACTTGATCATTTACTAGCTGTAAACTAAACCGTGGGGACACTGTTGCATCATTCAGACTCTGCTTCCTTCTCTTTAAACTGGAGATAATGCGGGCTCAGTGAAGTAACCCACGGGACAAATGTCACATAGATGCTGGGGACATAGTGTTGCAGTCAGGTTCACATTGCTGGTAGAAATCACCCAACCAAGAGCAGCCTGTGGGGGAAAAGAAAGAAGTTTATTTTGGCTTACAGGCTCGAGGAGGAAGCTCCATGATGGCAGGGGAAACGATGGCATGAGCAGAGGGTGGACATCACCCCCGGCCAACATAAGGTGGACAATAGCCATAGGAGAGTGTGTCAAACACTGGCTATAACACCCATAAGCCCACCCCCAACAATACACTGCCTTCAGAAGGCGTTATTTCCCAAATCTCCATCAGCTGGGAACCTAGCATTCAGAACGCCTAAGTTTATGGGGGACACCTGAATCAAACCACCACACATAATAAGCACTGCGATATGCCGTGGTTTTATGGGAATAAAACGGCCAACTGCACCAGGGAGAAATGGTAGCAAGCAGAGCTGGTTTGTGTCTTGGGCAGCAGGAGTGGACTATTCACTTCAGCTTCCATGATGGAGAAGGAGGAAATAGCTCTCTGGAATGACTTGGCATTCGGTGTG
Source organism: Jaculus jaculus (assembly GCF_020740685.1). Taxonomy (NCBI): domain Eukaryota; kingdom Metazoa; phylum Chordata; class Mammalia; order Rodentia; family Dipodidae; genus Jaculus; species Jaculus jaculus. Next base: position 244,713,965 of record NC_059102.1, on the reverse strand, counting down.
TCTTCCAGACCATGCAGGTGACTCTGGTTACTAACCAGTTTACCATATGCCTCCTGGCAGACCACTGCTTCTTACTAGGCAGGCCCTGGTGCCCATGTCAGAAAAGGGTGCAGTTGCATGAGGTCCATAGAATGTGAATCACCGGGCCTCGGACTGTTGTGTCCACACCAAGCCTCTGCCCCTCACTAGCTGTCTGACCTTGGCTGTTCTATAATCTCTGTGTGTTTCTCTTTCTATAAAATGGGGTTAGTAATTATTCCCACCTTAAGAAGTTAGTCCTGTAAATGTGTTAGTTTATCTAAAGGTTCAGAAGAATGTCTGGTTTGTAGCAAGAACTATATGAATATTGAGTAGTCTTTGTTTATTGTTGTTAAATACTCTAAGAGGCCCTGTCCAGCTGTCTTCTGTGAGGACCTACACTGCTCCAATAAAAACTCTGCTTCTGGTGGCCTCACCCCTCCTGTAAGCTGGACTGGGGACACCTCCCCGGCCTCTCATTGCTGGGGCCTAAAGGATCCCCTTTCCATAGCTCTGGGACCAGCTGGTCCTATTGGGCAAAACCCTTTCACATAAGCAGATTGACTTCTGACTCAAGTTTCTCTGTGGCTAAAAGCAACTTTGTAAGCATGAAATTCTCCCTGGGGGTCTCCAACGTCTTTATGCCTGGTAGACTGCATGGATCCACTACACTTGTGGAAGATGAGAAAGACTTATACTCATGCTGACCCAGGGGCTGGACAAGGAGGCACACTGGCCAGAGAGGTAGCTGGAGCACAGGGAAGGGTAAATGGTTCTCAAGAACTGGGCAGCCCTGAAGGAGATCCTGATAATGGCCCAGGGAGGACACGTATGCAGCATGGAGGAAGGTGTGTAGGCCTCCATCAGCCCTCACACCCCGCCGTCCCAGTGAAGACTGGTTGCAGAGTCCTGTACTAGAGCACAGGTCCAGAAATGAAGCCCAGTCCCTAAAGGTATTTCCAGAGGGCAGCACTTGGCTTTCTGCCAACTTGGTTGGTGTGTGTGTGTGTGTGTGTGTGTGTGTGTGTGTGTGTGTGTGTTTGCATGCCTTTGTTAGAATCATGCTTTCCCAATCCATCTCTCTGCACCCATGGGGGCAAAGGTGAACACCGTTCCTTGCAAAGCAGCCTTGGTTGGCTCACCTGCTGAGCAGTGCCGTTTTTACCCCATCACACAGGGCAGTGATATCCTGTGAATCAATTCAGACTCTCAAGGCACACAGAATCCCCTGCTTTTCAAGTCCATGAGGCCTATTCAGCAAGTCTCAGGACTGAAGGATCTGGCATCGCAGAAGCCCCTTCACCCACTCCATGCCACATGGAATGAGAGCCCCAGAGGGACGCCTTTATGGAACCTGAGCCTCTTGCTGTGCTATTGCATTTTCCATTGTAAGGACAGTGTGTTGGGTGGGGGGTACTGATACCATCATGGTCCTGCTAAAGGTCACAGAGTCCTTCCTGCAAGGCATGGAGGAAGAGTGGATAACACACACAAATCTCTTGCTTTATTTCTCTAATCAATGGAGGCAAAACTCTGGGGTTTTGTATACAAAAGGAATAATCTAACAGGAGGTATGACAAGGTTTGCCACTGACTAACATCTGAACATAGGCAAGGTCACAGTGGGAAAGAGTCAGAACACTGGCTCTGTTTGGCTTGAATGATAACAAGGAAGATCCCAGGAGGGGCTGGTACCCTTTCCTTCCTGACTGCCAATGACAGGAGCCCCACCAGTACCTGAGATAAGATCCTTCATACAGTTGAAGAGTCTCACCTTCACATGGCCAACTAAATGCTATTGGATATCTCTTTTTTTTGAGGCAGGATTTTGCTGTAGCCCAGCAGACCTGGAATTCACTATGTAGTCTCAAAGTGGCCATGAACTCACTATGATCCTCTTACCTCTGCCTCCCAAGTGCTAGGATTAAAGGCATGTACCACCACACCTGGCCCATGAATATAAGGGGTGGGGAAAACTAGTTGACTTGTGTTGTTTCTTGGAGACTAAAATTCTTTTTATTAAAAAAATTTATTTATTTGAGTGAGGGAGAGAGAGAGAATGGGCACACCAGGGCCTCTAGCCGCTGCAAAGGAACGCCAGACACATGTGCCACCTTGTGCATCTGGCTTATGTGGGTCCTAGGGAATTAAACCTGGGTCTTTTGGCTTTGCAAGCAAGTGCCTTAACTGCTAAGCCATCTCTCCAGCCTGAGACAAAATTTCTATCTAATTGCAATGAGAGGGATATTATTAGTATGACACAGTCCAGAGAGCAAAAGCGCCTCTAGTGTGGCTGCCTACACTTGGAAAATGGAGGCCAGATTTTCACAGGCACTTCGCTTTTAAACATTTTTTTTTTCTTTTTCAAAGTTTATTTACTTATTTAGAGACAGAGGGGGTGGGGAAGAATGGGCACGCCTGGGCCTCTAGCCACTGCAAACTCTAGACACATGTGCCACCATGGACATCTGGCTTATGTGGGGCCTTGAGAATCAGACCTAGGTCTTTAGGCTTCTCAGGCAAGCTCCTTAACCACTAAGCCATCTCTGCAGCCTCTCATAGGCACTCTGGTTCAGGGGTCTGTTGGTAATTTCCAGGCCTCAGGGAAGAGGCTGCCAGCTCCCTGGAAGCCAGCAGAGACACCTGACGTGCTGAAGGGCTCCCTGTTGTGTCAAGCTCACAGCCTTTTTCTCAGCCCTCTGCAGACAATACGTCATGGCGGACCCCTCACTGGACTGTAGGACCCACCATAAAAGCAAGAACAAAAAACAAACAAACAAAAAACGTTGGGGTAATTGAATTGCTCTCTTAGGGTCCAGACAGATGAGACGTGGAGATGAGAATTCCTTGAAAGTTTGCAGTGGGCGCAGCAAAGAATAAAATCGGGGGCTGGAGAGATGGCTTAGCAGTTAAGCGCTAGCATGTGAAGCCTAAGGACCCCGGTTCGAGGCTCAATTCCCCAGGACCCACGTTAGCCAGATGCACAAGGGGGCGCACGTATCTGGAGTTTGTCTGCAGTGGCTGGAAGCCCTGGCGTGCCCATTCTCTCTCTCCATCTGCCTCTTTCTCTGTCTGTCACTCTCAAATAAATAAATAAAAATAAACCAAAAAATAAAAAAGAATAACAATGGCAGAGCAGGACCCAGAGAGAGAAACCCTGCCTCACCTGAGGCGGAAAGTCCCCCGCACACCTCCTCTTTTGTATGCGCACACACATGCAGGCACACAATAAAAACAAATAAATGATTTTAAAAACCCAAACTCACCTGAGATTGCCCTTCCCCATTTCTCCACCTCTGGCTGCCCAACTCTCTCTTGTTTCCTTCGGAATCTGTATCCAGTTTGGAATTGGATGGTCAAAATCTGTCTGTCCCATTGGCCTATAAACTTCATGAGGGGAGCACTCGGATGTTTGCTTATCTTTGGTGGTGGTCTTGTTTTCAGGTAGGGTCTCACTCTAGTCCAGGCTGACCTGGAATTCACTATGTAGTCTCAGGGTGGCCTCAAACTCACAGTAGTCCTCCTACCTCTGCCTCCCAAGTTTTGGGATTAAAGGTGTGTGCCACCACACTGGGCTTATGCTTACCTTGTATTCTCAGGTTCCAAATGTGCCTGAGTTGGGCCCAGCACAGAGTCTGAATGAACAAAGCCCAGCTCCTGACACTGGGAAACATACAGGGAGGAAACAGGAGCACACAGCACACACCCTGGAGGGTGGAGATCAAAACTTCCCCTTAGAATTCAGGCAAGCACACGCCTAGTCAGAGGTAGGAGAACCATGTGAGTTCAAAGCCAGAGACCAGCCTGGGACTACAGAGTGAGTGCCAGGTCAGCCTGGGCTAGAATGACATTCTACCTTATCAAAACAAGGGGGCTAGAGGGATGGCCTAGTGATTAAGGCACTTGTCCACAAAGCCAAAGGACCCAGGTTTGATTCCCCAGGACCCAGGTTAGCCAGGTGCATAATGTGGCTGGCACATGTGTCTGGAGTTCATTTGCAATGGCTGGAGGCCCTGGCACACCCATTCTCTCTGTCTCTCTTTCTCTCTGACTCTCTCAAATAAATAAATATTCAACAAAATAAAAGAAAAAAGAATTTGAATTAGGGTACATGAAATGGGCTGTTAGGGGTTCAGGAATAGAGTCCTTGAACCCCAAACCCTAGGTTCATTCCACTTTTAACCAAAGAATTGGATAAAATAAGACTGAGAAGGATAATTAATGAAGTATTATATTTATTTAGGGAAGTAGAAAATCAAGAGAATAAAAATAGATACAATAGATATGTGGTCTGACAGCCCATAGGGTGGGCACAGAAGAAACGTAAAAAGAAAGGAAAGCACAGTGAGCTCCTTCTATGTGGAGGGCAAGAGGGGTAAAGAACCCATGTGAGAGTAAGGGTGGGGGACAGTCTATGAGGGAAGTTTACCAGAACTTCGAAGTTCAGGAACCGGCCAAGAGAGTTTGCCCTCGCCTGGTAAATGTATTTATAACAGTATGGTGGTGGGCCCTAACTTCAAGTGAGCCAAAGAGACAGTTGATTGGTTTGGGTTAGAGGCTGGCTCAGAAGAGGCTATTCATGAAGCCAAGTTCTGGGGCCTGAACTTGACTAACCACAATGTCATCATTGGAATAAAATTCTAGGGCTGGAGAGATGGCTTAGTGGTTAAGGAACTTGCTTGCAAAGCCTGAGGACCCATGTTCGCCTCTCCATGTCCCACATAAGCCACACACACAAGGTGATGCAAGGTGCAAGGTCGCACATGCGCACAAGGTGGTGCAGGCACCTGGACTTCAACTGCAATGGCTGGAGGCCCTGGTGCACCAATTCTGTCTCTCACACACACATAAGAAAAGGCCAGTCTGTTGGGCTTGCCTCAAAAGAAAAAAAAAAACCAGGAATTAAATTCTAGGAAAGGGGATCTCCCTCCCAGAAGAAGATCAGGTTGTGATCTAGAGAAGAGATAAGAAGTCAGATCAAGCCCAGCATGGTGGCACTTGCCTTTAATCCCAGCACTCGGAAGGCAGAGGTAGGAGGATCACCATGAGTTCAAGGCCGCCCTGAGACTACATAGTGAATTCCAGGTCAGCGTGAGCTAGAGTGAGACCCTACCTTGAAACCCTCCCCCCCCACCCCCCCCCCCCAAAAAAAAGTCAGAACATACTTTGAACTCTAGCAAAGTAGAGACTGCAAGGATAGGCCCAAAGACATTCCTAGTTTTTACCTTCAGGGGCCCAGTCACCCTAAACTACCTAACGAGGCTACCTCACTCCCACCCAAACATATTGAGGGAGCTCCTCCAGAGCTAGGAAGAACTGGGGACCATTAGCTTCATTTCCTTTTCACTTCACCTACTTCGCTCTGCTCCTCCCTCCCCAACATATACACACCTCATGCCCTCAGCGCTGAGAATCAAGCCCAGGCCCTCATGCATGCCTGGCAAGTGCTCTACCAGCGAGCCCTAACCCCAGCCCTTCCACGCTTTGTTTGGAGACCAGGTCTTGCTTTGTTACTTAGGCTGGCCTGGGAACTCCTGGGCTGGAGTCATCCTCCCTGCTGATTAGCTGGGACTGCAGGTAACCACGAGAGAGAGGCGGACATAGCACTTCCCCGGCTTTCTACCTGAAGCCTTGCTTATTTGGGGGCAACAGAGAAGCTCTCTGTCCTTCAGGAGAGCATAGGTGGCTCTTCCAAAACAGAGATGGGTGAGCTGGGGTGTGGTGGCTCATACCTATAATACCTGCACTAGGGAGGCTAAGGGAGGAGGATCAGGTATTCAACCTCCTCCTAGTAAGCTGTAGTCCAGTTTGGACTATACAGGACCCTGACTAGAAGAACAAAACGAAACAAACACAGCAGACTAATGGTCTTATCATTTCTGTCCTGGGCTTAGCCTACCCTCTACTTTGTTTAAGACAATCTGTTGGTAGCCATCCTATTTCCATTTTTTAAAATTGTTTATTTATTTATTTGAGAGCGACAGACAGAGAAAGAGGCAGAGAGAGAGAGAGACAGACAGAGAGAGAGAAGAAGAGAGTGAGAGGGAGAGAATGGGCACACCAGGGCTTCCAGCCACTGTAAATGAACTCCAGACACGTGCGCCTCCTTGTGCATCTGGCTAACATGGGTCCTAGGAGATCGAGCCTCGAACTGGGGTCCTTAGGCTTCACAGGCAAGTGCTTAACTGCTAAGCCATCTCTCCAGCCCATAGCCATCCTATTTCCAATGCCCAACCCCATCACCATGCTTCCTCCAAACCCAGGTCATCTGCCTCATCAACTTCTCTTCCTATCGCAGCTGGCCACACCACACCTCATTCCCTAAAGGAGCACCGTCTCTGGTTCTCAGGGTCTCCCCCTTCCCTGTCGCTCTCAGGCAGGACCTCTGGGTCCACAAGCTTCGGTCCATCAGAGTGTGCGACCGGCTCTCAGAGTTTGTGGATGGTTTGGTCCCACACTAGGGATTTTCAAGAGGACAATGGCTTTATGTATCTGTGTTCATTATGGTGTCAAGGGTCTCAAGGGATGAGCTTAGATGAAAGTTCAAGGCTGTAGATGACGAAAATGCTCTGGCTGCACAGGATTAGATAAATGAAGTATCCCACATTCAGCTGATCTGGAAAAGAGCTTAACACTCTGCAAAAGGAGAACTGGATGGGCAGATGCCTCAGGACCCTTCCGTCTCTGACCTCCTCTGAGGCTGGCCCATTAGCCCTGGGGCCCTACCCAGCCAAGCCTGGGCCAGAGGAGGAGGAGGAGGAGGTGGAGAGAGTGGGAGGAGCGGAGGGAGCAGTGCGCCTGCTGTGACCTACATCTGTTTCAGCACTGCCTGTCCACCACCAGACAGCTCAGAGGCCCTGGCAGCCAGTGACAGGTGGCACTGGGGAGGAGGGAATGGACAGGAGGCTGGAGGCTGGTGGGACGCCCAGGTAAGTGAGCACTGCACACCTGGTTGCTCATTCAGGCAGTGAGGGAGAGAGAGAGAGAGAGAGAGAGAGAGAGACTGGCCTGAGCTCTAACTTTTCTGCTCAGGAAGGGGCAGGCAGTGGACATGAGATCAGCCCCAGGAAGGCTGACTGACCACATGCTGGGTGCATTTCTAGCCCCGCTAGAGGACCTCCATATCCTTGGAGGAGAGAATGTCAGCGAGTATTTTCTGGGTGGCTCTGCCCTGGCTCCTGATTTCCTAGGCACTTGCTTGTTGAGACCATAATACAACAAGTGGGTTAACACACTAGCAGTTCAGCACAGGGACCTCAGGGATGGGACTTGTTACACCTTGATTAAGGATAGGGCCAAAGCAGCTGAGAGAAGCCCCGTTCAGCCCTTCTTTTCAGGTGAGAAGTTGGAGCTAACAGGGATCTAAACTGTCAGAATCGGAACAGCACCTGGGGGCTGGGAATGGGGGCAACTGTATGTAGGTCACGGGACGTGGTGAAGGGGCACAGCCTGGGGCCCAGGACTCAGCCTGAATTTGGGATGGACTGAAATGAGGGCTCAAGTTGCTGCTTTTGTCGAGAAGCATCTGGGTTCTTCTCAAATGTGGGACTAAATCCTGGAGGAAAGGATCTCCTTTCTCCCCCCCGCCCCCCCCCCCGGCTTTGGGTTTTCAAGGTAGGGTCTCACTCTAGCCCAGGCTAACCTGGAGTTCACTATGGAGTCTCAGGGTGGCCTTGAACTCCTGGCAATCCTCCTACCTCTGCCTCCCGAATGCGTGGGCCACTACACCCGGCACTCCTTTCCCATTCTCTCTAAGCCCGCAGCCCCCTGGTCTTGCCCATTAGTCACTCCCTGACCTTGTACCTGCTCTAGTGTCTTCCTGAGGTGGCAGGACATCAGGCTCTTGAGCACTGTGTGCTTCCGTTCCGCTGCCGTCGTCGCTTCTCAATCAGACCAGCAGGCAGGGAGCAAGGGGAAGGGCTGGTGTCCGCACTATACTTTCTGTGCGACCAACAACTGGGTAATTTAGTGGCACTGGTGGTGACGATGGTGGTGACTGTGATAGCTGGGTCGAACTCAAACTACTCCAGTGTGGTGGGTCATGGCCAGGTGCCATTATGTTTCTCCCTACCAGATGCTGATTTTGGGGGAGCTAGGTGGGCAGAGGCTTTAGGGTCCTTCACCCCAGTGTGGCCAGCTGGGTCCCGCTCATTGGTGTTGTTTTCCCTCCTGCCCACCCTTGTGACTCCCTTCAGCACAGAGGCTGCGGTGCCTGTGACCGCTCCAGAACGCGGTTGGCACACCATGACATTCCAGCCTGCAGGGGGCCGTGGCTGGGCTGTAGAGTGGATGGAAATGCCAGTGGGTGGGCAGTTGTGGAATGGAAGCATGTCGGTTGGAGGGAGGAATTTGCTCTGTCATGTGTGATTCTACGTTGATGGTGCCCCCGGCTTTGGGGGCAGGAATTACAGCCCCCAAAATGGAGTCACTTGGCTATGTGCCAACTGCACAAGAGGTGAGATTGCTGGAGAATACTCTCATGATCCCCTCCAACCCATCTGTGGCTCTCACCCCATCTCAGAGCCAACCCTCCTTCCTCACCCATCAGCCACAACAAATGGATACAACTGAGAGGAACCTTGGGGGGATGACGGTAGTGCCTGGGAAACCGTTCACCAGTTACTATAAGTCACTGTCTCACAGGGGAACAGATGGATTCATGGTGATCCCAGTGGCTTGGCGAGAAAAGAACTTTACAATCAAGTCAGGAAACTTACCCCCACAGACCTTGAAGTCTGAGGGATTTCGAGTTGGTTCAGGGTGGGAGGCAGAGGAGCCAGGAGGCTGGAGAACTCACGTTCGAAAGTGGAGGGCACGCCGGGCGTGGTGGCGCACGCCTTTAATCCCAGCACTCGGGAGGCAGAGGTAGGAGGATTGCCATGAGTTCGAGGTCACCCTGAGACTCCATAGTGAATTCCAGGTCAGCCTGGGCTAGAGTGAGACCCCACCTCAAAAAACCAAAATAAATAAATAAATGAATGAATAAAGTGGAGGGTGCAGCTGGAAGACTCCTGAATGAGTCTGGGTCTGCTCTGAGTGCTCGTGGCATGGGTTCCCCCAGGACAGCCAGCATGCAGCTCTAGCACCATAGAAGTGTCCTGTACCTGGGAAGGGTACCATCTGAGTAACAGCCTACCTCCTCCCTGAAAACTTCCCTGGGAAGTTTGCTGGAGTAAGGGAATGGCAGGAAACTTATTAGTGTCATTCCTGGGCTGAGAAAAGGCCCAGAGGCGGGGGGTGCAGCTTTCCCCAGCGTCCACCCCAGACATTGGTTGGCACCATGATGAAATAGGATGGGTAGACTGAGACCAACGTGGATCTCTCATAAGCAACTCATTTTCCATTCTCAGGAGGTCGGTTTGTGCTGTCTGAGCACTCAAGGAGAAGGCAGAACGATGGCAGGTGAGGGAACTAACCACCGGCTACACTCTCACCAGCATGGCGAGCGAGCGGCAAGGAACTCAAGGCTGGAGCTCATGGGGAATTCACCCCTCTCTCCTTTCATCAGTTTGGGCTTTGGGTTTTTTTTTCTTCTTTTTCTTTTGAGGGGGAGGGAGCTGGGGTTGAGGTAGGGTCTTGCTCTGTCCAGGCTGACCTAGATTTCATTTACCATGTAGTCTTAGGCTGGCCTCAAACTCACAGTGATCCTCCTGCCTCCACCTTCCAAGTGCTGGGATTAAAGGCATGCGCCACCACACCTGCTTGGCTTTTTATTTCTAATTTTTTTAATTTATTTTTATTTACTTATTTGAGAGGGACAGACAGAGAGAGAAAGAGGTAGAGAGAGGAGGGGGAGAGAATGGGCACACCAGGGCTTCCAAGATATGCAAACAAACTCCAGACATGTGTGTCCCCTTGTCCATCTGGCTAACATGGGTCCTGGGGAATCGAGCCTCGAACCAGGGTTCTTAGGCTTCACAAGCAAGCGCTTAACAGCTAAGCTATCTCTCCAGCCCAGCGTTTTTTTTTTTTTGTTTTTTTTTAATGATGGTGGGGTAGGGAGGGAATTGGTATGCCAGGGCCTCCAGCCACTGCAATTGAACTCCAGACGCTTGCGCCACCTTGTACGCAAATGCGACCTTGCACTTGCGGTCTGGCTTATGTGAGGTCTGGGTGTCGGACAAGAGCCCTTAGGCTTTGCAGGCAAGTGCCTTAACTGCTAAGCCATCTCTCTAGCCCTTGGCTTTGGCTTTGGTTTGTTTTACTGAACTTCCACATGGGCTTCTGTTTCCCACTCTCCTGTCCTCGGCCTTTCCCTAGTGACACTCTCAGGGTCATCCCAGGGGACTCCCTGCCATTTCCTAGGGACTCCATTCACATGGCCAGAAGGCAACCACCAGAGTTCTACTAACTTTCCCACTAGAAAGCTATGAAGTTCACAGGCAGGAGGTGGGTAGGACAAGCTTACCCCCACAGTGGGAGAAACGAGGGGCCTTAGGGCTGGGGAGATCATTCGTGTTCATAGGTGCTTTGCTCTGTAAGCCTGCCTACCAGAGTTTGGATCCCCAGCATACACATAAAGCCACATGCAACATGATGCATGGATCTGTACCCAATGGGCCTATGACAATGGAAATGGAATCGGAGAATCTGAAGCTTATGGGCCAGCTAGTCTGACTTCCCAGTGGCAAAACAACAAAAGAGAACCTGTGTCAAAGTGGACGGCAAGGTCTGATGCCCCAGGCTTGTCCAGTGACCTCTACGCGGTTTGTCCTCCCCACACCACACACTCACAGCTCAAATTTTCAAAAAACTAACAAGAGAGGCCAGGTGTGGTGGCACGCATTTAATCCCAGCATTTGGGAGGCAGAGGTAGGAGGATAGATGTGAGTTCAAAGCAAGCCTGGGATTACAGAGTGAGTTCCAAGTCAGCCTGGGCTAGTGTGAGAACCTACCTTGAAAAAAGAAAAACTAAAACAAAAAGTGGAGGGCAGGGCTGGAGGGATAGCTTAGCGGTTAAGGCATTTGCCTGCAAAGCCAAAGAACCCAGGCTCAATTCCCCAGGACCCACATTAGCCAGATGCACAAGGAGGCACACGCACCTGGAGTTCATTTGCAGTGGCTAGAGGCCCTGACACATCCATTCATTCATTCATTTTCTCTCTCTCTCTCTCTTTCCCTCTTTCTCCACCGAATGAATAAATAAATAAATAAAAAGTGGAGGGCAAACGGATGCCATTAGCTGGGCTTTGTGGCGCACTCGGGAGGCAGAGATAGGAACGTTGCTATGAGTTCGAGGCCACCCTGAGACTCCATAGTGAATTTCTGGTTAGCTTGGGCTAGAGTGAGACCCTGCCTTGAAAAGCAAAACAAAGCTAAGAGAACTTATTCCCTGGCTGAGTGAGTAGAAGTGCTTCCAAGAGGAGGCAGGAGATGTCCTATGTGTCCATCCCCCTTTCTCCAGGGAAACCGCTGAAGAAGTCCTCTCTCCCTGGGGTGAGCATCCGGCAGCTGGTGGAGGAGATCCCTGAAGGATGCAGCCTGCCGGACTTCATGCAGAAGCCTGTCACCCTGGCTCTGCCAGAGGGTAAGACCCTGGAGGGCATTCACGGTTCCTGCTGTCTCACCCCCCAGCAAGCATAAAGAAGAGGTATTGACCACCCATCTTTCTGGTCATTCAGCCCCTATGTCCATCACCAGGTTATGTTATGTCTTCCCTCTTCTTTGTGTGAGGGGTGCTTATCTGCCTGGATCCCTACATAGTACAAGGAGCCTGGAGAGAGAAATGCGGAAGGGCAGTGCAGAAATGTTGATGTAGGGGGAACAAAGGGAAGGGCCAAGCTAAATTTGGGAGCAGTGTCCGCAAATTCCCTCTCCCCTCTTCCTGCCTGAAAGCCTTCTTAGAGAGATGCTGTCAAAAATCTTTCTCCTAAACTTATTCCCAACATGCTAAGGGGCTCTCAGGGTAGGCCCCGGCAGACCATTCTAGAAGGCCACAGGAGGAATCTCTGAAAAGTGATATTTCTTCCCTGACACAAATTTTACTTGACAACATTCTGGTATAAAAAAAAAACAATGATGCTTACTTGATTTTTCTAAATCTAAAACAAGGTCATGAGAACACAGGAAACGCACTGGAGCCATTACTTGGTCCTTGTTGCTTTCTGCTGCAGGGGTCCTGACGGGAGGCTGCGGGGACCTGACGGGAGGCTGCGGGGACCTGACGGGAGGCTGTGGGGGTCCTGACGGGAGGCTGCGGGGATCCTGACGGGAGGCTGCGGGGTCCTGACGGGAGGCTGCGGGATCCTGACGGGAGGCTGCGGGGTCCTGACGGGAGGCTGCGGGGATCCTGACGGGAGGCTGCGGGGTCCTGACGGGAGGCTGCGGGATCCTGACGGGAGGCTGCGGGGTCCTGACGGGAGGCTGCGGGATCCTGACGGGAGGCTGCGGGGTCCTGACGGGAGGCTGCGGGGTCCTGACGGGAGGCTGCGGGGATCCTGACGGGAGGCTGCGGGGTCCTGACGGGAGGCTGCGGGGTCCTGATGGGAGGCTGCGGGGTCCTGACGGGAGGCTGCGGGGTCCTGATGGGAGGCTGCGGGGTCCTGACGGGAGGCTGCGGGGTCCTGACGGGAGGCTGCGGGGTCTATGAAGGATGAGCAGTTCTCAGGCTTTCTTTCCCTGCATGGAACTGGGGGTCATTTCTGAGGATGGGATCCTATGACTCAGGACCAGCTCCTTTTCGTACCTGGCATTCCAAGGCTCCCATTCCCCTTCCTCCCTAGAAAGTAGGAATGGAACTCACAAAATCTCATGTACTTCCAAGGATTGAGAGAGTCCTTCGGCCTCCTTGCATACCCACTGGAAGGCAGCAACCCTCCCGCCCCGGCCCTGCTTGCCTCCCTGACTCCTGACCTGACAGTCCAGCTGCGTCTTCCCCTCGCGAAACCCGAGGCCTGTGCGCGACCAAAGCCGGTCTGCGCTGCTTCCTTTTCTGGGCACTGTTGCTCTCCACCTCACACTAGGAGTACCACATCGGCGGGACCAAGGCCCCACATTCCTCTTAGAACAGGGAGTTGGAATACCTGGAAAGATGGCATACGTGAAAATATTCTACTTGCCGCTCCAGCCTCAACTTGGGTCTTCCTGTCACAGGAAAAAATGCCATCTTTCGGGCAGTGGTCTGTGGAGAGCCCAGACCCGAAGTGCACTGGGAGAGCACACGAGGAGACCTGAGCAACCCCAGCAAGTACCAGATCTCCTCCGCCCCTGGCAGCAAGGAGCACGTGCTGCAGGTGAGCTCTGCGGTTCCTCTCATCTGGGGTTCACAGGTCTCTTCCCATTGCCTTGGAGGTGTATTTATTTATTTACTTATTTATTTTTGAGGCAAGCCCAACAGACTTTTTTTTTTAAAATTATTTATTTATTTATTTGAGAGCGACAGACACAGAGAGAAAGACAGATAGAGGGAGAGAGAGAGAATGGGCGCGCCAGGGCTTCCAGCCTCTGCAAACGAATTCCAGACGCGTGCGCCCCCTTGTGCATCTGGCTAACGTGGGACCTGGGGAACCGAGCCTCGAACCAGGGTCCTTAGGCTTCACAGGCAAGCGCTTAACCGCTAAGCCATCTCTCCAGCCCCAGACTGTCTTTTTTTAATGAGAGAGAAAGAGAAAGACTTGGCTCGCCGGGGCCTCCAGCCACTGCAATCAAACTCCAGACACGTGCGCCCCCTTGAGCACATGTGCAACCTTGTGTGCTTGCGTCATTGTGTGTCTGCCTTATGTGGGACCTGGAGAATTGAACATGAGTCCTTAGGCGTTGCAGGCAAGCGCCTTAACGGCTAAGCCATTTCTCCAGCCCCTGGAGGTCTTCCTGATGGCCACCATTCTCCAAGCGAGGAAGGGGTATTCCTAAAGTTGAGTCCATTTAACTCCATCTCCTAGTTCGATTTTGCTTGAGCCAGGACTAGATAACCTCTGCTGATGCCTAGTGGGCAGCCTGGGCTGGAGTGGAAGAACATGTGCACTGTAGAGTCAGACGACTGGGTCCCTCTGGCTTTAGAATTCTGCTTGCTTACCTGTGAAATGGGGTGATAATATGATAGTGCCTACTTGAAGGAACTGTTACAAGGGTTAGGAAGATTAAAAGTTTATGTAAAGTGTCTAGCCTTACAGATGGTCTGCAACTTACAATTTGACATGCATAAAAGTTACCACAGGGCTGGAGAGATGGCTTAGCAGTTAAAGTACTTGCTTGCAAAGCCTAAGAACTCATGTTCTAATCTCCAGGTCCCACATCACCAGGTGCACAGTGACACAAGTGTGCAAGGCTGCACGTGTGCACAAGGGGGTGCACATGTCTGGAGTTTGTTTGTTTGCAGCAGGCCGAAGGTCCTGGCGTGCCCATTCTCTCTCTCTCTCTCTCTGTCTCTTTCTGTGTCTTTCTCTCTCAAAATAAAATAATAATTAAAAAGTTATCACAACAATTTTTGACTGAGTTGGTGAAGAAGCAATGTACACAGAGTAGAAAGTGTACTTGGAGTTGTAGTTTGATCTTTTCACGGGCTAGTGCTAAGAAAGTGTGACCCTTTCATGTGGAGCAGTGGTAGCAAGCCGCAACCCCCACCAGCCTGCAGAGCAGATTGCAGTCAATGAACTGCATGGGATAGCTTGCCCTTTATTGTAAAGTGGGCTTACCGTTATAATTTTCCCCAATTATAGGCTTGTGTTAAGTGCTCTGAGCATATCAAGATAGGCAAGGCTAAGCCAAGTGTTTTGGTAGATTAGGTGTACTAAATGCATTTCCAGTTTACATTATTTTCAACTTTCAGATGGTTTACTGGACTGCGTCCTATGTCAGTCAGGAAGCATCTGTATGCTATCAATCTTGGTTAACTGAAATAATATCATAGATACTAACTGTGGAATGTCTACCATGTGCCAGGTCCTGGACTGAACACGTAATACGAAGCACACGATTTAATCATCACCATTCACTACCTTCAGAGGTGCTCCTAGCCCCATTTTACCACTTCAGAGAAGCCAAGCTTCCACAGCTAATACAAGCCAAAGACCACTTTCTTCCTTTTTCTTTTTTTATGCTCTGTCCGAGCCATTTTTTAACTGACAACTTTCATAACTGTAAACAATATCCCATGGTAATTCCCTCTCTCCCCCACTTTCTCCTTTGAAACTCCACTCTCCATCATATCCCCCTCCCCCTCTCAGTCAGTCTCTCTTTTATTTTGTTTTATTTTATTTTTTGGTTTTTCAAGGTAGGATCTCACTCTAGCCCAGGCTGGCCTCTGTCTTTAATTTTGATGTCATGATCTTTTCCTCCTATTATGATGGTCTTGTGTAGGTAGTGTCAGGCTCTGTGAGGTCATGGATATCCAGGCCATTTTGTGTCTGGGGGGAGCACGTTGTAAGGAGTCTTACCCTTCCTTTGGCTCTTACATTCTTTCCACCACCTCTTCCACAATGGACCCTGAGCTTTTATAGGTGTGATAGAGATATTGCAGCGCTGAACACTCTTCTGCCACTTCTTCTCAGCACCATGGTGCCCCCCCAAACCATTTTTAACCCCAGGCTCATTTGACCCCAAAGCAAGCTCGTTCTGCTTACCTATGTTGCCCCTGATGGCAAGGACACCTGCTCTTGGTAGGGAACCAGGATTTTGCTTTGACGTACGTGTTTCCTGATAAAGACTGTGAGCCCTGTGAGCACAGGAACTGGATCCCGTACCTCTTCACACTCCCCGTGCACAGCCATGCCTCATGCACAGGGTGGATGTGCCAGCCCTGTTCCCCTGCCCTCTGCCTCTCCACAGATCAACAAGCTGACGGGCGAGGACTCTGACCTGTACCGCTGCACAGCAGTGAACATGTATGGAGAAGCCACATGCTCAGCGAGGCTCACTGTCATTGAAGGTGACCTTGAACTCTAAGCCCGTCTCATCCTTGCACAGGGCCTCCATCCGCTTTCTCCTGAGAACATCCTCAGGGGAAGTATACTCTGTGGCTGGTGGCCGAAGGGAGGGAGGGAGGACCATCAAGGCTGCGGCTGCTGCCCCACCCCCTGCCTGAACCCTAGAATGAAGAAGGCATGCCTTCAGCTGTCACCCCACTGTACACATGCTTTAAAAGAGGCCAGGAACTGAGAGTTGGTTTCTAGTCCTGTGTCTCCTGCTATATTACTTTGTTTTGCTTTCTGGGCCTCAATTTCTACCCAGATATTTACTATTTATTTATTTTTAGAGAGAGAGAGAGACAGAGAGCTGGGGGGGGGGATTGGTGAGCCAGGCCTCAGCCACTGCAGTCGAACTCCAGATTCTGCGCCACCTAGTGGGCATGTGAGACCTTGCACTCTCCTCACCTTTGCATGTCTTGCTAAGGTGGGATCTGGACACTTGAACATGGGTCCTTAGGCTTCGCAGGCAAGTGCCTCAACCACTAAGCCATCTCTCCAGGCCTAACCAGATATTTTGCACAAGCAAACATCAAAAAGACAAACAGGCAACACAGAGGCCTAACCCTACCTCAGACATGTTTGGTCTGTTTTGCCTGGTGTTTGTAATTCATTTTTTACTCATCAGCTTGTAATAAGTGGAAGGCTAATACCTCCTGCTTTCCTGAGAAAACAGACCTAGTCTTTCAGTTAAGTTATGCTGGTAACTGGTTTGCCTGCAAACACCAGAAAATCCTAAAAGCAGCCCAAGAAATAAAGACATTGGATTACTTCCCATGATAAGAAGTTTTGAGTTAGATAGAGTTCAGGGTTCATTCCACAGGGCTGTCGCAGGACAGAAGGTTATTCCTGCCTCACCACTCCGTTGTCCTTAGCAGGCTGCCTGTCCACTTTATGGTCAGAGACAGCTGCTAAAGAACCATACTTAACCCACGATCAAGCAGGAAAAGGTGGCCTCAGGTTCACCCACCTCTTCATCAAGGAAACAAAATCTTTCTCAGAAATTTAGGACTGGGAGTTTTTTTGCTTAGATCTTATTGGCCAGAGTCATGTCACATGATCACAGCCAGTTGCAAGGGAAGCTGGGAAGGTATTTCTTTTTGCTTCCAGCCCCTCCAGTGAAAATGGGTAATGAAGGATTATGAATGACTGTGGGAGCAGTCAAACCACAGTGTCTGAGGTATTTGGCACCACTGGGACCTTACTCTGAATGGGCAACTTTCAGACACATTGAAAAAAACAGCTGTCTCTTCAGATGCCCTTCAGTTTTTTATTGTGGCTGCCAGTGGCCACTTCACTTACGCATGTCGCTTTCCTGTGGGTATATAAATGGGCCTCCCCTTTACTAAGGCATGCTCAGACTGACTTTCCTCAGTCATGCTAAGGCTCTGGGATATCCAAGGAGGCAGGAGGTCAGGACTGTGGGACTCAGTTCATTTCTCAGGAAAACCATCAGTATCTCACCTCCTCCCCTCCCCCGCCTGGCCATATTAACTCCTTCCTCTCCTCCCTGGATGGCCCAGTTGGCTTTCGGAAGAACCGGAAGAGACAAAAGGAACCCCAGGAAGGTAGGTAGAGTTATCAGAAACTCCCTTGGGGCCTTTGGTGGTTGGGGGTGGAGGATAGGATTCTTCTTGCCTACTGGTGACCCCACACCTTGTGGGGCATTACCAGTCTGCTAGAGAACTCCCTTCAAAAGCTTTGGACCATGCAGCCCTGCCTTAGCCCCTGGCATCCCATCTGGGATCGGGGCCTCACTCTTCCCTTTCTAGACCTCAGGAAGGAGCTGATGGACTTCAGAAAGATGCTGAAAAAGAGGTGGGTCTGGGCCTGGTTGTGGGGGTGGATTTGGGCCACTCTCATGGAATTGATCCCTGTTCTTTCCATGCAAGCTGGGTTCAGTACCCACCTTCACTTCCAAAACAGGCAGGGAACTAGACTGCCACTAGTAGCTAAGAGGAAGGGAAGAGCACTGGACTGAGCCTTCTGGACCCAGCTCAGCCACGTTTAAACTCTGTGTCCTTGAGTTAGTCTTCTCTCCCTCTGTACTGATCTCCTCACTTGCAAAGCGGAGTGGACCACTAGAGCAGCGAGTTTAAAAACTGTTTTAAAGGCACAGACTGACTCCGACTCCCCGTGCTAAGACCTCATCTTCAGCAGCTAATAATGCAAGTCCTCAGTGTCTCCCGGGTGCTGGAGCTATGGGGTGAGGTTCGCCCCTCTGATCACTGGGGCCTTCCAGTCAGGACACTGGTCCGTACTAGAGATCTCATCCCCTGAGTCTATCTTTTCCAGTGCCCTTAGGGAAGCTTCCCTGGGCCACTCAGATGGCCAGAGTCAGCCTGGGGCTCTTCTGACTTCTGAGCTGCCAGCCTTGCTCCTTAGGACCCCGCCTCCAGTCCCCAAGAAGAAGTTGGAGCCTGAGCAGGTGTGGCAGCTGCTAATGACGGCAGATCGGAAGGACTATGAGAAGATCTGCTTGAAGTACGGCATTGTGGACTTCCGAGGCATGCTGCGCAAGTTACAGGAGATGAAGAAGGAGCAAGAGGACCGGATGGCCCAGGTGCCCTGCCCCACTCCTGCCCCACACACCTGCAGCAGTGGGCCATGGGGGAGGGGGACCTCAACCTGGGCGTGCCACTATATGGTTGTGAAACCCAATATGGTTGGGGGCTCACTTTCCCTCCTAGCCCCCCAGTGAGGGATTCTGTCAAGGACCCAGGCTTCTCTGTGTTGGCTCTTGACTTTAAAAGCTGGGCCCGATACTTATTAAACTCTGGGCTTTCATTATCTTAGTTTCTTCCTGTGTAGAATGTGACTTGTAGCCATACCTTCCACAAAGAGTTCTTGAAAGGATGAGTAAGAGAATGTTCTTATATTAATTATTTCATTAATTATATTAATTAACCTAGTGCCTGACAAGGGTTTAAGGTCAGCTATCGTTATCAGACTTGAGGACTTATTTCTGATTTTTGAAATTTCCATGGGAAGAAATTTCAAAATTGCTAGGTTCTCATAAACTGTATACGAAGTTCCTTCCGGTGCCTAATTTAAGTGCAAGTTTAATTTTTTTCTGGGATTCAAAAATAACTAGTTTTCATTATTCTGAAAATAGCATTTTATCACTTTGAAAGTAGCTCCTCAAACTTCCCAGCTAGAGCCACAACTTTTCCTCCTTCAAGCCTTCTTATTTTGCATTAGCACAGGACCCAGCACAGAGCTTTGCATACAGTCTCCAACTAATGTTTCTCAGCCAGAACAAATGAATGGGCCAGTCCTGGCCCCTGGACATCCAGAGCCCTTGCTGGGTTGCCTTTCTTATCTGATATTTTATCGTTGAATTTCCTTCTGTGAGGGGCTACGTCTCCCTGCTGGAGCACCCACAACTGCTTGCTCAGCTGGGACATTGTGGGCTTGACCAGAACCAGAGCCTGCCAGGATTTGGAATGCCCAAACAACGAGCTCTGGAAATGCCCCTAATTTGTTGGTCTCCTCCCTAGTATGTCAATGCTGTCTCCAACTTGAGACACATCAGGGTCACCAAGGAAGGGGTTGCCACATTTGACCTGGAGCTGGACCTCAAGGACTTCGGGAGCAAGATTTACCTGTACAAGGTGAGGCTAGGAGCTGTGAGTAGAGGCTGGGAGGGAAAACAGTGGCCACCATGGGTCTCACTGTGGGAAAAGGCAGAGCACTTAGGTGGTGAGCATGCACCCTGTGGAGTTCCTGGTCAGAATTAGGTCAGACCCCGGTGTAGACAGTCTCCAGGAGCTCCTCACGTCTTCTTCAGAAGCCAGGCTCTCCAGCCAGGCCCGTGTCTGTACAAACTGAATCTTCTGCCAGAGCAGGGGTAACCAGAAGGTTCTGAACTATAGCTATCCATGTGGGGCCGGGGCAGGTAGGTGAGTTGGAAGACGCAAAGCATACATTGGCTTTTGTAGCCAAACTCATCCAGGCTCCATCACTTTAGAGTGACATCTCCCCCCCAATGCCTTAGTTTCCTCGTTTGTGAAGCGGAGGTAAAAAGGATGTTGCAGTGACCTTCTCATTGCTAGGACAAAACACCCAGCCAAAAGCAGCTGATGGGAGGAAAGTTCTTTGTTTCTTTTCTTTTCTTTTTGGCTTTTAGTCTCGAGGGGGAAGCTCCATGAGGGCAGGGGCAAGCATGGCATGAGCAGAGGCTGGTCACCACCTCTCTGACAGGAGAAAAACAGTAGCAGGAGAGGGAGCCAATCTCTGGCAAGTGGGAGTTAGCTATAATACCCCTAAACCTGCCCTTCCCCCACAAAAAAATACCTTCTCTAGCAAGGCTCCACCTCTCAAATTGCCCCCAGCTGGAGACCAAGCATTCGGAACACATGAGTTTATGGGGGACACCTAATCCAAACCACCACCCAGGAGCTAACTCATAGTTCTCTGAAATGTCAGATGAGACTGCGCATGCTCAACTTTCCCCCACCCCCAACCGTTCCTCTTCCACCTTGTCACTCTGTCCCTGCTCCCAGCGGTTGTCCCTAGTCCTTTGCTCCAGCTGCTCCCTGTGTCTGGCAGGCGCATCCAGATATCCATATGGCTAATTCCTCACCCACAGGGTCACTGGTCCTGACCACTCATGAGCGTTTGCCTGCTGTATTTCCTTGTTCCACCCTGGGGCTCCTGAGCCTCTTATTCTTTTCTTCTTGGTTTCTCCTACTTCGATTTTTTTCTGTACACACTCTATTTACTTATTTGTGATACTTCTTATTGGTCTGTCTCCCTCTTCAGGGCAGGAATCTTTGTTTTATTTATGACGTCCCAAGTACCTAAAATAATGCCTGACATGCAACAGGCATCTGTTAGTGTTAGCTATTATTCATATTCAGCAAGGAGCAAATCCACGTAGAACTTAGTAAAGGTGAGTGTATGTGTAATTTATTAGGTTTTGTAGGACGTTGATTCTCTGCATGAGTGAGCTGGACTCCTGGGCCACCAGGTGTCGCCCCTGCCTCAGGGTTAAGCTACAGGGCTAACCTTCAAGGCTATCAGGAGTGACACTCCTCCAGCCTGAGCTGAGTCAGCAGTTCCAGGTGGGTCTTGGCATGACATCATTGATTTTCCACTCCATGGTAAAAGGCCTGGACATGCCACATATTCCCACCCACGTCACCATCTGCCTCCACCTCCAGGCTCGGCTCTCTGCCTGGCTCTCTGTTCCTTTTATTGGCTCCAAGACTGCGCTGTCTACAGCCTGGGCCAGTGGGAGAAAACTTCTGGTTGTAGCTAGAATGGGGTTGGGCCAGGAGGCTCTTGGCACTCACCGAGGCCCTGCACCACTCCTCTTCCCCTCCTGGCTTCAGGATCATGAAATGATCCCCTACGGCTTTGACAACCAGACCAGGCACTGTTTGCGGCGCCTGGGGAAACGCTACAACTTCCAGATCCATGACCTGCAGCCCGAGGATGCTGGCCTTTACCAGGTCATGGTGGAAGATACCATAGTCTTCTCCACAGAGCTGGAAGCCAGTGGTGAGCACTCTTCAACATGGGCGTTTGCATGGGGGAGAAGTCAAGAGAGGGTCCACACTGGTGCTGTGAAGGGAGGATAAATGTTGCATGGCCCAATTGCAAACACACACACACACACACACACACACACACACACACACACACACACAGCATCTATCTTCTGTTGGTGTCCAGCTGGGCTCCACTGAGTTACAGCCATAGACGTGGGTCAGGGCCCTGCCCGCAAGCCTTGTGCCGCAGCTGATGACTTCCAGATCAGACCCAGTTGAACTTTACAGCTTCTTATTATGTCACTCCTTTTGTTACTGGTGGTCTCCGGGGTTTCCAGGTTCTTGGCATTTCATTCAAAGAATTAAAGAAAGGGAAACGCAGGTAGTTATGCAGAAAGAGACTTTATTAAAATCAAAATGAGGGAAGGTTGGAGAACACTGCTAATGGGGAAGCAAGCCATTCGAGTGGACAGTACTCAAGGGCAACAGGAAGTGATCTGGGGTCTCTATAAGATATTTAGGGGATGCTTTAATCCCAGCACTTGGGAGGCAGAGGTAGGAGGATCGCCATGAGTTCAGGGCTACCCTGAGACTACAGAGTTAATTCCAGGTCAGCCTGGACCAGAGTGAGACCCTACCTCGAAAAACCAAAAAAAAAAAAAAAAAAGTTATTTAGGGGATGATGGGTCAGTTGCTGAGGGCATTGTTTGGGCGAGATCCTATGGTTTGGTCAACAGGTCTGGGTAATATAATATTTTCTCTACTGCAACTGTGCATTTTCCTTCCCATGGTACATCTCATATATATATATCATATTCTTCTTGGTTTCTCCTACTTCAGTTTTCTTCTGTACACACTCTATTTACTTATTTGTGATGCTTCTTATTGGTTTGTCTCCCTCATAGGATGTTAGCTTCTTCAGGGCAGGAATCTTTGTTTTATTTATGATGTCCCAAGTACCTAAAATAATGCCTAAAATAATATATAATATATATTATTTATTTATTTGAGAGAGAGAGAGAATGAGAATGGGTGCACCAGGGCCTCTAGCCACTGCAAACAAACTCCAGATGCATGCACCACCTTTTGCATCTGGCTTATACAAGTGCTGGGGAGTTGAACCTGGGTCCTTAGGTTTCGCAGGCAAGTGCCTTAACTGTTAATCCATCTCTCCAGCCCCCATGGTACATCATTAATTTTTTTTTCTTTTTATCAGAGAGAGAGGAAGAGAGAGAGAGAGAGAGTGATACAGCAAGAGAATTGGTACACCAGAGCCTCCAGCCTCTGTAATTGAACTCCAGGTGCATACACTGTCTTGTTCACATATGCAGCCTTTCATCACATTGTGCATCTGGCTTATATGGGACCTGGAGAGTTGAACATGAGTCCTTAGGCTTCGTAAGCAAGCGCCTTAACTGCTAAACCATCTCTCCAGCCTGATGCATCTGTTTTTAATCATATGTACATCTAGTTACACATAGGCACAAGACAGTAAATAGGGGTTTCTCCCTCAAAGTTTACTTAGAGGACACAGTTTGCCTTACTGCTCATGCACCCAAAACCAGTCCAGGTTGTATAGGCTGTTGCTGTTTTGATCCTGATCTAATATGTTTGAATGGGTACTGATGACAAAGAATGGTCACTAAGGGGGCTGAAGGGTTGGCTCAGTGGTTAAGGCACTTCCCTGCAAAGCCTGAGGACCCATGTTTGACTCTCCAGCTCCCATGTAAGCCAGATGCACAAGGTGATGCAAGTGGCTGGAGGCCCTGACATGCCAATTCTCTCTCTCTCTCTCTCTCTCTCTCTCTCTCTCTCTTTTCACTGTTGTTCTTGATCCCTCTCATAAAAAAGTGGGGGCAGACTGTTTGGCTTTCCTCAAAAAATAAAAATAACAAATAGAAAATCCAGATGTGATGGCACACACCTTAAATTCAGCACTTGGGAGCCAGAGTTAGAAGGATTGCCATGAGCTTGAGGTCACCCTGAGACTACAGAGTGAATTCCAGGTCAGCCTGGGCTAGAACAAGATCCTACCTTGAAAAACCAACTAACTAAATAAATATAAATGAATAAATAAAGAATGGTCAGTAAGGGAAGAGGAAAACTACTTCGTTGCGTGGAGTGGAGTGAGGTGTATGTGGAGTTCAGTACAGATGAGGTTGCAGGTTCCCAACAGGTGGCTATGTGCATTGTATAGGAGAAGGCTGCATTTACTGCTCAAGGCAAACAGGGTCTCAGGTGGCTAAACGACCCCCTATCCTTGCCTGCCTCACTTTCCAATGCAGATCCTCCCACAACTCCTGGGCAAGAGTGCCCACCTTGGTTAGGCACACCTCTGCTGTGCACATGCCTCCTCCTTCCCTGTGTCCTGTGTTCCTTCCCCACCTGGGAACCCCTCTCCTTGAACTGTACTGTACCTGTCCTTGTGGCTCTACATCATCCCCAATCACCTGGCAGCTCCAGGGGCCTCTTGGAAGGACAAGGAGAGGCTTAGAGGAGGAAGCTTTCCAGCTTGATCATAAAGAACATCGTTGAATCAAAATTAAGGAAAGAGAAGGAAGAAAGGCCTCAACTAGGCCTGAGGTGCCTGGATAGGCTTGGAAGGCCTGAGCACAATGGTGGGGGGAGTTGGCCAACTATTAGTTAAGTCAGACTGGGGCAAGTCACTTAACTTTGGACTCAGGACCTCACTCATGCTCACACTAACCTAAGTCCTTAGACCTTCTTTATTTTGAGATGGGCTCTCACTAAGTGGTACAGGCTACCCTTGAACCTGCTATATGTCCCCTGGCTGGCCTTGTACTTTCTATGCCTCATCCTGGGATTATAGGTGTATACTGCCATGCCTGGTTACTTGACTTATAAAACCTCAGTTTGCTCACTTATAAAAGGGAATTCAGAGCTGGAAAGATGGCTTAGTGGTTACAGCGCTTGCCTGTGAAGCCTAAGGACCTGTGTTCTACTCTCCAGATCCCTTGTTAGTTAGACACACAAAAGTGAGGCAAGTGCAATGTGGCACATGCCCACTACATGGTACAAGAGTGTGGAGTTGGACCGCAGTGGCTGAGGCCCTGGTGTGCCAAATCTCTCTGTCTCTCTCTCTCCCTCTGTCTCTGTTGCTGTCTCTCTCACTCGCTAGCTGTCTCTAAAAAAAAAAAAAAAAATGGGGGGAGGGATTACAAATGCCTAATTGGAGATGATCACAGGATGATACACTGGTTCTTACTATCCTGAATTCCTTCATGTGCTCATTTCACCCCCCAGATAGAACTTTTGGGTTTACAACTGTAGACTTCCAGAGCTGAAACAGCCTGACTGCTCAAAATATGATTATGATTCCACATTTTATGTGTGTTCCTACTGACATCCTGAGTAAGGATTTGGTAATGGGAGCAGAAACTGGGATAAAGTGGTGACCCATCCAAGGTGAAAGAAATTTGTGGCACACTGGTTGCATCCTGGGTCTCTGAACTCCCTAGCCCCACTCTGTTGGGTCTCACTTGTCATCCTGCTAGGCTGATAAGCCCATCCTTGTTCCCCGGCAGCCATTCCACCCAGAGTGGTGGTCCCTTTGGCCGAGGCCCACTGTGAGGAGCAGGGGGATGCAGTCTTTGAATGCACTCTCTCCAGTCCATGCCCCAATGCAGCCTGGACCTTCCAGCGCCGACCACTCCGGCTCAGTGACAAGTATGAAGCGTTCGTGTCCCCTGACGGGCTGACTCACCGGCTGCTTGTGAAGGGGGCCCGTTTCTCAGACATGGGCCTCTATTCACTTGACACTGGACTCCATGCCTCCAGTGCCTGGCTGATAGTTGAAGGTGAGTGGCCACACTTCTTAGTTCCTCTGCCTCCACCAGGGCAAGGCCTCAGGGTCAGGGAAGGGGGGGGGGTTTCGTCTACTTGGTCATTTGCTTTTGAGTAATCCCTTCACTTGGAGAGAATAAGCTTCCTTGGGTCGATTCTTGGTCCAGTGAACTGCAGTCTCTTCGTGGCCGTTCATTCTTCCTCGGCTATTCCACTCCACTGGACCTCTGCTCCAGAGCTACTCTGGGCTCTCAGATTTGAGATGGCCCTAATGTCTGGACAGGGTTTGTGACAGTGGCCCAGGTTCAGTGTAGATAAAAAGCCCTTGTGCCAGGCCAGAAAGTACCTTAAAACTTCTAGGGATTGGGATTCGGGTTCAGTATAATCCCAGAAGACTATAAATTGACCATATGTGAGACATGCAATAGGACAAGTAGGTTTAAAAGAAGAAAAATGGCAACTTGAGAAGCACGTGACTTTGGCCCATGGATTTATGTGTCAGAACCATAATCCATGTCACCGGGTGAGGTGGCCGGTGAGTACGGACTGCTGGAAGAGGTGCTAGGATGCTGGAACATCCTGGTTCTCTCTCTGATGGGTAACTTGCTTGTTGCTTGGGGAGAGTGAGGGCCAGGCAAAGCAGTAGGGTAAGATGCTTTGGTCCCATTTACCAGGGCTTTCGGTCTTTTCTCTTTTCTCTCCACACCTCACGGAAGCTGGGAAAGATAAACACGCTGAAAGCACAGATGCTGACCTCCAAACGCAGGCACCGGGAGCTCCGGCCTCAGATGCAGAAGACACCTGGGGCTTCAGTGGCGAGGGAGGGAAGAGCAGAGAGCAGGGCTTCCTCGAGAGGACTGAGCCCACTTCTGGGACCCTGCTCCCGGCCGGGGCAGGCCCAGGAGGGGGCGGCTTTGGCAGGCAAGGCTATTCTCTGATGGGAGGGGAAGGGACAGCTAACTCAGCCTGGAGTTCTGGGCAGGGAAAAAAGGGCTTTCTAGAAGCAGAGAGGGACACGGTAACTCTTCCTGGGGACAATTGGCCCCATCAGGATGGAGACTGGGGGACACCAAGAAGTTGGGAGGCTGGGTATAGTCGCTCTCCAGACGGAAGACTTGGGAGCAGCAGGGAAGGAGAAGAGCCCAGAGAGGGCAATGACAGTGAGTTAAACAGACAGGGCCAGGGACAACTCTGGGACCCTCACTTGGGAGCTGGGGCAGAACAGAGGGCTCTGTGGGGATCCCAGTCTGATGTTGACAGGTCTCTGCTGAAAGGGGAAGGAACAGAGGTTTTGCAGGGCAATCACCTGGATGAGATGGAAGGCGGGGATGGCCTGAGTAGGGAAAGTGGGAGAGGAGTGTGGGCCAGTGGGACCCACCTAGGAGAAGCTGGAGGCAGCACCAGGACAGGAAGTCCTGGCACCTCAGATTTTCCTGGAAGAAGAGGATCCAGTTTCAAAGTAGGCATAGGCCCTGAGTCCTGGGGTTCCCAGGGAGGTGGAGGTGTTGACCAAGGGCAAGCTGGGGGCTACTGGAAATCAGGGGGGTATCCAGGACAGACACCTGCTGGCAGTGACACTGAGCCGTCATCATTACCTGGAGGCAAGAGACTTCTCCTGGGACCCTGGAGTCCTGAGGCCAATGGCAGGGACTCCCCACAGAGGACAAGTGGTCAAGGTTCAGGGACTGCAGTTGGAGGAAGGGATTACAAAACTGTTCCTGGAGGCCCAGGAGATCCTAGGGACTGGGAAGGTAGCCTACAGGAGCTCCAGGGAAAGGATGGAGAAGGCCCCAGAAGCCTTCAGTCTCCTCAGAGCTGGACAATGGGACAGAGGAGAGCAGGGGGACCTGGCAGAACAGAGTGTGAGAGCACAGGTTCTCAGGATGATTCATGGTCCAGCTTCAGAAAGACAGGGACCCACTTTGGGCCTGGAGTGCTGGGGTCTGGTGGAGAGGAAGGGAGTATTGATGATTTCCAAGCAGCTGCACTGATGGACTCTGGTCAGGGAGGTGCGAGAAATGGCAGGCTAGCTATGTCTCCAGGCCTGAGTGCCCCTGGATCTGGGGGAACAACAGGAGATGCAGAGGGATTAAGAAACTCTGGATCAGCAGGACCTAAGTCAGATTTCTGGAATGGGTCAAGGAGCTCCAGAGAAAAGGGGCCGGGAGGAGAAATGGGCTATAAGGATGGATTAGGAGATCCAGGGAAAGTGGGATCTAGGTTTGGAGATGGCTCAGGGTATGCTAGGGGGGTAAGTCCCAGGAATGGAGCTGCTTATCAAGTTGGCTCAAGTATGCCAGGAGAAACAGGGCCTGGCTCTGGTACTGGTTATAAAGCCACCTCTGAGAGCCCTGTAGAAACAGAATCTCAGGATGGGGGCACTTCCAGGCATGGCTCAAGGCTGCCTGGGGAAATGTGGTCTGCAAACAGAGGTCACCGTGGTCCTGCAGAAAGTGGATCTGGGAGGGTGGCTAGCTTTGAGAATGCCTCAGGTGGCCATCATGGAATACCTGTGGGTGAAGCTTGGAAGTGGGACGCATCCAGAGGCCAGAAGCAAGCAGGCCCTGGGGGACAGCACTGTTCTGATGGTGCCTTAGGTAGTCCTGGGATAGTGGAGTCTGTGCGTAGAGGTGGTCTCAAGGGTTCTGGAACAATGGAGACTATTGGAGAGGGACATATGGAAATAGAACCAGAGGGCCCTGGAAGAATCAAGTCTTGGGGTCAGACCGGAGATTATGAGGACTTCAAAGCTTTAGGGGCTCTGGGGGCCTTTGGAGAAGGAGGCTTTGGAGATGGCACTGGAGTTCCTGGAGCCAGAGAGCCAGGGTCTCTGGGAGGAGGGGTCAAGGAGGGTGATGGAAACAGGATCGGATTCCTTGGTGACAAAGCCTCTGGGGATAGGAATTGGGATGATGTCCAGCACCGTGGAGTACTGGCTGCTCATGCTGAAGTTGGTTCTAAGAGCCACTGGGTCTGTGGGCCCAGCAATGAAGTAGGTTACGGGGATGAATATGAAAATCTAGGGTCTCAGGGAACTAGGGACAGAACAGTTTATGGAGGAGGGTCAAAGCATTTTGGGCCCAGAAGAACAGGGCCAGAGGGTGAAGCAGACTTTACAGATGGTTCAGGAGGCCTCAGAGGAATGGGACCAACAGGTGAGGTTGGTTATAAGAATGGTCCTGGTGCCTCTGGGCTTACGGGGCCAGGGGGTAAGGTGGGTTATAAGAATGGTTTAGGGGCTTCTGGAATGAGCCTGATAGGGAGTGGGAAAGGTTATGCAGGTGAGTTGGAGCACTCTGGAGACATTCTGTCATGTGGTGAGGCAGGTTTTAGGGATACCTTGGGGGAAGCCGAGGGAATGGAATCAGACAGTGAGATGTGTTATAGGGGAGGATCACGAAGTTCCGGGGAGATGGGGTCAGAGGCTGAGATGCAGCATGGAGGTGGTTCAGGGAGGTTTTTGGGGTCAGGCTCACAGTCTGGGATGAAGCACAGGTCTGGACCCAGGGGCCACAGACTTACAGGGCCCAGGTCAGGAAACTTGACAGCATCAGAGAAAGGCATGGACTCTAAGGATGGTGGAGAGAGGGGTGGAGGAAAGGGACTTGTGGATGCAGCAGGGGTTGGGATAGGCTCTAGGGTGGCTGGGATGCTGGGCACCTCAGGTGGCATGGTACACAAGGACAGTTCCACAGACCCAGCGGTCCTGGTGACACAGGAAGGGCCACACAGCCTTTCAGGTAGGCAGGGTACCAAGGACAGTCTCAGGAACACTGGGCCCTCAGGAATCACTGAAGCCTTGGGAGAGGTTGGTGCTAGAGAGTGGCAAGATGGTTGTGGGATTCCAGGGTCTCCTAGGGACCGAGGAGCTCCCAGGAGAGAGGACGGGTCTGCAGACCGAGCAAAAGCTATGGGGACTTCTCATTTTCTTGGTGGTAGAGGAACAGTGGAGGGTGATACCTGGGCAGGGATAGCTGGTATGGAGTCAGGACAGGATTGGGACTTAAATGCAACAGGCTCAGGGACAACAGACAGGGAGAGAGTTGTGGGCCAGCAGGGAGGTGGGAACTCACTGCTAGAAGGCGGGAGGAGGGGAGCACATTCTGGGATCTCCGCAGAGACAGACCAGATGAAGGGAAGCAGCTGCAAAGATGGGGAGCAGACCAAGTCAGTGTCGAGGCCTGACGGTGGGCAAGGGGTGAGCTACACTTGGACTCCAGGCTGGGAAGATGGGGGTCTTGGCCAAGGCAGCTGCAGAGTTCCCAGCTCTCTGCAGGAGAAAGCCGCCTCTAGGCAAACTCATAAAGGGTCAGGGGGCTCTAGGGGTGGGGGGCTGGAACCAGGCCAAGATCAATATCAAGGCCGATGGCCTCTGGAAGGCAGAGGTTCAGGATTTGAAGGGGGCAGGGCTGGCGGTACAGAGGACTCGGGTGTTCTAGGCAAGGAGAAGTCCACTGTGTGTGGGGATGGTGTGATTCTGAAACCTCGGGGGTCAGGACCTAGGGGAGCCCGGGATGACTCAGATGACCCCATAAGTAGAGAAGTCTATGGAGGTGGATCAGGAGGGATCCAGACCCCGGGCTGTCAGCTAGGGACAGGACAGGGATGGGGACGGGGATCCTTCCAAGAATGGGGGTCCCCAGAGGCCGAGATTGGCCAGGCTCCAGGCTCTAGGACTCCAAGGAAGTATGAGGGGCAGGGAGGAGAAGGTGCTGGCTGGTCGGGAAGGAAGCCTGATTTCTATGGGAGCCAGTGTCCGGCGCAGCCTGGGACTGAGGTTGGATCAGCAAAGAGAGTGACCACAGAGGGGTCCAGGGGTACAGAGAGCTCAATAAGCAACAAAAACAGAGGGCGCCTGGGGGAGACTTGGGGTGAAGATGAAAATCGGGGACCCTTCAGCCATCTTGGCAGCAGGGGAGGTACCAAAGTAGGCAGGTCAGACATCTGCGGCCAGAAGCAAGGTGCCACGCAGAGCCCCAGATCCAGATACAAGCCTGGCACTGGCAGTTCCTCCAAGGAGGCCCGAGGTAGGTATCCCCAATAGGGTAGCTTCTGTGAGGTGGAGCCTTGAGGGGGTTCCCTGGGCACTGGGGTACCTGGGTGCTAATTCTGCCTCTAGCCTAAGAGCTTATCCCTACCAGAATCCCCATTTCCTGAAACCTCTTAAAGATTTGGGAAGCATTTTCCTTCCCCTCACCTGTGTGGGAGGGAGCCAGGTGGTGTGAGGTGCTGTGTTTTCCTTGGTATCAGGTGTTGAAACCCTATGGCCGAAGTACCAGAGTGTTAGCTTAACTCTGGAGGCTCAGAATGCCCGTTTGTGGACTCAGGAGGGTCTCTATCTATCTTGGCCTAGGTCATGAGAAAAACAGGAGGCTGGGTGGTGGTACTGAGTTAGGCTGCCGCCGGCACCTTAGCAGCCTTGTGGATGGAGTTCAGTACAGGTCAGGGCCTGGGAGACTGAATGGGCCTTGGCGACTCCCTCTGTGTCTCTCCAGGCCCTGTGGACCACTTTTCTCAGGGTCTGGCGGACACAGAGGCGAAACTGGGAGAGGCTGCCACCTTCTCCTGTACCCTCACCAGTGACCTGGGACCTGGCACGTGGTTTAAGGATGGAGTCAAGGTATTGGTCCGTCACATCTCTTGACTAACTAATGTGGGGTTGAGGTTGTCGGGGGTGGGGGAGAGGACAGAGCAAGGCATACAAGTAGAAGGAGGAGGCCTTTATGAGAGTTTTGCTCTTTTTTAAGTATTTATTTTATATTTATTTATTTATTTGACAGAGAGAGAGAGAGTGTGAGAGAGAATGGGCATGCCAGGGCCTCCAACCACTGCAAATGAACCCCACCTTCCTGTGGATCTGGCTAATGTGGGTCCTGGAGAATTGAACCTAGGTCCTTTGGCTTTGCAGGCAAATGCCTTAAGTGCTAAGCCATCCCTCCAGCCCTAAATATTTATTTTATTTATTTGAGAGAGAATGGGGGAGCATGCCAGGGCCTCTAGCCATTGAAAAAAAATCCCACAAAACTCCAGACACATGCATCACCTTGTGCATCTGGCTTACATGGGTTACTGGGGAGTCAAACCTGAGTCAGACTTCACAGGCAAGTGCCTTAATGGCTAAGCCATCTATCCAGCCCGAGTTTTACTCTTTGTTTTACTCACGTTTCACCCTGAGAGAAGTTTAAATGTGGTGTGTTTGAAATAAGCATTCCAATGAGTATGTACGTGACTCACTCCGACCTTAGCACAGCCCTGCACTTCCGCTGTTCAAAATGCCACTCCTCTCCCACATCCGCGGGATTCCGCTCACCTTCCGAGGCCTCGCCTGAAGCCATCTTTCCACCCTGACCAGCTAGGTTCCCTCATGCATCCAAGCAGCACCCCCTCTGGGTTCCATTAGAGCCATCAATCACGTCAGGAAACATGACAGTGGTGTCAGTGAGCTGTGACTCCTGACCCCTGCTCTCCCTGTCACTATCAGTGACCCCGGGCAAAATGGTAAATGTAAAATGGGACTCGTAGCAGTACCAACCTCAATAAGGCTGTGACAGTTAACTGGTGGCCTTAAGTGTGCAGTTCATGTGGCTGCTACTCACATTTGAGCCAGTGCACCAGCAGAGACCCCGGGGCCAGCTCTCTGGGAGGCGTGGGAAGGGGTGAGAATTAGCCATCTCTCCTGTGCCGCTTGTCTCCAGCTCACTGCCCAGGATGGGGCCATCTTTGAGCAAAATGGACTCGCGCATAGACTGGTCATCACCCATGTGGAGGGGACCCACGCCGGGAAGTACACCTTCACAGCTGGCAACCTGCGCAGCGAGGCCAGCCTGACTGTGCACGGTGAGGCCCAGCCCTGCCCTGCCCCTCCGTGTCTG
Organism: Jaculus jaculus; assembly: GCF_020740685.1. NCBI lineage: Eukaryota > Metazoa > Chordata > Mammalia > Rodentia > Dipodidae > Jaculus > Jaculus jaculus. The sequence goes on along the minus strand of NC_059102.1, from coordinate 244,681,875 downwards.
CACCATTTGAAATACCTCACAGGTAGCTGGGGGGGTGGCGCACGCCGTGAGTTCAACGCCATCCTGAGATTGCACAGTGAATTCCAGGTCAGCCTGGGCAAGAGTGAGACCCCACCTCAAAAACCCAAAAAGTAAAAAGAAGGGGAAGAGGAAGAAGAGGAGGAAGAAAGAAAGACCTCTCGGCAGATCCCCAACTCTGTGGCTCGTGTGCAGCCTTCTCACTCTATGAAGATGATATTTTTGTTTATTTTTATTTATTTGAGAGTGACAGACAAACAGAGAAAGAGGGAGAGACATAGACAGGGAGAGAGAGAGAAAGAGAGAGAATGGGTGCACCAGGGCCTCCAGCCACTGCAAACGAACTCCATACATGTGCGCCCCCTTGTGTATCTGGCTAACGTGGGTCCTGAGGAATCTAGCCTTGAACCAGGATCCTTAGGCTTCACAGGCAAGCACTTAACCACTAAGTCATCTCTCCAGGACGATGAAGATGATTTGAGAAGTCAGCCCATGCCTTCCTCGCATTACCCCTTTCCTTGCCATGCCCGGTGCTGCACTTTGACCCTGGCCCCTCCTGCTGCAGACCAAGCCTGTTCCCTGTGTCAGTCCTTGTGACGTGGGGCAGGGGGTTCCTTCCCTTTCACTCAAACTACCTTCTCTAGGATTTTCTTTCCACAGTCCCCAGGGACTGATATTCTGAGACTCTCTTGGTCTGCTTTTCCTCCAGATCCCCCCATCATTGCTCCAGATGTGACAGAGAAACTGAGAAAGCCACTGGTGGTTAAAGCTGGAAAGCCAGTGACCCTGAAGATCCCCTTCCAGAGCCGCCTCCCTGTTCAGGCTGCCTGGATGAAGGACGGGGATGTAGTGGCCGGCAGCAGCCACAAGGGGGCCCAGGTGGACCTGGGAGATGGCTACACGCGGCTGTGCCTTCCCAGCGTAGACAGGAAGGACAGTGGCCAGTACAGCGTGATGCTCAGAAGCGAGGGAGGCCGCGTGCAGGCTGAGATCACCGTGCAAGTCATAGGTGCCAGCCCCAACTTCTTCCAAACTGAGGCCTCGGGGCTCCAGGATCCTAGGCGCTTCTCTCCCTCGAGGAGGCCAGCCCTGGTCCTTATTTGCATGCTGGTTAAGCTCCAAAGACTTCCCTGTCAGTGTTCTTTCCTGTCCCTAGTCTGCGTAGGAAGAGGCAGTCTAGAACAGGGGCCGAGCGTCTTCTAGGAGAGGACTTTGTAGAACCTCTGTGAGTCCCAATACGCTGGGCCCTGGGGAAGTTCCTTGGTAGGTGCAAGTGTCTGCACCAGAGCACTAAGTGGGTGCTCATGACAGCCACGGACAGCGGGACTGTATACAGGCTGGGGGTTCCGGGGTCTGTCCTTGGGTACAGTACTGGGGAGGCAGAGATCAGGGACATTTCACAGGAGACATTTAGAACCTCCCATGAGCTGGCACCTTGCCTCATTCTCTGATCATGCCAGGAACCATGGGTATCTCTGGGCAGTCCTTCCCATCACAGGCTTATCTGCTAATATGTGTGTGTGTCTGTCCGTGTGTGGGGGGGCAATATGGTTCCCCTCTAGCTTCTCTGACCCCCTTTTCCTTCTGCACCTCTCTGTGGGTTCCTAGACAAGCCACAGCCTCCACAGGGACCCCTGGAGGTGCAAGATTGCCACAGGGCCGGTGTTTGCCTCCATTGGCGACCCCCGAAAGATGACGGGGGCCGGCCCGTGGAACACTATGTGGTGGAGAGGCGACAGGCTGGCAGGAGCACTTGGCTGAAGGTGGGAGAGCCACCGCCAGACAGCGCCACCTTCACCGATGCTGGCGTGGAGCTGGGCAGGAAGTATGCCTTCCGTGTGCGAGCTGTGACCTCAGAGGGGGCTGGGGATGCCCTGGAGTCTGAGGAGGTGCTGGTGGCTCCTGAGGGTGAGAGAACAGCTGGCACTTGGAGAGAGGACGCTTCTGGGCTCCCCACTATGCCTAGAGCACAAGCAGGGTTGCCCCCCCCCCCACCGTGGCTGAGAGACACCAGCTTGTGCCCAGGGGCAGTCAGATCAGGAGATGAGATTGAGATTTCTGAGCTACCCCTGAGTGAGATACAGCCCCACCCCATCTCAGGACCTGGGTAGAGGTCAGCGTCTTTCTCTCTCAGATGCACCTGTCCTCAAGCAGCCTATCAGGGGTCATGATCAAGGGGTTGGCTCGAGACTCCGAGGCCAGTGTGTCATTATTCCTGCCCCAGGGCAGCCAAAGCAGTATCGAGGGCAGGTTGGGTCAGCCCTGACACTCCCCAGGAAAGGATGGTGTGACCCTACTCCTGGGTGATTTCTCCCCGATGTCTCTGAGCTGGCCTCTCGTTCAACCTCTGCTGACTGGTACCTTTTCTGCCCCTAGCTCTCCCAGGGCCCCCTTCTACTCCAACCATCCTGTCAGCCTCCAGCCAGAGCATCACCCTAACATGGGGGGCACCACGGGGCCCTGGCAGTGCCCATATCCTAGGCTACATGGTTGAGAAGCGCAAGAGGGGAAGCAATGCCTGGACAGCAGTGAACGAGCAGCCTGTGCCTGGTAAGCCAGCCTGAATGCAGCTTCTCTCTGGCCCAGCTCCGAGGCTCCAGCATCCCTCCCTATTATCAGTGCAGATCAGTTTAATACAGTGACTCTCATCTGGGGTGGCTTTGTCCCCCTACAAGCTCCCAGTATCTAGTGACATCTAGATGCTGTAAATATCCTAAAAGGCACCAGACCTCTGCCCTCAAAAATCTCAAAGAAAGCCAGGCGTGGTGGCACATACCTTTATTTCCAGCACCCAGGAAGCAGAGATAGGAAGATCGCTGTGAGTTCGAGGCCAGCCTGAGACTATGTAGTGAATTCTAGGTCAGCCTGGGCTACAGACCCTTCCTCAGACAACAGCAACAAAGTCTTAAAGAAATATCTGGGAAAGCCCATCAATAGAACTGGGGTTGAAGAGCTCTGGCTTTAGTAGAAGTCTCAGGCTGGAACCCAGAAGAGGCTGCTGTCCCTGGCACTCCACTTTGGTCCTTGGCCTTGGGCAGTCAGTCCACTTTCTCTGTAGAGCTCACTTTCTCCAACGTTGAGGCAAAGAGGAGCACCACTGTTCCCTCTAGTCAGCAACCGAGAAGCAGACTGCTTTCTGAGATCAGAAAGAATCTGGAAAAGCCAAGGGTGGGCCAAGGCTAAAGACACCCCGGAACCTCCTGCACTTCTGTGCTTGGGTGTCCTGAAGGCCAAAGAGCAGACCCAGAACGGGTTTCAGGAGCTCCTGATGTCCCGCCGTGCCTGTGTCACCTGGGACCTAGGCCTTCCAGGGTCTCATACCCTCACATCTGGAAAGAGGGAGATGAGATGAGCCTTCCTCTAACTTCACTATTGAGTGATGCCGCTTCATATAAATAGCACTCTGAAAGGCAGAGCAAACCAGAGACATTGGGATGCTTGCCCAAGATCACCCAGCAAGCCAGTTGTAGAAGCACACAGGGATCGGGGCCCCAACACCTTGATCGGTACTCTTTTGACCTTAGAGAGAACTGGGTCACACTTGGCTGGGGCTGGTACAAGAGGCTTGTGTCAAGACCCCAGGGAGTGTCTTCTCCTGAGCTTGGCAGTGCCAAGCTGCCTGGCCCCATTAGGGTGGAACTAATGTTGGGCACTTCCTTCACAGAAAGGAAGTACACTGTGACGGATGTGCGACAGGGCTGTCAGTATGAGTTCCGAGTCGTGGCTGTGGCTCCCTCAGGCCCTGGAGAACCTGGGCCCCCGTCAGATGCCATATTTGCTCGAGACCCCATGAGTAAGTAAGGCACTAAGCCAGGATTGGGAGGGGGTGTGCCTGGAATAGCTGTGAAGCTGGGTGAGACAGGAGGTCACAGGTCAGAGGCAGTCCTAAGGGAAATGGTTAGGAGGATTGAAAGTTCAGGCTGAGGGCTAGAGAGATGGCTTAGCAGTTAAGGCACTTGCCCGCAAAGCCAAAGGATCCCAGTTTGATTCCCCAGGACCCAGGTCAGATGCACAAGGGGGCACATGTGGTCTGGAGTTCATTTGCAGTGGCTGGAGGCCCTGGCACACCCATTCTCTCTCTCCCTCTCTCTGCCTCTTTGACTTTCTCTCTCTCTCTAATAAAAAAATATTTTTTTTAAAAAAAAAGAAAGTTCAGGGCTGGAGAGATGGCTTAGCAGTTAAGCGCTTGCCTGTGAAGCCTAAGGACCCTGGTTCGAGGCTCGGTTCCCCAGGTCCCACGTTAGCCAGATGCACAAGGGGGCGCACGCATCTGGAGTTCGTTTGTAGAGGCTGGAAGCCCTGGTGCACCCATTCTCTCTCTCTCCCTCTATCTGTCTTTCTCTCTGTGTCTGTCACTCTCAACTAAATAAATAAATAAATGAACAAAAAATATAAAAAAAAAAAAAGAAAAGAAAGTTCAGGCTGAAAGGCCACAGGGTTGAGACATGTATTAAGGGCCCTAAATCTAGATCAAACAGGCACAGAAGTCATGCAGCGGGACTGAGAAGAGTTGTTGCCGAGATCACATCATCCACTCTTTGGGCAGGTCCATCTCCAAGCTAGCTCACCAATACCATCCTTTGGCCAATCACTCACGCAGCAGGTGGTCTCATCCCTTGGGTGGGGGGGACAGGTATAGCAGGTAAGCTGATCCTCAGTTTTCTACCCAATACACACTGCTCATCACTGACAAGGCAGCCAGCATTGTTCCATTTCCCTGTCTGTGGTCTCAGGAGCATTAGAAGGATGCCAAGAGACAGTCTAAAGACAGCAGGAAAGCAAAAAGGTCTGTCGTCAAATATAAGTCCGACATGAGTCTATTCATTTCCATGACCCACATGAAAGAAACATGTCTAATTTTGATCTGAACCTCTCAAAGTTGAGTAGAGAATTCCTTTTTGTTTGTTTGTTTGTTTTTCGAGGTAGGGTCTCACTCTAGCTCAGGCTGGCCTGGAATTCACTGTGTAATCTCAGGGTGGCCTCGAACTCTCGGCGATCCTCCTACCTCGGCCTCCCAAGTACTGGGATTAGAGGCGTGCGCCACCAGCCCCGGCTTTTTTTTTTTTTTCTTTTTTTAATGCATCACCCATTCAAAAAACTTCACTCCAAGGCAGAGTTTGGAAAATATTGTTCTGTGCACCTTGAGCTCCTTTGGCCTACCAGTGACAATGACAACTGAGGGAGCAGCAAGTTGCTGACACGAGTGGGATCCGCCAGGTGGCAGGCTGTTTGAAACAACTGACAACAGAATACCTTATAAGTTGACAAGTGGCGTCAAAGGTGGTGAATGAGCAGAACGTGTAGGGGAGGCTCCAGAGGAAGTGGCTAGCTACCTGTGCGCGTAGCTGACGCACAGTGCTGGAGAGGAGGGCAGGTACCTCAGAAACCCCGAGAGAAGGCCCCCACACCCTGCAGGAATGCTGGGAACTACCCACGCCCAGCGGGTTTCCTCCCAGAAAGCTGACACCATTCCTAATGTCTCCGTGGTCCTCGGTCAGGATCCCCAGGACCAGTGCGAGGCCTCCGGGTCACAGACACATCGCACACCAGCATCACCGTGAGCTGGATGGGGCCAGATACCCAGGACGGCGATGAAGCCCAGGGATATGTGGTGGACCTACGCCACTCAGACAGCCTCCAGTGGAGCCCGTGCCATGTGGGCACTGTGCCAGGCACCACCTTCACAGCCAAAGGGCTTCGGCCCCAGGAAGGCTACTTTGTGCGAGTAACAGCAGTGAATGATGGGGGCTGTGGCCAGCCCACTGCCCTGGACTCATTGATTCACACCATGCCTGTTACTGGTGAGTGCCATCGCCTCTACCCTGAGCCCCGCAGACCCTTCCTGAGAAAGACCACTGAGCAGCCAGCAGCAGCCCTCTAAGCAGAGGGATGGGATTGGGCACCTCCTGGATGCAGCCATTAGACCAGGCAGGCCCCTCCTAGAAATGCTTTCTCATTCTAATTACTATCCTACAATGTTATTGGGGGGTTTTTTGTTTTGTGTTTTTTTTTTTTTTGTTTTTTTTTTTTTTGGTTTTTCAAGGTGGGGTCTCACTGTATCCCAGACTAACCTGGAATTCACTCTGTAGTCTCAGGGTGGCCTTGAATTCACAGCAATCCTCCTACCTCTGCCTCCAGAGTGCTGGGATTAAAGGCGCGCGCCACTACACCTGGCTGATTATTGTTTGCTTTTGTTTTTTTTTTTTTTTTCCCCTTTATCCCAAGTTACACAGAAGGAAATTGAGGTCCAAGGTGCTTCTCCCAAGGTCTCACCATTGCTGTGAATCAGAGCCAGGATTTCGAGCAGTGACTCCAGGACACAGGCATTATTCAGTGTAGACAGTTCTCCACCAGGGTGACCCAGGCCCTGGGCCCTGCTATTGGAAGGTGGATGACCTTTCCTTTTGGGCCCTCATCCCCAGCAGCAGACCTTCTGCTCTGCCAGTGTGCTGTACCAACTGGCTCTGGTTGTCACTGTGACAAGCACAGGGCACTTGAGTCCAGATCTTTAGAATCTTGTCCTGACTCTGTCCAACACTGGGTGCGACTCCAAGCTTAAGCTGGTGGTCTGCTCACCTTCAAATATAAAAGCCACATTGCTCTCTGCCGCCTTGTTGTCTAATCCTAATTTTCTCCAGTGATGTCCCGATTCTCCACTTCTGTCCCTCTCCCTAGTATGCCCCTCTCAGTTTTCCTCCATCAGAGCCCTAGACCCAGATGCCCCTCTGCCCCCTGAGAGTCCCAGGCTGGAGGCCAACTGTGGAGGGAGGTGACGAGGCATCCTCTTTGTTCCAGTCTCTCCCAGGTTCCTCATGGACTCCAGAACAAATGATGCACTGATGGTCAGAGTTGGGGACACCATCCGTGTGCCTGTTTCCTTTGAAGTGAGTATAAGCTGGAAGGGTGTGGAGAGGGGCACCCAGAACAGCAAGGGAACCAGACGGTTCTGGGTTCTCTTGTCGTGTGTGTGTTGGGGGAAGAGGGCTGAGTTTGTGATAGAAATCAGGCCCAGTGTGAGGAAGGGAGAGAGGATGGTCCTTTAGGGCACAGCTGGCATCTGGTCTCCCTTGGTGGTCATTCTGTTGTCTGAACAGTGGACACGCGCCTTTAGTGGTAGTTTCGGGCACTGTGTCTCCAAACTAGGCTTTGTTTTTCTCCCTTGGCCACTGTTTTTAATCATCACCCAGCCCTGTGCAGTGTGGATAATCTTTTCTGCCTTCAGGATATTTTTGTGCCATGCATGACCTAAGTTTGACTTGGGATGAACCTCAGCCGACATCAACACCACCTGATATTTTGTGTACAGTGTATCTAGTCTGATCATTAAGAGCGCAGATTGACTGAGTTCGAATTCTGATGTCATCGTTGCTCACTATAGCTGGACTTTGAACAATGTAGTCACTTCTCTGTGTTTAAAGCCCCTTGTGCCTCAGATGCAGATAAGAATAGTGACACATATCCCTTGATCTTAGCCAAGAAGCTGAGAGGTAATCGTGACCTATCTCAAAGGGCTGCTACGAAGGTTCAAGGAATCAACACATGGAAGCATACAGACAAAAGGGTTTTGTTCAGCCATAGAGAGGGATGGAATTGTTTCATTTGCAGAGAAAAAAATATGGATGAGCTGGGCGTGGTGGTACATGCCTTTAATCCCAGCACTCAGGAGGCAGGGGTCAGAGGATTGCCATGAGCCCAAGGCCATTCAAGGTCATCCTGGGCTAGAGTGAGACTCTACCTTGAAAAACCAAAAAAAAAAAAAAGGGTGAAACTGGAGACTATCATGTGAATAGAAATAAACCAAGCCCAGAAGGATAGATGTTACATGTCTTTTCTCATATAAGGAATCACGACAGCAGAAAAGGGAAACTATTTGAGCAGGGCTGGGGGGGGGGGAAGTGGGGGGAAGGAGAGCCAATGGATGTGAATGGGAGCAAAGTACAGTGATACATATGTGCAAAAATGCTGCAGTGAACTTCCTTGTGTACACTAAAACAACTTCACATACAAAAGAAAAGGAGGGAGGGCCAGGTGTGACCATGCATGTTTTTAATCCCAGCACTTGGGAGGCAGAGGTAAGAGGATTGCGGTGAGTTTGAAGCCAGACTGAGACTACATATTCCATATTCTGGGCCAGAGCAAGACACTACTTCGAGACACTACCCTCCCCCCACCAAAAGAAAAAAAAAATGAAAAGAAGGAAGGGAGAGAGGAAAGAGAGAGGGGAGGAAAGAAGGGAAGGGGTGTGTATAAACAGGGTCTGGTGTACGGCGAGCACTCAATCATGTCCTTACTATTATTAAGTTGCTGCCATTGGGATCATCATCTGGGTGTGTAGCTCATAGGTGGAGATACCAGATGTGTGTAACTCTAAATTATATGTTTTTAACTTCTGGACCATCAAAGGACAATGATAATGATGACAAACCTGAGCATGCACTGGGTGTTTGCTATGCCCTGGGCCCCATTCTCTGTGCTTTCCATATGTTGTTAACTCCTTAAGCCCTCAGAACACTCCCATGGGTAAGTTATTATTAGCATTCTCAGAGCGTCCAGTAACAGGGCCTCTAGGCAATGGCAGCATGGTCATCCAGCAGCTGAACTGGCCTTCCTAGCTGGTCATGGTCACCACAATTATTAGGCCAGGCCATCAGAATCTCCTTCCTGCAGTCTTTTTCTATTGCAGAGATTCCTGAGTCCCCCCCTTCTCCGACCTTCTCCCCCAGCAATCTGGTCTTGAGCACCAGAGTGGGGAGCACTCTCCTCTCCAAGAATCCCTTCCCCCTCCTGCACAGCACTCCCCCCCATGTGAACCCAGAGTCAGCAGTGCTGTCCTGTAAGCATCTCACAGCAGTGGGGAAGAAGGGAAAGGGAGGGGCGACAGGAGGGAAGAAAGACACAATATCACATGTGTTCTGTCATCCGCAGAATCTAGATTGAAATGATTTATATGTGAGACATTAAAGCAAAGGGGAGGGTGACTTGTGGGGAGGAACAGGAGCAGGACCAGTAAGGGGAGGGAACACGGGAGAATAATGGGGCCAGTGAATAAGCCGAGCTACACTGACGCACAGGCGTGAGAATGTCTCAATGAAACTCGTTACTTTTTAAAAAGCACTTTATTTTTATTTATTTATTGGACAGAGAAAGAGAGAATGGGCGCGCCAGGGCCTCCAGCCACTGCAAAGGAACTCCAGATCCGTGCGCCCCCTTGTGCATCTGGCTAATGTGGGTCCTGGGGAATCGAATCTGGGTCCTTTGGCTTTGCAGGCAAATGACTTAACCGTTAAGCCATCCCTCCAGCCAATGGGCTGGAGAGATTTCTCAGCAGTTGAGTGCATCCTGCACAAGCACGAGGGCCTGAGGGAGCCTGAGGCCCCTCACCCCAGAGTTCGCAGCTGCAGAGGTCCTGTAAATGGCCGAGTGTGGCCACCTGGACCTGTGTGCCCAGGTGTACAGGCAGTAGGGGTCTGAGAACCATAGGAGCCCTCAAGTTCCTGAATTAGTAAGAGATTCAGGCCCCAAACAAAGAATGGGCAACAGAGCCATGGAGCAGGACATCCTGTGATGTTCCGCTCCTGCCACAGTAGACTGTCAACCCCCCACCCCTGTAGGCAAGCATATGGGCACACAAACGTGCATACACCACACATGCCACAGCACACCACACCATACACACATGCAAAAGATTAAGTTCATTTTTATTTATTTATTTATTTTTAATTTTTATTAACATTTTCCATGATTATAAAATATATCCCATGGTAATTCCCTCCCTCCCCACCCCCACACTTTCCCATTTGAAATTCCATTCTCCATCATATTACGTCCCCATTACAATCATTGTAATTACATATATACAATATCAACCTATTAAGTATCCTCCTCCCTTCCTTTCTCCACCCTTTATGTCTCCTTTTCAACTTACTGGCCTCTGCTACTAAGTATTTTCATTCTCACGCAGAAGCCCAGTCATCTGTAGCTAGGATCCACATATGAGAGAGAACATGTGGCGCTTGGCTTTCTGGGCCTGGGTTACCTGACTTAGTATAATACTTTCCAGGTCCATCTATTTTTCTGCAAATTTCATAACTTCATTTTTCTTTACCGCTGAGTAGAACTCCATTGTATAAATGTGCCACATCTTCATTATCCACTCATCTGTTGAGGGACATCTAGGCTGGTTCCATTTCCCAGCTATTATAAATTGAGCAGCAATAAACATGGTTGAGCATGTACTTCTAAGGATATGAGATGAGTCCTTTGGATATATGCCTAGGAGTGCTATAGCTGGGTCATATGGTAGATCAATCTCTACCTGTTTTAGGAACCTCCACACTGTTTTCCACAATGGCTGGACCAGATTGCATTCCCACCAGCAGTGCAGAAGGGTTCCTTTTTTTCCACATCCCCGCCAACATTTATGATCATTTGTTTTCATGATGGTGGCCAATCTGACAGGAGTGAGATGGAATCTCAGTGTAGTTTTAATCTGCATTTCCCTGATGACTAGTGACGTAGAACATTTTTTTAGATGCTTATATGCCATTCGTATTTCTTCCTTTGAGAACTCTCTGTTTAGCTCCATAGCCCATTTTTTGATTGGCTTGTTTGATTCCTTATTATTTAACTTTTTGAGTTCTTTGTATATCCTAGATATTAATCCTCTATCAGATATATAGCTGGCGAAGATTTTTTCCCATTCTGTAGGTTGCCTCTTTGCTTTTTTCACTGTGTCCTTTGCAGTGCAAAATCTTTGTAATTTCATTAGGTCCCAGTGGTTAATTTGTGCTTTTATTGCCTGAGCAATTGGGGTTGTATTCAGAAAGTCTTTGCCAAGACCAATATGTTGAAGGGTTTCCCCTACTTTTTCCTCTAGCAGTTTCAAAGTTTCCGGTCTGATGTTAAGGTCTTTAATCCATTTGGACTTAATTCTTGTGCATGGCGAGAGAGAAGAATCGATTTTCATCCTTCTGCAGATATTTATCCAGTTTTCAAAGCACCATTTGCTGAAGAGGCTGTCTCTTCTCCAATGAGTATTTTTGGCATTTTTATCGAATATCAGGTGGCTGTAGCTACTTGGGCTTACATCTGGGTCCTCTATTCTGTTCCACTGATCTACATGTCTGTTTTTGTGCCAGTACCATGCTGTTTTTGTTACTATGGCTCTGTAGTATAGGTTAAAATCAGGTATGGTGATACCACCAGCCTCTTTTTTGTTGCTCAGTATTATTTTAGATATTCGAGGTTTTTTGTGATTCCAAATGAATTTTTGGATTGTTTTTTCTATTTCCATGAAGAAAGCCTTTGGAATTTTGATAGGGATTGCATTAAATGTGTAGATTGCTTTAGGTAAGATTGCCATTTTCACGATATTGATTCTTCCAATCCAGGAACAAGGGATGTTTCTCCACTTTCTAGTGTCTTCTGCAATTTCTCGCTTGAGTGTTTTAAAGTTCTCATTGTATAGATTCTTTACTTCCTTGGTTAGGTTTATTCCAAGGTATTTTATTTTTTTTGATGCAATTGTGAATGGGAGTGATTCTCTGATTTCATCCTCTGTGTGTTTGTTGTTAGCATATATGAAGGCTACTGATTTCTGTGTATTTATTTTGTATCCTGCTACATTGCTGTAGGTTTTGATCAGCTCTAACAGCTTGCTAGTAGACTCTTTAGGGTCCTTTATGTATAGAATCATGTCATCTGCAAATAATGATAACTTGATTTCTTCCTTTCCAATTTGTATCCCTTTTATGTGTGTCTCTTGCCTTATTGCTATAGCCAAGACTTCCAAAACTATATTAAATAGAAGTGGGGACAGTGGACACCCTTGTCTTGTTCCTGATTTTAGTGGAAAAGCTTCCAGTTTTTCCCCATTTAGTAATATGTTGGCTGTAGGCTCGTCATAAATAGCCTTTATTATATTGAGATATGTTCCTTCTATTCCCAGTCTCTGTAGGACTTTTATCATGAAGGGATGTTGGATTTTGTCAAATGCTTTCTCTGCATCTAATGAGATGATCATGTGATTTTTGTCCTTCAACCCGTTTATGTAATGTGTTACATTTATAGATTTGCATATGTTGAACCATCCCTGCATCTCTGGGATAAAGCCTACTTGGTCAGGGTGAATGATCTTTTTGATATACTCTTGTATTCTGTTTGCCAATATTTTGTTGAGAATTTTTGCATCTATGTTCATGAGGGAGATTGGTCTGTAATTTTCTTTTTTTGTTCTATCTTTGCCTGGTTTTGGTATTAGGGTGATGCTGGCCTCATAGAAGGAGTTTGGTAGAATTCCTTCTTTTTCTATTTCCTGGAAAAGCTTAAGAAGCAATGGTGTTAGCTCTTCCTTAAAAGTCTGGTAAAATTCAGCAGTGAATCCATCCGGGCCTGGGCTTTTTTTAGTTAGGAGATTATTGATAACTGTTCGGATCTCCATGTTTGTTATAGATCTATTCCTTAAGATACTGCTACATTTTTATTTATTTTTGAGGTAGGGTTTCACTGTAGCTCAGGCTGACCTGGAATTCACTCTGTAGTCTCAGGGTGGCCTTGAACTCATGGCGATCCTCCTACCTCTGCCTCCTGAGTGCTGGGATTAAAGGCGTGTGCCACCACTCCCTGCTCTTTCTTCTTCTTCTTCTTCTTTTTTTTTTTTTTAAAGAAAAAGAAACTTCTCTTCAACTTGTCATCACTCTGGTTTCTCAGGCTAACCCTATGCCTGAGGTGACCTGGCTGAAGGATGGCTTGCCCTTGCCTAGAAGAAGTGTGACCACTACGAAGGATGGCCTCACTCAGCTTCTGATTCCTGCCGCCAGCCTCTCGGACCGTGGCCGCTACACCGTGGTGCTGAGGGGTCTGCGGGGGGAGGAGGCTGCCTATAGCTTCACCATTACTGTAGCAGGTGAGGCCGGCTCAGCTGCGAGCCCTCGTCAAGGCATGGAGGTGTCATCTGGCCTGGGTTTGGGTCCTTCTACCAGGGCTGAATGTTCGAGATGACCACAGTATCCGCCCTTCCTATGCACTTGAATACACAAAGGAAGCAGGGCGGAAGGAGAGCCCCTAACAGGGGGGCTGTCTGTAATTCCTGACTTTGTGAAAGCCGCTGCCTGTGCTCTGTCTCATTTTACCTGAAAACCTAACGTGAGTTAGAACTTTTTTGGGGGGAGCCAGGTCGCGGCACATGCCTTGTAAGCCCAGCATTTGAGAGGCTGAGGCAGGAGAGAGTCAAGGCCAGTCTGAATTACAGTGAGAGCCTGTCTCATAAAACAAACAAAAAGAAAAGGCTGCAGCGATGGCTTAGTGGCTAAGGAGCTTGTCTGTGAAGCCTAAGGACCCAGGTTCAATTCCCTAGTACCCACGTAAGCCAGATACACAAGTTGGCACGTGTGTCTGGAGTTCATGTGCAGTGGCTAGAGGCCCTGGTGCGCCCACTCTCTTTCTCTCCCTCTACCCTCCCCTCAAGTAAATCAATAAATAAAAATGTTCAAAACAGTATTCTTTGGGAAAGGGTTTCTACCCCCTAGAGATAACCGTGCACTTGTTACCTGCCTGGCAGCGCTGCATTCCACAGGGCCTCCAGAAGAGGGCAGGAGCTGTGCTGGCTCTCCCACAACAGGAGGCCTTGTCTTTTCTCCTGCAGCGTGCCCACAGGCGCCCGGGCCCATCTGCCTGCAGGAGAATGTGCCGGGGACAGTGACGGTCCAGTGGGAGCCCTCTCCAGATGAGGCCCAGGGCACCCCTCTGCATTACACGGTGCTGATGCGCTCCTCCTCCCATGGCACCTGGCACGAGGTGGCCAACCGTGTCCATACCAACCGCTTCACACTCCTGGGTGTCCTCCCTGGCCAGGAGTACCACTTCAGGGTGGTGGCCAAGAACGAACTGGGAAGCAGCAATCCCTCAGATACAAGCCAGCCCTGGTGCATCCCCCGGCGGCGAGGTGAGGGTCCCCCGGGAGGGAGGCATTGAGCCCTGGGTTGGCCAGTGAGTAAGATGGGGTATCTGTGGCAGTCATGACTGGGGAACACTCCAGTCCAACCAGAGCCAACGCCGTCCTCCCTCCTTCTGTCTAGTGCCCACCACTACTGATACTCTCTGTGTCCAATTCAGGGCAGACCCTACCTCAGTCAGCTGAACAAATAGAGCTGTGGTTGTTAAGATGCCTGGGAATCTCTGGGTACATTCTTAAGAGTGGTGAAGAGGGCTGGAGAGATGGCTTAGCGGTTAAGGTGTTTGCCTTCAAAGCCAAAGGATCCCAGTTCGATCCTCCAGGACCCATGTAAGCCAGGTGCACAAGGGGCTTCATGAATCTGGAGTTTGTTTGCAGTGGCTAGAGGCCCTGATGCACCCATTCTCTTTGTCTCTGTCTCTTTCTCTCTCAAGTAAATAAATAAAATATTTTTTTCTTTTTTCTTTGTTATTCTCAATTTTTATTAACATTTTCCATGATTATTAAAAATATCCCATGGTAATAACCTCCCTCCCCCATAAAATATTTTTTAAGTTTATTTTTTATTTATTTATTTGAGAGTGACGGACAGAGAAAGAGGGCAGAGAGAGAGAGAGAGAATGGGCACACCAGGGCTTCCAGCCACTGCAGACGAATTCCAGATGCATGTGTTCCCTAGTGCCTCTGGCTAACATGGGTCCTGGGGAATTGAGCCTTGAACCGGGGTCCTTAGGCTTCACAGGCAAGTGCTTAACCACTAAGCCATCTCTCCAGCCCCATAAAATATTTTTTTTTTTAAGTGGTGAGGAGTTAAGAAACTGTAACATTTCTCTGAAAGCAAAGTACTTTTTAAAATATATATTATTTATTTATTTGAGAGAGAGAAAGAGGTAGAGAGGAAAGAAGGAGAGAGAGAGAGAAAAAATGGGTGTGCCAGGGCCTCCAGCCCCTGAAAAGGAACTCCAAATGCTTGTGCCCCCTTGTGCATCTGGCTCACGCGGGTCCTGGAGAATTGAACAGGGATCCTTTGGCTTTGCAGGCAAACGCCTTAACCGCTAAGCCATCTCTTCAGCCCCAAAGTATTTTTTATAGCCAATAGATGTGGACCTTTAAAGAGGCCATCAGAGAAAAGACTAAGCAAACAGCTGAATCATTTTGTTTCGATAAAATATGAAAATGTTAGCCACAGTCATCTATAGGTAGACTGTGGCTGGATTTTATTCTTATTCCTTTTGATGCTCTGTGTGTTCGGATTTGTCCACAGTAAATAGGTGTTAGCTTCGTATAAAAAAAAATCCAAAAAGAATTTTAGACCAAGAATGAAAACAATGAGTCAAACTGTCCAGCTAAGATATGGTGAATGGCTCAGGGCATGCCTGGGAGGTACCGTGATCTTTCCAGTCTTGGGCTCCAGTCAGGCCACCCTCACTCACTTTCTGACCTTACTTCTTCCTGTCCCGGGATTTACCACAGGCAAGTTCACAGTGAAGTCTCCAACCTACCGGGAGCCCGACCTGAGCCAGAAACCCCGGTTCCTGGTGGGCCTGAGGGCTCACCTCCTGCCTGAGGGCTGTGAGTGCCGCATGACCTGTGCCGTGCAGGGCTCACCCCAGCCCCGAGTCACCTGGTTCAAGAACGACCAGAGCCTGGAAGGAGACCCCGCGATGTACAGCACTGACATGCTGGGCGTCTGCTCCCTGATCATCCCCAGCGTGTCCCCTAAGGACAGTGGAGAGTACAAGGCAGTGGCCGAGAACCGATTGGGCCAGGCTGTCAGCACGGCCACTCTCATTGTCACAGGTAATGGTGGCTGTCCTAGCCCAGGGGTCAAGTGGGCAGGAACACAGGAAAGAGAGCCAGAGGAGCTGCCCATACAGCTTCAGGAAATCCTCAAGGGCCTGTCTGCATTTGAGTGACTTAGCTGGGGTCAGGAGTCTGGGATTCTCTGCATGCCTCTATGGGAACTGGTACTTATTTTACCTGGCCTCTTGAAGCTTGGTTTTGCTCCTTGTAGAATGAGGCGTTTAGGCGAGATGAGGAGCTATTCACTTAAAAGCCAATGTGCATGCCCCAGTGTGGCTTGCATGTGCTCAGGGTGAGATGTGGGAGGCTTCTTCTGTGTGTCTGATTTTCTTTTAATTTTGATTTATTTATTTTATTATTTTATTAATTAATTTTTTTTTAATTTTTGAGGTAGAATCTCATTGTAGCTTGGCTGACCTGGAATTTACTATGGAGTCTCAGGGTGGCCTCGAACTCATGGCGATCCTCCTACCTCTGCCTCCCGAGTCCTGGGATTAAAGGCGTGCGCCACCACACCTGGCTATGTGTATCTTTTTAGACTCAGATGGGGACATTCAGTGCCTGAAAGATCATGCTCTTCAGTCATTGGTGGGCTCCTTTCAGAAAGGCAAATAATAGATGTTAATAAGAAAATATCTTCTCCTAATAGTACTTAAAACGGCTTATGGTATGAATAGCAAAAATAGCCCCTAGGCATTTTTAGTTAATTAGAATTGAACTTTGTGCAAAAATGGCCCTTTAGTACTAGACCAGAGCTCACTCTCTCCGTCTCTCTCTCTCTCTCTCTCTCTCTCTCTCTCTCTCTCTCTCTCTCTGTGTGTGTGTGTGTGTGTGTGTGTGATTTTTCAAGATAGGATCTCTCTTTAGTCCAGACTGACCTGGAATTCACTATGTAGTCTCAGGCTGTCCTTAAACTCTCAGTGATCCTCCTACCTCTGCCTCCCCAATGCTGGGATTAAAGGTGTGCACCACCATACCTGGCTCAGAGCTTTTTTTAAAAAAAGACATTTTTTTAATCTCATTTTTATTTTATGTTAAAATTTTAGTTAGTGTATGTGTGTACACCAAGGTCTCTTGCACTGCAAACAAACACCAGACACATGTACTACTTTTTATAAAAACTACTGTTTTTACAAGGGTGGCTTGGGAACTAAACTTGGGCTAGAAGGCTTTGTAAGCAAAATGCCTTTAACTGCCAAGCCATCTCCCAGCTCCTATTTTTTTTTTTAATTTTTAGATAGCGCAAGTGTGAGAGAGAATTGGCACTCCAGAGCCTCAGCCACTGAGATCAAACTCCAGACACTGTGCCACCAAGTGGGCATGTGCGACCTTGCACTTGACTCACCTTTGTGTGTCTGGCTATTGTGGGCTCTGGAAAGTAGAACATGGGTTCTTAGGCTTCATAGGCAAGTGCCTTAACTGCTAAGCCATCTCTCCAGACCACAGCTCCTATTTTTTTCTTCCAAAACTTTTTTTATTAACAACTTCCACGATTATAAAACAATATCCCATGGTAGTACCCTTCCTCCCCCCTCAGAGCATTTCTTTATGGCATGTATGCTGACCAACAGGTGTAGAAAGAAAGGAGTGTCGGATGAGGGTAATGGCTGCCCGCAGGGCCATGAAAGGACTTTGCCCAAACTCTGAAAAGATGTGCTGGCTTTGGGCTTGAGGCCGTGTCCTGTGCTGCAAAGCCTGCAGAACTAACTCCATGTTCTTGTCTTCACTGTGGAGCAGGCGGGGGAGGGACAGCTGTCCCACCTAGGCCAGCTGGAATATCCCGTGTCTTGCAGAACCCAGCTCCTAAACCCGCCTTACCTGGAATGATCCTGCCCCACCCCAAAGTCACTGGATGGATGACAGATCTCTGAAGCTTTGCTCCTGACACCTATGCAGGCCTGGGGAGCCAGATCCGAGTGAAGGAGGCCATGTCCAGAGCCTCGAGAAGACAGAAGCAAGAGGCTCCTGGCAAGCCTTGGCCAGGAGGGCCTGGAGTCTTTGGGGAAGAAATAGAAGGGTGAAGGGAGTGATCTCAAGCTGGGTCACACTCAGCACGACCCTGATTGTGGGGTTACCTTTTTTTTCTGTACCTCTGGAAGGAGATCCAGAGAGAACTGCCCTTGAGGTGGGAGCCAAGCCTGCTGTGACCTCAGGGAGTGGAGAGTAAGGGAGGTCAGAGGACCTGGCTGAGGAGGAGGGCATCAAGGGTATGTGTGTTGGATGCTCTCTGTACGTTCTTGATTAAAACAGCAGACTAAGAGAGGTGAATTCTTTGCAGATTAACTTGGGGCTGGTGAGTAGGAAAGATCCCAAAGCAAAGGCTTTGTACAGGGTTCACAGTGGGAGGAGGCGAATGGCTCAGAGTCGGGCTCTCCTGAAGTGGAACAGGAAAGCCATGGAGGGTGAGAGTCTCTGTGCGCTTTCCTCCTGTCCCGGGCTTCCCACCGAAACCCTGGGAACAACAGAGCTAGGCGCCTCCCAGATGTCATGTGTGTGGGAAGCGCAGGGCCACTAAGCCTAGGACAATATCCTTGTCCCTTCCTGGAGTCATGAATAGTCTGGGATCGGGAGAACCCTGCCATCAGAGAGGATGGAAGAGACCACCGAGCCCAGAGATTTTACTCTCGCTCAAGGCTTGATAGAGGCGCTTCCTCGGCTCCACAGCTCCACTGCGCCATGTCCCGGGTTCCTTTCCTGGAAGCATCACTGTGTGTGCCAGCCCTCCATAGATCTCCCACCCTACACTTCAGGCCCTACACTGGGTTCTACAGTTCAGGACGCCCAGAAAATGTTCTGGAGTCTACAGGGGCCAGAGAAGGAGAATCCTGGGGAAGGCCAAGCCTACCCTCTCCCAGAATGTTGACAACCAGGTCCGCAGGTCACCTGACAAGAGAGAACATGGTCTGATCTGTTTGGCGTCTGCTCGCCATGGTCTCTCCTTGCACCTGGGTTCTTGGCAGGTGCAGGAAGGATGGGGGATGTCTCAGAGTGGGGGACGGATGCCAAAAGTACCTTCCTGGGAGTGGATGACATGTGTCTGAAATGAGCTTTCTGAAATGGAGAGATAATTGTCCACTCAAAATAGGTCAAGAGTGTCCCCTAGAGGCAGGAGGATGGATCAGAACGCCTTTGCACAGACAAGCTATGACTTATTGTAATCTTCTCCCAGGGAGCTTCAAAAATGATATTCTTTGGGATTTCTCAGTGTCTGCCTTGTCACTGTAGCAGGCTAAAGGACAAAAAGAGAGTTCTTAGAAATAAGAGACAGAGGCTTGACACCTCAGCCTAGATGGGCCACTTCACAAAAGTGCTATTTGGGTTACAGGGCCTGGAGTAGGGAGAGATAAGCCTAGAGTCTGTGATTTCTGAAGCAGGGAGGGGGCTCCACAGCGGGGTTACCAGTGACCATGGGCTGCCTTTTCTGAGAGGAGAAACCATTTAGCCCTTCTAAAGTGGGAGGGGGCCAGCCTTCCAAGGAGACACAAGGCCAAAACACAACCCTGAGTTGGCTTTATGAGACATGTCCGTGCGTGTGGAGCAGGGGCTTGCTTGCATGGTATATCAGATAGTTTTCATCTGTTCACTGTTCTTTCATATGAAAGGTACCTATCTGAATTGATGCAGTAAGATGCAGAAAGGTTAGCTGGGGGATACGCCTTACAACGTCTCACTGGGGAGGCCACGGGACAGGAGATGTGCCTCCATATTAGGTTCAGTCAGACGTGTTGTGTACCTCCTCTAACCTTGGCCTCACCACATCTGCAGGCGAGGGCTGGCCTCTGCAGGGAGCTGGATCACCCATCCATATAGCTTAGTTTATCTGTGAAGGCTGAGCCCCACAGCTCTCCCAGCCCAGGAAGCAGACAAGTGGCAAGTGGATTGCAGTGAGTACTGGATTCAGCCATAACCAGAGGCAGGAGACTGGGGAAACCTTTCAGCTAATAAGTTAAACGCATGCATTGCACCTTGTTTTCCTCATAAGGAGACTCACCAGATCCACCTGCTGTCTTGGCCCTTTGTTTAGGTCCCCAAAGGCTCCCCAGGCCTCCAGGAAGGCCTGTGTACTCTGACTCTATTCCACATGGAGAAAGGTGAGCCTCCTCTTTCCATCTAGCTCATGCCCGTGAACCAGTGGTCAGGACCAACCCCAGACTCAATCTGTCCGCTATAGGCACCCATAGACTGGGCATGAGTTGCAAGCCGCCACTAGCATTGTCCTGGGCTACACAGAGAGACTCTAAGTGTGGGACATATTCGGTTTACTCATGGTCAGGACGCTGTGTGCACAGTGGCCCCCTCCCCACTCAGAGCAGCCCTCTTAAAGCCGGGCAAAGCACAGGGCACGGGAGGCATAGCTTGAAGTGAAAGGACTCACAGAAGAGGGAGCAAACCAAAACATCCCACCCCACCCCACACACAGTGCCATGGAGACATGTCCACATGAGCCCTGAACTCACGCAATGGAGGGAGACATCACCATGACCTGCCTTCGAGACCCATGGCATTGGATTCAAGAGCCACGATGCATGGTGACAGGTGATGCACACTCTCAGACGGGCACTGTGAGACCCCCAAGGAGCTCCAAGGAGGAGAGAATGGTCCACTGAGGATCTCAGTGGGCCTCCCTAAACAAGCACCCTTACTCCTGAAAGGTGGCAAGGGGATGGCCAGCGAAGGTGGGCAATGGGTGGAGGGAGGAAAACACAAATGGTGCTGAATGGCTGCCTTGAATGATTGTTTGAACAATTCCGGGTGACCTATGTAGCTACCATGGCACTTTGATCAAATGCCAGAGGGAAATGTTACTGGCTCTAATTTGCAAGAGGGTGTGTCCTGTGGGCACCCACCACTGCATACAAAGCTCCTTCCTGCCTTTGTATCCACGTCATGGGAGTGGTGGCCTGCTCTGGAGTTGGGGGGACAGAGCAAGGTTGGGAGTCCCCGGGAAGGGTTAGCAGTCCTCAATACTTGAGGAGGAACATGAGACCAACAAGTCATCAAGGGATTTTTTAAATTTTTTTAATTATTTATTTATTTGAGAGCAACAGACACAGAGAGAAAGACAGAGAGAGAGAGAATGGGCGCACCAGGGCTTCCAGCCTCTGCAAACGAACTCCAGACGCGTGCGCCCCCTTGTGCATCTGGCTAACGTGGGACCTGGGGAACCGAGCCTCAAACCGGGGTCCTTTGGCTTCACAGGCAAGCGCTTAACCACTAAGCCATCTCTCCAGCCTGGGATTTTTTTTTTTTTTCATTCCTTCCCATGTGAGTCCCTGGTCAAGTGAATGGAATCTGAGTAGGAATTTAAGGCTTTGAAGTCCAGTTCTGCTACTAACTATCTGCCTCTTTCTCTCACTCAAATAAATAAGTGAAAAGGCTAATAAATATAGCCCCCACATGTTATGGCTCTGGACTGGTGACATTTACTTCTCCACAGTCGTTGCAGTCCATCATTGACGTTCTAGTAACACAGGCATGTCTTTCAGGAGCCTCGGGCCTTTGGTTTCTCATTTGCCAAGCTTCACTTTGCACCTCGTGCTCCTGGCAGGCTGTTGCCCCGTGTGGCTGAGAGGCTGTCTCCTAGAGTCAGCTATAGATGATGCCGAAGAGGCAGGGAGGCAGCTCTTCAGGAGATTTACACTTATCAGAGCCATTGCCAAAGGAACTCCTAGATCATATTAAATTTATTAGCCATTATGATCTGGTCAATATATATCTACATGAATTTTCTTGTATATGACATGACATTTGTAGGTGACACATAAATTATATCCAAGGTTTAAAATCCAAAAGAGGAAACCAGTGAGATCCAGGGAATGGGCTGGAGGACATTCTTTTTTATATTAATTTTTATTTTATATTAATTATAACTGGTTATCTCTTTTATCCCCTTCCTCCAGCTCCCATTACCCTAGAGACCCTCTTCAGTGGGGTTATGGTATTCACTGTGGGATCATGAAGACCTCAGTCCATCCCTGTGGGGTAGTGTGGGACCGTGCCTCAGGATATTCCTAGGTACTCTGTGGCTCTTACAATCTTTCTATCCCCTCTTCCATCCCCTCCCTGAGCCATGGCAGACCTGTTGGCAGCCTAATTTAGTGTTGAGTTCTCTGAACCCTCTGGACATCTGTTTTGATAGATTTTGATTGATCACCGTGTTTGTCACCATCAACCTGGGGCTGGTTGTCAGGCTAGCAGTAAGAACAGTGTAGAGGCCATTCTTAAAGGCCAGTTTAACAGTTGCTTTATTTATTTAAGACAGAGAGATGGAGGGGGGAGGGAGAGAGAGAGAATGGGTACACCAGGGCCTCTAGCCATTACAAACGAACTTCAGATGCATGTACTACCATGTGCATCTTGCTTACATGGGGCCTGGGGAATCGAAACTGGGTCCTTAGGCTTCACAGGCAAGTGCTTAACCACTAAGCCATCTCTCCAGCCCAACAGCTGCTCTTTGAACAGAAACAGGTTAAGCAAAATTAACTGCAATTAGGACTGCACTGAGGGTAGGGGGAGGAATGGGAGATTGTCATTTGCAGTGGCATGGTGTAGGAGGACTGTGGTCATCTCTTTGGGCTGGGGCAAGGTAGGTGACTAATAGAAACTGTTTAATGGGATGAAGAGATGATTGTTCCCCAGGAGGAAGAGTGGGTAGGAAGCAGAATTGACAGAGAAGGAAGAGATCAGGGGTAGAAGAATGCCTGAATCTGGGTGACTTCTTGCCAGTTGCTATTCTTGTTAATGAAGTTATGAAGATCTTTCAAATTTTGGAAATCTGAGCCGGCCGTTTAATCCCAGCACTTGGGGAGGCAGAACTAGGAGGATTGATGTGAGTTCGAGGCCACCATGAGATTACACAGTAAATTCCAGGTCAGCCTGAGCTAGAGAGAGACCCTACCTTGAAGAACACAAACACAAACACAAACAAAAACAAAAATGTAAGAAGGGCTGGGAGTGGTGGCACATGCCTTTACTTCCAGCACTTGGGAGGCAGAGGTAAGAGGATCATTCGAGGTCATCCTGAGACTACATTGTGAATTCCAGGTCAACCTGAGCTAGGGCAAGACGCTACCTCAAAAAAAAGAAAAAAAGGTAATTTGGAAATCAAATGCACCATTTTAGGCCATTGGGAACCATTGTTCAATTTGTATTGTGGCCAAACTATATAGCAGTAAAAAATGAGCTTCTTGGGCTTTATGTCTTCTTTTAGGCTGGGATGTTAAGATTAGCCAGGAGACAGCCAAGTGAGGAGGCCAGGGGAGGTTCTGAAATTTGGGAACCCATGGAGGGTAAGAAGTGCTGGGGCATCTGTCTTGAGGATCTGATCTGAAGACAAAGGCCAGAAATCTTGGAGAAGGCAGGAGGCTCAAAAGGAAAACAGGTGTCCCCGAGCAATTGCTTCTGACCAAGTCAAAGGGAGCCAGCTCCATCTAGGTACCATAGGAAGAAAGACAGATAGAAGTTGACTCATCACCTCCTTGGTGATGGTCCATTGTTGGGTGATCCAATGGATATGGCAAATGGCCTCTCTGTGGCTGGAGCTGAGAAGAGGGGAGAAAGAAAACTTTAAGGCAGGAGAATTACCCTACTGGTCTTTTGGAGGAGATTTGCTGTAGCCACCTGGAAGTTTTGAGAACCCACCAAAGAGTAGCCTTCGCCTTGGCCTCACAACCCTCCCCAAGGGCATTGCAATTCTCACACAATTCACCATGGTGAAAGAGAGGGAGAGAGAGGAAAGGGTGGAGATCCAGGATACCCCAGCATCCAGGGGTTGGCCCAGGACAAGCTGCCGCTACCCACTGCTCCCTGGGTTTGCAAGGGACTCCCTGCTCTGAGCACCCATCCCAGGTTTGGCACCAAATGTTAGCAAAAGCAGGAAAGAAATGAAGACTCGGTTCGACAGCAGAGACAGGCTTTATTTGGGGAAAGCCTGGGAAGGGCTCTGAACAGGCAGGTTAGAGCCACTTCCCTTACAGGCTCGGGATACTTATGGGGTGGTGGGAGCACTGGAATTTTTCCATCACAGAACAGTCCACCTTGCCTCAAGACTTGGGTCATTACAGGAAAATGATAATCTGACAGGTGGTCTGGGTCATTCTAGGAGAGTGATAGTTGGGATGGGTGGTCTGGGTCAACTCTTGGGAAACTGGGAGTTGCAATGAAATGGCAGTCAGAGTCCAAAATAGGAGGCATCTCTATCACACCTCCCAAGGCTCAGGGTCCATTGTGGAAGAGGTGGCAGAAAAAATGTAAGAGCCTGGATGTCCATGACCTCACAGTGCCTGACACTACCTACACAAGACCATCACAATAGGAGGAAAAGATCATGACCTCAAAATAAAAGAGAAACTGATTGAGAGGGGGAGGGGACATGATGGAGAGTGGAGTTTCAAAGGGGAAAGTGGGGGAGGGAGGGCATTACCATGGGATATTGGTTACAATCATGGAAGTTGTTAATAAAAATAACAATAAAAATAACTTTGTTCAGGTATTATATATCATTACTGATTCTCTGTGTGCTCTCTCAGCTACTAGAGAGGATTGTTGAAATATTCATCTAAATTGTGCTTTTGTCCCTGCTGTAACTATTCTTCGTCCCCTTATCACTGCCCTCAAATAATGCACGGACAGTGAGCCAAGTGCAGTAAGGACCTCGCCACAACAGGCTTCCACTTCAAAACCTCTCTCATTGTCAGTGATGTATTTTTGAGAGAGAGAGAGAGAGAGAGAGAGAGAGAGAGATAAAATGGGTGCACCAGGGCCTCTAGTCAGCTTGTGCATCTGGCTTACGTGGGTCCTGGGCAGTCAAACCTGGGTCCTTTGGCTTTGCAGTGAAGTGCCTTAACCACTAAGCCACCTCTCCAGCCCTGATATTTTTGTCATATGTTTTATTTCTGGATGTTGTAAATTCTAAATGGTTTGTGGTTATTTCTTTATTCCTGTTTGTGCAAATGACGACGGCTCTAGCTCCACCTATCACACCGCGAGCACTGAACCCCTTGCCCTTTCAGTCCGGGTTGAACCCCGCTAAGAGCCGCCCACCACCTTCTTGGCCACGCCCCTTCCTCTCGCCTCCCCCCCTGATAGTAAGCCGCCCTTTGCTCTCATTGGCCGACGGAGCACATCAGCAGCCAACCAGAGCTGGCTGCTCTGCTTCCCTGACTACCTGGCTACAGCCCAGGCGGGCGCTGGGCATGGCGCTGTCAGTTGTCGCTGTGACCTGCCAGGAGGATGAGCCAGGAAGCCGATGGGAGCCTGGCCTCCTAGCAATAGCTAAGCATCAGGGCTCTGGGCTGTGACCTCGGGGCGCCCCTGGTCCTGGCTCCTGCCCACAACAGGCCAGCTGGAGGCTTTGAGGTCGCTGGGGCCATGGGGCAGGAGCTGCAGGAAGGTCTGGCCCGAGCTCAGGGAGCAGCGAGGCAGGGTGGTGACGGTGCTGTCCCCACAGTGGACCTGCTTCTCTCCCGCACTCACTCGCCTGTCTTCTGGTCCGCTCCCATTTTGTTCTCCGCAGCTCCAGGCGAGGCATGGACCACACTGTGCCACCAAATCCGCAGCTCCCAAGGAGGATTTGGCGCCTAGGGTGGTAAATATTGGCTTTGAGAACTCGCCCACATTCCTACCGAATGTGGGAGAAGTACTAACAATGATATTCTTATTCCAAAACGCGGGGGCACAGGGAGTTTTACGGCTGTTGAGTTAGTTTAGGATTGCCCTGCAGTTTGCCATGGCTGTCCTCTGTCATCCGCCCCCTGCTGCGCCTGCCTTCTGTTCAAGTCTCTTCCAGGTGGAGGTCTGGTGTCTCAGCTGAGACAGGGCAAAGGACACCCCCAGGTTGTTATTGGAATTAAGGCAACCATCTTTCATCAAGTCCTCACAAAGCTCCTGCCTAGGGTGGTGCTGAGTGTCAGGAGCACCAGGGTCGGGGAGACCGTGGTCGGTGGAGTCTTGGGTGGGACAAGCTGGGCTGCGACCCAGTTCCGGTTGAAATGGTCCTCGCACTTGGCTCCACGCTCTGCTGTTGCCTCTTCAAGTGCATGATTGTCTTTAGAACAGAAAGGACATCTGTAGTTTCATTTGGCTCTAGACTGGAATTATTTTTGTTGCTGTTTTTACTTTTTGGTTTCTCAAGGTAGGGTCTCACTCTAGCCCAGGCTGACCTGGAATTCACTATGTATTCTCAGGATGGTCTTGAACTCATGGCAATCCTCCTACCTCTGCCTCCCAAGTGCTGGGATTAAAGGCATGTGCCACCACGCCCGGCCTATTTTTTTTTTTAATTTTTATTAACATTTTTCATGATTATAAAATATATCCCATGGTAATTCCCTCCCTCCCCACCCCCACACTTTCCCGTTTGAAATTCCATTCTCCATCATATTACCTCCCCATTACAATCCTTTTAAGTATCCTCCTCCCTTCCTTTCTCCACCCTTTATGTCTCCTTTTCAACTTACTGGCCTCTGCTACTAAGTATTTTCATTCTCACACAGAAGCCCAGTCATCTGTACCTAGGATCCACATATGAGAGAGAATATGTGGCGCTTGGCTTTCTGGGCCTGGGTTACCTGACTTAGTATAATACTTTCCAGGTCCATCCATTTTTCTGCAAATTTCATAACTTCATTTTTCTTTACTGCTGAGTAGAACTCCATTGTATAAATGTACCACATCTTCATTATCCACTCATCTGTTGAGGGACATCTAGGCTGGTTCCATTTCCCAGCTATTATAAATTGAGCAGCAATAAACATGGTTGAGCATGTACTTCTAAGGAAATGAGATGAGTCCTTTGGATATATGCCTAGGAGCGCTATAGCTGGGTCATATGGTAAATCAATCTCTAGCTGTTTTAGGAACCTCCACACTGTTTTCCACAATGGCTAGACCAGATTGCATTCCCACTAGCAGTGAAGAAGGATTCCTTTTTTTCCACATCCCCGCCAACATTTATGATCATTTGTTTTCATGATGGTGGCCAATCTGACAGGAGTGAGATGGAATCTCAATGTAGTTTTAATCTGCATTTCCCTGATGACTAGTGACGTAGAACATTTTTTTAGATGGTTATATGCCATTCGTATTTCTTCCTTTGAGAACTCTCTATTTAGCTCCATAGCCCATTTTTTGATTGGCTTGTTTGATTCCTTATTAGTTAACTTTTTGAGTTCTTTGTATATCCTAGATATTAATCCTCTATCAGATATATAGCTGGCGAAGATTTTTTCCCATTCTGTAGGTTGCCTCTTTGCTTTTTTCACTGTGTCCTTTGCGGTGCAAAATCTTTGTAATTTCATGAGGTCCCAGTGGTTAATCTGTGGTTTTATTGCCTGAGCAATTGGGGTTGTATTCAGAAAGTCTTTGCCAAGACCAATATGTTGAAGGGTTTCCCCTACTTTTTCCTCTAGCAGTTTCAAAGTTTCTGGTCTGATGTTAAGGTCTTTAATCCATTTGGACTTAATTCTTGTGTATGGCGAGAGAGAAGAATCTATTTTCATCCTTCTGCAGATATTTATCCAGTTTTCAAAACACCATTTGCTGAAGAGGCTGTCTCTTCTCCAATGAGTATTTTTGGCATTTTTATCGAATATCAGGTGGCTATAGCTACTTGGGCTTACATCTGGGTCCTCTATTCTGTTCCACTGATCTACATGTCTGTTTTTGTGCCAGTACCATGCTGTTTTTGTTACTATGGCTCTGTAGCATAGGTTAAAATCAGGTATGGTGATACCACCAGCCTCTTTTTTGTTGCTCAGTATTATTTTAGATATTCGAGGTTTTTTGTGATTCCAAATGAATTTTTGGATTGTTTTTTCTATTTCCATGAAGAAAGCCTTTGGAATTTTGATAGGGATTGCATGAAATGTGTAGATTGCTTTAGGTAAGATTGCCATTTTCACAATATTGATTCTTCCAATCCAGGAACAAGGGATGTTTCTCCACTTTCTAGTGTCTTCTGCAATTTCTCGCTTGAGTGTTTTAAAGTTCTCATTGTATAGATTCTTTACTTCCTTGGTTAGGTTTATTCCAAGGTATTTTATTTTTTTTTTTGATGCAATTGTGAATGGGAGTGATTCTCTGATTTCATCCTCTGTGTGTTTGTTGTTAGCATATATGAAGGCTACAGATTTCTGGGTATTTATTTTGTATCCTGCTACATTGCTGTAGGTTTTGATCAGCTCTAACAGCTTGCTAGTAGAGTCTCTAGGGTCCTTTATGTATAGAATCATGTCATCTGCAAATAATGATAACTTGCTTTCTTCCTTTCCAATTTGTATCCCTTTTATGTGTGTCTCTTGCCTTATTGCTATGGCTAAGACTTCCAAAACTATATTAAATAAAAGTGGGGACAGTGGACACCCTTGTCTTGTTCCTGATTTTAGTGGAAAAGCTTCCAGTTTTTCCCCATTTAGTAATATGTTGGCTGTAGGCTTGTCATAAATAGCCTTTATTATATTGAGATATGTTCCTTCTATTCCCAGTCTCTGTAGGACTTTTATCATGAAGGGATGTTGGATTTTGTCAAATGCTTTCTCTGCATCTAATGAGATGATCATGTGATTTTTGTCCTTCAACCCGTTTATGTAATGTATTACATTTATAGATTTGCATATGTTGAACCATCCCTGCATCTCTGGGATAAAGCCTACTTGGTCAGGGTGAATGATCTTTTTGATATACTCTTGTATTCTGTTTGCCAATATTTTGTTGAGAATTTTTGCATCTATGTTCATGAGGGAGATTGGTCTGTAATTTTCTTTTTTTGTTCTATCTTTGCCTGGTTTTGGTATCAGGGTGATGCTGGCCTCATAGAAGGAGTTTGGTAGAATTCCTTCTTTTTCTATTTCCTGGAAAAGCTTAAGAAGCAATGGTGTTAGCTCTTCCTTAAAAGTCTGGTAAAATTCAGCAGTGAATCCATCCGGGCCTGGGCTTTTTTTAGTTGGGAGATTATTGATAACTGTTCGGATCTCCATGTTTGTTATAGTTCTATTTAAGTGATTAATCTCATTTTGATTTAATTTAGGTAGGTCGTATAGATCAAGGAAATCATCCATTTCTTTCAGATTTTCATACTTTGTGGAGTATATGCTTTTGTAGTATGTCCCTATGATTTTTTGAATTTCTCTGGAATCTGTTGTGATGTTACCTTGTTCATCTCTGATTTTATTAATTTGTGTCTCTTCTCTCTTTCTTTTGGTCAGATTTGCTAAGGGTTTATCAATCTTGTTTATCCTTTCAAAGAACCAACTCTTTGTTTCATTAATTCTTTGGATTGTTCTTTTTGTTTCTATTTCATTAATTTCTGCCCTAATCTTTATTATTTCTTCCCGTCTACTAATTTTTGATTTGCCTTGTTCTTCTTTTTCCAAGGCTTTAAGGCGAAGCATTAGGTCGTTTACTTGCGACCTTTCTAATTTCTTAATATAGGCACTTAAGGCTATAAATTTACCTCTTAGAACTGCCTTCATTGTGTCCCAGAGATTTTGGTATGTTGTGTTCTCATTATCATTTGACTCTATAAATTTTTTGATTTCCTTTTTGATTTCTTCATTGACCCACTCATCATTTAGTAGTGTATTGTTTAGTTTCCATGATTTTGTGTATGCTCTATAGCCTTTCTTGCTACTGATTTGTAGTTTAATTCCATTGTGGTCAGATAGAATGCAAGGAATTATTTCAATTTTCCTGAATTTGTTAAGATTTGCTTTATGTCCTAATATATGGTCTATTTTAGAGAATGTTCCATGTGCTGCTGAAAAGAATGTATATTCTGCAGCCTTTGGATGAAATGTCCTGTATATATCTCTTAGGTCCATTCCTTCTATGACCTCATTTAGTCCAGATGCCTCTCTGTTTATTCTTTCCCTGGATGACCTGTCAATTGATGAGAGTGGGGTGTTAAAGTCACCCACCACCACTGTGTTTGGTGTTATCTGTGACCTTAGTTCTAATAGTGTTTGTTTGATGAATTTGGGAGCCCCCATGTTAGGTGCATATATGTTTAGGATTGTAATGTCCTCCTGTTGGAGTGTGCCCTTAATCAATATAAGGTGACCTTCCTTATCTTTCTTGACTAATGTCGGACTAAAGTCTACCCTGTCTGATATTAGGATAGCAACCCCTGCTTGTTTTCTAGGCCCATTTGCTTGAAACACCGTCTTCCAACCTTTCACCCTAAGATAGTGTCTATTCTTTGTAGAAAGGTGAGTTTCTTGGAGACAACAAATTGTAGGATCCTGCTTTTTAACCCAGTCTGCAAATCTATGTCTTTTCATTGGGGCATTGAGACTGTTGATATTAAGAGATATTATTGAAAGGTGTGTATTTATGTTTGCCATTTTTTTTGTGTGTGTGTGTGTGTTACTGGTTCTACCTGTGCTCTCTTCTGTTAACTGGTATTTGAGTATAGCTTGTTTTTTCTAGGTTCCTTATATGTGTGCTTTTCCTTTTGTTCAGCATGGAAGATTCTATCAAGTATTTTCTGTAGAGCTGGTTTTGTCTTCAAATACTCCTTTAACCTGCTTTTGTCATGGAATGTCTTTATTTCTCCATCTATTTGAATGGATAACTTTGCAGGATAAAGTAACCTTGGTTGACAGTTGTTATCTTTCAGAGCTTGGAATATATCACTCCAAGCCCTTCTGGCTTTAAAAGTTTGTGTTGAGTAATCTGCTGTAATCCTGATGGGCTTGCTTTTGTAGGTAACTTGATTTTTCTCTCTAACTGCTTTCAATAATTTTTCTTTGGTTTGTGTGTTTGGAAGTTTGATTATAATATGGCGAGGGGAGGTTCTTTCTGGGTTTTGTCTGGCTGGGGTTCTAAAGGCTTCCTGTATCTGTATTGGCACCTCTTTCCCAATTTGGGGGAAATTTTCCTCTATGATTTTGTTGAAGATGCCTACTATGCCTCTGGAGTGGAGTTCTTCTCCTTCTACTATGCCCTGAATTCTTATATTGGATCTTTTCATAGTGTCCCGAATATCTTGAAATTCCCACTCATACTTTTCTATAAGTTTGTCTTTCTCTTTGTTGGACTGCATTAGGTCTGCCACCTGGTCTTCTAGCTTAGATATTCTGTCCTCTCCCTCATCCATCCTACTGGTGAGATTTTCTACAGAGTTTTTTATTTCATTAACTGTGTTCTTCATTGCTAGTAATTCTGACTGGTTTTTCTTTATTATTTCTATTTCCCTATTTATGTCTTGTATTGCCTTCTTTATTTCATTAAATTGGTGTCCTGCCTCTTCTTTGATTCCTTTGATTTCCTCTTTGATTTCTTCCTTGATTGTTTTCATGTGTTCTTTGACCTCTTTGAACATATTTATAATTATTCTTTTGAACTCTTTCTCAGGCATTTCCTCTAACTCTTTCTCTATGGAGGACATTTCTGATGCATTAATACTTTTAGGTGGACTTATATCATCTTGCTTTTTAGTGTTTCTTGTGTTATAATGTATATATTTTTGCATCTTGGATTAAGTTAATGCTTGGATTTTCTAGCTAGCTGTGTATTCTTAGCTGTATCAATTGATTTGATGTAATATATTTTCAGGGTAGGACCTTAAGGTATTAGGTGTGGCTCTTAAGACTCTCAGAGTATCTACAAAGATGTTCTTAGGGGTTGAGATTCCCTGCTATAGGAGTATTCAAGCAGGCTGAGTGGAATAAAATACAGGTAGATTCTAAAATTTAACTAAACACTGTACACATTCAATCAAAAACAGCCCCGAGTATGTATGCAAGAGTAGTTATTATAATGACCAGATCCTCTATCAACAAAGAGGTTTAGATTTCTGGTCTGTTGAGGTATCCAAGTCAGCTTGTGACCAAGTGAGTCCCTTCCCTGGTGCAATCCCAGTTACCTTGGGTGATTTTGGTCTCAGTCAAGTTGCTGCCTGGGTCGTCGGGCTGCTGTTCTGATTTCTGGAGCTGGGCACTTGCTTTTCCTACAGGGCAAACCGAGCCGCTGCTGCTGCCTCCGCTGCTCCTATAGCTGCCACCACCGGAGCCACCACCACTGCTGAAGCTGCCGCCCGTGACCACCGCCGCTGCTCCCCCCGAAGCCGCTGCTGCGGGATCTGCCGCCGCGCCGCTCCTGGGTCCGCTGCTGCTGGGGCCGCTGGTACCGGTGCTGGAGCCGCTGAAGTTGCTGCCGAACTCTGCTCCTGCTTGGGTCCCGCTGTCAGCCCAAGTTGGTGTGGCCGGTCCCGGGCCGCTGCTGTGTTCGCTGGAGCTGGGTTCAGGCGGTGGGGGAGGGGAGGGAGCCGCGGCTGCTCTGGTTGTCTCGCTGCTCCACGTGTTCTAACTCGCGGTCTTCTCCTCCCCTGCTCGCTGCTGCTCTCCCCTCACGTTTCCCGAGTTGCGGAGAGCGCGGTGTGAGGGGAAAATCCCGCACCTGGCTTTTCCTGTGGCTCGAGCTGGTCTGGCGGTTTTCTGCTGCGCCGCGGCTGCGGCGTTTGGCCAAGCTGCCTGAGCCGCTGGAGCCGCTTTTCCCGCCTGTGCGGGCTCTGGATGCTCTATAACTCTTCTACTTCTCCGCTGCCGCCTCAATTTCCTATACACCTCACTTTTTAGTAAAAACGTGTATTTTGCTGAGTTTTTTTGGTCTTTTTCCCCCCTAGGCTGCTTTGGCGTGGTACCTACGCCGCCATCTTAACCGGAAGTCCCGGCCTATTTTTAAAAATATTTTTATTTTTATTTATTTTTTTATTTGAGAAAGAGAAGGAGAAAGAGGCAGAGAGAAAGAGAGAGAATGGGCATGTCAGGGCCTCCAGCTGCTGCCAACAAACTACAGATGTATCTGGCTTACGTGGGTACTGGGGAGTTGAACCTGGGTCCTTTGGCTCTGCAGGCAAGTACCTTAATGGCTAAGCCATCTCTCCAGCCCTGGATTGGAAATTTTTATATCCAGACTTGGTGAAGGGAGGGGATCCCGCTGAGTAACCATTTGAAGCTTCAGTTCACATCAGCATTACTGCGGGTGCTTAACACTCATATCATCACTGATCATGATCTGCTGTAAAATACTTTCTAGCTCAGGAGTAAATTTCATTTTTCGAGGCAGGGTCTTGCTCTAGCTCAGACTGACCTAGAATTCACTCAGGCTGGCCACAAACTCACAGTGATCCTCCTACCTCAACCTTGCAAGTGCTGGGATTAAAAGTGTGTACCACCACGCCCAGCAGGAGTGAGATTGAAGAATCTAATTTAAAGTACAGGAAGGCTAAGCCATCACTTAGGAGTCACCTCCTTAAGCAGCCCATTGCTTCACTTTTACAGGGTAGCGCTAGGCCCAGAGGCCAAAAGCCTTCGTCTCATTCACACAGCTAGTTTAATGGCAGCGTGGATTCCAGAACCTGGGTCCTGGACCTTGTGGGTATCAAGAGCAAGGATAATAGGGACCTCAGTAACATGTCCCCCTTCAGTCCAGGCTTCCTTAAATGCCTAGTTGGCCCTGCAGTGACAATGGCAGGTGTGTCGGGATCCTAGGCAGACAGAAAGGAGATGAAAGAGCCACCGAAGCCACCTCCTCCCAAGGTACCATTTGAGACATAGGAATATCAATGCCAGCTTCCTCTGAGACAAACAAACAATGTGGTCAGTAATTCCTGAGTCAATGAAGAATTATTTATTTTTTTAAAGAGAGGCAGATTTCAAGTACGGTAATGAAAACTCTACAAGCTGCTTATAATCCATTTCCAGGCACTGGCCTTCCATGGCTAGATTAAGAATAAACTGGCCCTGGATGTTCAGTCTGGGATGAAGATCCTCCAATAGACAGCTCGCGAGTTGTAAGATTAAAGATGAGCGAAAGCAGACTGTAAACTGACAGCAGCAGGAGTTGTTGTTTATTCCTTCATAGCAACAAAGCTAAAGGCCAAACGGATGGCAGTAAATACAATTAGCTCCCCCTTCTGGACCCAGGGCTAACAAAGCCGGCTCAGTGAAGTGTGTGGTAGACAAGGAATGCCCAGTCCCTATAGGACAAACTTATGAGGACTTCAAGTAATCAGTGTCTTTAGGTTGGATTCTGTCTACCTAATCTAAAATGTTGGGGCTGGAGAGATGGCTTAGCGGTTAAATGCTTGCCTGTGAAGCCTAAGGACCCTGGTTCGAGGCTCGGTTCCCCAGGTCCTACGTTAGCCAGATGCACAAGGGGGCGCACGTGTCTGGAGTTCGTTTGCAGAGGCTGGAAGCCCTGGCGTGACTATTCTCTCTCTCTCCCTCTATCTGTCTTTCTCTCTGTGTCTGTCACTCTCAAATAAATAAATAAATAAATTTAAAATGTCAACTTCCTCCTACTAGTAATCTCTACCCACTTTGTTTTTAAAAATACAACTAAAAACTTTATTTAAAAATTTACATGATCCCCTCTCTCGCCACCCTCTGTTGCCCCTCCTCTCCTACCCTCTCTGAGCCCCCATTTTTCCCCCTACTATTTCCTCTTCTAAATTGATGTCTTGGGGGCTGAGGATAAGGCTCATTAGTTAAAGGCATTTGTTTGCAAGGTCTCCCCACCTGGATTCGAGTCTCCAGTACTCATGTAAAGCCAGACGCACAAAGCGGCACACGTGTCTGGAGTTCGTTAGCAGTGGCAAGAGGTCCTGGCATTCCCCTGCGCATTCTCAATCTCCTCTCCCATAAGTAAATAAATAAATAAATGTGTGTGTGTGTTCTTTTTAATTTTGTCTTCTTTTTGCCCTCCTTCATCATTCATGACAACACATTGGGCCCAATATTATGCAGGTCTTATGCAGATAATGATGGCACTGTGAGTTCATGAATACAGCCACCTTTGTCTTTTTGTCTGGGAGACAGCACTCCAAAGCACTCCTCTTCATCCTGTGGCTCTTACATTCTTTTAAACAATTTTTATTTATTTATTTGAGAGCGACAGACACAGAGAGAAAGACAGATAGAGGGAGAGAGAGAGAATTTTAAACAACTTTTTAAATTTATTTATTTGAGAGCGACAGACACAGAGAGAAAGACAGATAGAGGGAGAGAGAGAGAAGGCACTTACATTCTTTCTGCAACGTCTTCTGCTATCGTTCATGAGCCACCGGAGGGTGTAATTTAGATGTTTCACTAAGTGCTGAACACTCGTGTCGCTTTTCTTTTTTCAGTGCATTCAGTGGGCATAATGTATCCATGTAGCCAAAAAGTAGCAGCAACTTCCCCCCTGAGTTTGTGACTTTCTCAGCCACCAGCTTTTGACTAGGTTTTCAGTTTCAAGCATGAATTCTCTTCCATGGAGAAGGCCTTAACCAGAGAGCAGTTGGTTACCCCCACAACAGACACACCACTATTGCACGAGTGAGTGCCCCTTGTATGGGTGGCCAGTTATGCAGCTTGCATGGTCCACTGCTGGTTAAGACTGTTGATGAGTTTTCTCCTCCAGCAGACTGCATAGCACTTCCTGGCAATGTGCCTGCTAACCAGCAGGGAGGTGGCATCCAGCTCAGTTAATTTTTTTTTAATATTTACATGAGAAAGGGAGGGAGAGAGAGAGAATGGGTGTGCCAGGGCCTCCAGCCACTGCAGACGAACTCCAGATGCGTGCGCCCCCTTGTGTATCTGCCTTATGTGGGTCCGGGGGAATCAAACCTGGGCCCTTTGGCTTTGTAGGCAAGTGATTTAACCACTAAGCCATCTCTCCAGCCCCCAGCTCAGTTCTAGCTTGATTTCTCAGTGTCCTACATCAGAAGCTTGTGCTATCTTCCCTTTCCTTGGCTTGTCTTTTCTAGAAGCATTCACCATGATCTGACATACTATTTTACTGGTTTGCCTTATATCTATTTCCTACCAGAATCAAAGTTCTGCAAGGATTTTTTTGTGTTGTTCGTTTTGTTTTCGACTTTTATGTTCACTGCTCTATTCCCAGGTCAGAAATAATGCCTAATATACAGCAGATACTTAACTATTTAATAAATAATGATCAAGTGGCAATTAAATTATAAGCTTAGAGCTAGACAATGTCTCAGCTCAAAAATTCATCAGCTGTGTGATGTTAAGCAAGTTATTTAACTTCTCTGAGACTTGGATTCCTTGTCATAAAACGGTACTCCTTCCAAGGTGTTAAAAGCATTAATAAGCTGGGCATGGTGGCACACACCTTTAATTCCAGCACTTGAGAGGCAGAGGCAGGAGGATCGCAGTGAGTTTGAGGCCAGCCTGGGACTACATAATAAATTCCAGGTCAGCCAGGCTAAAGTGAGACTCTACCTCCAAAAACCAAAGAAGAAAACAAAAACAAGTGTTAAGAATTAAAAATTTGTAAAATATGCTCCATGAGGCTAGCAGGAGGAAGTGGTAGAAGTGGTCTTGTAAATAAAAATGATCAGGAGTGCAGCAATAGTGCAAGACACTTTTTATTACATTTTTTAAATTTATTTGCAAGCAGAGAGAGAGAGAGAGAGGGAGAGAGAGAAGATAGACAGGCATAGAGAATGGGTGCATCAGGGCCTCTAGCCACTGCAAACTCCAGATGCATGCACCACTTTGTTCTTTATGTGGGTACTGGGGGACTGAACCCTGCTCATTAGGCTTTGCAGACAAGTGCCTTAACTGCGAAGCCATCTCTCCAGCCCACAAGACACTCTTTCACTAGGAAAGTGACCTCCTACTTTATTGGGTTCAGAGCCATTTCCTGGAGTCTTGGAACAGGAGCTGGCTAAGCTTCAGATGGTTCAGGCCCAGCTGGGGTTAGAGCTTCTAGAAGCTGAAGGGTTGGCCAAGCTGATGCAGGACAGCTCCTGCCCTCCATCCCAGGTGGCCTCAGGTGCTCTAGACCAGGATGTGGCTGCAGGGCCAGCTGGCTGTGCTGCTGGAGAAGAGAGGCTGACTCACCTGGACTTGGGGCCCTGAAGTGCCTGGCTTGGTCTCTGGCCTAAACTGGCTTCCAGGAGACAAAGAGGATACTCCAGCCCCTGGAGAGGGGCATGAGCGAGGCCAGAGGTGGCCCGCGGCCATCCTATCTATAAAGTCAGATTCAAGAAGACACTGAGGTGAATTGTTTCTTGAAGCCACAAGATTTATTTAATGCCGGGAGAGAATATTACAATCTGAAGCAAAGGGAAAGAAGCCGTGGGCTGAGCAGGGAAGTTTGCGGCTTCTCGGGGAGGAGAGGAGGAACTCACACCGCTAGAAAAGGGCTGTGCTACTGGGTGACGCGGGGGAGGCACGAGACCTGTGGAACTGGGGGGAAAGTTTGTGCAGCTGGACATCCATGGCTCAAGCCTGTAAGGCCCTTGGTGTTAGGGTCCGGTTACCTGGGGGACCTCCTAAACTCCTCTGGGGAAGGGAGAAGTACAGAATCACAGTAGTATGCCGGTCGGTTTCCTTTACAATGTGGTTAACTTAGTCAGAGATAGAGTACCAGTAGAATGTCTGTCAGAGCTGTGGAGAGAGGGGGAAAGACGCCTTGCCTAAGACCTAACACCATGAACCTAGGGGCCCTCCATGATGGCTCTGTCCTTCCTGCTGTGCCAGGCTTTGAGGGCAGTATTGATGCCTGGTGCATCTTTCCCTGCATCTCCCAGGCTGTCCTGCCATGCTGTTAGCAGCCAGCCTGTGGGCAGCTATACGGGAGACAGTCTGCTTCTGCTCTTGCAGATCCTCCCCTGGCCTCAAAGCCTCAGGACTTCCCAAGTGTTGAACTCATCACTTCATCAGTGGTCTCAAGCAGTACATACGGGATGTTCAGTGTGTGCCAAACACCAGCGGAGGCATAACCTGCGCCCACGAGTAGCCCAGGGGCTCAGAGCAAGTTGCAGGACAGTGGAGTCACTGCTCACTTGAATACGCCCAGGGAGCCACAGGAGAGCATCAGTGGGACACCTAACTCAGCCTAGGGACTCAAGAAAGGCTTCCACGAGAAGGTGGCACCTGTGCACAGCCTCAAGGTCTAGTTAGGGATGGCTAGCGTTCCCGACAGGGGAGCTTGTGAGAAGTGGGCATTTGGTAGCGTCTTGAGAAGGGCAGTCGTGTCCCCCTCTGAAGGGAGGCGTAGAGGTGAGGTCATTTTACACACAGCCTGATGAGTATTTGGACCCTCCCAGTGGCAAGCCTGGCAGGGAATGAAGAGCCAGGTTGGGAATGCATGTTGGAGACTCCTCCATGTTCTTTAACCAGGTGGCTGAGGACATGATGTCAACCTCGAGAAGAAGGCAAACTGAGAAGCGATGGTCCCAGCTCAACAGTTGTGCAAAGCCCAACGGATCTTGTCTCCACCCACTCGTGCTTACTGAACCTATACAGCTTTCTAACAGACAGCAAGGTGGAGAGCCAGTGGCGAGCGTGAAGGAGGTCGGGTCTGCAGAGCTGAGCGAGCTGCTTATGGGCCAAGAAGGAAGGGCACGCTACAGGTGTAGGTGGTGCCACAGGACTCACGATGCCACAGGTGAGACGGTATTGCTGCAGGGCAAGGGTCATGGGGCAACCGCAGGAGGAAAGGCCTTGATGGCCCCTGAAGGAGTGGGCATTGGCCTTTGGTTATTGCATGGCCGGCTCTCAGTTTGGAGCAGGGAGTAACCTGGTTCCTGTCCCAATTATAACCGCTCGCAAGTCATTCTCCAAATTTACGTCCAGAGCAATCAGTCGTGTCCTCCTGGCTGGGTGGGTTGGAATAGGCAGAAGGGCTGGGGGCCACAAGCCTGTCCTTCTCCTGCCCACCCTAAGGGGAAACTCAAGGTTCCTTTTAGAGAGTGAACAGAGCCCTTTCTAGACCCCCTCACATCCCACCAGGGACACCGCTTCTCTGCATTGGGCAGCCTAGTTGCATTTTCACTGAGGCGGGCCTAGGCAGCTGAGGGGGAAAGAAAAAGGAGCCCCAGCAAAGGGACAACAGGTCCCCGCTCTCCACACTGACATCCTGTCCACCTCCAAGGAGGACTCGAACCTGCCTACATAATCCTTTTGTCCCAAGTTCCCAGCCAACAGTTCTGCTCTCCGAGGACCCCACTGTGTTAGGGTATACGGTGAGGTCTCTCTTGTCTCATGGGCAAGTCTCATATAGCACCAAGACCCCAGAAGGCACCTGAACTCTGACAGATTTTGGCTAGTCCCTTCCCTGATCTGTGCCTCTGTTGACTTCTCCACACTAGGCGATCCCCATGGCTCTTCTTGCTTTTCCTGTGCTTCTGGCTCTCTGTCAGTGCTGAGGCTGGCCCTCCCTCTCTCCCTTCCTCCTTCCCTCCCTCCAACATGTTAAGAGTCCATCTTCCTAAGCTTGCGCCCTCGTCCTGTCCAGGGCTGACATAGGCTGGGCTGCAACTCTGTGACAGGCATCTTCCCTGTGACATGGGCTCCTGGTGGCCACCAAGGCATGCTGGAGTTGGGTTTAAGCCCCTTTCCACAGCAGCATTCTCTCCCTAACCTCTATTTGATGTGAGAGACTTGTGTCCTCAGGACAAGAGGGAATGCGTGGACAAGAAAACTGGGGTAAAGCTGTATAGGCTCAGTAAGCACGAGTGGGTGGAGATAGTTCCATTGGGCTTTGCAGAACTGTTGATCTGGGATTTAAAATTATACATGCATATATATATATACACACATATATATATACACATACATACATACATATACATATATACATACATACATATTTGAGCCAGGTATGGTGGTGCATGACTTTAATCCCAGCACTCAGGAGGCAGAGGTAGGAGGATTGCCGTGAGTTCGAGGCCACCCTGAAACTACCTAGTGAATTCCAGGTCAACCTGAGCTAGAGTGAAATCCTACCTTGAGAAACAAAAAAATTATATTTATTTGGAGAGAGAGAACGAGCATGCCAGGGCCTCCAGCCACTGTAAACTAACTCTAGATGAGGGGGCCACTTTGTGCATCCAGCTTCGCGTGGGTACCAGAGAATCAGACTCAGGTGGTTAGGCTTTGCAGGCAAGTGTCTTAATTGCCGAACCATCTCTCCAGCCCTGTTCTGGGGTTTTTTGAGTTTCCCATGTGCCCCAGTTTCTGGGTGTAGTAGCAGTGAGGCTTTCCCTTCTTGGGGGACAGAGGACAGATGGGTCCACCAGAGGGACATGACACAGGGACCAGAGAGGTCCAGGCAGGTCTTGAGAGGGAGCCTTGAGACAGGCAGAAAGAGCCCTCTAGTGGAGAAGCAAGCCCAGCTGACTCCTCCCAGGATCGAGAGCGCCCTCTGGTGACAGGGAAGAAGCTGGGGTTTCTGGGGGACGTGAGAGAAGGCTCTGAAGAGGCTGCCTTGGAAAGAAGTCAGAGGTGCTTCCTGCAGACGAGGAGCAGGGTCAGGAAGAGGGTGCGGCTGAGCGCTGGCGACACTTCTCCGAACCCAACAGTCCTGGGCAGCTCCTCTCGTCGGTGCTGAGAGCCAGCTCTACAGCTAGCTGGGCCTTGAGGCAGAAGAAGCCTGGGCCCTTGAAGGCCACAGCTGGGCACGAGCTCAGGGCACTCACGCAGAAAATCTCGTCTGGGGTTGGAGAAGAGCCAGAGCATGAAAGGGCCTTGCC
Organism: Jaculus jaculus; assembly: GCF_020740685.1. Lineage (NCBI taxonomy): Eukaryota > Metazoa > Chordata > Mammalia > Rodentia > Dipodidae > Jaculus > Jaculus jaculus. Next base: position 244,641,616 of record NC_059102.1, on the reverse strand, counting down.
TGGAGCCCCCCAGTGAGAGAGTGGTGGAGCCCACCAGGCTCGCTCTTCCCTCCCCTTCTCTGTGCTTGCAGCGATGCATACCGCAGGCACCGCTAGGCGGAGCTCTGGATTTCTTGAGTGCCTGGGTTAAAGCCTCCCTCCGTCGTTCATTGGTTTCGTGAGCCCAGTCCCTCCCTCGTCTGTAAAATGGAGAGGATAGCAGAACATCCCCCTGAGTGCTGTGCGGATTCCATGTTGCTTTATATCATAGCGCCACTGCTATTTCTAAATCTCCCCTTATGGGAGAGGTCAGTGTGGCCTGACTACCTCCAGGGCAGCAGCTGGGGCTGGAGCTGGTGGAAGGGGCCAGTGCAGCGCACGATCGACGTCAGGTCCATCCGCCCTAGAAAGGGTGCCACAGGGCGGAGAGATGGGCAGAGCCCGGAGGAGTCCGAACCGCCCTTTGAAGTTTCTGCTGTTGGCCAGTCAGCTGGCGCAGATTTACCACCAGGTGGTGCCATAGGCCTTTCAGCAGCACCCCATGAGCCCCGGGGGCGGGGAAAGGGGTGTGCCTGATGCCCAAGATAACACATGGGAAAAGAGAAGGGGTCTCCTTGAAAAGGCGGGGCAGCCTGAGGAGAGTAGATGAGGGAACTGGAGGAGGGGCTGGAGCTGCAGATCCAGCAGATTGTCCCTCTCCCTCTCCAAGCAAGCCTCTCTGGGGAGAGCCGCACACTTCCTAGGCGCCCTGGCCCTGGCCCAGGGAAAGGGTGTCTCTTCCCTAGCTTCCTCGGCTCACTGCCTGCCACAGTCCTCTGTCTCAAGAGTTCCTCATCCTGGGGTTGAGGAGGTTGGGGGTTGACTCTGGGGATCTCCAAGAGGGGGCTTCAGAGTGGAGGGCAGTGGGCAGGTCCTAGGAGAGCCAGGTGTCCTGGATGGCATGTCCCTAGGTGAGAAACTACCGCATCCTGAATGAGACCCAGCCTGATGGCCACTTCTTTTTCCTTCCTCCCTTCCTCACCTGTCTGGCCCTTTTACCTCTCTCTTCCATATAGCCCTTCTCTCTGCTTCCTTCCTTCTAGGAACCTAGGCAGGGTCTAGCCTTCCTCCTCCTCTACCCCTGCTGGACATTTGAGAGAAGCTGAGGTAGAGCAGAGGCTGGGCGGACATATCATATCCTCCTCTATTCTTTTTCTAAAACTAGTTTAAATTATTTTATTTATTTATTTATTTGTGTGTGTGAGAGAGAGAGAGAGAACATGTGGGTGCTCCAGAGCCTCTTACTGCATGTGAGCTCCAGATGCATGTACCACTTTATGCATCTGGCTTTATATGGGTATTACTGAGGAATCAAACCCAGGCCCACAGGCTTTGCAAACAAGCACCTTTAACTGCTGAGCCTTCTGCCCAGCCTCCTCCTTTCTTATTTTCTGTGCCTAAAACTAGGGTTTTCTCTGAGGGTTCAGGAGGGGCTCTGCCAGAGTGGAGTTCCCTCAGGACCTCAGCTCTGATGGACTGCGGAGTATACCATTGACAAACAGGGTGACAATGGGCAGGGCTGGAGTCAGAGGAAACAGGCCAGGCCTAGCCAGGGGCTCTGACAAGGAACTGGCATGGAGTTCCCTGCAAAGACATCCTCACTGGAAAACAGAGCTAAACCCATCCCCCCACCCTTGCCCACCTCAGGCCAGGGTTGCCAGTCAGGAGCAAGGACCTGCAACTCCAGGTGTGGCCTCAGCTGCTGACAGCTCTGTCACACTCTGAGGACACTATGTCCTGGGTGAGGTGCCTGAGATGTGGGGCACAGGCTGGGCACAGGCTGGCGAGGGTGGGGTCTGAGGGAGGGGCCAATGCCGTAGATCCACGGTTGTTGGCAGATGCCTGCTGGGGTTTTGCAGCCAGGCCAGAAGCTGCAGATCACAGCTGATGGGCAGGGCTGCTCCCAGCTGGGGACGGGAGGGCGCTCTTCTCAGCCTCTTTGGCTGGGGCTACCTTCCCCAACCTCCCCTTGGCCTTTCCAGCAAAGTCCCAGCTCCATCAGTCAGAGAAAACCATCACACCACCCCTGGGCAGTTTTCTGCGGAGCTCACCTCCCGGTGTGGACATTCTCCTGCCCAGGAAACTGAGCTCTGTCTTCCCACTTCCTCCTCCCAACCCTAGGAGCCATTACACAGCCTCTTCTATAGTCTTGGGTTCTCATGGACACCCCTATAGCTCATGCTGGACTATAGAGCCTTACTCAATCTGTATGGAGGCTCAGAGGGCAGGTCCCCATTCCCAGGGCTATTGAGCACCCACCACCCCACTGTCCTATCCCCGCTCTGATATCACCCTTGGCTGGTGCAGCCCAAAAGCCATGGGCATTAGATGGGATGTGGGGACAGAGCTGGAAAGAGGTAGGGTTGCCACAGGAGAGGCGGCAGCAGGGCACTGACACATAAAGATGTCCCTGGAGACCCAGTGCAGCCCCTCCACCCCACCCCCAGCCCATTTCTTGTCGTGCTGCTTCTGGGAGAAGAAAAGCTGAGCTGACCATTTTAAGACCTGCCAGAGAACTTTTTCTGGTTTATTCGTTTTAATTTTATTTTTACATGTATGTGTGTGTGTGCATTCATGCATATACCAGGACTTCTTGCCTCTGCAAATGAATGCTAGACACTTGCGCCACTTTTAGCATTTTTTTTCTTCTCTTTTTGGTGCCCAGCTTATGTGGGAAGCTTGAGACCCTGGGCCCTGGCTGGCAGACTTTGTAAGCAAGCACCTTTAGCCACTGAGCAATCTCCCCAGCCCTGTGTTTGGCTTTTAGTAATCAGGGAGATTGTACCTGTTGTTCATTCTGGCACTACCCAGCTGCCTGAGCACCCTAGGAGCTCAAGATCCACTTGGGCACCTCCATTCCTTCCCAGGTGGGCCTCACTATGGAGGTGGGCAATGCCAGTCAAAACTGTTCCCAGGGCTGGAGAAATGGCTTAGTGGTTAAGCGCTTGCCTGTGAAGCCTAAGGTCCCTGGTTTGAGGCTTGATTCCCCAGGACCCATGTTAGCCAGAAGCACAAGGGGGTGCACGCGTCTGGAGTTCTTTTGCAGTGGCTGGAGGCCCTGGCGCGCCCATTCTCTCTCTCTCTCTCTCTCTCTCACCCCCACACCATCTTTCTGTCTGTCACTCTCAAATAAATAAACAAAAAAAAAATTAAAAAAAAACCTGTTCCCAGAACAGCTCAGAAGAGGGCAGATGGCAGGGCCAGCCAGCCATACCTCATCCCAGCAGTTTTGGGAGGGAGGCCAGGGAGGGGAGAGGCTGAGGGCCGGGATGAACAAAGTGGGAGACCTCTCACGCGTTCCGAGTAAGGCAGGTGTGTCTTGGCGATTTGATGGGGGTGGACCCTTACTCAGGATCTGCCTTCCCGCCAGGGAAGTGTCACCTGGGAACCTCGTAAGGTAAGCTATGGATAGCCAGGAAAGGCTGGCTGTCCCTTCCTCAACATGAAATCATATCAGAGACCCCCAGTGCCCAGACACCCCTCCCCACCCCCTGGAGATGCGAACCGAGTATCTAAGCCACACACTGCAGGACTTACCCCTCCCCTGGCCTGAGGAGGCTCTGCCTTGGGGGTTGGCGTGGCCACCCTGGCAGCAGCACCTACCCCCCCCACACACACACCCCGCCTGCGTCAGGGGAGCTGTCCGCGCTTGCACCCGGCTTCCCAAGCGATGAGACACGGCTCCCAGCCTGCCTCCCCAAGCCACCAGCAGCTCACACCCTGTCATCTGGGGTGGCTGCAGCTCCAAGTTTCCCAGAGCTGCTCTCCCTACAAGTGGCCCATGGCTGCCCCCAACTACCCCTGTGGGCAGTAAACCCATGTTCCATCCCTCTGGAGGAGGGAGGATTCTGGTAGATTTGGGGAATGAAGGTGCAGGGAGAAGAATCTTCCCAAGGGTCTGGGATCTCCCCCAGCCTCCTTCGGGGTGGGGCCGTGGGCGGAAAGGGGCAAGAGTGAGTTGCCCTGGGTCAGCTCTGGAGGCAGGTTTTGGTGTGGCCTCCCAGCCAGAGGGAGGCTTGGGCAGAGGGCAGACAGATTCTGGTTAAAAAAAAAAAAATGTGCACATGCAGATGGGTGTGTCTGGCCTTGGCTTCTGGACAGAACATCCATCTTGTCCCTCCCAACGCTCCCAGCCCGGACAAGGAGCCACACCCATCTCTCGGTGATGCTGTCCTCTCTCTCCAGGCTTTTGTAAAAGAGGCACGTACCTGTATGGTGGCCCCGATTCATAACTTTTCTTTCTTTCTTCCTTCCTTCCTTTCTTTCTTTCTTTCATCCTTTCTTTCTCTCTAGTCTGTCTCCCTCTGATGATTTCCTTTTTTAAGCCATTGAGGTTCCTTCTCCCAGCAGCAGAATGCACAGACCTGACGTGTACATGCTGGTGAGTTTCGGTGAATACACAAAACTCAAGACACAACATGCTCCCATCACACACTTCCCTGGGAAGAGTAACTTGTGGGCAGGCCGATATGGTGACCACCACCTTTGTGTCTCTCCAACATCTGGCACCGGGTATCAGTTAGCATGTGGAAAGGCTCCCTTGTATACGGGGCCCCTCACACTCTTGTGTGTGTGGGGGTTTCGGGTGCCATGAGCTCCCAGGGAAGTGGCTGGGTCTCCTGCTCATGGCTCCAGTGCTCTGCTGAAGCTCCCTGCTTCCCCTCACCCTGCACCACCAAGCCCACAGGGTCCAGGAGGGCAGGAACCAAGTGTCCCGCCCGTGCTGAGCATTGACAGTCAAGGCCCGAGTCTGCGTCTCACGCAGGGCGCGGTGGGGCTCTGGGCTCCCCCAGCTGAGTCTCTCCAAGATCTTGGGAAGACCTCCATTACTCCATTCATGGATTAAGGAGGCTTGCAAGAAGTGTCCTCAATCTGGTTTTGGTTTTCATGCCCTCTTTGGAACGCTCATGCATAGAACACTTAAAAGTGGAGCTAGGGCTGGAGAGATGGCTTAGCGGTTAAGCGCTTGCCTGTGAAGCCTAAAGACCCCGGTTCGAAGCTCGGTTCCCCAGGTCCCACATTAGCCAGATGCACAAGGGGGCGCACGCGTCTGGAGTTCGTTTGCAGAGGTTGGAAGCCCTGGCGCGCCCATTCTCTCTCTCTCTCTCTCTCTCTCTCTCTCTCTCTGTCTGTTGCTCTCAAACAAATAAATACAAAAAAAAATTTTTTAAGTGGGGCTGCTTAAGAAGAATTGGGCACAAAGAGCACAAATCCCCACCCACTGGAAGCAGCCTTTTCCTTCTGCCCCTAGAAACTAGGTAGCTCCAAGAAGACCTTGGGCCTTGAGGTCCACAGTCTACACTTGGGAACACCCGCTTACCGCAAGTGGGGGCTTGGGGGGGGGACCTGATGAGTATGCTGGCCCTTGCCAGTCAGCCAAGGGGGAAGAAGAGGAAGTGACGAAGTCACCATGTCCATCGCGGCGTTAATTCCCACGACCATCCACAGGCAGGTGTTCCCACCCCACTTTACAGACGAGGAAGCCTGCTCAGAGGGCGAGAGGAATCCACCCAGTATGACACAGCTTCTAGAAAGCCCGCTTCCTGGGAATGTGCCGTCATGCTGACAGGGCCAGTGGGGGGGGACTTGGTCCAGCTGGGCATGACTGTGGCATGGGGAAGATTTCTACCACTGGACATTCACTCAGCAAGCATGCCAAGTATGAAGCGAGGTGTCATGGCAAAATGAGGATAGCCTGTGCCCAGAGACTGTTGCCACCTGGAGGCCTGGCTATTGTGCTTTCCCGTCTTCAGGCCAGTAGAAATGCCCACGGAGATCCTTCCCCTCCAGAAAGCTGTGGCCAAGAACGCCAGCTTCCCTAGGCTGGGCTGAGGGGCTGGGGGCTGGGAGTGCCCTGGTGAAAACTCTGTGTACCATGAACATCAGGTAGTCGGGTTCCTAGGTGGAATGTGGGGGACTTGCTGGTGTTACCTGGAGCTACTGGGAAAAGAAGAGGCTACTGGCAGGGATCTAGGATTTGCACGCCCTACGCTACCTGGGTGGCTCCGCTGTTCTCTGCTTATGCTTTAGGACAAGGCGAGGCTAGGAGATATAGGGAGCTCTTCAGGCTCCCTTAGGGGTCTCCAGGCTTTGGGCTCGTGCAGAGTCACCGCCACAGTTGGTTCCTGTGCCATGCAAGCTTGTGAGATCGGGAGTCACGCGACCCACCCTGCCAGGGCCTGCTGACATGCTTAAAGGGGCTGCAGGGCAGGTGTTTGGCTAGATCTTGTGTTTCCAAGCACCCCACGGACAGAGTTCCAGGGGAGCCTGATTTCTGACCCTCTTTCCCTTTCCTGGCCCGAGGTAGGGGGTTTCCAGTAGCCTAGAGCTGGCCGTACATGTGGTAAGTGAGGCCAGAGGGGCTAAGGGCGGGAAGGAGGGTGAGAAAATGCCGACTCTTTGGGACCAGAGAGAAGTGGTGACTCCATAGCAAGGGACCTCCTGTTTAGACTGGTGGGGGTTAGCAGGAGGAACACGTAGTTATGAATGAATGAATAAATAAATGAAATAGTGAATAAATGAATGAATGAATGAATGTTTTCTCATGTCTCCTTGAATGACACTTTTATTTCCTCTGTGTTGAAAATCTGTGCAGTCTAATACTTATAATACGTTGCATGTGGTTAAACGGCTTGGATTTCAAACACTTGGTAGAAGAGAAACAGAATGAAGCATTTCTATAATTCTCTGTGACAGACACACTGAATAATGTCAAAATATTATTTGGACATATTGGTTTCAATAAAGTGTCTTAGTGAAATTAAGTTTTTCTTGTTAAATTTCTTCTGCATGCAGTTACTAGAAAATTTTAAATTACCCATCTTCTATTTCTTTTGAACAGCAGTGATCTACACCGGTATCCGTTGGCTTATCTCTCACTTGACTAGGGGTCTGTCCAGCGTGAAGCCCAGGCTCATCATCCCAAGTGGCAGAAGTCTAGGGCCACCAGGGGTCCCGGGGCAGGACAGGAGGACCAGAGGCCTAGAACTCGGGCCAGTCAAAGCCGCTGAAGGACTAAGCTGATTGGTCAAGGCCTCCAGCTGCATCCAGCGAGGGAGGACAAGGAGTGGAAAGAAACGGCAAATACCACAGTCAGGAAAGGCAGTAGGAAGACGCCCCTGGCGTACCTCACCATGTTATATTGTCTAAACCCCATGACAGACGTGGGACAAATAATCTTATCTCCAGGTTACTACTGAGGACAAAAACTTCCAGAGGTTGGCATGCTCACCTGGGCCACAGGATTAACGAGTGGCAAAGCCATGATGCAGATCAAATTTATTGGGCTTCAAAGCCTGGAATCTTCACCTCCAGCTTGTCTCATAACATAGTTTTGGAGGCTTAGAGGCAGAAGTATGATATGGGACTTCTGTCACTGGAGATGAAAGTATGTGCCTCACAGGTCAAAGCCATGATGGGCAGAGACAGTGTCTCTGAGGACGTTGCAGGGCCCTCTGCGTGTATAGATCTGTGGTCACCTCCTGCCAGTGCTGGTCAGAGGTGAACAGCTTTTCCAAGAGTTCCCGGTGGGTAGGACTGGACTTCGAGGCCAGGATTTCCATGCCATGACAGATGTGCTACCCAGACATGACTCGGTGCCCTGGTGTCGCCGTCAGGTTAGCGTTGCTGGCAGAAAATACTTGACCAACAGCAGCTTGTAGGAGAGAGGGCTTATTTTGGCTTAAAGACTCGAGGAGAAGTTCCATGGTGATAAGGAAAATGATGGCATGAGCAGAGGGTGAACATCACCTCCTGGCCAATATCAGATGGACAACAGCAACAGGAGAGTGTGCCAAACACTGGCAAGGGGAAGCTAGATGTAACACCCTTATAAGCACGCCCCCCCCCCCCCAACAATACACTGCCTCTAGGAGGCTTTGGTTGTCAAATTGCCATCAGCTGGGGACCTAAGCATTTGGAACACCTAAGTTTATGGGGGACACCTGAATCAAGCCACCACAACTGGGGATGTCAAAGCCCACCTATGGCAAGGCAGCTGGCTCATGACAGAACCCTTCAGTTGTGGGTCCTGAGTCCCTGGGCTCTGGGGAAGATGAGGAAGAATGAGACCATTTTATTGCCACTTGCTATGTAATTAATGTTTTAATGACCTTTTGGAAGGCAAAAGGAGCAGGGGAGCCATTTATGATCTCTGAGAGCATGACCCCAACCGAGAGCTGAGTCTCCATGCCCTGCAGGTCTGGTGGGTGTAGTCATCACCGTGACCTTTCCTGGTGTCGCTTCAGTCCTCCTTGTCCCTCTTCCCTCAGGCATGGGCATCTCCATGAAGGAACTGCAGCCAAAGCCAGGGGCTGCTCAGTGTGGCTAGGAGCTGGCACCCCACTACCCAGATCCTGTTTGTTAGGGCATGGGATATAGCACGGGATGGTGGGCACATGTGATGGGTTGGCACCAATCATTGATTCCTTTGTTGTCTGGTCTCATTGCCACTATGGGCTAGTTCCGAAGGCACCTCATGTTGTCTCCAAGCACACAGTTACAAGGCCCTTCCTCTGAGTCTTTTCTGGAGACCTGTCTTCCTCCAGCTAGGATATGCACCCTCAGAGTTCTGCTCAACCCCTGTCCTGGAGGCCAGGTCTGCACACTACCAGTTGGCAACCCTGCTGCCCTGAAGTCCTCAGTTTACTCAGAAAGATTTCTGCCTTTTTTTTCTTTTCTTTTTTTTTTTTTTTTTCCCCAAGGTAGGGTCTCGCTGTAGCTCAGGCAGACCTGGAATTCACTATATAGTCTCAGGGTGGCCTCGAACTCATGACAATCCTCCTGCCTCTGCTTCCCAGGTGCTGGGATTAAAGGCATGAGCCACTACACCTTGCTGGGATTGGTGTTTTTTACTTCTGCTTAGAAGGTTCTTCCCTTCCCTGGCCTCAGTTTTCTTTACACATAAGATGAAAATCTACCTTAAGTCCTTCCCTTACTTTTTCTCTGGCCTCAGTTTCCTTTACAGATAAAATAAAAATCTATCTTACCTATTCCATAGATCTAGGAAGATTGAGGAAGAACAAAAAAACATGGAAATATGGTTTTAAAAAGGGCTGAAGAGGGCCAGAGAAATGGCTTAGGTGTTAAGCACTTGCCTGTGAAGCAAAAGGACTCCAGTTCAAGGCTCGATTCCCCAGGACCCATGTTAGCCAGATGCACAAAGACGCATCTGGAGTTTGTTCACAGTGGTTGGAGGCCCTAGGCATGCCCATTCTCTCTAACTGCCTCTTTCTTTGTCTGTAGCTCTCAAATAAATAAAAATAAACAAAAAAATTTTTTTGAAGGGGGCTGGAGAGATGGCTTAGTGGTTAAGGTGCTTGCCTGCAAAGCCAAAGGACTCAGGTTCAATTCCCCATGACCCACAGAAGGCAGATGTACAAGGTGGCACATACATCTGAAGTTCATTTGCAGGGCTGAAGGCCCTGACATGCCCATTCTCTCTTCTTTCTCTATCTCTCAAATAAATAAAATAATTTTTTGAAAAAGATGTGGTTTCTCTAGCCCTGCCTATCCTGCAAGCTCAGCTCAACCCCCACCAGCCCAGCTTACCTTGCCACCCCTGCCACCAGAGGCTCAAATGGGTCTGAGAAGGAGGAGCTGTGGTGCCCACTTCTCCACTTCAGAGCTGAATTTGGGCCACCCTCATGGTCACCTTCTCTTTCTAAACAATGGGTTTGATAATTTGTCCCAATGATATAAATGTTTATTGTAAAAATCCAAGTGGTTCACAAATCTGTAATAAAAGTACTAAGACACCCCAAATCCCACTGCCTAGAGAAGCAACATAAATATTTGCTATCAGTTCTGACATGTCTCCAGCTACAGATAGACTGGTGAATAGATAAGAGAAAAATCATCACAAATTTATGCTATCAAATGTTATATACTTTTTTTTAAATTTTTTATTTATTTATTTGAGAGCGACAGATAGAGGGAGAGAGAGAGAATGGGAGCGCCAGGGCTTCCAGCCTCTGCAAACGAACTCCAGACGCGTGCGCCCCCTTGTGCATCTGGCTAACGAACTCCAGACGCGTGCTCCCCCTTGTGCATCTGGCTAACGTGGGACCTGGGGAACCGAGCCTCGAACCGGGGTCCTTAGGCTTCACAGACAAGCGCTTAACCCCTAAGCCATCTCTCCAGCCCAAATGTTATATACTTTTTAAAATGTGAAAATATTGTTTATTTCTATTTACATGTAATAGAAAAAAGAAAAAGAAAGCTGAGAGCATTATTTCATCTTTTTTTTTTTTTGAGGTAGGGTCTCACTTTAGCCCAGGCTGACCTGGAATTCACTATATAGTCTCAGGGTGGCCTCGAACTCATGGCGATCCTTCTACCTCTGCCTCCCAAGTGCTGGGATTAAAGGTGTGCACCACCACACCCAGCCATTATTTCATCTTTAACAAATGCTTCTCGACACAAGAGATGTTTGTACCTATATGATCTCTCTATGAATAAGAAAATTTATTTTTAAAATTATTGCATGAGGCTATGGTGATTGACTTGTTTTAAATTATGCTTTCATTTTAGATTGGCTGACTGCCTACTGTGAGAGAAAAAAAATGACTTGAATGCAATACTTGATCTCACCTCCCCTTCTCCCTCCTGATTTTTATTGCTTACATGATTTTTATTTACTTGGAAGTTTCACCCACTTATATCCTGCTCTGTAATAATTGTGTGTCTGGATGGAGACAAAGCCCGCCATATCCCTTCTCCCGGCTTCTCTATTCCAGAGTTCCGTGGCTCTTATCATTCAGAGCTCAAGGACCAAACCCAGGGCCGCTCCATGGAGCCACAGCCCTGCCTATCAGCTGCGTTTACAGATAGACTTCTCACCCAAGGCTCTCTATTGCCCCTTATACCCCAAATACTATTACCTGAGCTACTGTTTGGGGTAAGCCAGCTTTCAGTCTGTTTTTAGGGATGTAGCTTTACTGTTTTCGGGCATTAAATAAGGATAACTTTGAGGTGAGCCTGACCCTTAGTTTTCCCTCTTGTAATGACTTGTTTTTCTGCCCGGGCTTGAGAAGTTTTTTATTCCTTGAAATTCAATCATTTAAATAGACTGTCTCCATATTAATCGTTCTCTATTTTTTCCTCTTGCACCATGTTCCCTTGTTATCTACAAGTTCAGTCCTTCATTTAAGGTGACGTTTTCCTTATTATATCCTGATTATTTTTTCTGCTTCATTTGTATAACTCTCTCTTAGGGATATTAATTATTCTTTTATTAATTGACCTTTATTTTTTATCCTCCAAACCTACCATTTTTTCTCTAGTTGTTTTATATCCCTTTGTCTCCACATTGATTATAATGGCTTCAAATTTATTATGCCATTCTATTTTTGGCCTTGTCTGTTGTTTCTAAACCACTTATTAGATGTGTAATTATATATGATTCTCAATTTGTTTTCCTAGTCCAGCAATCTTTCCATCCCACTCAGTTTTAGAATTATCTATGCTTTCTTTATATTTTATTTTATTTATGTATTAGAAAGAAAGAGGCATATATATATCATATATATCATATATGATATCATATATGATATCATATATATATGATATATATATATATATATATATAGAGAGAGAGAGAGAGAGAGAGAGAGAGAGACAAGAGAGAGAGAGAGAGAATGGGCTTGCCAGGACCTCTAGCCACTGCAAACAAACTCTAGATGCATGCACTACCTTGTGCATCTGGCTTACGTGGGTCCTGGGGAATTGAACCTTGATCATTAAGCTTTGCAGGCAAGCACCTTAACTGCTGAGCCATCTCTCCAGCTCCAAGAATTATCTATTCTTTAATGTCATAATGATAGGCTTTAAAACATGAAACATTAAGGAGGAATTTGTTTCTGTTTTTAACTTAGGTTTTCTTCCAAACTCAATTCCTCACCTGTTGTTATTGTTGTTTTTAATGTTGCATTCATTCCTTTCTTCATCCCTCTGCCCCATAATATGTTTTCATAGTTGCTGTGCTATTTCTTTTCATATTGCTTATGCTAACATGAGCAGCTCTGTCCACACCCTCTATTTGCTTTGATACAAAGCAGATGAATCATATATGTCTTGTATTGTTCCTTGGATTGCCTCATGCCTATAAATCTTGCCGCATGCCCGAGGCTTCTTCAGAAACAAGGCCATGCTTCACTCTTCTCTAGCCCGAGTGCCTCTCCCCGGCACAACGCTGGGCACAGGCACACACAACTGAGGTCTGAGTTCTGACAGTGGTGACTAAAAGTTCGAGCTCTGTGTTCCTTCATTCTCAAGGCCTGCAAGACTTAAAAGTATATAATTACAGAAGACCAAGCAGCCATTCAGAGAGCTTATTGGAGACAACACAAGATAAAATGTGTTTTAATTACAATGAGAGAAGTGGAAATTACCCAGAAAGCATAGCTGGCTATCGAGTGAGAAGGGTGAAGTGTCTGGCACAGAGCAGCTCTGTGAGACATGGTGCTGCTGGTGGCAGCCGGAATGATCCGAGAAGCGTTGTCCTGACAGGCTGAGAAGAGCTACAGCTGCATCCAGAGAAGACGAGTGGCCCAGGCCCCCTCCCCTCAGGGACACAGCGCCAGGGTTTTGCTATCATGACGCTAGCGTACGTCAGGGGCAGAGATAGTCTTTCAATTTAGCAAATTATTTGACTTGAAAGATGGAAACGAGAAGTCACTGTTGGTAATGCAAATAAAAAAGGTGAAATGGCAGAATGAAAGGCACATGAAGGGTGTAGGTATGTACTTAACTTAAGGCTGGGGAGACAGCTCAGCGGCTTAAGGCGCTGGCTTGAAAAGCTGGTCAGCCTAAGTTCAATTCCCCAGCCACCCTTATAAAACTGGCTAAGCAGTCCTTGGGGCTTGGAGATGGCTCAGCAGCTAAAGGCACTTGCTTGCAAAGCCTGCCAGCCCAGGTTCAATTCCCCAGTACCCACATAAAGCCAGATGCACGAAATGGCACATGCATCCTGAGTACATTTGCAGCTGCAAAAGGCCCCAGTGTACCCATACTGTTCTCTCTCTCTTTCTCTCAAATAAATATTTTTTTTAAAAAAGAACTGAAGACAGGAGCTTGACTAGATATTTGTGCACCCCAGTTGAAAGCAGCATTCTTTGCAACAACGGAAAAGTAGAAACAACCCACGTGTTAGTGCAAATGAATAAATGGACAATAGTGGTATGTAAAATCCTGTTATAATTTATATAAAATAAAAAAACTTTAAGTGGCATGTATAGACAATGGGGGAAAAGAAGGAAATTCTGAAAATGTGACAACACGGGTAAGATGTGATGGCCCTTTTTGCTACATAAATTAAGCTAGACCAAAAGGATAAATACTGTATGAGTCTAGATTTTTTTTTGGGGGGGGGGGTTTCAAGGTAGGGTCTTACTCTGGCCCAGGCTGACCTGGAATTTACTATGTAGTCCTAGGGTGGCCTCAAACTCACAGCGATCCTCCTACCTCTGCCTCCCGAGTGCTGGGATTAAAGGCGTGCGCCACCACACCCGGCTATGTGTAAGTCTACTTTTAAGAGGTTCCTAAGGTAGCCAAATAATAGTAACAGAAAGTAAAATGTGGCTGTCAGGGGCAAGGGAAGAGGATGTGAGAGCATCAGGATGAGACAGCCAAATCTGCCGGGAGACAGGTAGCAGTGATGGTTCACTAAAGCTGCGAATGTTTAACCGTTCATTCGTAGGAATGGCTGACAGGGTCTGGCGACATAGCTCAGTGAGCAAACTGCTTGCTGTGCAAAAGTGGCAACCTAAGTTCAGATCCCGAGCACCCTGTAAATGCCAGGTAGGGGTGGCAGCTCACCCGTAATCCCAGTGCTCGGGAGAAGAGACAGAGGATCCCCAGAGCAAGCTGGCAGCTACCCTAGCCAGGTCAGTGAGCTCTGGGTTCAAGTGAGAGGCCCGCCTTCATAAATGAGGTGCAGAGGGATTAAGGGTGATACACAACATGAACCTTTGGCCTTCACATGCATGTGCACACGTGTGCACCCACCCACACATAACATGCATACACATATGGACACATACCACACACACATTATTTAATATTTAATGGTTAGGAATAGATAGATAGATGATAGACAGTTTTTTAATTTTAATTTTATTTATTTATGACACACACAGAGGGAATGGGCATGCCAGGGCCTCTAGCCACTGCAAATGAACTCCAGATATATGTGTCACCTTGTGCATTTGGCTTACGTGGGCGCTGGGGAATCGAACCTGGGTCCTTTGCCAGATAGCGCTATTACCACTAAGCCATCTCACCAGCCTCATAGACAGGTTTGTTTGTTTGTTTGCTTACTTATTTGAGACAAAGACAAGGAGAGAGACAGAGAGGAAGAATGAATAGGTGCACCCGGGCCTCCAGCCACTGCAAATGAACACGATGCATGCACCAGCATTTGCATCTGGCTTATGTGGATACGGGGGATTTGAAACTGGGTCCTTAGGTTTCACAGACAAGCACCTTGACCACTAAGCCATCTCTCCAGCCCTAAAGAGGATTTTCTTGAGGAAGAGTCTCACTCTATCCCAGACTTACCTGGAACTCGCTCTATAGACACAAACTGGCCTCAAACTCATGGCAATCCTCATACCTCTGCCTCCTGAGTGCTGGAATTAAAGACATGAGCCACCATGCCTGGCTAGGATAATATATTTTTCTCACAATAAGAAAATGTACAAAAATTTAGTTGTACTTGAATGCTCCTTTAAAATCCATGTTCCTAGCCAGGCATGGTGGCTCACACCTTTAATTCCAGCACTCAGAAGGCTGAGGTAAGAGGATCACCATGAGTTCAAGGCCAGGCAGGAAGTACAGAGTGAGTTCCAGGTCAGCTGAGGCTTGAATGAAACCTTACCTTGAAAAAATCCAAAAACAAAAAGTTCAAATTCCTGGACCTCAGACCTGGGCAGCTTCCTGAAGTGTGTCCATTTGGAGTGGATATTGGCAACAGCACCTCGAGCCTCGAGCATGCTAGTTTAGCATTCCGCCACTAAGCTACACTTCCAGCCCTGGAAATGTGCCTTCTGAAAGAAGTCCAGATGTGTCTTATGCTATCTAGTCTGAAGGATAAAGGGACCTGAAGAGTGACAAGAAATGGGTTGGGGGGGGCACCTGGAGAAATGGACAGAGGCTTTCTTGGGCAGGGATGGCACCCAGGAACCTTCTGTGAATATGCACGACTCCCATTTAGTCCTGGCCCTTCAGCTCAGCAGCTGCCCTCTCTCAGAACCTAGGCAGCTGCCCCAGCAGCAGCAGACCCCGGGAGATGGACGGAGAGCCGACCTCTCGGCGTGGCCTGCCACCGCACAGAGCTATTTACAGAGCAAGAGGATCTCCCGGTGAGAAGGGCTGAGCTGGCCACCTGGCTGCTTCATAGCTGTTAGACTCCCTTGTACCACGAGACTCCCGTGTCTGGATCCCAGCATGACTCATTACTCACAGAGACTGAAACCACAAAGAAGTGTGCACAGGAGGCGCTGGGGAGAGGATGGACACTGGCTGGTGGCCAGAAGGGCCATGCACCATGCTGAGAGCCAGATGTGTGGAGTCACCTGGTAAATGAGGTGCTATCGTCATTGTTTTTATTCTCCACGGACCAGGCCCATCCCTTGCTCCAAATAGTCCACTGCTAGTTCTCATGGATCCCAAGCATGAGAATGCTGCAAGGCTACTCGAGTGGCCAGCCCAGAGAGGAAAGGCAGCTGGCAGCCTGCCGAGTCTCATTTCGTCTCTGCTCACTGTGATTCTTCATGTTTGCTCCCCACTCACCCCCCCTGGCTTTGTAGTGGGTCCTCCAGGGTAGTCAGCATGGACAAACAAGCTGCCTCATTCAAATAAACTGAATAATGGAGTCATTCTCAAAGAAAAGGTGGGCTGGGGAGGGGGAGGCTGGAGAGATGGTTTAGTGGTTAAAGCACTTGCCAGCAAAGCCATAGGACCCAGGTTCAATTCCCCAGGACCCATATAAAGCCATATGCACAATGTGGCACATGCATCTGAAGTTTATTTTCAGTGGCTAGAGCCCCTGGTGCACTCATTCTCTCTCTCTGCCTCTCTCTCTCTCTCTTTCTCTCTCTCTTCCTCTCCCTGTCTCTCTATATCTCTGCCTCTCTCTCAAATAATTAAATTTAAAAAAAATTAAAGGTGGGCTGGGACTTTAAAGAGCCCACAGCACTTTTATTTATTTATTTTATTTGAGAGAGAGAGAAAGAGAATGAGTGCACCAAGGCCTTTAGCTACTGCAAATGAACTCCAGACACATGTGCCATCATAAGCATCTGGCTTATGTGGGTCCTAGGGAATTGAACCTGGGTCCTTAGGCTTTTCAGGCAAGTGCTTTAACTGCTAAGCCATCTCTCCAGCCCACATTAGCATTTTTCTGATGCTTGGGTACCAGTGCACATGTTTCTTTGCATGGCACAATCTGCCCACCAATTGCACCAAACTGTACCCACATCTCTGCCTCTGCATATACTATTTCTTTTTTAAATTTACTTGACAGAGAGAAAGAAGAAGAGGGAGAACGTGAAAGAGAGAGAGAGAGAGAGAGAGAGAGAGAGAGAGAGAGAGAGAGAGAATGGGCATCCCAGGGCCTCCAGCCACTGCAAGCGAACTCCACCACCTTGTGCATCTGGCTAACATGGGTCCTAGGAAATCAAACCTGGGTCCTTTGGCTTTGCAGGCAAATGCCTGAACTGCTAAATCATCCCTCCAACCCTGCATATACTTCTTCTTCTTCTTCTTCTTCTTTTTTTACATGTACTCTTTCTACCTAGAAATGACAGAATGCAAAAGGAGCAGGGTTGGGGCATAAATCAGTCTTTCTGGCTCCAAGTCCCAGCTCGTTCCTCTACTCCGGGTTGTTCTGAGCTTTCTGTGCAACCAGTGGATGGTTTGCAAGTCTCTCTGGATGTCCTCCAGGGTTGCTCCTTCCTCCCCTGCAGCTTTTCCAAAGCAGGCAATGCATGGAGGCTTATTGCCCAGGGAAGGATGTTGAAGAAGAGATGAGGTAGAGAGTTTGGAGCTAACGGGAAGAATTAGGAGACAAGCCTTTGGCAGCCTAGGGAGGGCACAGGAAAGGCTGGGAGAGGATGAAGTCCGCCCTTCTTCCCACTATCCCACTTCCCCATGAGGTAGGGCCTCATGCTTGCAAGACCAGAGGGAAGATCTTTCAGGTGGAAACAAGGAGACTTGCTGGGAGATTTCTGTGTAGGAGCCTTGCTCCGCCTGTCTCCTGATACCAACCTATGAAATCGCAAGCCTATCTAGGGTCTTTTGGGAGCTATATCTCAAAAGGAACAGGGCAACAGATTATAAAAGACGCAGGAAGGTGCCTGGAGAAATAATTCTAAGTTCTGACTTCCTAGCTCCCTGGGCCTTGAGGAGGCATACAGAACATCTAGAAGGTTCTGCCTGCCCTTAAGCAAAAGAAGTCAAGAGTTCTAGCTGGCCAGGCTTACTATTGAGGTTAGGTGGGCAGGTCAGCCAAAAGAGTACAAGCCCGGGCTGGAGAGATGGCTTAGCGGTTAAGCGCTTGCCTGTGAAGCCTAAGGACCCCGGTTCGAGGCTCAGTTCCCCAGGTCCCACGTAGCCAGATGCACAAGGGGGCGCACGCGTCTGGAGTTCGTTTGCAGTGGCTGGAAGCCCTGGCTCGCCCATTCTCTCTCTCTCCCTCTATCTGTCTTTCTCTCTGTCTGTCACTCTCAAAATAAATAAAATGAATAAAATATTTAAAAAAAAAAGAGTACAAGCCCACTGTGACAGGGATGGGGTTCTTGTTGTAACTTGGACTCGGCATCTTCAGAGCCCTGCAGTGGGGATGGGGTCAGGCCAGAAGGGGACATGACCACATTCCCTTGCCCCAGAAAATAGGGCAGAAGGCAGGAACCCCCACCATATGAGAGACCATTTTGGGTAGGAGAAAGGAGGGCTGAGGCACCTGTCAAATGGGGAGGGACAGCCCTCACAGGGAGTTTCAATTCTGAATTGACTACTCACAAATGACTTGGAATGAACCCAAAAGAGACTGGCTATGAAGCATCTCATGTAACTTAAGCAGGCAATTTTGCTTTCTTCCCATCAACAAAACTAGCGATGGTGATTTATCTTTTGGGGGCACACTTAAGTATAGTATGTAACGTTTGCATGTTGTGAACCTGAACTTTCATATACAAAAACTAAGACATCTTAATGGCGATCGGAGATCACAGGCTGAGAGTGGGGGGGCATGGGAGGTGGAGGCTAGCGCGGCTGGACAAAGGGGTACATTGAGCTGCATTCTGGCCTCCCCTCTCCAGTGGCCTGGGCTCTTGCCCGCAGCAGGTTGCTGTTCCCTGGCCAGGTAGGTGAGTAATCCCATCCTTCTGTCAGACCAATGATGGCAGTATAATTAGTGCAAACAGCAATTAGAGTAATTGTCCTGTTTAGACATAACCAGACTTAACTGCCACAGCTTGGGAGAGAGTTGGTATCCAGAGCCCTTTGCAGAAAACTGGGCACTGCCGTCAGTGTCCACCTGCGAGGGGCTCAAGCCGGGGCAGAGGGCGGGGAAAGGAGAAGCCACTGCTTGGAGAAGGAAGCCCCTTTGTCCCGGCCTGCGGCCTGCGAGGAATGGCAGGCTAGGCCTTTTGTGAAGATGCCAACAGTTTACCATCACCATGGAAACTGGCTGCCACTCGCACCAAGCCCCAAGCACCTTCAGGTGGCAGCAGAGGCTGGTGTCCACAGACTCCCTGGAAGCGACAGGTGTGGGGCATGAATGTCGCTGGTGGGGGGCTTGAGTAAAGGGAACTGGAGATCAAGTCTCAAGGACAGCAGGAGAGTAGAGGATCTTGGGGACCAAGGGGTCTTAGGGGTCCAAGTAGCCATGACATTACATCCCAGGAGGGGAACTCCAATATGGAAGTAACAAGAGCAGGCGTGGATGGAGGCCTTGGCTTCTTGCGACTGTTTGCCTCCTGCAACTGGGAAAGTGGCTACTGGGAGGAGTGGTGACTGTCCTCTGCACAGCCTTCTGTGCTGCTGCTACGCGCTGGTCTTAGGTTAGCTTATCACCCCGTTCCACAGGCATGGGGAAAGGAAGGGTTTGCCTGAGTCCTCAGCTGGTGAGAGGTGCCAGCACTTGATCTTGACCCACGTGCTTTGACTTCAACTATCACCTCTTTCTTAAAATATATTTTTTATTTACATATTTATTTGAGAAAGAGAGAGAGAGAGAGAGAATGGGTGCTCCAGGGCCTCCAGCCACTGCAAATGAACTTCAGACTCATGCACCACCTTGTGCATCTGGCTTACATGGGTCCTGGGGAATTGAACCTGGGTCCTTTTGCTTTGCAGGCAAACACCTTAACCACTAAGCCATCCCTCCAGCCCTATTTACTTATTTCTTTATTTGAGTCAGAAAGAGAAACAGACAGATAGAAGGAGAAAGAATGGGCATGCCAGGGCCTCCAGCCACTGCAAACGAACTCCAGACACGTGCACCACCTTGTGCATCTGGCTCACGTGGTCCCTAGAGAATCAAATCAGGGTCCTTTAGCTTTGCAGGCAAATGCCTTATCCACTAATCCATCTCCCCAGCCCAAATAGCACCTCTTTTTTAAAAAAAAAAATTTATTTATTCATTTGACAGAGAAAGAGGGGGGAGGGAATGGGTGTGCCAGGGCCTCCAGCCACCACAAACGAACTCCAGACACGTGCACCCTCCCTTGTGCAACTGGCTAATGTGGGTCCTGAGGAATCAAACCTGGGTCCTTTGGCTTTGCAGGCAAGTGCCTTAACCGCTAGGCCATCCCTCCAGCCCCCAAGTAGCACTCTTGATCACGTTATTGGTGACTTCTTGAAAACCTCCATGCTTGCACAGGACTTTCCAACCTTGAAAACGTTACTGTACATATCAGTCGGTTTGTTTTCCTCATCCTGCACTGCAGCGACAATGGTGACGGCAAGCTGGCGGCATTTTACGGGTGATGACTAGGTAAGCTGCTCTCGGTGCGGTACCTGCATCATGGGTAGCACCTGGGAGCTTGTGAGGAATGCAGAGCCTTGTCTCTGCCTCATCCCGGCTGCATCAGAGTCTGCACTTGGCCTCAGTGATCAGGTGCTCTTCAAGAGAAGTCCTGACTGACAGCATCTCCTCCCACCTGCTCAGTTTACAAGCAAGGTCACCGAAACTCAGACGGAGCAAGTAACTCGTCCAAAGTCACACAGCAAATCGGTAGCCAAACCACGCCCAGAACTCTGCTCTGTGCCAAATGAAAAAGAAAAAAAAAAAAAAAAAAAGCACAAGCAGAGACTACCTCAGAACCCTCTTCTGCTCACCAACTAACCCTTCCACATTCCATCAAGCTGAACAGACAGCTTGAGTCCCATTCTGATCATCTCCAAGAAGATACAAAAATATCCTTAAAACAGAACAAAAAAAAAACAAGCTTCCAAGGCTGAGTGACCCTCAACCAGGGCAGCCAATTAGACCTGCAGAACCATGTTGGTAGGACTGATGGATAACTTGACCGGACCCTGTTTGGCTCTCTTCCTGAATTAGGACCTCAGTTTCCCATTCAGAGAGAGAATAACAGAAGGCCTCCAAGGGCACAGCTGCCTGAACTCTCCACAGGAAGGCAAAGTCCCATTATGTTTTCTTGTTGTGTTTAATTGTGACTGCATTGTTGGACTGCCTGCAGACATTGCATTCAATAGGAAAGTATGAAAATGATGGGCCGCCAGGCTGAGAGACTGGCAGTTATTAAGAGGCCGGGCCCTTCCAACTTCCTGGCAGAGGCGTAACTGGCTTCATAAATTCCTGCTGGTACAGAGGTGGTGTCCCCAGGCCCACTTCCCTTTGCCTAGAGCCGCTGTGGCATCATTCTTCTCTCCATGTGGTGTGCAAGGCAGATGGCAGGAGGGGAGGGCAGAGGGGCGAGAGTCGAGTGCCAGGTGCTGGGGAGGAGCCAGCTGGTTCCTGTGCTGCACCATTATTGAGAAACGGTGCCATTCTGGTCCTCGGCTGTCCCGGTCACCATTCTCCCGCTCCTGCTGGGCCGCAGGCTGAGTGGGTTTACCGAGGCTGACAGCTCATATCAGGGTCATGAGAGTTTCAAGGTTATTGCCAGTATTTGTTTCCTGGGCTGCTACAAAAACTTCCATGACTCTGAGGCTATGAGCCCACATTCAGGATGTTGGTCAGGTTGTCTTTTGCTGGAAGCTTTGTTTCATACTGCTTCCAGCTTCTGGTAACCCCGGCACCCCTTGGCATGTGACAGACACAAAGGTCTCATGTCTGGCCTCCTCTGTGGCCCAGACCTATCTACCTGCTTTCCTCTTGGAAAAATACCTGATCTCAGCTTGTGATCCTTAATTGAGTCTGCAAAGACCCTTGTCCTGAGCTTGGCACACTCACAGGCTCCAGGGGTTAGGATATGGTCATCTGGGGAGACCCTGCCTGACCCACTGAAGTGTCCCCAGAAGGCTACACACTTTGTCACACATGTCGTGAGGCACATATCACTCACACGATATGGAGGAAAGTTACTTGACCTGCGACAATAGGAAGCCCCTCAAGACCAGTTCTGCCACAAACTACAAGTGGCTTTGGGCAAGTCACATCCCCCCATCACCCAAGAAATGGAAGGACAACTCTCAAACTCCAGCTGCATGTGCCCCCTTGTGCATCTGCCTTACGTGGGTCCTGGAGAATCGAACCAGGATCTTTTGGCTTTGCAGGCAAATGCCTTAACTGCTAAGCTATCTCTCCAGCCCTTGAAGGACAACTCTCTAGGGATATAGGACAGGAAGTCATTCAGTAGAGTGCAAAGTACTAGACAGATATGGAACATTACCATAATTCTGTGTGCAAAAGGATGAAGGACGGGTTCATTCACCAGAACCAGCAGGTAATCCAGGACTCATCTCATGTTCTGGGACCAAGATTGCCATTTATACCAATAAAAGTGAGACTCTTGGGCTGGAGAGATGGCTTAGTGGTTAAGGTACTTGCCATCAAAGCCAAAGGACCCAGGTTCAATTCCCAAGTACCCACATATAGTCAGATGCACAAGGTGGCTCATGTGTCTGGAGTTCGTTTGCAATGCCTAGAAGACCAGACACACCCATTCTCTCCTCTCTCTCTCTCCACAAATAAGTAAAATATATTTTTAAAAGAAAAGAAAAAAGAGCTGGGTGTGGTGGTGCACGCCTTTTATCCCAGTACTCGGGAGGCAGAGGTAGGAGGATCGCCGTGAGTTTGAGGCCACCCTGAGAATACAGAGTAAATTCCAGGTCAGCCTGGGCTACAGAAAGACCCTACCTCGAAAAACCAATAAAATAAAATATAGAGAAAAGAAAACGAGACTCCTCTCTGGACTAAAAACGCAACCTTCTCAATTTGGGTGGTCTCCAGTATGCCCTGGAATCTTAAAAGCCTCTCAACTCCTGTCTCTGCTGTCACATGGCCAGTCCTCCCCAGTGACCTCCTCACCCTCAGCCTGAGCTCTAGAGCCAGGAGCATGGGCCCGGCACCCTTGGCTTAAGTGGGGCCCTAGTAGTCTTCAGGAGAGCCCGAGCTCATCTCTCTTGCCAACATAGTTGCTATGCTCTCTGCTTCACTGACTGGCTTCTGAGAGCGAGAGGGGCTGAAGGCAGGATTTCAATGATGGGGATCACTCGAGGTCTTCTTTGCAGCAATGGAGGCCCCCAGATCAGGCCAGTCAAGGCCAGGATTGACAAGTTCAAAGCAAGTCCAGACACTGCCTTGAAAAGCAGTGAGAAGGCGCCTTCCCTAGCTCTCCTGGGCCCAGCCCGAGCCCTTCTGCCCCTCTGTCCCGATCTCTTGACAGCTGTACAGACAGTGGACCCCTAAGGCTGGAGATGAATAAAAGACCAAGGCATCAAGGAACCCCTAAACTCCTCAAGGCCTCTTTGTCAAAATGGACCCATGTGCAGCGGTCACCCTGGCAGGGCCTGAAGTCACAGCACAGTGAGTATTCTCCAACACAGGCTCTGATCACAGGGATGTTGTAACAGAACACATGAATGGAATGCAGGTTGGCCAGACAGACATTTATCGAGTCATGTCAATATTCAGGCCATAGTAGTAGGTGTATTGGTGATGTAAAAGCTTACAGAGCACAAAGGGACAGCATGCGATGCCAAGTGGCACGCGAGAGGTGCCCTTTAAGAACTGAAAGAGAAAGGAGTTATTTCCAGCTGAGGGTATGTGGGTGGTTATGGGACAATTTGAGGTGGGCTCCAAAGGACAAAGCTGTGGTGGGTTTTGGTGGGCTGTGGAGCAGTAGCGTGTGTCCAGAGAGAGACACACACACGAGTGACCAAGCCTGGCTCCTTGCTCAGGCCCAGTGGGTGGGAGACCAGACCCTTTGATGCAGCCTACAGTTCAGGCCTTACTGAACATAGACGGGGTAATGCTTCTGCGTGTTGCTGACAATCTTCGTAAGAAGGCATCTTGCCAGGGCTTTCAACAGGAACCCCTGGCCAGGGCAAAAGGGCAAGGCAGACGGGAGGCTCTGACACTCAGCAAGTTCTTAGCCTGACCCAAAGCTCTGGAGCGTCCTGACTTCCATCATTGCTCATCCATGGGCTGGCAGGCCGCCTTTCCAGAAGCTCAGAGTAGAAATAGTATGGGGTGCCAGCTGCCTGAGGTGTGGCTGCCCTGTCTGCAGGCAAAGGCGGGCAGGTGACTCATCAAACCACCAGCAAGCCGCGCAGGACGGGGGCTGGGGCTGGGGCTGGGCAGGTGACTTGGAGACAGAGCTCGGGGCCTGTCTCGGCTCTCAGCACACACCCCAAGCTCGTACCAGGTGCAGCTGCCAAGGCCTTTGCCTGGGTTGTGGCTCCGCCTCCTGAGTCGTGGCGCCTCGCCCAGCCCAGGACACAGTAGTGCCTTCAGAGTCTCCCAGCACAGGGCAGTCCTCCAGGGATCACCTGGTAGGTGCCTCCCCCATCTTTGAAACCTTGTGCTCGTCACTGAGCCCCAACCCCATCACCTTCCAAAGTCAAAGAAGGCGACTAGTTTCCCCACGGTGGGGCAGGCAGGACAGACATGGAGCCATCACACTACAGACCCAATAACCACATCCCCAGATCTCCTTGCCTTCACGTGCCAGTTCTGATAGATTAAGCAACTCGCTGGGACTCTGAGGTCCTCTCTACCTCTGAAGTGACCACAGGTAATACTAACAGGGCCACAATTGCAGTCAAAAAAGCAAGGAGGGGTCCTCAGGGGGCAGTTAGAGAGACGCTGTGAGTCGACACTAGAAGGGGTATGGCCCTTATCCAGGGACAGAGGGATGTCTGAGGACTCTGCCATTAAGAAGCAAGGGCCTGAGCTGGGCACGTGACTCTGGGTAGCGTGGTTAACGTGGAGTGGAAGACTGGAAGCTCGGTAGGAGGTGGGGCAATGCTGGAGCAAGGAGGACTTTCTGTTTCTTTTTAACTTTAGTGTTGGGGGGGGGTCAGATAAAGGCACATAGAGAGAGAATGGGCACACCAGGGCCTCCAGCCACTGCAAACAAACTCCAGACGCATGTGCCATCTTGTGCATCTGGCTTATGTGGGTCCTGGGGAATTGAACCTGGGTCCTTTGGCTTTGCAGGCAAGCACCTTAACCACTAAATCATCTCTCCAGCCAGACTTTCTGTTTCTTATTAAGAGCCTACAGCGTACCAGACACTGTGCAGGACATTTTCATGTAAAAATCCATTTTCATGTAAAAATCATGGTCATAAGACGTCACGAACCTGATGTGATAAATAAAAAAAACTGAAGTTTAGAGAGGATAGGTTACTTATCAAAGGTGACGTCACACAGGTAACAATGGTAACTGGCAGGTGCCCATGTTGTTTTGTTGACTCCAAAGCCCCTGCTCTTATTTTCAAAGTCCTCCCGGGAGTCTTCTGGAAAGAGTTTTGGTCCCGGGGAGAGCTGGGGGCTGGCAGGACCCTAAGGTCCCACGGGAGGTTATAAAGCTAATCCTGGAAGAAAGGGCCCTAGAAGGACAGTGCTGGGAAGACGGAGTGGAACTGGGATTGGCAGAGGGCAGAGCAAGTCTACTGCTGACAGCAGCTGTCATTTAGCATGGGGCTGGGTCAGCGCGGCTATCCATCGCCACCCCGCCCACCCCACCCAGAGAGACCAGAAAAGCAGCTCCCAGATAGTCCCGGGGGCCTAGGAGTCCTTGGTGCACACCCCACCCTCACCCTGTATAGCTGCCAGCCCAGCACACCCTAACTCACCCAGGACCTTTCTATCTCTTCCCTCTGCCAGACCTGCCTCTAGTCTTCCCAGGCAAGAGCTGGGTGGTATGTCTACTCCACAAGGACATGGGCCAGACCTCTAGGCCTGCCTTCCTGGGCAGGAGATCTGAGGCCACATGCTCTGGTCATCCAATTGGAGTGTTTGCCAAAGGGCTGGGGGTGTGGTCGCTGCTGTTCTCACCCTCTTGACTCCTCCCTCCCATCTCCTTATCCCTGTCGGGTCTAAGATTCTCTGTGCGGCCATGTATCTTCCAGGTCGAGCAGCCCGACAGCCTGTTGCTGAAATGGACTACAGCCCCACCGGGAATCAAGGTGGAGTCTGGTCCGAGGGTCACCAGGGTGCAGGATTTTGAAAAGCAGTGACCGCAGGGTTTCCAGAAGGCATTGTTAATTGGGATCCTGGTGAAGCTAATGCCTAGGTGGAGTCTTCCTAGAGTGTTCCAAGCAAGGCAGGGAGTTGAGCAAATTCTGGCTTATTGATAGGATTTCCTTTGGGAATAGAGAAAGACAGGATCCGTGTTGACATGGGCACCCAGAGATAGAGACTGAGAGGTGGGGATCCAAAGGGGAATCTGGCCTCTCGACATAGTCTTCTTAGGAGGCATGGAGCCCAGCTGCTCTAGAGTCCTGGGAAAGGTCTATATCTGGATTTACTCAAGTGAAGGATGGCAGGGTCCGTTGATCCAAATAAACACATTTGGGACTCTTAGACAAGAAGGAAGCAGCAACAATTCGTAACATCCCTTCCCCCAGGGTGCTCCAGGTCACAGAGACTAGGCCCCATGAAGTGGAACAAGGGCTGCTGACAGGGAAATATGGGGTCCAGAGGGTCCTGTCTGGAGTCGGGGGAGAGGGGATGTAATGAATCTGGCTTGGGGACTCTTCTCTAAGGGTGACAGAGCTGAGGGTGGCAGGAAGGCAAGAGGTGGGAGATTTGTCGCTCCCTAAATGAACACCTGTGAATGGCTTCTGATAACAAAAAGTCAGCCCCCAGGCAGAAGTCACAAAGACCAGCAGGCTCCTGCACTGCCCAGCGCTGTAGCCACTAACAACACGAGGCCACCGAGCGCTTGAAATGTGGCTAAAAAATGTCAATGTCGTAGTTTAAACTGATCTAAACAGCCACTGTAGACATGTTGGTCACCACAGAAAGTTGTTCAGGCCAGCACTGCCTGCCTGTCTCACGCCTACTGCCTAATCAAGGATGCGCCAGACTTGAGGACTCTTTTATTTTATTTTTCAAAGTAGGGTCTCACTCTAGCCCAGGCTGACCTGGAATTCACTCTGTAGTCTCAGGCTGGCCTCAAACTCACAGCGATCCTCCTACCTCTGCCTCCTAAGTGCTGGGATTAAAGGTGTGCGCCACCATGGCCTGCCAGAGGCCTTTTTCGCTCCTTCTTCCCTTTGCCCAGAGCTCCTCCGAAGATGGGTAGCTGCTTCAGCACTTCCAGTCCGCTTCTGTCACCCTCTGCCTCCATAACTACAGGAGTTCCCCTGTTTTCACCATCAGTTTCTCATTTCCCACACAGCTCCTAATAGACCTTGCAGTCATTCTGCTAGTTCTTTTATTAGCTTACCTCTGGGCATCCCTTTAGAATGTAAGCCCTGTAAGAACAGATGGGATTTCTCCCTGTGCTGGTCCCAGGGCCGGGTGGGTATGGTAGCTAGTCCGTTTAGGGCTCAGAACTCTTGAGTAGCTGACTGGGCATGCGCCACACATGGTGAGTGGCCCACGTGCAAAAGCACGGTGGCAGGCATCAGCACTAGGGGCGAGGGTGTGGTGGCAGAGGCCTGAAGGAAAACAGCATAACAAAGTAGGGCACACATTTAGACCAGGGAGGGCTTGTCGGGGAGGCTGGGCCTTGAGTGAGGTCTCCCTTTGACGCCCACCATACTATCTAGCTTGGCAAAAGAGAACTGGTCCCATGGCCACTGCGTAGGACCCTGAAACATAGGGAGAACAACACACTGGCACAGAGAGATGGGTTGAATAAGTGAGGACCATCTTGGCACATCTTCCTGAGTGTTTTGTATAAGTTTGGGGCACAGGTGGTGATCCCTTTTTCTGGGGGGAGGGAGAACTTGAGTGAGGAGAAGCTGTATGTAGCCTATTAGAAGTAACAGGAGACTCAGAGATCTCTTACCCTTTACCGGGCCCATTCTCCACTAACTAAGCTTCCTATCAAATAGTCCTCAGATAATACCTGTTGAAAAAATTGACTCCACATTCCACTGTTTAGAGAATGCTGAGATCATGGGATATTCTATTCCCATGAAGACTGGAAGCCTTGAGTGTTGAGTGAGATCTGGGTCAAGTTATTGCTTTAAGCAGGTGGCCAAGGAAATCAGAAGCCCATTCTTACTCATTTGTTCCAGTGCTTTTGAGGATGGAAATTTGCTTGTATTGTATTATTTCAAGCAAGAAACTTTGACTACTGAGCCATCTCTCTAACCCTGCTTATATTATTTCAGAATCAAGTTAAAATTAACTTTCTTTCCTTTCTTTCTTTCTTTCTTTTTTTCTTTCCTTCTTTCCTTTCCTTTCTTCTTTCTTTTTAAATTTATTTTTATTTTATTTTTCTTTATTTATTTGAGAGCAACAGACAGAGAGAGGGCGGGAGAAAGGATGGGTGTGCCAGGGCCTCTAGCCACCGCAAAAGAACTCCAGACGCATGCACCACCTTGTGCATCTAGCTTATATGGGTCCTAGGGAATTGAGCCTCAAACTGAGGTCCTTAGGCTTCACAGGCAAGTGCTTAACCACTAAGCCATCTCTCCAGGCCCTTTCTTTCTTTTTTTGAGACTGGGTCTCATGTGTCCCAAGTTGGTTTTGAACTTGCTAGGTAGCCAAAGATTACCTTGAACTTCTGAGCTGTCTGTTGCCCCCCCAACCCCCTGGAGTGCTGGGATCACAGACTATCACTCCTGGTTTGGGCAGTGCTGGAGATCTGAGCTACATGCATGCCCAGAAAAGTTAACATCCTTTAGGAAGCTTTTCCCAGACCACTCTCCAAACTAAAATTAACCTGTATGCATGAAGATGTTCTCATCCAAATACACAATCAACATTTTCCTGAGAGCATGCCATTTCAGAGTGCTGCTCCAGTGCAATGCTTTCTTCATAGCTATTCTGTGTCCTTAGCAATGTTCTCTTCTAGCAATTTTTTGTTTGTTGGTTTTTGTTTTTCCAGGTAGGGTCTCTTTTCTAGCAATTTTTGAGGCAGGACCTCCATATCAGGTGAAGCCCAGGAAGGCAGGAGATAGTAGAAATAGCTTTGACCTTAAAGCTTGGGTGTTGAGAGAGAGATCTGGGTCAAGTTAATGCTATAAGCGGGTGGCAAAGAAAAAAGTTAATTTGACCTGCTGGCTTAAAGCTATACACTTGCACTCCAAACCAATCTTTCCAGCCTGAAAATTCCTTCCTCATCTGACCCTGCAAGTGTGACCTGACTGTCCCTTCCTTCTCTTCTTCTAGCTCAGAAATCAGAACTTGATTTCATTCCTAAGTTAACTTTTGAGGGGGGGCAGTTAGAGGTAGGGTCTCACTCTAGCTTAGGCTGACCTGGAATTCACTGTGTAGTCACAGGATGGCCTCGAACTCATGGCGATCCTCTTACCTCTGCCTCCCAAGTGCTGGGAGTAAAGGCGTGCGCCACCACACCTGGCCTAAGTTAACCTTTCTCAGTATGTTTCCTTGTGTGAAAAATCATACCACTTAGAGCAGTCGCTGGGAGGGTCAGGTAAAGAATGCGTTCAAAGCCGACCTGCTGTGGTGCACAGCAATGGCTGACAGGGGCTAGCTAGTCAAATTCCCTGTGGCCTCATGCGATTCTCCTTCACCTTGATGTTGGGAGTAGTGGGAACAAAGAAAACACAGCCCGGAGAACAGGATTCAAGATTCTCCTGTTCTACAAACCACGCAATGATATCATAATGATACTGTTAGCACTAGCGTGGATGTCAGGACCCATCAAATCGCTCCCTTCATTTTACAGATGTGATGCAGGGGACAGGGGCCTATGGGATCCAGAAGGAAACATCACAAAGTAAGTTGCTGAGCACAACTGGAAGTGAAGCCCACCTCACCTGACTCCCTGTGCCACATGATGGAAATGGATGCTATTTGAAAAACTGATGCATGGAAGAATTTCAAACCCACTGTCATAAAGAAGTCATGAAGAGGCAGCCTGGCATTGTCACACTCTGGGTCAGTTATCAAATGGACGACCTTACTAAGGCTCAGTTTCCTCATCTGTAAAAAGCAAGATGAGAGTGCTGGTACTCACGTCACAGGATCATTGTAAGGATGCTGTGACGCACATAAAGGGCTCGGAAGCATGCCCCATCTGTAGGCATGGTGCTTGTAAGAGTGGAGCAAATGGGCTGGAGAGATGGCTTAGTGGTCAAGCGCTTGCCTGTGAAGCCCAAGGACCCCAGTTTGAGACTCGATTCTCCAGGATCCATGTTAGCCACATGCACAAGGGGGCGCACACATCTGGAGTTCGTTTGCAGTGACTGGAGGCCCTGGCATGCCCATTTTCTCTCTGTCTCTCTCTGCCTCTTTCTCCCTCTGTCTGTCACTCTCAAAAAAATAAACAAAATTTTTAAAAAAGAGTGGAGCAAATGCTGCTCCCTGCTATCAGTGCAATCAAAATAATGTCAATGCCAAAATAACTGAGCAATAGCTAGACAAACTGAACTTCATACCTTGAAACAATTTTTTAAAAAATCAGCTTTGCATTACAGGCCATTGCCAAGGTTCTTGGTCTCCCACCAGAACTAGATGGTAAGACAGTATTGCTGAAGACTCCACATATTTGGGCTGCAGGTCACTGAGAAATCAAGCTGGAGCTGAGCTGGAAACCTCTTCTCCTCTGAGTAGCTGCCAGAAAGCTGGAAAGAGCTATGCTGCATACAGCTCTTTGGGAGACAGAAGTCGTCGGTGGTGTTAAACATCAGTGGACCCTGCAAGCCTTAAGATTGGCCAGCACACTTCTTTAATCCCAGTACTTGCAAGACAGAGGTAGGAGGATCGCTGTGAGTTCGAGGGCATCCTGAGACTACATAGTGAATTCCTGGTCAGCCTGGGCTAGAGCAAGACCCTACCTTAAAACAAACAAACAAAAATGATTGGCCAGCCAGGACAAATATGCCAATTGGTGCAATCATGGCATGCCAGTTATGGGGGAAAACAACCACTCTCAATTGAACTGGAGGCCCACTCCATGGGAGGGAATACATGCCTAGTACTAAAAATCTAGTCAAAAGCCTGTGGCTGGGGAGCTCCTAAGTCCTAGGGGAGTAACGCTTGCATAATAAATGCATATATCATGCCCACCACACTCCCCGGTAAGCAAAGCATATTTTTTGTTTCTTTTTAAATCAGTTTTAAGGCCAGGCATGGTAGTGCCATCTTTAATCCTAGCACTTGGGAGGCCAAGGGAAGAGGATCGTCATGAGTTTGAGGCCACCCTGAGACTACAGAAGGAATTCCAGGTCAGCCTGGGCTAGAGTGAGAACCTACCTCAAAAAAAAAAAGTCACTTTTGGCTTTCACCTATCTGCTTTTTATAATAATATGGGCTATTCCAATCCCCTGCTTCGGGGCCTATCTATATTCTAGAAGGTAGCAAAATTATCATTAAAGACTTAATTAAGGTTTATTATGACTAGCATGTAAGGTCTCAGATAGGCCAAATGTATGATACAATGGCGGCGTGTTTTTATATGCTGTCGTGTATTCTTTATAGTGTACTGTGTCCTTATGTAACCAGTGTGCGCTGCACTTTAATGCCCATTTTATAGCACTTTTATAAGGAGGCTGGAGAGTATGGTGGAACAAGCACTGGAATAGGCCAGGCTAGAAGGGAGGCTTTGCCACACACCACCACACACCATGAGCAGTCTTCCCTTTCTCCTCGCCAGGGCTGTGTGGAGATGGGCTCGGTGACATATCGGTCTCTGACCAGACCCAACAGTATCTATAGTTAGAGTGGATCTGAAGACATGACATGATAGGAAAGGGTTACAGTTGAGAACTTTCACATCTGATTATTGCCTGTTTGGGGGTCTCACTGTCATTCTTTTAGGCACATAACCCTTCTAGTATAAATTGTTTCTCAAGGAAACTATGGTCTGCTTTACAATAATCTGCTGGGCAGGTGGCTCCCAGGAATGCTATTGGGGAAACCTGGACTGCCTGTTTTATACCCACTACTCAGGAAGGGAGGGAGTAACCTTCATGTGATCCCTGAGTAGTCAGTCTTTCTCTCTCTTGCTCTTTCTTTCTTTCTTTCTTTCTTTTTTTTTTTGGTTAGTTTTTTGAAGGAAGGGTCTCGCTCTAGCTCAGGCTCACCTGGAATTCCCTCTGTAGTTTCAGGCTGGCCTCAAACTCACAGCGATCCTCCTACCTCTGCCTGCCTAGTGCTGGGATTAAAACCGTGCGCTTCCACTCTTGGCTCACTCTGTCTTCTTGGACTTTTGTTGGGGCATAAGTCCCAACCACCAACGTTGTGTGATTGTCCCTTCCTTTGCAGATGAGAGGAACAAACTAAAAGGGACTTGTGTGAGGTGTGGGCTACAAGTTACAAATGACAACAGCTCGTGGTTCTTGGAGACCCAGAACCTAAGCTGACTAGATTGCACTGCTCTATGGTTCAGTGACGGATGGCCAGAACCAGAAACCTGAGTCATCAAGAGATGCATAAAATATTTCCAGTATCGCTTGCTTCAGGAGGCAAGGTAGGGTGTGATGCCTTTTAGAAAGATTGCCATCAAAATGCTTTTAAATACTCAGCTGCTCTTGTACACCAAATTCACTGGTGTGGGCTCCCTCCATTTCTGGGAGGATGCCACATGACTGAAGTCTCCCTGTGGGTGTCCCAAGCATTGCACTCCGTCCTTGGATAACAAGCTCAAACCCCAGTACTTTCAGGCATGAGACAGCTTCCAGTTTTTTCAATAATAATCTGAGTAGGTTTCAAGTTAATTTGCCTTAAATTAGCTAATATGACCCATTTAAAAAAAAAACAAAAAAAACCTGAATGCCTAATTCATGCCAAGCATTATTTTAGGAGCTATACGTGGAGTTTCAGAAAGGATCCATGATCCATGTGGCTTTGTATGGGGTCGTATATCTACCAGTGATAGACTTGGTGCTTTTGGATTTCCGGTCTGGTCCCAATGTGGCTTTCCTGCCTCCACTTTCCTCCCTTCGAGTCTTAAAGCACCGTGCGCGGTTGCACTGTAAGATTGAGCGCTGTGCTTCAGCCATCAACCTGGGGTGGTCTCTGCTGTGATCTCAGTAGCTGCTGGGGAAGGGAGGTAACTTCACTTTCTGGATGGGTGAGAAGGGATCTCTGATTTAAAAAAAAAAGACTTTATTTCCCTCGAGAGAAGGCTCGCTGGGTTCCCCGAGGTGAGGCCCCAGGGGCGTCTCCTCTGGGTCTCACACCCGCTAGGAGTGCAAAGGAAGGGCGAACAGGAAGGACCCGGGCAGCGCCCCACACCGGGGGCCCCCTCCCCCCGAGAGCGCCCGCTCGGGCCGCCGCCGTGCCCTGCAGCTCCGCGTCTGAGCGGCGGCGGCGGCGGCGCGCGCGGCCCCGTGGAGTGGGTGGCGCAGGGCAGGGGTGGTATATCCTGTCGGACGGAGGGCGGGCCCCGCCAGTGCCAGCCGAGGGACGAGCCGGGGCGGAGGCGCCAGGAGCAGCAGCGCAGAGCCCTCCCGCCGACCCCGCACGCACGCACGCACTCTATGGCCATAGGGAGCCGCTGAGAGCGAGAAGAGCCCGCGTCCGCCCGCACCGCACCGCACCGCGCCGCGCCGCACCGCACCGCACCGCCGTCCCCGGTCACCATGAACCACTCTCCGCTCAAGACCGCCCTGGCCTACGAATGCTTCCAAGATCAGGACAACTCCACGCTGGCTTTGCCGTCCGACCAAAAGATGAAGACGGGCACTTCGGGCAGGCAGCGCGTGCAGGAGCAGGTGATGATGACCGTCAAACGGCAGAAGTCCAAATCGTCCCAGTCGTCCACCCTGAGCCACTCCAACCGAGGTAAAGCAAAAGGACCGTGCGCGGAGTCCGTGCGCAACCGCCGCCCGCGATGCGCGGCTCCAGCCCCCAGCCCAGTCCAGCGGAGGCAGGCGGTGGGCACCGAGCATCCCGCCCCGTGGCGGGCAAGGGCCTCCGCGAGCTCGCGGCTGCTTGCCCCGGACACAGGCTGGCAGGATGCGCCATCCGCACCGCGCGCCAGGGGTCAGGGAGGGTGGCTCACTGGGGCACTTTGCAGGGGTGCATCTCTCCGGTACCCCACGCAGGCTGCTGAAGAACTCCATTGAGCCCTGCCTGTGCCTGGAGTCCTGGACGACACGATGGCATCAGCCCCGTGTGTTCTGACTTGTGTCCAGAGGTCCAGGACCCAGCGCCTGCTTGCTCAGGTCATGCGTCCCATTGATCTTCCCTGGGCTTTGGGGTCCCCTGTGCTTTCAGCGGCCCGGCTTATACCCTAGCTGAGCGGGACCCTAACCCTGGCGTGAGTCTGGCAGTGGCATGGTGGTAGGAGTGCGGATAAGCAAACCCCTGAGACCCAGATGCTGGCTCTGAATGGGTGAAGTGGGATGGCAAAAGTAGGCTCAAAGGGGCTGGTGAGATGGCTTAGCGGTTAAGCGCTTGCTTGTGAAGCCTAGGTACCCCGGTTCAAGGCTCGATTCCCCAGGACCCATGTTAGACAGATGCACAAGGGGGCGCACGTCGTGGAATTCGTTTGTACTTCTGGAGCCTCTGGCGCGCCCATTCTCCCTCTCTCTCTCTCTCTCTCTCTCTCTCTCTCTCTCTCTCTCGTAAATAAACAAAAAAAATTTTTTTAAGTAGGCTCAAAGCTCCCGAGGAATCGGCACATAGGAGGGTCACACCAGGAAGATACAAACCTGGTTTGGGCTGGGGGGGGGGGGAGGGAGCGACCTGGATAGTGGGTGCAGAAATCCCCTCTCCCACCCAACTACTGAAAGAGTAGTAAATAAATGCAGAGAGTTCGGGAGTACCCCTAGATCCCAGAAAGACCTCAGCTGAGCCTCAACTGACGCTTTGCCAGTTTGAGGCTTGTGGTCTGTCGCCACCCCAGCCTCTGTGACCGACCAGGCCCCAGGCTTGGGGAGACCAAGAAAAAGGAACAGGCCCTGAAACTGAAGATGGAAGGTGCGGCTCATGACAGGAGAGTTTATGTAGAAATTTTTTAGAACAAATATTGTAATACAAAGGATTCATAGTAAGAAATGTACCGCTCTTCACTTATCAAGTATCATTAGTAAACCTTTAACTTGTTTCTTTACTTTTTTTTTTTTGGTTTTTCAAGGTAGGGTCTCAATCTAGCTAGCTCAGGCTGACCTGGAATTCATCTGTGGTCTCATGGTTGCCTCGAACTCACAGTGATCCTCCTACTTCTGCCTCCCAGAGTGCTGGGATTGAAGGCGTGTGCCACCACGCCCGGCCTAAAAAAAAAATTGTTTTGTTTTGTTTTTCAAGTTTTTTGAGGTAGGCTCTCACTCTGGCCCAGGCTGACCTGGAATTCACTATGTAGTCTCAGGGTGGCCTCGAACTCATGGCGATCCTCCTACCTCTGCCAACCCAAGTGCTGGGATTAAAGGCGTGTGCCACCACGCCCCGCCCTTGTTTCTTTACTTTTTATTTAAGTGAAGTTGAGTAAAATGCTAATAACGACTGCACACTGCAAATCAGTCCAGGTCAAGCAGGGCACATTCATTAGGACGCCAGGAGGCCGTGAGAAGGAAACGGACCTCCTTGGCTGTCCTACACTGCACATCCCCAGGCCCTCACTCTAGCTAGCATCTGTTCTCTTTCCCCTCTGCTCTCCAGTGGTTCCTGCATAGAGCTAAGGGGGACAAGATGGCGGGCTGGGGACTCGGTCGCCTCCCACACCCAAAGCGTTGCTGTTCTGTGCATCGTGCCCTTTGCCCTTGTCTGGTCTCCAGACTCCTGTCCTGACAGGTTTCCACTCCCTTGCCTCACTTCCTTTTTATTTAGTGTCCTGGTCACTGCTTAGTAGCCTCATTTGAAAGTAGGTTTGGAGTGACAAAGGGCCTCTACAGCCCAGGGCCACCCACTCTTCCCTGCATGAGACTTACCTGTCCCCTTCCCACTCCCTTTCCGCCAGTCTCAGTTTCTGGCTCACAGTGCCAGGAAAATCTCAACCTGGATCTAATGATCCAATATCCCTTTTTATGCCCACCTATTGGGATGTTCCTGAAGTCTGTCACTACTGAAGTGCTGTTTCTGGCTTGGTCTTTCTGATCCATCAGGTAACATCTACCTGATGAAGTAAGTCTCCATCGCAAGGACCCTAGGGGTTTCAGCCAGCCAAGGGCTGACCCTGATGCCTAATGCATGCAGAAACTCTCTGGAACTGGCCCTGTAGGCGTGTCTCCTCTACCCTCAGCCTCTGGGGAGGTTCCCAGAGGGGGCCAGTTTCCTCAGCAGCATCCCAGCTGGAAAAGGCGGTTGGGTCACTTGAAGCTGGTGTGTCTGGTTTATCTGGCTTTGTTTTCGTCATAGATTTCTCTGTCCTCCATCAGAAACGCCCAAGCATTCTCTATTTGCTGCATGGCCACTGGGCTCACTGTTTTTTCCTGGTAGTTTCGGTGTCATGAGCCTCCTTCCCATCCTGGTAGAGATGAGTTGGCAGCCGTGCTGGAAGGACCGTGCCCCCTGGGCACACTTGAATTCTCCTTCAGTCTTCTCCCAGAGCAGAGCATTGGTTTCTCTGGGGTCTCTGATCCTCTTGAGCTCTTGCCTCCTACTTGGCCAGCCCAACCTCAGAGGCTACGTGGCAGAATGGTCACTGGGGACAGTCAGGCGTTATTTGCCCATGGTCCTTATGATCAGAAATGGTGTTCCCCTTTTCCTTGGACCTGTCTGTGAGGCAGGCTTCTTTCCTGTCTTGTTGGTGAGGGGGACTGAGCTAAGGCCTGTGGGAGTTGACCATCCCCACCTATCTCTGAAACATGGTAGCCTGAACCCCTCACCCTGGTCCCGAAGTCCCTAAGGAGGAGGGAGGGGCTTCTGTGGCTGGAGACCCGTCAGAAGGAGTTTGCTCTGAGCCTGTTACCCGTTGGTCCTGGCCCTGAAGTGTTTGCTCCCACTGCTCTCGGGGTGACCCTGTGTGCACCGGGACATTTTCTTCCTATGTGGGAAATAAGAGGCAACCAAGGGAGTCATGGCTGCTCAGAAAGAGAGCTTTGTTAGGGAATCTTGATATCCCTCCCTGAGGGTGGCAAAGTGCCTCCAGGCATCGATGACAGCCTGCCTTGGGAGAGTGAAGACCTGGCATCTAGTTACCCCGCCCAGAAGGGATCCCGCTTCTAACTCCGGGCCCTGTATAACTCACCTGTAGACTCTCAGCCTACAGTTTTCCCTCATCTCAAATTCACCTCCAAGCCCAAACACTGCTCCCCACGAGCACAAATACCACATACAAAGTTCCCTGAAAAGAAGTTCCTCTCGCTTTGTCCAGAAAACCTAACACCATAACATGACAGGTACTGGCCTTCAGCATCCTGCCTGCTTAACTGTGTGTGATTTTCTTTCTTTTTTCTTAAAAAAATATTTTTAAAGGGGCTGGAGAGATGGCTTAGCGGTTAAGTGCTTGCCTGTGAAGCCTAAGGATCCCAGTTCGAGGCTCAATTCCCCAGTACCCATGTAAGCCAGATGTACAAGGTGGCACATGCATCTGGAGTTTGTTTGCAGTGGCTGGAGGCCCTGATGAGCCCATTCTCTCTCTCTCTCTCTCTCTCTCTCTGCTGCTCTCAAATAAATAAATAAATAAAACCAAAAATAAAGTATGATGATTTGACTTAGGCTTTCTCATCTCAATTATCAATAATCAAGATAAGAAAAAATATTTTTAAAACTTTCTTTTAAAATATTTTTAGTTATGTATTTACAAAGAGGGAGAGAAAGAGAGAAGATCTGTGTAGGTGCACTACAGCCTCTTATTACTTACTGTAAATGCACTCCAGATGCATGTGCCACCTTGTGCATCTGGCCTTATGTGGGTATGAGGGAATCAAACCCAAGCCAGCAGGCTTAACCACTAAGCCACCTTCCAGGCTGTGTCTGTGATGTTTTTCGTTTCCATCTTGGGCTTAAAGTTCTTTCCTGCTTAGAAGCATTATTTCCCATTGAGACGCAGAGCCTTCATTCCCCTCTGCCCAGGCTTTGGAGTTGGATTGGGCCTGGGGACAGGCTTGGCTCCTCTTGGTTGGCTCCCGCACTGGTTCAGGCTTCTAGGGGGCAGCCTGCGCCAGCTCCTGAGAGTGTGGGGAAAGGGCAGCCCTGGGCTGCCCTGCCGTTGGTGACTTTTGTGTTTGGCTGTGTCTCAGCATGAACCCCTGCATGTGGAAGGTTCTGTTCATTCCACTCTCTTCAGTGTTGCCCTTTCCTGGCCACAGGCCGTGGATAGACATCACTGTGGACAGACATCACCGTGGGGCTGTTTTCTCAGCAACCAAGCTGAGAGATGTAAAGGTCATTTGTGTTTAAGCTTGTTCCGGAGGCAAAACATACTAATTAAACTTCAAATGAACTAATTCTGTTTCTTTACCATGTATCTTGGCTTGAAGTTGGGGTTTTAGCCAGGATTTCTGTTGGCCTGTTACAACACATGCAAAAATGCTGAGTATCCCAGGGTGCTTCATGGCAAGTGTTGTTTATT
Organism: Jaculus jaculus; assembly: GCF_020740685.1. NCBI lineage: Eukaryota > Metazoa > Chordata > Mammalia > Rodentia > Dipodidae > Jaculus > Jaculus jaculus. The sequence goes on along the minus strand of NC_059102.1, from coordinate 244,603,581 downwards.
TCACTGGATCCCATCCTTTGCTAATTTCCCTGGCAGAGAGTTTTTAAAAGTACCTTAGAAGCAGTGGCTGCTCTTCCAGGCAACCTTTTGGGCAGGGCAGCCCACCCCATTAAATCATAAGTAGCAGTGTGTCAGTTATTCTAGGTTTAAAAATCTGAGAAGTGCTTCAGTAATGGAATGTGACTCCTAGAAAGTATATGATGTTTGACCAAAATGAAATGGAAGGATGTTAGACCCCGTCATTCGAAGTTCTTTGTAGGTCTGTGATGCACACATTCTCCACATACATGTACATGTACGGACACACTACACAATGCATATGTATAATATATGTGTACACACTTATACCCCAGGAAACATGATTGCACACCCACACTCACATATATATGCCTATGTACATAAATAGGAGTGATACACACTCATATATGACACACATGCACATATAAATATATAGATGCATATATATAGGCATAGACATACATTCCGAACACATGAACACAATCCCACATTTGCACGCACATATTTTGCACATGCATGTCTGCAAAAACCATAAACACTTCACATGCATACTCCCATATATGCGTACACATTTTCCATAGACATCCACGCACGCACGCACACACACGCAGCACACTCACACGTGCATGTGAGCACACAGCCCAGCTTGTTCCATGGCAGGAGACCAGCTTGGCCTCTGCCACCCTCAGCTATGCAGCCTTCGACAAGTCGCTACCTTTCTCCGGTCTCGGAAGCTGTTAGAAGTTGGGTGAGATCATGTCAAAAGTGCTTTCTGATGACAATGTTCTTTGCAAGGAGATTGATAACTGCTTCCCTCTGTACATCCTCTGCCCAAACTGCCTGCGGCTGGCCTACAGCGAGGCTCCTCCCTTCAAGGCATGCCAGTTGTTAGTTCTCTCTCATCAACAGCCCCATGTACAAAACTAAATTCCGGTCCACTGGTCTCAAACGCAGCTGCAGATTGGAATCGCCTGGGAGCTTTGACAAAACAGAAATGCCTGGATCAAGCTAGCAGAGGTTCTGACTTAGGGGTCGGGGACGAAGCTCATACACACACACACACACACACACACACACACACACACACAAGGGTAGAGGGCTTACCTAGTGTACAAGAAGCACTAAGTGAGTGCTTAGGGGCACACGCGTCTGGAGTTGGTTTGCAGTGGCTACAGGACCTGGCGGGCCCATCCTCTCTCTGTCTGTCTCTCTTCTCTCTATCTCTCTCGCTCTCTGCTTGCAAATAAATAAATAAAAATAAAGAAGTGCTAAGTGTGATTCCCAGGCATGATGGTGCATGCCTGCAATCCCAGCACCCAGGAGATCAAGGTCATCCTCAGATACATAGTGAACCCGAGGCTAGCCTAGGTTGCATTCAACCCAACCTCAAAAAACAGGAAGGGAGGGCTGTAGGGATGGCTTAGTGGTTAAGGCACTTGCTTACAAAGCCAAAAGGACCCAGGTTCAATTCCCTAGGACCCATGTAAGCCAGATACACAAGGTGGTGCATGCATCTGGAGTTCATTTGCAGTGGGGAGAGGCCCTGAGCACCTATTCTCTCTTTCTCTCTGCCTCTTTTCCTCTCCCGCTCTCTGAAGTAAATTAACAAAATAAATAAAGTTTTCTTGAAAAGAGGAAGGGAAGAAAGGAGAGAGAGAATGGATAGGGGATGGCCTGGGTAGTAGGACTTTAAAAAACTGTGATCCTAGCCCTTCACCTCTCCACCCTACACTGACATCCCACTCTTGCTCTTCTCTAAGTGAAGTAGTTGGTTCTACTCTTGACCATAGCTGAGTCCCATTTTTAGTCCTTGCCCACTCTAACCTACCACCCTGCCCCTGGGCCAGGTCTGTCTCTGCAGAATGTCCCCATGCTTTGCCCAGACCTTGCGTTTGGTGGTGCCTATGTTAGGGATTATCGAAAAGAGCAGACTCTGGCAGAGCTGGGCTTGCAGAGAACCCGGCAGAGACCACAGGAGCCGTGTGCACCGCTGAGGCCGGGGAGAGAGAAGCGCCGTGTAGTCTGGCCTTTCTTTCCTGCACACGCGCCCAGGAAAAAGTCAGGAGCCACAGCGGAGTGCTTGCTGAGGTCGTGCTGAACTCTTGGCTCTCCTTGGGATGCTGGGAGCTCCAGAGAGGGAGAGGCAGTTGGTAGTGCTCCTGGTGGCTGAACAGAGGCTTAGGAGGAAGACTGGCTGAAGAGCCAGGACACCTGGCCGTCTGCCCACACAGCACACTTCTGCCCACTCTTGAACATTTCCGAGGGATATTATCTCACAAATGTCCTCCAAATGGTTCTTTGTTGTTTCATGTAAATTCCTCTTGCTATGGGCCGTGCCCTGAGCACCCAGGTGAAGCGATTTGTGGAAGGTTTTGTGTGTGTGTGTGTGTGTGTGTGTGTGTGTGTGTTTTATATAGTGTAGTAAAGGCCTTTTGTGGCTGAAAGACAATGGGCTTCTTTCTCCAGTGCTCCATGCTGAGGAACAGGTGAGCTTGATTCAGGTATAGAAGAAATTAGATGACATATATTAGCCTCATGGGAGACAACAGGTTCATCCGTCTATAAACCTCCGAAGAGACTTGCCTGTGACAAGTCCCCCAGCCCAAAGAGGAAGGAGGGTTTGGGGGGGGAAAGGCGGGAGGCAGACATTTCACATTTCAGATGCCTTCACCCCCTGAGGGCTGCCTGTGGGTCAGGCAGCCCATGTCTGAAGGTCTGTCTGTCTGCAGAAACTGGTCCTTCTGTTAGAGATGGGTGGATTTACTGGAAGTACAAGGACCCTTGCTTAGGGAGCTCCTAGTCCAAATAGAGAGATCCAAGCTTTCTAGAAGAATGGGACGTGTACGTGTATGCATGCACGCCCGTGCGTGCTCTCTCTCTCTCTCTCTCTCTCTCTCTCTCTCTCTCTCGCGTGCGCGCACACACACACACACACACACACACACACACACACACACACACACAAGGGTATACAGATCCCACATTCTAAGGGACACCAGCGAGCCCACCTCTTAGGCTCAGTGCTGACATCACTAGGATGGTGGTTTGGAGCGCTCAGAGTTGGGTGTAGCTGATTTTTGTGCAAGGGTTTGAATGCAGAGAGAGGGATTGGCTGAGAAGAAAAGAGCGCTTCAGATGCAGTGGGTGTGACTTGTTTGAAAGCTTGGAGGTGGAAGAGGATGAGTCACCTGTACCATGGTTGCCTGCCCCCACTGGGGAGATGATTCCATGTGGCTGCCTCCAATTTCAAAGATATTGTAGGTGAGAAAGCTTGGGCCGCCCCTACGACACAAGAGTCAGCCAGCGGTGTCTAAGGCACAGAGGAGAAAATGTATTCAGGGACAACTGTCAGCATGATAAATTATCTGACATGGTTTTACGTACTGAAATTTCACGTTGTCATAAAACAAGACCAACTGTGTGGATGGACAGAGCAACTCACCCAGCTTACAGAGAAGGGAACGTAATCGGAGATGTTGGGGTCCTACAGGTGGCAGCTGTGTCCTGACAACAATGCACAAACTGGCTTCCCTGAGAAGCCGCCACGTTTTGCCCACAGTGAAGGGTAGAAAGGCAAGATGCTTGGCAGGAGGGGCATGGTGATTCTGGGGGATGAACTGGATGCTAGGATCACCTCCCCTGGAACCAAGAATTGTTCTCAAAGGTACCCTTGGGTGCCTGGAATTTCACACAGCTCCTTCTTGTCCCTATCCACAGAGATCCTTTTACATAGAGGAGGGCCTGGGTGAGCAGAATTCAAGGACCTTGCTCCCAGTTGATTAAATTGATTTTTTTTTTTTTTTTTTGAGCCATAGGTACCAGAATACCTTTACCATAGGGTTGATAAGAGAGAAGATCCCAACATGGCCAGCTCAGGCCAGTCCCAACTTGAGCAGTACCTTATGCCCAAGGTCCCAAGGAAGGAAGAGCTGATTCTAGCTTTGGAAAATGCCTCAAGTGCATGATGAAGGAGTCAGTACGGCACTGAGGTGGAGATGAGATGGGCATCATTCATCAGGAAAGGCTTTCTGGGAGTGAGTTCTGTAGAAGTGGAGGGATCAGGTATAGAGAGATGTCATGGCTATAATTGTCAATAAGCCTCCTGCTCCTGCTGTTCAACTTGGCTTTTAGAGGGCGTTACTTGTCCCTCCAACACTGGCATCAGGAGAAGGGGAAATGGCTTCTTTGTGGAAGGAGCACTGCTACAGGCAAAGCTCACCTGTTGCCTTTGCCACCTGGTTATTTGGCACATTGCTAGGCACGACTTCAGATGTGTGAAAATTTCTGGACTCCTCCCTTCCTTTGCCACCGCTGCGGCCGTGCCTCTGCCTTCTGCCCCAGAAGCAATGCCGGCTGGCGTGATGACATCCTCACCGTCACGGGGAGACAAGCAGCTCTCTAATTGCAGACAGTTCTTGGAAGGTGAACCCTGGAAGGGACCAACCAAGTGAGGGATGCCACCTATCACCATGGCCTTGTGGATTACCCTGCTTCCATCTGTCCATGTGTCTATGTGTCCACCATGCTCCCATGACATGGGTTCCCCCTTCACATGAAGAAGAGTTGGGGGGGCAGGTGCAGGGTGTGAAAGGAGGAGACGCTGTGTCATCTGAGGAAAGAGTCACATCACACTGGTAGATCTTCTCTCACTGGCGTGAAGGCCCAGGCAGGGGCTTCTGGGGGATGTCTGTCCAAGTAGGAGGCCTCCCTGGGGTTCTGTAGAGCGCTGTGTTGCCACCAGATTTTCCATCTGGAAGCAGTTGGCTGACCCATGGCTGCCCCTTGAGGAGAAATGCCCATTCATGCGCTCATGTGATGAGAGCCAAGCTGGCACTGACCCGACAAGCCTTAGAAGGGATGGCAGACATGGGCTGGTTGGAGCTGAGGCTGAGAGACCTGGCTGTCGTCTCTCTGGAGTCCTGGTTGTGCCTGTGCCTGGCTGCAGCCCCTTCCTAGTGACAGGGACTTCCCCAGTCTCCTGCTGAACGCGGTCTGTCCAGAGGAGCAGCTGCCTCTCAGACAGGGTGAGGACAAACTGCCTGCGCCCCCAGTAGGCCGGGGGTTAAGCCAGAGGATCTACAGGCCAGGTGGATTCCTCCGGCTTCACTCCCTATGCGTAGACCCTCGGGGGTGGGCTGCTGGGACTCTGGAGACAAGAAGCCACTGGAAGACCCTCAGGCAGGAGTCAAAGGAGGCTGGGTGAGCTCGGCTGCCTGCCGTTCTTCCTCGAAAGCTGAACCTTAGCTCAAGCGGCACTGCTGCGAATGCCACTGGGCATGCGCCACTGGACTCGCTCCACCGTGGAACACCGGGAGGGGTGGGAGGCATGGAACCTTCGCAGTGCGGAGAAGCCCCTTTATACAGAAGAGGAAGCTGAGGTCCAGAGGGAACTTGTGATTTGCCCCGTGCCCACCTGCCCTGGTGCCAGGCCAGGACCGGTTCGAATGCCTCGAAACTTCCAAGGCAGGCTGTGGCTGCCACCAACCCAATAGCCCTATGAGCATCTCATCACCAAGATGAAGGGTGGAAGTCAGAAGTGCCCTCTACTAAGGATGATCATCTGGCACTGGACAGTAGAGGCGGCCCTAGATAAGAATGCTGACACGATCGATCCCAAAGCTTGCTGCCACCCAGCCCAGATAATCCAGTTCCCAGGAAATGGCTTAGAGACTGAATGGGTGTGGCAGAAGAGAAAGGGCTGGTGGAGCCAAGGGAGGGTCAAAATCCACAAAATCCAGCTTGCTTCTCCCAGACAGGATTTCTTTTCTCTCTCACTTTTTTTGTTTGTTTGTTTGTCTCACTCTAGCCCAGGCTGACCTGGAATTCACTGGAGTCTCAGGGTGGCCTCGAACTCACGGCGATCCTCCTACCTCTGCCTCCTGAGTGCTGGGATGAAAGGTGTGCGCCACCACGCCCAGCCCAAAGGCCACATTTGTTGAGAGTGTGGGCAAGCCTTGCTTTGGGCATCCAGGTCACAGAACCATGGTTGGTTGGTCTCATTGGAACTTCCAGGTAGCTGAGGAAATGGGACACCAGGTGGATGTTACTTGGGGTAACAGCAGGACAGTGTGTGTACAGAGGCTAGAGAGATTGTCTTGGGCAATCCTGGAGGATCTTGGCTTTCAAAGATGGATGGAACTAAGTGGCTTCCCAAGAGGGAAGGCAGATTCAGCAAGGAAAATGGTGCAAGCAAAGTCAAGAGGGTGTCCCCATTGACCGTGTTTCATGGACAGTAGGACCACAAACAGACCAGCTTGCGTCCAGCTAAGACTGTAGTGTAGGGGACCTCTCTCTGCCATCTAGTGAAAGAAAGAGGGGGAGGACGGCCCCACTGGGAACCTCAAATCCTGTCCTGCTTTCTGCCATTCAAAGCCACTTTGCCACTAGCAATACTAATGACACTTAGTCCTCCTGCATAGCCTGTCATTTGTGGATCTCCAAACACTGTGAAAACATTAATTAATCCTCACTGGGCCTTTGAGGTTGATCACCGCTCCCCCTTCAGCAACTAGGAGTCTTTGGAGAAGGAAGGGGCAGGTAACCTGGCTACCTGTGGGGACCAGGCTCAGATTTGAATCCACAGTCCTGACAGATCGGACTCCAACCAATTGGTACTGCTCGGTGGCTCTGGTCTTGGGCCTCCGGACCTGGAATGTTGAGATCCTGCCTGTCTTCCCCCAGTGGGAAGCTGATCTTTGTGGAGCGTGGACTCGTGATTCCCTGGACTGGAACTGCAACGCTTCAAGGCCCTCCAGGCCAACTCCTGGCCTGTACGTGCCAACCTACCCCAATGGGCAGCACAGCTTAAAGGCTCCCAGAAAGGGCGTAGGCAAGACTCCAAGAGCTGCTCCTACAGCAGTCTGTCTCGGCTCCTCCTGGGCAAATAACCCCCAGGAGCGCAGACTGGTCTGCACTGCCGATGTGGTGGATCTAGTCGCCGGAGCTACCCTGGGGAGTAGGAGTGGGTGAAGAGCATTGCCATCCCTGCCCTAACCCCCGCCTCTGCCCTGCAGGTTCCATGTATGATGGCTTGGCTGACAATTACAACAACTATGGGACCACCAGCCGGAGCAGCTACTACACTAAGTTCCAGGCAGGGAATGGCTCCTGGGGATATCCGGTAAGGAGCTGTTCCCATTCAAGAAGACTGGGAATGGAGGAGGGGTGGTCTGGGGTTGCTGCTGGAGAAAGCCTGCACTGATTGCTAACTGAAAACAGCGCAGACTTGGGTCAGTGAGTGGATTGCCATGTTTGACCAGATCAACTTGCCTGGCCATCAGCTCACTGGGGCTCTTCATATAGCCTTGTCTTCAGGCTGATTAGTTATTTCTGAGAACATTTTATTAAAAAAAAAAAAAAGACATAACAAGGATCATTTTTTTTAAAGCCTGTTTCCCAGTTTGTCTGATTCAGTCATGGATTTGTGAGAAGTTTGAATTTTGCAGGTCCTTTGTGGACAAAGTTAGATATTTCAAAGGACATCCTAAAGGGTGTTCCCTCTTCAGTGTGTACTGGTTGTCAGGAAAGAATCCCAGAAGGTTCCCTGAGGCCAGGAGGTCATGTCCATTGTAGTGACTCCTGCAGTAGGGGCTTTGTGTTAGAGTGGGGCTTTGATTGAATTTACAAGTCAGAGAAATTTGGGTTCAAATTCCAGTTCTGGCATGCATTGAGCATGTGACTTTGGACTGTTTCAACTCCAGGCCTTAGGTTCCTCACAGGTAAAGTAGATATGCATAACCAAGTCTGCTTGGGGTTGTCAGGGTTAAATCAACTATTGTACATAAAAAAAGATTATAATTCTTTTTAAAGATTTTTTAAAATTTAATATAGGTAGAGATTATTCTAGATCCTTCACCTTCCTTGTGTGAGTTCAACCTCTCCACCCATTTGTCCATTTGCTGAACAGACACGTACTTACCTGAGCTCCAGGCCAAGCACTGTAATGAGTGCCTTTCGTACAGTCATACGCTTCATAATACTTTCCTTCTATTCTAAAATCAGGGGTATCGGGGTGCACGGCACCAGTGCTTCTCCCAGTCCTCACGTTCGGTGACTTTTATCTATTTTTGTCAATTTCAACATGAGCCTATATTTTTCTTGAGAATTCTTTTGTGAGAATCTCAAGGCATTGTGCAGATGGGGATTAAAAGCCACCACCCCATGAAAAGCTGGGGCTCTGGCTTCTCGGGGCCCCAGGACAAGCAGCATTTGTTTGAACCACGTTGATGGCGGATGTCCCTCCTGATTGGTGAGGATCACGTAGTCCTAGGCAAGGAAGAGGGTGGATGGTTTATGAGTTTGGTGTTCTTTTGTCTTTGGTTTGTTCATTCCTCAGTGTTGTTGGGGCTAATTTTGGAGGCTGTTTCTTCTTGTATATTATAGGTTGGGGACTGAAAGGAAGGTTTGTTGCAATTTTATTTCCCTTTCTTTTTTCTTTCTCCTTTTGGGGGGATTATGATTACTATTATTTGGAGACAGGCTCTTACTCTAGGCCAGAATGACCAGAAACTCACTCTGAAGCTCCAGGCTGACCTTGAACTCAAGGCAGTCCTCCTACCTCAGCGTCCCGAGTGCTGGGATTAAAGGTGTGCATCACCACCCTGGCTTTTCTCAGATTCTTTATGACAGCTGGCACCTCCATACAACATAAAGTTAGCTGAGTGAACTAAATAAACTTGGGGAGCGGGTACAAATGTGACAACTGTGAAAGGGCTCTGATACAAAAAGTGGTGGTGGCCAGGCAGACTCAGCAAGTGCCTTAAGTGAAACCCAAGAAAGACAGACCATGGACCAGCAAGCAGTCCAAGAACTAATACACTGATAATATGGACGGTATATGTCTCCTACACATGACGTTACTGGATCAGAGCTCAGAAATTTTTATCCTGGCTTTCCCACTCTTACTCTGTGACTTTTCTTAAAACTTGAAACTGCGCGGGACATCAGTTTTCTTATCCATAAAAGGAGAACGATGATGCCTGTCTGCTTCGCTCACAGGTTGCTAGCATGTTACGTGAACTGGGACTGTTGTCAAATGGACAATGTAACCATGGAAATTTGGGAGGAGGTTAAAAAAAAAAAAAAACCTTCATATGGTCAGTGTTGAACACTTTGCTTCAAGTTAATTAACTCAATTCTCAGCTTGTCTCACTTGCCTTTAAGGCTCACAGATAGTCCCAGCCCCTCCCTGGGCCCATTTTCTGACAACCACTGAAAATCCCTTTCCTTCCCCGCACCCTAAAGCCCAACCCTCCGTACTCCCTTGCTGGCAAGGCTGCAGACGTGACTCATGACAGGGTAGCTGCTGAGACACGTCCAGTCTCCTCTCAGTTCAGGAGAGGCTATGGGAACAGGGAAGAGCTGGGCACACACGAGGATTTGGCAGGAGGAGGGAGCAGAGGAGAGAGGAAGTAGAGTAATTGATATTGGAGCCAGGCATATAATCAGCTGAACACCAGGCAAAACTCAGTGGGGTCCAGATTTTGGGAAGAGAGTGGGAGAAAGAGGAGCAGAGATCTATGGTGTAAGATAACCCTGGGCCTGTGGGATTTTCCCATGCACAGCACAGCTGGCGTGGAATGTTGTGTTGCCCATCTCCAGTGAAACCAAGATGGCGGCTGGAAAGGAGGGTGGGCAGGAGGGTGGGGTTCATCTGCACAAGCAGCGTCAGCATGTTTTCCGGAGCTTCTCAGAGCTGATGAAGTACCATTTCCTGCAAAGACTTTAGATTCACTCATTCACTCAGTCAGTTGGAATTGAGCAATTGCTGGGACACAGCAGTGAGGAGGTGCATGCAGAGGAAGCCCAGGAGATTGGGTTTGCCCTCAATGAGCTTCTAGTCAAGTTGGGAGAAGCCAGAAGTCAATAGCCAGATAGAATGTAGGTAGTAATTTCTGTACTGGAGTATTACACCCACACTGTCCCTGCTCAAAATAATTCTTTTATTTCCTTTATAAATATTTTTATTTATTTATTTATTTTAGAGAGAGAAAGAGGCAGATAGAGAGAGAGTGGGCACGCCATGGCCTCCAGCCACTGCAAATGAACTCCTGATGTGTGTGCCTTCTTGTGCATCTAGCTTACGTGGGTGCTGGGGAATTGAACCTGAGTCCTTAGGCTTCACAGGCAAGCGCCTTAACCACTCAACCATCTCTCCAGCTCTCAGAATATTTCTTTTTTAAAAACATTTTATTTATTTGAGAGAGAACGAAAAAGGCACATAGAGAGAGATTGGGCATGCCAGGGCCTCCAGCCACTGCAGTTGAACTCCAGATGCGTGTGCCACCTTGTGCACCTGGCTTATGTGGGTACCTTTAGGCTTTGCACCACTAAGCCATCTCCCCAGCCCTCAAAACATGCTTAAATGGAATGAGAGTCAGTGTATTTTAGGAGCCATATAAGCACCGGTCTTGTGTTTCTATGACCATGACTTGTGTTTGACCGGAAACAGTGTAACCCGACTCCAGCTCCAAATATCACACCATCCTCAAGTAACAAAGCTTTGTCATCAGTGAGTAGGTATTTTATATAAATATGTAAAAACTGTAGACAATTCTAAAAGGAAGTTCTAACATTGTGCTAAACAATGTTACCTTATAGTTTGTATCCATCATAATAGTCCTCTGGTTTAAAAAAATCATTTTTAATCTATAATCAATTATATTACAAATTGAGAAAACTGAATAGAGAGTCCTTTAATAAAACAAAGCTTAAAATGAAGTTAGTATGACATACAAGAAGCTTCCAGGAGGGTTGGAGAGATTGCTCAGTGGTTAAGGTGCTTGACTACAAAGCCTAAGGACCCAGGTTTGATTCTCCATTACCCACATGAAGCCAGATGCACAAGGTGGCACATATGTCTGGAGCTCATTTGCACTGACTAGAGGCCCTTGTGTGCTCATTCACTATCTATCTGTCCCTCCTCTCAAATAAATAAAATGTTTAAAAATATTTTTAAAGGCCTCCAGGAACTTGAGGAAAAGATTAGTCCAGTGAACATCACTGGCATTTCTTTGCTGACTACCAGCCACTGCAGCCTTTTCCTCCTTCAGAGACAAGGGTCTGCTGGGAGGCGATGTTGGAGCAGACCTCAGGAAGAGGAGGGAATCTTTGAGATGAGAGTCTGTCCTACCACCTGACATCTCAGATGGACAGACTTTGCTCTTCTGACGAATTCCCAGCTCCAGACTCATAGACGTTTAAGAGGACGGCAAGTGCATGGAGATGAAAATGCCAATCCCCCTTTCTATAAACTTCCCCTCACTGGGGTTTACATTTTACAGTTGAGGGGATGCAGGCCCAGAGAAAAGAAATATGGGAGTGTGCATGTGAAGTGTTTATGGTTTTTGCAGGCATGCATGTGCAAAATATGTGCGTGCAAATGTGGGATTGTGTTCATGTGTTGGGAATGTATGTCTATGCCTATATATATGCATCTATATATATTTATATGTGCATGTGTGTCATATATGAGTGTGTATCACTCCTATTTATGTACATAGGCATATATATGTGAGTGTGGGTGTGCAATCATGTTTCCTGGGGCATAAGTGTGTACACATATATTATACATATGCATTGTGTAGTGTGTCCGTACATGTACATGTATGTGGAGAATGTGTGCATCACAGACCTACAAAGAATGGCCACATAGCTGCTCACTGATATGACAACCTCAGTCCCCGACCTCCTAACTCCTAGCCTAGTGGAGTAGTGCTTTCATCATCCCAGATACTTGTGTATTTTGTGACAGTCCTTTTATAGGATTCCACAATATTCCTATTCCAACACTACTCTGTGCTGGGACCTTGCAAGGGACCCATGAGTTCAAATCCTTTCCTCTCTTCTCTTGTCTTCCAGCCAAGTCTACCCTCCTTGGAAGTCCAGCCAACTTCCCGTAGAAGGAAAAGTGTGGTCACATTTTTCCCTTCAATGTCTAAAGCTGGGTTCACTTGGCTGTAATTACTAATGGGGGGCTGGTGGCCAGAGTAAGGATGCCAGATAAAATGCCATAAGGTACAATGTTTGAGACATTATTATAGTGACAATATATTGTCTTCTTGTTTTACAATTGTTTATGAGAGTGAGAAAATCGGCACGCCAGGGCCTCCAGCCACTGCAGTCAAACTCCAAACACCTTGTGCACAGGTGTGGCCTTGTGCGCTATTGTCACTGTGCATCTGGCTTACCTGAGATCTGGAGAGCCAAACATGGGTCCCTGGGCTTCGCAGGCAAGTGCCTTCAGCCCAGAAAACATATTGTTTGCTATCTGAAATTCAAATCCAGCTATATGTTACTTGTCCTACTTGCTAAATCTGACAATCCTAGGTCATTTATATAATTAAAACAAGTCATCTATAAGTACTCTTCTCCTAGGCTAGGGGCCCAAGCAGAATTACCTGAGGTGGCAGCCATTTCTTAGTTGTACTCATGAATCACTTGACTATTTTTCTCTGGGTCAGTAAGACCAGGACAAGCTGGATCCAATATAAGTTCGTATATTTTATAGCTGCAAATGGGCATTTTCCTACAAGTCTCTTCTAGATGAGGCCAAAGAAACTGGGTAATCTTGATTTCCAGAGCGTACACATAGATTAAAATAGCAATCCCTTTTCTATGAACTTTAGTGCTAAACGATTTCCTATTTTCAAAACAAGAAGCACAGGCTGGAGGGATGGCTCAGCAGTTAAGGTATTTGCTTGCAAAGCCAAAGGATCCAAGTTCAATTCCCCGTGACCCACATAAGCCAGATGCACAAGGGGGTGCAGGCATCTGGAGTTCGTTTGCAGTGGCTGGAGGCCTTGGCGTGCCCATCCCCCCCCCTCCCTGCCTATTTCTGTATCTCTCTTTCTCTCTCTCTCTCTCTCTCTCAAATAAATAAAAATAAAATATTTTAAAAAAACAAGAAACACATCTTGAGCACTGAGTTCTGGGGATCACATCAAGTAAAATATTTCTTGGATGTGGCTTGCACAAGACCATCCTCCCCAAGATCTGGCCTGCTGAGGCGTGAGTCCTGGAGCCAGCCATGCCTTAGTGACCACACATTCAATCAGTCATCATGCTCAGTTAAAGGCATCCTTGCACTTCTGACAGCGAGAATCCCCATGAACATAGGGCCCTAAGGAATGAAGTCTGTCTTTGCCCTAGATCTTTCTTTTAGTTCCTCACTTAACTGATACATTGGTGTTTGATGCTCCCTTCATGACCGGGCCTTGTGCTAGAGAGCCTTACTTTGAGGAGAACCGAGCCTGCTCACCCCAACCCCAGTGCAATCTGTGGGAACTCTGCTACAAATCGGGAGGATTGTGGTTGTATGAGGTCTTGGCGGGGAACAGGGTCTCTAAGCTCCTTGTTCTTCAGGTTGGGGAGTCACACTTAGGGTTCAGCTGTTGCATGTGCATAAAGGCAGAGCCCCGGGCCATCCAGCGCACAAAGGACACAGCAGGACTTTACCCTAGGAGCCACAGAGTCTGCCCTTACCAATCTACAGTTAATGGACGCTGTGCCCAGAGACAACCTGGCATGGATGCGTGAGACTTGCCTGGGTTTTATCCTGGAACTTCGGTCCAAATCGTGGCTTTCCCCTTTCACTAACTGTATGACTCTAGATTAAGGACGTGTCTTAATCTAGCTGACCCTTAGCTTGCTGTCTATGAAGTGCTGAAATTTCCTTTTCCAAAGGGAAGTAGGAGGGCTATGGATTCGAAGTGTGAGGTCAGCAGAAACCAGGAGCCTTACATTGTACCCTCAATGGGGCCGAGAGGCCTGGAGAGGCCTTTATCTCCCTTGACCTTGGTTTTCTCAAGCATGGGAGAAAGGCACGTTGACTGGGTCCTAGATGGAAGCTCTGTGCAGCTCGAGAAATGACTCTTGACTCTTAGCTGCAGGGTTCCAAGCCAAGCCACTGTGGCCTCCCCGGGGTCAAAGGCTGTGACAGCTCCTCTAGCACAGATTTCTGGCTCAGGCCTCGGGGTGTATGAAGGCCCTGTGCTTCCTGTGAGAACCCCTAGCACCAGGAAAACAGCAGGTAATTAGCTCTTACAGAAGGAGAGAAACATCGTCCGATTTCATTGGCTTTAGCTATCTGGAGGAGTAGCTGAGGGCCAGTATGCGGCTCTATAAGTACCCTGACTTAAAGTTCAGGTGTGACCTCCTCCTCCCCTGCCCCTTTCAGCCCCGAGCACTGCTTCCCAGGAGTGCACGCTGGGTTCCGTTGGCAGCATCCGCCGGCCCCTCGTCTTGTCTTGCAGAGTCCAGGGGAGGGAAGATAGACCACGGCTCCTGCTTCCAAGCAGGCATGCATCTTGCTCCATAAGGGAGCGATTGATGTGTTTGCCAACTACGAGTCCCTGCTGCCAGCTGGTGACTCATCCAGCCCTGGGAGATAGGAGGGTCCCACAAGGCCCCCAGGCTATCACCCAACAAGAAGAGGCAATGATCCTACTTGCCAAGGGACAGAATGTGCCTCAGAAAGAGAATGGCAAGGAGTGAACACCTTGCTGCAGAAGGCAGCGGCAGAGCGTGTGGCATGTCTTCCCAGACTCTCCTGTCTTTGACTACCGGGCTTCAGCTGCGCAGGTGGCCGTGTCTGCAGAGTCCCTTGAGCCTGGGCTTTCCTTTACAAGTCAAAGCCCAGCAGAGTGTCTCAGCTTCCTCCTGAGGAGTTTCTTACTCTTGGGGTGACAGGGTGAACTCAGGAGGCTTTCTTTTCATGCCCTCTTCTCCCTCCATGGATGGTTAGCCTCTCAGAGTGGCCTGAGGCCTCTCCTCCTAGCCAAGAATTTGGCAAGCCAAGGAGTCCAGAGGAGGAATGGAGAGAAGGAAGAAGTAGGCGCTGGTTCTCCAGCACTGCCCAGGGGACTCTGGCTGGAACCTCTCTGGCCAGGCTTCAGCTGTGCCAACAGTAAGACTAAGGCAATTGCCTGGCCTGCCCCCATGCAAGCCTGCCATTTATAACCGGTGTCCTTCCTCAGGGAAGAGAACTCAAGGATGCCAACCCCACCCCCACCCCATGCAGCCCTATGGACTTACAGAGGGAGAAGGACATGGGTCCAGTGAATTAATGCAACTGGTATCATGAATCTGAGCTTCAGATGAGAGAAACTGGTCAGGTCTTCTGGATATGCTAAGCACTGAACTGTGTGAAAGGAGAAGGGCTGATGGAGGGCTCTGGGCTTGGGCCTGAGAGTACTATTCTGTCTGTGCCCAAAGAAGGCAGCGGCAGCCGGGTGTGGTGGCGCACACCTTTAATCCCAGCACTTGGGAGGCAGAGGTAGGAGGATCTCCATGCGTAGTGAATTCCAGGCCAGCCTGGAGTAAAACCCTACCTTGAACAAACAAACCACAAAAAAAGGCAGCGGTGGCTTGTGAGTCACCAGCCAGCTCCAGAGGTCTCCCCAGACTTCCCTGGCTTTTTGCAGCCAATCCCCCAAGGGCCCAGAACATGTGGTGGCCCCCAGGGTGACCTGAGCATTCAGGCCTGCCCCTTCTCCTGCCCCATGGGAGTTTCAGGACCTCAGGTTCTTTGCCTGGGTATGATGGTCTCTTGTGGCAAATGGGAAGGGAAGACCAAACACAGCCAGTCGCGGGCACAGTCAGTGTAGCCCATGACACTGTCAGCTGTGGGCCCTTCTCAGAGGCTCCCCCAAAAGTCATACCATCTCTCCTGGGACAAAAACGGCTTTCAGTATGACTGATCACCCGTCATTTCCGTGGACTGTGCAGAGCTCCAAGCTAGTGGCCAGGCTGGGAGAATTAATGCCTAAGAGTGATTCACCTGGGGCCAGTTCTTTTTCTTCCTGACCGCGTATTAAGAGGTGGATCATGTTCTGGCCACATAGAATGTAATAGAACATAATTCTTTTTTTTTTTTTTAGGAGAACTTTATTTATTCATTTATTTATTTGAGAAAGGGAAAGAGGCAGAAAGAGAGAGAATGGGTGTGCCAGGGTCTCTTGCCACTGCAGACGAACTCCAGATGCATGTGCTACCTTGTGCATCTGGCTTATATGGGTCATGGGGAATTGAACCGAGTTCGTTTAGCTTTGCAGGGAAGCGCCTTAACCACTAGGCCATCTCTACAGCCCTAGTATATAATTCTTTGAAGAAAAAGCTTACAGAAGAGTTGGCCATTGCCCCCCTCACACCCATATTCCAAGTACAGTCGCTGAAACTCTAGGGTGAAGACCAAAAGAGGCAAGACTAATTGGAATTTCTTAATTTTGGTCCAGAGGCAATCAGTGGAGTTTTGTTTTGCAGCCCTTTGACAGGGAATGGGGGAGTAGAGGGGGGCCTGACCAAAAAAAAAAAATCTACTCAACCAACAAGTCTTTAAAGTCCTTACGCTGTAGTTAAAAACAACGAACAGATGAAACGGCAGCCTAAGAGAGGATATAATTAAAGCTAAATTCTGGAGTACACGCCGACTTCCGCCTCTGCAGGCCTCAGTTTCCTGGTGTGTATATGAAAGGCGATCCCCAAACCTTCTTCCCCGCCAGGAGTCCTAGGATTTGGGGCTGAGTCCTTGGGTTCTGGATAAACAAGTGGGGGCTTGTAAGGCTGCCTCGCCTGTCCTGCAGCCCCTCACCCCCTCATTCTCTGTCAGCTGTCAGGTGATGGGATCATTCCTGGCTTAGGGCAGGATCTTGAATTTCTATGAGTGCTCTTGTTATCACTTCCCCACCTGATCCTTCAGTCTCTGTGAGGTGGGTAGGTAACCAGGTATTTTTATTCAACTTTGATTTGCAGGGGACAGAAAAGCGCAGGGGCTTGCCCATTACCTCACAGGTAGATTTGGCAGAACTGAGAACGGAGCCCAGTGGACCTGAGGCTGTGTGGAGATGGGGGAGAGGAAGGAGCCAGGAGGAAGAGGAGGAGAAACTGGTGGGGACTTTTCCTGTGCTCACAGACTCCAAGCCTGGAGGCAGAGACATGTGCAGGAAAGCCGGGGGGCAGCGGGAGGGGGCTCGGTTTGTGGTGCCCCTGCGCTGACTGGTTTGAGAATTTCCCTTTTGTCATTAAAGCCAACAGACCAACGCGGCAGCAGCGTTTCCCAGGTGGGTGGGAGAACCGTCCCCACCCTTTGCTAGGGTGAGGCTCAACTTTCTCCCCCAGGGCTCTGGCAAGTCTCTGCGTGGCCTGCCTGCCTGCCTCAGGAGCGCACAGTCAGCTGAAAAACAAAATCAAATCAGGTGGAGGGGGAGGGCATGGGCATGGGCATGGGCAGCCCGCCCCTTTCGCCCCCACCCAGTGTAACTGGGGCGTGGCCTGGAAGGGAAGGAGCTACAGGGCTCACTGGCAGGGAGGTTGTGACTTCAGCAACGTCTGAGTAGCCTGCCAGACACCAGATGCCTTCTGGGGCCATCTGTGGTTGGGGAAACTGAGGCTGGGAGAGATGAGGTGATTGCCTAAGGCTGCACCTTAGACAGGAGTAAAACAGTACCGGAGCCAGCTCTCCTGACTCCCAGTGGGTACATGGCATGGCACTGTGGGCACAGTAGCACTTCCGAAGCCTGGGTCCCTGGCACTCAGCCATCCCTCATTTTTCCCCTTGAAAAGAAACTACGCTATCACTAACTCAGACGACACAGACAGTTTCCTTTGCTATAAGGAAAGGCTAGCCATAGCCTTGATAATCAATCATGATAAACAGGTTGAAACAGCATTATTTAACTCGAGCGAGGTGCATTTGCTCAAGCAACTGTGTTGCTTCCCCAACAGCGAGATTAGTGAGCGATACGCTCACACCAAGGCTCTGAAGGGTTTCTAACGTCAGTCTTGCTGTGTCCTTGAATTCCCCAAAGTCACCTCACGGCCACCAGCAGTGCACGGCAAGCATTTGCGAGGATTCTGGATATAATAAGCTAGTCATCTGGGATGATTTTCCCACACTGCTCCTGAAGGTCAGGCGGAAAGCTGGGGGCCAAAGACTAAAGCACCCAGGTAGAGCCCCAAGCCCTCACCAAGGCCCCCAGCCCCATGCCTGCCTGGATGCCTTTAGTTAGCGCAGCACGTCAAGATGACGTTTCTGGTTGTGCATCTGCAGGGCTCTGTCTTACCCAGGGCCTGCCAAAGGGTGTGGGATAGATAGATTGCCCCTTAAGGTCATCCTACAGACAGTCTAGGAGCCCCCAAACTTCTCTCACCTTTACCTATGACCCTAATCAACTCTCAAGAGGCACCACAGTGTTGGGGACAGAATGAGAGTATTCAGGGATCAGCCAGTGATCCCTCCTTCCCTCATAACCCACCCAGAGGCTTGGAGCAGGTTGTCCCAAAGAAGATCAGCAAGACTTCGGGAACCAAATAGTATTCTCCAACTTCACACTCGTGTTCCTAGCCAGAACACACCAGTCGTCTGATCACAAGGTCTCCCTGATCCAGGTGTCCTTGGGCCAGCGTGTCTTTCAGCCACCGTCTCTGGGTAGCAGAGTTGTGTCACTCAGCTGAGCCACTCTGCTTTTTGTTGCTTTTCCCCCCTCTGTGCTAGAAGTGGGACCCAGGGCCTTGCACACGCATACGAGGCGAGCATTCTACCACCGGGCAGCCCAGCCCAGCCCCTATGTGCCTCTCTTCTTAACTAGCTGCAGAGCCCTCCTGCAGTCCACTAGAGCAAGAGAGGTAGGCACCTCGTTGGTCTGCAATCCCTGGGGAGGGTCTGTTAGAAGCCAGGCCAGTCATTGGTAGAGATGCTGGGGGACTTTCTGCAGAGCACTACCTAGAACAGAAGGGCTGCCTTTTGTCTTTTTTTGTTTGTATGTTTGCTTGTTTGTTTTCGAGGTAGGGTCTCGCTCTAGCCCAGGCTGACCTGGAATTCACTATGTAGTCAAAGGGTGGCCTTGAAGTCATTGCGATCCTCCTACCTCTGCCTCCCGAGTGCTGTCATTAAAGGCGTGCGCCGCCACACCGGGCTCCTTTTGTCTTATTTTGTTGAGATGGGTCATCACTCAGAAGCTCAGGATGGCCTGGAGCGCATGATCCTCCTGCCTCAGCATCCACAGTGCTGGGACTTCAGGGGAAATGCCCCGGAGACTCTGTTCCCATCATCAGATTCTGGCGGTTGAATGGCTGCAGGACAAGCATTGAGAGAGAAGCTTGGCACCCGAGCCCTGACTCAAGGGTCTGCTTGCTACATTTTAGCCAAGCGCCCTTGGCTAAGCCTCAAGTTCTCTGGGTCAAATGGGCTCACAGAAAGAAGTGTGAGGCTGCAGCTATCTGCCCTGGTGCCACGTGGGTCAAGCGGGAGAAGAAGCCGTGCTAGGAGGCTCCACCAAGAGGATGCCCAGAGATGCCCCTTTCAAACTGTAAAGGACCAACTGTTAAGGAATTCAAGGATATGCTTCCTTCCTTGCCTGAGACCACCCTTGTCAAAGTTATGTGTTAGTCAATTGTGCAGGTACCATGTACGGTACAGGGTGGTTGTGTCTGTGTACATTTGTGAACACGTGGGCACGTGTGCATGTGTTCGTGCATGAATGTATGTGTGTGCACGTGCGTGTGTGTGCACATGCATACCTACCTGCTCATCTCCCAACAAGTGATCTGTTACCTAAGCACTGAGGGGCCTCAATGTCCTAACTTTCATGTGAGATTCTTGATGATCAGTGGGTCTCCAAGGAGCATTTGCGGGCCAGGGAAGGGTCTGTCCTTCAGGATGTCTCTGCCACACAGCTGAGGAATCCCCCAATGACCTCCTTGCCTTTTTCTCTCCAGGAGGACTGGGACAGCTGAGCGGGTCCCTGGGTTCACAAACCAGTAAATGTGGCTGTACAGCGTGGGACTCTGCAGGGTGGCGTGACTGAGCCTCCACCTGGTCAGAGCTCAGGGAAGAGTGATGGTCAATGGCCAGAGGTCTTTTGCCCCTTGGGTTTGAGAGGGCTGCATTGGAAGTGACAAACACCTGTTTGGATTTCCCCGGTAGAAGGAAACCTCGAGGTCCTTGTGTCTGAGCCCATTCTGGTAATGAGCTGAGAAAACCCTACTTCCCCGTCTGTTGTAAGAGGCAGGAGGGGAGCCACGTGAGGGAGGCGGCGGGAGCAGGTCAGCACCAAGGCTGGCGGGCTGGTCATTGGCTGCCTGCTCGCCAGCTTCCTCCCACTGGACACCAGGAGCCCCTGTGGGCTTCTCTCATCCACAAGGAGGACTCGGGGTTCAGGAGGCCAAGATGCCTCCTTCGCCCCAGATCATGACCTCCCTGGAGAGAGTGGTACTTCCAAAAGCCCCCAAGCTGCAGCCAAGGGTTCTGTCAGGCCTTTATGCCTTGGGCTGAAGTAATCTTGATACTTGATACTTGTCCTCAGTTTCCCACAAAGGTCTGTCAGTACTGGCATGTGCTCCGTTTCCTCTGAAAGATATACACGGAACACTGACTACTACTAACCAGAGCTCTTGTTCTCAGGATATGCACTGCCACTTTTGTCTTTTTATTTATTTTATTTATTTATGAAAGAGAGAGAAAGAGGCAGAGAGAGAGAGAGAGAGAGAGAGAGAGGATGGGCACTCCAGAACCTCTAGCCACTGCAAACGAACTCCAGACACATGCGCTACATTGTGCATCTGGCTTATGTGGGCATTGGGGTACTGAACCCAGGTTCTTGGGCTTTATAGGCAAGCACCTTATCTGCTGAGCTATTTCTCCAACCTTTGTCTCTTACATTTTAAAAACTAAGGTGACAGCCTGGAGAGATGGCTTAGTGGTTAAGATGCTTGCCTACAAAACCTAAGGACCCAGGTTCAATTCCCCAAGACCCACGTAAGCCAGAAGCACAAAGTGGTACATGTATCTGGAGATCATTTGCAGTGGCTGGAGGCTCTGGCGCACCCATTCTCGCTCGCTCCCTCCCACCCTCCTTCCCTCTTTCTCTCTCTCTCAGATAAATAAATAAAAATAAAATATTTTTTAAAACTTCAGGTGAAGTTCAGGTGGTGATTCATGCCTGTAATACCAGTATTTGAGAAGCTGAGGCAGGAGCATTATGAGTTTGAGGCCTGCCTAAGCTACATGGCAAGACTCTATCTCCAAAAGGGAAAAAGAAATTCTTTTGCAGGTGTCAAACACGCCCAAGCCTTGGCACTGGACTGTCGTCTTCCCTGTCCTCAGTAGATAGAGAGCTGGTTATGGGCCAGCCACTGCTCTTCAGTGCATAGATATCCCTAGGGTGTTTCTGGGGTTGTCCCTGAGCAGGTACTTTGGGTTTCGGCACGCTGGTGATGGAATCATGTGTAGACTCCACAGTGAGGCACACTCATACGGCCTCCTCCAAGGACAAGATGCTCTGTTGTCTGCCCAGATGTTCAGGCTTCTGAGCAGTGTGGCTGTTTTCACAGCCATAGGGGAAAAAAAGAGGCCCAGCCCAGGGTGGGACCCCTGCTTCTTGAGAAGGAAGCGGTGCCCAGAGGAGTCTGGGACCAGCATTCTCCCTGCTGAAGTCCTGTCTTCAGTGACTCAGGCCCTAGTGGCTCCCTCACTGACTCAGACCGCTGAGCAAGCAGTACCCTAGCCGTGTGGGAGAATTATCCATGCCCTCGGCCCCGCATGCCCATCCCAGTCACCTTACTAAGAGAGGACTTGGGGGTCTTCAGTCTCTAGGGGGGGCTTAGCAGAGTGATGAGCCACCTGTACAGGTATACCTTGCTGCCCAGGACTGGTTGAAACCCCAGAAAGATGCAAGAGAGTCTCTGTGTGTCTGCTGCATGGGAGCCCTCAGTGGGCATGGGCAGATAGAGAGGGCATCTGCTAAGGAAATGAGCAGGGAGCCCGTGGCTCTCAGGGGTTTCAAGGCAAGATCTGTTCTCAGGAGTGCACTTTCCAGGCTCAAGATGTGCCAGGACCACCGAGCAATGTGTGTGCCCTGGTTTGCCTGAGAAGGGTGAGGAAATGGCTTTGCTGAAGATGGCCCTGTTGGGCGCTCCGCTGGGTGTGTGACTCGTCAGGCAGAGAAGGGTGTGTCCCATGGGAGAGCCAGTTTGGCTGGCCCCACCTTGCTGGCAGAAGCTTGGTTTCAAAATGGGCTAATAGCTGGGGACATGGACACTCTTTTCATCTTGGCCTGCCCAGTACTTGTAGCTCCCAAGGAGCTGGGCAGCTTCTATCTGATCTGAGTTGGGATAGAACTCTCTCTCTCTAGACTTAGTCAGCCATCAACTGTGGCCCAGGCCTGGGTAAGCAGAAGCCCCCTGGGCTACTGCAGGCTGACTTCAAACTGTGTCCCCTGCATAGACAGGCCTCCCCCGCTGCTTAGAGCCCTCCTACCCTCCCAGCAGCCCACTTAATCTATGATGACCCCCGCAAACAGGCTGTGGGGACCCCAGTGCCCATCAGCAACTGCAATCTCTCTCCTCAGGACAACTTCTCTAGACCAGTCAGGCACAGGTCTCCTTCCCACAAGTACCTGCTGGGAGCCCAGCTATGTGCTAGGCACAGCAAAAGGTATTTGGTTCAGAAAGCCTGGAGAGATTACAGAACCCTACCCTAGCAACTGGAGAACAAACAAGACCACAGGCAACTGTGTAGGCAGCCAAGGGATTCCAGCTCTGGGCATTGGGGTTGGGTTGGGGCAGAGCAGGCGTCATGGAGATGACAGGTTTGAGCAGAGGTGAGGAGAAATGTGGGGTTTTAAAGCAAGTGGACAAGGAAAGCAATGCAGGCTAGAGGTGCATCTCAGCTAAAGCAGGGGGTCCAGGATGTGACTGTTGTTGTGGGACAGCGTCGGAGGGTGTGTTGGGAGAGGGCTGGCTGGGCGAGCTGGGGCCAAATTGATGTGCTTGCCTTGGCGGGAACGAATGGTAGCTTTGCCCTAGAGAGGCGGAAGTGATGACATCTTAAGGCAAGGAGCCTTGAGGATTGGGTAGGGGGCTGGTGGGTGGGGGAGCTTGGAGTTGCCCAGGAGTAAACTGAGGAAGGTCATGACCAGTCTTAGCAGTGGCAATGCAAAGAGAGGACGTAGAAAGGATGCACAGGCAGGCATTATCTGTCTCTCGTGTGTGTGTGTGTGTGTGTGTGTGTGTGTGTGTGTGTGTGTGTCTGTCTGTCTGTCTGTCTGTCTGTCTGGGTCTGGATATGTGTTGGGCAGGGAGCTTGTGTGTAGGTCCAAGAACAACCTTCAGGTATCTGTATTCTTCTTCCACCTTCCTTGAGACAGAGTCTCATAAAAAAAATGTATGCTGAGGCTGGAGAGATGGCTCAGCAGGTAAGGTACTTGCTTGCAAAGCCTAAGAACCCAGGTTCAATTCCTCAATAGTAATGTAAAGCCAGATGCACAAGGTAGCACATGTGTCTCGAGTTTCTTAGCAGTGGCGAGAGGCCCTGGCATGCCCATTCTCTCTCTCTCTCTCTCTCTCTCTCTGTTACCTGCCTCTCTCTCTTTCCCTCATAAACAAATAAATAAGATATTTTTTTTCTTTTTTTTTAGAGAGAGAGAGAGACAGAGGGAGAAAGAGAATGGGCGTGCCAGGGCCTCAGCCACTGCAGTTGAACTCCAGACCCTTGCGCCACCTAGTGGGCATGTGTGACCTTGCACTTGCCTCACCTTTGTGCAACTGGCTTACATGGGATCTGGAGAGTCTAACATGGGTCCTCAGGCTTTGCAGGCAAGCGCCTTAACCACTAAGCCATTTCTGCAGCCCAATAACAAAATATTTTTTTAAAAAAACATGAATGTCAAATGCCAAGCTAGCTGGCCATGAAAGAACCCAGGAACCCACCCAGGATTCTCCTAGCTTCCCCTCCCATTGTCATAGGCACATGGAGACCACAGACCCATAGTCACTTTGCTTCCTGCTTCACACAGGTGGTAGGGTGGATAGAACTCAAGCACCTGTCACATCTGAGCCACCTACTCAGCCCCACGATCTCCTTCTTTTTTTTTTTTTTTTTTGAGGCCCCAAAAGACTGGCCTTTTATAAATGTGTGTCGGGGGAGGGGGCGAATTGGCATACTAGGACCTCCAGCCACTGCAACTGAAGAATTGAAGTCCATATACATGTGCCCCCTTGTGTGCATTGTGACATTGTATGCTCACGTCACTGTTCATCTGGCTTACTTGGGACCCAAAGAGTTAAACATGAGTCCTTAGGTTTCTCAGACAAGTGCCTTAACCACTAAGCCATCTCTCCAGCCCCCACCATCTCTTCTTTTTATTTATTTATTTATTTTTAAGTTTTTTTTCACTTTTATTTATTTATTTGAGAGAGAAAGAGGCAGAGAGAGAGAGAAAGGCGCGCCAGGGCCTCCAGCCACTGCAAACAGACTCCAGACGCGTGCGCCCCCTTGTGCATCTGGCTAACGTGGGTCCTGGGGAACCGAGCCTCGAACCAGGGTCCTTAGGCTTCACAGGCAAGCATTTAACCACTAAGCCATCTCTCCAGCCCCACTATCTCTTCTTAAATGACCACTTACTGTCCTGCCAAATGACCTTGGCAAATGGGAGCTTTCTCAGACCTTTGGAGTCCTGGACCTGCTTTGCTCTGATCTAATCTCCCTCTAGCACCGGCTTCCTTGCTTACACAGTGAGAGGTGGGCCTCTGAGACCTTCCTACTTAAGCAAAAAGAGGAGCATCAGTGTGGGTTAAGACAGCACTCAGACCGGAGAGATGACTTAGCGGTTAAGGTGCTTGCTGGCAAAGCCAAAGGACCCGGGTTCCAATCCCAAATACCCATGTAAAGCCATGCACAAGGTGGTGCATGTGTCTGGAGTTTGTTGGCAGTGGTTGAGAGAGAGAGAGAGACCACTCCTCTCTAAGAAAGAGAGGGAAGAAGGGAAGGAAGCGCTTATGGCACAGAGAGCCTAGAGGCAAGGCCATGAAATACCCTGGCTGCTCAGGCATCAGCACAGTGAAGTACACCCACTGAAGGAAGCACAGCGCCTCCCAGCACAGAGCCTGGCTTCACTCTGCGTGTTGTGTCGGTGAGTTACAGGTCTTAAGTCATTAGTAGAAGGGGCGCCGAGCAGGGGCGGGCACCTACTCACAGCTGCGTTCCCTGGCCTGCCTTGGACTGTGCTCCTATGGGTTAACTCAACCTCCAGAGCGCCACTGGTGTCTCCAGGAGAGAAGCATGTCTCTGCGCTCACACTCTGAACTTCAACCTATTTAGCCCAGCCTGCTGTCGGAATAGTCAGCTCTGCTCCCAGGACGCTGAGTGTCTAGTCTGGAATGTTCCAGGGACCATCCCACCTGAACTTGGAGTTTCCCAGGGAAGCATGGGATAACCAAACAAGGAGTGTGCAAATGAAAGAGAGAGAGAGAGAGAGACAGAGTCTGTCTGTCTGTCCTTTGTATTCAAAGGAGAGGAAGCTGCCAGCAGATTCCTATCAGTGTGTGGGGGTGTGGCTGGAGAGGCATTGGCAGCAAAAGCTCTCCCACCTGCTGCGGGCACAGGTGCCCAAGCATTCTTTTCTGGCTGCAGCTGCTTGCTTGGGACCTGGAAGACAGTATTTGGAAATGGGGGAGGGCATGGCTGGCACTCAGGGCCTGCAGGCAAGGCCTGTGAACATCCTGGGAGGCTTGGGCATCCAGCACAGTGAAGAAGAGTCCTGCTTCAGATGCCAGGGGCACCTATCTGCCAGAAAGCCGGTCACACTCCGCAGGCAACAACTGTTGCCTGGTTCATCCTCTTATGGATGCCCGAGGAGCTTCTTTTTCTTTTTTTTTTTTTTTTTTTAAGTAGGGTCTCACTCTACCTCATGCTGACCTGGAATCCACTATGTAGTCTCAGGGTTGCCTCAAATTCACAGCGACCCTCCTGCCTCTGCCTCCTGAGTGCTGGGATTAAAGGCGTACACCACCATGCCCAGCTCCGAGGAACTGCTTCTTTTTTTTTTTTTTTTTTTTAATTTGTTTATTTGGGAGTGACAGAGAGAGAAAGAGGCAGATATATATAGAGAGAGAATGGGCACACCAGGGCCTCCAGCCACTGCAAATGAACTCCAGACGCGTGCGCCCCCTTGTGCATCTGGCTAACGTGGGTCCTAGGAATGGAGCCTCGATCCGGGATCTGGAGTTTGTTTGCAGTGGTCGGAGGCCCTGGCGCGCCCATTTTCTCTCTCTCTCCCTCTCTCTCTCTCTCTCTCTGTGTGTGTGTCTGTTGCTCTCAAATAAGTAAATAAAAATGAATAAAAATTTTTTTTTAAAAAAACCTCTCAGCCAATCTGAGAGTTAGCGGCATGTACAGAGCAAACACTTGTCGTGAACAGTGCTAAGTGTTTTACAGACAAGACACCCACTTCTGCTGAAGACCCTGCATGTTACAGACAGTTACAATCCCAGTTATACAGCGGGAGAAGCCCACGCACATTGGGCTCCAATCACTTGCCCAAGGCCACATCCAAACATGCAGCTGACACAGCCGAGGTGGTTTGGCTCCAGTTTCCTTCCCATATCTAAATCCCAGCCTGCGTGAGATTGAAAAACCTGCCTCGATTCTCAGGATACCCCCTCCAAGGCAGCATGCTTCATCTGCTCCTTGGAAGGGACCCAGGCACTAGGAGAGGACAGGATCTCACTGGCTTTGTCTCCTGCTTGTCAAAATGGCAGTGAGAGGCCGTAGGGACGGGCGCTCCACCTCCAGACACCTCTAGTCACCGTGCTCCCTCGTGACACAGCCTGCCCGCACTAGGACTCTCGAAGCTGGGGTGGGGCTGCCAGGAATGGATGATGTCACTGGGGTGTGGCTGATGGGGGGGTGATGGCAGTGCGTTTCTGCCGTTCTCATCTCACCCGCTCCTTGGGGACAGCCCACCTCGCTGAAACTTGCCAGGGCTGCCTGCTGCTCCTTTTCCCAGCACCCAGAGCAAGAGCCTTGTCAGGCTTAATCAGCAGGTTGTTGTCTTTGCTGGGTCCGGGCCAGGAGAGCATCTGCACTTCTCATTAGATGTCTGACATGACGTCCAGGTGTGTCACCCGCTGAGAACAAGGGAGCTCCTTGTTGCCTTTTCCCTAAAGCTCAGCCTGCCTTGGGGTGTGTTCAGCCTTCCTACAAAGTGTCTTCTGCTCCCCTCCCTCCCTCCCTCCCACCCTCCCTTCCTTCCTCCCTTCCTTCGAAGCTTCCTCCCAGGAGGAGAATGCAGAATGTGGTCACTGGTGAAAGCCATGGAGGCCCCATGGAGGCACATTTTGCAGTTAAGGCACTCATTTCGTGTCCGAAGTCTCAGAAAAATTGCCTCTTCCTCTTGCCTGTGTCGTTCTGTTGTCTGTCCTCTCCCAGCTCCCACAAACCAGCTCAGCTTGCTTTGTGGCAGATCGGTTTGACCCAGTTAAGGGAAGAAGATTGCGCTTGCTTGGTGTGGGTGAAGGGGATATGTCTGCCATTGCCAAGGTTAACAGTCTGTGGCTTCTGAGTTTTGGATGCCGCTTCCAATTGGTAGTTTGATACCCATTCTTTATGGAAACTGGAACCATGAGTGGTTCCAGCTCTCTGCGACTCCCTGCAAGTTGAAAGGCAACCCAGCTAAAGGCTGGCCCCTCCCTAGTTCTGGGTGGCTAGATGTGGTACCGAAGGGGATTACCCATTGCCTAACAACCTCCTCGGGAGACGCACACAGCACGCATCCATTCTCTCTTCTTTCTCTGCACCTCTCCCTTTCTTGAGGTGGCCAGGCTTTGAGTTGGACTTGGCCCTGGTTCATCCCAGCAAAGGTTGAGTCCCAAGTCAGCACCTGTGTGGAGACATTTTGTCAGGCTCAGTGTTGATCCCGTAGCCTGAGAACAAGTCCTGGCAGGCGGCAACTGCCTGCTTGTGAGCTCCTGGGAAAGTCATCGTCAGACAGCTCTGTCCCAGAGCTCATTCCCACCAAGTCTCTGGTTTTACAGGCTCCTCCCAAGGGAGGCATACCCCCAAGTTGGACTCACATAGAGACTTGGGAATACCTCATTGCCCGTGGTACACTGTCTTGTTGACTTGAGTCTCAGCCCAGCTTCTCTCCCTACCAGCCTGGTCCAGAGGTCTCCCCGTGCCCCTCTCTGCAGCCCTGGGTCACCTCTGTGTGCTAGCTGGGATCCTAGCTGGCAACTCTTTGCACCAGAAGCTACAGGAGCACAGCCTCATCCCTCTGTGGCTGTCAAGGGTTTGTTTGTTTTTTCCTAAATGGCCTGCTACCACTTGCTTCTTGCCCTGGCTGCAAGAAGGCAAGACCTGGAGGTCGAAGGAAATAGCAGGGGAACATATTCCTGGCCAGGACAAGTTTCCAAGCCTGAGTGCCAGTGATCAAGAAGGCCTGGCTGTGTCACACAAGCTCAGAGCTGGCACTGCCCTCTCGTCACTGAGTGGCCACTAGAAGGCCATCTCTTCAGCTCACAGCTTCCTTCTGGGACTGTGCCTGCCCGGCCAGCTCCGTGGTATGGGACTTTCTTGCTCACAGCCTCATGTGAGAAGTACATTTTGCATTGCAATCTAGAATCTACTCCTTGTAGCACAAAACAGTGCCCATCTCTGCTCTGTAGTACTTACTCTGCTCTGCATTGCATATTCTCCAATACATTCTGTGCTGTTTTTTTTTTTTTTTTTTCAACGTAAGGTCTTGCTCTAGCCCAGGCTGACCTGGAATTCACTATGTAGTCAGGATGTTCCCAGGATGGACTCGAACTCACGGCAATCCTCCTACCTCTGCCTCCCGAGTGGAGTGCTGGGATTAAAGGTGTGCGCCACCACGCCCTGCTGTTCTGTGCTTTTTATAACGGTGTGCACAGTCTGCTAAAGTCACCTCTTTTTTTTTTTTTTTTTTTTTCTTATTTTTGGTTTTTCGAGGTAAGGTCTCACACTAGCCCAGGCTGACCTGGAATTCACCATGTCATCTCAGGGTGGCCCTGAAGTCATGGCGATCCTCCTACCTCTGCCTTCCCAAGTGCTGGGGTTAAAAGGCGTGCGCCACCATGTTGTCCAGCCAAAGTCACTCCCTATCCCACTGTGGGTCACAACTTGCATTTGGAAATGTAACACAGCGGATAATGGCCAGGGGTTCCTTCTTCTACACACATTCTTGAAGTCTGTAAACATTGTGATGGGGCCGGGGAGAGCTGTCCCCACGGCCAGCTCTGTCTAGGATCACAGTCAAGAGGTTGACCGAGCCTCCTTCTCCTTTCCCGCCCAGATCTACAACGGGACCCTCAAGCGGGAGCCTGACAACAGGCGCTTTAGCTCCTACAGCCAGATGGAAAGCTGGAACCGGCACTACCCCCGTGGCACCTGTGCCACCACTGGTGCTGGCAGCGACATCTGCTTCATGCAGAAGATCAAGGCAAGCCGCAGCGAGCCCGACCTCTACTGTGACCCGCGGGGAACTCTGCGCAAGGGCACGCTGGGCAGCAAAGGCCACAAGACCACCCAGAACCGCTACAGCTTTTACAGTACCTGCAGCGGTCAGAAGGCCGTCAAGAAGTGCCCGGTGCGCCCACCCTCCTGCACCTCCAAGCAGGACGCCATGTATGTGCCACCCATCGCCTGCAACAAAGACCTGTCCTTTGGCCACTCAAGGGCCAGTTCCAAGTGAGTGCTGCTGGGCTGTGATGGGGCCTGGCCCGCTGTCCTAGGGGCTCCCAGGAGGAAGGGGTAGACCTAACCTCTGCTCTGGCTCCACGGTTGCTGTTTTTGGGAGTCCCTAACCTGATAGGCCCCTGGGAATCCTCAAGAGTGAAAGAGCGACAGATCTCAGACCCGTGTTCATGGGTTGCAAAACTCATGGGTTATGAGCAGAGGTAGGCGAATGAGAGAAGGTTAGGGAGGCTAACAGCTGTCAGGATATGTCTCTCTGATAAGCACCTGAGAATGTGTTAGAAATGCCCATTCTTGGGCCACCAAGTCCTCTTGACTGAGAAATACCTGGAGATGCCAGCAATGTGTGTTCTGCAGGCCCCCGGGTGAGAGGGACTCACACTAGAGACCAGAGTCCTCTGATCTCAGGTGCGTGGATCTGGACCCGGGCTCTGAAAGAGGGAAGGCTGTGCCTGTGCAGTCAGTGAGAACAGAATGGGTCATGGGTTGTGTCACAAGACAGGGAATAGATAAAGGTGACGACTGAGCCACGTGGCCTGCTAAGGAATGAGCACAGCTCCTGTCCGCAAATGACTAAGGGCCATGGCCTGGTGGGGGCGAAGGAAGAGCCGCTGGCACAGGACATCTTGGGGGCATCATGACGCTGAGCCTGCCCTTCAGGACACAGAGCGCCATGAACCGCCCACCTAATGACCGCTGTCCACTTGTCTGACGGGCATTTACAGAGCGTGTGCTCCACGCAGGCCCCCGTGGCAAACGCAGGAGCGCAGCTGTGGTGGCGGGGCCCGGAGCTGCTCCGCAGCACCGTGAACAATGCTTTTCTTAGCTGGCACCACAGCCTGGTGCTCTTTAATTGTCGCATCCCGTTGCAGGCCCCTACCCACGCCCCTCAGGCAGAAACAATACTCGGGCTTCCTAAGCTGGCTCCTAGCCTCATGCCGCTCTGAACGTGGACCTCTCTTTCACATTGGAAGGCCATGAAGTGTACTTAGGGTAACTTGGAAGAGAACTAAGAAATCCATCTCCTTTGGAGACGGGTCATGGCCGCATGTGGCCCCAGCCAGAGGCCCTGAATGGAGGCTCTGGCTGAGATACAGAGGGGGTGCATGGCCAGCCAGGTAGAAACAACACTTAGCAGAGGTACCACCAGCCCAGTGCCAGAGAGCCCAGCCTTGTAGGCGATTTTTCCAGAAATGAAGCTGGATTGCTTTAGCCTGAACTGTTTATGGAGTTTGTACTAGGGCAAAACCATCCATCTAGTATTAATGAAGAGAGAATTCCCTCTACAGTTGCTGAGCGATATCTATGGGGTAGGGCTGTATGCCACAAAGGGTCTGTCCCTGGCCACAGGAGCTCTCCTCTCTGTTGGGAAGCAGAGCACATTTCAGCGGGAAGGCTTCCTGGGGCTCCAAGGGGGGACTGCACACAGGCTGGAAGTGTTTCTTTCCCTAGAAGGCTTCACAGAAGCGGGGACTCCAGTAGGCCTCGGCTGTGCCTTCAGGACAGGACCTGAGACAGTCTTGCAGTAATAGGCGCTTTCCAGGGGTTGGGGAATGTGCCAGAGGTTGCATGGAGCCAACCATGCAGTTAAAACACGAGCCATTTGCTATGTTCCATCTAATACCTGCCCTTCGGTGCCAGTCTGAGAGGTCTGAACTCGAACCTGCAGTGAGGAGAAGCTACCCATGATTTCTGAGCCGAGGAAAACCCAGCCAGCAGGGCTTTTAGAACTGCTGCTTTGCTCGAGGCACCAACATGTTGGGTAGAGGGACTTGGAGAAGAGAGCTCAGTATGGGATTTTCTTACCACCTTCTGCATGCCATCCCGATCCGACAG
Organism: Jaculus jaculus; assembly: GCF_020740685.1. Lineage (NCBI taxonomy): Eukaryota > Metazoa > Chordata > Mammalia > Rodentia > Dipodidae > Jaculus > Jaculus jaculus. The sequence continues at coordinate 244,572,242 of NC_059102.1, read as the reverse complement.
AACATGGTGGCTGTGGGGATGAGAAAGAGTGGATGTGAGAAAATTTTTTTGTGTAAGAAAGAAGAGCCAACTGGACTTGTAACAGGAGGGAGAGCCAGAAGAGCTGGTGGATGAATATAGATGGGTAGATGGATGGATAGATGGACAGATGGACAGAATAAATGGGCCATTCTCTTCCATGCTCACAGTACCAGGCGGAAACGGCTTGATGGCAGGATAGCTGGAGAGCCTCTCGGTGGGGCAGGGTTGTGCTCAGGACAGAAGTAACAGCATTGCTTGGGTCTTAACCGACGACAGATGCCTCATTCCATGATCAGGCCTATCCAGTGACTGAGCCTGTCCTTTCTCTTAGGGAGCTGCTCACAGTTTTTTTTTCCAAAAGGGTCTGGTCACCTTGTTCTGGTCCTCTGGAGGGCAGATGAAATTGGGGTAGTTTGGGTATGCAAAGGGGAATTCAGAGCCTGCTCACCAGGGCTTCCAGCATACCCTGTAATGTACCTACCCCCCCCCCAACACACACACACTGTTCTTCCAGGATCTGCAGTGAGGACATTGAGTGCAGCGGCCTGACCATCCCCAAGGCCGTACAGTACCTGACTTCCCAGGATGAGAAGTACCAGGCCATTGGAGCCTATTACATTCAGCATACCTGCTTCCAGGATGAATCTGCCAAGCAACAGGTAAGAAAGAAGAAGTTCAACTTAACTTCTGGGAGGCTTGGGCAGGGCCTGGGGGTTTCAGCCTGGCCCTGCGTTTGGAGATGCCGAGGGCATGTGCAGTCGGTTCACCCCACCTGGCCACGAGGGATACGGAGTACACTTGGCACTTCCCAAGGTCAGAGCTACGTCTTAGCTTTCAGAGCCAAGCCCTCCGTTGAGGGGACATCAGACAGGTGCCTTTCCTCCACTGGTCATGGAAAAGACCCATGGTGTTGCAGTCCGGTTCACATTGCTGGTAGAAATCACCCAACCAAGAGTAGCTTCTGGGAAAAAGAGATTTATTTTGGCTTACAGGCTCGAGGGGAAGCTTCATGATGGCAGGGGAAAACGATGGCATGAGCAGAGGGTGGACATCACCCCCTGACCAACATAAGATGGACCACAGCAACAGAAGGGTGTGCCAAACACTGGCATGGGGAAACTGGCTTTAATACCCATAAGCCCGCCCCCAACAATACACTCCCTCCAGGAGGCATTAATTCCCAAATATCCATCAGCTGGGGAGCTAGCATTCAGAACACTTAAGTTTATGGGGGACACCTGAATCAAACCACCACACATGGGTTCCACAGAAACCCCTTTCTCAGATCCCACTAAAGAACATGGCTGTGCCCTGCTCCTGTGCTTCTTCCTCCTGTTCCTCTCCCCTGCTCTCTCTCCCTTGCCCCTGCCATATCAGGGTGGAAACGTTTATACCCCCCAAGCTCGGCGGGCCAGGAGGACACCCACAGCCCAAGGATGGCTGGGTCACAAGTGGCTTCCTAGAGGCCAAGGGATAGTTTTCATGGAAGTTTCTACCACGGGAGAATTTCTGTGTGAATTCTCCCATATGTCTACTCAGCCTTAGGATTTTGAGGTGTGTGTTGATAACATATTCTCATCTGGTCCTCACCATACTACAGAACTAGGGCTCTGAACAGAAAAGCAACCTGCTAAGTGTCTCCAGGTAGGATGAGGGAGCTAGAACCTGAATCCAGGTCTTACACTTTCTCATCTAGACCAGTTACCATTAACTTGTGATGTTTATTCATTTTGGTTGACTTGTATATTTGTAAACTGAATTTTAAAAAAAATTATGAGGAAAGGGTTAGGGAATTACTAGGGCTTCTTGCTGCTGCAAATGAACATCAGACATATGCACCACTTTGTGCATCTGGCTTTACATGGGTACTGGGGAATCAAACCCAGGGTGGCAGGCTCCTTTAACTGCTGGGCCATCTCCCAAGCCCTGAACAATTGTTTATTTATTTAGTTTTTGTCTGAGAAAAAAAAAAAAAAAAAGAGCTGCTTGGAGCAGAGAACAGTTGGCTCAGCCGGCCCACCCTTGACTCAACACCATGGTGACTCTCCCGCAGGTCTATCAGCTGGGGGGCATCTGCAAGCTGGTGGACCTCCTTCGCAGCCCCAATCAGAACGTCCAGCAGGCCGCCGCAGGGGCTCTGCGCAACCTGGTGTTCAGGAGCACCGCCAACAAGCTGGAGACCAGGAGGCAGAATGGGATTCGCGAGGCCGTCAACCTCCTGAGGAGAACCGGGAGCACTGAGATCCAGAAACAACTGACTGGTGAGGTGTCACCCCAGGCTAGGGGCCGGGCGGGATGGCAGACCACGGCCTGGCTGGGGAGGGAACCAGTCCTTCTAGGTTAGGCCAAGGCACAACGGCGCAGACTTGGCTGGGCTAATCTCCTGCGCGTCTAATAGCATTAGTCCAGTCACATTACTGGTATCCAGATGGTGCCTGAGGTGGCCTGCCCCCAGGAGGTCATGGTCTTTGAGGCGAGAGAGAAAGAGGAGGATTGCTGAGGTCCAAGCAGGCTCCTTGCCCAGTGGACACTGTGCTTTACGGGTGATGGAGGAGAACAACGCAGAGGGAGCTAGGGTGAGCAGCTCTTAAAGAGAGCCCTACCCTGAATTCACAAAATGTATGAGGCTCTCAAGATAGGGCAGAGGACAGAGAAGTCACCATGAAGACCCTAGACTGGACCGGGAGGGCAAGACCATGTTCCAAGTAACAGTAAGAATTTCTGGGATGATTCTGTGTGGTCACTATTCTCCATGTATAATTGCTGCAGAGTGAAAATAGAACATTGAAAGGTTCTGAGGTCTGAAATTTTTGTTTAATTTTTGTTTGTTTTTACTTATCTGAGAGCAACAGACAGAGAGAGAAAGAGGCAGAGAGAGGGAGAGAATGGGCGCGCCAGGGCCTCCAGCCACTGCAAATGAACTCCAGATGTGTGCGCCCCCTTGTGCATCTGGCTAACGTGGGTCCTGGGGAATCGAGCCTCAATCCAGGGTCCTTAGGCTTCACAGGCAAGCGCTTAACCACTAAGCCATCTCTCCAGCCCCTGAAATTTATGTCTAAAACCACTGGTCTATCAATTGCATTTTGGTGGCCTAAACAGAGACCTTTAAGATAACTTCCAACCTTCCATGTCTTCTGGAGACATGGAAAATGGGTTCAGGCAAAAGTCAGACAAGTGGCTTGATAGACCCAGCCTGCCAGGAAGGGGCCAGGCTGGGAGTGGCGCCATGCTCTTTGGGTTTTCTCTGAGCCTGCTGTGTTGGGCTAACACCCCCCTACCCCCGCATCCAGGGCTGCTCTGGAACCTGTCTTCCACTGATGAGCTGAAGGAGGAACTGGTGGCTGATGCCCTGCCTGTCCTGGCTGACCGGGTCATCATTCCTTTCTCCGGCTGGTGTGACGGCAATAGCAACATGTCCCGGGAGGTGGTGGACCCCGAGGTCTTCTTTAATGCCACAGGCTGCTTGAGGTGAGATATGAAGGCACATGGGGCGGGGGTCTCTCTATCTAGCCTTGGGCCTTTCCTCAAGACTGGGAACCTCCTTTAAGGGGGATACAGAGAACATCCTTGGGAATCTAAGAGTGGAAACGTCTAACTAGTCCTCTCCTCCGCCCCCAGAAAAATGTGATTCTTGTGCTATCTTGAACAGTGTTCTTCTATACAAAAGTCTACTGACTGGCAGCTCATGAGTCACTTCCCGGCTGTGGTACTAAAACCGTGGGCCATGTTCATTGGCATGAAAATGGCGCAGCTTTGCCCAAAGTTGTCTGACTTCCACACCAGGGTGCGGCTAGGCCCCCGTGGGGTTGGTGGAGGAGGGTTGTGGCTGTGCTTGTTCTTGGAGCCGTGGGGTGAGCGCTGGCTTTGACTGTGGAGCCACAAAACAAAGCTCCCCTTTAGGGTCTCACCTTGCTGACATGGGGGTTTTCCTCCTCAACTCCAGACCACCAGAGCGGGGTTGCAGTTGGTGTGTGCTTCTGTTTCTCCCAGCCAGCCTCCAGCAGCAACCTCCAGGGGACAGAGAAGCTGGGGAGACCAAAAAAAAAAAAAAGCCAGTTAAAGACTTTATAGGGGTTATACAGACCTATTGGATATGACAGAGAGACGCACACACCACCATCACCATCACCACCGCCACCGCCGCCACCTAGAGCTGGAGGGATCACACTGCTTGGCAGTGAACTACTGCTGGGCCAAGCATGCCTAGCACCAAGAGGTTACTGCCTCTGGTCCCAAGCAGCTCCTCCCTTAGTCCCAGCCCCAGCCCAGCACTCCACAAAGCAGGAATGTAGGTTCCTGTCCCACAAGGGGCCAATAGAGGGCAGGGTTTAGCATATCTGGTTAAACGATTTTTTTTTTCTTTTCGCTTCATTTTTCTTCTTTTCTTGCCACTTTTCCTTCCTCCTCCTGCTACAACTTTCATACTACCCTGTCCTTTCTGCCTGCTTTTGTCCCCAACTGCACTTCATCCCCTCCCTCCTTGTCCTTTTCCCACCTGCAGGAACCTCAGCTCAGCTGATGCTGGACGCCAGACCATGCGGAACTACTCGGGGCTCATTGACTCCCTCATGGCTTATGTCCAGAACTGTGTGGCTGCCAGCCGCTGTGACGACAAGGTGAGGGCGCAGTCCACTGGTGGCACCTCCGCCCCCCAGCCCGGCTGTCTCTGCCCAGCGCGGTGAAGCTCAGGACCACAGACTTGAATTGGGGACTCCTGGTACTGGCCTCCCTATCTCTCAGACCCCACGAGTCAGGATTACCTTGGGTTGGTGGCCTGGCTCGAGCAGAGTCAGGAGCAGTGAAAGAGGATCTGGGGCTGGAGAGATGTCTCAGCGGTTAAGGCTCTTGCCTGTGAAGCCTAAGGACCCAAGTCTGACTCCCCAGAACCCACGTAAGCCAGTGCACAGGTGGCGTATGCACGCAAGGTGGCTCACGTGTCTGGAGCTCGCTTGCAGTGGCTAAGACCCTGGCATGCAAATTCATACTCTTTCTCTCTCTCTCTCACACACACACACACACAATTAATTAATTAATTAATTAAAGGGGGTCTGGAGCCAGGCGGCAGTGTTCCGGGCTTTGGATGCCGCACTGTTACTGTGGTGCTGAGCCCTGTCCTGTAGCCCTTGGGAGCCCACAATAGCGCTGGCAGAGCTTCCAGGTCCTTTCTGAGATGAAACCATTAGCATAGCCTTTGGCGGGTCACCTCCCTGTCCTCTCTGGACTCCTGAGCCAGCAGCATACACAGACTGAAAGGACAGTTCAGGAACGGAAGACCAAGGCTGAGATATTTCCAACCACAGCCGGGTGGTGGTTTAGGAGACAGTGAGGTCCAGCAGACCTGCCTGGCATCTGGGGGACAGGCTTGGGCACCATAGCACTTAGGTCCTGAGCACAGCACTCACAAGGGGAGATCTTATCTCCTGCTTCCCCCACTGGAAATGACATCAGGGTCTCAACTAGGCTGCCCGATTCCACACGGCGAGTTGCTTTTCTACTCCGCACGCAACACCCCCAGGCACTGGAAGTGAGATTCCGTCTTGGTCCAGCAGGGACCAAGCACTGCCCAGAGGGCACACCTGCTCTTACCTGGTGGTTCTCTGAAAGCAAACGCAGACCTGCGGTGCAGCTAGCTCTGTGACGTGCTGGGTCCTGGGTCTCACTACAGCAACTTTCATATTGGAGGCCGAGAGGTGGCCAAGGGAAGAGGGGCTGGAAGTGACTGTGGGAACTTTAAGTGACAGATGGCTTTGGAACCTGAACAAACTGGGCCTGTTTCTGAAGGGAATCATTTCAGGAGGGAAGGCCCATTCAACCATCCAGGCCAACACCTAGTCCGTAGCAGCAGAACAGGCGCAAAGCCCCGCGACTGGTACTTTCCATGTCCATCACCCTTCAGTGTCCATCGCGATGGCTTCCAGGACTTACAGGAACGCTGAAATCCACAGATGCTCATGTCCTTTCTACGAGCAGCCTGTAACTGTAGCCTACACACACTTTGTGTGTACTTAATTACCTCTGGTGTACTTCTAATGTAACAATAAATATAAATGCTAGGCAGACAGTTGTTACGCTGTGTTATTCAGTGAACCATAATAAGAAATGAATCTCTGCATGTTCAGTGGAAATGCAATATTTTAAAAATAATTTCAGGGCGTGGTAGTGCATGACTTTAACCCCAGCACTCAGGAGGCAGAGGTAGGAGGATTGCCAAGAGTTCGAGGTCACCCTGAGACTACAGAGTGAATTCCAGGCCAGCCTGAGCTAGGGTGAGACCCTATCTCAAAAAATCAAAATAATAATAATAGTAGTAATTTTTTGTTCATTTTTATATATTTATTTGAGAGTGACAGACAGACAGAGAAAGAGCAGATGAGAGAGAGAGAGAATGGGGCACACCAGGGCCTTTAGCCACTGCAAACGAACTCCAGATGCATGTGCCCCCTTATGCATCTGGCTAATGTGGGTCCTGGGGAATCGAGCCTTGAACTGAGGTCCTTAGGCTTCACAGGCAAGTGCTTAACCACTAAGCCATCTCTCCAGCCCAATAATAGTACTTTCAAACTGGTTGGTTGAATCCATGGATATATAACCCAAGAATACAGAGAACCAATTGCGTAATCTCTCCAATATAAAATAAGTGATTTTTTTTAGTCCCACTTTAGAGCTGAGAAAACAAATGCCTCTAAAGGAGAGGTAAGCCACTCAGGTTCAGGCAGTCACAAAGTGATAAAGAGAATCCAAGACCAGGAGTGTTCCTGGGCTGCCCTTCCACGCTGAGGGGGTACATACAGGCTGCCTTGATTGGTGGGGTAGGCGGTGGGCCAGAAGCCCGTCAGAACCCGCAGCTGACCAGGAGCTCTCTGCTTGCCCTCAGTCCGTGGAGAACTGCATGTGCATCCTGCACAACCTCTCCTACCGCCTGGATGCCGAGGTGCCCACCCGCTATCGCCAGCTGGAGTACAATGCCCGCAACGCCTACACCGAGAAGTCCTCCACCGGCTGCTTCAGCAACAGAGGCGACAAAATGATGGTGAGCGCCACCCATCTGCTGAGCCAGAGCCCACCCTACCACATGCCCCCTGGGCCCACTGCCCAGGCGGTCCTCTCCTCTCCACCCTCCTGGACCCTGAAAGCAACCGTGGGGGACAGGCCCTGCCAGTGCCCTGGCCTCCGGAGAATGCTGTGCCACAAACAAAGACCTGGGGCAGGGCCTTGTCTGTACCTTGCCTGCAGAGGGGACCTGGGCACCCAGGCTGTGGGAATCCGAGGGGACCTGTGCACCTGGGCTGTGGGAGTCCAGACTGCCCAAGGGTAGAAGTTCCAGGCCTCTCTCTGCAGGCCTCCATCTCTCTTACTTCCCAGGGGAGAAATCTCCCCTGTCTCTCCCCTGACCCCAGAGCATCAGGAGACAGGTGAACTCTGACCCATCTTAAGCATCCTGAGAAGGGCACTGTGGAGCGCAGGGCAGGCTGTGGAAGCCAGGCTTCAGGCCAGCCTGACAGGCCCAAGGCAGGTCAGACCTCCAGCGTCTTTGCTATGAGCCCCCCATCCCCATGTAGTATAACAGAACTAAGGGTCAAGGCCATGGCTCCCCTGGAGTACACCTTCCAAGATCCTGGGAATGTATCTGTCTGCTCAGCAACCAGCGTTCCAGAGAACCATGGCCTGTCCCTTCTGTGGAGTGCTGGGGGTGCACAAAAGAAAGGGGTACAAGGAACTGTCTTCGCCCATCCTTCCGTCCCATCTGGATCCGCAAGCTGAGATTGGAAGAGGTTGCCAGTGTTTGGGTCATTCCTCTCACCAGTCTCCCCACTGCCTTGCTGTCTGTCCTCAGAACAACAACTATGACTGCCCCCTTCCTGAGGAAGAGACCAACCCCAAGGGCAGCAGCTGGCTGTACCACTCTGATGCCATCCGCACCTACCTGAACCTGATGGGCAAGAGCAAGAAAGATGCAACCCTGGAGGCCTGTGCTGGGGCTCTGCAGAACCTGACAGCCAGCAAGGGTCTGGTAAGGAGCCCCCGCCCCGCCTCCTGCGCCTCCCCCCGTTTCTCTAGTCCACACTCCTAGATTTGCTCCCCGTTCTCCACTAGCCTGTCGTTGTCGCTGACTGACTGGAACAAACGCATCCAGGCTCTGAGTGAGCTTCGCGATGCAGACATGAGCATTTAGGGCCCCGGGACAGACACTGGGGAAGTCACGGAAGCCAAGATGCCCCCCTTCCTGCTGGGAACTCCTGCGTCACATCATAGTATTCCTTCTGCCCTGTGCTGGCCTCTTGGGCTCTTCCTGCAATGAAGGGTGGATGGGGAGTGTGCTTAGCAGGAGGAGTCCAAGGTGAACTGACATTGCTGGAGAAAGATTCTGGGCATGAGCAGGTGCTCATGGGGAAGATCTGGCAGAGCCAGTTACAGGTTTTGAAGCCAAATAGAATTTGGGGCCATGACAGTGTGAGGCCCAAGGAAGATTGGAGGGTGGCCTCTGCATATACTTAAGACTTAAAAGGGGGCTGGAGAGATGCCTTAGTGGTTAAGGCACTTGCCTGCAAAGCCAAAGGACCCAGGTTCGATTCCCCAGGACCCACGTAAGCCAGATGCACAAGGTGGCACATGCTTCTGGAGTTTGTTTGCAGTGGCTGGAGGCTCTGGCATGCCCATTCTCTCTCTCTCTCTCAAATAAATAAATAAAAATGTTTTTTTAAAAAAGACAAAAGGGCCTTGGGCCAGTAGCACACATAGGTGAACAGAAGGTAAAAGGAAACTAAATCAGGTAATACCAGCAGGATGCTTTTTTTTTTTTTTTGGCTTCAAGACCCAGATGAGCTAGCATACCTCCAGGGGACCCGTCATATTGTCACGTCACATGCCCTTGGCCGCGGGGTTTCATGTGGGCAGATAGTGCTGGGAGAGGTGTCTGACGGAGGCAGAGCTGACGCAGTGGCTGAGGACGGGTGGGTCACTACTAGCCTAGCATCCAGTCCTAGGTCACCATGCGTGAAAGAATTGAGGCTGCTCTGCCCACCCACCTGGGCCACAGGCTGTCCATGCTGGACACAGGAGCAGGGGCCGGTGAAGTCTGGCCGTTCTCTAGTTACCCACTGCTCTGTGGTTACTGCAGCATGAGCAACTTCGTCTCTGCCCAACGTCAAGGTAAAAGAGAAATGGTTCAGAGTTTCTTGGCTTCAGGGTCATCTGCCTCTGCTTGGAAGCCACAGACAAGCTCCTCCCTGGGGCCTTCTCTCCTAGATGTCCAGTGGCATGAGCCAGTTGATTGGGCTGAAGGAAAAGGGCTTGCCACAAATCGCCCGCCTGCTGCAATCTGGGAATTCAGACGTGGTGCGATCCGGGGCTTCCCTCCTGAGCAACATGTCCCGCCACCCTGTGCTGCACAGAGTGATGGGTAAGAGTGCCTGTCCCCCACCCCTGAAGATAGGCCGCAGCAGCCCCCTCCCACCCGCCAGAGCCTGCTGAAAGATCACCATTCTGCAGGGCAAGCATTCTGAGGGGAAGCTGGCCTAGGGGAGGTGTGGGCGTGAGAGGGGCTTGGTGGCTGAGGGAAGAGCTGGTCTATCGAGGTCCTTAGGAGTCCTTGGGGGCCGCCTTACTCAGTGCCTGGATAAGCTCTGTAAACGCTGTGGCCCTGGAGGGAGCCCCTGAGCCACGCCTCAGCAAGCCTGACCCCGTTCCCCATCTCCCTCTCCAGGGAACCAAGTGTTCCCGGAGGTGACCAGGCTCCTCACCAGCCATACCGGCAACACCAACAACTCGGAGGACATCTTGTCCTCAGCCTGCTACACTGTGAGGAACCTGATGGCCTCGCAGCCGCAGATGGCCAAGCAGTACTTCTCCAGCAGCATGCTCAACAACGTCGTCAACCTGTGCCGCAGCAGGTGGGTGGGGGAGGGGACCGCCTCTCGTAGTGCACAGCGGTGCCGGAAAAGGGCCAGGATAGCAGATGTTCCGGAAGCCAAGTGCCAAGGGCCCACAGAGGGGCCAAGAGGCAATGCGTTTCTTAGCTGGGGACCTGCAGGATACTGGGTCCTCGGAGGGTCAACAGGAGGCATGGGCCAGCAAAGCCAGCTAGCTGTGTGATGGGAGGTGTGCCCTCTGGGTCATAATGGGCTCACACCTCCATTGAGGTTCCTGTCTCGCGCATCGGAGGCTTCCCTGTATCTCCAGGCCCTGGAGGGGAAAAGGAAAAGGGAAAGGGAGGGGGCAGGTATTTCTCTGCCTCTCAGAATCTTGTCTCACAAACCCACTTCCCACCTTCCCAGTGCCTCGCCCAAGGCTGCAGAGGCTGCCCGGCTCCTTCTGTCTGATATGTGGTCCACCAAGGAACTGCAGGGTGTTCTCAGACAGGTAAGAGCACGATCCAGCAGTCCTCCTCTGGGGCTCTTCCCACGCCTGCCCTGTGCTGAGGTCCCGGTGGGTCAGGGAGAGGCAGGTCAGCCTGGCCCTCCTGCAGGGTGAGAGATTTACTCCAGAGAAGCACCAGAATCTACCGTCGTGCTGGGCAGTTGGGAGGCGGAGGCAAAGTGTGAGAGGATGAGGGTGAAAACACTTTGGAGTAAGCTGGTCAGCAAAAGAAGTCACCAAGCCATCGGGGAGCATACTGTGCCCTCAGGTTTGGGAGCTCTGTTACAGAAGCCCTTCAGTTTTGGCCTGAGAGTTCACATTTGTACCTTTGGCACTGATAAACCCATTAAGGTTTTGGAGAGAGGGTCTTATGATGAAAGCGGCTCTGGAGAGAGCAATTCCATACTTGTGAGTGAGGCACTGAGGACTCGGAAGTCTGTCCAGGGTGACCATCATCCCCTGTGTCCTCAACAGCTCCCAGTGAAGCTGGCATCAAGGCCTCTGTTGGGACCTGTGCTGTGAGACGTCTTCACACTGACCCTTCCTTCCTGTTCCTCGGGCAGCCATTCTTTGAGATGTAGACAGACAGGTGGAAGAAAGGATGGGCTGGGCCTATCCTTGCTGCCTAAGAGACCTCAAGAAAGAGACCATTGTCAGAATTTAAAATAAGACAGCAAAAGAAAAGAAAAAGAACAAGGCAGGTGTGGTGGCACACACTTTTAATCCCAGCACTCGGGAGGCAGAGTTAGGAGGATCACCGTGAGTTCCAGGCCACCCTGCGACTACATAGTGAATTCCAGGCCAGCCTGGGCAAGAGTGAAACCCTACCTCAAAACACTAAAGAATAATAAATAAATAAATAAAAGGCAGGTGTAAAGGTACATGCTTGTAACCCTAGCTCTTGGGAGATAGATGGTCAAAGCCATCCTCAGCTGTATAACAAGTTCAAGGCCAGTCTGGACTCCATGAGAGCCCTTCTCGGAAACAAAGAAAAGCATCATAAAGAACAGGACAGAAAGGGGAGAGAAAGGAAAGGAAGAAGAGAAAGAAACAGACAGTCAGTGGGGAAACAGTCAGCATTGACTAATGGGATTTTGATGTTGGTTCCGTGAGGAGTCCTGAGTTCTAACCTAAACTCTCATGTTTGCAAATGCAGGTAGGAAACCCCACTGTGATACAAAAGGCCAATCCAAGCACAGTTCACTAACTTGTGGTCATTAATGGCATTGCGCTTGTTTGGGCACGTCATTAGGCCCATTGCAGCCCCAGCGCATTGCACCTAGTGGTCAGAGCCCATCGGTGTGTCCAGGGTCTAAGAGAGCCTGAGGATGATCAGGAAAGTGGTGTTTGGCCAGGCGTGACATCACAGGCTGTTTTGTCCTCAAGTCTATCATACATTTGTGCTTCTCCCCTTACAGCAAGGCTTCGATAGGAATATGCTGGGAAGCCTAGCCGGGCCCAACAGCCTTAGGAATTTCACCTCCCGATTCTAAGAAACTCTGTCCAAGCAAGTTCAACTTGCAGGTAAGAATTGGTCTGCCTCACCACAGCAGGTGCCTCCAGGGTCACGGTCACAGAGCCGGCCATGGTCACAGCCAGTTTCAGAGAGGGACTTGACCTGTGCTCACCAGGGACACAGAAACACTCTTTGGCCTGGCAGGCAGCCTGGCCCTGGCGGACAGGACTGGGAGAACAGCTGTGTAGACTCCTACCTAAGGCATGGGTCATATCATAACACATATAATGTCCTGTTCACATTAGAAGGCCCAGAGGTCTGGGCACACTGCTGGGTATCACTGTGCAGGTTGCCCACTGCACAGCCCAGGCAATGCCACTTCCAATGCTACTGTGGGTTCTGTGTATCCATGAAGCTGGTTAATATGTCATCCTGGGTTTGGTCAGCCACCGTTTACTTTTCATTCTTCTTTTATTAATTTTTTTTGGCTTTTAAAAAAATATTTAATTTATTTATTTATTTGAGAGAGAGAGAAAGAATCAGAGAGAAAGAGAGAGCACGCATAGGTACACCAGGACCTCCAGCCACTGCAGATGAACTCCAGATACATGTGTCACCTTGTGCATCTGGCTTACATGGGTACTGGGGAATAGAACCTGGGTCCCCAGGCTTTGCAGGCAAGTGCCTTAACTGCTAAGCCATCCCTCCAGCCCCTCATTCTTCTTTTAAATCTAGTCTCTGCACATGCCTGGTGTAGATAAATTATTTCCAGCTGATGAGTGTAGGCACCATGAACTCAGACCCAGTACTCCAATGCACCATCAAAGGTTTGCTAGCGTAGCACTCATTAGCATCAACTAGAATACTAAAACACACACTCCTGTTCCCACACCCGGCGTCCAGCTCCCTAGCCCTGGAGTGGGCTCCAGGAGAATCTATTATTAAACAGACATTCAAAGGGTTTCTGAGGATGGGAAGCCCAGAACCACAGCTAGATGGTGAAGCAGCAAACCTGGAGAGGCCCCCAGAGGCAGCCCCAGTGTGGAGCCACGTGGCAAGCAGCCAGAAGTGACTTTTCATCCCTGGTCACCTGCTAGCAATGTGCCCCCACTCCACCCACCCTGATGAGGGAGAGAGAGCCGAACCTGATCCCAAGAAGGAGTCGTTAAGACTGCAGACAATTCTGCTGGTAGATTCATGAGCCTGGGCAGGCTGAAGGCAAGGCAAGGAGGAGCTCAGATTCAGCAGACACTTAATGTGCGTGGGTGGTGCTTAGCGCTGAGCAGTAGACGCAGGGCGCGAGGGGTGCTGGGAAAAGCTGACCAACTTGTGAACTGACTGTCAAGGGTGGCCTCGAACCCAGCCCTTGGGAAGACGTGAGTAAGAAGGGGTTGGCAGTACAGATCACATTTCCTGGGATGGAAACATCTCACTACATGTTAATGCAAACACGTGTGCAGACATGAGTACATGCGTATGTGCTTGCATGCTCGTGTGTGTTGCTCAGGGTTGAACTTAGGACACTCATGCTAGGAGAGTGCTCTACCTCTGAGCTATATCCCCAGCCCTCTTATTTTACTTTTTTGTTTTTCTTGGTTTTTTGCTGTAGGGTCTCACTCTGGTCCAGGCTGACCTGGAATTCACTATGTAGTCTCAGGGTGGCCTTGATCCTCCTACCTCTGCCTCCCGAGTGCTGGGATTAAAGGCGTGCGCCACCACGCCCAGCTTACATTTTATCTTACTAAGTTGCTTAGGTTGGCCTTGAACTTGAATACACTGTGCCCAGCTTTGACCACATGCTAACTGGATAGTTTCTCTTTCTGCAGAAAGATGCAGCGCAGCTGAGAAGACCTCAAGCCTTGAGGATGGGTTAGTCACTCCATCCTGTGCAGTATTTGGAGAAGTTCAAATGCAACTGAGGACAAACCTGAAAACTGCGGATGATGGAAATATTTTCAGATTCTTTTCTTTTCCTTGGGGGAGCTGGCAGGCGATGAGGGTTGGGGAGGTTGGGGGGGACTTTCTTGAGTTTAAGGGGCTTACATCTGATGTCAATACTTCCTTCTCTGAAAAAACAGTATATATATATATGTATGTATATGTATATGTGGATAATGTAAGTATGTGTGTGCACTCGTGTGCGTGTGTGCTTGTGTATGCACGAATCCCTAACAGCACAGAGGACTTCGTCTCCTCTTCATAGGCAAGGGAGACGTGCTTTTGGCTAGCTAGAAATGTATTGTGCTCAGGCAGGGAACCTTGCTAGTCACGCCATAGAAAGCTCGGCAGCCTTCCTCCCAGAGCACAGGAAGAATAGCCAAGGCTGGGGCTATCCTTCCCTCTGGAGAGGCTGCTTTGAAGGCAGGAAGTTGGCTGAGATCTTAAGGCTCAGTGTATCTCATGGGAAGATCTCATGCTTCTCACAACACGGCCTTCCCTGTGTGCCACAAAGCCCAGATTGGGCAAGGAGTGGGGCTCCAGAAGGCAACAGGGCACACTGACTTAGCTGAGGAATAGGAACAATGAGATAGGCTCGCGGTTCTTTTGGACTGTGTGCCCCCAGGGCAGCCTCGGCCTGCAGAACTTCTGCTCTGCAAGCTGTGTGTTGTAGGAGAAGGAAGGCAAAATGGTGCTCACAGCCAAAGAGCTGTTCTGAATGGCTGTCTAGTCTCACCTTCTCAGTGGAGAGAAAGGGGTTGGGGCTGGACACCTGCCTATTCTGGCTTCCAGTGGAACAGGGAAAGAGAGTTGGAAAGGACCCGGAAGGTGCCTCGGGCCAAGCTTGCAGAGTGCAGGGTGAGAGCAGACGTGGGGAGAGACCCAGGAGACGGCAGGAAGGGAACGTGGAGGGACCATGAAAGGGAAATATCCTATCAAGGGACCAGCTAGCCCATGCCCCAGCCAGCAGCCACCCCCCCTACCCTGAACCCCTGGTTATCCTATCTATACTCTGCCTTTATGAAGCAGAGACCCAAGTGGGAGGACAAGCCACCCCCAAGATTCTAGACTGTATTTCAAAGGAGCAGTACTACAAGGACTCTTGAAAGCCCTATGACAGGGCCTGCCCTTCAAAGTCCCCAGGACAGATGACAGCATTGGGCAAAGCTGAGTGTTCACCAGGCTTTCTCATCCTAGCTACTGCCTCCTGGCTGGTATAGACATAAGCTGCCCGGACCACACCTCTCTCTGGGGGGCAAAGGGTGTTCTTTATCTTCTTTCTAAGTCACCTCCTCTCTGCTCTGCCCCCCAGCCTTTCTAACTTCTTACCCCAACAATGGGACTGAAACACTCCCTTGGGCTCAGGATTAGTAAGAGATGTGGCCACTGAGGGTAGGGGAAGCCAGACCCAGTGGGGCTCATGTTGGAAGACTGGCTCCTGGCTCACTTTCCCATCCCAGTGGCTGTCCCGACATACTGTCCTTGGTGTAGGTTTCTTAGGGTCTCCTTTGCCAGCCATCAGGACCCAGGACAATTCTATTTCTTTTATTTTTATTTTATTATTATTATTACTACTTTTTTTTTTTTGGTCTTTTGAGGTAGGGTCTCACTCTAGTTCAGGCTGACTTAGAATTCACTATGTAGTCTCAGGGTGGCTTCAAACTCACGGTGATCCTCCTATCTCTACCTCCCAAGTGCTGGGATTAAAGGCGTGTGGTCGCCATGCCTGGCTATTTTTATTTTTACTTAATTGAGAGAGAGAAAGAGGCAGAAAGAAAGAGAGGGAGGGAGAGAATGGGCATGCTAGGGCCTCCAGCTGCTGCAAACGAACTCCAGACTCATGCGCCACCTTGTGCACCTGGCTTACATGGGTCCTGGGGCATCAAACCTGGGTCTTTTGGCTTTGCAGGCTAGTGACTTAGCCACTAAGCCATTCCCTCCAGCCCCAGTTCTGTTTCTTAAAGTACGTTGATGGCACACAGCTCTGTGCCAGGCAATACTGTAAGTACTTAGCCTAAGGAAACATAGCTTCTGTTCTTCTGTGGGAGAAAGGACACGTGGACCCTGGTTTTAGGGACAACCCTTTCCTCCCAGTCTGAGAGAGCATGCAGAACACACAGGGAGGTACAGGTGAACTGTTATATCCCAGAGCAGAGCCCTCCCTGAGCACGTCAGGCCTCACTTCCTGCAGCCCCAGGGCTCATTTTTCTTCCTCCAGGAGGAAGACCCAGGTGGGCCCATCCTCTGCTGAGACACCTGCGGGCTGATGTGAACTGTTAGGCCAGGCCTGCTTGGGGTCACATGTTCATGCCCTGTCAAGCTGGCCAGGTGAGCTAGGCCCCTGACCCATATCTGTCACTCTGAGAGGGCAGCATTGAGAGGACTGGAGGATGCACTGCTAGAAGCAGAGGCTGAGGGATTGGTGGCTGTTCCCTACCCCAGGCCAGCCTTTGTGCTTTACGTTCAAGCTGCCCCATGCTTTCAGGTCAACACCCGAAACAAGTCCTAATTTGGGACCAAATGAGGAAAGACTCAGACTCGGTGTCTTCCTTGACTCTTGAGTCTCCTGGGGACAGAGATCCAGCCGTCGGCCACCATTAGGACCATCTGTCCGACCACACGCTCCGCAGGTCCCCGAGAGGCAAGGACACCCTTCGCTTGTGCACCTCGGCTCTTGGCTGAGAGGTAGTGGCTGGGGCTCTGAGACTGCTTTGAGGTGTCTGGGAGCCTTCCTCCAAGGCCTCCCTTCCCTTGCTTTGTGTTTGTATGAGAGCCTTGTATTGGCCAGGCCCAGTTTCCCTGTATGATACACCATGTATTTGCCTTTTTTTTTTGGAAATAGAGGAAATCAATAAATTGCTAGTGTTTCTTTGAGATTTTTCCAAGCTGTGGATTATTTGCAGCACTGTTGAAGAATGAAGGGTCTATTTGCTTTCTCCAAGATCTCTTACTGACTGTGTACCTGGCAAGGACTGAAAATGCCACCCGAGGGGGTGTTCACAAAGAGCTGCTCTACCATAGGCCGCGTGAGCTTCTCCAAGTTCCATCATGCTAGGATTGCTGAACTCATTTACAAATAAATTAAAAAAAAAAAAGACCTTATCAGTGGGACAAAGAGGCCCAGTGTCACAAATAGAAAAGCCACTCTGGGGGGCCTGGAGAGATTGCTCAGTGGTCTAAAAGCCTAAGGACCCAGGTTTGATTCCACAGTCCCTATGTAATGCCAGCTGCACAGGGTAGCACATGCACCTGGAGTTCATTTGCAGTGGCTAAAGGCTCTGGTGCACCCATTCTCCACTCCCCCTGCCTCTTTCTTTCTCAAATAAATAAAGTATTATTAAAAAGAAAAGAAAAGCCACTTTGAACACAACCCCACTGAGTGAGGGTCCTGTGGGAGAGAAAAATTTCAAGGGTGAAGTCCAAAGTGGTCATGTTTCTGGAATGCCTGCTCTGCCTGGGCTCTGTGGCAGCTGCTGGAGGGTTGCAAACAGAAAGGATGTGGGGGACCCCGGGGGTGGTATGGGCAAAACTGTTGAGGGTACCTAGGTGGAAGAGGGGAGATACTGAGTGAAGCTCTGAAAAAGTAGCTTTGCCCAACCTAGGAGGCAGATGACCAGCCAGGGCTCCACTGCAGGCTGTGCCCAGCCTCCCGGGGCACCACAGTGCTTGGCAGTGGCCAGGAAGGCAGAAGTGCAGGGCTGCTCGGGACAGAACCGTGAGTGTGCTGTCCACAGAGGCACCAGGCCGGGGCCTCCTCCAGAAGCGGTTCGACACCTGAAAAACTTGAATGGTTGCAAAAGTAGATATAATTCCAAAGTCAATAAATGTTCTCATTTTGTGCTTTCATCGATACATAACTTTCAGACCAAAAGTACACAGCTTACAGAACAAGAACAAGACAGGACCAGCACCCAAGCCCTCACCACACCCCTCCTCTTTCTATCCCCATCCAAGGGCAACACTGCCAACTAGATTATAATTTTGCCCCCTTTTGAGCTTCATACAAGTAGTACCAATAGTAAGCCCTATTTGGGTCTGGCTTCCTCGGCTTAGAAATACATGGTCAAGATTTATCCATTCCTGTCTTCCCTGTGCTATGATGCTGAATGCCACGTTGTATTGCCATCGCTGTTACGTTGTGTATTTATACATGTGTGGAAGTAATGTATAGATTCATTGTCTCACTTCCCCCAAATTGCCACACGGAATTAGTGGGAAACTACAGCAGTAAAGAATTGCAATTTTGCCGGGCGTGGTGGTGCACGCCTTTAATCCCAGCACTTGGAAGGCAGAGGTAGGAGGATTGCTGTGAGTTCGAGGCCACCATGAGACTACATAGTGAATTCCAGGTCAGCCTGGGCTAAAGTGAGACCTTATGTCGAAAAACCAAAAAAGAAGAGGAATTGCAATTTTATGCTGCATGTGGGTTCATTTGCTGTGTAGGAATGCCAGAAGGGCTACAAACTTCCTAATTCAGCTGCCCCTGGTCACGAGGGTGTCAGGCCTTTCAGGGGAAGGCCAGTGAATGAGGGAGAGCTGAGAAGCAAAAAGACCAAGTGAGACACCAGGAGCATGGTGAGCCTGGACTCCAGGAAGGCTGTGGGACACAACCTCATGCCCACGCAGCCTGAGCCTTGAAGCCATTTCCTCTCATTCCTTTTGTGCCTCTCTGACCCCGGGGGGCCTGACTGACTCCCCCAGGGGTCAGGAAGCCAAAGCATCAGTCTCTGGAAAGCAGCACTGGAGAAAAGAATGAAAATGATAGCGATAGTCTTCCTTGAAAAGCCACAGGATGGCCCCCTTCACTGTCCAAGCCATGGGGCTTTCACGTTGTTTGGATCCGTACTTCACTGCCAGCGAGATAGGCAGGGTGCGGCCTGTGGAGTTCCAACTGATTGATGAGGGAAGTGACACGGCAAGAGAGAAAGTGGCTTCCCCAGTCACGTGGGGAGTTTGCAGCAGAACCATGCCCGGGACCCAGTCCTCCAGTGTCCCGGCCCTTGAGCACTTTTTTTGGTTTTAATTTGTTTTTTGTTCATTCTTATTTATTTGAGAGAGAGAAAAAAAGAGAGAGAGAGAGAGAATGAGCGCGCCAGGGCCTCCAGCCACTGCAAACAAACTCCAGACATGTGCGCCCCCTTGTGCATCTGGCTAACATGGGTTCTAGGGAACCAAGCCTCGAACTGGGGTCTTTAGGCTTCACAGGCAAGCACTTAATGGCTAAGCCATCTTTCCAGCCCTTGCTTTAATTTTTATTTATTTATTTGAGAAAGAAAGAGAGAATGGGGGTGCCAGGGCCTCCAGCCACTGAAAACAAACTCCAGACACTTGCGCCCCCCCTGTGCATCTGGCTAACGTGGGTCCTGGGGAATCAAACCTGGGTCCTTTGGCTTTGCAGACAAATGCCTTAGCTCCTACGCCATTCCTCCAGCCTAGCCCTTGAGTATTCTTGAGCATTTGCATGGAATAGGGAAGGCTGCCATAGAGGCCATTCTGTGTACAATCAAAGCTAGGGAGTCAGGGTCCACAGTAGCTTGAGGCAGTGTGAGATGTGCATTCTCTGAGCTCTGTTGCTTGTCTGACGTGCCGAAAAGTCCAAGTTCTGATTCACAGACAGATGCTAGGAGCCACTCTGTGCATCACCTAGTCGGGACAGCTGGTTTGATTGGTTAGGGTACGGGGCCTGGGCTACATGATCCTAGCTGGTGACCCCTCCCCACCCCACCAGTCATCCTTCAGACGCCTGCTGGGCCAGCAGCATGAGTGTGTCACTGGGACACAGATCGGCCACCTTGGGGAAGTCTGCTGCATCTGTAGTGGCCACTCCTGGAAGACGGGGGAGCAGAAAATGCTTATATTCAGAAAGTACTCCATGCTTCCAAAGGGCCAGTGATGCCCCTCGCCAACCAGTAAGAGGGCTCATAAAGCCGAGCCCATGCCTGTGATCCTAGCAATGGGGAAGATGAGGCAGGAGGATCCATTTCAAGTCCGGGGCTGGAGAGATGGCCCAGTGGTTAAAGGCACTAAGGTCCACAAGCCTGCTGACCAGAGTTTGCTCCCCGGCACACACACGAGGGTGGTGTGCACACACCAGTAATCCCAGTGGGCCTACCCAATGGGAGGCAGAGCAGCTAGTGTGGCCTTCCCAGTGGCAAAAACAAGAGGGACCCTGTCTCAAACAAGTTGGAAGGAAAGCCCAACAGCCTGAAGTTATCCTCTGACTTCACGTGTGCTTGTAAGCACATGTATTTAAAAAAAAAAAAAAAAAAAGAGTTCAAGTGCAGCCTGATCTACACACACACACACAAAAGTCTATCTTTAAAAACAAAAAAAGTTTCAAGACTGAGCTGGGCGTGGTGGTGCACACCTTTAATCCCAGCACTCAGGAGGCAGAGGTAGGAGGATCGCCATGAGTTCAAGGCCACCCTGAGACTACATAGTGAATTCCAGGTCAGCCTGGGCCAGAGTGAGACCCTACCTTGAAAACTCAAAAAAACAAAAAAAAAAAGTTTCAAGACTGGTGAATTAATGAATTATTTTAGTGTACTTCTGCCAGGCATGGAAATACCACAAGAACTGACATCATGAGGTTGTCTTCTGACCTCTGACCTCTGTCATGACACATGTATTCCTATACACACACATGTATATATACACATCCAAGTGAAAATAAAAGAAGAATAGGGGCTGGAGAGATGGCTTAGCGGTTAAGCGCTTGCCTGTGAAGCCTAAGGACCCCAGTTCGAGGCTCGATTCCCCAGGACTCATGTTAGCCAGATGCACAAGGGGGCACACACATCTGGAGTTTGTTTGCAGTGGCTGGAAGCCCTGGGGCGCCCATTCATTCTCTCTCTCTCTCTCTCTCTCTGTCACTCTCAAATAAATTAATAAATAAAATGAATAAAAAAATCTTAAAAAAAGAAATAGTAGGGAGAAGAGCTGCTTTTAAAAAAAGAAGAAGAAGGGCTGGAGAGATGGCTTAGTGCTTAAGCGCTTGCCTGTGAAGCCTAAGGACCCTGGTTCGAGGCTCGGTTCCCCAGATCCCACGTTAGCCAGATGCACAAGGGGGCGCACGCATCTGGAGTTCGTCTGCAGTGGCTGGAGGCCCTGGCGCGCCCATTCTCTCTCTCTCTCCCTCTGTCTTTCTCTCTGTGTCTGTCGCTCTCAAATAAATAACTAAATAAATAAAATTTTTTTAAAAAAAAAAAGAAGAAGAAGAAGAAAATAAAGGAAACTTCAGTCAACTCTCCAAAGGCTTTGGGGCCCACCAGGAACCAACGTTTGTAGCTCTGAGACTCACACCCCTGCATTCTGGGATCCACGTTGTCCTGAAGGAAAGCCGGCTGTGGAGACACCTTGAGAAGGAGACTACCTGTTCTGTGACCATAAGCAGGGTGAACACTGAAGTTCATTAGTTATCTTTATTCTTGAAAATATTTTTATGAGCCAGGCGTAGTGGTGCACACCATTAATTCCAGCACACAGGAGGCAGAGGTAGGAAGGTCACTGTGAGTTTGAGGCCACCCTGAAACTACATGGAGAAATCCAGGTCAGCTTGTGCTAGAGTGAGATTCTACCTTAAAAAAAAAAAAAAAAAAAAAAAAAGCTTTTATTTATTTGGGAGAGGGGAGAGCAGGGAGACAGAGAGAGCAAGAGAAAGCATAGGCACCCCAGAGCCTCTTTCCTCTGCAAATGGAATTCTAGTTGTAGCACTTGGTGTACCTGGCTTTACATGGGCACTAGGGAATCAAATCTGGGGTAACCAGCTTTACAAGCAAGTGCCTTTAACTGCTGAGCCATCTTCCCAGCCGCATCACCTATCCTTAATCTTCAGATGAATGCTACAAAGTAGGCAGAGCCGTTCCCGCATCACTGATGAGAAAACCGTGATTCAGAGAGGCTGAGTAACTTGCTCAGTGGCACACAGCTCATGGGTGACGGGCTTGGAATGTGAGCCAAGTGTGACTTAAGTGTCCTCTTCTCTTCTCCTACCTCTGAAAGACCCCCAGGGGGAGACCTTCACTCAAGTCTCGAGATAGCACGCACCCAAAGACACACGGGAGACCCAACTTGCTGCAAAAGCATGAGGCTTTATTCGGGAAACCAGAGCTCTGGGGCCGACACGTATCTCATGCAGGAGACAGAGGAGTCGACCCTGAGCCCTATTGGGTGTTTCTTTTTATAGGGTTTTTAGCAAGGAAGGGAAAGGGGAGGGGGTTTCACAAGAGTATTTGCCAACCTTGTACAGTTATGTCTACATATCTGATTTGTGCATAATCAGAGTTTAAATCCTTGGTCAGGCTGTCTTGGGAAACTATTTTATTATTTTGGTTTTTCTCAAAACTGTATTTTTGGGCTGGAGAGATGGCTTAGCGGTTAAGCGCTTGCCTGTGAAGCCTAAGGACCCCGGTTCGAGGCTCGGTTCCCCAGGTCCCACGTTAGCCAGATGCACAAGGGGGCGCACGCGTCTGGAGTTCGTTTGCAGAGGCTGGAAGCCCTGGCGCGCCCATTCTCTCTCTCTCCCTCTATCTGTCTTTCTCTCTGTGTCTGTCGCTCTCAAATAAATAAATAAATAATTTTTTTAAAAAAACTGTATTTTTGTTTATCCTCTTCCCGGGACACAAAGTTTAGGTTGACCCGACCAACCCATATCTTGTGCCATCCGCAGCCTATCTTTTAGCCTATTTTTGATTTACTCCTTTCTGAATATACAGTTCAGGCTGTCCCCTAGCTGTAGCAACCAGCTATTTCTTCACCAAGTTTACTTTAAAATTTTCCATCCTGCCTTTCACCTCCTAAACTGCTCTCTAGAGACTCTCTCTGAACCCCGCTGCTGCATCTGAGTCTAGTATGAACTAAGCTGAACACCTGTGCCCCAATCACTTGTTGCTTACCTTTTCAATTCAAGAAATATCTAAAAAAGACTGATTGAGATGGGGAGGGGATATGATGGAGAATGGAGTTGCAAAGGGGAAAGTGGGGGGCGGGCAGGGTATTACCATGGGATCTTTAAAAATAAATAAATAAAATAAAATGAAGAAATGTCTGAAAAAAAATGGTTCTTGTCCTCCAAAACCTGCTTATGACAAAAGTAGACATTAACACCTACAACCCTATCAGAGCTGAGAAAAGCCCTTTCCCAGACAGTCTGCCCCCAGGCCACGCCTGACTCTGAGCATCACTTTCTCTCCCTATCTCCTCCTCTGAGGTGGTCCTGCCTGGTTCAAGCCTGCGTGGCTTTGAGTCCTGCTGGGACTGAGCCAGCCCCCAACAAACCAGATGGTTAGATGACAGGCAAGGTGTGGAGGGTGGAGTTGCTGCCACAGGTGCTGGCAAGGGATGGGGCTGGCCAGGGAGGTGGTGACAAGCTGGCTTTACTGCCCAGTTCCTAGGTCCTTCCTCTGGAGTTGACCCACATTGGGCTCACAGACAGAATTGGAAGAGTCTTCAGAGCTCTCTTGGCAGGGATCAGCCACATGTTCCTAGCGTGAACTCTCTCCAGAGGCATGCTTCTAACACATGAGGCTCAGACACCACACAGGCTAGAAGTGGCCAGTATGGAAGGTCCCCAGTGGGAACTTCTGCCCCGTCTCTCAGAACCCTGGATCCTTGGAGCTATAGGAAAATATCAGGTCGAGTCCAACTCCCTCCATTTGTAGAAACTAAGACCCAGTGTGGCACGCTCAGGGATCACAAAGCAGCGCAAGTAGCAAGCCATGTGAGAGCTCTGGCTAATACTTGACACAACATAGTCATGGCTGTCCCTCTCCTCCCCACTGGACCCAGTATACCCCCACCTGGCCAGAGACATTGCTCCTACCACCCACCGAGGCAAAGCCTGTGAGCTCCTCTATGCTGTGAGTTCCTGAGGGCAGAGATCCCAGCAGTCTCTAGCCCAGAAAGGGAGGGAGGAATGGCAGACTGGGTAAGAGAGATGCTTTTCTATCTAGAATAGATTGTTTTATCTGGTTTCCATGAAGCATGCAGCTCTCGGAAAGTTAAGGGATCTCTCTCTTTCCTCTCTCTCTCTCTCTCTCTCTCTCTCTCTCTCTCTCTCTCGCTCTCGCTCTCACTCTCACACACATGATGACAGATCTTACACATGCACATGATTGACTGACTGACAAGAGGAGCTGTGTTGGCACCTGGTACTGCATGGGCACAGAGTTGGGCTTGGTGAGGATTAGTATGGCAAATAAAACTCTTCCTGCAGCCTTTCAACCAAGACGCAGCAGGAACCAAAAATGGTGCTAACTCTCTTAAGAGTTTAGAGTAACTGGAGCTAGGCATATTAAGCAAAGTCGTGAGAACCTGAAAACCAGCAGACTGAAAACCAAAATAAATAAATAAATATAAATAAACTGGGCACACCTTTAATCTCAGCACTCGGGAGGCAGAGGTAAGAGGATCACCATGAGTTCGAGGCCACCCTGAGACCACATAGTGAGTTCCAGGTCAGCCTGGGCTAGGGAGACCCTACCTTGAAAAACCAAAATGAATAAATAAAGCCAGCAGACTGGGTGGAGTGACGGAGGAGGCATGTAGAGATAGAACAGAGAAGTTCACAGAGAGGAGACACGGTCAAGGGGCGTGAGGAGGAGCTGCATGAGGAGAGAGGGAGCCAGGCGCCGGGCAGCGGGGCAGAGGGCAGTATGCAGATGAAGGGCAGCACTGGCTGTGTGAAGTGAGGCTGAGGACATGTGGAGGAGGGGCTAACCCTAGGCTTACGCTTCTTTATTAACTATCTTCTCTCCCCTCTTGCAGTGAAATGCACAAATCTTAAGAGTCCCCTTCAAGGGCTGGAGAGATGGCTCAGCGGTTAAGGCACTTACTTGCAAAGTCCAACCACCCGGGTTTGATTCCCCAGGAACCCACAGAAAGCCAGATGCACAAAGTGGCGCACACATCTGGAGTTCGTTTGCAGTGGCTGGAGGCCCTGGCACGCCCATTCTGTTCCTCAGTCTGTCTCACTGTGTCTTGCTCTGCTTGTGAATAAATAAAATATTTTTAAAGACTACCCTTCGATGTAAGAGCCAAAGGAAGGGTAGGACTCCTTACAACGTGCTCCCTCCAGACATAAAATTGCCTGGATATCCATGACCTCATAGTGCCTGACACTACCTACACAAGACCATCATAAGAGGAGGAAAAGACCATGACATCAAAATAAAAGAGAGACTGATTGAGATGGGGAGGGATATGATGGAGAGTGGAATTTCAAAGGGGAAAGTGGGGGGAGAGAGGGTATTACTATGGGATATTTTTTATAATCATGGAAAATGTTAATAAAAATTGAGGAAATAAAAGACTACCCTTCAATACATCTTACACACACACACACACACACACACACACACATACCTGCTCAACCCAAAGTCTCAAAATATTGAGGACGTTGTTATCACCTCAGAAAGCGCCTCACGCATGCTCCTTCCTATAGTACCCTGTCCACTGAGTTCCCTCCCTCACCACTGTTCTGCTTGTTCTTGCTGAACGAATTTTGCACAATTAAAACATTGCAGGGCAGGGGAAGGTAGCTGAATCAGTGAAGTGCTTGTCTTGTAAGCATGAGGACCCATATAAATACCAGGCATAGTGGAACATGCTCATAGTCCCAGTGCTGGGGGAGTGGAGACAAGCAGATGCCCGGAGCATGCTGGCGGGCCAGGCTAGCCTCACTGGTGAGCTGCAGGCCGATGAGAGAGCCTGTCTCAAAATCAGGCGGGGGTTGGGGAGATGGCTCAGTGGGTAAGATCACTTGCTCTACAGGCACAAGGACCTGAGTTCAATCCCCGGCACCTACGTAAAAAGCCAGGTATGCCCTGAACACCTGTGACCCTGGTGCTGCGAGGGACAGAAACAGAGGAGCTAGGGCCCAAGGGTCAAGCAGTCTAGTGGGGAGCGGCGGTGAGCTCTAGGTTCAATGGGAGATTTTGTCTCAAGGAAATAAGGCAGAGGAGCGATCAATCAAGGAGGGCGCCCCTTGTCCACCTCCGGCTTCTGCACAAGTGTGCCCAGGATGCACGCATCTACACACACATGTGCATGTACCACACACGTGCACACATACACCACACATACTATACATGCAAAAAGAGGTGTACAACATAGCTGAATATAACACCCAAGGTTGTCCTCTGGCCTCCACACGTACGAACACACTCACGCACACACGCAAAACAAAAATCTGTAGGATTAGCATAAAACCTCTTGAATTTCTGATGTTGGTCATTTGTTCTCACCCTCTCTTTTTTTCCTGGGCAATTTACCAACAGGTTTATCTTTTGAAAAAACCAACTTCGGGCTGTGCTAATTTTCTCTATACTTGGTTTTTTCTACTTTTGAGTTTATTTTGCCATTTTTACTAGACTCTTTAAGTAGACAATTGGGTCACTGAGTAGTCATTTCAAGGATTCAAAGTTCTTTCTCACAGGGTGGGGAAATGGCTCAGTGGTACTTGCTTGCAAATCCTGTTGTCCAGAGATCAATTTCTGTCACCCACACAAAGCCAGACAAACATTCGTTTGCAGCAGCAAGATTCCTTGTTGTGCCCATAACACATGCACAAACATCTGAAAATAAGTAAAAAAAAATAAAAATAAAATTCTTTGTAATTTCAGCTATATCTCTTAACTTTTGACATTATATACTTCCATTGTTATTTAGTTAAACAATTCCAATTTCTCTTGTGAGTTTTTAATCTATTTACTCATTTGTCTTCTGAGTTATTTAGAAGAGTGCTGTTCAATTTCAAACATTTGGAAAATTCTAGATGCTTTTTTATTTATTATACACAAATAACATATTAATTCTTCCATATAAGTTCAGTCCTTGTAAATGCATTGACTGTCAAATTTATTTCATGATCCAGCATATTTTCTCAGCGAATGAGCTATGTACCATAGAAAAAAATGTGTGGCTGGAGACATAACTCAGTGAGTAAGGTGGCTACTTAGCATGCATGAAGCCCTAAATTCAGTCCCCAGCATTGCATAAACTGGATGTGGTGGTGCACATCTGTAATCTCAGTACCCTGGAGGTGGAGGGAAGAGGATCAGAAGTTCAAGCTCATCCTTGGCTACATAAGGAGTTCAAGCCCAGCCTGTACTACAAAAGGCCATGTCTCAAAAGAGAGAGGGAGAGAGAGCTGGAGAGATGGAAGATGGCTTAGCGGTTAAGGCACTTGCATGTGAAGCCTAAGAACACAAGTTTCAATCTCCAGATCCTAAGTAGCCAGTGAAGCAAGCATGCAATGTCGCACATGAGCCACAAGGGTGCGCACATGTCTGGAGTTCGGTCACAGTGGCTGAAAGGCCCTGGCGTGCCCATGCATGAAACCCTGGGTTTGATACACAGCACTGCATAAAGTTGGGCATTGGGGGCTGGAGAGATGGCTCAGCTGTTAAGGCGCCTGCCTGCAAAGCCAAAGAACCCAGTTTGATTCCCCAGGACCTATGTAAGTCAGATGCACAAAGTGGCACATGCATCTGGAGTTCATTTGCAGTGGCTGGAGGCCCTGGTGTGGCCATTCTCTATCTGCCTCTTACTCTCTTTCTGTCTCTCCATCTCTCTCTCTCTCTCTCTCTCTCTCTCTCTCTCTCTCAAATAAAGAAACAAAATGTAAATAATTTAAAAAAGAGAAAAGATTGCATAGTCTATAATTGTTGAGCACACACACCTATTTACTTCCTATAATTCTCCATGAATGTCACCATCCAATCCCTCTGCCTCTGATGATACTCTTTGGAGTTTTTGTTTGCTTGCTTTTTGTTTTCACTTCATTAACATGTATTCATCATATAAAATGATGGGTTTCATTATGACATCTTCATCTGTGTCTATCATGTACTTTGATCATATCCATCCCTTTAGTACCCATTACCCTCTCTTGTCCTCTCCTTGCTGGTCCCCTTCCTCTTCAAAAGTAGTTCCCCATCTACTTTCATACATATATATTCTGCATATGAGACAGCATGGGCTATTTTCCTGAGTTTGGCTTATTTCACTCAACATGGTGTTCTCCATTTCCATCCATTTTCCTGCAACTGACATAATATTGTTGTTTCTATTGTGTATGTATTCCATATTTTCCTTATCCACTCATCTATTGATGGATGCCTGAGTAATTCTACAACTTGGCTGTTGTAAACAGTGTCACAATGACTATGGGTGTGCAAGTATCTCAGTGGTACACTACCTTAGGGTCCTTCAGGTAGATACTCAGGAGTGCTATAGATGGATCAGACAGGGGTTCAAGTTTTAATTTTTCTGGAGCAGCCTCCATACTGAATTTCATAGTGGCTGCACTAATTTATACTCCTACCAACCTTGGGGATAAGAGTTCCATCCCCATCCCACATCTTTCCCCAAAATTTGTTGTCTGTTTTCATGATGCTAGCCATTAGTCTTTGTTTTAAAATACATTATAGCTGGGCTGGAGAGATGACTTATTGGTTAAAGTGTTTGCTTGTGAAGCCTAAGAACCCAGATTTGATTCCCCAGTACCCACATAAGCCAGATGCACTATGTGGTGCATGCATCTGGAGTTTGTTTGCAATGAATAGAGGCCCTAGTGTACCCATTCTCTCTCTCTCTCTCTCTTTCTTAGAAAAAAAAATATTATATTTGATATTACTGGGCATAGTGGTGTATGCCTTTAATCCTAGCACACGGGAGGCAGAGGTAGAACAATTGTCATGAGTTCGAGGCCACCCTGAGACCACATAGTGGCTTACAGGTCAGCCTGGGCTAGAGTGAGACCCTACCTTGAAAACAAACAAAAACAAAAAAGGGGGCCATTAAAATATATCTGATATCAATTGAGTCTCCATTTTTCTCATGGGTACTGTTTGTATTCTATATCTTTCTCTACAATTTTCACTTTTAACCTGTGTCTTTATATTAAATGTGCACCGCTCATAAATAGAAAATAATTAAGACTCTTACTTTTATCCATTTGGGGGAATTATTGATGCTATTCAGTTTGTCTATCACTTGTTTGCTTTCTGATTGTCAAATCTTTTTGTCCTCTGTTTTTTCTTTCCTCGCTCCCTTCTTTTGGGTTGAATTTATATGTGTATGTGTGTGTACATGTATAGCATGTGTATATGTATGATGTATGTGTATGTGTGTAATGTCCATATGTGTGCATACATGTGTGTGCAGGTTGCATGCATGTACAGTCTAGAGGTCTATATAAGATGTCTTCCTTAATAGCTTTCCATCTTTATGATTATTATTTTTGCTTTTACTATTCTTTTCTTAAATATTTTATTTTTATTTATTTATTTGAGGGAGGGAAAGAGGCAGAGTGAGAGAGAGAGAGAAAATGGGCCCACCAGCGCCTCCAACCACGGCAAAAGAACTCCAGATGCATACGCCATGTTGTGCATCCGCCTTACGTTGGTACTAGGAAATCAAACCGAGGTCCTTTGGCTTTGCAAGCAAGTGCCTTAACTGCTAAGCCATCTCTCCAGCCCCTTTACTATTATTCTTTGAGGCAAGTTGTCTCCCTGAACCTAGAGCTCACAATTTGACTAGACAAGCTAACTGGCAAACTCTAAAGATCACCTGTCTCTACCTAGCTAGCACTGGGATTACAGCCATATGCCCCTCACCCAGCATTTTACATGGGTGCTAAGGTCCTAAACTTAGGTCCTTATGTTTGTATGGCAAGCACTTTATGCACTGAGCCATCTCCACAGCTCAAGGGTTAAATGTTTAAAAAATTCTGTCTTCATTGATCAACATGATTTTTTTGTTATTGTTCTAGAGATTACAAAATACATCTTTAAATGTTCACAGTTCACTTACAGTACATATTGTGTCACTTTAAATAAGATATAAGAATTGTTGGGCTGCAGAGATTGCTCAGTGGTTAAGACACTTGCCTGCAAAGCCTAAAGACCCAGGTTCAATTCCCCAGTACCTACGTTAAGCCAGATGTACAAAGTGGTACATGCATCTGGAGTTCGTTTGCAGCAGCTAGCGGCCCTGGCATGTCCATTCTCTCTCTCTCTCTCCTTGCAAGTCAATAAATAAGATATTTAAAAAGAAAAAAAAAGATATAAGACAGCAGATAGGACCTGGAATTGTCATATCTATTTCTTTGGCAGATTAATAGGTCATCTAAATTTTACAGCAATGCACAAGCATACTGAATGGAAGATGTGAATATGACTTATTTACTTGTTTATTAGTGACAGACATAGAGAGAAAGAGGCAGATAGATACAGAGAGAATGGGCGTGCCAGGGGCCTCCAGCCACTGCAAACGAACTACAGACACATGTGCCACCTTGTGCATCTGGCTTACATGGGTCCTGGAGAATCGAGCCTCAAACTGGGGTCCTTAGGCTTCACAGGAAAGTGCTAACCACTAAGCAATCTCTCCAGCCCTGACTTATTTTTAATAAATGGGGTTAAACCAATGTGTGCGTCGCTGAAGAGTTACTCAGAAACTAGGTACAGTTTACATGCAGAATTTGAAGCCCTGGCTCTGAGTCTTCCTCATATCCAATATGCCCTTTCAATGCCTAGCTGCCTCAAACTCCTCATTCTTAAAGCCAGGAAGACTAGAAGCTTCTGTTTGATCTTTAGTCTGTGTAAAGCCAATTGTAGCCTTGCATAAAAAATAGAAAGTTCAGGGCTGTAGAGATGGCTTAGCAGTTAAGTGCTTGCTTGTGAAGCCTAAAGGTTTGATTCCCCAGGACCCACGTTAGCCAGATGCACAAGGAGGCGCACACGTCTGAAGTTCATTTGCAGTGGCTGGAGGCCCTGGTGCACCCATTCTCTCCCTCTCCCTCCCTCCCTCTCTCCCTCCCCCCCTCCCTCCCTCCCTCCCTCCCTCCCTTCCTCCCTCTCTCTCTCTCTCTTTCTCTCTCTGTCACTCTCAAATAAATCAATAAAAATGAACAAAAAAAAATTTTAATATAGAAAGTTCACCCAGTGAGATTTCTTCTCCTGAGTGTCAGTTCCCCTTCAGTTTCTGCTTGCTTTTGGTCAGTTTCCATTGTCCTCAGGTGGTTGTTGCTTTTCACCTTTAGGCACACTTGTTATCTGTAGACAAGATGATTTGATAGGAGCTACTCTACCATTTCTGGAAGTGACACTGACCACCACATTTAGTGTTGGTGATTCTAACTCCCAGCCAGGCAGGTAAGGGGACACTGTAAACACACCACCAACCTATCTCGGGAGAGTCACACAGGGTGATAGGGAGGCTGAAATGGAGGGAGAGATGTAGGGTGACGGGGAGGCAGAGAGCCGGGTCCCAGTGTCTGTTCCTACTGCCTGTTCATAGAAAACTGAGGGCCCCGGAGCTGCGTGCCTATGGCCAAGCTCAGAGCCTCCCACCAACTTCCCAGCCTGCCTGGGCCTTCCCGGCTTTACCTGGGGCTCCACAAACTTTAAAACCAGCCGGAGCCACGGGTATTTGGGGTTGTTTGCTTTCAACAAACAAAGTCAAAGGCTAATGGAATGGCTGCCCACCCACCTTCCCAAGCAAGAAACATTGTCCTCATCTGTCATGCCATTCCCCTTCAGACAGCAAACCCTGCTTGCTCTTAGAATGCCCCCTCTTTACCACACACTTTACCACCATGCGTGGGCACCATCAAGCCTGGCCCTTTCTGTGGCTCTGTGCTGCCACCTCCTGGCCCTCCTCTCTGCCCTGCTTCCCCTATGCCCCCTCCCGCCAGCCACCAGCGTGATTGTGTAAGGAATGCTAACCATATCCTCTATCTTCTTGAAATTTTCCACCAGTTCCCATGTTTCTGTCCCTCTAGAGTCTCTCAGGCCCAGCCCCCATCTACCCTCCTTGGTTCCTAAACCATTCCGTTCCCTCCCTGGGCACCGCCCCTGTCAGCTCCCTGTGGCTGGGTTTCTTCTGCCTGGTGTGCCCTCCTTCCGCCTCTGCCCTTCAGAACCCTCTTCCTTCTTTGAGGTTCGCCTCACATGTCGTTCCCTCCATGAGACCTGCATATTTACAGTGTGTCAAAGCCCTAGTTGTGGGCTGGAGAGATGGCTCAGCAGTTAAGGCACTGACCTGTAAAGCCTAATTACCCAGGATCTGTTCCCCAGTATCCACATAAAGCCAGATGCACAAAGTGGCCCATGCATCTGGAGTTCATTGGCAGAGGCCAGAGGCCCTGGTGTGCCTATTGTCTCTTTCTCCTTACAAATAAATAAATATTTTATTTAAGAGAAAGAGAAAGAGAAAGAATGAGTGAGTGTACCAGGGCCTCCAGCCGCTGCAAACAAACTCCAGACACATTCACCACCTTGTACATCTGGCTTACATGGGTCCTGGGGAATTGAACCTGGTCCTTTGGTTTTGCAGGCAAGCACCTTAACTGCTAAGCCATCTCTCCAGCCCTAAAATATTTTTAAAGCCCCAAGGTGTGCCCTAATTTGTGCATGTATCTTTTCCTGCTCTGTGAAATGTTCTTGTGGGCAGGAACGACGGGGGACTCACTTTTGTGTCCTTTCTTTTTTTATTTATTTTTAATTTTTTATTAATTAGTTTTGTACTCAGCGAATACAGTCAATTTGGTACCATTGTTAGGCTCATCCATGTCCTACCCCCTCCCCCAGCCTCTCCTTGTTGAGGTATATGGGTCATGCATTCTGGAGTTAGCCCACAGTTATGGGGAGGATAAATGTCTCTGCATATCATGACCCAACATGTGGCTCTGAAATTCTTTCGCACCCTCTTCCGCAAAATTTCTCCAAGCCATGTTGGGTTCATTTTTGGTCTGCTTCAGTGATGAGGTGTTGGGGGGCCTCTGGGTCTCTGGAGCTCTGATTTGGTAGGAGTTGATTTTTCTCTGTGTTGATCTCCTTCACCCTTGTGCTGGTACCCGGTTCACCAAAAAAACAGCACCCTTGCTTGTTTCACCAATTGTTTTTAGTTTCAGCCGGGGCCCTTTTGAGGTGCAATGGGGTGGCTCTCTCCTTAGGATCTGCATCTATCTGAAAAAGAGAAGCAGATACTCCAACGGAGAGTAAGTTAGCACCAGACAAATGAGATAACCCTTACTTTTTTATAGAGAATTTAATAGGTGTAGGCCCTCTTGTAGCCCACGATTGATAGTAGCTTGATAATGGAGAGCAGGCTTATGTTTGGATATGTTTCTGACTTGTTTCCCAGCTCCAGCTATGGGTCCCGGACCACTGAGGGGATCAGTTAGCCCAATCAAGAGCAGTTGGTTCCCCACCATGGCTGTCCTTTCTTGACACCGGCACGGGAGCACAGAGCATGCGCTCAACATGCTTTGAGCCAAAGGTGGTTCTGGCCATGGATGCATAAGTTCTCATACTGGACTGACCCTAAATGACCTCCCCATATGGACCTTGAAGGTCCAGAACGGCATCTAGCTTGGCCCATGGGCACCTCTGAGTGCTCCAGGGAAGAAAACTCAACATGTGGGGAGGAACGCGGTCACGTCTAGAATTCTGCAACCTCCCCTGGATGGCCTTGGCTCTGCCTAACGGGGCCAAGGAGAATCGGACCCATTTCTTTTCCCCTGATACTCCTGCTTTCATACGTGTGCATGTACATGTAGTATGTGTGGTACGTGTGTATAGTGTATACATGTATGCTCAGATGTCTTTCCCTATGACTCTTCTGACTCTTCTGTTTTATTTCCTTGAAATGGAGTCTCTCAGTGAACCCAGAGCTGCCCATTTTTAGTGAGACTGGCTGACCAAGCAAGGTCAAGTACTGATCTGATTTCTATTCCCCCTTCAGAACTGGGATTACAGGCACACGTGGCCATGCCTAGCTTTTTATTTTTCTCCTCTTGGCCCTTTCAGCCTGCATGCTTGCAGAGGCACGGTTATCCGCCAAGCCTTCCACAGCCTCTGATGCTTCTTTGTTTTGTTTTGTCTTTGTTTGGTGTGGGGGAGCACACATATGTGCACATGTGTGTGGGAGCCAGAAATCAGCATTGGATTTCTTCCTCAGTCACTCTCCACAGGAATCCACCCCCCCCCCAAGGTAGGGTCTCACTCTAGCCCAGGCTGACCTGGAATTCACTATGTAGTCTCAGGGTGGCCTCGAACTCATGGTGATCCTCCTACCTCTGCCTCCCGAGTGCTGGGATTAAAAGCGTGAGCCACCACGCCCGGCCCTCTCCACATTAATTTTTAAGATAGGGTCTCTCACTGAACCTAGAGCTCACTGCTCCTGCTCGACTAGCTGGCAGTAAACTCTAGGTAAACCCAGTCAGGCAACTGTCCCTGCTTTTCCAATGCTGGGGTTACAGGATCCAAACTCAGGTCCTCAAGCTTGCATGGCAAATGCTTAACCCATCAAACTGTCTCCTCAGACCCCCTGAATCGTCTAATATCTGAACCAAGGTCACCTTAGAAACTCATGTGAAGATTCCCCTTTCCTCTCTCTCTCTCTCTCTCTCTCTCTCCTTACCTCTCTCTCTCTCCCTCTGTGTGTGTGTGTGTGTGTGTGTGTGTGTGTGTGTCTCTTTCTATCTCTTTTTTTGCAGTGCTGCAGGTGAAACCCAGGGCCCTGCACGTGCTTAAGCAAGCACTCCACACTGAGCTGCACTCCCGGTCCTGAAGATCTCTTTTGACTACATGTGGCTTCACACAATCAAGTTCCTTCAGCCTATATTGGCAACCTCCACAGGAAGCTACTCTAATGAGGAGAAAAGGAAAACAAAAACAGTAGGTGTGGTGTATGCAGCTATTTGGAAACGGGATTCCCCAGAGCAGATGGATCTAGCTCTGGGATACATTTATCCTCAGATCATTCTGAATATAGTGGTTGCTGTTAAGGAAGGAGCCTAAGTGTCACCCGAAGTGTTGTTTTTTTTTTTAATTTTATTTATGAGAGAGAGAATGGGCACGTCAGGGCCTCCAGCCATGGCAAACAAACTGCAGATGTATGCACCCCCTTGTGCATCTGACTTACGTGGGTCCTGGGGAATCAAACCAGGATTTTTTGGCTTTGCAGGCAAACCCTTAACCGCTAAGCCATCTGTCCAGCCCCTAAGTGATGTTTTAGTGGAACACTGAGGAGATTTTAGCTCTGTCCCCGTCAACATTTGGTCTTGGAAATTCTCCTCCACCAGCTTCCTTTCTGTTGAGACGCCTAGAGGTCCTCAGTGTGGCCACATTATGCTGATGTCTTATGATCTCAGAGCATTGGTGCTCAGACTCCTGTATCCACATCCCTCATATTCCCCAGGATCTGTGCAAATCCCAGAGCCTGGCCCCAACTCATTGGCCAGGTTTCCCACACTCGCCCGTGCTTGGCCTCCTCAACCACACTGCTGCTGGCAGGAGGCAGGGAATGAAGAAGCTGTGAGTCAGACCGTCGGAACCGGCCCTGCCAGTTCCACCTTCCATCCAACTACAATGTCAGCAGAAGTCAAGCCCGGGGTTGGGGAAAAACCCCTGTCGCCATATCCCCTTCAGGTGGGCAAGGCTAATGGAACTTACCTGCATGAACTGTCCTCTCACAGGGAGGACCACACCTCCCTTACCAAAGGCCATCAATGCACAACAATAGTCTTGTCACTTCAAGAAAGGCAAGGACTCTAAGCCCAGGCTGGAACACTTGAGAAACACAGAGCATCTGAGACTCGAAATTAAAGTAGAGCCACCCAGAACACAAGAGAGAACGAGGTTTGTGAGGGTAACACACCTCATCTGAGGGCACTGCCTGCACCAACCCAGTTCCCCGCCAGTTGCACCAGAATTCCCTGGAAAATTAGGGGTACCTCAACGACCAAAGAGCTCCAAGCAAGAATCCTATCCATGGAAGTGTGGGTATGGGAGGGCGTGGATGGGTATAAAGGAACTCAATTAGAGATATCCCAATATGTCCAAAGGAGCTTCATGGGCACTTGGTGACAATGAGGGTCTGGATTTTGAAAACTCAGAGCTGAATAAGGTTAACTGGTTTTCTTTGCTCATGACTGTCAGACAGACAGGCAGTCAGACAGAATGGGCACCAGGGCTTCCAGCCCCTGCAAACAAACTCCAGACACATGTACCACCTTGTACATCTGGCTTACATGGGTCCTGGAGAATTGAACCTGGGTCCTTTGGCTTTGCAGGCAAACACCTTAACTGCTAAGCCATCCCTCCAGCCCTACTTTTTCTTTTTTACTCTGAGAGAGAGAGAGAAACAGAATTGGTGCTCCAGGGCCTCCAGCCACTGCAAATGTGCCACCTTGTGCATCTGGCTTACATGGGTCCTGGGGAATCGAACCTGTGTCCTTTGGATTTTCAGGCAAGTATCTTAACTGCTCAGCCAGCTCTCCAGCCCTTCTGTAGAACACTTTTTAACAGAGCACCAGTATTTTGGGGAGCTGTTTTGGGTTGCAATGCTCAAATTACCTAAACTCATCTTAGAAGGAAGGTTCTAGATTCTTTAGGCAAAGGCCCTTCTGAACCACATAAAGGCAAACCAGAGGGGCATGGCCGGGAGGGATCTGTGTCTACTAACCCTGAGCTGAACGAGCTCTTACTGAAGAAGCTCTGGTATGCGTGGCCCTTTGCCAATAATCACAGGCTGGTGGAGGAGTAGGATTCAGATCTCACACACACACACACAGACTGTTCTGTTGTTTATGGAATTTGAATAGTCTCTTCTGTCTCCGGTCAGTCTGCACCAGCTGACTCATGTTCCCACACTGTCTTTTCAGAGACTGGAAAGCCACTGGCCCGACAAGGGGAGCCTAGCTCAACTATTCTCAAATGCAGATCTTGTTACATGGTGATTTGGAGGCTCTGCACTTGTACAAATGCCCAGAAGATGCTCTTACTATCTGAAGACCACGCTTTGATTAGCAAGGTCCTAGCCAGTAGGGAAGGCTTCCTGGAGGGGTGGGCCCATAGGAGAGAAACAGCTTGGATACAGGAAAAAAATAAATAAATAAATAACAGAAACCAGAGTTGGAGCTACCAAGCAGGATGAAAGTGAGACAGTGTGAAAGCGAGATAGGGATGGAGAACTGGGGTAACAAAGAAGTCAGAGACCCCTGGAGGCCTGCATTTGAAAGTGAGGGATGGGATAGGAAGCTGAGACAAAGGCTGGAAAGTGGACATCAAGGTCCAGAAGCTGACAGTCTTGTGGACCCGCACTGGCGTGTACAGTTCTGGTGGGGGGGGGCTTAGAAAGCGCAGCTAGGGTGAGGGCCCGTCTATCAGAAGTTGGAGGTGGCAAGTGGGCTGTGTCCCTCTCTGCCTCCGAGGAGACCTCCGCCATCAGGGTGGGAGGCCAAGTGCCATCAGTGCCATCTTTTCCTGTTGGCTGCATGGAGCGGGGAGGTGAAGCCGGACCCCTGATCCACCTGTCAGACCCGTGTCCTGTAGGTCCCAGGTTTGGAGCAAGCATAGAGAAGGCTGGGGAGGGGCCTAGCCACAGCCACCCTAGACCTCCCAGGGAAGCTACAGAAGGTATGTAGGGTGGTGAGCTCCACGACATACGAAAACGACGAGAGGGCGGGGGGGGGGGTGCCACCTGTCTCAGTGGCCCAAACATAACAGCGGATATTCACATGCCTTCTACCATGGGCCAGGCGCTGCTCTGAGCACCGGTGTTCAGTTAAGCTCCCTTAATCCCCGCGACAACCCGGTGAGGTCACCTCTGATATCGTCCCCATTGTGTAAAGGAAGAGACCAAGACGTACTGACTCCACCAAGGCGTCTCAGCGAGTATGCAAGGGAGGTGACATGAGGGAGGTGACTGAACCCAGGGAGGCGCTGGTGTCACAGCTTGTGCCCTTAAACACGCTTCAGAAGAAGCACGTGACTTCTGTCCCTGCTCCCACACCCTCAGTGGGACAGAACCGGCTTCTGGTGGCCAGGACCAGAGCACCCCCATGATAGAGTAAGCCTACCTCTTCCTCGTGAAAACCTCCTTTGCAATGATTTGTCAGCTGCCGCTGGCTCCTCTCCCTCCCAAACCTCCTCAGATTTTCAGATATCTAGCTGCCCTCCATCTGGGGTCCCAAAATCTGTTATTTTTTAAAAATAGATATATTTTATTTATTTATTTATTTAAGAGAGAGGAAGAGACAGAGAAACGGTGCACCAGGGCCTCCATCCACTGCAGATGAGCTGCAGACACCTGCGCTGCCACATGCATCTGGCTTACGTGGGTCCTGGGGAACCAAACCTGGGTCCTTGGGCTTCCAAAGCAAGCGCCTTAACCACTAAGCCATCTCTCCAGCACAAAATCTGTTATGTTTTGAAGCAGCACAATTATCTGTCTGTCCTTTTTAAAACACTCTCTCTTTCTCTCTCTCCCCCACCCCTGTGTGTGTGTGTGTGTGTGTGACCTGCTCATCCAAGAGACTTTGACTCCAACAAGAAAGTCATTCATTCATTCATTTAGCAAACAGTCACCAATGCCACCGTGTGCTTGGAACAACGGACAAACCCCAGTTCTGTTGCGTCTGCAACAAGTGGAGAGAGGCTGACAGAAATAAGATAAACCATGGAAACAGGCAGCTTGTGGCAGTGAGAAGCACTGAGTGGGGGTGGGGTGGGGGAGTGGGTCAGGAGATGACAGAAGGGAAGTGGAGTCAACCTTAACAGCCAGGGATGGTCTCCCTGTCGGGTTGGGAAGACTTGGGGGAGGTGGGGTCTGACTATGAAACGCTTCAGTGGTCTTTTAGAAGGTGCTACGGCTGCTCTGGCTGGGTAGGTGGGTGGGGGGAGACTGCCCTGCTGGACTGTGACGTCTATGGAAGCTTCCAAACCTGAGAAGCCACTTCACGTCTTACAGGGGTCTCACTGAATGTTTTACAGCTTCATCCTGATCCACAGAAACACATCTCTCCAGTTCAGTGCTCTGCTCCCTCCTCTGCCCAGGCCAGAGGCAACTGGGGGTGAAAGGGAGGGGTCACTGGGAGCTGCCATCCCATGCCTGTCCCACGCTGTCCTGTCCCCCGCCAGGAGAGGGCCGCACTCGGCCTTTAGTTTCATAAATGGCTTGGCTCATCCCTGGGTAAATGCTCCAAGTTTTCCTGCTTGGTCCTAAATTCAGAGGGAATCAGAGGGACCCCACAGGCTTGGCAAGAACCCACAGGAAGAGTCCATCTCAGACATAAACTTCTAGCACTTCTGGTTCTCCCACCAACTACCCCAACCAAGCCCTGGCTCGTTCTTGTGAGGTAGCCACCTCCCTTCAGGACCATGCTCACCTGACACTCCAGGGGTGCCGGGTCATACCCCAGCTTTTTCAAACTGCCTTCTTTTGCTCTGGGAGGAGAGTAGGAGCCTTACAGACCGTGCAGTGGTCCCTCACTGTTCTTACCCCTCTGGGCCTAGAGCTCTTCCAGAGCCCTGCTGCCCACCATGGCTCCCACAATTCTAGAGGATGATAGGAGAGGTTTGACTATGGAGGCACAGTGAGGCAACCCTCCCCTAACAGAGCAGAGAGCACCCCATTCCTTCCTAACACCCATTTCCTCTGACTGTTCAAGAGAACCCAGAGCCCTATCCCAGACCCAGTCCCACAATCCACACATTGTGGTATGGTTTTCCTGTGCAGGTCCTGGGCCATAACCCAGAGCCATCTGACAGACAACTGAAGGTCCTAGGTACCCCTGGCATGGCTTAGAACAGTGCCATAAGAGGTGAGGTCTCTGTTCCTGTCTGTGATACACAACCAGTTAGAGGAGAGGAGTTAGTGCCAAAATGAGAATGGCTATATTCCTAAGTGAACAGCTGATATTCAGGCTACTTAAAAAGACGTTTTTGTTTATTTCTCTTTTGTTTCTTTTTTTCCTGGTTGCAAGGCATCCCTGATGAAGAAAGCAGTGGATAGTCTCGTATTCTGGTGCCAACCTTCTCTCTCACCGTGGCCTGCCTCTTTTCTGAATAGCTCTGCCGCAGAGTGGGTGGGGTCTTGGTGGGCATTCGCTTCATGTGTGCAGATTCCTTGTCCCCTGGGATAGGTCAACCAAAGGAGAGCCAGAGTGGGGGCCTTTAAAATGCAGAGCCCAGGCTGGAGAGATGGCTTAGCAGCTAAGCGCTTGCCTGTGAAGCCTAAGGACCCTGGTTCGAGGTTAGATTCCCTAGGACCCACATTAGCCATATGCATAAGGGGGCACACAAGTCTGGAGTTTGTTTGCAGTGGCTGGAGGCCCTGGTGTGCCCATTCTCTCTCTCTCTCTGTCTGTCTGCCTTTTTCTCTCTCTGTCGCTCTCAAATAAATAAATAAAAATAAATGAAAAATATATAAAATGCAGAGCCCAATAATAATGATATAGACTACATGGCACAGGCATCAAAATAGACATATAGCCTAATGGAACAGAATAGGAAACCCAGAAATAAATCTGCACTGCTTTGGCCATCTAATCTTTGACAAATGAGTCAAAAACATTCAGTGGAGAAAAAAAAAAAAAGAGAGAGAGAGATAACTTACTCAACAAATGGTGCTGGCAAAATTGGATATCCACCTGCAGAAAAATGAAATTAGATCCAAGTCTCTAGTCCTGTACAGATATCAATTCAAAGAGGATCAAATACCTTAATCTAAATAAAACATGATACACAGAAAGTGTGAGAGGAATAAAAAAGGGAGTGTGCTTCAAGATTTAGGCATAGGCAAAAACTTTCTGAACAGGACTCCAATAGCACAGAAAATAGCTCCCAAGAATCAACCAATGGGACTACAGAAAATTAAAAAGTTTCTGCACAGCAAAGAGAACAGTGTGGTGGTTTGATTCGGGTGTCCCCCATAAACTTAGGTGTTCTGAATACTTGGTTCCCAGCTGGTGGAGATTTGGGAACTAAAGCCTCCTGGAGGGAGTGTATTGTTGGGGGCAGGCTTATGGGTGTTATAGCCAGTGTCCCCATGCCAGTGTTTGGCATACTCTCCTGTTGGTATGGTCTACCTTACGTTGGCCAGGGGGTGACATCCACCCTCTGCTCATGCCATCGTTTTCCCTGCCATCAAGGAGCTTCCCCCTCAAGCCTATAAGCCAAAATAAACTTTTTTCCTCACAAGCTGCTCTTGGTTGGGTGATTTCTACCAGCAATGTGAACATAACTGCAACAAACAACCAGCCTGCAGACTAGGAAGAAATCTTTGCCACCCATGCTTCAGACATGGGGCTAAGAGCCAGTGTTGCTAAACTGCATAAATCAAACACCAAAAAACTAAATCAATGGGCTGATGAAATGAACACAGCTCACAAAAGAAGAAACACAAATGGCCAATAAGTACTTTGGAAAGTGTTCAACATCCCTAGCCATCAGGGAATTGCAAACCAAAGCCACTCTGAGTACCATCTTATCCCAGTCAGAATGGCAACCATGATGAAAACAGGTGACAAATGCTGGCAAGAACATGGAGGAAAAGGAGCCCTCACCCACTGGTGGTGGGAGTCCAAACTAGGACAGCCACTGTGGAAATCAGTGTGCAGTAGTGAGCAGCCTTGGTGTATCTCTAGTCTGTAACCAGTCGGTGCCTGGCATCGCCGTGTGCTCAATGACACGTGTTGAACTTAGAGAATGGCGGAGTCTGTGAATGGCGCGGCCTTCCTAGAAGCAGCACGGACAGTCCAGCAGATTCAATGGTTTCATTGACATGAAGGGTGTGAGGTGAACACGGGACTGCACGGCCCTTTCAAGAACAAAGCTATCCCTCTAACATGACCAGTGCTTTGAGAAATGCAAAAGACAGGGCTGGGGGCACAGCCCAGGTATTTGCTTGCAAAGCCTAATGACATGGGTTCAATTCCCCAATACCCATGTAAAGTCAGATGCATAAAGTGGCACAAGCATCTGGGTTCATTTGCAGTTCAGGGGGACCCTGATACACCTATCCTTTCTCATCTACTTCTCTCTCTCTCTCTCTCTCAAATAAATGTTTTAAAAAGAACTGCAAAAGACAATATGAGGGCTGGAGAGATGGCTTAGTAATTAAGGCACTTGCCTACAAAGCCAAAGGACCCAGGTTCAATTCCCAAGACCCACATTAGCCAGCTGCACAAGGTGACACATGTGTCTGGAGTTTGTTTGCAGTGGATGGAGGCCCTGGCATGCCCATTCTCTCTCTTTCTTTCTCTATCTCTTTCTCTTTCTCTCTCAAATAAACAAATAAAAATAAAAATATTTTTAAAAAGACATTAGGACTATTTTGCCATATATTTTCATCCTGTCAATATTTGATATTCAAAAATCAAATTCTGTACAGTTCATCTACTGTGGGAATAATTTCCTTATTCACTCACTCGATCTGTTTGGAAGGGCACTGGGATCTAGGAATGAACAAGCTGAAGCCTCAGGTACCAAGAAGTGCCCAGTGTGCGTGGGAGGAAAGAAGAAATCAATAGCCACCACCGGAGATGAGGGCTGTGACAATTCATGAGTCACTAACTGATAGATAAACAGTGGTAATATCTGTTCATAATCCCTGACTGGCCAGAGTGATCAAAAATTTACATTATCCCAGGCATGGTGGTGCACAATTTTAATTCTAGCACTCAGGAGGCAGAGGTAAGAGGATCACCGTGAGTTCGAGGCCACCCTGAGACTACATAATTGATTCCAGGTCAGCCTAGACTAGAGAGAGACCCTTCCTCCAAAAAAAAAACTTAAATAAATAAGTAAATTTGCATTACATTGGCTTGCACATTATTTTACATGAGTTTTCATATAATAAACTGGCATATGACACATATTTTACATGACACAGCCAAAAATTATTCTGATATTTCTTGGCTAGAACACAAAGTGATTTCTTGAAAATATGCTCCTATGTCATCATCGATACATGACTTAATAGAAAGTGTGACATGCAAATGATTTTAAAATCATAATGAAAGTTTTCCCATGTGCAAGCATAATAAAGAAATCCCTGTCCTGTATGACCTGGGGTGAGTCACCTAGCTTCTCTAAGCCTCACTCTCCTTGCATATAAAATGGTGTTACTTATATTAACTTTGCATGTTACTGGAATTAGTGATCACATAGTACTGTGCCTGATACTCGAGAGATGTCTTATGAATGGAGGCTAGTATCATTTATTAGTATTAGCTATAGCTTATAAACTGTGTTCAGCGTCCCAGCAGAATCCACCACTTACTACCTCACTGCCTTACCTGGGTCAGTGAGAGATGTGGGACTAGAGGGGTCCCCAGGTCAAGTTCACAAGGGAAAACCTCCAATTTATTTCTTCTTTAAAAAAAAATTATTCATTTACTTTCAAGGAGAGAGATAGAAGGGGGCACAGGAGGAGAGAATAGGAACCCCAGGGCCTCCAGCCACTGCAAAGAGCTCCGAATGCATGTGCCACCTTGTGCATCTGCCTTACGTGGGTCCTGGGGAATCAGACTTGGGTCTGTAGGCTTCATAGGCAAGAGACTTTACCACTAAGCCATCTCTCCAGCCCCACTTTATTTCTTTGTCCCAAACTTGCATCCCAGTTACTGGCGTCTTCTAGGAGTTGACATGGCACAAGTGGATGAGGAAAGGCTGAGACAAGACAGCTCATCCTCGGCAGGTCTCTAGACCCGCTCTCCTGTTCTGCTAGCCCAGCACAACCTCAGCAGAACGAGCCTGGGAACCTCTCCACCCCTCCGCCCCACCTACAGCTTTCCTCAAGAGCAGCCCAGCCCTGCCCAGTCTCTACGCTGCCAGCGCCTGGCTTTCCACAGGACACTACTTAAATATGTGGGCCGTGCTGAAGGCAGGGCTATTGTGCCGTGGCTTGTGCTGAGTATAGAGCCACAGGGTGGAGCAGGATTGGGGTGAGGTGGCATAGCATAGCATACACCCCGTCCCCAGGGCCTACGTGCTTTGCACAAATATGGAAACATTTTTCTCCTGAGTCTTCAAATTGAGAGCAATTTTGATTCCTGTAGCTGTTAGTGGGGGACTGAGAACCTGGGGTGAGCAGGTAGTTGGAGGTGAAGTTTGGCAACAGCGCCAGGGAGGAAGAGTCAAGCACCCAGAGCTGGTCGCGGGGCAGCAGGGCAGGAAGGAATAAGTTCTCAGTAGGG
The DNA here is from genome assembly GCF_020740685.1 of Jaculus jaculus. Lineage (NCBI taxonomy): Eukaryota > Metazoa > Chordata > Mammalia > Rodentia > Dipodidae > Jaculus > Jaculus jaculus. Next base: position 244,528,482 of record NC_059102.1, on the reverse strand, counting down.
GTTCTCAAAGGCCCTCTCTGGAGGAAGCCAGTCACAGCTTCAGGACATGGCCAGAAGGCTTCTCGGAGAAATAGGAACTGAGCTAGTCCAGAGAGCTGGGGAGAAGTTAGTTGAGCAGACAGGGAAGGAAGGACATTCTAGGACTAGAAAGAGGCGTTGCAGAGGCAGGCCATGGACCAAAAGAAATCTGGCTTTCCCTGGCTAGCAGGAAAGAGGAGAGCTACAGAAGGTCCCAGAAGCAATGGGCCTCCTCCAGACTTAGTCCCATTGGCCATGCCAGCAGCTTCCATGATCCACAGGTCCCTCACCACTTGGACACAAGAATGGGCTATCATCATTTTTCCCAAGGAGGAGAATGCCTGACCTCAGCTGGGCTGAGGTTCCTGAATGCCTCTTCCAGGCTGGCCTCCCTCTTCTGAACAACACATCACCCCATCAGGTCCTGGATGGGCAGGACAGGAACAGAGCAGCGAGAGCTGAGTCCCCGGACTCATGGCCTGTACCCTAGTCCACCACCTGGGCAGCTCATGGGAGGTTCCAACTCTGGCTCACCACTACAGTTTGGAGAGGCTCAGGTTGTTCCTTAATCTATAATGCCCTCAGGCAGAGATGGGGTGAGTTGGCCCACATGACTGGTATTTTCCCCATTCATACTCTGCCTTCCTCAAAGTAAGCTGAGTTTGCTAAGGAAGGTCACACCCAGATAACACACTGTGGACATCGGGGGTCCAGCCTGGTTTCTCTTGTACCTTCTTCTGGAGCAAGTGGAGCCATTCAGAGTGCCTGGCCCTGGGTGCCACCCTCAGTCTACCCTCTCTACCAGAACAGGCCCATGAAAGCTGAGGCCCTGCACTCCCTTTCCAAAAGCCTGCCTGTTGGGTCAGGGGCAGAGGAGCCCCTGGAAACTCTGCCACCTCCAGGCAGGTTGTGGCACATGCTGGCCACGTGAAGGACAGTCTGTAGCAGCAGCACCCGTCCACTGTAGCCCCCATGGGTATGGCCATGGAGAAGGCCTGGCCCTGGAACCTAGAGAAGAGTTACTAGCGGCTTCATATCTGGCCCCCTCCCCACACACAGGAGGGATCAGGCCAGAATGAGCAGCAGTGAGCTGGCTTCCACAAACTGTGGGCCTTAAAAGAAGCTGGTCACGATGAAAACCAGGACAGCAATGGCAGTGGCTAACACTTGGTCTTCGCCAAGCACGACTCAACTCACTCAATCTTCGTAACCACCCCCACTTTCAGATAGGAACAGTCAGAAACCTAGATAGCAAGTAACTTGCCCAAGAACCTCAGACCCAGGACATGGCAGAGCCAGAATTTGACAGGAGAAAGTGAGGTTCTGCATTTAAAGCCTGTAGCTGTAGCTCTAAGAGCTGGACTCTAGGTACATGAGCCCCTGGAAACCCTTGTTCTCTTAGCTGATCTGTATCTAAAGTGGACGTAGTAGGAAGGAGCTCTGCCCAGGACACCAGGGTGTCTGACAAGACAGAGGTAGGATCTCCATCACCCTGACCCAGGGCCAAGTGGAGCAGATACGTGGACACAAGGCACCAAGAGATCCATGAAGCAAGGAGCCATCGGCACAAAGTAGAGCAAGGTGGAAACTGAAGTGGTGGAGAGGGTGTTGCCTAGAATGTACAGGGTGGTGGGCATAGCAGAGATCAGGGTACGTGGGTGGGCAAAGGCCCTAGTCCTCCGCCATGTTCCCCATCCTCCTCATCCCCTTGCTGCAGCATCACCCACCTCTTGGGTGGTCTTGAGTCTCCTCTTGGCCATCCCTGTATCTCTGGTGTTGGGCTCGAGGGACAGAACGGATGAACTGCAGATGTGGCAGGATTATGCTTAGGTATCCAACTGTGCTTCTGAGCCTACACCCACAGGCCCTCTGTTCCCTAAGAGTATGGGCAGTGCAGGATCGCTTGGTCTTAGCCTGTGCCCTTGTCTGTTGAATTTAGAAGGACTCCCTGCATTGGACTGATCACTCAGGTCAGTCCCTGTGCCCTGGAACTCCCTCACTCTCTCTTTTGTAGTGGGATAGAACAGGGCCATCTCCCCCTGGCTCCATATCTGTGGATGTTCCATGCTTCATGAAGACCAGACGCTGCAGGTGTCCTGGCGAGGCCTGGCACTCAGACCAACCTGTGGCATTCCACTAAGATGAACTCCCCAGGGGCAGGACCCGGGAACGCCAAAGACGAACCTAGAAGGCACTATGCTAAGTGAAAGAAGCTAGGCAGAGCCAAACGCTGTATGCGCTCACTCGGATATAGAATCTCAAAGAGCAGAGCTCACCCAGGCAGAGCAGAACGGTGGTTACCAGACACTGAAGTTGCAGCGAGACATTGGTCAAAGGGTAGAAAGTTGTAGTTATGTGACAGGATAAGTTCTGGGGTCCTACTGGTTAATAATTTATAGTTATAATAATAGTTAATAATACTGTAATAATGTATTCTCCTAGCCTCTCATGTCCACCGTAGCGCCACTGTCCCCAGCACAGTGTCCAGTGTACAGTCAGGGCTCAGGAATGGGTGTCTTATGGTTTCAATATGAAAGTACCCCACGGGCTCTTGTATTTGAACACTTGGTTCTCAGACGGCAATACTGTTTGGGGAGGTTGTAGCACCTTTTGGATGTGGAGCCTAGTTGACAGATATAGGACCACGGGGTGTAGGCTTAAAGGTAACAGTCCCACTCCACTCGCAGCCCGAGCTCCCTCCGCTTCCTCCTCCACTGAGCTCACAGCTCTGTCCTCATGCTTTTCCATCCATGGTGGACCCTCAGTAAACCTAACCCTTTCGTTGCTTCGGTCAGGTGTTTTGTCACAGCAATGTGGAAAGACGATGAAGGAATAAGAAAAGAGGCCATGACCACAGGCTAAGCCCCTACCACATCCTTTTCCTGTCTGTATCACTAAGCATCTGTCATAGGAGCTAGAGCATAGCATAAGACAAAAAGGTCTGCACTGTGACCAGAGAGCAGGAGGGGAGATGCCTGCAGGAACAGATGGATCTAACAGTGTGGCATTAAAAGGCATAAGTTGAGGCTAGAGACATGGCGGTAAAAGCACTTGCCTGCGAAGCCTAAGGGCCCATGTTCTACTCTCCAGAGCCCGTGTAAGCCAGACATTCCAAGGTGAGGCAAGCACAAGGTTGCACATGCCCACTAGGTGGTGCAAGCATCTGGAGTTTGATTTCAGTGGCTGAGGCCCTGGCACACCAATTCTCTCTCTCTCTCTCTCTCTCTCTCTCTCTCTCTCTCTCTCTCTCTCTCACACACACACACACACACACACACACACACAAACACACACACACACACACACAAAATAAAAATTTTCTTTAAAAAAGGCATAAGTTGGCTAGTAGTCACAGGAGGACCTGGGTGCTCAGAACAAAGACAGATGGATTCCCTCTTCCTGGGAGATAGTGGGGAACTCTCTGAGATGGGGCTCACTGGGTCTTGTTGGGCCAAGGGGATCGCCCTAGAGAAACGTTGAATGAGAGGCTCTCCCTTCCCTGTGGTTTCCTCGTCCTTCTGCGAACTGGAATCTATGCCACCATGCTGTCCTCTTCAGCTCAGGGATCCCTTGGTTCCTAGTTTCTGGCTTTAAGTCTAGAGGTCTAGAGTTATGCAGATCACGGGAAAGGGGAAACCAAGGCACTGAGACTAGTCAGGTCTCTTGGCAAGTCTGGCATGAATGACTGCCCAGTGAAACCAGAACCTCCTTCCTCCCTCAAGGTTCCCTGCCCCTCAGACAGCGGGCTCTTAGTGTCTTGGCCAGGAGGAGAAAGAAAACAGGAACCATCTAAAGAGGCCCTATTGTTCCCCACTGAGTGACTCACGTGGAGAACGCTCTCTCCCCGTGCGACAGCACTCTTCCCACCGTGCTGCTCCCGGTGACTCACGGTGGCTAAAATCACAAGTCCTGTCCACTGTTCCTGGCTCCCTCCCGAGCTCTGAGAACGCTGGGCATCACTCAGGGCCTCCGGCTCTCCCAGGAGACTAGGAACAGAAGGGCCTAAGCAGACAGAAGCTCCTCCAAGCTGAGCAGATAATAGGAATCTGACTCCCTCTGACACACGGGAAGTGAAAGAAATGCCATTCAGTGTGTGAAATGTGCTGTCTTTTTATTCCTGGTGTGGCATGGGCATGGGGAGCGTCTACACAGGGGTAACCAGGAGGCCCCGGAGCTGAGGGTCCACAGGGCAGGGCAGGCAGAGAGTTCTGGTGAAGGCCGCTCAGCCTCTACTTCCAGCGCCCGGTAACTTTGGCCTTCCCACGGGTCTTGGAGCTGCAGGGGGGAGAAGGACCCCATGAGATGGGGAACACAGGCTGGGGTCTTCATGAGGTGAGGCAGGGACAGGCTGGGGATGCTGAGGGCTGAAAGGAGCAGCCTGGAGCAGGGGCAGCAGCCACCAAGGGGGAGAGAAGGAAGGTGTAAACTGACGGAGAGGAGGAAAGACTGGGGCTGGGGCCTTCTCAGGAGGACAGGGACAGGGAGGGCCAAAGGAGGGCCCCAGGCACTTACACTTTCTGGTTGTCATTGATCCTGTTCCGCAGAACATTGATCTGTAAGAAAACGGGGAACAAAAACAGGAAAAGTTGGGGCTCGTGGAGTTCAGCTCCGAGGAGCCTGCAATGAAGATGAGGGGACGTCTGCATAGCATCAGGGTGCAAGGGAAGGAGGAATGGGGGAGAAAGCACCTGAGCACTGTTGGAGGCCAGACGGGGTCAAGTACCTGAGTTAAATGGGTTGACAGGGGGATAGGGAGAAGGGCCTGAGGGACAGCAGGGGCAGGGGACCCAGTCAAGTCAGGGGTGTGGTGGGGGGCGGTTACAGCAAGCGGCTCACTTCATATTTCTGCTGCTTGAACTTTTCCTGCAGATCGAACTTCTCAGCCTCCAGATTGTAGATGCTCTGCCACAGCTCCTTGGCCTTCTCTCTGCGGGGAACACCGTGGGGACGGTGAGGGGTGACAGTGAGAGGCCCTCCTCACTGGCCTTCACCCTGGTCCTGGCCCAGCTCCCCAGGGCCCCAGTGGGCCCTTCCACCTTCAGGCCCACAGAGGGTACTCCCAGGGCAGGCTATGGGCCTCGCCCTCCTGGGTCTCAGATGGCGTGCCCATTGTTCAGGGACCAACACCAGAGGCTGTCAGGGCAGAGTGCTGAGAGCTGGGAGGAAGGGGAGAGGCCCTGTTGGCAGCGTGGACCTCTATTTCCACCTGCCTCCCGTCTCCTTAAGCAGGCAGGCCAGCTGGAGTTGGGACGGATGAAGGGCCCGCCCAGTTCTCTCTGCCCATCAGCAAAGCCTAAACAGGGAGTGGCCTGACCTCCCGGGACCCAACTCCTGCCCCAGCAACCCTCTGTGACAAATGTGTGAGGGAGCTGCACCCTCTGGTGGTTCTCAGCAAGAAATGCCTCCCCGTACCCCCCCCCCCCCTCCCCGCAACACACACACACACACTTCTCTGCGGCAGAGTGCCAGGAAGTGTCCCAAACAACTGGCCCCACCTCAGCTGGTCCTCGTTCAGGTGGTCGATGGCCAGCACCTTCCTTCTCTCCGCAAGGATCTTCTTCTTCTTTTCTCGCTCCGTCTGCCTCTTCCCGCTCTTCCGCTCCGTCTGACGTGGGTGATGGGTGAACGGGGGCACTTGGTTAGGGACAGCTCCTCTCTGTCCCCTGGCCCTCCCACTCCTCCCTACCCAGCGTGGGGGTGAGGCTTGCACAAAGTCAGGCTCTCATCCTCCTTGCAACACCCCATAGCACCGCCTGCTAAGACAGACAAACTAAGGCGAGGGTAAGAAAGGCCACCAAGGCCCTTCTCCTGTACCCAGCCAACCTCTTCCAGGCCTCTCCTCCTCCTCCTCCTCCACCCGCCACTCTCCCCTAGCAGAGCACTCTCCCTTCCCAAGGAGCACCCTAAAACTAAAGGGGAAAAGAGCACTTGAGGTTTTGTACCCACCTGGGCTTGCTAAGCCAGGAAACCATGAGAGAAAGACCCAGAGAGAAAGCCCGAGATCGCCACATAGACAGAGAGAGAAGGAAGGGCAGAAGGCAGGGGGACACAGGAAGGAGAAACATGATTCGCATGCTTAACAGAGTGTGCGGGGGTCTGAGGCTCAGGGCAGGGGCAATTTTGATGCGTCTGGCTGGTAGGATCACTGCAAAGACAGACGCTTAGATTTTGGAAATCTTAAGTGATGGTCTGAATCCTCCCCCCCAACCCATGCATTAGGAAGATCTATAGGTAGACTTTGAAAAGGAGAGATGAGTGTCCAGTAACAGACCACCCTACATCTCTGTAGCACTCTCTCCATGATCGCTCATCAGCCCTTCCACAGCATCAGGGCAACCAATAATGGGACCCTAGGAGGAAACTGAGGCTCAGAAGGCAGTTGCCTCACACTGCTGTATGCAGCAGAGTTGGCCTTCAACTAGAGCTCTGACTCCAGGGTCCAGGTCTCTCCTAGCTCTCCCTAGCCACCTCGAGGAGCTGGGGTGAAAGGCTCCAGCCTCGGCCCACAGCAGTCCACTCTTGGTAAGAGGTCATGGTCAGGCTGATAGCCAGCTCAGGGGCTGGACAACAAGAGGTCTCTAACTCCATCCACAGTAGTGGGCAATTTCTTTCTGGATCCAACTGAAATCAGCCTCAAGGGTACACCAGGACCTCCTGGTGCCCCCTGCTGCCTCCCCACATACCTTCTGAATGTAACCTCCAAAGTGCATCATGTTAGACAAAGCTTTCTTCTTCCGGGCCTCGTCCTCTGCCTTCTTCCTGTTCTCCTCCTCCTCGCGCCGGGCCTTCTCTTCCTGGTCTCAGGGAAGGGACAGAAGAGGGTAGATTAAGGAGACCGGTGGGAAACTTGCCTCTGGGCTGACGTGTGTTCTTTGCAGGTGAGATCGTCCCCTGCTGGACAGGGAGTTCTGAGGTACTGCCGGACACAGGACGGGCTATAGTTTACAGAGTGGATGAAATGAATGAATGTGTGAAAGAGGTCTTGATTCCCACCATGCTCTCAGGCCTATTGCTTTGGCTGCACAGGAAGGTGACAGACTCTTAGTTCCCGGGCAGCCTGTACTGGAGAAGGGATGAGGACTGGAGTGTCTTAGGATGTCACACATGAGAACCAGTCTGTCCTTTCACTGGTAAGCTCTCAGAGCCAAAACAATGGCTCACGCTTATGTGATGAATTCTGCCTCTTGAATATCGGTGCATGTTGAGGGGGGCTTGGCTCTGCAGGAGCCGAGCATCAGGGGCTCCACGGGCCAACCCCGGGGCCACTCACCGCCAGGCGGTTCTGCCGTTCCTTCTCCCGCTCACTGCGAATGCGCTGCTGCTCGGCCCGCTCTGCCCGCCGCTTTTCCTAGGGCGAGAGGCAGGGGCTCCCGAGTGTGCCTGGGAGGGGCTCATCCTAAGGCTTAGAGACCTGGAGGTGGGCTTCCTCGCACACATCTCTCAGTCTCTCCAGGGGCACAGATGGAACACCACCCCCCCGCAAAGGAGCACCCTGTCTGCGTCAGGACAGGCAGTCAAGGACCCATTGGGAAACATCAGGGGGCTTCGCCAGTCTCCAAGGACTACACTCCCACCTCGTCCCCTGCCCTGCCCCAAGGCGGCTGCTCTGGGGATTTCAACAGTCATTCCACAGACAGCAGGGCCTCATTTGGCCCTGCCTAGATCCAGAAATGATCAGACTCAGCTCCTGCTGTGGAGCAGTATCCGGGCTGGTGGGGCAGATGGCAGATGGCAGGGACCCAAGGAGAGCAGCCCAGCGATGCAGGGTCCCGAAGGAGAGCTGCATCCAGCAGGCACCAGGGCAGAGGAGAGAGTGGCTGTGGAGCCGGGTGGGGAGGGTGACACCTACGATCCTGTCTTTGAGAGAAATGAGCTCCTCCTCCTCCTTCTTCCTGTTCTCAAAGTGAGCCTCGATGAGTGTCTGCAGCTCATTCAGGTCCTTCTCCATGCGCTTCCTGTGGATGTCCTGTGGGCAGAGCCAGGGCTGAGAGGCCGCCACCCCCACAGTCCAGGGAAGAGGTGGGTGGGCTCAACGTGAAAGGGGCTGGCAAAGCCTGGGTCTTAAGCTGTGCTCAGGCTCAAGGGCTGCCAACCAGCTGGCTTATGCTAAGCACCATCCCACCTGCAACCTACCCCCCAGCCCACAAGTTCAGGATCTATGCCTGTCTTTCTGTCTGTCTGTCTCTCTCTTTCCTTTTCTTCTTCTCCCTTCTTCCCTCTCTCCCTCCTTCTCTCCTCTCTTTCTCTCTCTCTCATCAGATCCCTTGTGAGCACCCCCAGACCCGCTCTGGCTGCAGTCATCACTCACATCAAAGTCCACCCTCTCTCCATCAGGGATCTTGGGTGGCACCAAGGTGGGCATGAATAGCCTGCTGGAAAGAGGAATGACAAGTCAGGGTCACCAACCCCACATGGGACCTGAGGGACTGTGAGCGCCTGGGGCTGCCAGGGCCTTCTTCCTGCCGGGACTTCCACCACCACAACGATGTCAACGCCAGTGCCGACCACGCTGGTTCATGCCTGGCACCAAGGTCATTTCACTTCATCCTCTCAGTAGGCCCCTGGTGTGGGTAGCGCTAGTCTCTGTTAGGAAAGCTGAGGTTGAGAGAGTAGCTGGCTCAAAACCACACAGCGGGGAAGCAGAGAGACTGGTCTAAGATGGCACGCTGGGGTGGGTCTCGGGTCCAGCAAAGGAAGGACAAGTGAATAGACCTGGAACCAATGTGGGCCGAAGTAGGAAGAAGCCACGGGGGTGCTGAGACATCACTTGCTGGCAGAATAAACATCACCGAGAGGAAAACGTTCCTCGTCTCCCAACCTGCCACAACACCCATCGCCTCCAGATGTGTCTCTGTGCGTGGGACCATGCCGCCCAGCTCTGCCCCTTTGCAGCTCTCTGAAACTGCCATGTCATGCCTAGACTGGCATGTTTTCATGGCTTAGCACCTCCAATTTGCCTCTTTTTCTCCCCTCCGCCAGGGTGGAAGATGTTCTAGCCACACTGTGCCATAGGGCCGTGACTAGCCTATCCCTTCTCTGCAAATGAACATAGCCTTAGCCATGCCAGTGTATGGGGTGCCTAGCCACACACCCCTCACAGAACCTTGTGCACTAAACAAGCTTATGTGGTGGTTTATGCCTGAAACACCTGCAGCTCACGTTGATTACACCATGTATACTCCTGTCCCCTCCTTGACACCCACACTCACTGGAATCTTCTCCTGCGGACTTACCACCAGTGCAACCCACTCACCTGGGCTTGGGTTTGGACTCCTCCACTGGGCCATCTGGAGTAGGAAGAAGCACATATGTACACAGTCAGGAAATCAGAATCTAGTCCCTGGTACACACCCGTGAGCTGGGAACCTGGGAGCCCCCATTTCCTCATTCCAACAGGAAGTCCCTTCTAACCCTGGGGAACCCCAAATTCCAGGAGCATTGGTAAGCATGAAGACAGCCACGAGGGGAGGTCACAGAGAGCAGCTGTGTCTACAGAGCCAGCACGCTCAGCACGGAGCCGCAAAGCCCTCTTTTCATTCACCAGTTCTGGGCTGGGCAGACTGCTTCTCGCTCGTCACAGTGAGGAGAAAGGAGGTCCTGCGGGCAAGTCCCCAGGGGTCCTGACCCTAGAATCCCATTCCAAGTCTGCCTCCTGGTATGCACGCAGGACTTCCTGGGGCCCACAGTGCCAGGGAGCGGGTAGGGTAGGATTCCATGTTCCCAATAACTGTCCCTCCTGTGCAGGAGTGTTCAGCCAGCGAGCAGCCCGATAGAGGCTGGAGCCTGACAAGGACCGCATGGGCCGTGTATGACCTGGAAATCCATCCTAGAAATACCGAAGCCTGCTAACGTTTTGCCTGGATGCCATAGAGTGTGAATATGACGTTCAAGTCCCAATGGCCTGCTCATACCAGAAACTAGACACTGCTCCCCTGTCCTGCTGGGTACCAAGACAGCTTTTCTGGGATGAAGAAGGCAAAGCGTTAGAGGGGAGTCCCCTAGAACCTTCAAAAAGGGTTAGAGGTGATTCCCCCAGACCCTTCAAAAAGGTTTAGAGGTGAGTCCCCCAAGCCCTTCAAAAAGGGTTAGAGGGACTGGGCATGGTGGCGCACTCCTTTATTCCCAGCACTAAGGAGTCAGAGGTAGGAGGGTCGCTGTAAGTTTGAGGCCACCCTGAGACTACATAGTGAATTCCAAGTCAGCCTGGACCAGAGTGAGACCCTACCTGGAAAACCCAAAAAAGAGGGGGGGGGTTAGAGGGAAGTCCCTCCAAATCCTTCAAATATCTCCTATCTTGGAAGGAGCCCCACAGGCAGTCTCCCCCAAATCCACTGTGAGGGGTTCCTTTGCAGCCCCAAACCTCTCTTCTCATGTCCAGCGGCCCTTACCTTCTGCCTCTTTGGCTTCTTCCCCTGGACCATCCTCTAAACAAAACGAGAAATCCACAGAAGGCATGTTCTGAGCTTAAATCCTTCTAGAACATTTCCCTTACCAATACACAGGGTCAGCCAGCCGTCCTGCACACACATGTGTCCTAGGCCCAAGACTGCTTGGCATGAAACACTTGATCAGTGTTCATCAACTGGGCAATGGACTGCTGCCTCCCAACCCAGACCGAAGGCCCGGGGACACGGGGCAGAGAATTCGTTGCTTCCAGGTTTCTGGTAACCACCAGTGCCCCGGAGCCCCTTACCCCTTCAGCCCAGGGTCATACCTTCTGCTTTGGTCTCCTCAGCCTCAGCCTCAGCCCCGTCAGCCTCCTCTTCCACCGCCTCCTCTTGCTCTAGAGAGGGGAACCGGACACTGTGAACAACTCATCTCCGCTTGCGTCATCAGGCAGCACCCAGGACAGACAACAGACAGACAGACAGGAAGGGTGGACAGGGTCAGCGGTATGCAGATCCGCATGAATTTGAGAGCCACCAACGAGAATGACAGACAGAGCTGTTTGGTTCCTGACTTAAATCAGAAGTCAGAAAACCAGAGCCCAAGGCTGCATCCATCTCAACACTACGTGAGCCAGGGTTCACGGGCACAAAGCCTCACTCACTTGTCTACCCTGACTTCCAAAGCCACACGGCTGAGTTCATGCGACAGAGACAGTGGCCTGCAAGCCCAAACATTCCCTGCTATTTATGTCCTTTGCAAGAGCAGTAAAACACAACAGCAGGGTGCCGATGAATACCCCAAATTTGCCTTTCTTAGAGTTTGGTTATCAATCCTTCCCCATGTAGAGACCTGTTTCCTACCTGACGGCTACAGGACGGGCTAGGGTTTGAGGGTGTAATGAGTACTGTGGGGAGCACCAAAGATGGGAGGGGCAGCCAGACCCCTTGTGGGGAACCAAATTAGAGTGGGGGCCCACAGGGCTCCCTTCTGCCCAACTTATCTCTCCCTACCCCAGACACTTTTCTGGTGACATGATTCTCCCCCATTCCCCAGGTTTCTACCCTGGATGTTCCACCCAGTGTCTGGAGCACAGGACAGACCCTGTTTAAGGCGAGTCTGAGGCCAGGTGTGTTGGGAAATCTCTGCCGTGGACCCAGCGACTCTGCACGTCTAGACAGCCTCCCTCTGTGTCTAAAAGAAACCAATTCCACGAGGCCGAGATGCCCAGCATCAGAGATCTGTGCTCGCCACAGGGCTGCCAGGAATTTCTATTTTCATCCATTTGTTGGCAGGATGTGGGCCCCGCCTCTCCCCTGCATTTGGAGGGGATAAACTGGGGAGACAGGATGCCACCCAGACCACGGTCCTGCCTGGTGGAAGTGCTATGTGACACGCAGTGATGGACAGAGCGAAGAAAACACCTCAGGAAGGAAGGTAGAAAGGGCACCTCCACTCCCTGCCTCATCCTCTCTGGCCTTTCTTCCTATGGCACAGGCCTCTCTGATGCCCGGGCTTGCCTCCTCTTTCATCCATGCAGGAGGTTTATTCAAAAAATATCCTTCCAGTAGGTGTGAAAGAAGAGGAACAGCCAGGAAGGACAGAGCTAGTCTAGACCTCTGGTTTCTCTAGGTCACACCGCCCCTTATCACATGGTCCTGTAGCAACCCAATGAGTGGCTCATACTCACTGACACCCTGGGACACCGTACCTCGGGACATCACTGTAGGAGGGCCTGTTCTAAAATTGAGCTCCAGTCTGTCTCCTTTGCCCTCTCGCTACCCCTGGGAACAGGTCCAGCTTTGCCCCACCGCTCAGCAGTGCGCGTCTGAAGGCTGACACCATATCCTCTCTGTTCTGTCTCCAGTTCCCCTGTTGCCTTTCAGTGACTGTCCACAGGGCTATAGCTCTGGCCACTGAGCCTGGGGACAGGGAGGAGCTCCACACAGAATCCTGGCATGTGCAGAGGAGCAGCTGGAGCGACTCATTCCTGCCACCGGTGTCCCTCTATGTCCACGTTTGGAACAGGTTAAGAAGATTAGACAACTGAGGTCCTTCCCATTGCCCATCCCAGAGAACAGACACAAAGGACAGACACGAAGGTTGGGGTCCTGGCCCCTTCGATGCTGGGAAGGTTATGCCTGGACCACCCAGTGCTCTCCACCCCAAACCCAGAGCCCCGGATGAGCAGGAGAGCAGGGAGGAGGGGGCCGGGTAGGGAAAGCTGTACTACCGTCTTCGTCCTCTTGCCAGTATTCCTCTTCTGGGTTCAGGGGGTGGCAGCCACAAAGGGAAGAAGCAGAAGAGGTTAGTGCAACAAGCCCCGGGCAGCAGCAGCAGCGTGAGCCGCAGTGGCCTCAGAGTTAAGCCTGAGCGCCGATTCCCAAGCCACCGTTTCAGCAACATGCCCCACTCATTTCTCAGTGACATCCCTGGGCCTCGGACACCTCCCAAGCAAGATGGAAACGATGACAGTGTCTTCCCAAGCACCGTGAGAACTGAGTGACACCATGCGTGTAACCCAGCAGTTCAGGCCTGGCATGTGGAGGGCACTAACTGGCCTGGTCCTCCTTCTGAACCAGGAGCTCTGGGCTTCCCTGTCACTAAGAGAGAGACCCACCAAGAACAGAGAGTGGGGAACAATGCACTTCCATCAAACTTGCCTCACCTTCCCGCCTTGAGTGAGGCTTCAGGGAATCCCATAAAACACCTGCAGACTCCTAGAATCACACTTAGACCAGCCTCTCTGGGAACCAGACCCAAGGATCTAGCCTGGCCTGTTGGAAGGAACTGTCCCATAAAAAGCAAACCTGGGGCTGGAGAGCTGGCTTAGCAGTTAGGGCATTTGCCTGCAAAGCCAAAGGATCCCAGTTCCATTCTCCAGCACCCACTTAAGGCAGATGCACAAGGGGCGCATGCATCTGGAGTTTGTTTGCAGTGGCTGGAGGCCCTGGTATACCCATTCTCTCTCTCTCTCTTTCTCTCCCTCTTTTTTCTCTCAAATAAATAAATAAAATATTTTTTTAAAAAAAAAGCAGGGGCTCGAAGGATGGCTTAGGGGCTAAGGCATTTGCCTGCAAAGCCAAAGGACCCAGATTTGATTTCCCAGGACTCACGTTAGCCAGATGCACAAGGGGGTGCACACATCTGGAGTTTGTTTGCAGTGGCTAGAGGCTCTGGTGTGCCCATTCTCTCTCTCTCTCTCTCTCTCTCTCTCTCTCTCTCTCTCTCTCTCAATCTCTCTTTCTCTCTCCCTCCCTCCCTCCCTCCCTCCCTCCATCCATCCATCCATTCCTTCTTCCCTCTTTCTCTGTCAAATAAATAAATAAAAATAAAATATTTAAAAAAAAAAACAGCAAACCTGTACTCATAATTTGAAGAGATGGACTATCCTTCCCTGTTGTTCTAGATACAAATATCTGCCAAGGAAGAGCTCACAGCAGTGGTACAAACCTCTCTTCTAGAAAGGACCCTCAGGAATATCTACTCCATAGGCCTCTGCCACTCATCTGGAGCCGGCCCTCCCTTGACAGCTGACTGCCAGGTCCTGGGCTGGGACTGGGGAGTCTGTTGCAGGCCATGCACAGCAAGCAAAGCCACCACAGGTGCTGCATGGAGCTCAGTGGAGGAACACTTTAGTTCCAAGCCATGTACTTCTGTGTGAAGCCACCAAATTGGTCTCAAATCCCAATGAGGTCTGTTGTCCAAACCCCACCACACCAAATCTGCGGTGATCCTCCAAGGCAAAGGAACCCCAGACAGACCAGGAGTCCATTCTCCAGCAAAAGTTGTAGCCAGCTAGGTTTTTGATGCAAAAAGTGTTTCTGGGGCTAGAGAGATGGCTCAGCAGTTGAGGCGCTTGCCTGCAAAACCTAAGGACATATGTTCAACTCTCCAGGTCCCCTGTAAGCCAGACACTAATGGTGATGCAAGCACACAAGGTCACACATGTGCACGAAATGGCACATGCGTCTGGAGATTGCTGGAGGCTCTGGTGAACCAATTCATTCATTGCATTCTCTCTCTCTCTCTCTCTCCCCCTGACTCACTCTCCCTCATTAAAAAAAAAAAAAAAAAAAAAAAAAAAAAGTATTTCTGAAGCTGGGTGTCGTGGCTCACACCTATAATCCCAACACTTGTGAGGCTGCGGCAGCAGGATTGCCACAAGCCTGATACCAACCTGGGCTAAAGAGAAAGACCTTGTCTTTTAAAAATGGGTTGGGGCTGGAGAGATGGCTTAGCAGCTAAGGCTCTTGCCTATGTAGCCTTAGAACCCAGGTTTGATTCCTCAGTACCCATGCAAGCCTGATGCACAAGGTGGCGTATGTGCCTGGAGTTTGTGTACAGGGGCTAGAGGCCCTGATGCACCCATTTTTTTTTCTCTCTCTCTCTCCCTCTCTTTTTTCTCTCAAATAAATAAATATATTTTTTTAATTTTTATTTATTTATTTATTTGAGAGCGACAGACACAGAGAGAAAGACAGATTGAGGAAGAGAGAGAGAGAATGGGCGCGCCAGGGCTTCCAGCCTCTGCAAATGAACTCCAGACGCATGCGCCCCCTTGTGCATCTGGCTAACATGGGACCTGGGGAACTGAGCCTCGAACTGGGGTCCTTAGGCTTCACAGGCAAGCGCTTAACTGCTAAGCCATCTCTCCAGCCCAAATAAATATTTTTTAAAAATAAATAAATTAAATATAAACATTAAAAAATAGGTTTGGATGAGATGGGTCACCCCTAACTCAATCAAGTCATTACAGAGAAAGTGGTGACATGAATACTGCCAGCCTGAAAAGAAGTTCCAGGGCAACAGTGCCAGTCACTCAAACCTCATCAAAACAGAGACCCAGAGTGACAGAGAAAGCAACACTAATTCAGATCCCTATCTTGTCTGCCAAGGCTGAGGGAACATTTTGGGAGAAGGGGTAGAAAGACTGTAAGAGCCCCCGGGGTAGGAGGGAATAGCCCGAGGCATGGTATCTCTTCCTCTCCACAGAGACAGACTCAGCCCTCTTGGTCCCCACAATGGGTACTAATAACCCCACCACAGAGGGTCTCCTCAGCAGAATTGGAGTGGGGGAGAAAGTGGTTTAAGAATGCAACCTTCATTTAAAAAAATCAATAAATAAGCCAGGAGTGGTGGTGCACGCCTTTGATCCCAGCACTCAGGAGGCAGAGGTAGGAGGATCACTGTGAGTTCAAAACCACCCTGAGACTACATAGTGAATCCCAGGTCAGCCTGGGCTAGAGCGAGACCCTACCTAGAAAAATCACAAAAAAAATCAATAAATAATAAAAACATTTTAATGGGTTGAGAGGCTGGAAAGATGGCATAGTGGTTAAGACAGTGCCTGCAAAGGCTGACGACCTGAGTTCCATTCCCCAGGGTCCACGTAAAGCAAGGTGCACAAAGTAACACCTGCACCTGGAGTTTGTCTGCAGTAGCTGGAGACCCTGGTGCACCTGTTCTTTGTCTCTCTTCTCTCTCTCTCTCTCTCTCTCTCTCTCTCTCTCTCTCTCTCTGTTTGCAAATAAAAATATATTTTTAAATTTTATTTTATTTATTTATTTTACATGAGACAAATAGAGACAAGAAAGAGAGAATGGGCGCACCAGGGCCTCTAGCCCCTGCAAACAAACTCCAGACACATGTGCCACCTTGTGCATCTGGCTTATGTGGGATCTGGGAAATTGAACCTCAGTCCTTAAGCTTTGCAGGCAACTGTCTTAACTGTTAAGCCATCTCTAATAGGTTGGGGATTTAACTCAGGGGTCAATGTGCTCTTGCAGGGTTTAATGTCCTTTGAGAACCCAAAATGACTCCAGAGAGACCTTTGTGTTGCACTTATGAATTCCCCTCCCAGCTTTTCTTTGGGTAGATGGCCCAGAACAGGCCTAAATTTTTGTGGGCTCAGTTGGGACTGGAGGAAGGTTTCAATCATTTCCCAAGTCAAGCTCCCAGGATGGGAAGGCCAGGGTGTTCATCCAGGAAGAGAGGACCCCAAAACGGTGATGTGTCATCTTATTCAAGAGTGGGGTGCAACAAGATGGACCTTTATTTCATACCTGCAGTCCAGGTAGCCAAGCACCTTCATATCCATAAAAGCATTTGAAAAAGTGTTAAATGGAATGTCCTTGCGTTCGATCATGGAGTGTTTTTTTTTTAAAGTAGCATTTCTCTTTTAGAGATAGATATGTGCCAAAATAGTAAAGCATAAAATGATATCTGGGAATGACGTGGGGTGTCTGCTGCAGAACTGGGGCAGGTGAGTGGAGATGAAAAATGGTCAGTCATGCATTGGTGACTATGAAAACGAGATAATGCATTTGTCTCAAGACCCAAACAACCAAGGTAGGGCTGTCTCTCATGTACTATCTCCAACTGTCAGAATTCAAGGTTGGGACGGACGGGCTGTTTCCCCAGCAATGTGTTCTCCAGACGCTCCTCCCCTCGGACTCCCTGCCTGCTCAAGGTACGTACCTTCCACGGCTTCTGCTCAGAAGAGAAGGCCGGGGCCGAAAGAGAAGAGAGAAGAGGTGGTCAGTTTCTGCCACGCTGTTCTCAGCCATCCAAGTGAGCAAGCATCCCCTTGTGCTTACCTTCCTGCCCCCTGGGCATGAAAGAAGACATTGTTGGGGTGTGTGCATGCTCTGCCACACGTACCCCTGCGTGCACACACGGGGGCCTTTTCCCGAAGCCAGCCCGTCTGCTTCTCTACGCCCGTCCTTACTTAACGGAGCCTCCCATTCCCACTCTTGCTCCTCAGCCTGCCCTGTACTGATCTCTCTTAGCTTGGCCACCCTGCCCAGCCAGCACCATCTACCTGTTTCTGCTCCTAACAAACCTGTATCTTCAACACTCTGCCCTCCTCCTTGCACCTCACCTCTGAGCTTCTCCTTTCTAGAAAGTCCTTCCCTCTCCAAAGTCATTAATTGTTCCCAGTGCTATCAAGTGAGGCCTGCCGTCTCCATATCTGCCTCTGACAAGGCACCCCAGCTTTCTCTCTCCCAGAGCTCCTATGCTATACTACCTCGGACCACCTCCGCATGTCACACCCCCTTGCTAATTCCCTCCATGCTTCTCTCTCAGCAGTCCAAAGGAAGAGGGGATTCCCCCAAGGGCTATCCCTGGGATGGGGTTGGATATCCTAACTGAACCCCACCTCTGGCTTTTCTCTAGGACAGGGCTGTGGGTGGACACTGTCGGGATGACTAGGGATCCAAGGCACAGTGATCACCCTTGGCCTGAGGTCAGGTTAGTGGGAGGGTGAGGGGAGAGCGCCATCAGTTCTGTGGCCTGGGGACAGTCATGGAACTGGGTAGTGCCAGTCCCCTAGCCAATAGGACCCTACTGACCCTGGGGCTGAGCTCTGTGTTCCCAAAGTTCCCAGCCTGAGGTCTGCCCAGGACCGACTGTTTGGAGGTATAGGAACAGGAAGGAAGAGGGGAAGCCAGTTTCAATGTTGGAAACAGCCCCAGCCACTTCCACTAGGATCCCAGGGTAGCTCCTTGGCCAGGTGTGAGGGCTGGGGTGGGGGGGGAGATGGCATCCCAGAGACAAGGTGACCCCAGATACTCACTCTTCGTACTCCTCCACTACCTCCTCCGTGTCAGACATGGTCTCCGTTCTCCCTCCAGAAAGAGAAAAATGTCATTCATTGTGGGCAAAATAAGAAGGCTGTCTTCCTCAGAAGCCCTCTGCCTAACCCCTGACTATAGAGGGGTCAGAGAGGGGCCCGGGAGTGACTGTTTCCTCCTCTGTGAGGGGGTGCCCATGACATTCTCATCGCAGTGGGGCAGCCAGCGGATCCACTTCATTCCCTGCCCGTGAGTAGGCATGAATTTGGGATTTCTGTTTGTAACCTTCAAAGCGGTGTTCACAAAGCTTCCCTCATTCCAACCTGCTTCTGCATTCAGGGGAGCAGAATGCTGATAGAGCCCCACCTCTGTGCCCCGCGAAGGACTGGCGGGATCAGCTCTGATCCTGCACGCCATGGAATGCAGCTCAGTGTACAAAAGGCAGGACACTGATACACCTGGCAATCTGGGGGATCCCTCAGAGAACCCAGCTGCTGGAGAAAAGCCAACTCCAAAAATACGTTCTAAGATTCCGTTTGTATAACATCCTTTTTTGGTTATTCATTATGTGTGCCAAAGTCTCTTGCTGCTGCAAACAAATGCATGTATGGCTTTTTGTGTCTGGCTTTCTGTCGGTCTTGGTGGAAATAAACCCTGGGCCGGCAGACTTTGAAAGCAAGTACCTTTAACCAATGAGCCATCTCCTGAGGCCCCCTGTGAGACATTCTTCTGCTTTTTTCTTTTTTCCTGAGGTAGGATCTCACTCTAGCTCAGGCTGACCTGGAATTCACTATGTAGTCTCAGGGTGGCCTCGAACTCATGGTGATCCTCCTACCTCTGCCTCCCCAGTGCTAGGATTAAAGGTGTGCACCGCCTCACCCAGCCTGGCAACATTCTTGATATAACAAAATTATAGGCATGGAGAACAGGTTGTCAGAGCTCGTGTGGAGGGTGGAAGGGAAGTGGGGATTATAATAAAAGTATATACCAGGGATCTTTGTGGGTCTTGACTGTGAGCATGAATACATGAACCTTCTCAGGTTAAAATTGGACAGAATTTGACACAAACATAGTACACGTGAAGCTGGGAAAATTTGAGTGACAACTTGGATTATTGCATCAGTGTCTATATCTGGGCTGTGATATCATACTATGTAGTTCTGTAATGTTTTCATATGGGCAAAGAGTACAAGAAGTTTGTCTGAAAAGAAAAATAAATTTCTTTGTATTGGTTTTGCAATTGATATTAAATCCACCCTACCTCGTTTAAGCGCTTGCCTGTGAAGCTTGAGGACCCCGGTTCGAGCCTTGATTCACCAGGATCCACGTTAGCCAGATGCACAAGGGGGCGCACACATCTGGACTTCATTTGCAGTGGCTAGAGGCCCTGGGGCGCCCATTCTCTCTCTCTCTCTCTCTCTCTCTCTCTCTCTCTCACTCTCTCCTTCTTTCTCTCTCTGTCTGTTGCTCTCAAATAAATAAGTAAAAATAAACAAAAAAAATTTTTTTTAATTCCCATTAAAGGGTCTGGAGAGATTGCTTAGAGTTTAAAGCATTTGCCTGCAAAGCCAAAGGACCCTGGTTCAACTCTCCAGAACCCACATAAGCCAGATGCACAAGGACACACATGCATCTGGAGTTCATTGCAGTGGCTGGAGGCCCTGGCGTGCCCATTCTGTCTCTCTTTCTCCCCCTCTCTCTCTTTTTCTCTCTCAAATAAATAAATATATATATATATATATATATTAATTCCAATTAAAAAGCTTTCCCAGAGAACACATTTTGAGACCCTCCTCACTATACCAGGAGTAGATCTGTGGTCAGAGCCTCTGCCGGCATGTACTAAGGGTATTGGGGCAAGTCTGTATACGCAGACCTCCCGGCTGGGAGGGCTTTATGAGGAACCAGTGGAAATGAATGGAAGTTGGAGCATCAGGCAGGACCAGGTGTAACTATGTGCAGGTGTAGCTCAGGGAGGAGCCACAAGGAAAGGTAGAAAGAGCCAGGCTTTAGAGTGACACTAATCTGGTTTAGAATGCTGGCTCCCTGGTGCCTTTGCGTGTGTGTAACCTTGGAAGAGATGTTTCGCTACCCTACACTTTGGTTCCATTTATGATGTAATCTCCCCCTTTCTGGGGTGGATGAGATAGGCTGCAAAGATCAGAGCCCATGTAAAGTGCTTGGCCGAGGGTAGGCACTCAACTCATAGTGATTATAACCCAATCCAGAGCCCCAAACAGGTGCCTAGCCCAGGGACACCGTCACATTGAAATACGAACAGCACACCCTGTTGTTTGCAATCTGGCTGATCCTCCTGACAACTGTCAGGGTTGCAAGGGAGAAGGGATAATGTGACGGGTGGGAGAGGCTGGAGTAGAAGCAGACTGATGCACGGGACCACCCTTGCGTCTTCCTCCTGTCCTCCACTGGGGTCTGCCAACACAGAAGCCACCCTGCACAGCCTGTTGCAGTGTGGGGACAGGGGGGGCACACTTTCTCCAGTCCTCCCTGTATGTACCAAGAAGCTGCTAGTCCCATCTGTCACTTTGGGTAGAGACTGCCTAGAACCCAGGACCCACTGCAGCTTGGGTTGGTCTAGTTCTGCTTGGTGAGGGACAGGCTACAGCTAAGGAAGCAGAGAGGGCACGCCACGTGTCACAAGAGGTGATGGAGCCACATTCTGTTGAAAGAAGACTCAAACCCTAGATGCTCTCCAGCAGGATCTCCTGAGCACAGGCTGGATGGGAGTCTAGTGGCAGATGCACCTTGCCCAGCGACGCGGCCAGAACCTGTGACCTGAGAATGTGAGCTGCCACCTGTTCCCCAAAGGAGCCTGTTGCCTCAGGGAAGAGGAGAGGTCGTGGGGTCGGTGGCTGCCCCACGGCTTATGGTGGCCAGCTTCTCTCCAGCCCGGGAACCCCACGAGCTCGGAGTCATGGGGCTCCCTATGCTGGGCTCAGGGAAGATACAACAAGTTGGACTCCTCTCCTCGTCCCCAGAGCACCATCCAGCTCCTAAAATAGCACACAGACCACAGAGGCTGTAGGAGGGCTTTCAGCCAAAGGGGTGCAGCCAAGCCAGGTGGATCTGATAAAAAAGACGGGGAGGCTGAGACTGGGGCGGGGGGGGGGGGTTCCAGAACAGAAGGATCCTCACATTTCCACCAGCTGCTTGCCATCTTATTCCACTCACAGCAAGTGATTGGGGAGATAGATAGAATGGGCATGCCAGGGCCTCCAGCCATTGCAAACGAACTCCAGACCCATGTGCCACCTTGTGCATCTGGCTTACGTGGGACCTGGGGAACTGAACCAAGGTCCTTTGGCTTTGCAGGCAAATGCCTTAACTGCTAAGCCATCTCTCCAGCCCTTGAGACAGTCTCTTATAGTTCAAGTTGACCTGGAACTCACAACGATCCTCCTACCTCAGCCTCCCAAATGTTGTGATTAAAGGTGTGAGCCACCATACCCAACTTGGGGTCATATTTTTTGCGGGGGAGTAAAGCAAAACAAGAGAAGGCAGAAAGAAAATTGGCTTGGGGGTGGAGTGCTCAAGAGATCTGCATTTTAAACCCAGTTCTTGCTGTGTGGCCTTAAGTAAGTCACTTCAGCTCTCTGGCCTTTCAGTTGGTCTATCTATAAAATAGATGAGCTTCAAGTGCTGGTCTTCCAAAGTTTCTGAAGAACACAGGCCCTTATCCCTCAGTCTTTGTCCCCAACATACAGCTAGGATCTTGCTAGACTTATAGTTGTTAGACCACCAGGGGAGCAGAGGGACTGGGGAAGGGTGAGAACCCCCACACCCACCCCACACAGGTAACTTGATCCCCTTGGATTCTTCTCCTGCCCTAAGGGGAGGGTGACTTGCCCTGTGAGAAGAGGAATCCTAGAGGTCAGGTGGCTTCCCAGTTAGACTCCTGTGGAATGTGCTGGAAATTCCTTACACCCAGTGTCTAGGAATCAGAAAATCAGGGGAACCTTTCTTTGTCCACCAGTTCCAGGCACAGCGCAAAGTCCCTCTCTAAGAGTGTGTTGGTGTGGGGTGGGAGCAAGGGGCATTTTGGAGGGGACATAATGGGGCAGCTAGACCTAGGGTTAATCCTTTAATGCCAACAGGCTTGGCTGGTCCCATCAGCCCCCAAGGGCTGACAGCGGTTGTAGCTCTCCTCCAGGTAGGGGGATCAGGCCCAGCTACCACGCCAGGGGAACTCGCATGTATGCTTGGAGAGGCCCCAAGTGCTTGGAGACAGCATCTGAGTCCCTGGACACAAGAGCTAGGCCAACAGGATTCATCAGCTCTTAGGACAATGGTCTCATCCCTGTCTCCAGGCCTTTAGAAGAATGTGCCTGCCAAGTTCCAGGTGGCCCTTGATCCGGAGCAAGGGAATTGATGGAACAGTCTGGGGGAAATCCCTATCTCACATATCTGAACATATATATAGTACTTAAGGCAGACAGAGGCCCAGCAACGACCTAGACCACTCTGGAGAAAGGAAATTAAGACTCAAAGGTGGAAGAAAGTGACCTGTTCAAAACTATACAAAATACAGCATCTTCAATGGCAGACGGGCACCTTCAACCTCAGTCTCCAGCTGTCAATGCAGGCTTCCTCCTTTCCACTGCACTAGCCCTGGAGCCCAGCCCCAGGAACACCTCTGAATGTGATCCCCTCCAGGAGGGGCTGTGGATTTTCATCAATGTGGTGGCCAGAGGGGACACAGGCAGAGGCTGTGGAAAGGTACCAGAGCCAGGACCCTCATGTTCCCCCATCCTGCTATGCCCTTCTCTCAAGTTTCACCCCCATCTTACCTCGGATCGGGGCGGTACACAGGTCCTGAGATGTCTGCTCAGCCTCAGCAGGGACTGGCCCAGGGTAGGGACTGGAGAGGGCTTTAAGCAGGCATGTGGGCTGAGGCCTTAGGAGCCAAGCCCTTCAGTGGGAGGAATGTGCAGCAGGAGATGGGTTGGTGGGGGGGGGGGGAACCACAATGAGGGGTGTTGGCTGCTATTTTGGCAGGTGCCAGGCACAAGGCTAAAGGAACAAGTACCCCACGCCATATAAGCCCATGTGGCCCTCCAGCTGCTCAGATAAGCTATTTAAAACCAGAAGAGATATGTAGGGAACAGGCTTGTGACATAAACCAGCTGTCCCTCTTGAGAATCCTGATAAAGCAGATGCCAATGGCCCAGGCCTGGGAGGGCAGGGCTGGGGCGGAAGGCCACCTAGGAGAGCCTTCAGGAGCCTCTGCTCCGGGTCCTTGGGGGCAGAGGGCATGAGCTCCACTGAAACCAATGCTAGGGTTAAAGAGGTCTTCTGGGCTGCTGGCTGCTACGGGCCAAGTGGCCATGGGCAGATGGCAGGCTCTGCAGCCTTGGTAAGAGCATCTGTGAAGTAGATCTTCATGACTCCCACGGCCAGGTGCCACCACCTCCTCACAGAAGGGGACTGAAACTAGAGGAGGTCCGAACAGCCATTCTCCTCCAACAGCACCTGGGGTGTATGATGGAACTCAGAGAATTACTGGAAAATTCTTCCCTTAAAGAATAGTGACTACAAGCCGGGCGTGGTGGTGCACGCCTTTAATCCCAGCACTCGGGAGGCAGAGGTAGGAGGATCGCCATGAGTTCAAGGCCACCCTGAGATGACAGAGTTAATTCCAGGTCAGCCTGGACCAGAGTGAGACCCTACCTCAAAAAAAAAAAAAAAAAAAAAAAAAAGATTAGTGACTATGGCCTGGCCTAGTGGCTGCATGCCTTTAATCCCAGGAGGAGGATCGCCAGGAGTTCAGGGCCACCCTGAGACTACATAGTGAATTCCAGGTCAGCCTGGGCCAGAGTGAAACCCTACCTCAAAAAGCCAAGGGGAAAAAGAAAATTAGTGGCTACAGCCACCCACGGCAAATGCCTTTCACTACTTGCTCACGGTATCTTCCGTTCCACCAGGTCAGGGCCAGGGGTTGTATGTGTATGTTCACTAGCCCCCGAGGAGGGCCTGGCACGAGGTGGGGTGAGTGTGTAAGGAAAGTGAAACCAAAACAAGGGGGAGCTGAGCGGACTCTCCCCTTCTAGGTCTCTGGAATCCGGGTCCCATCCTGGATATGCCCACATTTCCCCAGGTGCCTGGGGCCCCGGTGCCCTTGCTCTTCCAAGCCTGTTAGTGCACTGTTCTCGTCTGCCTTCCTCGGTCAAAGCAAGCCAGCTTCACCATCTCTGCCCCCACCCTCCTCTTGCCTGACCACATGACCAGCTTCCCCTGAGCGCCATCCCTCATTTCTGCCACCTGGAGTGGCACACTCAGTCCTTGAGGCAATCTTCACAGAGATGGAGAGACGGCTCACTGGTTAAAGGTGCTTGTACATAAAGTCTGCAGCCTGGGTTCAATTCCCCAGGACCCATGTAAGGCCAGATGCACAAAGTGGTGCATGAGTCTGGAGTTTGTTTGCAATAGCAGGAGGCCCTGGAATGCCCATTCTTTCTCTCTCTCTCTCTCTTTTTTTTTTTTAGTATCCTCTGCATACAGGGCTTCCAAGCAGCTAGCAGACGCCTGCCCAGCACTGAGCTGTCACTGTCCCTAGCAGGCTGACCCCCACCCCATGAGGGTGACATTCTGGAAGAGGGAGGCCTCGGGGAAGTGGAGGCTTTGGGCAGAGGTGGAGGAAGGGAGCAGATTCACAGAGGAACCGTGAGGAAGCCAGGCTCTTCTGAAACATCTCCCACAAACTACCATGCCACCACCTTGACTTGTGCCTGGGCCTCTAATCGCATAGACCTTAGGAGTTGTTTCTGTGAAGTTCAGTTCCTTGAACTGCTCCCATGGGTCACTGTGCCCAGAAAGCCCAAACAACTTCCAGACAGGACATGGCTGGCCTTGATGAACAGACTCCCGAAAGAGGGATCCAAAAGTCTTCCCATACCCAGCCCCCCATCCCTCTTGGAAAACCCCAGTGGGGTATTAGTTTCTGCAGACCGTAGGTGTGAAGCTTTATCCAGACAGCTGTGGGGCAGCCATTTAACCAAGGAGAGAGGCCAGCAGCCATCCAGAAGGCACAGATGAAGCCAGACCAGCCTGAGAGGAAGCAGCGCATGGCCGGGTATTTGTAGACTGGAATACCCACAGGACGACAGGGCACGTGTGACATCACCGTGCCACCGCAGCAGGTCGAGGTAAATAAGTAGGAGACCTGTCTCCAGGGGGGCTAAATTGTCACCACTGTGCCTTTTATCACTAGCAGTGAATGCAGAAAAGGTACTATGGAGAGGAACTGCACCCCAGCAGCCTGCCCACAATGAGCACCCCAAGGACGGGGTGCAAGCACAGAGGCCACACCACCCTAAGCCTGTGGCTGAACAGCCCCCCCACCACCCAGGAGCCTCTCCTAAGGAAACTGTGTAGTGCAGTTTTGCCGGCTAGGAAAGGCCACCTGCCAGAGGACTTCCCAAAGCTCACAGGACAAGCGTCTTGACTCGATGCCACCTGCTGGAACCCTGGGGCTCAGAAGGAACGGCGTCTAGGGTCATGCCTCAGGTTCCTAAAGAGCTGGGGTTCTCCTGAGCCTCGTGGCAGCGTGCAACCCCTCCTCTGCCCAGCCCCTCTTCCCCATGTCTATGGATTGGGCCTTTGGCAGAGCTGTGGGATCTCCAGGTAGTCCTCTAGGATCCAGCCCCTCAGCTCAGGGCAGGCACAGACCAGCAGCTATAGCAGACTCACTCACAGAGGTGTGCCAGCCTGGGGGGCACCAGCTGGCACATGCAAGCCAGAGGGCTTCTGTCCCCTGGACCTTGGGACCCAAGACAGGAGCCCTCACCCAGGATCACAAAGACTGTGGCAGGGCTGGCAGCAGAGTAGGAGCTTAATGCTGCCCTTATAAGCCACATTCTGAGAATCCCTGGCCCATCCAGTCCTGCACAGGGGGTGTAGGGGGCAGGGCTCTGAAGCCAGTCTTGCCTCCAGCTTGTTCTGGACAAAAACCAAGCAGAGGAAGAGTTCTGATGACTGCAGAAAACACCCTTTTCAGCCTCTGGCCTTATAGGTCTTGCAAGGCATGGGTCTGCCCTTCGCAGCCTGGCTCGTGCTGCCTGTGCCGATGGCTCGGCCTTGCACAAGCCCACAGGGGCTATGGTACTGGGGCCATGGAGGAGGGCGTCTCAGAAGTGTGAGGTGGAAGCAGACTTGGCACCATATGGGGCAGTTCTGCACCAAGCTAGCACCACTGGCGACAAGCCTACCACCTTAGTGTGAGAGAAGAGGGGGACTAGGAAAGGGCCCCTCCTTTTCCCGCAGGGAAAGCAAAGCCGGAGGCGGGGCCACCTCTGCAACATCATCAGTCACGCCTTCCCAACAGTGAATGGGTTTATCAGATCATCCCTGACACCAGGGTTCTCCGTGTGGGGGTGGGGGGAGTTGATTGGTCCCAAAAAGGCACTTAGCTCCTGAAGAGGGCAGTACAGGAAAGGGTACAAAGCAGGGTGATGGGGCACATGGGTGGTGCTTGGTGCTTCCTTCCCAGAATGGTCTGAGCAGACCTCAGGGACCCAATGAGTAGGTCCAGACCTCATGGTGGGGATGTCATAGGCACATGGAGCACACGCTGGGAGCAGGAGAGACAGGTGACCGCAGAGGTGTCAGAATGCCCAGCCCTGCCCTTGGAAGTGGGCAGGAGGGAGGGGACATCTCTAGGCAGGCCATGGAGGCTCCACGACTGGCATGTATGCCAGTGCTCTGAACTGAGCTCTGTTGGGTCCAGGATCTGCTGGGCCTGCAGGATAAGAAGCTGCCAGGGCACGCGGGACTGCTGGCTGGTCTGGGAAGGAGCTAGATGAGTGTCGGATGTTCCTGGCCTCTAGGGGCCCCAGCCAAGCTGGTCCGGAGGCAGGAAAGAAACAAGCGGTGCTGAGAGACAGGGATGCTGCTGCGGGGCAGGGCCTGGCATAGGGAAGGGCCCCAGGGATGCTGGCTTGCAGGTCTGTCTTGGCAGGGCTTGTCACACCTGTGGGGCAAAGACCAATTAGAACAACAGGAAAGAGAATTCCCACGGCTACGGGAGAGGGGAGCATGGGGATGGAAAGGCACCCTTTGCCCAAGCCCCACGCCCACCCTGGGAGAGAGACCCCAAATCTGCTGGCTAGAGGTTTTGTGGAGCCATGGCTTAGCCAAAGCAGCGCAGGTCCCAGTGTGCGTGTGGGTGGCTCAGTACTCAGGGACAGAGGGAACTGTGGGTACTAGGACCACACACCTGCAGATCAATTAGAATGTTCAACCTGGTGGGTATTTGGGGGGGTCTCCTACTGTGTCCCACTCACCTCTTCATCCAGAGAGGCAGTCGGTTTGTTTCCCCACTGAGTCCTCCTGGAGACTACAGTCTCTCTCTGCACTTCCTGATTGGGGACGTCAGAATGGAGATCAGAGACTTAGGGCCAAGGAGGGCCTTGGGACTCCCCACCCCCTGCCCAGGCTGACCTCCTTTTCAGGAGATGTCCTCTCTCTTCCTGGAAAGGAAAAGGACCTCAGACCCACCCTCCTCTCTAGAGCCCTCACCTACAGGTCACCCCTCCCCCCCCCATTGCCCTCCACATTGTCCTTCCTCTGACACGATCATACCACCCTGGAGAGATCAGGGCACCTGTGGGGTCTGGTCTCCAGACTCCTGGGTCTTGCTGATCCACAAGTTGAGCCGTGATGTCACAACCCCTGACAGTCGCAGATTCTCCTAGAAAGAAAAGCTCACCTTAGGGTTTGGGGCCCCTGGCAACAATGAGGTTCTTCCAGCGATCCAGAAACCAGGACAGAATCCTGTCCCCTCCACATCCACCCAGCACATGTCATGTACAGTTAGGACAGCCCCCACCTCAGAGAACTCTGTGCCCAGCTAAGGGGACTCGGGTTCAGGAACACAAATGCCATCTCAAGCTGTTGCCGACACCGGCACAAGACTGAGCTCCTGGCACTACCAAGGCCTAGGTCCAGGCTTTGGAGACCACCGCTGGGCTCTGGCCCTCACCTTCCGACTGGAGGCTGGTTCAGCACGGCTCTGGCCTGCCAGTTCCTTCTCAAAGAGGTGGCGTCTGCTGGCCACTCCTGCAGGAGCCACAAAGAACTCAGTACGGGAGTTGCTTGGAGCCCTAACAGACTCTGATCTCTGCAAATGAAGAGGCAGGAGGAGCTGAGCTGTGACTAAGGTTCATCAACAGTGACCACCAGGACTCCTGTCCCCTGGGTCCCCACCTGTACGGCGGTGTGGTATCGCTCCAGCTTCTCTCCTAGCTTCACAGTGCTCGCTGGAAGCCTCACGCTGGCACTGTAGGATGGCAAAACAGGACAAAACCAACCCGGTGAGACACTGTACCTCAGTGAGGCCAGACCTGTCCCAGAGACCGGAGGAACAGCTCCCCTCGAACCCTGCCACTTTGTTGCAGACAACATGCCTGCATTACATAGAGTGGACTCTAATGACTGGGTCCAGGTTACGGCTCCATGGAGCTGCCTTGCCTCTGAGAAACCCATTCAGTAGTGCATCCCAAGGTGAAAACCCCTCTCAGTCCTTCCCATCCCGCTTCTCCCACATCATGTCACCTCCACCAAAACCACCTCCCGAGCCTGAGCCTAGGCTGTCCTCGTCACTTCTCCACTCCCCTGCGCTTGCCACGTCCTCCTTCCTGCACACCACTGCCCAGTGCTTTTCCCCTCAGCCACCACAATATCCCCACTTCAAACAGACTTGATCCTCCCCGTCCAGCTCAGACCCCTGGCACCACAGAGCAGGGACCAAACTCCCGGGAACAATCAATACCCAAAGCTCTTGTGATGGTCCCTGCCTCCCTCCTCAGCGCCGGCACTGGCCCCTCCCTGCTTGAGCCTAAATGTCAGACAGCCAGCATGGCCCTCCTACGCCGTTCCCTCTGTTTAAAACCCCACTCCTCCGGGTTTTCATGCGGAAGTCTCCGGGTAGTCCTTTAGGCACTGCACTGAACTCCCACTGCTCTGTGACCCCTTCCCAGCTCTCACAGGCGGGGGGGGGGGGGGGGGGGGGGGTCATAAACACGTCTATGCGTCCACATTCCTATCCCTGCATCTCCCTGCTTTGGGGGCTCTGTCTAATGGTCTCACTTTGAGTAGCTTGAGGGTACCCCAGAGTCCTGTCCTGTTCCCCTCCTATTCTAGTCCCATCCCAAGCCCCAGGCTTAGGTATATAGGAAGAGTCCTTAGAGGCTTTGCCACAGGTGAGCACAGCACAGGCAGATCAAATTCCTAACATGAGCATGGCTACTTTTCAGATCCTATTTCAGTTTTCATTTTTTCAATGTTCAGTTCAGCCTAGATGCGTCCCCATTATCAAGCAAGAGGATACTTGCTAAACAGGCGGGTTGCTGGGCCCTATCCCAGGCCTGCTGCTGCCCCTGGAACTGCCCCTTCCTTGCCCCGGTCAGAGCCTCCCTCTGGAAAAGTCTTCCTCCCTCTTCCCACAGCAACTCCACGACCAAAATGTCTCCTCCCCCCCCCTTCCTCCAGAGTCCTACCCAAGTGCCGCCCCCTCCAAGGGGCTCTCCCTGATAACACCCTCTCTGTATCACCTCACCCAGCCTCGGGGCCTATTCATCCCGTCCCTCTGCCAGATCTGGAGCCCTGAGCTCTCAAGACCTACGTCTTCCTTAATGTGCCTTGTGACATAGCCTGGCACAGGGAGGGCAAGTGGTTGGTGCTCAAAAACGACATGACTGGGCTGAAGAGATGGCTCAGCAGTTAAGGCGCTTGCCTGCAAAGCCAAAGGACCCTGGTTCGAGTCTCCAGGACCCACATAAGCCAGATGCATGAGGTGCCGCATGAGTCTGGAGTTCGTATACAGCAGCTGGAGGCCCTGATGCACCCGTTCTCTCTCTCTCTCTCTCTCCCTCTCTTTCTCAAATAAATAAATAAAAATAAAATATTTCTAAAAAATAAAAAACCTACATGACCAGACGAAAGAAAGCAAAAGCTTTGAGGCCTCCCACCTGCGGGTTAAGGTTGTTTCTGAGTTGTCTTTCCTGGGGCTCATCTGAAATGAAAATAGAGGTGCTGGTGAGTCGGGGGTTCCCAGGAAGGTTCATGTCTTCTCCCAGTGAAGGGCCCAGCCTTCAGGATTCACCCTCTTCCTCAGACCCTCCCACTAGAGAAAGATGTATCTAAGCCTTCATTAGAAGCCTTAGTCTTATCTGGAAGCTCCTGCGTCCACCCTCCAGTGGGGGTCCCAGGTCCCTCCTCAGCCTTCCCAGTGTGGCCAGGGAACGGGTCATGGTCACCTCTTCCGTTCCTATCTGCCTCTGTGACTAGGAGCCTGGAGGGTGCTCATCACGCTCAGGCCTGTAGCCTCCTTCCCAGGGGCACAAGGCACAGCCAACCAGTGAATGAGCAGGCGATCCAGTGAACAAAAGAACTAAGAACAAGCACTGGGACGGCCAGACAACACGGCAATCTCATCAGTCACTGCACTGCGGCAGGGCAGAAAGGACCGGAGAGCCCAGAGGCCAGGGACTAATGGTCTGCCTTCATGCAGTTCTGGCCTTGCCCACTAGGTGGGGCTGCTCACACTTAGTCACAACCCCACCCAGGTCTTCAACATGATGCTCTTTTATTTAAAATGACTTTATGTGGTTGGGCACCCATGGGAATCCAAAATCCCTCTCTGTCCAGAGACTCTTCCTGCTGTCTAGCCTAAGGCTCGTATGCTTAATGGATGCTGACTTCTTTGGCACACTTTGCAGTGGGTTGATGCCAAGGACACCGTGGCTCTCACCCGGAAGGAGATGGTCCTGGGACTGGAGCGTTTGAGGGAGCTGCTATAGGTGAGCAGGGTGGGCGAAGATGTGTCTGTCTCTTCATCCTTCCTGGGAATTTTTACCTGAATGGACCAAAGGAAGTGTCAAACAAGAACCCACCCACCCCCACCCCCGCTTGGGTACAAAACTAGAGGCCCTCTCCACCAGGTCCAGCCTCCAAGTTTGAACCGCCAGAGACTCCACGTGGCCTGGCTCATCGCAGGAGCTGGGGGTGGAAGCTTGTGCCTCACCCTCCTACCTCTGCTCTGGTGGTGCTGGCACAGTCTCATGGGGCCAGGCCACAAAGCAGGCAGAGAGAGTTCTAGAAGACTTAGGGAGAGATCAGAGGTTCCCTGAGAATTTGCTGTAGTGGATGCTGACGTGTTTGGTGTGCTCTGCAGTAAATGGGAGACAGGGTACCTTAGCTCTCAGCAGAAAGGACAGAGTTTGTGGGCTGGAGTCCAGGTCCTGCATGAGAAGGTGGCCCAGGGTCCTGTGTTTGTTCCCTACACACCACTGGTGCCCCTTTCAGCTCCAGCAACCCACCTTTGCTGACAGTGGCCCTCGTCCAACAGTGGCTAGGAAGTGCAGGAAGAGAAGAAACTGCAAAGCCGGCCCCAAGGCGAGAGGAGAGGAGGCTGCAAGGAAGCCAGAGGGCACCAGGCAGGACTAGTGGTGATACGTGCCAGGGAAGGCAGCGGGAAGGAGGACAGAACAGTGCCAACCTGGAGGGTGATGGGTGGGAGGCGAGAAGCCATAGTTGGAGGGTCTGCCACCCTCTGCTCTGCCGAAGAAGGTGTGCTCTTCCCAGGGACGGCCCGCCCCGTGGGCTCCCCAGTGGTAGCCTGGCTTCCCCCAGGGGCCTGGGGCTCCTCTGGGGTCACCGCCTTCTTTGGGGCCAGCTTTGTCTCTGAGGCCACGGGCTTCTCAAAGATGGATGCTCTTTCTGATACCAGCCTCCTCTCTGGCATCTTGTCCAAGACGCTGGCTTTTTCTAGAGCCGGCTTCTTCTCCGGAGACCTTTTCTCTGGTGCGGCCGTCTTCGGGGTCACCGGTGTCTTCTCAGGCACTGGCGACGTCTCTGAGGCCCTGGTTCTGGCTGGAACCGACTCCTCGGAGCCGCATCTCTTCCCAGTCAGGGGTGCCCGCTCTGCGGCCGGCCCCTTCTCGGGGACGCGGGCTTTCTCTGAGGACAGTCTCTTGGTGGGCACGGCGCTTTTCTCGGGCACGAGGCGTCTCTCCGAGACGGAGGTCTTCTGTGGGGCCTCTGCCTCCTCCGGCGGCTCCTCCTTCTCGGTGCCAGCCTCTCCCATCCCGGCCCACGGGCCCCGCTGCTTTTGGCTCAGTCTCCGGCGAGGCAAAGGCTCCGGTTCCTTCTTGGGCACAGAGGGCTGCTGCACGGTCTGCTCAGGGCCCGGGCTGTCCTTTCCCGCCTCCACCTCCCGACTCTCCTGCACGGGGGCCTGGGCAGTCTCCACCAGCTGCCGCCTCTGCCTCCGCTCCTTCCGGGTCCTGAGGATGGCCTGGAAGTCCTCATCCTCCTCTTTGGAGGCCCGGGCTGGCGGCTTGGGATCTTCTGCTTCTTCCACGCCTGGCAGCCTGAGTCAGGGTGGACAGAGTCAAGAAGCATCACTCAGGGGGTGAGGGTGACTCTGGAGGGCCATTAACCCAGTAAGATGCCCCTAGGGCCACCAGGCTGGGGATAAGGCAGTCGGGCCTCCCTCACAGCCCACCACCACCGCTTTAACATAGATCGCGTTGTCTCCTCTGCATGCTGCGCTTCCAACGTGTCACTGAACCAAGCGCCCACCGTGTAAATCCCTGTACTCAACCACGCCATGCTCAGCCACAGTCAGCAAATATTGATCAAGCAACTGCTTTACAGGCTCTATGCTGGGCGTAGGGGCCAGCGGGCGAGTGTGCAGTCTCTGCCTCTTAGAGCCTACATGGACCCCAGGGGTATTCATGATTTGTCGAGATTTATGCAGCTTGCTGGGCGTGGTGGCGCACGCCTTTAATCCCAGCACTTGGGAGGCAGGGGTAGGATCGCCATGCGTTCGAGGCCACCCTGAGATTACATAGTGAATTCCAGGTCAGCTTGAGCTACAGTGAGATCCTACCTCAAAAAAATAAAATAAATAAAATAAAATAAAATAAAATAAAATAAAATAAAATAAAATAAAAGTCACTCAGCTAACTGGTAGGGGAGCTGGAAGGAGAACCCCAGGTTTCTGGGGCACCATTTCATCCTCCTGTCAGTCATATGGCTGGGACTAGGTGGCAGCCACATTTGGGTCATATAAAAGGACACACTATGGACTCCCTTCAGTGGGAGATGGAAGGGAATAAGAACAGCCCAACATTACACCAAATCACGGCGCCCTTGGGCACCAGCGAAGAGACTCTTTCTCCCCTGCCACCCTGTTCTACGTGTGATTTTAGTCATGTTAACTTGCTGCCCAAGCATCAGTTTTCACATCTGAAGATGAGGTTTGACAGGAGGTAAACTGAGACCCATCCCAAAACAGCACTGTGCCAGCCCATGGATAACATTCAGTAAGTCCTGAGCCCTTCTTTTCCTTTCCCACATAGTCCCAACACCCAGGTGACAAAATCAGTCCCCTTTTCTTCCTCTAAAAGGGTGAGGGTCAAGGCAGAGGGAAGCAGCCTGGCTTAAAAAAAAAAAAGTCCGGGGGCTGCAGGAATGGCTTAGCAGTTAAGGTGTTTGCCTGCAAAGCGAAAGGACCCAGGTTCAAATCCCCAGGACCCACATAAACTAGATGCACAAGGGGGTGCATGTGGCTGGAGTTTGTCTGTTGTGGCTGGAGGACCTGGCATGCCCATTCTCTCTCTCTCAAATAAATAAATAAAAATAAAAATACTTTAAAAAAAAAGAAGAAGCCGGGCGCGGTGGCGCACGCCTTTAATCCCAGCACTTGGGAGGCAGAGGTAGGAGGATCGCCATGAGTTCGAGGCCACCCTGAGACTACAGAGTTAATTCCAGGTCAGCCTGGACCAGAGTGAGACCCTACCTCGAAAAACCAAAAAAAAAAAAAAAAAAAAAAAAAAAAAAAAAAAAAAAAGAAGAAGCCGGGCATGGTGGCACACACCTTTAATCCCAGCACTCAGGAGGCAGAGGTCTGAGATTACAGAGTGAATTCCAGGTCACCCTGAGCTAGAGTGAGATCCTATCCCAGGGGAGAAAAAAAAAGAAGGAAAAAAGTTAGTTTGGCCAGATGTGACATCACACTCATTTAATCCCAGCACTTGGGAGGCAGAGGCAGGATGATTGCTATGATTTTGAAGCCAGCCTGTAGGTACAGAGTGAGCTCCAGGTCAGCCTGGGGTAGAGCAAGACCCTACCTCAAAAAAACAATAATAATAATCATCATCATCATCATTAAGTAAATAAACAGTAAGAACAAAGAGGGCTAGGGAGCTGGCTATGGTGGCACATGCCTTTAATGCCAGCACTTGGGAAGCAGAGGTAGGAGGATCACTGTGATTTTGAGGCCAGCCTGAGACTACAGAGTGAGTTCCAAGTCAACCTGGGCTACAGTGAGACCCTACCTTGAAAAACGAAAAGAAAGGAAGAAAAAGAAAAGTTAAGTTTGGCAAATCTGGGTGATCCAATAGGTCACCGAAGGACCCTCCCCAAGTCTCTCTTGCTGTGAAACTGGTTCCGTCTCTTAGGGGCCTTATGAGGATCAAGGGGACATCCATCAAATGTCCATCATCATGGATAGTTTCTCCAAACAGCAGCCATTGGTGTGATGGCGAAGGTGAACCGTGTTGGGACCAAGGTGGGGGTCTAAAGATGGTGAGCATCCTGAAGTGTCATTCTTGGACCAAAGGCCTGGCAGGCCAAATAGACTGCCCGTAGTCTACATGGGGCAGCCAAGTCCACCCCTTCCCACCGAGGATAAGGTAACGTCACCCAGGTCGCAGCCAACCCCCGTACCTCTCGGCAGCCCGCTGGGTTCCATTCTGGGTGAGCCTGGGAGACTCACTGTCCGTGGTTGAACTCAGGCTGCGGTGTCGTCGCCTGCGTTCCCGCTCCTGCTCCTCTTCATCCTCCAGAGACCGCTGCAGGGCCAAGCTGGGGGAAGAGGGGAGCATGAGCGCCTTCTCAAGCCAGATGCCCACAGGCGGGGAGAGGACGAGTCGGCCCCAGGCTGCCCTGCCGTCAGCGGCGCTGGAGCACCGCAATGTGTAAATACACACTATGCATCTCAAAGAGCCGGGATGAGGAGAAAGCGACAAAATCTCTCACTGAGAAGTGTGGAGCTGGGCACCACGGCCTGTGCCAGCTACCGAAGGCTGAGGCAAGATGATGGCTCGAGCCCAGGAGTTTGAAGTCAGCCTGCACACAGTAACTGAATACCTCAAAAAAAAAAAAAAGAGTGCTCTCCAGGTCTCAGAAAACATTTGGAAGGAGCATAAAGAATAAGGGGGGATGGGGTGGAGGGATGGCTTAGCAGTTAAGGCGTTTACAAAGCCAAAGGACCACATGCATCTGGAGTTCATTTGCAGTGGCTGGAGGCCCTGGCGCACCCATTCTCTCTCTTTCTCTATCAAATAATTAAATAAATACAAATTTTAAAAGTTTTAAGACTTTGAGAGGATCTGGGCGTGGGGGCGCATGCCTTTAATCCCAGCACTTGGGAGGCAGAGGTAGGAGGATCACCAAGAGTTCAAGGCCACCCTGAGACTACATAGTTAATTCCAGGCCAGCTTGGACAGAATGAGACCCTAACCTTGAAAAAAAAAAAAAAAGAATATGAGAGGGCTGGGGAAATGGCTTAGTGTTTAAGTCATTTGCCTGTGAAGCCTAAGGACCTAGGTTTGATTCCCCAGGACCCACGTAAATCAGATGCACAAGGGGGCGCACGAGTCTGGAGTTCGTTTGCAGTAGCTACAGGCCCTGGTGTGCCTATTCTCTCCTTCTCTCTGCTGCTCCCTCTCTCTCAAATAAATAAATATTTTTTTAAAAAAAGCATATGAGAGCCTGGGCTGGGAAAAAAAACTCAGTCAATAAATTGCTTCCCTCACAAACAGGAGAACCTAAATTCAAATTCAATCCCCATAACCCACAGAAAAATGCCGGGCATAGGGCTGGGAGATAGCTCAGTGGTTAAAGGCACGAGCTTGC
Organism: Jaculus jaculus; assembly: GCF_020740685.1. Lineage (NCBI taxonomy): Eukaryota > Metazoa > Chordata > Mammalia > Rodentia > Dipodidae > Jaculus > Jaculus jaculus. The sequence continues at coordinate 244,492,561 of NC_059102.1, read as the reverse complement.
AAAGCCTGCCAGCCCAGGTTCAATTCCCCAGAACCCACATAAATCCAGACACACAAAGTGCATTTAGGGTTTGTTTGCAGCACCAAGATGCCCTGGTTGTGTTCTCTTCTCTTCTCTCTCTCTCTCCCAAATAAATAAACACAAATTTTTAAATGCCAGGCATGATAGTACACACTTGTAAACCTAGTGCTGGGAGGCAGAGACAGGCGGATGCCCGGAGCTCATGGGCCAGCTAGTCTATCCCAATTGGTGGGTTCCAGGACAACAAAAGACTGTGTTTCAAAAAGAGGTGAGGGTTGGAGGGATAGCTTAGCGGATAAGGAGTTTGCCTGTGAAGCCTAAGGACACATGTTCTACCCTCCAGATCCCACGCTAACCAGATGCACAAAGGCAAGGTAAGCGCAAGCGAAGTGTCTGGAGGTCGATGGCAGTGGCTGGGGCCCTGGCATGCCAATTCTCTCTCTGCGTCTAAAAGTTAAAAAGAGGTGAGCAGCGTTCCTGTGGTCACAGAGAGGTGAGCAGCAGCTCCTGAGGCCAGCACCCAGCCCTGTCCTCGCCTCCACATGCACGAGCACATACGTGCACAACAAGCACCCGCACACAGATGTTGAGGCGGTTTGACTCCGATGTCCTCCACAAACGCGCATGCTCTGAGCCCTTGCTCCCAAGCTGGAGGCAACCCAGGAGGTGAAGCCGTGTTAGTGGAGGCTCTTTGTTTGGGGGGGTGCTGGGGGTGGTAGAGCCAGCACCCCAGCAGATCAAAATATATTATAGACATGTATGAAATTGTCAAACATAGTTTGTATTGAAGGCATGTTGAAATGACCAGTTTGGGGGCTGGAGAGATGGCTTAGCGGTTAAGCGCTTGCCTGTGAAGCCTAAGGACCCCATTCGAGGCTCAGTTCCCCAGGTCCCACGTTAGCCAGATGCACAAGGGGCGCATGCATCTGGAGTTCGTTTGCAGATGCTGGAAGCCCTGGCGCGCCCATTCTCTCTCACCCTCTATCTGTCTTTCTCTCTGTGTCTGTCGCTCTCAAATAAATAAATGAAAAATTAAAAAAAAAAAAAAAAGAAATGACCAGTTTGGGATATATTGGAGCAAATACATTATGTTTTTTAAAATTTTTACTTTTTTAATCTTATTTTTTAAAATATTTTTATTTATTTATTTATTTGACAGAAAAAGAAGGAAAGAGAGAGAGAATGGGCATGCCAAGGCCTTCAGTCACTGCAAACAAACTCCAGGCGCATGTGCTCCCTTGTGCATCTGGCTAACATGGGTCCTGGGAAATCGAACCAGGATCCTTTGGCTTTGCAGGCAAACACCTTGACCACTAAGCCATCCCTGAAGCCCTTATTTTATTTATTTTGTAGAGACAGAGAGAAAATTGGCAGCTCAGCCACTGCAATCGAACGCTGGACACTTGTGCCACCTAGTGGACATGTGCAACCTTGCACTTGCCTTACCTTTGTGCATCTGGCTTACATGGGATCTGGAGAGTTGAATGTGGTTCCTTAGACTTCATAGGCAAGTGCCTTAACGCTAAGCCATTGTTCAAACAGCCCTAAAATTTTTACTTTTTGATATTACTACTAGAAACTTTGAATTTTTGATGCAGATCATATTACATATCTATTAGCTTTCTACAAAGCTTGCAGGGATTTGGTTAGGTTAGGACTTTTCCCACTGAACACTACTGACATTTTAGTGAGATAATTCTATGCGTGGGCTGTCCTGGACCAGAAGATATTTAGCAGAACTGTTAGCTGCAGTAACATCGCTGCCCCCAGCAGTGACAATCAAAGATGTTTTCCCACTACTAAATATTCCGAGAGTCAAAGCTATCCTGTTGGTCTTTACTGTGGGCGCCAGGGAGGAACGAAGCCTCTCTCGGGTGGTGGGAATGGGAAACGGTGGCGTGGTTCTGTCTGAAGGAAGTAGGTGAAGTTGACAAGTTCAAGTTCCCTTCTCTTCTCCGCCCTGGAATTCTCAGATAACCTCCTCAAGGGACAACCCACTGAGCAGTTTCCTAAAAAATGCTCAATTCTCCACACACGCAAACCAAAAAACAATATAAAACCACCCTGGCCTCTAATGAAGAAGGCAGGAGTAGACTCACAAATAAGATCAACTTAGCCTAGAGAAAACTCCAATACATCTTTGCTTCTCAGGTGCTCCTTTGGCCTCTATCTTTTAGAGCTAACTTCCACAAGGGGCCCCCCTACATCTTACTTTGACCCCAGTGACCCTGTACTTGTGGGGCCAAGTGGGCACTTTTTTTTTATTTAAAGATTTATTTTTACTTATTTGTTAGAGACAGAGAGGGAGAGAGAGAGAATGGGCGCCTCTAGCCACTGCAAACTCCAGAAGCATGCACCACCATGTGCATCTGGCTTACATGGGACCTGGAGAATCGAACCTGGGTCCTTAGGCTTCATAGGCATGTACCTTAACCACTAAGCCATCACTCCAGCCCCTAAACTGGCACTCTTACAGCTAGCCAACCAACCCCCTAGCCAACCGTTTGGCAACCCAACTGACCCAGGCACGTGCCCTTTTCATGCTTATCCACTTTGCCCTACCACGCACCTGCCCACCTTGCCACCCGCCGCCAGCCCATCTGCCCTGCTATCTACCCTCCCTCCCACCTCACCCGAACCTCAAAGAAACATGCAAGCAGTCACAGGAGCTTGCATCATCCCAGGACCTGTTGGGGGGCTGGGGAGTCACAGAACGACAAGGCAGGGTCTCTAATCTGGAGACATCTATAATCTCATGGTTCAGAAGTGTTCCCACCAGTAACTCTCTCAACCAAAGAGCAGAAATTGTGCTGTGAGAGAGTGCTAACTCTACACTATCAGAAAGACTCAAGGAAGAGACTCAATCGAGGCTGGCTCTCAGTGGGTGAACACGTTTCAATGGAGAGGACAAGGGGCAAACTGGTGGTCAAAGAGCGGTTCTTTCATCTTTTTTTTTTTTTTGGTTTTTGAGGTAGGGTCTCACTCTAGCCCAGGCTGACCTGGAATTCACTATGGAGTCTCAGGGTGGCCTTGAACTCACAGCAATCCTCCTACCTCTGCCTCCTGAGTGCTGGGATTAAAGGTGTGCGCCACCACACTGGGCTTTAAAAGAGAGGTTCTTTGTTGAAACAGAGGCTGCTCTTCACCCCGAGAGGCAGGAGGATGTGGCTGGGGAGCAGCAGGCTGTGGAGGTCAGCTGAGCTCAGAGTTCCCAGGTACTTCCCTATGATTCCCTATGATTCCCCCATTTCGCTATATACCTAGATCAGAAGGTTCTAGAAAAGGCCTCCATCGTCCTACCCAGGGTTATGGCAATACTTGTAAGACCTCCCCTGGCCACTGACAAATACCAGACTCTAGACTCTCTTGCTGTCTTCCCATCTCTCCCTCCTGGGGCGGGGGGGGGGGGGGCGGGGGAGGGGAGACTGTCATCAGCAATCAAGGCTGGATTTAAGAAGCCAGTTTCTGAGAAAATGAAAATCTTGAAGCCTGTCACTAGCAGCAGAAAACAGAACTCAATATTGAAGGCGGGGCAGCCTGAGGAGTTCTTTTAAAGATGGGGGCCTGTACTCAAGAGACTGAGGAGTCCCTTCAGAGATAGGGGTCCTCTACTCAGATACAGCTCTGTTCTTTTATATTTATTTATTTATTATTTGAGAGAGGGAAGCAGAAAGAGAGAGAGAATGGATGCACCAGGGCCTCCAGACACTGCAAACAACTCCAGATGCATTGTGCTACTCTGTGCATTATCTGGCTTACGTAGGTACTGGGAAATAGAACTTGGGTCCTTTGGCTTTGCAGGCAGGCGCCTTAACTGCTAAGCCATCTCTCCAGCCCCCACAGCTCTGTTCTTAACACCGTAAATTTGAGGAGAAGTCAGAGTGAGGCAAATTAATGAGCTTATTGACTAAGCAAAAAGGCAAAATGAGCTTAGACTCAAGTGCTGGTGTTTGCAGAGGAACACACAGCACAAGTAAGTAGCAACGTTATGAGTGATTTTGTTGTTGTTGTTTTTTGAGGCAGTGATTCACTCTAGTCCATACTGACCTGGAATTCACTATGTAGTCTCAGGATGGCCTCGAACTCATGGCGATCCTCCTACCGCTGCCTCCCAAGTGCTGGAATTAAAGGTGTGCACCACCACCCCCAGCTCTTTATGTGTGATTTTTATACAGTGAGTTGCATCTAAAATGCATCTGGGGGCTGGAGAGATGGCTTAGTGGTTAAGGCACTTGCCTGCGAAGCCTAAGGACCCAGGTTCAATTCTCCAGGTACCATGTAAGCCAGATGCACATGGTGGTGCATGCATCTGTAGTCCGTCTGCAGTGGCTGAAGGTCCTGGTGCACTCATTCTCCCTCTGTCTCCCCCTCCCTCTCTCCACCTCTAATAAATAAATACAAATAAATCTTTAAACACACACAATTAAAAAGCCTCTGGGCAGCCAGGCATGGTGGCGTATGCCTTTAGTCCCAGCACTTGGGAGGCAGAGGTAGGAGGATCGCCGTGAGTTCGAGGCCACCCTGAGACTACATAGTAAATTCCAGGTCAGCCTGGGCTAGAATGAGACCCTACCTCAAAAAAACAAAAAAAAAATAGCCTCTGGTCTTCCAGTGCAAGGCAGGCTCAGTGGCCTCCCAAAAGTCATGTTTTCTTTCTCCCTTAAAAATGTGAATGAAGTACATAATGGCTCTGTTTTCCTAGGTCAAGCATCACATCTATGCCACCAACATTCACTAGCAAATACTTTGGAGTGCCTATGAGGCCGGCTTGAATCAGGCAGTGGAATTCAGCAGCCAACAGACCAACAAGTCCCCCTGCATGGAGTACGTGGTTGTGGGGACAGGAGCCTTGGGCAGCGAGCAAGGAAACAAGCTCATGCACAGAACGACATCGGCTTGGTGTCAAGAGGACAGTGGGACGAGGTGCAGCATGAGAGAGATGCTTAGGTAGAGAGACCTAGTTCATGAGGAGCCAGCAGTGCCAGGTCTGGTGGCAGAGGGCCCCAAGAGTGGGGGACACAGTGCAGATCCCTGGTGTAAGAGCTACGTGTGCAGGGGAGAGGGCAGGCCAAGGACAGCCCTTCAAGGGAACTGGACAGGGAGGGGGCAAGGGCAAAACACGGGGCTTCAGTGACCAGCACGCAAGTACCAACAGATGTGGGAGAAACACTGCACGTTGGGGCTGGAGAGATGGCTTAGCGGTTACGCACTTGCCTGTGAAGCCTAAGGACCCCGGTTCGAGGCTCAATTTCCCAGGACCCACTTAAGCCAGATACACAAGGGGGCGCATGTGTCTGGAGTTCGTCTGCAGTGGCTGGAGGCCCTGGTACACCCAGTCTCAATCTCTCTCTGTCACTCTCAAATAAATAAATAAAAATAAACAAAAAAAATTATTTTAAAATAAAACTGTACATCTACCTTTAGGACCTAGCGCCCTCCTTCCCCCACCAATCACCAAACTTCTGCCTTGCTGCGAAGAGGACAAAGGGGGAGCAGGCCCAGAGCCCTGAAGACCACCCACCCAAATCTACATAAGGAGGAGAGGCTCTGCTCACCACTGTGGGAAAGGAGCTGTCTTGGAAGAGAGCCTTCCAACTCCATCACTACGGTGACAACTGTAATCCCCTGCCTGTTACTCATACCCAAACTCCACCTCAGCGAAGACGGAGCTGGGCCGCCCAGCGTTTTCCCCCATGACCTTCACTACGCAACTTGAACAAGACCCTGCCCCACCCCCACCCCGACCTTCCCATGAGTCCTGTATGTTGACTTACTGATCCTTCATTCATCCATTCCCCAGTCACCGCACACAGCCAGGCTTCTGATTCATTTACTGATTCTTTTGGAGGCAGAGTCTCATGTTGCCCAGGCTAGGCCTCAAACTCACAATATAACTGAGGATGATCTTGAACTTCCGATCCCTCTGCCTCCACTTCCTGAGCGCTGGGACTACAGGTGTGCAGCGCCACGCCCAGTTTTATGTGGCACAGGGATTGACTGAAACCAGGGCTTCATGCATGCTAGGGAAGCACTCAACCAACTGAGTTACCTCCCCAACCCCAGGAGCCAGGCTCTGGGGTCCCACCTCCAACTTCTGCTGACTTTCATTTGAGCCCATGGTTTCCTCTCCTCCTCTGCATAAGCCCTGCCCCTGTCCTAGTTTGGGAACAACTCTTGTCCTCCAAAGAAGGACCCATATCCTGAGGAAAGTGACCTCTCCCCTGACCACACCCCAGCAGGGCTGGGCAGGAGCCTCTAGGATTCCTCCGTCCTGAGCAACCCTCTTCCCACACACTGCTCTCAGCCCTCGGGGAAGCAGGGGATTGGTTCACCCTCAAGTGGGGCCCTAGATGGTGTGCCATCAGCCTGAGCTGGGTCTCCTCAGACATGACTCACATCCCAGACGGGGCCAAGGCTGCTGTGGAAGATAGGGCCCGGTGTAGTGGAATGTGTCCAAACTTTACACCAAGACCCCACCAGTCCCTCAGGTTGATGAGGTCACCACCCTGATGCTCAGGAGCCATGGGGCGGCCTTTAACTCTTCACACCTCACCCCACCCTGTGGAAGGACTGTTACCTCCAACAAAGAAAGATTACTGGCCTCTAAAGATGAGGAAATGGACAGAAATAGAAGGGGGAAAAAAGGGGGTCAAAGTCAGTCCCCAGGAGGGAGCTTAGCAGGTGCAAGAGCTAAAACCCTAGTAATGAATCAATTTTTGAACTTAGAACAGTGCTTTTGAAATTCAAATATGGTGGGAAACAAATTAATAAGAGAATAAAGGAAAAGTTGAGAATGCTTACCTTTAATACAAGAAACTGGTCAGTATTTTACAAATACCTTCAATGTTAATCCTTACAGCCCCATTAGGCAAGGAGGGGAAGAAAGGGCCAGGCATGGTGGTGCACACCTTTAATCCCAGAACTTGAGAGGCAGAGGTAGGAGGATTGCCATGAGTTCGAGACCACCATGAGACTATATAATGAGTTCCAGGGGCTAGAGAGTGAGACCCTACCCCCCCAAAAAAGGCAAAAAGAGTGACCTCCTCTTTCATTTGAGGACCCTCATTCTCAGACAGCTTAGCAACTTCTGAAGAAAGCTCAGCTACCAAAAAGAAGAAACTAAGATTCCCACCCAAGTCAGCCTCTCAAAGCCTCATGCCTTAACCAGACACCAACCACCACCAGGAAAAAAGAAAATGTCCTGGAAGGTTGGTCTGACTCCAGAGGACTGTCCCACCTTACAGCCCAACAGCTGAACACTCAAGGGAAGGGCCAAGAGAGCCTCAGCAAGGATGGCACCCTCCACTCGGGGCAGACTGAGCTCAGGGTACAGCTGGGAAATCAGAAATCCCAGTGACCTTGGAACCCCAGAGCCAGGCCCTGGGTGGAACCTGCAGGCCCCAACAGCCCAGTCACTTGCCAGCTTATACTGTAGCCTAGAAGCTTACCACTCCCTCTCCTCCACACAGCTGTCCCTGGGGAGGGATACACTTCCATCTCATGCTTCCAGGTGAGGCTGCTATCCTTCCCTACTCCTGATTCACCAACCCATCCTTTCTCCTAATTAACTCAAGACATTCTGCCCCATTGCTCTGTGACATTTAGCTGTGGGATTCATTCGCATCAGCTGAATTGCTTAGAGAAGGGCAGATACATCAAGGCTCAGCTGCCTTGGTTTGAGTATCAAGAGCGCATGAAGGTGCCTCAGAAACATTTGGTGGACCCTCAAAGAGCAGTTAACAGAGAAGGGGAAACAGAGGAAGGAACGCCTACGTGGCAGAGACTTTGAGCCAACCCCCAGCCTCTGAGCAGGCAGGCCTCAGGCTTGCAGGGGCCACTGAGGGTGGTCTGGGGTCCCTTATGGACTAGACGGGACAGCTAGAGCTGTCCAGGAGAACGCAGGGAAGCGCTCAGAGGTGGGAGAACTGCTTTGGGGCTCAGGCAAGGAAATGATTAACCAATGGCCATTTAGTCCTGGAGCTCTCAGATCCACCCTTCACCCCCTGCAGACAGGCTGCCCTAGCCTCACCGGTCACTAGGTCAGCCTACAGAGGAAAGGACATAGCTGCTGGCCAGGGCAGCCAAGCCACCCCTGCCCCCATCCCAGGACGACAGCCTCTGAACCTCTACTTACTGCTGAAGATGACCTACAAGGCTTGCTCACAGCTCCTTCCTGGCCTTTCCACTTGGGCCTGGGCTGGGGCCACCCCTGTCACACCCTCAGCACAGTCCTCCCTGGCCTGGGAGGCTCGGTTGACAGTGACTCACAGCCCCTTCCCTGTAGCCCGCTGAGGCTTGTTGCTGAGGAGGAGCGGTCCTCCGTTCCAGGTGCTTCATCCAGGTGACTAATGGCAGCAGCTTCCTCTGCTCGCCGAGCAACGAACACTGGTCCTCGGCAGAGAGGCCAGACCACGGCCCCCGCGGTAGGACTGCTCCCTAGAGCTTCCCTGCCACTTAGCCTGGACGTCCCATGGGAACTTGGCCCCAGTCCTGCAGCCATGGGCATCCACGTCTATCTGAGCAGTAGACAAGCTAAGACCAGACCTCACCCCCATTTTGAAAGTCTCAGTGCCCCAGTCACACCCCTTTCACACACACATACCCCCCCACACACACACGCCCTTTACGTATCCAGGCACGCTCTCAGACACAAAATCACAAATACCTCATCAGACAGGGCACTTTGGAGGCAGTAGCGTCTGGTTTGTATTTTCAACCTAATACACAGTATTACACATTTAGATGGCTTATATACTGGGACTTGCAAACCTCCAACTCAGCCATACAAGAACACGCTGCCCACACAGGCGTCTCATCGCTACACAGGTCACAAACACGATCGCCCACAGAGGGCTGGCTGCACACATGTTCTCTACACAGGCATTCGTAGGCACAGATGTGCTCACGCCCAGAAGCAAAGGCACTCCCACACCAGCCCAACCCCATGCACACTGACCCACATGCAGAGTCCAAGGACTTGACATCCCCCCCACACACACCAACCCTCAGCACAGACCTTCCCTGGGTGTGGCTGACCTCTACGGAAGCCTGGTTTGTTGTTGTTTGTTTGTTTCCAGAACACTGGGTTTTCTCCCTTGGTGTTTCCTTCGCCACCCCTTCACCCCACTCAAGACTCCAAGGGCCTGCTCTGGGGTTGTGGGGCAACCATGCTTGAAAGCACTGTGAGGTTGAGGGTAGGGAATCGCCCCAGAGCAGGAGGATGAGCTACTGTGGGACACCGATGGCCTGGAGCCTTTCAGGATGGCCAAGAGTGTGTGAGGAGATGCTTTGATGAACAAAGCGTGTGGTACCCACAGTGCTGGACCTATAGCGACAGCCCTGATCCTACAAAAGGCCCGAACGCCCAAAGCCCAGTTGGGAGGAATCGAGGTCAATCTCACCTGGGCTGGGGCCCAAGGAATACAAAAACCAGGGGGGCAAGGTGTGCGTGTGTGCGTGCGCCAGGTTGGGGGGGGGGCAGTTCAGTGGGAAAAGATGCTCATGCCAGCACTTCTGTATAAAGGTGGGGCAGCTCCCAAGAGGTGCCACCAACCACAATGAGAGAAGCTGCCTCCTGGCCACCCATACTCTCCAAAGCTTCTCGGACACCGGCAGGCAGGAAACCACAGCATCCCCAGTTCCTGGACCCGTTGGGGAACCAGCTCACAAATGCGGATCGCAGCACCTAGGGGCACAACAACTGTCTTTTTCCCCCAGCCCAGATGCTGCCCCAAAATGTCATGCTCAGAATGTGAGCCTCCTTTTATAAAGGGGGGGGGTGATTTTTTTTTTTTTTCTGTTCTTATCCACAAACCCTCGTTCTGCTAACCTTGTAAGATGGTGCTCCCAAAAGAGGCTGGAAGCTATCTGTAAAACTCTAACCGAGACTCCGAGTCCGAGGATTCTCTCTCGGGAATAAAGCAAGTCACACCTTGGGGCTGTCCGGACGAACGGAGAATTTCCCGGGTACGCCCTTTGCGATTCAAGGGAAGGGGCAAGAAGTTGCGAAGGAAGGAAGAAAACTGCCCGTGCTGTCCCGGGAGGAGGGGGGGGTGAGGCTGACCCCCAAATCTGACACCCACAGGCCAGCAGCAACACCACCAGGGTCCTGCCTGGATGCCAGGCTCCCGACGGAGGGGAGAGGCCGACGCCCGATGCCCGGGGAGAGGAGCTCGGAAGGTGCGCCGCTGCCCCCAGTCCAGGTCGGCCGGGATACCCCCACTCGACCCCCAACACACACATCCACACACAGCCGGGGGGCGACCCCGCTCACCTGGACAGCGCGGACCAGTCCTTCCTGCTGACCGACATGCTGCCGAGCCCCGCGCCCGCCGCGTGCGTCCTGCTCGGCGCCCGCCGCCGCCGCTCACCTGGGCCCCTCCCCCGCGCCCAGGTACGGTCACATGGCCGCTTATCTCAGCCCCGCGCGGGCCCGCGCCGACCCGGGAAGCGGTCGGTTGGGGTGTGGGGCGTCCCAGACAAAGCCGAGCAGGTCTCCGCCCCGGCCGGGGTGGTCGCCCGGACCGTACCAACGGGCGCTTGGGGCTAGCGCGGGGCCGATCGTCCGTCCGTCCGTCCGTCCGTCGGTCCGTCTGCCCGGAGCCAGGGCGGGAGACTTCCTGCTCAGAACCAGTCCGACCAGCTCAGCGCCGTCGCGGCCGCGGCGTTCTCTCCGGGTCGCGGTCCCGAGTGCCCGGGGAGTGGGGCTGAGGGCGGGACCCAAAGATCGCGGGGAGGGGGGTGTCGGACTCAGCTCCCCGCCCGGCCGCCCGCCCGTCGGGAGAAACCCCGGAGCAGGAAGCGGAGCGGAAAAGGGAGAGCGGCTACCGTAATGTCGGGAGTAGAGCGCCCGCGGTGCCCGGGAGGGGGCGGGGGAGGGGGCTGCGCTCCGGGGAACGCCCCTTCCCGCCCCAGAGTGATTTTGGGCATCGGAAGCCACCCGGGAGACCCCGCTGTGAACATGCCCTGCGCCCCGAGCACGCCCCCTGCAATACCAGCCCCCGTCCCAAGCCCACCCGCCCCGATGCACCGAGGCCCGCTCCTTCCTCTCCCGCGCCCACCGCGCAAGGAGGGACGCAGTGTGTGTAACCGCGCCGAGGCGGCTCCGCGTCTCCTTCCCACCCGGAAAGAGAGCCAGCCCGCGGGCCACGGAGACCAGGGTTGCGGGGACCCGAGGCGGCTCGCGCACCGCCTGCGGGCGCCCACCTGGGTCGGCGCCGTGGCAGCCACTGTCCATCCGAGAACTGCCTCCGGCTGAGCGGGGACCCCCTCTGGGAAGAGGGGTGCGAAGCGCCGGATCCAACAGCAGCTAAAGTTCGGGACACAGCGCACGGGATTAGCCAGCTGGACCCCCCCCCCCCCCCAGCATTCGCCTCTTGGTGAGGCTGATCCAAACCAAGCTCTCTACACTGATCTCCAACTTTGAGATCTTAGTCCAAAGATGCTGGGCAGAAGCCTGGTCACACGACAACCACACACAGACACACACACACACACACACACACACAGTTTCCCTTTCCGTGTAGGGGAAACGATGACCCTTTTGTTCTGCTTCCTTTCCAGGTTATGAGAATCAAATGAGTTCCCTGCTGTTAACACAAATGAACTCTGTGAAGATTGGCAAAACCCCCAGAGAATTCTGAGCAGAAGCCAAGGCAGGACCCTGAGCTCTTTGCTCTTTCCAAAAAAAGAAGGGTTGGTAAGTCTATATCCCATGTGACCCAGGGTCTGACACATCCCCGAGAACCTTCTGTCAACCTGAGGATCTTGTGAATGCTCTTGGCATGGTCAGTAAGTGGTGGCATTTCAACCTAGGAAGAAAACTAGTTCTGCTTATCGGAAGCCTGGCCCTGTCAGATACCTTGAAGCCAGGGTTCTTCCCTGTGGCCCTAAAAGCAGAGTCCAGACATGGAAGAACATTGGCTGACCTGTTTTTGTTTGTTTTGTTTTTGGAGACAAGGCCTTGCTATGTAGCCCAAGATGGCCTTGATATTGTGATCCTCCTGACTCCACCTACAATGCACTGGGTTATAGATCTGGGGCAGGGTGCTGGTAAATGGTGGCTTCAAAGCAGAAGTTTCTTCCTTCTTGGCTCTGAGGGCTAGAAGTCTGAGGTCACGGCATTAAGACAGCCATGCTTCCTCCAGAGGTCCGGGGAAGAGCCCTTTGCTTCATCCTGGCTTATACAGCTGGTTGCTGACTTTTTTTTTTCTTTTTTTAAAAAATATTTATTTTTATTTTCATTTATTTATTTGACAGAGAGAAAGAGGTGGGGAGAGAGAGAATGGGCACACCAGGGCTTCTAGCCATTGCAAACGTACTCCAGACACGTGCACCACCTTGTGTATCTGGCTTATGTGGGTCCTAGGGAATCAAACCTGGGTTCTTTGGCTTTGCAGGCAAGTGCTTTAACCACTAAGCCATTCCTCTACCCCCCCTTTTTTCATTCTTAAGCATAAGTTCATTAATTCATGTGTTTACTAGAAGTTTTGTTTCTCAAGTAAATGTGTCATTATTACAGACTTTCTAAAGGAGAACCCAATCTCAATAGTTCCATTTACATTATTTTATAATTTATTTAGTAACAGTGGTGGTCCATGTACATAGTGTGTTTTGATCATATTTACCTCTCTTTACCTCCTCTTGTTCCCCCCCATCCCACTGAACCACTTCTTCCCAATTAGACCCACTTCTACATTGAAATCTTCTGTGGAGAGGGCAGAAAGGGAATCACTGAGTTTAATTAGGGTTATTTACATGAGCATGGGTGAGAAGTTATTTACCAGAACATAGGCAGCTTATCACTGGAAGAAAAAAAAATATGTCTTCCCCCTCCCCAACAACCATAAACTGTGTTCTCAGTTCTTAAAGGTCCCTGGCTTCAGTTACATCACTCTAATTTTGGGTCTCTGAGTCTGTGCACACACGTGAGCACGCACAGGTATTTAGAGGCCCAGTTTTTAGAATCTGGGGACTAAAGAAAGGGAGCTTGAGCAAAGGCAGCCACAGAACGGGAGAAGGCAGTGTCAGCAGGAGGTCTGGAAGGCTGAACTATCAGGCACAAGGTGATTCACGTGGCAGGCAACTTCCTTCTCCATGGCATGAGGGTTTGGGTGAACTCAGAGGCCACTGAAGAGATAGAGATTTGGGAGACTTAGGGTGATCATAGACCATGGAGGGCTCCCCAACTGTGGCATTATTGACATTTTTAAAATATATCTTATTTATTTGTTTATTGAAGAGAGAGAGAATGGGCATGCCAGGACCTCCAGCCACTGCAGATGAACTCCAGATACATGTGCCACTGTGTGCATCTGGCTTATGTGGGTCCTTGAGAGTCAAACTGGGAACCTTTGGCTTTGCAGGCAAATGCCTTAACTGCTAAGCCATCTCTCCAGCCCTGCATTACTGACATTTTGACCTCATCATTCTTGGTTGTCCGGAGGGAGGGAGGAAGACATTATATATGATGGTCAGCAGCACCCAGCAGTCATGGGCTTCTCTACCTATTTGACTTAAAGGTCCCTGAAGGACCTGTCCAACAGATCACTGGATGTTGGTGTGGAAGCTCAGGAGACAGCTTAGCATTGTGTTTTCCATAGTGCACAAGAACAGAGGTAGAGGAGGAAGGAGTGATTCTTTGGGAGCAGGGAGATTAGATGGGTATCTGTGGCTATGTCCTGGCTCCCCTAGAATCTTGTGGATGTCTTGAGAGGCAAAAGATGTTCTTACCTCAGTATCCTTTCTTCACCACTCTGGGCATAAGGGGCGGTCAATAACAGTGTGGATAATTAAACCAGCTTGATTTGCAAAGGACAGGAAACTCCATCCCACTGAGGGTGGCATTGGGAGGTTGAGTCAGGGAGAAGCTGAGGTCAAGGGGACTCAGGACTTCTGGCCTCTGAGGTTGGGAAAATCAGCCTGTAGAGCCGCAGCGGCTCTCAGAGTTGCAGGTCGGGTATAGCCATGGTGATGTCATTCTTGTCCACCAGCAATTGCATTCCTGGGGAGCAAAGCTCTTGGACATGGAAATCAGAAGAGAGGCTCATGAATCTTCAAAGCAGCCCTGTTGTGAACAGCAGAAACCTGAAATCACCCAAATGTCTAGCCACAGGAAGAGGAATGAATGTGTGATGATGCCGTCACCATCTCCTCATTGCTTCGCAGTGAAATGGATAAACTGCAGTTACCGAGAGGGATGAATTTACAACCCAATGTCTGAAGGAGTAAAAGCAAAATAGATGCATCTGTGTAGCAGTTACAAATAGATGCGAACTTAGCAAGGTGCTGATTAGGGATTTGTAAGCATTTAGCAATGTTACAGAGAGCCAAGGAATTAGATAGTGGTTTCCCCTTATCCTCAGGAGATACAATCAGAGGCCCCTTGTGGCTGCCTAAAACCACAGATAGTGCTCAATCCTATATGTAATATAGTTTCCTATACATATTCATGATAAATAAATTGTATAAAATAGGCATAATAAGAGATTACCAAACCAGGCGTGGTGGCAGATGCCTTTAATCCCAGCACTCAGGAAGCAAAGGTAGGATTATTGTGAGTTCAAACCAGATGCACAAAGTGGCACATGCTACTGGAGTTCATTTGCAGTGGCTAAAGGCCCTGACATCATGCCCATACTCTCTGTCTCTCTCTCTCTCTCTCCATGTATGTGTGTGTGTATGTGGAGGTACATATATCTGCTTGCAAATAAATAAAATATTTTTAAAAAGAGACTGGAGAGATGGCTTAGTGGTTAAAGCGCTTGCCTGCAAAGCCTAAGGACCTATGTTCAACTCTTCAGATCCCATGTAAGCCAGATGCACAAGGGGGCGTATGCATCTAGAGTTCGTCTGCAGTGACTAGAAGCCCACGCACACCCATATTCTCTCTCTCATTCCCTCTCCCTCTATCCCTCTCTCAAATAAATAAATAAATTTTTTAAAAAAGAATGAGGGCTAGAGAGATGGCTTAGCGGTTAAGCGCTTACCTGTGAAGCCTAAAGACCCCGGTTCGAGGCTCGGTTCCCCAGGTCCCATGTTAGCCAGATGCACAAGGGGGCGCACGTGTCTGGAGTTCGTTTGCAGAGGCTGGAAGCCCTGGTGCGCCCATTCTCTCTCTCTCCCTGTATCTGTCTTTCTCTCTGTGTCTGTCACTCTCAAATAAAAAAAAAAAAAAACTATAAAATAAAATAAAATAAAATAAAAAAGAATGAATTCTAACTTTTAAAAAAAGGCCTCAAAAAAAAAAATACAGGGGCTTGAGAGATGGCTTAGCAGTTAAGCGCTTGCCTGTGAAGCCCAAGGACCTCAGTTCGAGGCTCCATTCCCCAGGACCCATATAAACCAGATGCACAAGGGGGCTCATGCATCTGGAGTTTGTTTGCAGTGGCTGAAGGCCCTGGTGTGCCCATTTTCTCTCTCTCTCTCTGTCTCCCTGTCACTCTCAAATAAATAAAAATTTTAAAATTATTTTAAAAACTACAAAAAAGTAGAAAATTATAACCACACTGTTATAAAAATTCCAGTTAGACTACTTTTGTATTTGGGGACTATTAAGAAAAATGGAACTAGGAATACAGTTCAGCCAGTGAAGCGCTTTACTGTGATATGGTATAGCTGGTCTAGTAATGGAGATGGTGGGACGTGTACACAGTGTGCACCTGCTGAACAAGGGGATGATTCACATCCCAGGCTACTCAGAATAGTGATTTATTTATTTCTGGAATTTTCCTATTTAGCATTCTTGGACCATAGTTGCCCACAGGTTACTAAAGCCATGGAAAGCAAAGTCGTGGAGAAGGGAGACTCCACCAAACACAAAACTGAAGGTCATGTTTATTTACCTTTATGGACAGGAAGGTATATGACTAGGGTGAGGTCCACAAGGTTTGAAAAGGATTTTGCAATATCATAGTTTTTAAAAACGAATGGTTAGGAGCTGGGGGGGGAGTAGCTTAGAGGTAGAGAGCTTGCCCGGCATGTTCAAGGGTTCAACCCATGACACAACAAAGATAAATGGATAATGAATGAACAAGTAATTTGTGTATAGCTATTTACCTCATGATTCTGAAATGATTGCACATAAATTTCGAAAGCCATCACTTCCTTCAGGGAGAATCCACTGAGGTGTGGGAATTTCCTGAGCAAGAGCAGGTGCTGGGGGAGAGCTCACTTCTCTCCTTTCGCTCCCTTGAGCTCCTAAGGCACCCCAGAACACATGCCCGGGCTCTGGAATTCCCCAAACAAGACTCAAAGGGCATCTTGTCCAGAGAGGCTAGAGTGGAAATCTGGGGGATCCCCAGCTCCAACCAGCTGGTCTGGACATCATACCCTGCACACCCTGACATTTCAGTTCTGGCCCCATTGTGCATTGCTACTGCAGCACCACAGAAGGAATAGGAGAAGAGAACAGGAACCAAATGGTAACACGTCCACCCCCAGCAGTCCAGGCCAGCAGTCCTGGCCAGCTGTTTTTTATTTTTATTGATGTTTTATTTCATTTTTGTAGTACTGGGGATTGAGCCCATGCTGAGCAAGTTCGCTATCATTGAGCTATATCGCCAGCCCTCTTTTTCTTTGGAAGCACTCTCACTGAGTTGCCCAAGGTAGCCTTGAATTCACTCTAGTCCAGGTCCAGCCAAGCTTTGAACTTAACTTCTTGCTTCAGCCCCCATTACAGGCCCAGCTTCAGCTTTTGGTTTTTATAAATGAACAGTGTCTTTAAAAATACAAATATTGGGGGCTGGAGGGATGGCTTAACGGTTAAAGCGTTTGCCTGCAAAGCCAAAGGACTCAGGTTCTATTCCCCAGGACCCACGTTAGCCAGATGCACAAGGGGGCGCATGCGTCTGGAGTTCGTTTGCAGTGGCTGGAGGCCCTGGCATGCCCATTCTCATTCTGTGTGTGTGTGTGTGTGTGTGTGTGTGTGTGTGTGTGTGTGTGTGTGTCATAAATAAATAAAAATAAAATATTTTTTTTAAATTTATTTATTTGAGAGCTACAGACACAGAGAGAAAGACAGATAGAGGGAGAGAGATGGGCGCGCCAGGGCTTCCAGCCTCTGCAAACGAACTCCAGACGCGTGCGCCCCCTTGTGCATCTGGCTAACATGGGACCTGGGGAACCGAGCCTCGAACCAGGGTCCTTAGGCTTCACAGGCAAGCGCTTAACCACTAAGCCATCTCTCCAGCCCTAAAATATTTTTTTAAAAATACAAATATTGGGGGCTGGAGAGATGGCTTAACAGTTAAGGTTCTTGCCTACAAAGCCTAAGGACCCAAGTTCAATTCCCCAGAGCCCATGTAAGCCAGCTACACAAGGTGGTGCATGCATCTGAAAATAAAATATTGAAATGATGCTGTCACCATCTTAATCTGTGACTTAAGAATGCTGGAAGCCAGCATGGTGGTTTATGCCTGCAATCCCAGCACTTGGAAAGCAGAGGTGGGAGGATCTGAACCCAAGACCAGCCTAGGCTACAAGAGCCAGACCTTGTTCTACAAAGAAAAGGAGAATATTGGAAAATAATTACCACCCTATAAGTAAAGGACTTTGAATACTAAAACAACAAAATGGAGGCACGTGTGCTTTCAGAACAAAGGAGAGCCTTTTCCTTTTCACCGGTAGTTTTGTGGGAACCTCACAGCACCTGTGGCCTTGGGCTCCTTGGTGTGGGGCAGAACAGAGAGCTAGAGTCATGCAGAGCCAGTCGGGAGAGCAGTCTCAGGGAAGCATTAGCCTCAGGGTACATGGCATACACCCCACTGATGAATGACAGCCAGCTTGCTATAGGGACAACCCAGCTCGCCCCTTAGCTGAGTATAGTCCTTCCCTGGGGCCTCCAGGTTCAAATACCTGCCCAGACACCTGGGGGAGCACACCTCTCCTGAACCCAGGGCAAAGGGCCAGGATAGCCCAGCCTGCGCTGGCCTAGCCGGCGAACGATGCCACTTGCTGGCACTGGAGTTGGGCAGAATCCTGAGATGGGCAGGTGTTGTGTGGCAAATTTCCTCCTCATTGAAAGGTGTAAACAACTATTGCCAGCTTTATTAAAAGCAGCTGGGCCAGTTCATGAGCAATGATGGGGGAGGGTTATCAGACCCACCACCTGAGATTTCGGCGGCGCCCTGCACCAGCTGTATGCAATAATCAAGGGGAGGGGCGGGGAAAGGTAGAGTATAGAGAGAGAAAGAAAAAGCTCCACTGAGGCGGTGTCTTTATGCTCTGTAAGCCCTTACCCTGAGGCTGAGGGAGGAGCGTCCACGAGGGTAATCCCAGTGTAGTGAGCCCACTGAAGTGCTGCTTTGGGGTCTCCTGCTCTGCAGGTAAGCCCTCACCCCCAGGCTGAGGGAGGAGCTCAGTGAGTCCCCCTGAAGGGCTGCTCTGTGGTCTCACACTCCTGGACAGGGACAACAAGCGCCTAGAAGTGGCCACAGGGAAGTTGTCATTTCAGGGTGCAATGAGACTTCTCTGGGGTCCCGAGCATCCAAGGAGCAATTTTGTTGTTGTTGTTGATTTTTATTTATTTGAGAGAGAGAGAGAAAGAGGCAGATAGAGAATGGGCCCGCCAGGGCCTTCAGCCACTGCAAACGAACTCCAGATGCGTGCGCCCCCTTGTGCATCTGGCTTGCGTAGGTCCTGGAGAATCAAACCTCAAACTGGGGTCCTTAGGCTTCACAGGCAAGCGCTTAACCTCTAGGCCATTCTCTCCAGCCACAAGGAGTAATTTTGACACAGAATTCTCCATCAAAGTGGCTGCTTTGGGAGCCCCACATTCCTATGAGTAACCCCTCTTTGTGTCCTACAAGTGACCCCCCCCATAAACTCATTGGTTCACCGAATTGTTATTGGTGTAATTGTACTTTGATCTTCTATCTGAGCCCTATTGGGGGTGAAGATGTGTGTCCACGTCACCCCAGGGAAAAAGTTTCCCATGACATCAGGCTGTTCAACCCCCCATCTTGGCTTCTAGGAGCTCACCACTTATTCATATCCAGTTTTCCCAGTAGATGTGGAGTCTGGGGATCTGTGTCAATGACACGGGGAACCAGGGCTCACACGACGCCACTTTGGTCTTGGGGGCCCGTGGGCCAGCTTAGGAGAACATCCTGGAAATAGAGCCCCCCCCCCCGTCCCTCCCTGCAGCGCAGAACTCACAGGTCTGTAACAGTTGGGAAGTTTTGAGGAAAGAGAACCCTCTCGGGTCAGGAGAGGAAACGCCGTCTGCGTTAGTCCTGGCAAACTGTCCCAGCTGCAGCAGCTTGGTCACCCACCTGGAACAAAACTGCCCCCCTGGCTGCCCAGCCCAGAGCCCTGAAGGGAGTGTGACTCACTTCGCGGGGGGCCATTTTGGCTAATGTGTAACGCGGCCCCTCCTTCAACAGGGCACTTTAGCCCCAGAAGCCCAAGTGCAGCCCTACCCTGAGCACCCCACTGCTAAGTGGGCTCCAGACATACACACACACACACACACACACACAAGATGGGCTCACCCCTGGGTCCCATAGGCGCAGGACACCTCTTGAGGGACAGGAGTGACAGCAAGTAGGCCTACTGAAGGCTCCAAGTTAGGCGCTAGTAGAGACACTGTGGCATTTTGTCCTGATCCAGGACCCTTACAGCTGCTGTGGGTTGCTTTTGAACAGACATCTTCCCCACCCACAAGAAAATCCTGTGCCTCGGTACTCAGCCTGTGCCCAACTGTTGAAGGATGACCTCAGCACTGTCCATGTAGGTATCACTTGCTTTTCACTTGAATGTCATCCCCTTTGGTGAGAATTCCCCAGAGTACATGCAGATCTCATGACCCACTGAGGGGGGTCTCTCCTGGATAGCTTATTAAAGCTGATTCCAGAAAGGGTCAACCCCCAAGGCAGCTGTGCCCACAGCTATGGAGCCGTGCATCTTCTTGTATGTCCTGACCCCTCCAGAGCTCCCTGGAAACAGGAGACAATGGGATGTACCTCTGAGGTTCTGTGAGGGAGGCTAGAGTGATGGAAAAAGCATTTGGCATTGGACATTGGTCACTGTTTTTACTGGAAATAATACCATGGAAGTAGTGAATGAGCTTGGACCCTGAGTTAAGCCCTGGCCCGCCCTCTTACCGCCCCCGTCACGGCTGTGAGACTGTGGGAGGTCCTTAGGATCTCGGTCCCAGTGCCCCCCTCTGTAGTGTGGGGACACTGTGGCTGCTTAATGACTGCAGTGCCTAAAGCAGAGCCTGGCACACGATCCCGTGCTAGGTGTACGAGTTGCTGATCAGTAGGGGGCCCCACGGCCCAGTCCTGCTTGCCTGCAGGCACGCCTAGCTAGGTGGGCCTCCATAGGGAAAGAATTGGGACTCCCAGAGACCACACCTTTCACCTCAGAGACCCTGCTTATGCCCACAACTATAGAGCCTGTCACAGGGCACTCCTGCCTCAGCAGCCCAGTGATTACCTTCCCCTCGCCCATGCAGGCTCCGTCTTCCCTTGAAAGAAGGGTAACCATCTATCTGCTCCTCTAGTCTATCTTCAAGGAGATGGGGAGGACACAGGAAGTAGGTGGTGGAAGAGCCCAGTGACCTCCTGGAGTCCTCTGAATGGTCCCTCTGCCCTTTCCCAGAAGGCCACAGGTTTGGGTGTGTTGGAGCCCAGAACTCCTCCTAGTGGCCCTGTGTACCCCACGTTTGCTTTGAGTCAGGCTCAGGGCTGGTCTCCTGCTTCTGTAGGGCAGGGTGGAGACTCCAGTCTCCCAGGGCCTCAGGTTAATCGTCGACTGGCAGACTGAGATTCGGCCCTGGAACTTGAGGCCAGGCTCTTCTATCAAAGGGCTGGGAAGAGGCAAAACACAAGAGGCATGTTTTGGAGCCAGGCCAGCTGGGAGGAGCCCTGTGAGGCAGGGAAGGGTAGGTTTCTGTGGCTGCCCAGGCACGAAGCCTCACCCTACGCTCTGTGGCATGGGCCAGCCTTGTCAGGCTCCCCAGCTGTGTGTGTGTGTGTCTGGGTGTGTCTGTACCTGAGGGCTGTGTCCTTGGTGGAAGGTGTACTCTGTGCACACACCTACCATTCTGCTCCAAGCCCGGTGCTGGCCCCCACAGCCTCTGGCCAGCCAAGCGGGCCTCCCCCCCACCCCGACTGGGCCCCATGGGGAGCAGCAGCACGCTCTGCACCAGCCTCTGGCATTTGTGGCAGATAATGTGTGCGGGTCGGGGGTGGATCAGGGGGCAGGGGAGAGGGAGCTGCTCGGACAGCTCAGCCTCCCTTGGGATCTGTTCTGGGGATCAGCCACTTCCTTGTAAGCTTAGCATAGTAGTCACCATGACGTAGCCCTAAAAAAGTCAAGCTCCATTCGCTCGGGTGCTGAACTTTGTTCTCTGCTCCTTACAAGCCACTTTCCTCAGTGCGTGCATGGGGTGGAGGGCTACCCCGGTCCCCTCCCCCCCCACAACCCCATTCCACCTCAGCTGCTTGTGCTTCTCACAGGCTGTAGGGCCAAATATTAGTGCGATGGAGAAAGGCCCTGTCCAGAGGACAGACCACTAGCTACTCCGCCTTGGAGAAAGAAATGATCCTGGGAGAGGTTGGAGAGGTGGCTTAGCAGTTAAGGCGCTTGCCTGAAGATCCTAAGGACCCAGGTTTGATTCCCCAGTACCCACATAAGCTAAATGCACAAGGTGGTGCATGCGTCTGGAGTTCATTTGCAGTGCATAGAGGCCCTGGTGTGCCCATCCTTTGTCTATCTGCACCTCTCTCTCTCAAATAAAATATTAAAAAGAAAAAAATGATCCTGGGAAATTTGCCCAGGAGAATGAGGTGAAAGAAGGTCCCAAAATACTCAAGCCTGTGGCATTCTGGGAAAGGGCAAAGGGTTCATGCAGAGGATTCAGGGAGGTCACCAGGCTCCTTAGGTTTCCTGCGTCTTCAGTGTTAAAGGAATTAAATTTTTTTAGGAGAAAGCCAAGGCCAGAGATGAGGAGTGGAGCCACCTGGTGATTAGAATTTGAACTGCATGGCGTCCCCATCTTCTCCGTCTTCTCCCCAGTCTCTTCCCCCCACTCCATCCCAAGACAGTGTCCAAAGCAACTCAGGCCCAGGGGCCTCCCGGACCAGATGAGGAGTTGAAAGCACCGTGACCTGTTAGCTGACAACAATGTATTCATCTGCAGGCACCAGATGGTCCAGGTTTGGGAAGCAGGGAAAAATCAGGTGGCACAGGCTACGGAATGGAGAAGCCTCTCTGATGGCTGGAGTCTGGGGTGGGACTTAGCTGTTTGAGGAGGTTGACACCAGTGAGCCAGGAGTCCTGGATGATGAGACTGTGAGTGTGGTGTCACCAGGGCTGGGCAGAAGGGGACACTGGGGAACATTAGCAGGCAACCCTCCATTCTGACCCTGAGCTCCTGCGTGGATGCCAAAGCCCCTTCCTCACAGACTCCTGACTCCCATTCTCCTGAGCACTCACAGAGGAGCACAGCAAGGACCAGGAAACTGGGATTTTTAATGGTGAGCCATGATGCCCATGAACACAGCCCATTGCAACCGTGGCGGAGGGAGACGGTACAGGCCTCGAGGAGAATGCTCTCCCCAGCCCCCTCCTTAGCCTGCAACCGTTCCAGGTGGCTGCTGGGCCCTGGGGTGCTTCATGGTGGTTGGAGGCCCACTCTGCTGGGCTGAAGTTTCTGACACTTGCTTTTCTCCTCGTGTGCATGTGGGTGGGAGGGAAGGGGTCCCAGGGGACACTCCAGACAGGGGCCGGGATAGGTGAGCAGGAGTCTGAAGCAGGAACCCAGAGTGCCACGTAGCAAGTGTGCCTGTAAGGGCCAAAGAGGAAAGGCGATGGTCAGCTTTGATAAGGCGGTAACGGCGACAGCCCCTTGGCTGGATCACTGCCCATGAGCACTCCTGCCGAGCCTCGGCTGTTGCATGCAGAGCGGGAGTTCCCAGCACCCTTCCCGAGCTCCTTGGCTCTGACCTGGCCCTGCTGCCCGCCAGGACTAGTTAGCTCCCTCCCTCAGCTGTGCTTTGCACCCTCAGTGCTTCCGAGGGGAGGCCACGGAGACTGGCTCCTGAGCCCTTGCCTGTCACTTGCTGAGAGAGCCGCTCCAGGGACGAGGCCTCTGCTCCCTGCCGCAGCTGGCCCTGCCCACTGCGCCACCTCTCCGCTGCCCCGCGGTGCGGCTTGTGAGGCCTAATTCCGCTGCCATGCCAGTTAGTTCTTCCAGCTATTGCTCTGGAGGGCAGGAGCTCCTATCTTCTCTGAATAGTGCCTCTCTAGCAGCAGTGACCAGGCATGCCAGGCACTTTGTGGGTATACCAGTAAAGCACATCACCAGGAGGCATACAGAAGACCTCCGATTCCAGGTGAAGTTGGCCACAGGGTCACCTAGCCCCCTCCCCCTCCCAAAGCCTCCACAGCTTCTAGTATAATTTATCTAACTAATCATTTGTGCCCCCAGGAGATGTGGGTGCTGCTGGTCCCAGGCCTACTGGTCTGATACAAGCCCTAATTCTATAAAGAAACAAAAGGGACCTGAAGTAGATAGGCTGTGCCCACCGCGTCTGATGACTCAGCCGCAGACCTGACTTCCCAGAGCTCTTCTGCACCCTGGCTTCAACCTCCCAGCCCTTATCCCAGGAAGTCCCTAGGTGCCCCGCAAACCCCAAGGCGCCCCAGAGAAAGGGAGTCCATCTCTAGGCACCTCTACTGTGAGGTTGGAGACTTGGCAGCATCGAACATCTTCTTGCGGCCCTCCATGCCAGACATGGCCTCCACGTTCTTCCTCCAGTCACCCACCTCCACGGGCCGCTCCTGTGGGCAGGCCGCATACACATCAGGCTGGAGGGGCAGCTATGGGCACCAAGCTCAAGAGAAGCTAGGCGACAGAGTCTGCCTCCTCAGAAGATAGGGAGTCCCAACACCCCCACCCAGCAAAGGACATGTAAGGACTCAGCCAGACAGAGGCTCTACAGGAAGAAAGGGGCTACGTGGATGGGAGGTCCTGGGAGACCATGCTGGGGTGACTGAGCTGGTTCCACCTCAGTGGACCATGGGACAGTTTCACTTCCAGGTCCATGATACCCTCCTGTCTGCCACTTTGTATCTCACAGTGACCTCCTCGTCCAAGAAGCCTTCCCTGACTCATTTGACTTATTTTCCATTTCACCTCCACACCACTGGGCCTGGTCTTTCTCTTCACGAAGCTTCCTGGGCCCAAGACTGTTCCTTTCCCCCTCGTGCCACACAAGGCCTGTCAGTTCTGGGTGCAAACACTACAAGATCAGCAACCTTGAAGTCATTCGTTGTCGAGCCACTGATTGAACTCGCTTCTCTAATGTCTGCGCTCACGTGTCCCTGTCTCGACAATAAGGTGCCTTCTCCTTTCCCCTGTGCTGACAGGGACAGTGGCGGCTCCCAAGTCTCTACATTCTTTTGACACGGGAAAAGTAGGATTTTTATTTAATCCTCACTCTGC
The DNA here is from genome assembly GCF_020740685.1 of Jaculus jaculus. NCBI lineage: Eukaryota > Metazoa > Chordata > Mammalia > Rodentia > Dipodidae > Jaculus > Jaculus jaculus. Next base: position 244,468,089 of record NC_059102.1, on the reverse strand, counting down.
TTTCTTCTGGCATTAGCCTTGTGTGGGTTTCTAGAATGTTCTGACTCAGATTGACTGGAGCCCCTGAGGCTGCCTAAGGCGGTGGGAAAGGTGACAGGTGAAGGAAAGCTAGTCGGCAGGAGAAGGGAGCAGGGCCCTTACCTTCTCTGTGTCTTCTTTCTTCACAGACTTGAGGTTGGCCCGTAGGTCCATGGACACCTTGTGCTTCGAGCCCAGAAGGGCACGCAGCATGGCATCGGCAGACACCCGGACCCGACGCAGGGGCGGGCGCTTGAACTTCCCGCGGAGATCCAGCACCTTCAGCTTCAAGTCCTTAATCTACAGGCAAGAAGGAGGCCAGCTCCATGAAGGGAGAGCTAGCCTTGGGGGGTTCCTCCTTGAGGTTTCAACTGTAGGCTTCTAACTAGTGCCACAGGCTCAAGGTCCGAACCTCTGGATCTTCTAGAACCACCCATCCTGTTCCAAATAACCACCACATGTGGTGAGTGAACAGTTGCACAGAAAGAGCCCATTGGCCACTTCTATTCCCAAGCCTTGAATTAAAAGAGGATGGGGAAAGAGCACCAAGCCAGTATTCCTGGCTTGGAAGCCCTGTGTGGATGCGTCCTTCCGTTCTCCATAGCCTTGCTCCTGTTTCTACCAGGCCTTGCCCAGGGAGCCTTCAGAGCTGCTCAGCCTTGATCCGGCCAGTAGAAAAACTCCAGGTTCTACACCTCTGAAGGCGTTCCAAACACGTGATCTTCGGAGGCAGCTCTTGGGTGCTCAGTGACCCTGAAGATCAGCATGGTAGCAAGCAGAAGTGGGAAGGAGAAAAGGTCTCCCCAGTGCTTAGACAAGTGCTTAGAAACAGCCACCACCACCACCCCCCGTTGTGAGGGCTTCGCCTTTCCCCACGCTGTCCAGGTGTACCAGATGAGGCCTGAGAAGCAGCGGGAAGAACCTCAAACACCCCATGCTAAGGGATCACAGTGTGGAGCGGGAGCCAGAGACCAGCAAGCCCGCAGGACCCACGCTGTGTGACCTGGGCCAAGTTCTCGGCCTCTCTGACCCTCAGCGTCCTCATCTGTGTAAGGTGCAGCTAATGACCCCCCACCTCCCCCACGGGCACACAGGGAGGATCAAAGGATTAGCGCATATGAAAGCCCTTCACAAGGGTGAGATGTCATTAACCGGCATCTAATGACATGTGTGGGTGAAGGAGGAGGTAGGCGGCTGAAGAGCTACGTGACAGGTGGGTAGGAAGCCTGTTCCTTTCATGTGTAACTATCCTTGGCCAGCCTTGGCCTAGCGTGCTTCCTGTTGAGAACCACCTTCCAGGTACCATCGAAGGCATGGGGGGGCGTCCACATGAGTGCCCACCTCACCCCACCCAGATCTCACCCCACCCAGACCTGACCTGCTCCTCCCCACCCTAGCCCGGTCCCGCGCCTCCCCTCCGCAGGGCTTACCTCTCTGGTGTTGTGGAGGCATTTGGCCTCAATGTCATATCGCTCCTCATCCACCACCTCCACCTTAGCATGTAGCTCCCTGCACAGGTCCTGGGGAGCAGATGGATGACATGAGAGGGACAGCTGGCAGCTGCAGCCTCCCATTTCTGCCTCCACCTCAACATCCTGGGCTTCTGCCCGGCCCCTTTGCCAGAGCTGAAGTCCAGCCCCTAGGAGTTGCTCAAGGCTCACTGGAAGGTGACAACTCAGTGTGAGCGTTTCTGGTGCAGACAGTGCGCATGTCTTCCTTTTCACTCATTTTTAATTTTTTTTCTGGTTTTAAAAATATTTTTATTTGAGAGAGAGAGAAAAGCAGGGTGAGGGGAGAATGAATGGGTGCACCAGGGCCTCCAGCCATTGCAAATGAGCTCCAGGCGTGTGCGCCCTCTTGTGCATCTGGCTAACGTGGGTCCTGGGGAATCAAGCTGGGTCCTTTGGCTTTGCAGGCAAACAACTTACCCACTAAGCCATCTCGCCAGCCCTTTTTTTTTTTTTAAATTTTTGAAGCAGGATGTCCTTATGTAGCTCAGGCTAGCTTAAACTAGCCTCCTGCCTTTGCCGCCTGAGTGTTGGGATTATACCCAGCTCATACTTATTTGCTTTAAATAAAAAAGTTTTCCTGGGGGCTGGAGGGATTGCTTAGTGGTTAAGGCATTTGCCTGCAAAGCCAAGGGACCAAGGTTCGATTCCCCAGGACCCACATTCTCTTTCTCTGTCAAATAAATAAATAGGAAAACTTTTTTTAATATATTTATTTATCATGAAAGTAATATAAGCTAATTGTATACTTTTGAAAACTACATTAAGCAAATAAATAAAAACAGTGATTTGTAATGCTATGGGTGATGTTTGGATGTACATCTCTCCAGTCTGTTTTCTTTGCAATCACTAATGTTGAAAAAATGGTTGAAAAGCTTTGAAGGCCTCTCTCTAGGGGAAAGAGGCAAGTCGTTGGAGGAAGGCCTTCCCAAGTCCCATCCACTTGCCCCCTCCATGCCACCACACTGGCCCATGCGAAGCCAGGTCCCTGGCACACTCATTCCCCCCTCTAAGACTCTCCTCCTTCACCTACAAATGGGGTCTAATATCGCCACCCCAAGGGCAGCTGTGACTGGCAAGAAAAGAGTGACTCGTAAATAAAAGCAGTGAACCCTGAGGGTGCCGCACCCCCATTGGCACAGAGCTCCTCACCCAGCCTGCCAGGCTCACCTGCAGGGCACTGAGGGACAGGCCGCGGGTCTGCAGCTTGGGGATCCGCTCAGCCAGGTAGCGCACCTTCTCGGCCTCGCGCTCCTCATGCTCCTGCTCCCAGCACTCCTTGGCCTTGGCCAGCATCAGGCTCTGGACGGGACAAAGCCACTGAGCCAGGGCCAGAGCCTCGTGGCTTCGCCCAGCATCAGGAAGTGATTGCTCAGCCAGGCCGCCATGTGCAGTGGCCACTGCGGGCCACATGGAAGGACACGCTGTCTGGCCACACGTGGCACTCTTTCCCCTTAGTCTTCTGCCTTGTCCATTTCAGCCCTCAGCTCCAAAATGAAAGCAAGTCCCTCCTCCCACCTCACTGAGGAATCCCACCCAGAGGATGGCTCCCCCTGCTTCTAAGGTCCCCAGGCCCTCGCCATCTTAACCTGCCACCAGCTCCAGCAACGGCCAGGCTCCCTCTGCCTTTCCTCATTCTTGCCTGGTCTCCTCCTCTCCCTCTTTCCTCTCTGCACCCCACAGATTGCATGGCTGTCCCTCTGGGCCTCCCACAGAACTTCCCCAGAGCCAGCCTCACCTTCAGCATGAGTTTGCGGGAAGCGGTGATCTTGGATTTCCTCTGTGAGTGAGGAGAGAGAGAGGTGGTAAGGTAGAGGCCATGAAGCTGGAGTGCTGTTACAGACCAGCAGTGTCAACGGGGGTTCACCACCATGACCCAGAAACCTCTGCTCACCTTCGGTCTCTTCAAAGTTCATTTTTGTGAGTGAACCCCTCAAGTTCAGAAACTGTTGCCGTGAGCTGCCTTAACCCAGGGCCTAATGCCCTTCCTTCCCATCCTAGCAGAATCCCATGACAGACCAGCCCATGGGGCCTCGCCATGTCCCTCCTCCTCTGCCAATGAGCATGTCGATCGTCTGCCTTAGTTCAGAGTCATTACAGACCAAATGAGAGAATACATATGTAAAAGCCTAAAACAGATGTACCCGAAAGTGAGTGGTAATGCAGCTATATTTTGACACTCATTCCTGCCAGATCTATGATGTGAAATGTCCGAATAAGCATGTCTGAGGATATCAAAACTTTCAGGTGATACATCATGTTAGTCTAAGATAGAGAAGCACTGTTTTCTTGCCAGAACGAGCAGACATAGTCTTCTACACTAGCTGTGTTCTAGTAGATTTTAATAAGTCTTTAATAACAGTAGAATTTGGGGACTTCCGGCCAAGATGGCAACCACCTAGCTGTGCTGCAAATCCCAGGGAAAGAAAGATAGATGTAGATCCTAAGGAGAGAACCACCCCATCATACCTCAGAAGGGCCCCAGCTGAAACTAAGAAAAATTGGTGAAACAAGCAAGGGTGCTGTTTTCCTGGTGAACTGGGTACCAGCACAACACCGAGAAAAATCAACTCCTACCAAATCAGAAAGCCAGAGCCCCAGAGGCCCCCAACAGCTCATCACTGAAGCAGACCAAAAATGAACCCAACATGGCTTAGGGAAATCTTGCGGAAGAGGGGGCGGAAAGAATGTCAGAGTCACATGTTGGGTCATGATATGCAGAGACATTTATCTTACCCTTAACTGAGGGCTAACTCCACAATGGTACCAAACTGACTGTATTTGTTGAATACAAAACTAACTAAAAAAAAAATTAATAAAAAGAAAAAAAAATAGTAGAATTTAATAAGTTCCAGCCCAGGCATGGTGGCTCACACTTGTGATCCTATGTTATAGAGGCTACGTAGGGTCACCTTGTCTCCAAAAAATAAAGTCCTAGCTCTATGTCAGTGGTCCCTCGGAGGTGGTGAAGGTGACAGGGCTGCCCTACCTCTAGTTTACAGAGTTCCTGGGTTTTGTTTTGTTTTGTTTTGTTTTTCAAGGTAGGATTTTTCTCTAGCCCAGGGTGATCTGGAATTCACTCAGGGTGGCCTCAAACTCATGGCAATCCTCCTTCCTCTGCCTCCTGAGTGCTGGGATTAAAGGCGTGCACCACCACGCCTGGCTTTTCCCTGGATTTTTTTGCAGTGAGCATCCTGCCTGCTTTTGGCGTCCTAAGTAAGTAGAAATGCTTGGCTTTTTTTTTTCATTGCATGTGTATGTGTGTGAGATATGTGCATATGTGTCTGCATGATGCATGCTTGGGTATATGTGGGACGTGTATGTCTGTACATGTGTACAGAGGCCAGAGGTCAACATCAGAAATCTTCCTCAATTACGCTCCACATTATTTTTTGAGACAGAGTCTCTCACTGGAACCAATTTGGCTAGAAGACTGGCCAGTAAGTCTCAGAGATGCTCGGTCTGTGCCTCCCTAGGGCTCCCCAGGCACTTGCCTCCATGCCCAGCTTTTACGTGAGTGCTGGGGATACGAACTCGGGTCCTCGTGTTTGTGCAGCAAGCACTTTATCCACTGAGCCCTCTCCCCAGCCCCACGATCCAGCTTTGCGTGAGTGGTTCTCGAAGCTAATGAGTGCGCCTTAGCACTCTGAGCATGCAACTTCTTGTCTGTTCACAGCGGCACCTCCATTCCTTTCTGAAAGCCTCCATTTTGCTAACTTTGAGGAAGGCTCAACTTTGAGAGAAATGGCCCTTTGCAGTAGTCATTAGGGCCCCTGGTTCACCCACTGTGGGAATAACATGCTGGTGATGGGGGGTGGCCGTGTGAAATCTTGTATTCCGACCACTCAGTGAGCTTGTGTGCTCCTCGGCTGGCTGAATAGGAACCTAGTCAGCAGCAAAACTTAGAAATTCTTACAGCCACTGGAAAACTAGTATATTCAGCTCTCACAGGGAATCTGTTCTCCACCAGGGCTGCCAGTCCCCCACCCTGCCGTCCCTGAGTCTGCACCCAGCCTTTCCCTGTAGCCCCCATTCCCGGGCCATACACGAGCTGAGTTCTCAGCAGCCTGAAGAAGTCTCAATTGTAGAGTATCCGGAGGTAGAGCAACCAGAGGCCTGAGGAGAACCTGCAGACAGATCCTTACTCCTCCTCCGATGTTTAGACCTATTCCTTCCCCTTTAAATGTGGCCTAGCACAACTCAGCTTTGCAAAGAGCCTGTAGGGGTGGGTGAGCTTTCAGAGTGGGGAGGGGATCGCTTCTCAGCCTCTTACCAGAGACCAAGTGCAGAGTGGGTGAGGGAGCGCTTGTGTTCAGAGAGGGTGCAAAGTCACACCTAGACCTGCTGCGTGCTGCCTCGGCCACAGGAACACGGGTGGCATTGCACGATGGTCCAGCAAGCTCCCTCGACCCTGGGAGCCCTGAATCATCTCCCATGGCTTCTTTTGGGAATTTTCTCAGCCACTGGCACCCAACCTCCATCTTGGCCTTGACCCAAGCCCTGACCTTTCCTCATGCTCAGCCTGCCTTCACAAGTCTGAAGAACTAACCCGCACAGAGACACCCCAGATATCACTCACCTCGCTTTAGACATCCATCACAGGAGGGACCGGAAAAGAGCAAAAGACAGAGTGAGTGGGAACAAAGTCCATGACACAGACGGGTGACAGGACTGTGCAGGCCCACTTAGGGGAAGAGGGGACAAAGGACCATAGCACGCCCTAAGGAAATCAGCTATCAGGCAGGAGTACCAAGTTCAAGGTTTCTGCAGGTGAAACTTAGAACCCAATGGCCCCTTGGGCTACTGGACATTCCTATTGGGAGGTCCTAGCCATTGGAAGTTGAGGGGATTGGTGGGAGGCCAGGCAAGCCTTGACAGAGGTCCGCAGTAATGTGAAAGCCTCTATCCCTGGGCCTTTGGGTGAATTCCCAAAGCCTTGTTCATCTGCTGAGTCCGTGTGAAGTCATGCCTGGCACAGGGCATGCATTAGGTCAGTGCAGACATCCCAGCTCTGAAGCACAGGATGTAAGGGTCTTCTAGGATAAGTGAGCTCGGCCCAAAGGCTGACAGGGCCCCTTGGTCACCCTGAGGAGCCAGTGCTGCCCCAGGCACTAAGGCCCCTCTTAGAATCTGGTCTCCAGGAAGCAGCCTGGGGGAGGGAGTAGGCAGACTGTCCTCAACTATGGGGCTAAAGTCGTCGGTGAAGGGGCTTGCCTCCTGGGAGCCCTGAGCAGGGGGAAAGGACTTACATTTCCGGCATGGCGGCGGCAGACAGCACCTGAAAGGATAGATGGGTCATGAATGGGAGAAGTTGTAAGCCCCTCAGCAGGTTGTTGGAGGTCAGACAGTAGAAAGAAGTCCACATAACACAGTCTAATGACACACTCCAGTGGTTTTGCTGCAAAGATAGTCACACAGAATGCCTAGAAAAGTCCTCCCAGGGGGCTGGAGAGATGGCGTAGTGGTTAAGGCACTTGCCTGTGAAACTTAAGGACCCCAGTTCGATTCTCCAGGTCCCACATAAGCCAGATGCATATGGTGGTGCATGTGTCTGGATCTCATTTGCAATGGTTAGAGGCCCTGGTGCACCTATTCTCACTCTTTCTCTCCCTCTCTAACAAATAAATAAAAATAATTTTTTTAAAAGAAAAATCCTCCCGGGATCTGCACAGATTAAAGTATTTGCATACGGCCCTTTCCAGAAAAAGCGTGCTGACCCCAGTGAGGAAGAGGATGTAAAACATGGGTGGAAAGTGAGTGTGGGGCTGGCTTAGGAGCCTTGAAAACCAAGCTGAATTAAGACTTTCCCTGTGGATAAGGACTCAGGGATGGGGAGGAAATGAATAGAGCAGAGAGAGTGGAAGCCAGTATGTTGCCAACTCCAGCAGCATCATTCAGTAGGTGCCTGGTAGCTTCGGGTAGGCCAGTAGCCAGCCCTGGGTGGAGGAGGGTAAGCCAGGTGGCAGGTTCGTATCTAGTCTGCCCTCCCCCTCTCTGGGCCAATCTTCCTCTGCAAAATTAGGGGTTAGGTAATGGTTTGCACTGACTATTCAGCCCTTGAATGCTTTATTCAAATTGGGTCTTACTTGGAAGCCAAACAAGTTCAATTGCTAGGGCAGAATGGCACTGGTGCAATGTGTTGGCACAGGAGCCTTGTGTCGTGTGTAAGGACACAGTTGCGGAGGAAAGTCTGAAGCACTGGCAGGTAACCCCCTGGGCCCAGGCCAAGGAGGGGTTCTGGAGGCTGCAGAGGGTGCAGATGTGACTCACTCTTCTGCCTGACAAGGTGCAGGGAGAAAGGCCAGCCCGGGTGGGGACAGGTGTGCAGAGTGAGTCAATTTGCCCGACCCAGGTGATGAAGTGAAGGATGAGTAGAGCCGTGTAGACGGAGGAGGTGGGCATGGAGCTCAGGTTCTAAATTTGGACTCGGTTCCAGAGCCTGGCTGGCAGTACAATCTAAAGGATACTTGCAAGGTGTCTAAATCCACCAGGAATGTCGCACCACAGCCACCCTTTCCTGTGCCCATGAAAAGCCCTCCTGAGTGACCAGGCTTGACTCTCTCCTCTGTCAGGGAACCTTCTACCTCAGCCTCTGCGATGGGAAGAGAGAGGCTGTTGGGAGGGGGTGACCCCACAGTCTCAGCTGTCCCTTTAGGGCGCAGAAGGAGAGGTGTAGAGACCATCCATGCATTCCCAACATGCTTGACTGAAATTAGATTTTACAGGCAGCTGCTGGTTCTAAGGGCTCTGCTCTTCCGAAGGCACTGAGGAAGTCCAGCAAGAAATGCCAGCTGATGAAGACCCACCCCCACAGCCATCTGGCCTCTGGGAATGTCACTGCCAGCCAAACAGGTCTAGTGTCTGTCTCCCTCAGATGTGCTTTGTCTTCGCCACCATTTGGCCACAGCCATCAGCCTGTCACCAGTGTGGGGTCCACCTGCCAGGGCCAGTCTGGGCTTCCTGCCAAGTACCAGAGCCAGCCCCCCGTCAACTTGCCACCGCCCCCCCCCGACAAGTGCCAGGTCCAGGGGTCCCATGTCAGACACGAGGCACCAGCCTGTGCTCTGACACCCACCAGGCAGGACCCCTTGACAGGCCCAGTGGAAGACAAGCAGAGACCCGATAAGTCAGGATGCAGATAACAGTGAAGCAAGGCGACAGTGCTGAATTCCTCCAGCACTGCAAGTAGAAAGCAAGGAGATAAAGAACAAACCCACAGCTGGAGAAATGGCCTAGTGGTTAAGACACTTGCCCGTGAAGCCTAAGGACCCAGGGTTCAGTTCCCCAATACGCACATAAGCCAGATGCACAAAGTGGTGCATGCATGCCTCTGGAGTTCATTTGTAATGGCTAGAAGCCTGGCATGCGCCCCCCCCCCTCAAATAAAAGAGCAAATCCACAGCTGGAGGGAAGGGGGCAGACTTGGGTGGGCTGCCTGCATCAAGGCTGGCCTTCCCAGCACTGAGGCCCAGCAGGTAGAAAGTCTGTCCACTAGGAGGTACATCCTAAGTGTGCGAATGATCTTGTGTAGAGACAAAGGAACCGACCTCTTGGCACACAGATATCTAGGTAGTCTTGTACTTCCCTTGATCTGACCTTGTACCCCAGTTCAAGGGCATTCCCACCCCTCCTGGACTGGCTGCCATACACCACTTTTGAGCTCCAGAGAGGCCCAGTGTCAGAATTGCCTTAGGCTTGTGACTCCCACACCTGGAGCAGGTACTGCCTGCTTCTACCTCAGAGGCCACCCTCACTCCCAGTAACAGCGTGGGTATATCCCTGGCTGATATGCGCACAGACTCCTGTGCCCCCAACCCTAATGCGGCCGCCACCTGCCTGCCTTCCAAGAAATCAGCCCCCCGCCCCAACAACTCCTGCTGCACCCCAGAGCTAGGAGTGGTAACGTTGGCAGTCTGTCCTGGCCTTCTCGTTGGTATATACATGGGGGAAGCAAAGATAGCAAACGACACCCCTCAAAGGCAAAAGACAGAAACAAAGTGGTGTCCTTGCTGGTGAGGGCTCTGGCCCTGTCTCTCAAGCTCCCAAGGGTCCTGCCACAGTCTTTCTCTGCCGCGACAGGCATTGCTTGCTCTCATGACTCCCCAAATGCAGGTCCCCGGCCCTGGGTCTCAGATCCCCGGTGCCATCCACTCCCGCCAGGTGCTTCACCTTCCTGCCACCAGCTTCACTCCCTCAAGACACCATCATCCACCAGGTCCTGCGTTGAACTCCTGGGAAACCTACTGGACAATTTTGTTCACCTCCCACAGCCATCTTGCAGGAGACGTGGCATTCTATGGGACAAAAGGCTGTGTTGTATTTGGAGAAAGTTTGACCAACAAACCTACTTACACACGCAAGAATTATTTTCCATCTTCCAGCCCTTGCTTCCTCCTCAAGCGAAAAAGCCCAGCTTCTCTACCTGGCCTGGCCCAGGTACCGAGTCCCAGGCTACAGTCACCTACCTGGTTCTGTCCTCGTGGAGCTATAGGCTGGACTGAGCCTCTCTGGGGACTGCAGACTGGTGGAGACCGAGCGGAGGGCAGGCTATGAAAGCTGTGGCCTCCGGCAACTGGCCAGTAAAAATAGAACAGCTGCTGCCCCTCCTCCTCCCCACCCCCTCCCACCAAACACCTCACAGGGTAGATGCACGCTGCAGTGTGCAGGACAAGCACACAGGCTCTCAGAGGGGTACGTATGCCTCAAGAGCCTGCGTAAGTCCTTTACACACAGAGCTGCTAACAGGGCAAAAACCACCGCCCACCTGGGGGAAGACAGAGAGAGGCCAGACCAGACGAGGGGCTGAGCAGAGATGGGACCTAAAAGAGGAATGAGGGAGAAGGGAACATTTTGAGGCCCAGAGGAGTCATCAGGAACTGGGAGAGGAAACAAACTATCAGGTTAACTTTTTTTGTGTGTGGGGGGGTTCAAGGTAGGGTATCACTGTAGCCCAGGCTGATCTGGAATTCACTATGTAGTCCCAGGGTGGCCTTGAATTCACAGCGATCCTCCTACCTCTGCCTCCCGAATGTTGGAATTAAAAAAAGGTGTGCGCCACCATGCCTGGCTCAGGATAACTTTTTTGTTTTTTAATTTTTTTTTTGTTCATTTTTATTTATTTATTTATTTGAGAGCGACAGACACAGAGAGAAAGACAGACAGATAGAGGGAGAGAGAGAGAGAATGGGCGTGCCAGGGCTTCCAGCCTCTGCAAACGAACTCCAGACGCGTGCGCCCTCTTGTGCATCTGGCTAATGTGGGACCTGGGGAACCGAGCCTTGAACCGGGGTCCTTAGGCTTCACAGGCAAGTGCTTAACCGCTAAGCCATCTCTCCAGCCCTCAGGATAACTTTTTTTAAAAAAAAAATTATTTGCATGCTGAGAGAGAACTGATATTACAGGGCCTCTGGCCGCTGCAAGCAAACTCCAGATGCGTGTGCCATTTTGTGTATCTGGCTTTATGTGGGCACTGGGGAATTGAACCACGGCCATTAGGCTTTGCAGGCAAGCGCCTTAACCACTGAGCCATGTCACCAGCCCCAGGTTAATTCCTCTTCTTGCCACAACATTTGGAAATCCAGCCATGTTCCAAGAGCTTCAGAGGACTAAAGACCCGACTTTTAAGAATTGTTGGCGGCTCTGGTGCAGGTAAGATAGGAGGATAGGGTCCTGGTAGCTCAAGGGAGTGTTTTGGGGGGCCCAGCTCAGCCACAGTGGCAGTAGGGCTCCGTTATACTCATGGAAGCCTGAGGGCCTATAGACAGTCTATATTCCCCTTCAGGCAGGCTTTAGGGAATCTATGTTTCCCAGGTTCCAAATGGAACCCCACAACCCATTCCAGGAATTCAGGAGGCTGACCATTCCCCCACTTAATCTTCACGTCAGCCAGAGGCTGGTGACCCCAGAAGGCCAGGACCACAGGGCTGCACCTGTTTACTGAGTATTTTTAGGACTGTTGATGAACACATAATACCCACCCTATAGTCAGGGAAAGACAATGCCTGCTATGTTAATCCTGGGGCTATTATAGTCGGTCATCTTGTGGGCCAGGATCCCAGGCGAAGCAGGGCAGGCAGGACACTGACCTTTCTGGAGGCTAGGAACAGGGCTTGCAAGCAGCGGGAGGTGAAGAAATTCTCACCGTGCATCCCGTTCACAGGAAGAGTTGGTGGGCAAGGATGTGCCAAGAAGATGCACACCCCTCACCCCCATGCCACAGAGAGACAAGAGCCCTGAGCTGTGAATACTAACATTCGGCTGCCTAGCAGAGGCGGCTCCAAGCCCGTTCTGGTCAGGTCAAGTTTGGGAAGTCTAGTGCTGGGTGGCTGCCAGGGAGAAAGGACCAGGCCTGAGAAGCAATGGGGCTGGGCCATAAGATTCCAAGCAGAGGGGCTGGGGTGGAGCTTACGTGGGCACCAACCACTTGGAGCAGCTGCAGAGGAGGCGTCTGAGGTGGGGAAGCATTCACCTCAGCTTTTCATTGTCTCTAAAACTTTATCACAGAAGAGCTGTCCATATGAACAATGCACGAAAAGGAAAAAGAGAAGAGATTGATCAATGGAAACACAAAAGAGAGTCAAGACAAGCCTTAAAGCTCGGTGACCATATGCTTATAGCGAAATGTGAGAGCAGCCCACGTGGGGGACTGTCCCTTCTGCAGGAGCAAGGCCATGGATCCCAAGGGTCTAGAGCATTGTTGGGCAGAGCCGGGCAGGGTCCCTTGTCCCAGGTCACCGTCTCACCTCCATCCCCCTGCCCCCATCTAGCTCTCTACCCTTAGGTTCAGCCTGATTCAGGGCTCTGGGTCTTTGCCCTCAGGCATTCTGACTTCTCCAGAGTCCCTCTCCTGATATCACTTACAGGGAACCTTCAAAACTAAGTCTATCATCCCCTGTTGGTCTTGTACCTGCCCCAGTTTCTCTGAGCAGGGGAGTGGGTACAGAGAGGCCTCTAGAGCCCACCCACAAGCCCTGTGGCCTCCGGCCCTATATCCTGATGACAATGTAAACCTGATACCTTATATGGCAAAGGGACGCTGCAGAGATGAGTAAAGGAAGGAGGGTGGATTACCCGGAGTTATCTGGGTGGGCTCAGCCAAATAACAAGTGTCTTTAACACGGAGGTGAGAGGCTCGGGTCAAAGAAGGCACAGGTCAAAGAGCAGAGTAAATGCAACAGCGCTGGCCTTCAGAGCCAGGAAGTGACACAATTGGCCTTAAGGAGCTGGAAAAAAAAGAAAATAAATGGCCTCCCTTGTACCTCCAGAGGGAAGCCTGCCTACAATCTTCCAGGCCTGTCAGATTGATTTTGGATTTTGGCCCTTGAGTAAGATAATAAAAATGGGTTATTTTGAATCACCGAGTTTGTGGCGGCTTGTTATCGCAGCAATAAGAACCTCAAGCACTCTCTCCAGTGACTGCTGGGCCCCAGACTTCATGATTAAGAAATGCTCGGGGCAAGCAAGGAGCTCTGTGGGCTTGGCAGGCACAGTGAGAAGAACCAGCCTAGGTGGAGTATTACAACCAAGGCAAGGTAATCCTAGAGCAGACCTTCACATTGCACTGGCCAGCAGCCAACCCCGCGAGGGCCTGGCCTTCCTGAAAGCCAGCTCTAATCTTGCTGAGAGAATGGCAGGATATCAGGCGAGGAAGACTCTACAGTCCAGGAGAAAAGTGAGAGAAGAGGCCACACATCGAGTGGGTCTGGTCTACCTCACAGCCATTTCACGGGTACCTGGGACAGCCCCCTCCCCGGCAAGCTCTGTGCCCAGCTGAGGAGACAGGAGTACAAATGTTCACTCCAGGTTCCGCCAAACCTCTTAATCTGAACACAATCCCGTACCTGCCTTTAATTTTTTTAAATTTATCTTTATTTATTTATTTGAGAGTGATAGAGGGAGAAAGAGGCAGAGAGAGAGAAAGAGAGAATGGACGCGCCAGGGCCTCCAGCCGCTGCAAACGAACTCCAGATGTGTGCGCCCCCTTGTGCATCTGGCTAACGTGGGTCCTGGGGAATCGAGCCTCGAACTGGGGTCACTAGGCTTCACAGGCAAGCGCTTAACTGCTGAGCCATCTCTCCAGCCCTGTACCTGACTTTAAATAGCAGAAATACTAGGACTTGTACATGCCCTTTGAGCAAACCAGAAGACCCCCTCCTGTTGTGGGCAGCCCCATGGGCATTGGGCTTAGGCCTAGGGTGGGTTTCATGAGGTGAAGCATGCACTCAGCTGTGCCACAGTGCCCTGGCGCTGGCCCTGGCACTGGCCCTCACTTAGGAGCTCACCTGCTGTTCTCGATTCTCTCCTTTGATTTCCTGAGATGGCCACTACCCTCTGTTTTTTTAATATTTTATTTTTATTTATTTGCTAATTAGAGAGAGAATGGGTGTCCCAGGGCCTCCAGCCACTGCAAATGAACTCCAGATGCATGTGCCACCTCATGCATCTGGCTTACATGGGTTCTGGAGACTCAAACCTGGGTCCTTAGGCTTAGTAGACGTAAGGTTCAGGAATGACCAAGACCACACAAACCATTCTGAAGCAAAGATGAAAGCTTTCATTTGGGAAAAACACAAGCTGCCAAGACTGACTCTCAAGAGCAGAGCACAGCCTACATGAGGAAAAGAACTCTTTTGTTCTTTACATTAACCATTTCAAATAGCTAGGGTGTGAGACCAGAACAGTGCCCAGGAGTATGAGATAAGGGGACAGGAAACCTGGGGCATTGTTAGGCAAGGAAGGGATAATGACTGGATCATTTCTTGAGGGATGTGGATAAGTCTCTGTTGCCATCCTGCTGTCCTGGTGACTCCGTGTTGGGAGCCTGTCCCCACCTAACATTGTAGGCAAGTGCCTTAACTGCTAAGCCATCTCTCCAGCCCCCACTTGCCCTCTTTTAATCCACTCTACACACAGCATAGGTCACTGTCTTGCCTCCATCTCCACCTCCCCACGTGGTTTCTAGATCTAGCTCTCTATCCTTAGGTCCAGCCTGACCAATGGTTCCAGTTTTGGCTTTGCCCTGAGGCACACTGACCTCTAGAGTCTCTCCCCTCATGCCACTCAGAGGAGGCCTTCAAAACTAAGTTTGTTATACCCCATTGTCTTGGTACCAGCCCCAGCTTCTCTGAGCAGGGGAGTGGGTACAGAGACCTCCATTTCACAAAACGCTAAAACTGGTCATGGTCTAACATGATATATACTAAAGCCATGGACCTAATTTTAGTTCATCCCCTACTTCCACCCCCACCTCAGCATCATGCCCAACCTTAGGTGCAGGCCCTCTAGAGCCTAAGTGCAGGTTCATGACCAAACTGACCCACTCCCCAGGGGCCTCTGGGGCCTCTGAGTTAGAGGTGGGCAGTGACCCAAGAGGAATCTGGTTTCCAAGAGATTCCCTCTCTTTGCCTAGGGAATCCCTCCTTGCACAGGTTGATGGGCTTCTCTTTGCTTCTTTTTAAAGTCCAGGGGAAGTCAGAGGAAGCCTTGACCAGAAGCTGGGCCTTGAGAAGATGACCTCTGTGGTCTGAGCCTTTCGGAACCTCATGGCTGTCCAGCTCAAGCCAGCCCTCGGGAGACTAAGGAGATTGTCACAAGTTCAAAGCGTAGCTGAGTTGGAAGGAAGGGAAGAAGGATGGAAGGCGGAGGGAGGGATACACACCAGGAACAGCCAGAGATTGCCAGGTGCGGGGAGAGCGAGTTCAGGAAAGCAGGAAGGACTCAGAACGGGTATTGTGAAAAGAAAGCTCCTATGTGGGAGACTAGCCTTTGGTCTTACTGGCTTCTGATGTCATTCTTGACCTGCCTAGGGTTAGGAAGGCCACGGAGCGAGGGAGGAAGAAAGTATCTGGCCAGAGAGCTCTTGAAAGACCATGGGAAGTCAAGTCCGGGCCTGTCGCCTCAGTGACAGACACCTGTCAGCCACAGCCACCCTGGCATTGTTTGGGAAGCAAAAGAGCCTAACTTAGCAAATGACAAGGCCCAGCCCATGGGTCCAGCCAGCAGGTCCTCCCACAGGCCTTGGGGGACAAAGGAGCCCAAGTCCCCTCCCCACACCATCCCCTCTCCCAGGTCAGGCCCAGCAGTTGTTCCAAGGCCAGATGTCTGCAACAGATTCTGAGAGGAGCAGGAATAAGGAAAAACCATCACTCCTCAATTTCTCTAACTCCAATCAGCTTCGCCATGAAGGCCTGTGGCACTGGAGACAGAGCCTGGGACGGTGAGTCAACACTCAGCCTGGGGAGCAGACAGCTCTGTCACGCTCGGGGAATGTGCTCTCCTGTAACTTGAGCAGTTTGGCCCTTCTGAGAATCCATTTCCTCATCTATAAAATGGAGATAATAATAGTCCTGCCTCACAGGGCTGCCGTGTGGCTTCGGTGAGGTACTGTGGACAAAGAGCTCGGCAAATGTCCAGCAGATGTTAGTTCTTCATGCATTCTCACTGAAGCCACCTCAGAATCACTCTGGGGTAGGCACTATTACTAACCCCATTTCACCAAAGAGGAAACAGCAGCTCACAGTGGCTGGGAAACTCCACCGAATGTCCCACAGCGAAGAAGAACCAAGCCAAGTTCCCCTAGTGACAGAGTCTGATGTTTGCCAGCCCTAAACCTGGCACATAGGAAGTGTTCAATAAGCCCTTCGTGGTTGATTGCATTAATGTTTTTATCTGCAGGGTTTTCCACTGGGAATTCAGACTGGACCAGCCGAGGGGCCCCAAGGCGTCATTTAATTCATTACAACATTAGAAATCAAAAGTGACCTCACAGCAGCTGTCATTACCTGCATAGAACTTGTGTATTAGGCTCATTAACGTGTCATCATGAAGGATAGCAGTAGGCAAAAAAAAAAAAAAAAAAAAGGCGGGGGGGACTGGAGAGATAGCTTAGCAGTTAAGGCATTTGCCTGGGAAGCCAAGGGACCCAGGTTCGATTCTCCAGGACCCACGTAAGCCAGATGCACAAGGGGGCGCATGCATCTGGAGTTTATTTGCAGTGGTTGGAGGCCCTGGCGTGCCCATTCTCTCTCTATCTCTCTTCTCCCCCCCCCCACCCTTGCAAATAAATAAAATTTTAAAAAAGAAAAGAAAAAAAAGACATCAAAATGGAAGAGGGATTAGTTGGAAAGAAGAAGGGGCTTAGTTGAAGGAGAATAGGGGAGGGGACAAACGAAAGTCATGAGAGAAATTTTATGACCAAAATACACTATGGGTTTGTTTTTCCTTTTTGGTTTTTTTCAAGGTAGGGTCTCACTCTAGCCCAGACTGACCTGGAATTCACTATGGAGTCTCAGGGTGGCCTGGAACTCAGGCAATCCTCCTACCTCTGCCTCCCGAGTGCTGGATTAAAGGCGTGCGCCACCACGCCCGGCTTTGAGAATCCTCTTATGTCAGCGTCCCACGTAACTAGAATTACAGGTCATTGTCAGTTAATTTTAATTAAATTTTAATTAACTGACTGAAAAGATAATTTTTTTTTTGTTTTGTATTTTTGAGATAGAGCCTACTCTAGCTCAGCTGACCTGGAATTCACTATGTAGCCTCAGGGTAGCCTCGAACTCACGATGATTCTCTTAACTCTGCCACCCCCCCCCGCCCCTGAGTGCTGGGATTAAAGGCATGTGCCACCTTGCCCGGCTCAAAATACATTATGTACATGTATGAAAACTATTAATAAAAATGTGTCATCCCAAGGTCACTGCCATCTGAAAAAAGAAAGTTCTCTAACGAAAAAGTGAAATAGCATTAATATATGGCATCATAGTGCTGAGAAGTGACAGAAGAGTGATCAGTACTGCAACATCTCACCTTCCAAGGCTCAGGGTCCATTGCGGAAGAGGTGGCGGAAAGAATGTAAGAGCCAAAGGAAGGGTAGGACTCCTTACAACGTGCTCCCTCCAGACACAAAATGGCCTGGATATCCATGACCTCACAGTGCCTGACACTACCTGCACAAGACCATCATAATAGGAGGAAAAGATGATGACATCAAAATAAAAGAGAGACTGATTGAGATGGGGAGGGGATATGATGGAGAGTGGAGTTTCAAAGGGGAAAGTGGGGGGAGGGAGAGAATTACCATGGGATATTGTTTACAGTCATGGAAGTTGTTAATTATAAAAAATAAATTTTAAAAAAATGTGTAAGTGACAGTTTGAATTGTTGATTCTTTTAAAGAGGCTTGTCTGCCTAGCAGCAAATTGTTGACAGCCAGTGGGCTCCCGGGAGGGGCAGTTATGGGGTGAGGAAAGAAAGGACAAGCCCACAGGAAGGAGGGTGAGGGCTTTCTGAACCCAGCAGGCTGGCTGGGTGTGGCTCTGTGGCCTTCCCCGCTCCATCCGTCTTTCTCACACTGTGCCCTCTGTACCTCCCACACTCTGGCTTCCACCCCCACCCTCTGCCCAAACCTGTTGTCTCACTTCTCCCTTCAGCCTGAAGCTCCCTGAGCACAGCCTGACCCCATGATGGGTCCTCCTCTGCCTACTTGCCCCCTCAGCCATGTACTATGATGGACCCTTCGACAAGAGGGGCCCAAGGACCGCCCCACTCCCACCTCAGGCTCTCTGCAAGCCGCCCGCTGATCCTCCCGCTCCGAGACTAGGGCTGGGCCATGTCTAGGCAGATCCCTGCAGAACAGGCTGCCTGGCCCGAAATCTCCCTAATAAGTGGGTGGGGTTTGGGGCACCCTGTGTGGGACATGGGAGGGGGTGTGTGGGGCACAGAGATGGGGAGAGCTAGCAAGCCAGGTGTGGACCCCACCCTCGGTAAACAAACTTCTCACACTGGCACATGAGCAGTCGGCAGGCCTGGGAACTGGGACACCGGGTCAGTATGTGGCTGTCCCGGTGTCTTCCGGCCCTGCCTACTGCCCATGCGCAGTGTATTCCCACCCCGAGACTGCAGCTCCCAGGCTTCTGCCCCCCAACTCTCTGCCTGCCCTGCACCCCATCCTGGCCACTTGACTCTGTTTACTGTGCTGAAAGCCAGACTCCATAGTTTCTGCCTGTGGCTTTGAGCCTGCAGGCTTCCGCAGCAGGGTGTTAACTGCCCTCCCTCCAAGGCCTGTAGGAGAAGGGGGGACGTCCCTCAGCTCTCTGGGATCCCCTAGCTCTCCTTCGAAGCCTATCTGGATCTAGGCACTGTGTCACCTGTCTCCAAGTGACAGGCCTATCTTTCCTCTGAGAAACTTGTCTCCTGGGGGAGGGGATGGGGGGTCTTTGTATTCCGTCCGTCCTTGCTCTCCGCCTAGTTCATGCTCAGCAGAGCAGGCCTGTACTAGCCCAGTGGGTTTCAACACCATGGTGTCTCAGGAACTCCCAAAGGGCTTGTTAAGACACAGGTTCTGGGCCTTAACCCCAAGTTTCTGATTCAGCAGTGCTGGGGCTGGCCCAGAAATGTGTGTTTCTAGCAAGTTCTCAGGAGATGGCTGGTCTGAGCCCACGTTTTGAGAGCCACTCCCAGGTACCTCTTCTGAGCAGACACAACTCTTGGGGCAAAAGGCCCAAGTTTAGCCTGGGTTTGTCCAGCAGCAGGGTCCTTGAGTTGGGCACAAACGATCCAGTCCCACAGCTACCCCTGCCTTCCCATGCTAGGCTCCAGAGGACTCGGGAGGTCTCGGGACACTCCACCACACAGCCATTCCCTTGTTCACTCAACTGCCCCCGATGGAGGCTCCTGAACCCCAGATACTGACCAGACTGGGATGCCATAGTGAACCTTCACTCCTGCCCACCACTGCCCAGGCCTCAGGATGGTCCTGGGCACCTAGACACAGCCACAGAAGGAGCCAGTTTTTCCAGCACGGAGACCACAAGAGGCGAAGGCTCCCTCGCTGCCTTTACGCTACTCTTCCCATGCGACAGACCAAGAAGGACAGAAATGATTGTCCCCTGTGACAGGCTTGGGGTGAAGAGGGGAAAGCAAGACAGTGGTGACAGACTTCCCGTCTACCATCCTTTTCTCCATCTCCTGCCCGGCTCACCCCAGCAGACTTGTGTTTGGAAGGGAGAAGGAAGTCGGGGAGAGAGTAAGCGGCCCATGCACCAGCCTCGCTCAGACACCCCCAAGCTTTCCCCACCTTCTGGACCCAGCCTGAGCCCCCAGTCTGCCTTTATAGCTTGCTCCCTCCCCTCTGCCCTTCAGGTCACAGGCAGGCACGGTACCAACTCCGAGCCACACGAGAGAAATCCAAGGATCCTCTTCCTCTTGTCTTTGTCACACCCCAAAGCCAGCCGGGCCCTGGGCTCTGCTCTGCTTCCCCTTGAGGTCTCTGATCTACTTTCCCGCACAGACCGTGTCACCAGCCTTGCTTGGACCATCCAGCAGCCAGTGTCGCTGCCATGCCCCCTCCCTGTTCTCACGGGCTGCTGCAGAAGTTTCTCCGGCTCCTAACAGGGCAGCCAGAGTCACACTCACAACTCACACCCTCCTAGACCTCTCGCTCCCCCAGCTCCAGCCACCCAGAATGGTGCAGCCTTCCTAGAGGCCTTTGCTTCCCACCCACCCCCTCCAGTCCCGCTGTAACCTCGGGCTGCCCAGCAGCCCTTGACGGCCTTTGATGCCCTTCCTCTTGCTCCTGAAGGCCCGATGTCCTCCTTTCCTTGCACTTCACTCACACTTCTGAAGTCGTCAGTGCGCTACTCTGGGAAGAACTTGCGTGTGGACACCATGCCTCCTGTCCTGTCCTCAGTGTCCAACACAGAGTAGGTGCTCCACAGAGCCTCTCGGAGTAAATGAACAGACGCTCAGACAACGCTGGGAGGTGCCATCCTGGCCAGTGACGGCGCAGGAAGTTGTCTTTCGGGGCTCAGAAGGGATCCTTGCCTTTCCTTGTGGTCCTGAAATAAGGCCAGGCACACAGTGGAGGGAAAGCACCGGTTATGAAACTGTCTTGTCTTGGATTTTGGTACCAGCCTCTCCTCCCAAGGGAAGGAGCAGTCACAGCCACTCACTGGCCTTGCCATAGGAGCACCTACAGCCACTCATTGCCCTTGACACAGGTGACCTCCTGCAGTCCTCTCCAACAATGAGCTCATGTGTATGAACGATGGCTAGGCAGCTGGACCTCTGTTGTTGACAGACTTAGTTCCTAAACAATGACCATCCCCTCTGCCCCATGGCCAGGCTGGGGCCAGGCACAACAGGGCAACAGGTGCCAGTGTAGGCAAAGAGCCCTGCCTATGTGTCTGTGGCCCCCACACACACCTCCTTCCCCTCCAGTCCTCTCCAAACCCCAAACCTCTGGCCAGCCTCATGCTCCTGCCCCTCACCCCATGACTGTTGCATGGGGAAGGGATTAGCTAGTTGTTGGGCGGGGGGTCTGTGGGGGAGAACCTCTTTGGTCAGCAGGTCAAATGAAGTTTCTTCAAGAAACCAGACAGGGCCAGGTGTGGTGGCGCACACCTTTGATCCCAGAACTCAGGAGGCAGAGGAAGGAGGATCGCCATGAGTTCAAGACTACCCTGAGACTACATAGTGAATTCCAGGTCAGCCTCGGCGAGAGCGAGACCCTACCTCAAAAATAAATAAATAAATAAATAAATATCCAGAAAGGGCAGATAACCGCTCCCAAACCTCTTCCAAAGGGTGAGCTTCCGTGAAGTGCCAACCCTCCCATGCAGGGTCAGCCGCGATAGTCCTCACTGTGAGAGAAAGAGGAGCACCCCCCCATCACCGTCCTCCATGCTACTCACACCTCCTCTCTTCTCGTCAGAGCTTCAGAAGGACTGATGACATCAAACCCAGCTCTCAGACACCACTGATGATCCAGCAGAGGACAGGGTGCTGGGGAAGAAGTGAATCGAGAGCGGTCACTGCTGGGACAGAGAGGTAGGAAATGGGACTGGAAGATATAATTAGTTCTCCTAGCCAAAGAGGCCATGGAAATGGTGCTGGCCTTCATGAGAGAGACCATCTCCCCCTCACAGATCTGCTGTGCATCACCGAAGTCTTTTGTTTTTCATTTTTCTTTTCTCTCTCTCTCTCTGTTTTTTTTTTTTTTTGTTTGTTTGTTTGTTTGTTTGCTTGTTTTTCAAGGTAAGGTTTCACTCTAGTCCAGACTGACCTGGAATTCACTATGTAGTTTCAGGGTGGCCTCGACTCACGGTCATCCTCCTACCTCTGCTTCCGGAGTGCTGGGATTAAAGGCGTGTGCCACCACACCTGGAAACTATGCATGGTCCTTGGTTGGAACTTCCCGCAGTGTGGCCTTCTGGGCCCTGGGCTGCATCTGCAGCCTTTCACACCGCATTGGCATAGACGTGAAAGGTGCCAATGTAATGGTGAGTAAAATGCCAATGCTTTGGTTGTAATCAAGACAGTAGAATTAAACTGTCCTAGGAGCTACCCTGCCCTGTGATTGGGTATTCTCCACCAGTGCTCACTGTGGGGAAAGCCAGTTTTTTGGTTTTTTTTTTTTAATTATTTATTTATTTGAGAGCGACAGACACAGAGAGAAAGACAGATAGAGGGAGAGAGAGAGAATGGGCGCGCCAGGGCTTCCAGCCTCTGCAAACGAACTCCAGACGCGTGCGCCCTCTTGTGCATCTGGCTAACGTGGGACCTGGGGAACCGAGCCTCGAACTGGGGTCCTTAGGCTTCACAGGCAAGCGCTTAACCGCTAAGCCATCTCTCCAGCCCGAAAGCCAGTTTTAATGAAGCACGTCCTTGATGAAGCAGGAAAACGTCGTCAATGTAGCCAACTCCATATGATTAGAGTACAAAGAGCCCTTCTGCTATAGATAGAACTTTTTTGTTCTCTTTCTGGAGATGGGGGTCTCACTAGGTTACTCGGGCTGACCTAATGCTGGGATTTCAGGTGTGTACCACCAGCCACACTTCTTGAATTCCATCATGCATATTGTTTTCACCTGAAAGAACGACTGATTGAAAGATGATTGTTACACTTGATTATTGGTGGATATTTTCTCCAAACTGAACAAAGTAAGACTATTACTTTAAGGAAACAGGAAGGTTTGTTACCAATTGTTCCAGCAGAATGTTGTATCTTGGAAAACATATCTGCCATTGTGAATTTGGCAATTCTCAGATATGTAAAGACTTTTCTAACAAGATTGGCAGAGATAGATAGATATTAAAGGTTATAATTTTAAAATCATCGTATATGAAATGGGTGAGCATCCAGAAGAGCTGCATGACAGAACAGCGATACCCTCCACTCGTGGGCTTCAGAGTGCTACAGAGTCAGGCGGAGAAAACATCTATTCAAGGTACAGTAGAAGCCGGTGGAATGGCATGTAAGAAACTCTGGAACTTCATTTATGGGACTTCACCTTTGACTCCAAGAAATACCACCTGGCTTACCTTTAGGGACTACCTCCTGGATGAATTTCAATGCAGTTTTCAAGGATAGCCACAGTTCTCTAAGGAAGGCTATTAAAACGTTTCTTTTTCAGCCACATCTCTTTGTAAGATTGGAATCGTGTGTGTGTGTGTGTGTGTGTGTGTGTTTCAGCGATAACAATGCAACAGATTGACAGCAGAAGCGGATGGGGAAGCCCACCTTGCTACAGCTAGCCAGACCTCGAAGGGATTGCCTTTTTTTTTTTTTTTTTTTTTTGTCATTTCAAGGTAGGGTCTCACTCTAGTCCAGGCTGACCTGGAATTCACTATATAGTCTCAGGGTGGCCTCGAACTCAGGGCCATCCTCCTACCTCTGTCTCCCGAGTGCTGGGATTAAAGGTGTGTACCACCATGCACAGCCTGAAAGGATTGCATTTTTTTAATTTTTTTGTTCATTATTATTTATTTATTTGAGAGAGAGAGAGAGAGAGAATGGGCACGCCAGGGCCTCCAGCCACTGCAAACGAACTCCAGATGCGTGTGCCCCCTTGTGCATCTGGCTAATGTGGGTCCTGGGGAACCGAGCCTTGAACCGGGGTCCTTAGGCTTCACAGGCAAGCACTTAACCACTAAGCCATCTCTCCAGCCCAAGGATTGCATTTTTATAAATGTGAAACAATCCTACTTTTCTCATTGTGTAGTTTTGGGAGGTTTGAGGAACAGGTTGTTTCTTTGTTTTGTTTTGTTTGTTGTAGCAGTTGCCTTCACATGGCTGGGACAAAACACCAGGTCAAAAGCACATAAGGAAGGAAAGGGTTTATTTCCCACTCACAACCTTGAGGGGAAGTTTCATCACAGTGGGGAAAGCACAGCAACAGGAGACAGTCACATCTCCACATGTCAGCAGGGAGGAAGTAGAGATAGTGAGCTCCATGCAGCAAGCGAGGCTGGGCCACTGCACCCTAGTGACACACCTGCAGCAAATCTCCACCTCCCAAAGGCTCCACCAGCTAAGAATGAATTATGAGGCCTAAGCACAAACCCATGAGGCTTTGAGGGACTTTTTACATTCACACCACCGCATTTGGTGTATATATATATATTCTTAATTTTATTTATTTGAGAGAGAAAAAGAGAGGAGAGAGAGAGAATGAGTGCACCAGGGCCTCCAGCCACTGCAAACAAACTCCAGACACATGTGCCACCTTGTGCATCTGGTTTATAAGGGTACTGGGGAATTGAACCTGTGTTCTTAGGTTTCACAGGTAGGCACCTTAACCGCTAAGCCATTTCTCCAGCCCAGATTTGGTTTTATTTTATTTTTCTTTATTTATTTGAGAGAGAGAGACAGAAATAGGCAGGGGAAAGAGAGAAAGAGAATGGAAGCGCCAAGGCCTCCAGCCACTGCTCACAAATTCCAGATGCATGCATCCTCCCTTGTGCATCTGGCTTACGTGGGTACTGGGGAGTCAAACCTGGGTCCTTTGGCTTTTCAGGCAAGTGCCTTAACCACTAAGCCATCTCTCTAGCCCCACTTTTTTTTTTGAGACAAGCCAGCATAAAGCACTTCTGTTGCAATAATAAAACTTGAAACTCATGTGGTGCAGGGGATGAATAATTTCTCTCACCAAATCACTACACAGGAGAGGAGGGTGAGGTGGGAGCAAGGGAGAAGAGCCAGGAAACAATCATCAGAGAGCCAGGCGTCAAAACCCAGGAGAAGCTGAGGCTGCGGTGACCAGCATCGTTCTCTTAGAGAACACTCAAGGATCCTCCGTGGTGACTGGGCTTTCGCTGGGCGAAAAGTCTACAAACCGCAACTTCAACTTCCTACTAAGGTTCTTCATATTTGGGAAGTGGAGCTGGGATAGTTATGAGGTTACAAAAGCCCTGAAAATCCTTTAGAAAAAGCATAGCATAAAAAATAAAAATTAGGCCAGGTCATGAAGAAGGCTTCAGAGGTCCCTGCTGGCCTCTGAAGGTCCTGCAGTGTCCAACATCACAGTGAAAGTGACCCGCTGTAAAGGGCAGCGGGCTTCAGAGGAGGGTGAGAGAGGCTGGTGGAGGCAAAGCCCTCCCCCTCCCTCCCCACTTCGGTTTGAGCAGGGCTTGGAACTGAACAGGACATCTCTCACACGGAGAAGAGTTCAGCCCTCCACGGCGTCTCAAATCTGCTATGGCTTCACAGCGCAGCAGCAAGAATGTCTTAATAGATAATAGATAAAAATTCATCCAAAAAAGAAAATAAAAATTCTTGCAAACCCCACCGCCCAACACCAATTTCTATTCTAAAGTTAACCCATTGCTTGTGTTGTTAATACTTGACAATATACTAAATTGGAAACCTAGATCCAAAAGACTGAAACCGAATCCTTCACCCCAAAACAAAATGAGTAACTTGAGGTTGACGGCATCCGGTTCAGGTAAACAGACATAGGAAGGGAAAGGGAAGAGGACATGGGTGTCCGAAGCAAAGCCCAGTGAGGAGCACATTCAGTTGGGTAGATGTCCACACAGGGTGTAGTGGGACGTGGGAACAGCTCCTCACGGATTCCTGTGCGCACCTCTGAAGACACCAGATCCCTCCATGGCCAATCCGTGCACAGGGAGCTAAGAGAGGAAGCCACTGCTGTCATTCCAGTTTCGGAAGCTCCACATCAAAGACGAGAGTGGCCTGTGGTGGGATGATGTCTGGTTGCCAGGCATAGTCTGGGAAAAGAGTTTGGCTCTCTCACCCACACTCATCTGGACCACCCCTTCTTCCCAGCGTCATATCAACCCTGCTTGCCTAGCATAAACTTAAAAGGTTTGTCTGTGTCCTGGGAAGTCAGATTTCTTTCCATCTTCAAGCATTCCGGTGTCGTGCACCATGCAGGTCTGGCCCGCCCTTCGGGAAGGTGCGCACATCTTCAGGGTAGATGGTCTCCACCTGCACTCCCATGGCAACGGCAGACGTGGGGTGGGCAGCCAGAGAGGACCCGGCGGTGACTCAGCAGCTCTGTCCCACATTTTTAAAAGCTTTACTAGCTTTATTTATTTATTTTTTTTTATTTGACAGAGAAAGAGGGAGAGAGAGAGAATAGGCGTGCTAGGGTTTCCAGCCACTGCAAACGAACTCCAGATGCATGCGCACCCTTGTGCATATGGCTAACGTGGGTCCTAGGGAATCAAACCTGAATGTTTGGCTTTGCAGGCAAAGCCTTAACTGCTAAGCCATCCCTCCAGCCTCCACCTTTGTTTTTTTGAGACAGGATCTTACTATGCAATCTGGGCTCACTTGAAACTCATGATTCTCCCAAGTGCTAAGATTAAAGGCATGTGCCACCAAATCTAGGTTGGTGTTCCTGGATTGGAAGAATCAATATTGTGAAAATGGCAATCTTACCTAAAGCAATCTACACATTTAATGCAATCCCTATCAAAATTCCAAAGGCTTTCTTCATGGAAATAGAAAAAACAATCCAAAAATTCATTTGGAATCACAAAAAACCTCGAATATCTAAAATAATACTGAGCAACAAAAAAGAGGCTGGTGGTATCACCATACCTGATTTTAACCTATACTACAGAGCCATAGTAACAAAAACAGCATGGTACTGGCACAAAAACAGACATGTAGATCAGTGGAACAGAATAAAGGACCCAGATGTAAGCCCAAGTAGCTATAGCCACCTGATATTCGATAAAAATGCCAAAAATACTCATTGGAGAAGAGACAGCCTCTTCAGCAAATGGTGTTTTGAAAACTGGATATATATTTGCAGAAGGATGAAAATAGATTCTTCTCTCTCGCCATGCCCAAGAATTAAGTCCAAATGGATTAAAGACCTTAACATCAGACCGGAAACTTTGAAACTGCTAGAGGAAAAAGTAGGGGAAACCCTTCAACATATTGGTCTTGGCAAAGACTTTCTGAATACAACCCCAATTGCTCAGGCAATAAAACCACAGATTAACCACTGGGACCTAATGAAATTACAAAGATTTTGCACCGCAAAGGACACAGTGAAAAAAGCAACCTACAGAATGGGAAAAAATCTTTGCCAGCTATATATCTGATAGAGGATTAATATCTAGGATATACAAAGAACTCAAAAAGTTAAATAATAAGGAATCAAACAAGCCAATCAAAAAATGGGCTGTGGAGCTAAATAGAGAGTTCTCAAAGGAAGAAATACGAATGGCATATAAGCATCTAAAAAAATGTTCTACGTCACTAGTCATCAGGGAAATGCAGATTAAAACTACACTGAGATTCCATCTCACTCCTGTCAGATTGGCCACCATCATGAAAACAAATGATCATAAATGTTGGCGGGGATGTGGAAAAAAAGGAACCCTTCTGCACTGCTGGTGGGAATGCAATCTGGTCCAGCCATTGTGGAAAACAGTGTGGAGGTTCCTAAAACAGGTAGAGATTGATCTACCATATGACCCAGCTATAGCACTCCTAGGCATATATCCAAAGGACTCATCTCATATCCTTAGAAGTACATGCTCAACCATGTTTATTGCTGCTCAATTTATAATAGCTGGGAAATGGAACCAGCCTAGATGTCCCTCAACAGATGAGTGGATAATGAAGATGTGGCACATTTATACAATGGAGTTCTACTCAGAGGTAAAGAAAAATGAAGTTATGAGGGCTGGAGAGATGGCTTAGCGGTTAAGCGCTTGCCTGTGAAGCCTAAGGACCCCGGTTAAAGGCTCGGTTCCCCAGGTCCCACATTAGCCAGACGCACAAGGGGGCACACGCGTCTGGAGTTCGTTTGCAGTGGCTGGAGGCCCTGGCGCGCCCATTCTCTCTCTCTCTCTCTCTCTCTCTCTCTCTGTCTTTCTCTCTATGTCTGTCGCTCTCAAATAAATAAATAAAAAATGAACAAAAATTTAAAAAAAAAAAAGAAAAGAAAAATGAAGTTATGAAATTTGCAGAAAAATGGATGGACCTGGAAAGTATTATACTCAGTCAGGTAACCCAGGCCCAGAAAGCCAAGCGCCACATGTTCTCTCTCATATGTGGATCCTAGCTACAGATGACTGGGCTTCTGCATGAGAATGAAAATACTTAGTAGCAGAGGCCAGTAAGTTAAAAAGGAGACATAAAGGGTAGAGAAAGGAAGGGAGGAGGATACTTAATAGGTTGATATTGTATATATGTAAGTACAATGATTGTAATGGGGAGGTAATATGATGGAGAATGGAATTTCAAATGGGAAAGTGTGGGGGTGGGGAGGGAGGGAATTACCATGGGATATATTTTATAATCATGGAAAATGTTAATAAAAATTTAAAAAAAAATCTAGGTTGGTATTTTAAATTTGTGGTTTTATTGTAAAGCATTTTCTCGTTAATATTATTTTGTTTGTATTTATTTCTTTATATTGTTTACTTATAACATTTGATAGTAAAATATTGTATTTGACATGTCAGATCAGCTTAAAACTATTAAATGTGTTAATTTTTTCAACTTTTCAGTTTTAATTTCTAAATATAGACTTAACCATCTTAAACAAAAGATCTTTGGTGTTCTCTGGGTTGGAGAGAGGGCTCAGCGTTTAAGGTGCTTGCCTGTAAAGCCTAATGACCTGAGTTTGATTCTCCAGTACCCACATAAAGCCAGATACACAGTGGCGCATGTGTCTGGAGTTTGCAGTCTGGAGGCCCTGGTGCCCATTCTTCCCTTCCCCCTCCTCTCTGTTGGGCATGATGGCACACGTCTTTAATCCCAGTATTCAGGAGGCTAAGGTAGGAGGATGACTATGAGTTCGAGGCCAGCATGAGACTACATATTGAATTCCAGGTCAGCCTGGACTATAGCAGGAATCTACATTAAAAAAAAAAAAAAGTTCTAAAAGGATATAAATAAACCATATAGAAAGCTACTTTTTTGGACAATGGAACACTCAGGAGCCGTAGATTGTTGCTAGAAAGTTTTCAGTGCCAGGGATGGGATACCTTACAGTGAGTTGTTGGCCAGTGAGGTCCCTGATGCCCCCAAAACATTATAGGCCATTGCCAAGGCCCTTGGCTTCCCACCAGAAATAGATGGTAAGACTCTATTGCTGAAGACTCCACATACTTGGGCTGCAAGGCCACTGAGAAATCTTGCTGGAACTGAGCTGATAACCTCCTCCATGTAGACCAGCTGACAGAAAGCTAGAAAAAGCCATTCTGCATGCAGTTCAATGGGAGAGAGAGAGAAATCACCAGTGAAGATACTCAACAGTGGACACTACAAGCCTTGTATTTGGCCAGCCAGGCCAAATGAGCCAACAGGTGCAATAGTGGCATGTCTGCCATGGTGGAAACCAACTGCCCTCTGATTGGACTAGAGGCCTGATCCATGGGAGGGAATACATCCCTGATACTGAAAACTTAAAACAGGTGTAGTTATGAGCCCTAGGGGTATAACATCTGCTGATGTCTGGCTAAATGTATATACTGTGCTTATCAAACTGCCCAGTAAGCATTTCTCTTAATATTCATACCCTTGTATTAATGCTACTCTCATTTTGGGTACAGAATCTTCTCTTTTCAGATGACAGTGACCTTGGGATGACTCAGAAGGCATCATGGTGCTGGAAAGAAGTTACAGGAGTGCTCAGCACTGAAATATCTCTAGCGCACCTTCCAAGGCTCAGGGTCTATTGCAGAAGAGGTGGCAGAAAAAAATGTAAGAACCAAAGGAAGGGTAGGACTCCATACAACATGCTCCCCCCCAGACACAAAATGGCCAGGATATCCATGACCTCACAGTGCCTGACACTACCTACACAAGACCATCATAATAGGAGGAAAAGATGATGACATCAAATTAAAAGAGAGACTGATTGAGAGGGAGAGGGGATATGATGGAGTTTCAAAGGAGAAAGTGCAGGGAGGTAGGGCATTACCATAGGATATTTTTTTTATAATCATGGAAGTTGTTAAAAACAATTTGAAAGAAACAAAACAAAAAAAAAATCTTTGGTGTTCTCAATAAAGGGACCCTGAGCCAATAAGTTTGGGAACCACACTTTCCTATGTCTTTAGCAGACTGTGACTGTTGCTGTCCTGATTCAAACTTTCACTGAGTCTATCAAAGTAAAAAAAAGGTGAGTATGGTAGAATGAGCCTGTAATCACAACATGGAGGCAAGGGTTTTCAAGTTTGAAGCTAGTGAGACTCTGTCTTACATAGACAGATACATGAGAGATAGATAGAGAGACAGATAAGAGATGCAAAACAATAGAGAAGAAACAAGTATAAATTTTTGTGTTTGATTTTGAGGTAGGGTCTCACTCTAGCTCAGGCTGACCTGGAATTCACTCTGTAGTCTCAGGGTGGCCTCAAACTCAAAGCAATCCTCCTACCTCTGCCTCCCCAGTACTGGGATTAAAGGTGTGCGCCACCACGCCCTGCAAAAAAAAAAAAAAAAAAGTATAAATTTTGATTCTGAATGCTGGCAAGGAAGCCCATAGAGCACTACATGAGCTGCTGGGGAAAACGGCCAGCAGCCTTGTGTGTGGCAGTGCACACTGCCACACACAAGCAACCAGCCTGACAAGACGGACGCGCTGCACAGTAGTGCACAGCCCTCTAACTGGCTCAGAGAACGGCTCAGTGGAAAGGAGTCCGTAGCTGGAACTGGGAACTGAGTCAGAACCCTATGGAGACCAAGATTATGGGCTCCAACGAGAAGCTTCCACTAGTCTTTGGCCAAAAGAGAGGCAACATCCATCAAAATCTCTGTTAAGGGCTGGACAGATGGCTTAGCAGTTCAGCGCTTGCCTGTGAAGCCTTCATGCCCTGGTTCAAGGCTCAATTCCCCAGCACCCTCGTTAGCCAGATGCACAAGGGGGTGCACGCGTCTGGAGTTCATTTACAGTGGCTGGAGGCCCTGGCATGCCCCCCCTCTCTGCCTCTTTCTCTGTCTGTCATTCTCAAATAAATAAAAATTAAAAAAAAATTTTTAAGAGTATATTCTTAAAAAAAAAATCTGTTAATTACCTATGCTCCTCCCCTTTAGCCTATGCTGACCTCATTCTCTCATGGAGAATCTGCTTTTCTTTTCCAGAGGTAGCGCAAACCGAGGGCACGAACCACCCCTCACACATCAGCCAGGGCCCAGGTGAAACCACAGAGGAATTGATCAGGTGAGCAAGCGCTGCTTCCGTGGCGAGCCTGACAACCGGCGCCAGGGTGATGGAGACAGACACTGAGGAGACTCAGCGCCCCAGAACAGAAACCCTGAGCCTGCCGAGAGCTCAGCACTAAAACAGAGTTAAACCACACCCACCACGGCTCGGGGAATTTTGTGGAAGAGGTGGCAGAAAGACTGTAAGAGCCACAGAGTGGAAGGGAATATCCAGAGACATTCCTGCCTCCCCCCAATGATTGACTGCTGCCCTCACATCTCATAACCCACAACTTTAGGGGGAACACCAGCAATCCCACTGAGGAGGACCCCCAGGGGAATAAGGCAAGGGAGGAGGGAAATGGTGGTATCAATACATGATGTGTCCGTACACTGTCTACTTAATAAAAAAAAAATTAAATCCAAGTTATTCAGGATGGATCATCCATTGCTAGTCATCTCTGGGGATTTTGTGGCTTAGTAAAGTGTCCTGAAGGTGATTAATGAATCAAAGATTGTAGAACTTTTTTTGTTTGTTTGTTTTTGTTTGTTTCCGTTCTCTGTCTTTATCTTTGTATGAGAAAGGTACCTTGGATGACAAACCCATTTCCAGGAGCCCATGCTAATCTGGTAGAGATGAAGTTCTTTTTCTTGCCACCAGAGGGAGTACTGGGAGTGTCTATGCGTGAGACAATGTGTGACTTCTCTGTGATCTACTGACAAGGTGTATGAGATATCCAGCACGAGAAAACTTCAGAGTAGCTGACAGATGTGTGACTGTCTTGTCTCCCCTTTCAACCCTGCTCAACCCAATGGCAACCACCCGAAGCGTCTCCACGGTTGCCTTGGTCACCCTTCAGAGCCTTCCCTGCCCTCTTCCCTTGCTCCCAGCAGAGCCCTCTAGTCAGGCCAGGGGTGAAAGCTTGGAGAATGATGAATTTCGACAACTTTGTAGAGAGAAGTGTTTACAATGCATGTGACCCCCGGCCCGCTGCTTAGAGAATGTTTGTCTTTCTTAAATTGAGGTCTCCCTTGGGACGATGTTGTACTTAACTTGTGGGGTGAAGAGCAGTGCTTTCTCTGTAAACTTCTGAAATCCAGAAACACTCGCACAGTCATTTTTAAAATTTTATCTCATAGCCCATTATACCTTTTTATCCCCTTGCCTCTGCTCCCATTTCCCTGGGGGCCTTCCTCACTGTGAGGTCATGAAGGACTTAGTCAGTCTCTGTGGGGAAGGCAGAGCTGGCCCTCGGGGCATTCCTACCCACTCTGTCACACACATCATTTTTGGGGGGAAGAGGGGAGTTCTTTTTGGGGGGATCTTTTTTTTTTCTTTTCCTTTTGCGAGGTAGGGTCTCTAGCCCAGGCTGACCTGGAATTCACTATGTATTCTCAGAGTGACCTCTAACGCACAGTGATCCTCCTACCTCTGCCTCCTGAGTGCTGGGATTAAAGGCGTGTGCTACCTCTCCCGGCTCCACACATCGTTTTTGAAAGTTGTAAGGTCTTACATACACTTCCAGGGGTCGGAGAGACTCTTTGGAATCCACTCAAGGACACCTGGGGTTACCCTGTATTTTGTGCCCCTCTGCCTCCTTGGATTTAGAGATTCTTTGTCCCAGGAAGGGACACCTAGATGATGTCGGCATGGCCTAGATGATGCTGAGAAGAGCTATCTGAGAATGAGAAAGAGCTTGGAGGAAGGCTGCTGACACTAGAGGGCAGCCTGGAGCAGGGAGCAAGGATCTTGACTCCTTAGGAAGCCTATTTCCACCCTTTAAATATGTAGAGAGGCTCCAGAGTGACTCATGGAGTCTAGGGAGACAACATTTTCACAATCTGTGACAAAATTACATTCACTCATACCAACATCTCCTCTAGATACAATCACTTCAAAATAATCCAGGGGTTCCTTTGGGAATGACATACACTTCCTATTCTCTCTGTTATCCTCCCCCACCTTGACAGATGTAACTTCCTTGAGATTAAGAGTAAAATCTACACAGGAGGAAATTCTGCCTCTCCTAGTTTGTTGTCCAAATGAATATAAAAGTACTTCCTCTGGGGCCTGGAGAGTCAGCGGTTAGGGCACTTGCTTGTGAAGTCTAAGGACCTGGGTTCAATTCCTAGTGCCCACGTAATCCAGATGCACATGGTGGCACATGTATCTGGAGTTCACCTGCAGTGGCTAGAAGCCCTGGCATGCCTATTCTCTCTCACTCTCTCTCTCTTTCTCTCTTTATTAAATAATTTTTTTAAAAAAAAATCCTTTCCAAACATGAAGAAAGTGACCGACAGGTATGATGGCATGCATCTGTAAACCCAGCACTCAGGAGGCAGGAGAATTATGAGTTTTAAGCCTGGGCTACATGATGGAACTTTGAAAAAAAACAACTAAGAGCTGGGAATATAAGTTGGTAATAGTGCACTGGCCTAGAATATGAAAAGCCCTGGGTTTGATCCTCAATATAGAAACCAAGAAGAGAAGGAAAAGGAGGAGAAAGATGAGGAGGAGGAAGAAGCTGGGAAGATGGTCAGTGGTTAAAGGCGTAAAACCTGCCAGCCTGTTTTCAGTTTCCTAGAACCTACATAAAAATGGGTGGGAAGCGACACCTGTGTCTGTGATCCCGGCTCAGCTACTACAGTGGGAGGCAGAGATGGAGCCAGGCTACTTTGACATTCCTTTACAGTCTGCTAGTTCATCCGCAGTGGCCAGAAGCCCTATCTCAAAGTAAGTGGAACACAGGCACCTCAAGGCTGCCCTGCAACCTACATACACTTAGTGTGGCGCACATGTCCACACACACACATAAATAACTAAACAAGTTTTTTTTAAAAAAAAAAAAAAAAGAAAAACAAGAAGAAGGGGCTGGAGAAATGGCTTAATGATTAAGGCGCTTGCCTGTGAAACCTAAGGACCCAGGTTCAATTCCCCAGTCCTCACATGAGCCAGATGCACAAGGTGGCACATGCATCTGGAGTTTGTCTGCAGTGCCTTTCTCTCAATAAATAAATAATAAAAAAGAACAAGAAGAATGAGAAGGAACTCTCAGGAAGGCATATACCTAATCTGCATTTTGCAGAAAGTATAGGAGTTTGCCAGGTAACCCAAGAGAAAGAGCACCCAGGAAATGGACCGATCCATGGCCACGTGGCAGGAGAAAGTACGCAGGTGGGGGAGGGCTGCAAGCACTTGACTCTTGCTCGGGGTGAAGGGCTCGTCTCTGAGGACGAGCAGATGAAGCTGGGAGTAGATGCAGAGGCAGTAAGAGGTGCCGGGGAGCCTAGCCTTCAAGCATTTATACGGGGTCCATTAAAGGACTTTGATCCAGGGTGACACTGTCAGACATGAATTTTAGAAACTTCCTGCATATAGCAGAATAAAATCTGGATTGGAGGGCAGGGAACTTCGAGGCCAAGAGCTCGGTGTAAGACAATTGCAATCATGACCACCAACCAGTCCTTCGTGCGTGGCTGCATCAAATTCCAAGGCTGGGAAATCTGTTACCAGTAGAGATCTACTGGGGGGCTGGGCAAGTGCTGGTTCCTGGCAAGGGTCTCCTTGCTGCCTCACTCACAGTGGTTGACGGTGGTGACAGTCATGCACAATGCAGATGTCCTTAAAGCCGTTGAACCACTTAGCTATGGCTCACATGGCAATATTCATATTCAGGTACTAATTTATTTTCCTTTTTTTTTTTTTTTTGAGTTTGAGGTATGTTATTACTCTATCTCAGGGTGACCTGGAATTCACTCTGTAGTATCAGGCAGGCCTTGAACTCACAGTGATCATCCTACATCTGCCTTGCATCCTGACTTATTTTGGTGTGTGTTTTTTGGGGTTTTTTTAATGGTTTTTTGATGTAAGGTTTTACTCCAGTTCAGACTGACCTGGAATTCACTATGTAGTCTCAGGGTGGCCTCAAACTCATGATGATCCTCCTACCTCTGCCTCCCGAGTGCTGGGATTAAAGGTGTGCGCCACCACACTGGGCTCTATTTTCATTTTTTGAGACAGAGTCTCAGGTAGCCCAAGCCAGCCTTGAACTCTTGATCCTTCTATCACCATCTCCTAAGTGCTGGGATTACACGCATGTGACACCGTGGTCTATGGTAACTTTTAATATGCGTATTTTGCCACAATAAAAAATGAGCAGGAACAAAAACAAAATGTACCAGGAAGAGTCCCAAAGGCAGGAGGGAAGAAGGATGTAGACAAAAAAAAAAAAAAAAAAGTGGAAGTTTGTAGGACATCAGAAAGATAAGGACATCTAGATTCCTGAGGCCATGGCTTCCTCAGAGAAGAAAAAAGTTAAGGCATTTGCTGAAATGGGGGAGAAAATAGGGGCCAGATGGAGCAGGGTTTTGGACAATGAAGTGTGCTCTGCCGGTGCCTGTCTTGGAGAGCCTCCAGCTCAAGAACCCGAGGAGAGTGTGAGGAAAGGAAAAATCCATGCAATCCTAGCCCCCAGTGGATGGAATCAGGAGGTGGGCTTTGAGGGAGTGATCAGGTTTTGAGCCTCATCGTGCAGGGGGTTGGTGCCGTTACAAAGCAAAATATCCATGTAAAAGATGATTTCCCCTTGACCACTTGAGAATACAAGAAGGCAACTGCCTACCCACCAGAAAGCAAGCCCTCACCAAAGAATCTGACCTCGCCTTGGTCGTGGACTTCCCGGCCTCCTTACTACACACTGGCCAAGCCGCGTGGAGCGTCCCGCAGGCAAATGCACGCTCTCGATGATATTGGGGCATGCAGATCATCAGACCTGATTTTTGGAAAGGTGACCATGATGGTAATGGACAGGTGACTTGGAGGCGCCCACAGGGACATCAGAAGACAGAAGGAGGTGGAAGGAATGACGGCTGCCGCAAGCTGAAGCAGTGGCTGGGAGTGGGTGCTAAGATATTTATCGCTCACCTGTTTGTTCCAAGCCAATTTCCTTGGGGACCTCAATGAACTCAGTCACACTTAGTGTCAATAACAAGATCAGGCTCTTGCCTCCCCCAGAGCGTGCTGGAAAGACAGTGGAATTTGACTCTGCTGCCAGCATTCTGCATGGCTGTGGGCTGATTACTTAGCCTCTGTGAACTTCAGGCTCATCTATAAAACGGGGACCATGATGCCCCCACCATGCTATTGTTGTGAGCCTATGGTGAGGTCATGTCAGTTGAAAGGAGCCTTTGTGAGTCACCCAGGGCTGTGTTGCCCTTTGAATGAAAGGGAATGAATTAAATGTTCATGATGGAAGCTCCAGGCAGGAGCAGGGGAGCGTGGGCTAATGAAGTTTCTGCGGGTGCATATGTTGGGATCTGCTTCCAGACGTGTGAGGATCCTAAACTTCACACGAAGCTCAGGGACTTCCGGAGATGGACAAGAAGGGACATGCGTCATGGGTCAGTAATACTGCAATAGCTACATGTTCACGTTTGACATGTTCAAACCTTACAGAAAGGCTGTAAAATAAACAGGTATCTGGTATTTGCGGTCGCTGCACTTTATAAAATCTTGAACACTCAGCCAGCAAATACAGACCAATTGCTCTTAGGGGAAATACAGGGTTTCTGGATACAATCTGATGATCAATTGATAACCTTGTATTGAGTATACTTCTGTTTAAAGACACCTTATTTGATTACATTGTGCAAAACATTGAATTCCCAGCCACTAGCACTATAATTCATCACTGCATGAAAAATTAACTCTTTCACATTTTTTTTTTTTTGGATTTTTTTGTTGTTGTTGTTCAGCGCCCACTCTACTCTATTTACATCACGCAGGCTGTCTGTACAAGAGGCTGGCCAATATTATGAAACAAAAGTGATAGTCACCTTTTTGCTTTCCTTCCTCACTCCACCAGGCTATGTACGCCACCTTTGAGCAGCCATGCCCAAACAGCGGAAGTCCAAAATTAAAAATACAACAGTGTAGAAGAAAATAAATTGGGAGTGAAATAGACGAAAAAAATGAGGGAAGGGAGTGCTATATTTACACTATGGCTTTATAGACAACTATCCCATTACATCCCCATTTGAGCCCTGGCCCTGAAAGTGAGGGGTGGCAGGTCCAAGCGACAAGAGATTGTGTCTACAGACCCAGACTGCTTCTGGATCAGCCACTCAATTGCAATATGTCCAATTTCAAGTCCAAGGAGCAGGAAGTCAGAAGACATTTCCAAGTGAGTCTCCTTTGGGAATTCCAGCCTTAAAGAGAGGACAGTATGGTGGCTGAGGAATAGGCTGAGGACCCTGAGGCTCAGTTCCCAAGTCATGTCAGAGTTCCAACCTAGGATGATGTCAAGGCTCTCCAGATTTGGGAAGACCCCCTAACCGCTGGGCCTCTGGCCGCAGTTCCTTGCATTTCTGGCAATAAAAGAAATCAGGGACGTTGGTCTTCTTAATCTTAGCACAGGAGAGATGGATCCACGTCCCACACAGGCTGCATTCAATCATGGGCCGCCCAGCAAAGGGCTTTCTGCAGTAACATGTGATCAGATCCCATGAGTCATCACCTGATTCCACCATGATGTCCTCATCCATGACCCGCATCTCGCCTTCACTGGAGCTGGCATCCCCATCCTGGCTTGTTTCTGTGCTGCCCACCTCCTTGCCTTCATGGTCAGTGGGAGGAGGTCGCTCAGAATGCACTGTGGCGGGTGGCCTAGGAGTCTCAGGGGGTGCCGGGAGCCCCGGGACCAGGGCTTCAGCCACCACTGCTGCCGTCTCTTCTTCCTCGTCCTCCTCCTCTTCAGAGTCTGTATCACTGGGGGGTGCTCGGGAAGGGCCGGCAGGTAGGAGCCTATCCCCCCCGCTGCTCTGCTTTTTCCAACTTCTGTTTCTTGCTCTTCTTGATTCGAGACCTCTTTTCCCCACCCCCAGGAGCTGGCCAAGGCCTCCAAAGTCCGCCAAAACCAGCCCCCGCTCCTGGCCCCAACTTTCGGTGCTTTGGCTCCTTCTTTCCAGGCTGGGAAAGGTCTCCCTGGGAAAGCGGCACTGGAGTGGGAGCAGCAGGGGGCCCGGGAGGGATGTGTCAGGGACGTGGGGGACAGTGGAGACGCCGCTTTGGGCCCATCCAAACCAAAGAGAGAGTCCTTGAGCTCCATCTTCCCAAGCAAGGCGGCACTGTCAGGGGCCTGCAGACGAGAAAAAGTGGGCCTTGGGGGTCCAGGCTGGGTAGGACCTGCTTGGGCTGCCCTTCTTTTCGATGATTTCGCTTTCCTAACAAAGGGGATAGTTCGAAGGTCCAAGGGAGCTGAGTCTCAGCCATCACCGTCTGCTGCGCTCTCACCTCGCAATGGAGAGCTACAGCCAGAGGCTGGCCAATCACTTTCCTCTTTGCTAGGGGGGATGTAAC
Organism: Jaculus jaculus; assembly: GCF_020740685.1. Classification (NCBI taxonomy): domain Eukaryota; kingdom Metazoa; phylum Chordata; class Mammalia; order Rodentia; family Dipodidae; genus Jaculus; species Jaculus jaculus. The sequence goes on along the minus strand of NC_059102.1, from coordinate 244,429,793 downwards.
CAGCATAGGCCAAGACAAAACTGCAGAATTTGTTGAAATCCTCAATTGTTCTCTGCCTTCTCTCTGATGGCCGAGTCTCTGGCTTAAAAGTCGGAGGTGGATCTTCGGGACTGGGCTCTTCCATCATTGCCCTCTTCCCTCCACCCGGTCGGGCGACCCCCTCCCCTGAGCCGGGGAGATCCCGTTGCCGCCTCTGGGGCTCCGAGGGAGCCTCCGCTGGTCGGGTAGAGACTCCAGTCCGCAACCCGCCGCCACTACCTCCATCTACTGCAGCCTCCCGCACTCCGGAACCGGGCCCCTGACCCCCCGCGCTGCCGGCCTTTTTTTTTTTTTTTTTTTTTTGGAGTTTTGAGGTAAAGTCTTGCTTTAGCCCAAGCTGACCTAGAATTCACTATGTAGTCTCAGGGTGACCTCAAACTCAAGGCGATCCTCCTACCTCTGCCTCCTGAGTGCTAGGATTAAAGGCGTGCACCACCACACCTGGCCTCACATGCTTTTTTAAAAATATATATATATTTTATTTAGGCTGGAGAGATAGCTTAGCCATTAAGGTACTTGTCTGCGAAGCTTAATGACCCATGTTTGATCTCTCTCCAGATCCCAAGTAAGCCAGACGCACAAAAATGATGCAAGCACAAAGTCGCATATGTACACTGGGTGGCACAAGTGTCTAGAGTTCAATTGTAGTGGCTGAGGCCCTGGCGCACCAATTATCTCTCTTTCTCCCCCTCACCATCTCTAATGTGTGTGTGTGTGCGTGTGCGTGTATGTGTGTGTGTGTGTGTGTGTGTGTGTGTATATATATATATATATATATATATATATATATATATATATATATATATGCCTGGTGGTGCATGCCTTTAATCCCAGCACATGAGAGGCAAAGGCAGAAGGATCACTATGAGTTTGAGGACACCCTGAGACTACATAATGGATTCCAGGTTAGCCTGGGCTAGAGAGAGACCCTACTTTGAAAAAAAAAATTCTTCATTCATTTGCAAGCACAGGGAGATAGAGAGGAGAGACAGGAGATAGAATGGGCACAGCAGGGCCTCCAGTCACTACAAACAAACTCCAGATGCATGCGGCATTTTGTGCATCTGGCTCTATGTGGGTCCTGGGGAGTGGAACTCAGGTTGTTAGGCTTTGCATGCAAGTGCCTTAACCACTGAGCCATCTCGCCAGCCCTCACATGCTTTCTTTACAAGGCACACCATAGCATCCTCACACTAAGGGACTCCAGAGAGCAAGTCAGCACTTTGCTTGGTGATGATTTGTGAAATCAACAACCCAAAGCACAAGGATGAAAACGCAGCAGTGCTGAAGAGCCTCAGCAAGCTCATGGGCTGAGGACCCGGCCCGGTGGATAAAGCACTTGCTGTGCAGCTCCGAGGACCTGACTTTGGACCCCCAGACCTCACATAAAAGCCAGAAGCTGGGGTAGGCTTCTGTCATCCCAGCACTCTGATGGTAGGAAGGGAGGCAGACAGGAGACTTTGCCAGAAGCTGCAAGCAGAGCAGTGAACACCAGAAAACCTGTCTCAAACAGAGTGGAACTAAAGGTCCACACAAAAGTTGTCTTCTGGGCTGAAGAAATGGCTTAGTGCTTAAGGTGCTTGCCTGCAAAGCCAAAGGACCCAGGTTTGATTCCCCAGGACCCATATAAAGCCAGATGCATAAGGTGGTGCATGCATCTGGAGTTTGTTTGTAGTGCCTGAAGGTCCTTGCACACTCATTTGGTCTCTCTCTCTTAAAGAAATAAATAAAATTAAAATTAAAAAAATATATATTTTTGGTTTTTCGAGGTAGGGTCTCACTTTAACTCAGGCTGACCTGGAATTCTCTATGTAGTCTCAGGGTGGCCTCAAACTCACAGTGCTCCTCCTACCTCTGCCTCTTGAGTGCTGGGATTAAAGGCGTGCACCACCACGCCTGGCTAAAAAATATTTTTTAAAACTTGTCTTCTGACATCTACACACAACACATAAGTCCTCATTCATATACACGAATATGCATATCACATACACATATACCAAATACATAAGTACATACATACACACAAACAGAAATGCAAACATTTTTAAAGGTCTATTTATTAATTTATTTGCAAGCAGAGAGAGAATAGGTGCACTAGGGCCTCTAGCCACTGAAAAAGATGCATGCACCACCCTGTGCATCCAGCTCTACGCAGGTACTGGGGAACTGAACCCAGCCCATCAGCTTTGCAAATGAGTGCCTTTACCCACTGAGCAATGGCTCCAGTCCCATACATTTAAAGAAAAAATAAATCACTTTCTCTCCTCCCCCCCTCTCTGTTTCTCTCTTTCCATTTGCAAACAAATAAACAAATAGTTTTTGAAAAATCATTTAGAAGGTAGGGCATGGTGGCACACACCTTTAATCCCAGCACTTGGGAGGCAGAGGTAGAAGGATCACTATGAGTTCGAGGCCACCCTGAGACCACATAGTGAATTCCAGGTCAGCCTGAGCTACAGTAAGACGCTACCTCAAAACAACAACAACAACAAAATCATTTAGGCTGGAGAGATTGCACAGTGGTTAAGAAGCTTGCCTGCAAAGCCCAATGATCTGGGTTTGATTCCCCGGTACCCACATACAGCCAGATGTACAAAGTGGTGCATGCATCTGAGATTTGTTTGCAGTGGCTAGAGGCCCTGGTGCACCCATTCTCTCTCTCTCTCTCTCTCTCTCTTTGAAAATAAATAAAATATTTTTAAAAAAAGAAAAGAAAAGGACACTTGCTACAGAATAAAACTGGAATAAGTGGCCAGAATATCACCTCATTTTAACTTCAGCTAATGTGCTTTGGGAAATTCAAAATTTTCAACACTTTGCATGCCAGAAAGAACCCCAAGATCCACAAGTATTGATGTGGAGAATTACAAATAACTTTTTAACAGGTGGGCTGATTCGCAAACACAGAATCTCCAAGTGACAAAGACTATTGGTATTACTATCACCAGGCTTGGGTACAAGCTCTGCCAGGGCACCTGAGCGGGTGTTTGCAGCTTGGGCCAGCAGGGGTCGCCTGTACCTCTACGCACCCCATATCCCCTGCGAGCCTCTGGCATGAACTGGGAGGCCTTAGCCAGCCAGAGTGATCATGAGAAATCATAGGAACAATGGGTTGATTGAAGCGAAGGCATCATGAAAGACAAATTGTTCTGATGAAGCACATTCCGGGATCCTGCCAAACGCCCAGGGTGTGTGGAATTTCAAGGAAAAGCTGAGTAGATTCTAGATTTGGGTAGTCCCAGTGGACTGGGCCGCCCTGACCCAGCTTGCTACACCTCCTTTCCCTGGAATGTAGCGGACTTGGCCTGGGGTCCCCAGCTTGCCATGCCAGGCCGGGAGGCCAAGGAAAGAGGAGGACAATGTGGTACAATGGGAAGACCCTGGCCCTCAGAGGAGATTAGGGTCTCGGCTCCCACTCATCAAGTGACCTCGGGTTTCTGAGCCCACATATCCTTAAGCAGATCTTTTGGCACCCAGCTTCCAACCCACTCCCAGTGTTGCATGAACCTCCAGCCTCCTCTTAACTCCCTGGGTGGCCCGGGGAAAAGCCTTCCACTTCTTTTCATCTGTTTTCTCATCTATAAAGTGGGGGTAATCGTCCTTTGCACTCCCTCAACCGCTGGGGCTGTTATGAGGATCAAATGAGAACAGTCTAGGACAGTCCACCGAACCCCAGTTGTCTCCCTCAGACTCCAGGAACAGGAACTTGTACCCACCCCCACCCTAGCTCCCTGGGAACCTCCAGGTGACCCCAGCACTGACTGCAGAGCGAGCTCAGGCGTCTCCAAGATCTGAACTTCCGACCATGGCCTCCTATAAGTCCAGGGAGGGTGGAGCAGGATCCGAAGCTGAGGCCTGCACAAGGGCTCCTTGTCCTTCCAGGCAGCCTGGCACCGGCCGTCCTCTCCAGAACTATTGTGCTCCTGTCGTGATTGGAGGAGGGGCATATCAGAGCCCACCAGGCCTGGCCAGGCTCCTCCTTGGGTGACATGATGATAGGATTTCTCTGCCATGTTACTCTCTGCTGTAGGTCTGGATGCCTCCCCCTCACCCCACAATGGCCTACCCCATACCTGCCAGGATCTGTTCTGTGGCCTCTGGCCAGCATGTGCCAATGTGCCTCTGCCCACCATGTCTTTACAATCCCCTCTCCTTGTTCCTTTGATGTCCTTTTCAAATAAATTACTCAGCAATTCATACCATGTACCCAGAAGAACTAATCCACAAATGACATTCAGTGAAACACTCTTATTGGCCAGTTCTGTGGGGCTGGACAACTACCTGGGTAGAGCTTTAAGAAGCTCCCCATTCCCCCCTGGAAGAAGCAGAGCCAACAAGAGGGGCGAAGAGGACTAAATCCTCATTGTGAGGCCCAGGTGACGGCTTGGGGGTTTTCAGTGTCTGGCCTGGTAACTCAGGGGTGCCGACTGGCCAATGTCAGAAGAGACCAAAAAGCATAATAAGGACTAGGGCTGTAGCAGAGTGATAGCCTCTCATGTGCGAGGCCCAGGGTTTGATCTCCAGCCCTTGAGAGTGGGGGGCACTGAGGAGAAGCCACTTCATGAAAAGCCAGTCATGACGGCGTGCATCTATAATCCCAGCACTGAGGAGGCAAAGGCCGGAAGATCAAGAATCTGAAGCCAGGCTGGAGAGATTGCTTAGTGGTTAAGGCATTTGCCTGCAAAGCCAAAGGACCCAGGTTCGATTCCCCAGGACCCACGTAAGCCAGATGCACAAAGTGGCACATGTGTCTGGAGTTCATTTGCAGCAGCCAAAGGCCCTGGTGCACCCATTTTTTGTTCTCTCTCTCTCAAGTGAAAAAAATAGAGTTTGAAGCTAACCTGGGCTACATGGTGACACTAGGAAGGCAGGAGAGAAGAAAGGGAGGGAAGGAAGGAGGAGAGAGTCATTTCCAGGAGCTGACGGCGTTCAGCGTCTGTCAGGTCATGTATAGGGAACTTCTTCTCTGCCAAAGATAAACACGGTCTGCGCTTCCTCACAGCTCCCAGCCTGGTGCAACACGCTAAACGCAGGCAGCTCTCTGTCTGCAGCTCAGCGCGGGTGTGCGCTGTGTGGCCAGCTGGTCCGTGACTCGTTCCAGCACCCAGGATGGCCTGGCTCTGAACAATGGTCTCTTGGATGCAAGTGATGACTGCAGAGGAGGCTCCTGGGCCCCAGGCCACACCCTTCCGTCTGTAGTCCCTGCCAGCCACACGGTGTGTGTTGGGGGGGGGGGGGGAGGTAGCAGTCCCAGCCCTTCCTGGCTTTGGATAAGATGAACAGTCTTGTCTCCCAATACATGGCACCAGGGCCACTTGCCAGCATCACTCATAAGAGCAAAAACTCTGCTTGATCTCAAGATCCCCCTACCCTTCCTGGCTCAGCCCAGGGAGGTTCCACTGTCCCGGAAGGGGTTAAGTCCATGGGCTGTGGCCAGGGCCCAGCTGTTTCCGTGGGCGGGCAGGGGCTTTACTGCAGTGTGGGGCCAAGCAGCCCATGCTGGGAGAGATGCTTCTCTCCCAAGGACTGAGGTCAGACTCCCCTGTCTTGCCGCCAGGGCCTCCCACGCAGGCGCCAGGAGGAGGGGTCACAAAGAGAAGCCAGGGGTCCAGGAGAAGGCACCCTGGCTCTGGATGCCTGGATAGGCAAAGGCAAAAGTGACTCTGCCTGTCCTAACTCTCGCCTCGTTTGAGGATGGTCGATCGTGGCAGAGAAGTGGAACTGGGATGTCAAACTCCATGCTTCATTTTCCAGATGCTGTGCTGCTCTGTGCCTCAGTTTCTCCCCTAGTGGCACACTCTTTGGGGTAGCATAAGGATCCCCAAATGTCTGTGTTCTGGCCTCCGGCACCAGTAGACATTCCCTTATATGGAACAGACTTTGCCGATGTGATGGTATTAAGGATCTTGAGATGGTGAGGTGATTTGGGGGTGAGCCCTGTGGGCTGTGAATGCCATCACAAAGGACCCTTAGAAGAGGGAAGCCATGGAGACCAGAGGCACTGTGATCGCAGAGGTAGGGCTGCCCTGCAAACCACTTCACACCAGGAGCGGCCAGAAGAAACAAAGAACCTCTTCACACCTGGAGCCTGCAGAGGAAGTATAACCCTCCCCCCATCCTACCCCCCCCCATACACACACCTTGATTTGGACCCAGAGATACTGATTCCATACCTCTGGCCTCCGGAAGCGAGACAGGATAGATTCTGTGGGGAAGTCGTGGCGTGGTGCAGTGATTTCTTCCGGTAGCAACAGAAACCAATCTATACCTTGCCTGACGGATGGAACACTACATATGCCTAGCCCAGTGACTCTCACTTTGTGGTGTCAGAGTTTTCTCCTCAAGGGGTTCCCATCCCTGCCCTAGGACAGCACTCTTCATGGCCAAGGGCATTCTCCTGAGGTGAGAGGATAGAGAAGGCGTGTCGGTCTCTCTGTAAACACTCTCTGGGTTCACCCTGTGTGCCAGGCCCAGGGTCAAGGTGATGCAGCCAATACCTAGGGAGGAGGATGCACAGGTAAGCTACTGTCTGCCAAGAAGAGCAGGTGAGGGGCTGTGCTGGGGGCGGGGCAGGCGAGAACCCGTGGAAGTCGGTCTGGAGAAGGTCTCTGTGCTGGTTATCTATTTCTGTGTGACAGACTTTCACAAATAGTGGCTTAAAACAATGCACACTTACAGTCGCACGGTTTCTGTGGCTCTAACATCAAGACACAGCTTAGCTGGGACCTCTGCCTCAGGGTTCCTCCCAGAGCTGAAGTTAAGGTATCAGCCAGCAGTGGGGGTCTCATCTGAAGGCTCTGTGGGGGAAGGACTTGCTGCAAATGCACATGGTTGTGGGTTGTTGCCGTGTCTGGAGTCCCCCTCATTTCCTTGCCAAAGGCCTCTTCCTGCTATATGTTGTTTATATCCTCAAAACCAGCAAGGGAGAGAGCCAGGAAGAGCAGGAGGAAGTCACAGTCTTACAGAGCCCCGCAACAGGGGTGACATCTATTTCACTCAGCTGGTTAGAAGCAAGTCACAGAGCTGGGAATGGAACTAAGTAGGCAGACTAACTGCCCAGCATGGGGAGCTCTGAGATTGATCTTCAGAGCCATATGAGCCGAGCAGGGTGGTATACACCTGTAATCCCAGCACTCAGGAGGCTGAGGCAGAAGATCAAGATTTCAAATCCATCCTTGGCATCATGTAACAAGGCCAACCTGGGCTACATGAGACCAAATCAGAGGCTCTCTTGTTCTGCTGAGGAGGAAGCCGGCCCAACCTGCAGTGTGTGCTTTAAAAGGGAGCTGGGGGGGACTGGACAGATGGCTTAGTGGTTAAGCACTTGACTGTGAAGCCTAAGGACCCCGGTTCGAGGCTCAATTCCCCAGGACCCACATTAGCCAGATGCACAAGTGGGCACACGCATCTGGAGTTCGTTTGCAGTGGCTGGAGGCCCTGATGCACCCATTCTCTCTTTCTCCCTCTCTCTCTCTATCTATCTATCTGCCTATTTCTCTGTTGCTCTCAAACAAACGAATATAAATAAATAAACAAAAAAGTTTGATAATGGTGATTGTTTTAGAAAAAAAGGAGTTGGGGAGGGGGCGGGGCTGTGGAAATGGCTTAGTGGTTAAGGCATTTGCCTGCGAAGCCTAAGGACCCTGGTTCAATTCCCCAGGACCCATGTAAAAGGCAGATGCACAAGGGGCACATGCATCTGGGAGTTTTCAGTGGCTAGAGGCCCTGGCATGCCCATTCTCTCTCTATCTGCCTCTTTCTTTCAAATAAATAAATAAAATATTTTTAAAAGGGCTAGGGGCTGGAGAGATGGCTTAATAGTTAAGGAGCTTGTCTGCAAAGCCTAAGGGCTAATGTTTGTGTCACCAGGTCCCACGTAAGCCAGATGCACAAGGTGATACAGGTACAAGGTCGCACGTGTGCACCATGTGATGCACACGTCTGGAGCTCCATTACAGTGGTTGGAGGCCATGGCATGCCAATTCTCGCTCTCGCATTTAAAAAAAAAAAAAAAGAGCCGGAAGTTGGCTTGTTGGTTCCTGACTAGACACACCCACACCTGCATGCAGCCTAATGTCTCCTTTCACTAAGCTTACTAGCTTGATGGGCTCCTGGAAGAAACCAGGATCCTTCTTCCTTTTCTACATTTCCAGAAACTGAGACCCAAACAGGTCAATAAAGCCTCAAGCGCATTGCCACAGGAAGCTCTCTTCTCCAGGGAATATTTGGGTACCAGCAGGATCTGCCAAAGACAATCACAAAAGACAAAACAAGCTACAGTGTGCGGAAGGCACAGCAATGGAAAGTGAGGTTGATCTTGTTGCTAGCTTGTGCTCTCTTGGCCCTAGAACAGAAGAAGGCTAAGTGGATGTATTGAGCTTGCAGGGAGAGAGACAGAGAAAGAGAGAGAGAGAGTCTGACACCATTCAGAAGGTGCCATTCAAAAAAATCTCCACCGGGCTGGAGAGATGGCTTAGCGGTTAAGCGCTTGCCTGTGAAGCCTAAGGACCCCGGTTCGAGGCTCGGTTCCCCAGGTCCCACGTTAGCCAGATGCACAAGGGGGCGCACGCGTCTGGAGTTCGTTTGCAGAGGCTGGAAGCCCTGGCGCGCCCATTCTCTCTCTCTCCCTCTATCTGTCTTTCTCTCTGTGTCTGTCACTCTCAAATAAATAAATAAAAAATTAAAAAAAAAAAATCTCCACCAGCGCCGGGCATGGTGGCGCACACTTTTAATCCCAGCACTCGGGAGGCAGAGGTAGGAGGATCACCATGAGTTTGAGGCCACCCTGAGACTCCGTAGTGAATTCCAGGTCAGCCTGGGCTAGAGTGAGACCCTACCTTGAAAAAAAAAAATTCCACCAGGCACTTGGGCCCTAAATCCTAGTGATCAATACAGAGACCCTGATTTTTCTGCACCCACAGCTGTTAATGAGCGTCATTAACTGTCAAAGGCCTTTGAGCACCAGTCCCATGAGCTGGCAACTTCAGGTCTCGACTAGAACCCATTAAAAACAATCAGAGCTTGTTGTTGGTCTTCTTGGTTTTGGTTTGGTTTGGTTTTTGAAGCAACGAGATTGGTGCCAGGGTCTTACGTGTGCTAGACAAGTGTTCTACCATTTCACCTACACGCCCATTCCCCCTTTTACAGACACAAGGTTTCACTATCTAGCCCAGGCTGGCCTTGAACTTTCACTCCTCTTGGCTCAGCCTCCTGAGTACTGGAATTACAGGTATGCAGTACCAGGCCCAGTGGGTTCCGTGCTTTTGTCAAGTACCTAGAAATTTCTGTCCATCTGCTGGATTAGGAGCTACTGATTAGCTTGTTTTACAGGAGAAGAAAGGTCAGCAACAGGGACTTACCCAAGTCACAGAGCTGGCTAACAGCTCAGAATGAATGAGGGCCCAGAAGGTACTACCTGACTTCTTATGGGCTCTATGTTTGCAATGTGTCAGGAGCTCTGGGAGCCAGCTTATGTTCACCCACACTCAGAAGGCCTTGGGATCCAATAAGCCCCTCCCCCCACACACATACGTACTTATGCGTACACACACTCACACCTTCCACACACAGTATTGATGCAATCCAGCCTCTGGCCTCCAGCATCTTTCCATTCAAAGCAGTAGCTGAATTCTCTATCTAAGGAGCAGCTGAGCACAGGAAGACCTCTCTCCAGATTGCGCAGGCAGGAGACAGGTTGGTTTGGGGACCTGGAGCTCTGAAGAAACTATGCCAACCAAGCAAGGGACCCTGCAACCTCATAGGCACCTCTGTTTCACCTCTCAGTTGAAAATCTCTCAGTTTGACAAGCATGGACAGGGTCAGTGGGGGCCAGAAGCAAGCAGAATGTGCAGGCGAGCTGACAGAAGCCCCCAACATATCACAGAGGCTAGTGGGAAAGAACTGACAGACATTCCTTCCCTGAACTTCTAGCTGGCCCATGTGCATGCAAGGCTACTCTTGCAGTAACAGCCCTGGGCAGGGACACTTGTCTTGCTAACTCTAGACTGGGTATTGGTTTGGAGACCCTGACCCAAACACAGGAAGACCATATTGCTCCCCGAAGCCTTAGTTTTACTGTCTATCAGGAAATAATCTCTCATTGGGCAGTCTGGTCACATGCCAGGGCTGATGTGAAAATGGCCACACCTAATGAATCTTGGAGTCAGAACCCTGGGCAGAAGCACAGGAGTGATGTCGAAGGACAAAGGACGAAGACACAAGGACTGCTCTTCTGGAGACTTTGCAGGGAAGGGCCTACATTTTGACCCACTGAAGGCAGGGCAGACAGGGGACCACTTGGGTTATGGGAAATGCCATTGCTGGCATGTGGTTTGGAACTGGGGTAAACACAGGGTGCCATAAAGTCCCCTTTGCAAAAAGAAATACCAAACTATGGTCCTGACAACCCTAATCAAAGCAATGAATCAATGCTGGTCGCTGGAGGGCTGCCTTCTGAGCTGGTTTTTTTCTGTCTGTGCCATCTCGGTCAGTATGGTGGCTGCCCTCCCGCCAACAAGGAGTCAGCCAAGGGCTCCCAGGGCCAAACTTTCACTTTCTCCTCTGGGTTGGTCAGCAACATGCCACGTGTACTCAGACAAATAGTGCTATTTGCAGTCCCTTCCCTGACACAGGCTGAGAAGGAAGGAGCTTGATGTGTGTGAAGGGCTGTGAACGCTACCATCACCCTGAGAGCAATGCTGATGACAATAATGACGGTGCAATGAATGCAATCTGTTGACAGAGGAGCCCTGATAGAGCCATGCCTTCACTTCTAGCCAGGAGGCTAGAACGCTGGGGAGGGAGAGGAAGGGCTGGGAAGCCAGGAGGCTTGAGTCCACTCTGAGCCACCATCCAAGTCTGGGACAATCTTTAACTTCATTGTCTCAGCCGAGGCTCTCATCTCCCCTTGAAGGCAGGTAAGTCTAACAGAGTCAGAAATTCAGACCACACTCCTTGAAGGACAGGCATCAGGATTAGGTAAAAGCACTCTGTAAGTGTTACTAATTTAAGTTCATAATTACGTGCAGTTTTCTAAATGGGGATTAGGCAAAGCAAGGTTGCTGGGAGAATGATTACACTACTATAAAAACAGACATGCAATGTTCACTATCTGTGTGCTTTATCTGCTGTACAGGCAGTCGCTCAATTGCTTCTCATGGTGATCCTAGAAAGTAGGGCTATTACCCTTACTTTAATGGGGTGCCAGATAACTTGCCCAAAGTCAGGAGGCTGGTGCGAATGAAGAGTCACTGTAGCAGTTCTCATCTCGCTGCTGGGAAAGAACACGTGGCCGGGAGCCCCTCACGAAAGGCAAGCGTTCCGATCTACAGCTTCGAGGGGAAGCTTCCTTGTGACGGGAAAGGCGTAGCAGGAGCAGACAGCGGGTGTCGCATCTCCTTCTGAGCAGGAAGGAAGGAAGGAAAGCGAGCTGGCTGGCACTGGCAAGGACCTGACTATATAAAATTCCAAGGCCTGCCCCCAGTAACCCACCTTTTCCAGCAAGGCTCCACCTTCCAAAGGCTCCACTAGCTGGGGATCTAGAGTCAGTCTTAATTCCAAACGTATGAGGCTATGGAGGACAGTCCACATTCAAATTACCACAGTTATACTCAGGACTGTGATTATAGTCCATATTCTTCACTGGTTATTGGACCACCTCCACACGAGTGACAGGGGCCTTAGGTAGCTGCCCCACGGCGGGCAATCACAAACTGTCGCATCTTTGCTACCCGACTCCCCCTTCATTCCTGCCAGGCTTCAAGCTTTATTGCCTCAGCGGCTGACTTCCCTGCTCACAAGCCTCCCTTTCCCATGCTGTGGGACCCCAGTCTCTGTCCTAAAGCACAGCACACTGCACAGCCACATCTCCCCTCCACTGGTGACTCGGCCACTCCATCTCAATATTACCCTGAGGAAGTGGCCATCTCAACCTTCTAAACCACAGAGGAAAAACTGAAGGGATCATGAGTGACCAACAGTGAAGGGCTGGGTTGTCGAGTAAATAATAGTAACATAACGTAATAATAATATACAGGCAGTAAAAGAACTGTGTAATGGCAAGGTCTCAGAGACGTTGGCATGAGGACATGGCAGGAGCATGGCTGGGCGTGGTGTCTCAGGAGACTGAGGCAGAAGAATTGATAGTTTGAAGCCAGACTGGGCAACTTAGCAACACTCTCAGTTAAAAAAAAAAAAAAAAAAGTTTTAGGGCTGGAGAGATGGCTTAGCGGTTAAGCACTTGCCTGTGAAGCCTAAGGACCCCGGTTCGAGGCTCGGTTCCCCAGGTCCCACGTTAGCCAGATGCACAAGGGGGCGCATGCATCTGGAGTTCGTTTGCAGAGGCCGGAAACCCTGGCACGCCCATTCTCTCTCTCTCCCTCTGTCTTTCTCTCTGTGTCTGTCGCTCTCAAATAAATAAATAAATAAATTTAAATAAAAATAAAAAATAAAAATAAAAAGTTTTAAAAGGGGGCTACTGTACATCCATGTTCTCTGAGGTTCAATTCACAATCGCTAGGAGGGGGACTTAACTAGTAACTGGGTAATAAAAGCGTGGCAGATATGCATAATGGTGTTTTACTCAGCTGTAATGACAAAGTAACTAGTGAAATTTGCAGGAAAAATGGGTGGACTTGGAAAAACTTATACTCGGCGAGGTAACCCAGGCCCAGAAAAACAAAAAGCACATGTTTTTGTCTCCTATCCAGATTCTCACTTCTAATGTTTACATGTATGTAAATAAGGCAATGTGAGACAGGTATAGGCTATGAATTGAGACGATAGACTATGAAAGGGGAACAAGAGGTGATGAGAAAGTTGTGAGGGTGACTAAAGGAAACATAGTATGAAAGGAGAAAAGAGGCTATGGTGGGAAGAAGACAGAAAGTTGGAGGGAACAAGGGAAATGGAAACAAAAACTCCCACAAAATTTGTTTGAAAAACATCATAATGCAATTTAGTTCTTTGTATGCTAATAAAAATAATTTAAAAATTAAAACAAAGCCGGGTGGTGGCGCACGCCTTTAATCCCAGCACTCGGGAGGCAGAGGTAGGAAGATCGCCGGGAGTTCGAGGCCACTGTGAGACTGTGAATTCCAGGTCAGCCTGGGCTAGAGTGAGACCCTACCTTGAAAAACCAAACCAAAATAAAATAAAATAAAATAATAATAAATAATAAATAAAAAGGTGTGTGTGTAAGTGAGTGTGTGAGTATGTGTGAGTGTGGAACAGAGCTTTTTACAGTCTCCGTGGCCTATAGAAGGAAGCACAGCTCTCAGAAGCACCCTGTGTGCTCATTAACCTCCCAGAATCCGTGCACATTTGTTGGTACTGCCAGTCCCACATCGCCTATTTTAGTCTTGGCACCATCATACAGGCAATCTTCTCCACCTGCACTCCTCTCCACCACTGTGGTCAGAATCCTACCTGCCCCCCCCCCAAAGGAGCCCTGCAGGGTCCCCCGCATTCCCCTATCCTGCGCCCTGCAATTCTACCCACACATTTTCCTTGCTGCTCTCTTGGTCTCAATGGCTTTGGGACCTCCTGGGAGCCAATACCCAGTGGGACCGACTTCTTTCTCCCTGTGCAGTGAACAATGCTTGCTACCGCGGCCTCAGCGTGGAGGTTGAGTCCAGCAGGGCTCAGGAGAGACAGACTGAAGAGCGCTGGCCCTCCGCCCTGCCGCTGGGGCCTGGCATCTCCTCCAGGAAGACAGGAAATGGTGCTGGGGCCTGGGCCAGGATAGGTAATGCCCCTGGGCTATAGTAGGGCACTGTTACCCACAGGCTTGAACGCTGCCATGGCCCCTGCAACAGGCCAAGTGCAGGAGCGCAGCTGCCGGGCAAGATCAGGAGCACGAGAATGCGAAGCTTCTGTCTCTGAGTTTGGGCGGGTGACGGACTGTCCCGGCTTGTCCAGAGCTCGGGATGCGGCGCTGTCAGGGCTAACTAGAGAACTCGAGGCCGGCTGTGAACTTTGCCTTGAGGTCCTCGGGACCACGGGGCGCTGCCACGGGGTGGGAAGAGGGTAGCAGCTGCTGAAACTCGGCCTGCAAAGGCCGGGGAACCTTGAGTCCGGATCCTGAGACAAACAGCATCTTGAATCAACATGGCAACACCATTCTGAGCTGCACCCCTCCTGAACCCGCCTCCCAAAGTTCTCACTACCCACTCCCGCTGTGGACTCTCTCTGTGTTCAGGGTACCCCTGCCCTGTCCTCGCTTCTGTGGGTGGTACAGATCTCTGGGTTGTTTCCCACTGTTAAACCTCACCTTTGTTGAATTGTGTTTTGTCATTTTTTGCTCGGGGGGGGGGGGGGGGGGGAAGGAATGTGAGACAAGGTCTTCGTGTAGCCCAGATTGGCCTTAGAACTCTATGTTTTCTGTTGCCTTGGAATCCTGGGCACTAATCACTCAGGTAAATCCCAGCTTTATTTCAGGACCTGGTTCAGGTCACCTTCTCCAAGAAACTCTCCATACCCCAGCCCACAGATGGGTCCCTTCTCTGCTCTGGCATGGTCCTCACTCCTGAACGCTTAATCTGGCTGATTAACCTCCGAGCTAGCTCCCTGCTCCCAGCCAGAATGGGGATTCAGACATTCACACATTCACTCACGCAGTAAGAATTCATCTGAGGCAGGTGTGGTGGCACACGCCTTTGATCCCAGTACTAGGGAGGCTGAGGCAGGAGGATAGCTGAGAGTTTGAGGCCAACCTGAAACTACATAGTGAATTCCAGGTCAGCCTGGGCTAGAGCGAGAGCCTACCTCGAAGAAAATAATAATAATAATAATAATAATAATAATAATTCATCTGTTTGGTGTTAGGTTAACCTGTTAGCACCTGTTCTGATTCCCACTGTGACCAAGTTGACCCCTGGCAACACCACTTATTAGCTTCTGTGTGGCTCTGAACAAGTCACGTCACTTTCCCTCTCTGGGCCTCGGTTTCTTAACAGGAGAGTCATACTAACAGTACTTCGCTCACAGAAGTATTCCATGACTTGGCGCTGTAGCAGAACTGCAGCTTTTGGACCAATGCCTGGTACCGAGTAACCATGTATACTGTTTGTCAGCACCATTATTATTATTAAGAATCTATTGGGGAGGCGGGAGAGATGGCTCAGCGGTTAAGGCGCTTGCCTGCCAAGCCAAAGGACCTCTGTTCTATTCCCCAGGACCCATGTAAGCCAGATGCACAAGGAGGCACACACATCTGGAGTTCGTTTGCAGTGGCTGGAAGCCCTGGCGTGCCCATTCTCTTTCTCTTTATATCCCTCTTTCCTTCTCTCAAAATAAATAAAAATAAAATATTTTTAAGATGAAAAAAAAATCCTATTGGGTGCCAGGTACTCCGAGCTACCAGGAATACACAAATGACAAGCCTAAGAATTTACCAGTCTAGTGGCACAGTCAGACCCGGCAGCTAGCAATTGCCATGCAGTGTGATGAATGGAGAGGGAGCTTCTGGGAAGAGAGAGTGGTTACTCAGGCTGGCCCACAGACAGGGCAGTCAGGGGAAGCTTCTCAGGGGTGGTGCCTTGGAAGAGGCAGAGGGACATTACCAAAATGTACAGGAGAAGCTGGTGTGTGTGTGTGTGTGTGTGTGTGTGTGTGTGTGTGTGTGTGTGAAGGCCTGCAGTGTGAGGTGGCCTCCCTGGCTCTGGAATGGGACAGCCCACAGATGGTTCCCTTCTCCATCCCTGCCTGGGACCCGTGCCTCAGCGCTTAATGCTGGCTAAGTTTCTTACCTCTGAGCTCCCTCCTCCCAGCCAAACGGGATTCACACACTCACTCGCGCGGTAAGAATTAAGATGCCCGCAGGGACTGGGTGTGCAGCATGTGGAGACATTAGGCAGAGCCCTGTCCTTGGACACCAGGCACTGTCAGGGAGGGTGGTCCCCCAACTGCAGCGGGTAAGCAGTGGATGGTCTTAGCAGAGGTATGAATTGCAGTTTGGATGGGTCACTCCGCTGGTCCCTGGGGGACAGTCAAGAGGAGGACGCTAAAGGAGCCCAAGCCAGAGCTCTCCGTGAAGCCTCAGGGCAGCCTGACACCCAGCCTGGCAGGGTCCTTGGGTCCTGGCCATCGTGGAACAGCTGCCCATGGTACCTTTGCACATCTGCTCCAGATTTCCCCATGACAGTCCCTCACACACTGCAGATCCACCCTCCCTCCTTCCTGCTGCACTTTCGGCTCTGGGTTCCCATTGGCTCCTCTGTCTTCATTCCCTCCCTGGTAACAGGATCACTCTTGCCAAAGCCTCAGCTCCCAACCCAGCTTACCCAGACCAGAATGAGCCCATCCCTTCTCCCCTCGGCCTCCCTACCCCACCTCATTGGACTCGAGTTGCTAGGCTGAGACTTGCCCGTCTCATTTTCCCATCGATGACTCATGAATCAGGCAGGGTGAGGCCAGGGCTGCCAGGAAGGGGGAGAGTTGATGGCAAAGGCCCCTCCTGGCCTCAAAGCATCTTGGGGTCCGGCTAAGCAGTTTTCTAACTTCTATGTGTGTGCTGGCACTGCCAAGACCTAGCTGTGCCCTCAAAGGGGCCTTGACCCTACTCAGGTCCGGCAAGTATTCCAAGGGTGAAGACCTTTCTTTACTCTTTCCTCAAGATTCAAGCCACAAAACCCAAAGCAGGGAGGACACCCGTGAACTCAGCAGAGTGGCCCCTTCTGCATCACAGGCCAAGACTCCCTCTTTATCTTTTTTTTTTTAAATATATTTGCTTTGCTGATTTGAACTTTTATTTTTTATTTATTTGAAAGAAAGAGAGAAGGGGCGTGCCAGGGCCTCTAACCACTGCAAACAAACTCTAGTTGCATTCACCACCTTGTGCATCTGGATATATGTGGGTATTGGGGAATCAAACCTGGGTCCTTGAGCTTTTCAGGCAAGCGCCTTAACTATTGAGCCATCTCTCCAACCCACTATCTTTTTTTTAAGAGTCTGGTCTGGAAGCTCTGTGCAGTGAGGACCCTTGAGATACCTTGGCTCTCAAAATAATGGTAAATATCCATCTTGTTGCAACAGCCAATACCTATATGGACGTGAGCCAGGCCCATGCAAGGGTCTCTAACAACAGCATGCTTTAGAAGGCCTGAGACTTGCCTAGAAAAGGAGAGAAACCAAAGCTGGCTGTGGGCAACAACCAAAGCACACTTAGGACCAACAGAGTTGAGCATCCCAAGGAAGGAGAGAACTGCAGAAAACGGAGCCTGCCTCCTTCCCCCACCCCCAAGCTCCTGCCCTCTGCCCTTGATGCCCTAGACCGGCTGTGCCCCCTGATGCCCTTTGTAGCACAATGATCCCTCTAAGCCCTGCCCAGGCCAACACACTGCTGGACGGCAAGGAAGTCCTTCCTGGTGGTGATCCTTGGCTGCCTGTGGCTGGTCTTACAGGCACCAGATGGCATTGGTTTGTCTCCCACTGGACTCTGGGCTCACCAGGCAGAGAATGGATCAGATCTTTGCTTTATTGTCCCTGAACCCCACTGGGGAGCAGAGCACCTGGCCCAGAAGAGGCTTTGTTTACTGAATGGCTGTGCCTATATCCTGAGCTTACTCACTCACAAACCTTCCCCCATTTCTAGGGGCCTAATACCTCATTTCCTTATGCCTAGATCCCCCACAACAAGGCAACTTTGCATTTAATTAGAATAGCCTGGGGGCTGCAGAGATGGCTCAGCAGTTAAGGCACTTGCCTGTGGAGCCCAAGGACCCAAGTTCGATTCCGCAGTACCCACATAAACCAGATGCACAAGGTGATCCATGCTTCTGGAGTTCATCTGCAGTGGCTAGAGGCCCTGGCATGCCCATTCTCTGTCTCTTTCTCCCTCTTTCAAATAAAAAAAGCCGGTCGTGATGGCACATGCCTTTGACCGCAGCTCTCGGGAGGCAGAGGTGGGAGGATCAAGTTCGAGGCCACCCTGAGACTACACAATGAATTTCAGGTCAGGCTGAGCTAGAGTGAGACCCTACCTCAAAAAAATAAAGTTTTATTCATTTAGAATAGCCTGATTCTATTCTAGATATTGCTGTTGTATAGGAGGGTGGGGAAGCTAACCCCTTCCCACTAACACCGCTGTATAAAGGGAGGAATCGCAAGCACCCCCTCCATCCATGCCCAAGGAAGCGTTGCCATTCTCTTTACCGTTTTTGCAAAGCCCCAGCAGGCGTGACCCACCGACAGCAGTGCCCTGGCTTAGCCCTGATCTTGCTCAGCACAGATTCAGGTGGAGATGGAAGATGCTAATTTGCCACGGTGAGATTATGAAGCTATTCATGGAGTGGTGGCACAGCCTGAGACAAAGATGGGACAGTCGTTCTGTAAATTACAAGTTCATATTAAATTATGGGATGTACTTCACGCCTTCCATGAAGGATACTTCTGAGGATGGCAACAGAGAAATTTTGATATGAAGGGAAATGGAACAGACTGGAAGACCAAGAGGTTCTTGAAGATGCTTCCCAATTACTGAGCAGGGGCAGGGAACAGCCAGCCAAATATAACTATGTGAGGAATGGTCACAGGGGTTTATCAACATTTTCCGTATAACTCAGGGCAGAAAACTTCTCTGTACTTGCCCATGTGGAAAGTATTCCCTTTAAACCACCCAGTAAGGCTTACTGTCTAAATGCATCCATCTGTGTGTATAAACTACAAGAAACCTGCCCAGAAATCTGAGCCACTTCCCAGATTGGCAGGGGCAAAGCGCTGTACAGAAGAGATGCCCATAGGGACTGAGTTGACTGCTGTGACAGCCTTCAGTCATAAGCCCATGTTTACTGGGAGTATAGTACCTCCCCCATCCAGGCAAGAGATTTCGGAATGCCCTATGAGTTGGAGAAGAGGGATTAAGGAAGAGGTACTCCAAGCCCTGGTTCTTGGTGGTCAAAAAATTTCACTCGGCAGACAGCATGGCTATGCCCATTTGTAGGGCATCTTCATTCTGGAATAGGGATGAAATGGTAATGGCCAAACCCCCACCACACCCCCACCACCTCCAGGCCCAGCACCACAGTGGGGGGAGGACGACAGTGGGGGCAGAAGTGTGCAAAGAGAGGGCCTGGATGGGTGGGGGTCCCAAAAGGACCAAAGCAGCAGGAGACCCCCTCCCAGGCTTGGGTCTCAAGTCCAGCAGCTCTCCCACTCCGGCTGAGCCCAGAGGCTGTCTCAGGTGGTCATCTTCTGGATGCTAGGCTTGCTTCCTCAGTGCCGAGGCACTGGCTTAGTACCCCATCGGGGAATGCCCTCTGGGCATGACAGAAAGCCAAAGCTAACAGCAGTGTGCAGAATCGATGGCAGGACCAGGGAGGAGGGGCTTGATGCCAGCGTAAGTCCAAACCTCTCCATTAAGATACATGAGGCCCCGCAGGCGGCCCTGAGCAGGTATGACGGTCCGAGTGTCCAGGTGCTGCATCTCCATCCTCAGGTCCTCGTCAGCTTTTCCCCTCCTGCCCTGGCCCGTGGACTCCTTCCACGCGGATGCCTCCTCCACAAGTCCATGGCTCCTGCCTCGTCTCGGGGAGCATGCAGGCCCCCAGCAGCCAAAGTGGGCAAAGAAGCTGGCGAGAGAGAACATCAGTTAAGGCAGGGACAACACTGAAGGTGATCATCTACTAGGAGTACATCTCCACACTGCGACAAACAAAAGAATAACACAAGCCGGAAGTGGTGGTGCACGCCTTTAATCCTAGCACTCAGGAGGCAGAGGTAGGAAGATCGTTGTGAGTTCGAAGCCACCCTGGGACTACATAGTGAATTCCAGGTCAGCCTGGGCTAGAGTTAGTCCCTTTCTCAAAAAAAATAAAACGGACATGGTGATGCATGCCTTTAATCCCAGCCGTGGGAAGGCAGAGGTAGGAGGATCACTGTGAGTCCAAGGCCACCCTGAAACTACATAGTTGATTTCAAGTACGCTTGGAGTGAGACCCTACCTCCAAAAAAAAATTCATGCTGTCTCTCACTAACCACCTCCTGTAGGGACCTGGTTCTAGGACACCACAGGTACTAAAATCTGGATGTTTGTTTCTATAAAAGCGTGTGTACTCTTTGCACACCCACCATGTACTTGAAACTATCTCTGCATTACTTGTCATATATAATACAATGTAATTGTTACATAAATACTTGTGATCCTGTGCTGTTTGGGAAATACTGACAAGAAAAAAGGTCTGTGCACGTTCAGGTAATCTATTCGTTCCCTGTTTTAGATCCGGGATTGGCTGAATCCACAGACAGAAAACCAGTGGATACAGAGGATGGACTGCGTCTTCACAACATGCTATGGTCTGTGAGATCTGCTTCCTCTGGCCCTACCCTCCCAGTCCTAAGGGATTAAGGTGGACCCACTCTCAAGCCAGTCTGCCGGCCTTACACCCATCCTCTCCTCAACCCTCACCACAATGTGGGAGGTGTAAACAGGAGGCTCACAGGGGCTGGACACCAGAGAGGCCCCAGGTTCACTGAGTCAGAGAAGATGGAAGGCAGGCAAGTTAATGTGGGAGGTGAAGTGGAGGGTATGGGGTACACAGGCTTCCAGTGGAAAAGTTAAGCATTATACACCCCTCCTCAACCCAACTCCAGTTCCCACGGGGAGGGAGTGGCATCTAGGGAAGAGGGCATGGGGCTCGGTGCCAGTGCTTCTAGGTTCTATTCCTGGGTCCTCCCTTGAGCCATCCTGACCACAAATCGACACCCCCCACCCATGCCCTCTTGTCCTGCTCAAGGTGGGTTAAGACACTACAAATAACAGCTCATGGCTCCATCCTGTTCCCACCCACCCACTGCCGCGTCCTCTCCTCTAGCTGCTTCTCCTCTGGCCCAGCTGGTGTTGGCTGGCCCTCAAGAGTAGGCAGACAGACAGGCCCATCCCCCCTGGCACCAGCGGCCTAGCCTGGCTGAAGCCGGCCTCACCCACCTCAGCACTCCTGTCCCCCAACAGCTCAATCCAAGAGCCCCAAACAACTGTCCAGAATTGACAGTTGGGGGGAGGGGTGGAACACACCTTTAATTCCAGCACTCAGGAGGCTGAGTTTGGAGGATCTCTGCGAGCTCCAAGGCCAGCCTGAGTCTACACAGTGAATTCCAGGTTCCTCAAAATAATAATAATAATTAATAAAGCAAACAAAAACAGAATTGATGGTGGAGCTGAACCCAGTCCTACACGGAAGACCCACGTGGGGTGCTGAGACTCCAGTCTTGTTTCCAGGCCCTTAGGACTCCTTCCCTCACTGCCTTTCTGCCCAGATGCCACATTTATATTCTGTGTCATGCATTCACTCCGGAAGGGGGGGAAGTTGATCCCCACCCTCAGCACTTCCCAGTTCCCAGAAAACCTACCCTGTATGTGGATAGAAGCCCCGCCACCCTCCACTTGAATCAGGGCTCAAGCATTCTGTGCGAGAGCCCATCCCACCCTCGGCTCTCCCTCCCAGGGTCCCAGGGGCCCCGCTTTTCTGTCTTGACACCTGGCTCCTAGTCAAGACTCCCCTGCCTTAGGACCAGCGGGGCAAGGCCAGCACGGTCTCCTGTCCTCCCGTAGTCCCTGCAACCTTCCTCGGACTAATCCCTCTTTGAAGTGGAGCACTAGTCCCCCGATCTCCTTGGGGGGACACCGTGGGGAGGAGGAGGAGGGAGAAAGCGAGCTCAGTCCCTTGGGGGGGCTCACCTAGCTTGACCTCTGGGCATCGCCGCGAAGGCATGTCGGTCAGCCGGGACGCCTGGTTGGCTTAGGACACTAGGGTCCCAGTCCCTAGGCTCTGCCGGGCCCGCACGGTCTGGATGGCCTGTTGGTTCTTGAACTTGACCAGACCCAGGGTGATCTGAGCGTTCCAGCCGGGGTCTTCCAGCGGGCAGCGGAAGTCAATCTCCCCTCCGCCCTCGGTCACTAGGGTGAAGTAGATGTGGCGCCCGGTGCTCTCCACGCACTCCACCGCCTTGATGCGGGCGAAGCTGAGCTCCTTGGGCCGGCCGCCCGCGCCCTTGGCCTCGAAGAGCTGCAGCCCGCGCTCGGTGAGCACGCAGCGCTTCCGTTTCCACAGCTGCAGCAGCCCTCCGCTGCGCTTCTCCAGCACGCCCTCCTTCAGCACCGCCGCCGCCGCCGCCGCCGACATGGGCACCGCGGGCTGCCGTGCGCGCTGGACGCGGCGCGGGGGGAGCGCTCCGGCCTCGGCTGCCCGGGCCCGCGCGCGGTGCCCCTTACCCCAGCCGACTGCCCGCCGCTGCGTCTTCGCGAGCCCTGGCGTCCCGGGTGCTGAGTGCGGATGCTGCCCGCCTGCCCCGCGCCCGCTCCGGACCCGCCGGCCCCCCTGTGCCCGCTGCTCTGCGCCTCCGCGGGCCGCGTCCGCTCGCTCGCTCCCCGGCGTCCTGTCTGCGCGCTGGGCGGCAGCTCGCGCGGGATGTGTCCTTACTTGTTCCGCCGCTCGCCTCCCCGCTGCGCATTCCTGCCCCGCCCCGGCCCGGCCCCGGGGGGCGGGACCGTCCGGCGCACCGCCCGCCTCCGACGCTGGGGGGCTGCGGCCCGGGCGATGCTTTACCACCAGCCAGGCCTTCCGCCGCTTCTTCCCATCACAGCCCCCCTGGCCACCTCCCCACCCCCTTGGGGCCCTAGCGGGAGGGGCGGGGAGCGTCCCCTAGGCGCACGAGCTCGCTGCCCTCCAGGGATTGCATTTGCTCGGGAGGGCTCCTCCAGTCGCACGGTGGGCGTTCAAACAGCTGCTGGCTGCCTCTGCACCCCTCCTACCTCCCCCGTCCGCAGAGGGCTCCGTGCTGAGCGCAACCGAGGCTCGGCCACGGCTTGGAAAACCCACCCTCTCGCTTGTGCACCGGTCTGCCGCGTGGAAGAGGCACGTGGCCGTTAAGAACTGGGGGAAGAGATGAGTCTTGGGGTCATTCAGTTCTCCGTGAAGGAAACTAGAGACCTGCGTGGTGGCCTCAGGATGTCACAAGTCTTCACGGGCGTTTGGAGGTGGCCCACACTCAACTGGAGGACCAGCCAGTCCCCAGCCGTGCGGCTTCGCCTTAGCTTCTCCCCCCTGCCCTGCCCACTTCGCACGGAAAGGGTTTCTCTCCGAGCTGGAGGGGGAGAGGGAAAGGGGGCTCCCATTTGCACCTGACAGTTGTGTGAAAACGAGGGCTTTGATAACTTGACTTCAAACCTCTCTTCCAAGTGATGGCGCACGGCTTTATAAATGGAGACAGAGGTAGGAGGATCACCATGAGTTCCAGGCCACCTTGAGACTTCCTAGTGAATTCCAGGTCAGCCTGGGCTAGAGTGATACCCTCCCTCGAAAAACAAAAACAAAAAAATAGTAATAATAACATCAACAACAACAACAACAAAAAAAAACCTGTCCTGATCGACTAGGGTTGGTATGACAACCAAGTTAAATTACCAATTCTTACAGGTCCAGAGACTCCGTTAACCCTCTCCTCTTCCTACTGTGACTTCCTTTGGAGGTCAAAGCCCGAGACTAGGCCTGGCTGGGAAGATGGCTCTCCTAGGGTGCCACTTGCCCATCTTGGGCGACTCCTCCAGGCCAAGGTTTCTTAAAAACCTATTCATGAACATGTTAATAGATGGTTCTGGAAATAATGATACATAAATAATGACAGTGTGATTTCTTTGTACCCCTTCCCTGAACCACTGTGTATTTCTTACCCTATATTTCTGTCCTAAATGAGCACAAACTAACAGGCACAGGGAGGATCCAGTTGTGGGCTGGGGTGCCCTCTCCTTCAGCACCCAAACCAGGGGTGGGGGAAAGGTAGCCATCAGTTTCCCATCCACAGACCTGTGCAGGAACACACAACACAAACACATACAGATAACTCCCAATTCCAAGAATGCTGTCCCAAGAGAGGAAGCGGTGCTGTAAAAGAGAGGCCACCAAGAAAGGTGTCTGTCTTAGGGACCCCCTGTCTGTGGGCCATGTCCTGTCATGGCTCTTCTCCTCACCCCTCCCTCTGTTGGAGTCTCTGACTGCACCAGCCTGGTAGAGTCCTACCAGCCCCCCCCCCCCCCAGCCTTCTCTTCTTGAAGAATCACATGAGCTCTAGGCCAGGCCCTGCCTCTCATTCTGTCTCATCTCTATCACTTCCTCCCTCTGAATGCTCTGTGCAGCTCCAGGGTTATTCTCAAGACATTGAAAGTTTACAGAGTCTTCTTACCTGTTTTAGATTTTTGTGAGGGATAGGCAATATTATTTTGCTCATTTTTCTGGTGAGAAAAAATGAGACAGAGATCAAACAACTTCAATGATGTCACACCAACTTTGTGAATGGAAAATCCGGGATGAGGATGTACGGTGGCTGGAAGGACCAAGAATCTGTTGATGAACCACATTGCCTCTCCACGCTCATCTAAGCAGCTTTACACGTGACCCAGTCACCCACCCTTTGCTCTCCCTTTACTAGCTGGAGTCTCTTGGACAGGGAGAAAGGGGGAGAAAGGACAAGAATATCGGGTAACAAGCACTGGCAAAGAGGAACATATGAGGAAACTCAGTAGGGCATATGCTACTCCGGCCACCAAACATCCACTTCCCCACATCACCACATCATCCTAATAGCCTAAGTTAGTCCCTGGAACCAGTAGTCCAAGGCTGTGGTCTCATGGCCTCCTGGCTCTCATTCACCTTAGGATTGGCATCTTGCCTGGAAGCCAGACCTAGGAGACGCTCAGATCCAAGTTAGATTCTTTGGATATTAGGAGATGGTTCAGAATCTTTCAGGAGCCAGTTGGGGGGGGGGGCAGAGCATTCCTTGATGCCACAGGAGCTCCAGCTTGGCCTGCTTGGACCACTTGCCTGGGGCAATGGTGGGGCCTGGGATTCTGGCTGGACTCTTCCTGACTTGTTGACTCCACATGAGACAGATGGACAGAACGTCCCCTGGTAGCAGCCCAGAGCTGCCTCCTGCCTCTGGCCATCATCTGATCTTACCATCAGGCAACCTGAGTCCAGCCATCTGGGCTTAACTCTGAAATGTCCTGGGGAAAAGGAGGCTGGGAAAGGCTCTAGCCAATGGTGAGCTGCCTGCCCACCCTGTAAGGGAAGGAGAGAGGCCCTGCGCAGAGGAAGACGGGGAAAAATGGTATGGAGATAAGAACGGGGCCCAGAAAGCTACAGAAAGAAGCACAGCTGTTGTTTTGCACAGTATTTTGCTTAATATAAAGTAATTTTAAAGTATATATTTTTAAATTTATTTATTTATTTATCTTGAGAAAAAGAAAGAATGGGCACACCAGGGCCTTCAGCCACTATAAATGAACTCCAGATGCATTCACCACCTTCTGCATCTGGTTTATGTGGGCCCTAGGGAATTGAACCTGGGTCATTTGACTTTGTCGATAAGCACCTTAACCCCTAAGCCATCTCTCCAGCCCAGTTAATTTTATCTTTGTTCAGTATTTGGTTATGATAAATTATGTTTGTGAGTGACAAATTAGACAAAGCAAAAGCACTAAAGATACTTTAACTAACAAAAAAGACGGTGTGCTAATACTAAAATAATCAGAACTAAGCTGGGCATTGTCTGATTACACACCTGTAATTCTAGCACTCAGGAGACAAAGGCAGAAGGGTTGCCACAGGTTTGAGGCCAGCCTGGTCTACATAGCAAGTTCCAGATGGAGCTACATTGTGAGACCCTATTTGAAAACAAAACAAAACAAAAAAACATTAAGATAATGTCACTTCTTTGCTCAAAACTCACAAGCCTCTCATCTCACTAAGACTCACATTAGGGATGTCAACTGCAAGGCCCTTCAGGACCAGCCCTCTGAGACCTGCCCCGACTTTCTGACCTCACCTTCTCTACTCTGCCCTCTCTGCCCAGATCCACACACACTCCTCACCATCCCTTGACTTGCCAGGCCTTTCCTCTGGGCCTTGGTACTTGCTGTCACATCAATCACTACCTGGTTCCTTGCGTCAACTCACTCAGTTCTCTGTTCAGACATTAGCTTTTCTATTAAGTCTTCCCAACACCAGTTCAGACCTCAACCCCTCCTCACAGACACAGACACACTGTATCTCTCTCTGCTCGGATGTCCTGTATGTAGAGCATGTACTCACTGCCCTCTGCAACCCTGCTGTTCTTGGGTTTTGTTGTTGTTGTTTTGTTTTGTTTCGTTTTGTTTTGTTTTGTTTTGTTTTGTTTTTGGCTTGCACATGTGTTTATTTTATAATATAATTTTTTATAATATAATGTTTTATTTTATATGTGTTTATAAGCAAGGCATACTTAAGTCTTATTTGTACAAAGTAGCTAAGAGTTTAAAAATTCAGATGGAAATATGCATGGTAAAATGTCACTTGACAGCTTGTACTCTGAATTGCACACTTTGAATCCCATAAGAGTATGACTTTTAGGGAGATGTTTTACAGCCTGCTGTGCTTGTTGTTTGTCTCCTTGTTGAAAATGTAGGCTCTGAGCCCACCAAGAGTTTGATCTGTTCTCTTCACCCTCACAGCTCCAACACCTAGAATGTTGCCTGACATACAATAGGACCTCATTAAGTAATTACTGATGAGTGAATGAAATGACAAATGTCGCTGAAAAAAATTGGGAACAATGCAGGCCTGGAGAGATGACTCAGTGGTTAAGGTGTTTGCTTGCAAAACTAGATGACCTGAGTTCAGTTCTCCAGTACCCACATAAAACCAAATGTACAAAGGGGCACATGTGTCTGGTGTTCATTTTCAGTGACAAGACACCCTGGTGTGCCCGTTCTGTCTCCCTCTTTCTTTCTGTCTTTCCCTGTGTCTCTCTCTCTCTCCAAATAAATAAATATAAACATTTTTTTAAAAAAGGACAATGTAAGGCTGGAGAGATGGCTTAGCAGTTAAGTGCTTGCCTGTGAAGCCTAAGGACCCCGGTTCGAGGCTCGGTTCCCCAGGTCCCACGTTAGCCAGATGCACAAGGGGGCGAGGTAGGTCAATCACCGTGAGTGATGAACTCCAGGTCAGCCTGGACTAGAGTGAGACCCTACCTCAAAAAACCAAAGGAAAAAAAAAAAGATAGACTAGCCACGCACAGTGGCACACGCCTTTAATCCCAACACTCTAGAGGCAGAAGTAGGATGGCACCAGTCAGTTCGAGGCCAGCCTGAAACTACATAGTGAATTCCCGGTCAGCCTGGGCTAGAATGAGACCTTACCTTCAAAACCCCAATTGAGAGCCTGGCATGGTGGCGTACACATTTAATTCCAGCACTCAGGAGGCAGAGGTAGGAGGATCACTGTGAGTTCAAGGCCACCCTGAGACTACATAGTGAATTCCAGGTCAGCTTCGGCTAGAGTGAGACCTTACCTTTAAAAACAACAACAATAACAAGAAAAAGAGAAATCCTGCCTAGAGCTAATGAACTAAAAGAGAGATCCAAGTATACTACTTAAAATAATAATTGAGGCTGGAGAGATGGCTTAGTGGTTAAGGCACTTGCCTGCAAAGCCAAAGTACCCAGGTTCACTTCCCAGGACCCACGTTAGCCAGATGCACAAGGGGGTGCATGCATCTGGAGTTCGTTTGCAGTGGCTCTAGGCCCTGGTGCACCCATTCTCTTCCTCTCTCTACCTGCCTTTCTGTATCTCTCTCAAATAAATAAATAAAAATAAAGTATTAAATAATAATAATAATTGACTCAGATATAGTGTACACCAGTAATCCCAGACACAGGGCCTGAGGCAGAAGGATCAAGAGCCTAAGACCAGCCTGGGCTACACAGTGATATTCTGCCTCAAAAAAATGAATAAAATAATTAAATAATAATAAAAATCAGAGATTCTTTCAGAAGTGTTTTAAGACAGTGATACTATTCTGTATTGTATACTTTAATTATGGATGTGAAGCTATGCAGACCACAGAACTGCAACATCAAGACCTAACATCAGGGTTGGAGAGATGGCTTAGCGGTTAAGGTGCATGCCTGTGAAGCCTAAGGACCCAGGTTCGATTCTCCAGGTCCCACGTAAGCCAGATACACATGGTGGCACATGCGTCTGGAGTTCGTTTGCAGTGGCTAGAGGCTCTAACATGCCCATTCTCTCCCTCTCTCTCTCTCTCCCTCCCTCTCCCTCTCTCTGTCTCTAATATGTAAGTAAATAAAAATTTTTTAAATCTTGAAAAAAGAGCTAACATCATAAAAGCAGACTTCACTTAATAGTACATAAGGCTGGAGAGATTTCTCAGTGGTTTTAGGTGCTTGCTTGAAAAGCCTGATGCCCCAGGTTCAATTCCCCAGTGCCCATGTAAAGCCAGATACACAGAGTGGTGTATGCATCTGGAGTTCATTTGCAGTAGCAAGAGTGCCCTGGCACATCCACATTCTCTCTCTCTCTTTCTCCGCTTGCAAATACGTAATAAATAAAAACATTTTTAAAATAGTAAACATATCAGAATTGGTTCATTAATGATAACAAGTGTATGATACTAAAGCAGGATGTTCATAACAGGAAAGCTATGGGTGAGGAAGAAGGCTCTTATCTGCTCAATTTTTCTGTAAATCTTAAGCTGTTAGAAAAATTAAGTGAATTAACTAAAGACTCAAATTTACTGGTTAACGGTAGTCCCTCTGGGAAAGGATGAAGAGGGAAGATAGAAATTTCCTTTTGATTGTTCATCATTCTGTGGTATTTGATTTTTCAATCCCACGCCCACATTGCTTCCCTTAAAAATCTAGTTAAATGCTTAACACGTCATCACTTATGTGCAGTGGGGCAGTTAAAACTAATGAGATAGAGCCGGGCATGGTGGCACATGCCTTTAGTTCCAGCACTCAGGAGGCAGAGGTAGGAGGATCACTGTGAGTTCAAGGCCACCCTGAGACTCCATAGTGAATTCCAGGTCAGCCTGGACTAGAGTGAGACCCTACCTTGAAAAACAAAAAGAAAGAAAGAAAAGGAAAAAAAGAAAGAAAAAAAATAATAATGAGATAAGTTCATGAGATGGATTGTCTGAGATCTGTGGTTGAGAAGAGACTATTTCAGTCTAGGAAGCATAACATGGTGTGTGCATGACCCCATACGATCCACACTGATGTGACTGATGCAGCCTTGGGATGTGGATGTGAAGATGCTTGTCACATTATTATTATTTTTAAACAACGTGTCTCTATGTAGTCTGGGTTGGCCTTGAACTTGAGATCCTCCTGGGTCAGCTGCCTGAGTGTTGGAATTACAAGCATCTGCAACAGTACTTAGCTTACATACATATATATTTTTGAGTAAAATGTAAAGCTGGGCACATCTTTAATTCCAGCACTTGAGAGGCAGAGCTAGAAAGAGTTGCCATGAGTTCGAGGCCACTCTGAGACTACATAGTGAATGCCAGGTCAGCCAGGGCTAGAGTGAAACCTAACCTCGAAAAACAAATAAATAAATTAATTTTAAACATAAAAAATTTTAAACCCAGGGGCAGCTGGGCTTGGTATGCATGCCTTTAATGCCAGCATTTAGGAAGCTGAGGTAGGAGAATTGCCATGAGTTCAAGCCCAGCCTGTAGTTACAAGAGTGACTTACAGGTCAATCCCTACTTGGTAAAACCAAAATAATAAAAATTCAGAAAAAGCAGAGGCTTGATTGTAAGCAGTGCTGATTTAGAGTGCTGGGTGGCACTTGCTGTCTCCAGGGCAGTTATGGGCGCCCCAGGGTGGATACAACACAGCCTCTGGGTGAGGGATGTAGGCATCATGCCAGACCCTGCGCTGAGCACCTCATTTCTGCACACCTCTCCCCCACTTCCCAGCCTCAGAAAACACATCAAGTGGCAGTTTCCCCAGTGCCCCATTGTCCCTGGCAGCTGAGATTGGAAGACATATTTAGGCTGCCTGCGATTGATCCCTGGTCCAAGAAGAGGCTATGTGGCAGAGACCCATACTGTCAGACTGCGGGGTCCACACTGATCACCTGGGGATCTTGTCATAGTGGATTCTGCTGATTCAGTAGTTCCGAGGTAGGACTTGAGAGTCTGCTTTTCTAGAAGCCTCCATGTAACACTGTTGCTGCTCCAATTACTCTAGATAGCCAGGATCTAGAGCAGTGGTTCTCCAAATGTCCAGGACAGCAGCATAAGTAAAGTAAATTCCTTGCCAGGCGTGGTGGTGGCGCACGCCTTTAATTCCTGCACTGGAAAGGCAGAGGTAGGAGGATCGTGGTGAGTTTGAGGCCAGCCTGAGACTACATAGTGAAATCCAGGCTAGTTTGGGCTAGAGTGAGACCCTCCCTAGAAAAAAAGAAAAGAAAATTATTCCAGGCTCCACCCTAGATCTACAGAGTCAGAGCCCTGGGTTTGAGGCCAAGCAACCCATACTCTTTAATAAGGCCTCCTCAGAAGAGAGTGAACCCCTGGTGCAGAGGAAGGGGCCCTCAAAGTAGGAGACAGGGCATCTGAGAAACTACCCCAGCTCAATGGCGCCTTGGCTTGACTGCTGTTTCCTCTTCTGGAACGTTGAAGGTGGCCGAGCTCGACCTTGCAAAGTTCATACTGATTTCCAGGGAAGCCTGACTGGTGCGTGGAGCCTCAGAAAGTCCCCGTACACACAAGCAAAGAGGGACACTGCTGCTCCCTCCTGGGAGGTTCCTGATGATCAGGAGAGCCAGGTGGTTCTGCTCACCTAGATGGAGCAGAATGGGTCTGCTCACAGGCCAGTCGGGTCTCTCTCTCCAGTTTAGGGTTTCTGCATCCACCCACCCACCCACAAGTCCCTTCCTCCTCCCCTCTCCTCTCCCGCTCTGCTGACTTGCCCCCAGACTTTTCCTGAGCCCCACCCCCTACCCCACCCCTTTGATGTGCAGCCCTTTGTTCCAGAACTTTGGGTTTTCCTACAATCTCTGTTTTTCTCAAAACTGGCCCAAGTTTCAAGTCTCTAATGACTTGGGTTTTATGGGCACCATTGCAACAGACCTCAAGTGGGCAGCAATCCTCCAGCTGACCCGCCCAGGCTTGCTCCCGGGCCTGGCTCTCTCACTGGAAATCCCCTCCCACGCCCAGCCCTTTAATCACTTTCCAGCCCAATAACTTTCCTGATTCACCAGGGATCCCTTTCGTCTTGAGAGCGCCTACTGCCCCTCTCTGATGGGGCTGAGTCTGGACTTGAAGCATTTGATCCCAGCTTGGGTCTGACGGAGATTGGATTTGTGGGCTCAGGATTCAGGTTAGGGCCTGCAAATTTTCCCTTTTCCCATGTCATTTTGGTGCGCGCGCGCGCGCGTGTGTGTGTGTGTGTGTGTGTGTGTGTGTGTGTCCACGTTGCAGTAGCAAAGGGATTGCCCCAGAGTGGCCCTTGGAGATCCTGGACCACGGAGCAAAGACAAGACCAGGAGACTGACTTACAAGCAAGTAACTAGTCGCTTTTCACCAATCTGCCAGTAATAGCTGCACAATCTCGACACATCAATTGCCTTCTGTTCCCTAGCTTTCTCTTTCAACAGAAATAACGTGCTTTCAATCACAGCTTCTTCAACTGAGAGCTCACAATTCGATTGGGATCATGTAACTGATTGTGGGGGTTGCAAAAAAAAAAAAAATCTTGGCAAGAATAAAGGTTTTTGAACATGTGGTGACAAAAAAAATTAATTCCAAATTAAACGTGTGATGGATCTGAGGTGTTTGCGGCAGTGCTCGGTGGCATTGCACCTCACTTCTGCGAGCCTTGGTTCTGGAGGTGCACCGCGCACCCCGCGCACCCCGCGCACCGCCCGCAGACGACGCGGCACCAGCACCGCCGGAAACATCTTGGCTCGGATTTGAGGCGACCACATGTGTCTTTGTTGGACACATAAGTTTTCGGCTCTAAGACAAACGTAATGACTTAGTTGCTGGAGACAACTTTTAACATTTTTCTACCATCAATCCTCAGCATGTTAAGTTTCCAGTCAGCCTATTTTGTGGTTATATTGTTAGAATGTTTAATTTTCAAAATTGCTCTTTGAGGTTAGCTTGAATTTCATGAAAAAAGTCATTTAATGCATTTTGGCTTAGGATTAAGACAAAAGTTCCAACAATTTCTATAACAGCCCTAAACATTTCGTGCCATGTATTTATGTCAGTGGACATGCTCAGCATTGGTGATTATATAATCAAAATATCAGTTAATTCTGAAAAAAGTGTTGCTACTTTATGTACTGTAGTATCAAGTATTTAGTCAAAATTTCATACTTTTGTTTTTGTTTGTTTGTTTTTATTTTTCTTTGTTCTTGTTGTTTTTTTCAAGGTAGGGTCTCACTATGGCCCAGGCTGATCTGGAATTCACTATGTAGTCTCAGGGTGGCCTTGAACTCATGGAGATCCTCCTACTTCTGCCTCCTGAGTACTGGGATTAAAGGCATGCACCACCATGCCCAGCTCAAAATTTCATTCTTTATGTAAAAATAAACAACCACTCCATCTCATTACTATGTAAATTTGCTTTCATCTTTTTAAAAAAATGGTAAAATGATGCCAGGTGTGGTGGCACATGCCTTTAATCCCAGCACTTGGGAGGCAGAGGTAGGAGGATCGCCATGAGTTCGAGGCCACCCTGAGACTACATAGCGAATTCCAGGTCAGTCTGAGCTAGAGTGAAACCCTACCTCAGAAAAAAAAAAAAAAAAAGAGTAAAATGATACTTATACCAAAGAATTATTTTAAATATATTTTATTTATTTATTCATTTGAAAGAGAGAAAGAGGCAGAGAGAGAGGGAGAGAATGGGCTTGCCAGGGCCTCCAGCCACTGCAAACAAACTCCAGATGCATTCGCCCCCTTGTGCATCTGGCTTATGTGGGTCCTGGAGAATCAAACTAGGATCCTTTGGCTTTGGTAGGCAAACACCTTAACACCTTAACTGCTAAGTCATCTTCCCAGACCCAAGAATTATTTTAAAAATAAATTTCTCAAAAAAAAAAAAAGAAATGAAAAAAAATAAATAAAAATAAATTTCTCTGTGATTTAATACCAGCAAATGTTTGATTTGTATACATATTTCACATACCTATGTACCCCAGTCATGTAAAACTTTCTCAGACATAAAGGGTTGCAAGTGGGAAAGGTCTAAGAAGTGCTATTTTATTTTTTGTTTGTATTTGAGCTAAGGTCTCATTCTAGCTCAGGCTGACTTGGAACTCACTCTATAGCTTAGGCTGGCCTCAAACTTACAGTGATCCTCCTACCTCAGCCTCTCCAGTGCTGGAAAGAAGCCATTTTACTTTTAAAAATTTATTTATTTGTGTGGGGGAAGGAGATATGAGTACACCAGAAGGCATTCCAGACATGCCATTTTTTAGGGCTGGAGAGATGGTTTAGTGGTTAAGCGCTTGCCTGTGAAGCCTAAGGACCCTGGTTCAAGGCTCAATTCCCCAGGTCCCATGTTAGTCAGATGCACAAAGGGGCGCATGCGTCTGGAGTTCCTTTGCAGTGGCTGGAGGCCCTGGTGTGCCCATTCTCTCTCTCTCTCTCTCTAAGTGCCTCTTTCTCTCTGTCACTCTCAAATAAATAAAAATACGCAAAAAAAATTTTTTTAATTTTTTTAAATGTTTTCTTTGGACTGGAGAGATAGCTCAGAGGTTAAGGCACTTGCCTGCAAAGCCTAAGACCCAGGTTCGATTACCCAGTACCCACATAAGCCAGATGCACAAGGCGGCACATGTGTCTAGAGTTAGTTTACAGTGGCTGGATGCCCTGGTGTGCCTATTCTCTCCCTGCCCCCTCCCTCACTCTCTTTCTGCCTCTTTCTCTCTCAAATAAATAAGTAAAATATTTTAAATGTTTTATTTATTTATATGTGAGAGAGGCAGAGAGAAAGAGGCAGAGAAAGAGAATGGGTGCACCAAGATCTCTAGCCACTGCAAATGCATTCCAGACACATGCCACCTTGTGCATCTGACTTTACATGAGTACTGGAGAATCAAACCAGGCTTTGCAGGCAAGCACCTTACCCACTGAACCATCTTTCCATCTGCCTTTATGTGGGTACTGGGGAAATAGAACCTGGGCTATTAGGTTTTGGAAGCAAGCGTCTTTAACCACTGGGCTATCTCTCTAGTCCAGAGCCCTGTTTTGTTTTGTTTCATTTTTACATTTAAATATTTATTTATTTGAAAGAGAGAGAATGAGACAGATAGAAATAGAAAATGGGCTCACCAGGGCCTTGAGCCACTACAGCAAACAAACTACATCGCCTTGTGCATCTGCCTTTATGTGAGTACTGGGGAATCAAACCGATATCCTTAGGGTTTGCAGGCAAGTGCCTTAGCCACTGAGCCATCTCTCTAGCTCCAGAAGCTCTAGTTTTGTTTTTTTTTTCTTTCAGGGAGAGAGAAAGGGTGCTCCAGGGCCTCTAGCCACTACAAATGAACTCCATATGCAGGCACCCCACCGTGCATCTGGCTTTACATGGGTACAGGGGAGTGGAACCTGGGTCATTAGGCATTGTAGGCAAGCACTTTAACCACTGAGACATCTCTCCAGCCCCCAGAAGCCCTGTTTTAAGTACAATTAATAGGCACTGTTTAATGACAGACACTTTTTGTAAAGTAAGTTGTTAGGTGATGTTGTCATTTGTGAACATCACACAGTGCATGTGCATAAGTCCGGATGGTGTATGTCAATCCCCAGACATGGTCCCTTGAAGCAATCCAGAGCTGAAGAAAATACAAGATGTAAGAAGTAACGTAACATGGCACATTGTTTGCCAGTAAAATATCCTTTTGAATAAGAAGAAATGTACTCTAACATAATAATAAAAAGTGTAATATGATGTAACATGTAAATGTGTAAACCAATAACATGGTCATGTATTGTCCTTGCACAGTCGTACGTTACATTCCATGAGTGCAGTAGGTTTATTTACACTAGAATTGTCACAACTCAGAGTCAAACATTGTGCTATAGTATTATTACAACTATGCCAAAACTAGCTAATGGGAATTTTTCAGCTCCATTACAGTCTATGTTACCATTACGTGTGGCCCAACATTGACAGACACATTGTCATGAGGCATCAGATGGTATCTAAATCTTTATTGCAAATGATTCAAAACATGAAGCTGGGCATGGCGGCACACACCTTTAATCCCAGCACTTGGTGGGAGGCAGAGATAGGAGGATCACCGTGAGTTCAAGGCCACCCTGAGACTACAGAGTGAATACCAGATCAGCCTAGGCTAGATAGAGCAGGACCCTGCCGCAAAAAGCCAAAAAAAAAAAAAAAGATTCAAAACAAAAACATAACAGTATCTTTTTACCACCTTTCTAGTCCCCAGGCTCCAAAGCTGATAACCATTTAGCTGGACATGGGCTCTGCCAGGCATTTCCTTGCCCTGCACACATTTGCACCCAGAATAGCATGACACAGCATCCTCAATGCAATGCGGTGCTGGTTTGCGTAGTCATAAGTCCCTTCCAGATCTGACATTTTCTGCACTTGAGTGTGGCGCTTCCCTCTCTCCCTGGAGAGCAGGCCTTCACAGAATTGCCCTCAACTCTAGACTTGGGGCAACGCATAGTGGGACAAGATCGCCAGGGAATGTTCTTCTCACCATGAGACATACTGACCCAAGTGGTAGAGGCTGCTTTTTCTACAAAAAAAAAAAAAATTATTTATTTGTGTGTATGTGTATGGGCATGTCAAGCCAGCTTTACGTGGGTGGCTGGGGAATTGAAACCAAGCTAGCAAGCTTTGCAAGCAAGCGCCTTTAACTGCTGAACCATCTCTGCAGCCCTCCCTCCCCCATCTTTTTCTTAAACGTGTGTGTATGTGTGTGTGTGGGAGGGGCACGTGGGTACTTGTGCACACGTGTCTTCGTGCGTGTGGAAGCCAGATGACAACATAGGAAGTCATTCCTCAGGAATGCCAGCCGTCATTATTGAGATGGGGGTCTCTCATTGGCTCGGAGCTCACCAAGTAGGCTATACAGGCTGGCTAGCAAGCCCCAGGGATCTTTTGGTCTCCTCCTCCTAAGTACTGGGATTGCAAGAGCATACCACCATGTTCAGCATTTTTTTTAAGTCCTCCAGATTTTTATTATTTATTTCCAAAGAGAGAGAGAGAGATAATAGATTATCAGGGTCTTCTGCCACTGCAAACCAACTCCAAATGCATGTGCTACTTTGTGCATCTGGCTTTGCATGGGTACTGGGGAATTAAACCTGGGTGGTTAGGCTTTGCAGGCAAGTGCCTTAACTACTGAGAAAGCTCTCCAGCCCGGCATATTTTTAAAATATTTCATTTATTTATTTTATTTTGAGAGAGAGAGAAAGAGGCAGTTAAACAGAGAGAGAATGGTTGTATCAGGGCCTCTAGCCACTGCAAAAAAACTCCAGATGCATGTGCCACCTTGTGCATCTAGCTTCTGTGGGTACTGGGGAATCAAACCTGGGTCCTTAGGTTTTGCAGGCGAGCACCTTAACCACTAAGCCATCCCTCTGGCCCCCAGTATACTTTTTACGTGAGTTCTG
This sequence comes from Jaculus jaculus, assembly GCF_020740685.1. Classification (NCBI taxonomy): domain Eukaryota; kingdom Metazoa; phylum Chordata; class Mammalia; order Rodentia; family Dipodidae; genus Jaculus; species Jaculus jaculus. The sequence continues at coordinate 244,393,316 of NC_059102.1, read as the reverse complement.
GGGACAGAACTCAGGTCCTCATGCTTGCATGGTGTGGTAGTTTGAATGGATGTCCCAAGTAGACACATGAGTTTTATTCACACTTAGATTCTCTCCCATAATCTGTGTCTGGTTTGGAAGTTCAATCCAGCAACATGATGCTGTCTACTACACATGGCAAGCACTTTACCAACTTGACCATCTCTCCAGCTACAGGGGTTCCATTCTTGGCATCTATTCCCCATCCTCTCTGCAAGGCAAGAAGGGACGTGACATAAACAGTGGCTCTTAAAGAGCTCTAAACAATCCGGTAATCTTAGCACTTGGGAGGCTGAGGCAGGAGGATTATGAATTAAAGGCCAACAATCTCAAAAGCAGAAAGCAAGATATTCTGTACAAACCAAGCATGGTCACACTTGTAATCCCAGCTACCCTGGAGGCTGAGGCAGGAGATAGCTCTATACAGAAATGACATGAGTCATTTTGGTCTCAACTTAAATAACAGAGTAAGACAGATGGCCATGCCATATCTAACTTGAAGAGAGGAGAGTGGAGCGTGGTGGCGCACGCCTTTAATCCCAGCACTCGGGAGGCAGAGGTAGGAGGATCTCCGAGAGTTCGAGGCCACCCTGAGACTACATAGTGAATTCCAGGTCAGCCTGAGCCAGAGTGAGACCCTACCTCAAAAGAGAAAGCTGGGGGGAGGTGGAAATACAGGATATCTGTGAACAGCCTTAAAGGATCGGACATGGTGACTGCCTTGGAACCAGTGGGTCCCTCCAGGAGACAATGCCACTGGAACTCCACTTCACACCCCTCATGAGGAGCAGCAACTGCCTGGGCCCAGACCCAAGGCCCTGGGCCTTATGGAGAAGCCAGGCTGAGGTCACCAGGATAGCCGTATAGAAGGCTCAGGGGCAGGCACTTCAGAAATGACGCAAAGGCCGGTCCAAGCAGGGAAAATGCCCACTAAATGCTATATTCAGGACAATCCACTTGCTGAATTGTCGTGGCTTTTGGAGCGAGTCTTCCTAAACCCATAAACTGAAAACATCAGAGTTGAGTGGGTCATCCAAAGCCAGCCTGCCCCTGCGTGGTCTCTGGATTTGTCCAAGTGTCAGCACCGCCTTCCCCTGGGAGCTTGTGAGAGACATCCGGTCTCAGGCCCCACCCAAGACTACTGAACGAGCATCTGCATTTTACAAGATCCTGGGAGATGTGTATGCACATTAGAGCCTGGGAAGCACTTCCCTAGAACCAATTGAGGCCAACATTTCCATCTCACAAGTGAGGCCCTGACACACAGAGGGGAGGAGGCTGGCCAAAAGTCACACAGCTGGTTCCAAGCCCAGCTCTACCACTTGCCAGGGACTTAAAGTAAGTCACTTAAAACTTCACTGAGCCTCACTTTCTTCTCTATGATGAAGGGTACCAGAATCAGCCCCAGTGCTTATGTGGGCATCCTAAGGCAGCATCTAGACCAGACACATGCTTCATGCATGTCAACTCTTACTACAGTCCGAGCTCACTATTCAAAGGCCACTCCTCAGGACTGGAGGGGTCTTTCCAAGAGTGACTCTCTGCCTTGCCCCGTGCATGTACCTCAAGTGTCCAAGTCTCGCCTTTTTCAGGTGTGAGGATTGACCCCAATGCCTCACATGCGAGGTGTCTTACCACCGAGTGATACCTCCAGCCTCCCAGTCTCCTCTCTTCCTCAGCTGATGAAACAAATCCACAGGCTTGTGGTGCCTCCCTCAGGAACCATCGAGAGGCTAGATGTTTGGGTCTAAGAGGAGCCCACTTGGGCTGCAGAGCACCTGTCTTCAGACCTTTGAAGGCTGTCAGACAGGAGAGGTTTAGGCCTGCTCTGGCTGACTTTGGGGGACAGAAATAGGAAGTGCCAGGAAGCCCTTTCCAGTCACTTGAACTGTTTGGAGTCCCAACGGCTTACAGTCCTCGGGTGTAGAGCTGCTGGCGGTGGGCTTCCTGGCTAGAGGGTTGGGCTGGTCCAAGGTTCAGCCTGGCTTGTCCTGAGTGTTAGAATTATCTCAGGCGCTTTTCAAATACATATTCCCAGGCCCCTCCCAGGCCAACTTGATCAGAATCTCTAGAGGTGGGGCTGGGATCCATTTTTAAGAACATCTTCCTCCAGTGGTTCTCATAACACGAGGGTGGGTTTGGGCTGAGAGGAAGGAGCCAGAACCATCCAGTGGCTGGTCCTCAGGGGTCACTCACGGGGCTCCACTTGCCACCGCTGTTTTCACCAGAATCTGAGGGCACTAGCTTCACTGGCTTTCTGTCCATCTCAAGCAGTATGTGTATCCTCAACTCGGGGTTTCTTGCACAACTAATAGCAACCCTAACACACACACACACACACACACACACACTCCATCTTCATGCTGCAATCTGGCTCCTTCTCTAAATGCCTCTAGGTGACCTAAAAGGATTGCTAGGGCTGGGAACATGGCTTAGCAGTTAAGGCGTTTGCCTGCCAAGCCTAAGAACCCCGGTTTGATTCCCCAGGACCCACGTAAGTCAGATGCACAAGGGGGCGCATGAGTCTGGAGTTCGTTTTTAGTGGCTAGAGGCCCTGGAATGCCCATTCTCTCTTCTCTTTCTCCCTAATTGCCTCTTTCTCTCTCTCTCTGCCAAATAAATACATAAGCAAATATAATTTTTTAAAAAAGACTGCTGTTCGGGCATGGTGGCGCAACCCTTTAATCCCACCACTTGGGAGGCAGAGGTAGGAGCATCGCCATGAGTTCGAGGCCACCCTGAGACTACATAGTGAATTCCAGGTCAGCCTGAGCTAGAGTGAAACCCTACCTTTGGGTCAGTCCCACACTTTGTTGCACCATAGGGCACTAGAAATGCACAAATCCTTCTGGAGAGATGCTATCGGTGGGGATTTGGCGCGTGCGCAGAAGCACAGCGTCCTCCTGACCCTCTGGGAGCAGAGCAGAGCGCGGCATGTTTGGACGTCTGCCTTTTGCCTTGACTCTACAGCGCCACCTGGTGTCTCCCAGTGCCGCGCAAGAGCTGCTCCTGCGGAATCTTAACCCCGACTCGGGGCTCGGCTTTTCTCTGCTCTGCGCTGTGGAGACCTCTCCGCGCAGCCAGCAGAGGGCAGCCTGTCTCCACCTTCGAGCCCCAAGGGCGCTCATCCTGGCCACTCCTGTGACTCTGCCCAGCACAAGGAGCCACTTGTTTATGGATCCTCCCGGGGCCACGCCCTTTGATAGCAGTAGAGGAGGTTCCAAAGTGAAAGAGACCTTGACCCCACCCGGGGAACTCACAGACAAGGCCCCGTAGGGGGAGTGGAGTTACCTGATCTATAGCGCTTCTGCCTGTCACCTTGCACTTTTCCTATGCTCTGCACCATGGATGGGATATATATGTGTGTGTGTGTGTATATATATATACATATATATGTGTGTATATATATATATACACACATACATACATATATCATATATATATATATCCCATGGGGGCAGGACTGTGCTGGAGACTGGCCACCTTGGTAATACATCAACTAAAATTTGTTCTTAACGCTTCTGCCCACTGCTTTGAAAAAAACAGTGTGGCCAGTTTTGAGGACTGAGGTAGAGGTACCCAGCCTCAGGTGCCACAGGTGTGCCTAAGATGAGGGACGTGTAACGTCTCAGACAACCCTACTTCCAAAGTCCAGCCTTCCATGGACTTGGCCACCTGGCTTTAACAGAGCTTCTAGGCCTCTCCCCCTCACCTCTTAGGCAGAAGTGAGCTTTCTGGGTGTGACATGAAATTTCTTCTGGCTGTGTTTCTTCCTCACGGGGGCTTTCCAAGTTGGAAGAAGTTCTGAGCACAATGCTGGAACCTAACAGAGCCCCTCAAGGCCTAAAGTCCACGGAGATCCCATGTTCAGAGAGGGGAGTGGGGGCCAGACAGAGGGCAGTGACATTGAGCTGGCTGAGTCACTTCAGCAGTGTGATCCCCTTAGCACTAACGCTGACAGTGAGCCTGCACCGTCCTTAGTAACAGCAGGAGTGACTGAGTCCTCTCTTTCATTTCCACCAGGCCTCCAGCTAATCTGATTGCTCTGATCTTGTTCCTGACCCATCCCTACAGTATGCCATGGCTCCACAGATACAGATCAGGACAACAGGGTTCTCTTCTGAACTGCTTTATTGACCGACCAGATGAGAAATCAGCTTGAACCCAGCCCGCACCCTGCAGCCCTCGCTGCGAAGAGTGTTGTCCTCTCGGTCCTGGGAGCATCAGGCCCCAGCCTCTCTCCTGCTGATCCTGACCTGGCAGCCTGGAAAGAATAGACAAGGAAGGTCCCTAGACAAGGGTGGGGTGAGAGACAGTGTCTTGATTGAAGGAAAGTGAGGACCGGGGGGCAGGGGGGCGGGCAGAAGGAAAGGAGGTTGGATACACACAGACCATGTCTGCCTCCTTCCGCATTGGGAGGAACAATTAGGAGTGGCCCGGGCTACGTTGAGACATGTAAGGAGCCTGCTCATAGCAGTTGCAGGATCCAAGGTTAGGGCCTAGCACTGACTACCTAAGATCTGGACCACTGATAAACCTGAATATATAGTAAGTGTTTCATTAGGGTTCCCCCGTCAAACAGGAACCTTGATGTTTAAGGGAGTCGCATAACCTCTAGACATTGCAGTCCTCAGACTGCGGCTGCTCTCCAATCCTAAGTGGGGTAATACCAGTTCCCCCTTCAAAGGCAAGATGCCACAGAAACTAATTCCCATGGCCCACGATCCTGTCTTCACACCTCACTGTCTTCCATGGTAACTCCCATAAAAGGGAAGGATACCAAAAAGCCCACCTCTTTCCCAGAGGAGCCCCTCTGGGATCCAGAAAAAAAAAAAATAGCCTTCCCCACCCTGTCTTGGTCTTGCTTCCCTCCCTCCCCTGGCCTGCGGCTGGGCTCCTCTGGATTCCAAGATGGGGACTCAGGTGTCTTGGCTGGATGATGACACGCACTCAACCTAAGAACAGAGGTCTGTAGGGTGAAGTATGGGGAGAAGGGCTTGGTCCAACTAGTGGTGGTGTAAGATGCCAGGCAGGAGGAGATCCTTGGGGGGTGGAGGTTCTCAGGCAGGCCCCCAAACCAAAGGAAGCCAGGCACCCAAGCCCAAGTCATTAGTGACATGCAGCAGAGTGGAGTGAGACAGAGATTCCTGGAGGTGTCCAAGGCTGCTGAGAAGGGAATGGCAACGGAAAGCGAAGGAGTGACAGGGTACGGTGGGCGGTGGCCACCTCACTCTGAGTGGACCAAGGCCCCTGCTCCTTGTCCGAAGCCAAAACCCTTGGGCCCAAAGTTTTTAGCATAGCATCCTGTAATGAGAGGAGAAAGTCAAAGTCACACTTCCGTCCCTGTATCGGCTCCTCCTGCCTCTGGAGGAGAGTTCACCACTGTACACCCTCAGCTCTTCTCCAAGCCCAGTTCAATAGTGGAAGGTTCTAAGAACTACTCTGGACCCATTTCCCTGCCACTGACATGAGGGAAGTACCATCCTCTGCAGAAGCAGACTGGATGGGCATGAGGACCCCAGGCTCTACCCTTGTCCCCGCGCTATGTGGCCACCTGACTCTGGCCAAGTCACATCCTCCCTCTGGTCTTGTCTCCCCATCTGTGACATGACGGAGATGGTCTGGCTCTTGGAGAGCAAGACCAGGAACTGGTTCATTCAACAAATGGTGGTTTCCCTCCCCACCTTTGCCTCGTTATCTTCAGTGAGAAATCAAAACTACCCACCTTTGCAGTAGATCTCACCATCCTTGTCCGCAAGGGTGGTTGACTCAAGGCCTTTGCCACACTTGGCGCACCGGAAGCAGGACTTGTGCCAGGACTAAGTAGGGAAGGAAACAGTTAATGCTGCTGCCAGTGACTAGGCTGCCCTAGCCCAGTGGTACCTCACCCATGTTGGATGAGCACTTCAGAAGTCAGCTGGAATGGGACTATTAGAATGTGGCCCATGGTGCTGGGCCAAGCACACACCGGGAGTGGTTCCCTGGTTGACTACACCACAAAAGGGGTGAGTTCCTGCCAGCAGGCTATACCCCCAGTGAGCTATCAGCCTAGCCTTCTCCACACCCAGCTAGCCCGTGGAACTGGCTCTGGACACGTCCCCGCTCCACCATGTACTACTTGCTTGGGATCTCTGCTTTCTTCCCCTGGAAACCTCTGTGTTTATCTTGTGGAATGGACGTGAGGACTTGGTATTGAAATATCTTATGCCCAGCCACGGAGCGGGAGGCATTAATTGCTGGGATTTTCTTGAAACAGTCTAGCATATGAAGCTCTAGAACTCGGTGCCTCATTTTCCCCAAAAGCCATCAGCTCTCGGAGTAGCACAGCCATAGCTCCATCACTCGGCAGCTGTCTCATTAAATGACTCCTCTGGTGTCATGCACGGGCCTGGCACAGAGAAGTCCCAAGTCAGTGTTGTACGACTTTAGACGGAGAACCAGGTATGTAATGCACAGAACTCCAAAGGAACAGGCCCATGGGATGTAGCTTCTCTGGAGGCCACAGAAGGCCCTTTGGGATTCTACGAGGTTGCTCTAAGGTTTGCACAGGGCAAACAGCTCCCCAAGAGAAAGGGAGGACACAGGTTTGTGCATAGCAAGAGGGGACACGAACGTACACACGCACACAGCACTGTGTAAACAGTACAACTTGGCAGCCAGCACCCAGCAGCAGCTGAGCGGGCTGAGGTGCTATGTAGACAGCTCTGCGCAACCCAGGCAAAGCAAGACGCTGGCAGGATAAAGCGAGGCTATGTAAGGGCACAAACACTGGCGCCCAGGCTGGCGGGGGAGAAAGGAAGCTGGGGTTCCTCGAATTGCCTGGCCACTGGACCTCACCCACTAGCTGTCTGTTCTTCGTAGGCCCAAGGGACAGTGGAGGCAGAGGGCTGAGACGGGATGATGTCTGGGTCCGAGTCCTCCCTCAGTGCCCTGTGCAACCCCAGCGGTCACCCAGGCTTCCTTCCTCCTCAACAAAGCAGAGGCTGCCATGCCTGCTCCCGGGCTGGACCAGGACTGAGTCAGACCCCGACCGCCGCCTCACCAACCCCACGAGTTCAGTCTCTGCTCATGTGCCTAGCACCTAAGGACACACTGTTTCTCAGTGAGAGGAAGGAACTTCTCCCTGCCTTTTCCTTCTGAACTCGAAATTCTTTTATCCTGTTCTTTCTTACAGCCTTAACTTTACCTTATATTCTAAGTGAGGGAAATGAATATAAAAATATTTTATTTTTATTCATTTATTTAAGAGAGAGAGAAAGAGACAGAGAGAGGGAGAGAGAGAGAGAATGGGTACACCAGGGCCTCTAGTCACTGCAAATGAACTGCAGATACATGCGCCACTTTGTGCATCTGGCTTACATGGGTCCTGGAGAATCGAACCTGGGTCCTTTGGCTTTGCAGGCAAGCACCTTAACCACTAAGCCATCTCTGTAGCCCACAGAGTGTCTTTTTAAAATATAATTTTTTATTCCTACAGTGACACAAAGCATGAGAAACCCAACTTAATGGTAATATTAATGTCTCCCAGTTTGTTTCTATTTTTTTTGGGGGGGGGCTCTAGACACGTGTGACCACGGCTCCTGTTTTCCTGTCACTTAAGGTGCTCCATTGCCCACTAGAAATGCATTCTTATCTCATTAATCTTAAAACCATTTTGTTTGTCAGGAACCATAATGGCTTCACTTTACAGTGTCTCCACACACCCAGCCTACTTGGCAGGTGTAGACTGAGACTTGGGAAGGCTAACCTGACCTCAGGGAATGCAGCTAGTAAATGCAAAACCCAAGACTGGTAGAGGTCCAGGGCCCAGCTGCTAACCACTACGCTGGGATTAGCAAGCTTCCTCCATTTTGCTGCTGGATTCAAAGAGGTTTAAGAGGCTCAGTTTAACAGTTGTAAGAGCCAGAGCTTCAGAATCAGGCAAACTTAGGCCAGACTCCTAGACTCAGAAACCCACCCATATACCCAGAGGGCAAATATCTGGGCAAATTATTTAATCCAAGGGGTTCTTGTTTTCTACATGAGTAAAATGGGAATGCTAATTCTCCTCGCCAAGGGCTGGAGAGATGGCTTAGAGGTTAGGCGCTTGCCTGTGAAGCCTAAGGACCCCAGTTCGAGGTTCAATTCCCCAGGACCCACATTAGCCAGATGCACAAGGGGGCGCACGCGTCTGGAGTTTGTTTGCAGTGGCTGGAGGCCCTGGCACGCCCATTCTCTCTCTCTCTCTCTCTCTCTCTATCTGCCTCTTTCTCTCTCTGTCACTTTCAAATAAATATAAAATAAACAAAAAAATTTTTTTAATTCTCCTCACCAAGCGTGACTGCAGGAGGAAAGCCTACTATGATCCAGACTTGGCTCAAGGGTCAGTTCCATTGCACACCCCTGACTCCCTTTCTCAAGTTCAAAAAGCCTTAGGAAAAAACCCAATGCCTCCAAGTCAAGCAGAACTGGATGCAGACTCAAGGCCTGCCGTGTGCTCATGAAGTCACTCCTTCCAGTTCAGTCCCCAGGTGAGAATGCAAAGTTCTCTTTCGCCACATGGCTTGGAGGTACTGACCCTGTGACTTGCTGATTGCTAGTCTAGAGCCGGCAAACCCCAGGGCAAGAGCTCTCCTGTCCCTCTCCATGTGGGGGCGGAACCTGCAGGACAATGTGATCAGTGGGCTGAGTGGAAGAGTTGGCTAGCTGGGGTGATTCTTACTGGATACAGCTGACTGCTGAGCTACCATCAGAATGCCGATGGGGAAGGGCAGGCAAGGCCAGCATAAACGGTGTGAAAAGCCCCCCAGAGGCTGACAGGCCCTGGGCCTTGATAAATTCTGCCCTCTGGGTATGTGGGTGGGTTTCTGACCACATAAAACCCATGAATCAAAATACGCATTTTATTTACTTATTTGAGAGAATCCAGCCACTGCAAAGTCCAGATGCATGCACCACCTTGTGCACCTGGTTTACTGGGGAATTGAACTTGGGTCCTTAGGCCTCCCAGGCAGGCATCTTACCCACTACACCCAAAATGTGTATTTTTGAGGGGTTATTAAACATTTCTGGAATCAAAAATTCTTTTGAAAAATCTCTTTCCAGAAAGGGAAATATTCCCACAAAACTCAGCATGTATTTTTAATTTGTTTTGTTTATTTTCACTTATTTATTTGAGAGCGACAGACAGAGAAAGAGGCAGAGAGAGAGAGAATAGGCGCACCAGGGCCTCCAGCCACTGCAAATGTGTGCGCCCCCTTGTGCATCTGCTAACGTGGGTCCTGGGGAACCGAGCCTCGAACTGGGGTCCTTAGGCTTCACAGGCAAGCGCTTAACTGCTAAGCCATCTCTCCAGCCCAAAACTCAGCATGTATTTTAAGAGGGAGTTGTGGCTCCTCCAAAATGCCTCCAATGGCCTAGCCTCTGACCTTCAATTCTGGAGCACAGATGGATCTTAGCAGCTCCCTATGAATTGCCCAGAGGCAGCCTGTCAACCCTGGACACGTGACTGTAAGAAGTTAGGTGAGTTCCTGGGAGTCCAGGACAATAAACTCACAGGGACAAAGGTTACTCCAATCCCTGAAAGAGAAAGGGGTTAAAAACCCAATGTTCGGGCTGCTCTGAGCACAGCTAAGGTCACTGCTTGCAAAGTTCTGGAATCCACATTTCAGAAATGTGCTCCCCTCCCCAGCCAGCTTCCTGCCCCGCAACATCTTACCTTCCCAGCACCGATCACCTTCTCTGCAGCATAGACGGCCTGGCTGCAGCGGGGGCAGCGCTCAGAACCACCAATCTTCTGAGCAAACTTAGACGCATTGGGGTTGGTGGTAGGCCTGTGGCCAGGGGCTCTGAACGGGAAAGGACACGTGATAAGGTACACTGACCAGCACAGGTAGGGACTGCTTTATCTCATGCCAGGGCATGGGGCAGCTCTGCCAGCTAGAGTCACCAAAGCTAGGGCTGCCAGAGTCGCCTCTGGGGTCCCAAGGCTCAGTATACTATTAAAACAGCATACTTCCCTCATCACCTCCTTAAAACCCCAGAACCATTTAACACCTCATTTGCTACGAACCCCTCCTCAGTCCCTCATTTCTGCAGCTACTTTTATTATTAGGTTCTTTGCAGGAGAAAGCTGCTGACAGATCATTCCCACTGGGGCAAGGACCTTGGCTGAAACTTGGAAATCTGTCATCATTTCCGGCCAGCCCCCCACCGCAAAAGCTAAAGCACTGGGTAAGCGGACAGTCAACAGCCACCCTTTACCAGCAGGTCAGAGGCAAGTGACGGCTGGAGAAGGGTGTGGGGAGACCCAGTGACACCCTGTGCCACGTCCAAGTCAAGGAAATGACTGCCCTTTGGCAGGAGTGAAAGGTGGCGGGGCTCAGAATGAGGCTAGAGGGGCAATGCTACGCTGAGCCCTGGTCTGTAGGGATCCTCTAGATTTTCTCAATCATAAAATGAGGGGACTGGTCTAAGTGACCTTGGAGCTCCTCCCAGATGACACTTGTAAACATAAGATGCATGCCTTGTGCAGAACACAGCCTGGGGGAAAAAAAAATAGCTGGGCATGGTGGCACACGCCTTTAATCCCAGCACTCAGGAGGCAGAGGTAGGAGGATCACTGTGAGTTTGAGGCCACCCTGAGACTATATAGTGAATTCCAGGTCAGCCTGGGCTAGAGCAAGATGCTACCTCAAAAAAACAAGAAAGAAAGACAGATACACAGAGGGCTGCTCTATGACCACCTTTTTGCTTTATTCTACTGTTGTCTTTATTATTGTTTCTTTTCTTTGGGGGAGGGAGGTGGGCTTCTATCTCTTGAGACACAGTCTCAATATGTAACCCAGGTTGATGCTCAACTTTTGATCCTCCTGACTCAACCTCACTCATGCCAAAAGTGCAGGCATGCACCACTATGCTCAACTCTCCCTTTTATTTTTTTAAAGATTTTATTTTTATTTATTACAGTCAGAGAGAGAGAGAGAGTGAATGAGAATGGGCGCAACCGGGCTTCTAGCCACTGCAAAAGAACTCCAGACACACATGCACCACCATGTGCATCTGGCTTACATGGGACCTGGAGAATCGAACCCGAGTCCTTAGGCTTCACAGGCATGTGCCTTAACCGCTAAGCCATCTCTCCAGCCCTCAACTCTCCCTTTTAAATCAGTTCTCCACTGCCTGATTAAAGGTGGTTCAAATGTGTCCAATTCGGGAATAGGAAGAGGAAGCTCAGGAAAAAGTGGAGAGGATCTTGTACTCACTCCTCATGTTTGATGCCCAGCGACTCCCCCTTGTCCGTGCTCAGCGTGCCTGCGCCCTGTCCATAGCCGTAGCCTTTTGGCCCATACTTCTTGCCATAGCAGGACTTGCAGTAGATCTCCTCCCCATGCACAGCCACAGTGGTACTGTCCAGATTCTTCTTGCACACCACTGTGGAGGGAGGAGGGGCATGGTGAGATGCAGCTAGGGTGAGAAGCTGGCTCGTTCCAAGCCCCCTGCAAATGAAGCTCTCTGGGCACTTTGCACACATGCTATCTTGACCTTTCCGGAGGCGTGTAGAAAGGGAGGTCAGCAGGATGACTAGGGAGCTGGAAGACAGAGGGCTAGGGTCCAAACATCCGACACCAGGTGGCCACGGTCCCGCTCCCAGGAATCTGTTGAGTGTCTCCCTCGTATCTCCCCAGGCTTCAGTGCACCCCAGGATTCAGAGGCAACAGGCTAGGCTGACTTGAAGCCATAGGATGCCAAATAAAGTTCTTTACTCTGCCCTTCACTGAGAGTCCGTGTGTCCCAACAGGAGAGAAAACAGAAACCAAGGGAGAAGGGCAGGGCTTGACTGCCTCCGCCAGTCTTTGCAAGAAGACAGGGCACAGACTGGTGAGGGTAAGGATGAGGGATGTGGGTGAAATGAACTGGCCTGACAAATGAACCATGTGTTAGCTACCCAACAGGGGGGCTTTGAAATGAGGTGCGGGTTTCTAGTATCAGAGAGCACACACGTCTAACCTCCTCTGACCTCTCTCATGAGAAGTATTTCACTCGCTTTGGTCTCATCCTGTAGTCTTTTTCTTTAATTTTTTTGTTGTTTATTTTTATTTATTTATTTGAGAGCAACAGAGAGTGAGGGGGGATGGGCACAGCAGGGCCTCCAGCCACTACAAATGAACTCCAGATGCATGCATCCCCTTGTGCATCTGGCTGACGTGGGTCCTGGGGAATCAAGCCTTGAACCAGGGTCCTTAGGCTTCACAGGCAAGTGCTTAACCACTAAACCACCTCTCCAGCCCTTATCCTGTGGTCTTAATTGGTTCTATGATACTCCCTACATACTGGGGTTCAGTACGCCCAATTGACTTGCATCTTCAAACACTTCCTTCTGAAGTCAGAAGCCCACAGACACCACGGAAGTGGTCAGGCCTGTGAGACAGCTCTGGGCCCAGCTCCTAACTACTTGCCATTCTCTTGCCTTTAATGGGTCCAGTCCTGTGCCAGTTCCTCTTTCCCTCTGAGCCCCAGGTTAGGGACTTCAGACTAAATAAGGACCCTCTTGTCCTACACTTGAAATCCCCACCTCATTCCAGCCCTCAGGGCCACCCAAATATGGAACCTCCCACCGCCTCCCCTGGGGCTTGGCTCCGGGAATAGAGAAGAGGGAAAAGGGAACAGGAACACCAGGCCAAGGGCTTCAACATTCCCTTCTAGGGCAGGAAGCCAGGAACTAGGCAGGAATGGTTTCCTTTAAGACCCAAATTGAACTGGGAAAGGAAGGCAGAAAGCAAAGATAAGAGTAGTTAGGTTTAAAAAAAAAAAAAAAAAAAAGAGGCTGGTGGCTGTCTCCAGCAAGAGGTCCTGGAACTAGATCTAGGGGACAGCAGGGCCGATGCGCTGCCTCCCACAGTGGCTCCCCAGCTGTGCTTGTCAAGACCCCGTGCTCCTTTTTGCTCTGCCTTGGTTCTCTCAGAAGCATAGTCCTTCCTACCATAGCCCACGTTTCATACCCCACTATGGCCCCCTCTCCTTTTTTTTTTTTTGTTGTTTATTTTTATTTATTTATTTGAGAGCATCAGGCAGAGAAAGAGGCAGAGAGAGAGATCGAGAGACAGAGAATGGGCGCGCCAGGGCCTCCAGCCACTACAAAAGAACTCTAGACACGTGCGCCCCCTTGTACATCTGGCTAACGTGGGCCCTGGGGAATCGAGCCTCGAACCGCAGTCCTTAAGCTTCACAGGCAAATGCTTAACCTCTAAGCCATCTCTCCAGCCCCCCTCTCCCTTCTTATCTAACCGAGTGATTACAGGAGGACCTCAGTTCATTTGTAAGATACACCAAAAACTCATTCAATGGAAAAGTGAAATATATCCTATACGCAAGGAAGAAAACCAGAGTAAATTCCTATCCATTGATGTTAAAACAAAATCAGGGGGTTGGAGAGATGGCTCAGCAGTTAAGGTGCTTGCCTGCAGAGCCAAAGGACCTCGGTTCGATTTCCCAGTACCCACGTAAGCCAGATGCACAAGGTGGCACATGCATCTGGAGTTCATTTGTAGTGGCTGGAAGCCCACTCTCTGTCTGTCTTTCTCTCTCACACTCTCTCAAATAAATAAATAGTAATATAAATATTTATTTTAAAAAAAAACAAAAAGTAGAGTGGTTAGTGTACTTGTTGGGACAGTGTTTCTGGATACTACCTGGCTTCTTGGGGCCTCATGTTGCTCTCTGTAAATATAGGAAAGAGGCAGCCCACTCACTACATGGGAAGTTCTGGAAGGAAAACCAAGAACCACAAAAAAAAATTCAAGGTCACATACTCTTCCAGAAGCAGCGCCAGGCCCCATTCCAACTCTGACATCGAGTCCTCACTTCAGCCAGGCCATGGTTTCCCCGAGGTGGGCCAAGCAAGTGAAGCCAAAACGGAACCGCAAGCCTCAGCCCACGGGTCAGAGGGCATGGGAGGCTTCTGCAAGCTTCCTCCGTGGCCCTGGACTCTGGGAAACAGCCCCGGGCCAACCTGCAGGTTTCAGTCCCATTGGTCCCCAGCAGAGACTTAGCATAGGCTAGCCTTTCTTGTGCATAAGCTGGCTGCCCAGCCCAGCCTATCCCAGGAGGGAGCTGAGCCAGTGCCCCTCTGCCCCAGCACACACACACACCTCAGGACAAACCCCAGGCCAGAGCTGGGCTCTCCTATCATGCACGAACTCAAGCTGGACATAGCGCCCACCTGACTGTTACTGGGAACCGGCTGCCCTATGGAGTCCACAGGGGGATTCTGCAGGCTCTGCGGCCTCTCTGCTCTGGGGCCAGGACCAGCGCCAAGCCCAGGAGGATGTGGCTCTCCTGGTGCATCATGCCAGCTTCCTCATACCCATCTAGACTCTCAGGAAAGGGAGCACGGGGTACCAATAGAGTTGAATCCATAGCTAAGGACCAGAATTATCAGGCCTTCTTTGGGGAACCTACCTAGACTCGGCCAACAGATGGCCCCAACTGTCAAACAGGCCCAGACCCTGCTGGCCTCTCCTTCCTGAGAGAAAAATCCTTTGATTCTGTGTGTTGCCCTGAATTCAAGCTGGACGTATCACTCAGTTGACTGAAAAGGGGAAATGATGTTCCTACCTTAACCAAGTCTCTGCCAAGACTCTGGCATTACGCTAAGTGGTAAGTCAGAGACAGTGAAACTCAGAGTGCCTGGACATGCGCAGTGCCGCATGGTCCACTCGGAGCTCTGACACCCAGGAATCTCACAGGCCCCCTCAGAAATGCATGACCATTCCCTAGGGCACCCAGTTGTATAACAGCCTCTGCCACCCGGCTCCTCCACCTGACTTTCCGCAACTGCCTTTAATCCCTGACACCCCCTCGCACCCCGCCCGCCGCAGGCCCTGCTCCTTCCTTCCTAAGACACCCCCTGAATTCCTGACCACCCGCCACGCCCGGCCAGCAGCTGGTCTTCTCCAGCAGGGCTCTCGGGCACATGCTCTGGGCACAGCTGGTTTCTTTTAGTCAGTGATTAAGCAACCTTTGAGAACACAGAGCGAGGACCCTTTGGACCCAGAAGGCTGGACCCCCTACACACACACACATACACACACACACACACGTTTGACAAATCCCTCGGTAATGAACTGCTGATGAGCACATGCTGCTGTCCGCATGCTCCGCAGCAGGCCGGGAGCCAGAAGAGCTCCACCAAGGCCTGTCATCTCCCCATTCATCACTTGAGCCCCGAGGCTGTCACTCCAGGCTGGCTGGGCAGTGTGGGAACCCTGCTGTCCCTGTGCTGTGGCTCTGGCCTGGCACCAGGTAGAGATGTGACTACTGGGTGAACATGGCCCTCCTGGATCTTACTCTGTATCAAACCAGCTGGGACGGACAGGACCCCATTTCCTCCGTCTCCAAGATGGGCTAGGACTTCAAGTCCTGTGAGCTCTCCTGAGAATCCCGTCCCGTCGTCTCGCTGTGGACCCCTGAGCAGTAAGCACATGTGTTGGTGTGTGTGCATGCACATGTATGAGCGAACACCCGGCAGGTACCTAATATTTACTGAACACTCAAAACAGTTTTTCCAGGTGTGGTGGTGCATCCCTTTAATCCCAGCACCTGGGAGGCAGAGGTAGGAGGATCGCTGTGAGTTGAGGCCAGCCTGAGACTACATAGTAAATTCCAGGTCAGCCTGGGCTACAGTGAGACCCTATCTTGAAAAATCAAAACACAGGGCTGGAGAGATGGCTTAGCGGTTAAGCGCTTGCCTGTGAAGCCTAAGGACCCCGGTTCGAGGCTTGGTTCCCCAGGTCCCACATAAGCCAGATGCACAAGGGGGCGCACAAGGGGGCGTACACGTCTAGAGATCGCTTGCAGAGGCTGGAAGCCCTGGCGCGTCCATTCTCTCTCTCTCCCTCTATCTGTCTTTCTCTCTGTGTCTGTCACTCTCAAATAAATAAAAATTTTAAAAAAATCAAAACACAAAAACAAAAACAAACAAGCAAAAAACAATTTTAAGTGCTTCATGTGTTTTATAAGGTCCTTTAATTTCAACTCTCACAGCAACCCCATGCAGTATTAATGAGAAAACTCAAGCAGAAAGCATCTTAGAAACGTGTTCATCACGACACAGACAAGAGAAAGTGAACTGTGATTCCAACCCTGATCACGCTGGCTCTGAAACTGGAGCTTAGCCAAGACATTCTACGGCCTCCCATTCAACCTGTCCTCAAGCAAACACGGCTGCTAAGTCGCGGCTCTGACACAGACTGCTGCTCCAATCACAATGAGCTGATCATTTAGGAATCTGAGGAGTCGCTTCAAGTCCTCAGTGCCTACGCACGTCACCTGGCCCAGGTGCCAGCCAGCATCGAAGAGGCAAGGCCCCTGGAGCAAGCGGACCTCTCTCAGCTGCCCCATGTCTTGTGCCAAGCTTCCTACCCCTCCAGGCAGGCGCCAGAGCATCTCTCACTTGGTATCATTAGGAACAGACAGCAAAAAACCTCGGAGTCCCTTCTTCCTCTCTTTGCAGGCTGTGTGAGTAGGAACTGGGCTGAGGACAAGTGGACACGCTGCCCTGAAAGGAACTGGGCAAGGCAACCTCTACAATCTTCCTCCTCACTGACCTTCACTGTAAGTTTGTGGTCTCTTCTGCATCTAGCAAGACTAGATTCAAAGTGCCTTTCTCTGCAATGATGGGATAGTGGAAGGGAGAAAGACAAAAAAGAGAGTGGAAAGTTTTACTAAGCAAACCTTTCCAACTTGGCTCTTCTTGCCTTCTACCCCCCCACCACCACCAGCCACCCCACCATCACTGGCCAATTCCCCCTTCAGAAACAGCCTCTGAAGGGAACAAAGAGGTCCTTAAGTGTTTCCCTCCCCTGCTGCGGGTTTCAGCCAAATGTCAAGCTGTTTACATCCCTATGGGGACTAATTCCCTGGGGTGCTGACAGCTGAGCCTGTGGAGGCAGGCCGGTCCTGGTCCCCTGGCAGCAAGGGCAGGCCTGGGAGGCACTTACTGCACAGGAAGCAGGATTTATGGAAGCTGTTGCCCTCGCACTGGACTTCCTCAGCAAAGTAGACTGTCTTCTGGCACACCCCACATTTCTTGCCTCCTCCCCAGTTCGGCATTCTGCAAGAGAACACAGAAATGGAAAATAAGTCCACAGGGAAATGGAAGCAGACTGCCCGAGACAGAAAAGCAATACGCAGAGGCTGAGGAGCCAAAGATGAGGGACCCCGTGGGGAGTCCTCGATCGCATCTGACCCCAGGCTCCAGCTACGACTTGGTGGGGGGCGGTCCCTTCTTCCATGTCACCCCGGGTCCTGCTCTATGTTCAGTCCTGTGCTCAGCCAGACAGCACAAGATATACAGGTTTTACAATGGAAGCTGCAGGAACAACGAAAATGAGCCAGCTGGCTACAGGTGCCACCACGGTGCACCAGGGCACACAGGGTGGCTCTAAAGGGGCAGCAGAACCAGAATTCATAAACCTTTAATCTGTGTAAAGTTCACACTCAGGCCAAATGTATATGTCAAGGGATAAAGATAGGATGGAAGAAAGGTATTCCAGAGCAGTAAGGGAAGGAACATCACAAAAAAGTCTTTAAAAAAAAAAGTCTTAGAGGTGACTACCTCTGCATCAGAAAAAGGAGCACAGTGAGATGGGGTCACCTGGGGTTTAACTTGGGTGGTTGACCCATGGGGGCCCTCTTTAGAATCAGTCTCTGAACCATGCACATAGCTATTATACATTCTCTTATTATACAACAGTTGACCAAAAAAAAAAAAAAAGTTTAATGGGGCTGGGGAGATGGCTCAGTGGGTAAAGCACTTTGTTCGAATCCACAGCGTCCACACAAATGCCAGGTATGGTACCAGTACACACCTGTACTCCCAGAGATCAAGAGGCAGAGACAGGCAGAACCCTGGGGCAAGCGGACTACTCAATTCAGCTGAATCGGTAAGCTCCGTGTTAAGTGAGGGACCCTTGATAGAAAGGTGGGAAGTGAGGAAGATAGCGGACATCAGCCTCTGCCTTTCACGTGCGCACGCATGTAAACACACACACACACACACACACACAAGGTTTAAATCAGGCCTGGTGGTACATGCCTGTAATACCAGTACTCATGAAGGTGAGACGGGAGGATGGTAAGTTTGAGGCCATCCTGAGCTACATACAAAGTGAGACCTTATCTCAAAAATACTAAAAACAAGCCAGGCATTGACCCATGCTGGTATTCCCAGCATTAGGAAGACGGAGGCAGGAGGATCAAAGTTTCAAGGTCATTCTCACTGACACAGTTGAGGCCAACCTAAGCTACATGAGACCCTGTCTTGGCAGCTGGCCTCAGAGTCAGGGCTGGGGGCTCTCCACCACTGGATAGTTTCCAGTGTGGCAGTGACACAGTCCCCAGCTCAAGAAGACAGTCCATGCCAGGTGTGGTGGCACATGATTTTATTGTCTTATTTATTAGATACAGAGTGGGGGAGAGAGAGAGAGAGAATGAGCGCACCAGAGCCCCTAGCCACTGCAAACAAACTCCAGACGCATGGTCCACAATGTGCACCTGGCTAATGTGGGACCAGGAGAATTGAACCTGGGTCCTTAGGCTTTGTAGGCAAGCACCTTAACCACTAAGCCATCTTTCCATCCGGCACATGCTTTTAAATCCTAGCACTTGGGAGGCAGAGGTAGGAGGAGGACCATGAGTTCAAAACTACTCTAAGCCTACATAATGAATTCCAGGTCAGCTTGGGCTAAAGAAAGACTCTACCTCAAAAAAAAAAAAGAGCATCCAGATTGTGTTCAATCAAGTCCCTGTGCCCTGCATGGCACCTATGTTCCTATGAAAATTCAAAGTGTGGCTGAGGAATAAGTGAAGGATGTCACAGCACTAAGTGCCCCAGGTGGACCTGTATGTGTGTGTGCTGTGGTACATGTGGCATATACACATGTGTGCAGAAGCCAGAGGAGAACACCAGGCATCTTCTATCACTCATCTACGTAGTTCCTTGAGATGGAGTTTCCCACTGAATCTGGCAATGCCATTTCTGGTCAGACTGGCTAACCAGTGGGCTCCAGCAATTCTCTGGTCTCTGCATCCCATAGGACTGGGGTTACAGGTGTGAGTGGCCATACCCAGCTGTTTACACAGGCGCTGAGGAACCGAACTCGGAGTGAATCTCCCCAGCCCCTTCTGTAAGGTTTTGTCAGAACAGAAGAGGGATATGTTTGCACTCTCACATCCTACAAGCTGGGCTTCCCTCTGGTCTGTCTCTGTCATCTCCCCCCCCCCACCCCCCACCCCCCCCCCCGTGTCCTAAGTTCCTACCTACACGCAGTCACTTCCATAAAAGGAACTCCCACATACCTGAGGCTCTGCCTCTCCTCAGTGCAGCTCAGGCAGCTGATTTCAGGAAGCTTCCACCCCTGAACTGCACACAGGAACATCTACCTGCACCCAAGCCATCTGCATGCAAGCCCCTTCTCTTAAGTCTCATGCACTTTCCTACCTTCATTTTTTAAGTAATGCTTTTATATTTTTGTTATTTATTTGAGAGAGAGAGAGAGAATGGACGTGCCAGGACCTCCAGCCACTGCAAACTACCTCCAGACATATGCACCACCTTGTGCATCTGGCTAACGTGGGTCCTGAGGAATTGAACCTAGGCCCTTTGGCTTCGCAGGCAAGTACCTTAACCACTAAGCCATCTCTCCAGCTCTTAGCTTCATTTTTGCTTGTGATGCTGTGCACCAAGCCCCTGAAATCCTACCCGTCCTCTGATGCTTCTTCTAGCTCCTCTCCCCTCCCCCTCCTCCTCCACCAGCCTGGTTGCCTCACCCCTCAAAGAGGATGCCTGCTGCATTCACTACTCCTGCTTACAACCAGGGCACATGGCCTGGCCAACCCTAGTCAGCCAGCTTGGGAGGGATGAGGCTGGTGAGAGGGGGAGAGTCTGCAAGCTCTGGAAGAAAAACAGTCCTGTCTTTTGGGAGCACTTCCTGGGAGCAAATTCCCCCACCCTCACCCAGAGCAAGAAGAGGAGAGCAAGAGGTTTCGGAATTCAACACCACCAGACAGACAGTCTAAAACAGCTGACAGAAAAAGTAAACTGAGTCTTGACACACATCATCAAGCCTTTGGCCTAAGCCAAACTTACAGCTCAATGTGTCTCAAACTCTGAACTCACTAGACAACAAAGTCCCTTCACTGTTAAACCAGTTAGTTGAGAACCCCAGAGCATGCATCCCGAGGGCAGCCCTGACAGCTGACCACCACCTAATCCCATCCAGCAGCTCTCAGTTTTCTCACTGAGCCCTCCCCTGCGCAGAAACCAAAGATGCCCTTGCCTCTGCCTTTTTGCAGGATCTCAGCTTGCCTTTCCTTCTAGATCCCAGAGTGCCCAGCCCAGCCCAGCCTCACACACAGGAAGCCTCAGGCCACGCCTATACACTGAGCTGGGAAGGCTGAGAGCTGAGGCTGGGCACAGTGTGCCCCACAGAGGGTCTGGAGAGACCACTGTTCAACGCCTACACCCACTTTCTTCCATCCAGGTTCAGGACTGACCTCAGCTCCCAGGCTCATGCGCCCTACAAGAAAGGCTTTCTCTAAGGGCCTCAGACCTCTCTGCCACGTTGAGTAACCTTGGGCCAGAGTTCTTAGCTCCTGGGGCCAGTCTCCACGGGAACTCCTCATGTCCATTGGCCTTTTAGCCCCTTTGGTAACTGCTCTTGGTGAGCAAGGGTTAGGTGCTGCAAAGTCACATAAGGTGAAGGGAGATTCGACAAGGACAGCACACGTATCACACTGCCGCTACCCATCGACCACAACCCTCTTCTTCTCTACTGTGACAACCCCAGTCTATTCGGGCAGCTCCTCCCGGAAGATGGAGAACACATGTCCATTTGACAGATGAGGAAAGCCAAGCCCGGTGTGCTGACTCACACTTTTGTTGTTGTTGTTTATTTTTATTTATTTATTTGAGAGTGACAGTCAGAGAAGAAAGAGGCAGAGAGAAAGAGAGAGAGAGAGAGAGAGGGAGAATGGGCACGTCAGGGCTTCCAGCCTCTGCAAACAAACTCCAGACACGCGCGCCCCCTGGTGCATCTGGCTAACGTGGGTCCTGGGGAATCGAGCCTCTAACCGGGGTTCTTAGGCTTCACAGGCAAGCGCTTAACCGCTAAGCCATCTCTCCAGCCCTGACTCACACCTTTAATCACAGAACTCTGGAGGCTGAGGTAGGAGAATCACTGTGAGTTCAAGGCCAGCCTGGGCTATAGGGTTCCAGGTCAGCCTGGGAAAAGGTCTGCCTCAAAAGAGAAACCAATATAAGGGGAAACCGGCTCAGAGAAGTTAGGCCACTTGTTTGTGACCCACAGTTGGAAAAGGAAGGACTGGATTTGAACCAAAGGTTCAAACAGTTCTGTGTCCCCTGTGACCCCAGCCACCCTGCAGGGGGCGCAGCCTATTTAAGAGGGCTGCATGTGGTTAGCATGCAGTTCCTCAAGGTGGGCTCTCTTCCTCAACCTTCTCCACTCTTTGCGACCCTTTGCACCAGCAGGGGACACACTAATGAACCGCGGGGCACCCCTAAGGAAGGAACACTCCCCATAACCACGTGATCGGGAGCCATTTCCAAGCAGTGTTTTGTTCAGACACAAAGTCCTTCTCCCGCTGGGGGAGACCCACAGCTCCGTACAGGCCTCCCCTTGTTCTCCTGGGCCCTGTGGCAGGGGCCCACATCCAGCAAGGCCCCAGGGAAGCAGGAACTTGGGCGGGGAAAATGGGTGAAGCCCAAAGACCTGTCAGAGAGGGAGATGTGCTCAGGATGCCCCTGGGCTGAGCTAGTTTTTAAAGCTGGTGTCTGGTTAGGGGTCTCTCCTGATGAATACAGCAATGGGGAAGGGTCCCAGATCTACAGAGGAAAAGCAGAGATGCTGCCACAGCCAGCTACTACCCCCTCCCCCTCTCGATGACAACTCAGGAGACCTTGAGTATGGAGAGCCTCGGCTGAAGGGAGCCCTAGCCACCTCCTTCCTGAGTGAGGCTGGGCTGGCCCCTCACCCCACCCCCTCCTTTCTGCCCAGCCCCTTCTTCCCAACTGCCAAAGTCTGGCTGTGGGGAGGTTGGATTGCCTTAAAAGGAAAGCTGTGTCTCAAGTCAGTGACCTGCCTAGAGAAATGTGTGGCTCCTTCTCGATTGCCTTCCCAGGCCTGAGAGACAGAAGACCTTTGGGAGATGGTGGCCAAGAGAGCTCCTCATGTCAGAGGGGCTGTGCAGTTCAATGGTCAGGACACTGGAGCTAAGGTTAAACAGAGCAGATGCACCCCTTCCCTCCCATCTAAGTGACTGAGGCACGCACCTTCTGCTCTGAGCTTCATTTACTTGTCTCTAAAATGGAGCGCCAATTCCCAAAACCATATCCTGAGGCTTAAAATGAGAATGCACAAAAGGGATAGCACACACTCTAGGGGGGACATATCTCTCTCTTATTACCACCTACAGCCTGGCCTAGCCAAGCCATCATATTATCCTGCCAGATATGGGGCCAGATGGTTACCCTCCTTCTCAGCTGATCCACATCTAGAAGGAACAAAACTTGAGAAGCAACGTGCCAAGTAGGGACCAAGAACTCCTGAGCTATCAGCCAGCCCAGATAAGTCTGGGATACAGTACTTCCTGGAGGTTCAGTTCCCCAGTTTCCCTTGCAACCTGAGACTATAAACAAGGACCTGTGACCTGTGTTTTCTATCAGGCTATCTGGGTACTCAAGAGCCATGGTTGCCAGGCCTAGTATCCCAAGCATGTAATCCTCGCATGAGAGGCAGGAGGATTACCAAGAGTTCAAGGCCAGCATGGGTTAAATATTTCCAAGCCAGCCTAGGGCTTCATGATGAGACTGTCTCAAGCAACAGAAAGGTCACTGTTATTTTCTGTAATCACATTAACCACAGCAGGCTCCCTTCAGAGTCGCATTCCTTTTGGGAATGTCGACTTGTGTTCTGGTTCATCCTAACTTCACTCTCTTGATAATCTCGGCAGAACTGGCTAGAAGCTGGAAGCCAAGGGTAGACCTCTTCAAACCAGCAACTAGCCCAAGTTTGCTGCTCTGACTACTTCTTCCATTCACAGCAGCACCCAGAGCTTGGGTCTTAAAAGAAAAGGGGCAAGGAGGTGGTTCTTAAGGCAGCAGATGGAGCAGTGGCCACAGGTAGACTCACAAAGACAGAAGTGATAGATTCAGTGGGTTCTACTTCAAGTCTAAGGAACCATTCAGAGATGTATAAACTTGAACTGCCAGCCACTTCTGCCTGAAAGGAGGCCCTCTCATCAAACACTGGATAAATGATCACATATCTTTCTTCCTCAAGTAGAAAAATCCTATCTCTCCCATTCCATAATCCCTTGTTCCTAGGGCCACTGATGGGCTCAGAGTTTAAGTCCCCACCCTCTTGGTCCAACAGAAACCTGTCAGGTGTTTATCTAGTTGTTAATGTGCTTCTTGGGTGACCTGAGCTGTTTGTCATTTATCTGCCAGGTACAGACAATGCTGTCATCCTTTCCATCCCCAGGGCTCCACCTCTTTCTCCAAGCCTCCATACCCAGACAGCAGACAGCAGGAGGAAGGGTGGCCCTGCTTCAGAGCCTATAGAGCCTACACCTTGGAGGTGACACCTGAGAGGCCAAGGGGCCTCAAGGAGATGTCCCCTGGTGGGGAAAGAGCAGACAACCAAGTAGGCTGGGCCTCAGCTTTATGGGTCCCACCAAGTGATGTCATGGGAATCTTGCACAAGACTCACCTCTCTGAGACATCAACTAGCATCAGAGCTGTCATGACTCCAAGCCCACAGCCCCCCCCACCCCCCAGAACTTGACCGTAACTCCCACTTGGCACGCTCTCTGCATGACATGACCCCTCTTCTCAAGAGGATGCCCCATGGCCCCAGTAGGAGGACTGTGAGCTGCCAAGGACAACACTATGTCTCTCCTTTTCCACTCTTGTCCCCAGTGCCTTTTATAGCATGCTCAAGTGGAAATGGAGGTCCCTAACTAGGTATGTGCTCTGCCGCTGGGCTCCAGCTCCGGCCCTGTGACTTAAGTATTTCAAAAAGAAATCTTACATTGTAATAAGGCTTCCCAAACTACTTAACCAATCTAATTTGCTTGTCTGGAATCATGTCAAGACCCCCACGGTGACTTGAGCCATGTGTTGAACACAGAGGTCGGAATGGTTTTTGATTAATTTTTTAAAAGTAAAAGCAAATGAGCTCTCAACCTTATAAACACAGGTTGCTTGCAGCTGACATCACAGGAAGCTCCATCCCACGTACCACTGAATAAAGAACCTCAAGCCTCCTGGAGTGGGGCCCCCCTCCGGCCCAGGCTGCCTGGCTGGGCTGTGTTCCAGCTGTGAACCTTCTATTTCCCCCTCCCTGATCACCGCAGAAGAGCCAGACGCAGCCTTCTGGTCTTTGGAAAGCACTGGAAATGCCAGAGTCTGAAAACACTAGCTGCCTCCGTATTTACACACTTTACCATACATGGGAATTACTCAATGCTGTCGTCAGACAAATTCCTGGGACGCTGCGTAGTCCAGGCCACGTCATTAACATATAAATTCCTGACAACTGGAAACTCGGGACCCTGCCTCCCCTTCCACAAGCAGCAGCTCTCCCTCCCTCCCTCCCCTCTGGATGGCTCTTTTCCTGTCCTCCCCACCTCGCCCCTTTCCTGCAAACACGGCTCCGAAACTCAAGCATGCACCAGATCAGATGAAAGTGTATCTGATGAGTGACCCATAGGGACCCTTGTCCCCTCGACTACCCAGCGGACTGAAAACCTAGAGCTCAGGCATCTTAATCCCGGTCCCATTCATGCTAAAACCAGGAGACCCTATTTGCTTTTAACTATCCGCCACCACAGAGCATCTTGTGAAGCTAAAGCGCCTCACAGAGGGCCACCATTTCCTCAGTGAGTTGACCCGTAAAGACAGCAGCCGGGCGTGGTGGAGCATGCCTTTAATCCCAGCACTCGGGAGGCAGAGGTAGGAGGATTGCCATGAGTTCAAGGCCACCCTGAGACTACACAGTGACTCCAGGTCAGCCTGGGCTAGAGTAAGACTCTACCTCAAAAAAAAAAAAATTAATTAATTTAAAAAAAAGAAGCGGTGAACATATGTTTGAAGAGCGACTGGAACCAGAGGGCAGATTACTCTCATCATCTCTGAGCCTTGGCTTCTTCATGTATAGAACATCCAGCCTTAGCACCTTCCTCAGGAATTGCCCAAGATGACAGAGGTGAAGTGTTCAGCAAGGGTCAGACAGCTGCTGGTAGTCACTGCTCGCCTTTGAGCCCCTGTCTGCCACTATGCTGTTCAATGAGCGACGGCCGGCTTGGGTGCAGAGGTGTTTCTGTGACTGGCATCTCTTTGGACTTCTCAATGTTTAGTGCCTGCCTCTTTCAGGCTTCCAGCAAGCCAAATTCTCACAATGAGCCACGCTTACATAAATAAACTGTAGCAGCCCACCAGAAAGCCTTCTTTCCAAGTTGTTTTCCCCACCAGGAGATCCACAGTGAATAAAAACTCTGCTCTTTTCCCTCAAACGTTTTGGAACACTGCCCTCCTGAAAAAACTGGTAATTATTTGCAAGGTTTATGACTTCCGTTGGGCAACACAACGGAAAGCCCATTCCTCCCCTAAGTCATTCACGCAGTGTTTTGACTGCTGGTTTAGTTGATGGTTTGGGGTGGTTTTTTTTTTTTGGAGGCAGAGCCTATGTTGCCTAGGCTGGCCTCAAGCTTGTGACTCCCCTGCCTCTGCCTCCCAAGCGCCACCATGCTTCATTTCAATCACCCAGTGTTTACTGATCACTAACTGTGCCCACATTACCCTCCCAGTCTGCAACTCTGACCCAGTAAGGACTGGCTGGCACCTGGAGCCAACTGTGAATTACAAAAGACAGCACCTGAACCAGGAAGGCAGCCTTCAGTTCTCTCTGGCATTTTCCCAGACCCTCCTCTATAAGCATCAGAGGCATTATGGGCAGCTCTCCTTCAGCTCACGCCACACCCTCTGTAGGATAAACTTCCTTCCTGGTCTGGCTGCCCACACGCCCCGGATATCCTCGCCAAGGCAAAGGATCCTTCAGTGGAAGACTGGGCAGTGCCAGGTTGTACCCTGCAGAAAAGGAATAATGGCTTCTGAGGGAGCAAGCCCCCAAGGGTAGCCCTAATCTCCTCAGCAGGGGACTAGCTAGGAAATCAGAAGGCCTAAAGGACGCTCAGCTCCCAGTTCCCAGATCTCTCCCGAAGGAAATGCCCAACCAGGCTGTGAGCTTACAAGCTGCTAGCAGCTCCTGTCAAACTGCGCAGGGCAAGGACAAGGAAGGCAGGACCTCAATGCCAGTGTGCTGGGGAATCTAACGAGACCCGTTCCCCAAGTTCTATCCCTGAAAGAAACTGAGTTGCTATGTGTCCAGGTCCATCTGTGTGTGAAGTTGCAAAGCCAAGCCAAGCCTTGGTCTGTCTGTCTTCCACACACCCTCTCACCAAGATCCACAGCGACTGCCTCTAAGACGTTTCCCCAGAGTCAAGTGGACTTTCTCCAGGCTGCTGTGACAGCATACCAAGGCAGCGCCCCTAAGCTTGGGGAGGCCAGGAGCAGGGGTGTGGGTGATTGGAGTCCTAGTGTAGGGGACAGCCTGAACTCACAATCCCAGCCTAGAGTCTACAGCTTACTAGATCACAACAGCACATGGGTTGTGCAAAACATGCCTGTGTCACTTAGATAAAAAAAACACCTGTTGCAAGCGTTGCTAGGTGGGTGACACTTTGGGACTTAAGTATGCGCCCCTTTCGGTTCCTCAGCTTTCAAAGGAGACCACAAAACACTCCCTGTAACCAGTTCCCCACCTAGCACCAAGACTTGGGTGGAGAGGCTGTCTCAGAAAAAGGAAAACCAGGCCGGGCAGTGGTGGTGCACACCTTTAAGCCCAGCACTGGGGAGGCGGAGGTAAGAGGATCGCCGAGAGTTCGAGGCCACCCTGGTACTACATAGTGAATTCCAGGTCAGCCTGACCTAGACAGAAAACTCTACTTCAAAAAACCAAAACATGAAAGAAAGAAAGAGGAAAACCTATGCCATGGGGCACAGATGCCCAAGGTCATGTCCCCGAAGCCAGATGTTCCCCCCCACCGCTCCGCCCCGCCCCTCCCGCGGGCACTTTCCCCCAGAGGAGGAGAGGGAAGGCAGGGGTGGCACGGATGCCCTCATCTCTCTGCTGCACAAAGGGCGTCAGTGGCCCACAGAAGTGCCGATTGTTCAGCTCAACCTGCAGGCGCTTGGGTGGGGGAGGGAAGCCGGGTCATCCTGGGTCGGTGGGGGGAGGGGGCACGAGACTGTCCAGGCAGCACCCGCCCCCCAACCGGGGAAGGAAGGGAGCCCGCTGCTCTAGGACACAGGGGACGCTCTTCTCGCCACTCCCGTCGGGAGTCACTTTCCCTCCAAACTTGTCCCCCACGGTCAGTCGCCAGGGCCGCGGCTGCGCGGGAAAACGCAGGGTGTGTCCCGGACGGCCGGGTCGTGCGGTGCGAGGTCGCGGGGGGCGCCGGGGAGGGCGGTGGTCGGGGGCCCGAGGGCTCGCTCACCTGGCAGCTGGGCTGGCGCGGGCGGGCGGGCGGGCGGTGCGGGCGGGCGCTCTCGGCGGCGGCGGCGGCTGGGTGCGTCCCGCCCGCCGGTGCGCCCGCGCGCCGTTTTGTTCCGCTCGGGGAAGGCGTGTCCCGCAGCCGCGCCAACCAGTGGGCTTTGCACACTGCACCACGGCGGGGCTGATGTCACGGCGCGAAGCCCGGTGGCGCTGACCCCGCCCTGCAGCCCCGAGACTGCGGACGCCGGCCTCGGGCGTGGCCGGAGCCCCGCGCTGCGGCCCCACTGTGCGCCACCGCCACCCCCACCCCCACCCTACCACGCGGCCACCCACAGGGTCTCCCGGTCAACCAGATGGAAAGGCAGGGGAGTGACCTGGGGAGCTGGTGGCGCGCACACACACTCACTGTAAGGGACATATCTTGGGTGGCAGAATAAGACAGGTTCCCCCGTGAGCCTCAGATGCTCTTGTTGAAACAGATCATCCCACCACCTCCAGTTCCCCCAAGGGGACTTTCCCTGTAATCTTCAGTATGACAGACGCAGGCTCAGGCCACTGAAAACGACCTCTGAGGTGGTTACCAGTGAGTATGCAAAAAGTCACAAGTTCAAGGCCTGCCTGAGCTACAGAGTTAGGTGAGACCTTGTTTCAAACTACAAAGTGGGGCTGGAGGGTTGGTCCAGCGGTGAAGGCACTTGCCTTGTAAAGCCCAAGGGCCCGGGTTCGATTGCTCAGTACCCACATAAAGCCAGATGCACAGGATGGCACATGCACCTGGAGGTTCCTTTGCACGGGGCTGGAGGCCCTGGTTTGTGCGGGTTGAGCCTCGTTTTTGTGATGGTTCAGAGGAGACGTGGCAGAGCACTTACCTAGCATGTGCTAGGTGGGCTCAATCCTGAGTGCAAATTTACTCTTCCTTCAAGAATAAAGTTAAGCATTTGATGATACAGAAAATGGCATGTTTATTAGGCTTTTCTTGCATTCTCCCATGAGGACCATCTGTCTGTTTTGCTAGAAACAGCATGTAAGGTCTTGCAGGGCTGGAGAGATGGCTTAGCTATTAAGGCATTTGCCTACAAAGCCAAAGGACCCAGGTTCAACTCCCCAGGACCCATGTAGGCCATATGCACAGAGGGGCATAGGTGTCTGGAGTTTGTTTGTAGTGGTTGGAGGCCCTGAATACCCATTCTCTATCTGCCTCTCTCTCTCTCTTCCTCTCTCTCAAATAAATAAAAATACATTTTAAAAAACAAGGTCTTGGGCTGGAGAGATGGCTTAGCGGTTAAGCACTTGCCTGTGAAGCCTAAGGACCCCGGTTCGAAGCTGGATTCCCCAGGACCCACGTTAGCCAGATGCACAAGGGGGCGCTCGTGTCTGGAGTTTGTTTGCAGTGGCTGGAGGCCCTGGCGCGCCCATTTTCTCTATCTCTGCCTCTTTCTGTCTCTATCTGTTGCTCTAAAATAAATAAAATAACAACAAAAAAAAGTTTAAAAAGGAGGTCTTGCAAAATTGGGATGTCTGTAGGAACACAAGCAATTTTTCTTACAGAAATACTGCCATCCTTGTCTGACCCAACCGATGTGTGAGAGGGGGAACCAGAAGAATTACTGATCCTTCCTTCATTAAGCAAACAATACATAAATAGTTACTTTAAACTGCAGAATTAGTCAGTGTTAGAGACCAGGCACTCACTGCGCAAGGATGCCAGCCCTGTGGACGGGGTTCCCCTGACGTTTGAGTGCTCAATATCTGGAGAGATGAGTCTGGGAGTTCTGCCCAAGACTTTACAAGAGAGCAAATGCCTGCATTTCCTTCTTTGGTCTGGGTTTGTCCTCTCAGGAGTTCTGGATCTGCTGATAGGTCTCATACCAATCTGTTCTGTGAAACATTCTTAGGATGTCCAAGGGAAAGGAGAGCAATAATTGCAAGCACGCTTAGATTTCTCCTGAGGCATCTTAAAGAGCTATGTAAATAGTAGTGTGTCATCCAAACTGGAATGGGCTTTTTTTGGGGGGAAGGGGAGTTTAAAGTAGGGTCTTGCTCTAGCCTGGGCTGACCTGGAATTCATGATGCAGTCTCATGGTGGCCTGGAACTCATGGCAATTCTCCTGCCTCTGCCTCCCAAGTGCTGGGATTAAAGGCGTGCGCCTGGCTTTGGAATGGTTTTGATAGTGCACAATATGATGACAGTCTTCACAGCTTCTCTAAGCCAGCAAGGCCATGTCAGACAATGTAGGACATGCCCATGTACGGTCCCTCTGCCCATGCACACAAGGACTGTGTCTACAGTCATGTCTGAGAACTGTCTAGGCAGAGGTGGAAATACAGGAAGGCAAACAGGCCTTACCTTCTCTGCTGTTTTTGCCAAACACTCACCTATTTTGGTAATATTGCCCTCCCTGCATACTGCAAACCATGCGCATGGGTCTGGTCTTCGATAACCCATGGGCAGATAAAAAGAAAATGCTTTGGGATTGAGCTGAGTCAATGATAATGTTGGGGGCTACCAATCATGCAAACAAGCCTCATGTTGGATTCACAGAAAGGCCAGTATACCTCATCAATCTTGGCATGTCACATGTGCCTAAGTTCTCTTAGAGGAGAGACGCTCACTCTGGGTAACCTCAGTCATATACCTATGCCTGGCTCCATCCAGTGAGCAGTGCCTGCGTCTGTGGATGATGGGAGCAGAGCTCATCTCCTCATCTCCAGGAGATTCTCTATGGGGTGCTTTAGAAGGGCTAACTCCTCACGGTTAGGGGACATTTTCATTAGACTTGAACTTCTTGGGACCATCCACGGGCAGTTGTACCACAGAACAAAAGAGGGACTGAGGTTGGAGATACAGATTTGGAGTTTTCAGTCTGAGTTTGGGAAGGGCAGGTTGAGAACCTCAAGGGACATTAATATTTGAAGTAACTCAGAGCACACACAGGAAACCGAGAAGCAATGACCAGAGCTGTTAGGACAGTACTCATGACATGGAGGTCAACAGAGAGGTATTTTCCGTGAGGAGGGGCCATAACATGCACAGGTTGAGCCTCATTTTTGTGATGGTTCAGGGGAGACCTGGGCAGCATGGACACGCCTAGGGAAGAAAATGAATGGAGAGAAAAATAAAGGCGACTAGGGGACAGCATCTTGTACTCCTTGCCTCAGGGGTACGCATCCCTTTACTAGTAAATCATTTAGGAGTCCTTCTTCTTACCCATAGCCCTTCCCTCCCCAAGTATGAATTCTTGGAGCATTTAAGGACTCAATAGAGCTGAAGAAATGAAGTTGGGTCATATGATAACAATACCTTGCCACACAGTTTAACTACTTTCCATTAAGCATTCATTGTCTTACATGCTTCTCAGGGAAGATTCAGAGCATTTCAGAGCTGAAATGGACCCCAAGAAAAGCAAAGTCCCAGGCCGGAGAGATGGCTTAGCAGTTTAGCGCTTGCCTGTGAAGCCTAAGGACCCCGGTTCAAGGCTCGATTCCACAGGCAGGACCCACGTTAGCTAGATGCACAAGGGGACGCACGCATCTGGAGTTCATTTGCACTGGCTAGAAGCCCTGGTGCGCCCATTCTCTCTTTCGCTGTCTGTCTGCCTGCCTGCCCCCCTCCCCCCACTGTCACTCTCAAATAAATAAATAAATAAATAAACAAAAAAAATTTAAAAAAAGAAAAGCAAAGTCCCTGAGATCACCTGGAGCCTCCATGCTTTGAAAGATCCAACTTAAACTTACTGTTTTCATCTCAGCTCTGCTGTCAATCATAAAAGTATTGTTAATAATGATAAATGTCAAGCACCTGATACAACTGTCTCCTTTATACTTCACAGCCACTTGGTGGTTTGTTCATTTTTTTTTAATTTATTTATTTGAGAGCGACAGACACAGAGAGAAAGACAGATAGAGGGAGAGAGAGAGAATGGGCGCGCCAGGGCTTCCAGCCTCTGCAAATGAACTCCAGACACGTGCGCCCCCTTGTGCATCTGGCTAACATGGGACCTGGGGAACTGAGCCTCGAACCAGGGTTCTTAGGCTTCACAGGCAAGCGCTTTAACCACTAAGCCATCTCTCCAGCCCCACTTGGTGGTTTGAATGTGAATATGTGTCCCCCATAGGCTGAGTTATTTTTGGTTACGTTTGCTGTTTAAGTTTGCAGCAGCCTACTCCAGGATGTGTTATAGGGAGAAGGTCTTAACTCCAGCCTGAGGTGTGTTCAGAGTAGTCTGAGCTCTGGCTTTTTGGTGGTGTCTCTCTACTATAAATCTATGGAAGTGAGCAAGCTTCTTATACCATTGATGATGTTTCCACTGGACTCTATAAGCCTGAAATAAACCTTTCCCTCCCATAAGTTGCTTCAGATTGGATGTTTGTCCTAGCAAGGATCATGTAACTGCAACAGAGAAATCTGACCATGTGGGTTTTGGTCTTTTGGAATTTGTGGGTGGGAGGCATTCCTTTCTCTTCCCAATTCCCTGTAATTTCCCTTTTGGTCCTTTCTTTTTTAAATTTTTATTATTTATTTATTTGAGAGACAATGAGAGAGAGAGAGAAGGAAAGAGAGAGAATGAATGTGCCAAGGCCTCCAGCCACTGCCAATGAACTCCAGACACATGTGTCCCCTTGTGCATCTGGCTTACGTGGGTCCTGGGGAATCAACCAGGGGTCCTTTGGCTTTGCAGGCAAATGCTTTAACTGCTAAGCCATCACTCCAGCCTGATCTTTTCTTTTTTTAATGGAAAGAAGTGATTTATTTCAGGCTTACAGATCCAGGGGAAGTTCCATCAATGATGGCAGAAGCTGACTCCCTTTAAGATCCAAGCAAAGAGACACCACCAGTAGCCAGCACCACCAGCAAGTACCAAAAAGTAGCAAGTATGAACTGCCAGAGATCAAACTGCTCTATTTAAAACTTTGGACTGGAATTCCTTCTTTAAAAAAATATTTTATTAGCTGGGCGTGGTGGTGCACGCCTTTAATCCTAGCACTCGGAAGGCAGAGATAGGAGGATTGCCGTGAGTTCAAAGTCACCTGAGACTCCATAGTGAATTCCAGGTCAGCCTGGGCCACAGTGAGACCCTACCTGAAAAAAAAAATCAAATAAATAAATAATTTTCTTTTTGTTTTTGTTTTTCAAGGTAGGGTCTCACTCTAGCCTAGACTGACCTGGAATTCACGATGGAGTCTAAGGGTGGCTTTAAACTCATGGCGATCCTCTACCTCTGGAGTGCTGGGATTAAAGGCTTGCGCCAGCATGCCTGGCAGAGAGAGAGAGAGAGAGAGAGAGAATGCTTGAGAGAGGGAGAATGGGCACGCCAAGGCTTCCAGCCACTGCAGACAAACTCCAGACACTTGCACCACCTTGTGCATCAGGCTTATGTGGGTCCTGGGGAATCCAACAGAGGTCCTTAGGTTTTGCAGGCAAGCGCCTTAACCGCTGAGCCCCCTCTCCAGCCCATGGGCTGGAATTCTTGATTCTTTCTTAACACAATATGGACTTCAGATGTAAGACTCATGCCTTCACATGGCAGGAAGTTCTGCGTGTGAGAGAGAGGTCACACTATGAGAGAGGAGGGGGAGATGGACAGGAACCATGCCTGCTCTTTTAAAACAACCTGGGAGACCTAACCCACCCCATGAGACCTGCATTAATCCCTTCAGGAGGGCAATTACAACCCAATTACCTGCCACTAGGCTGTATCTCAAAGGTCCCACCCCCTTTCAACAAT
Organism: Jaculus jaculus; assembly: GCF_020740685.1. NCBI lineage: Eukaryota > Metazoa > Chordata > Mammalia > Rodentia > Dipodidae > Jaculus > Jaculus jaculus. The sequence continues at coordinate 244,359,958 of NC_059102.1, read as the reverse complement.
GTGACATTGGGAGCCAAGGTCCCAGAACACCAACTTTGAGGAACAAGCCATATTGAAACCATAGCAATAGCTAGAAGAAAAGGCAATGTGTGAGTATCGCAAAGCTAAAAGAGTTCGAGGCAAGGAAAGAGGAAATTCATATGAGGGAAAAACCGAAGTGGACAGACAGTACAGGGGAACTGATCAAGAGCAAGTTCTGATTTTCAAGCTGAAGTTTGCATTGTGAAGCACAAAGAACATTCCAGAAGAACTCAAAACTCACATTCAGAAACTCATAGAGGTGGCTCGGAGGATTCTCAAGAACATTGTGAAACCATTTAGATAACTTTTTAAATGACCACTTCCTCTTTTCCTCCTCTGTCCCCAACGACCTGGCATCCACACAGGCCACTGCCCTCCTGCCCCATGGACAGCCTCTGTTCAAAATAACCAAGACTGCGGCTTGAGGCTCACAGACAGTGTGGGAGGGGATAACAGGAGGGACTGGGAGAGAAAGGGAAGGTTCCTCCACAGAAGCCAGGGCAACAGCAAGGGAGCAAGGGACAGGAAGTCCCTATCTGTGAACTGGGTGCTGCTCTCCCGCGATCTGGGGCCACAGCACTGGCTGAGGGTTCAGTAGGCCCAGCCCCTCTTCTTGCTTCCAAGCCAACTCTGAATCCTCTCCCTCAGTCCTGCCCCCACCCCACCCGCCACCTCTTCCAAAGCAAAGCCAATCCCAATCTCCACTGCAGCTCTCCTTTGCTCCTGATCGGTTTGTTTTCTTTCTGCTTTATAGTCTGGTTCTCCCTGTTTCCTGACCTAGAACACCTCACCCTCCTCACCCTGCTCCCCACCCCCGCTTCCTTAACATCTTATCTATTTCAAGCACTGAAATGAGCCCGAGTTGACCCCAACACATTTTTCTTATTTTATTATTTATTTACTTATTTATTTGAGGGGAAGCAGATAGAGGAGAGACAAGGCATGCCAGGGTCTTCAGCCACTGCTGATGAACTCGGGACACATGTGCCACCTTGTGCATCTGGCTTACATGGGCCCTGGGAAATCAAATCTGTGTTCTTAAGCCATCTCTCCAGCCCAGATGTGTGTTTTTTTTATTTTATGCTTATTTATTTATTTATTTATTTTTCAATTTTTATTAACAACTTCCATGATTATAAACAATATCCCATGGTAATTCCCTCCCTTCCTCCCTTTCTCCTTTGAAACTCCACTCTCCATCATATCCCCTCCCCTCTCAATCAGTCTCTCTTTTATTTTGATGTCATGACTTTTCCTCCTCTTATGATAGTCTTGTATAGGTAGTGTTAGGCACAGTGAGGTCATAGATATTCAGATGCATTTTTTAAAAACATTTTATTTATTTATTTGCAAGCAGAAAGATACGGGGTTGGGGTGGGGCGGGGGACATATGGACACACCAGAGCCTCTTGCCACTGCAAACCAACTCCAGATGCATGTGCCACTTGTGCATCTGGCTTTACGTGGGTCCTGGGGAACTGAATCCCTTTTGTTAGATTTTGCAGGCAAGTGCCTTAACTGCTGAGCCATATCTTCTTTCAGCCCACCAGAACGTTGTTTTTGTTTTTGTTGTTTTGTTTTTTGTATGTTGGTTTTTGAGGCAGAGTTTCACTCTAATCCAGGCTGACCTGGGATTCACTATGTAGTCTCAGGGCGGCCTTGAACTCACGGTGATCCTCCTATCTCTGCCTCCCAAGGGATGGGATTAAAGGTGTGCACCACCACGCTCAGCTTGCAACTTTTTTTGGCAAGACCTTTGACCCCTCTGCTCCATCGGGGTGGCATGCATGGTGTCACAGACAAAAGGACTCCATAACCTTTGAAGTTTATTTCACCCAAAAGACAAGCTCAAGAAGTACGGGGCTTGCTAGCCTGCAAGATCCCGGATGGCAGGAATTTCAGTTTACTTCCTGCTTTGTAGCTCACAGGGTGCCTCACCTCAGGCAGGTGGTGGGCCAGCATTTTCTGCATGTGCACACAAGTGACTGGAGTCTGCGAGGTGAGGACTTTGAGTAAGGTTGCCCCCTGCTGGTGAATATAATAAAGACTCCTTGTAGCAGCTTCAGCAGTCCAAGGAACCACATACATTTTAACTGTAAGAAACTCCCTAACTTAGGGGAGTATGTTTTAAATTTTTAATTTTTATATTTTATTTATTTAGTTTTGCTTTGTTTTTCGAGGTAGGGTCTTGCTCTAGCCCAGGCTGACCTGGCATTCACTATGTAGTCTCAGGCTGGCCTTGAACTTACCATGGTCCTCCTACCTTTGCCTCCAGAGTGCTGGGATTCAAGGCGCGCACTGCCACGAAGGGCTACAATTTATTTTTAATTGTGAATTTTAGCATATGAACATAGTACAAATTGGTCATATTCCCATCAGGTTATATTCTTAGCTTTTTCTCTCCCCTGTTCCCATTCCCCCGATGACCCCCTTAGGTGGGGTATCTGGAGTCTGTGCGGTGGGGGGGGGGTCATGGATGCACCAATCAATTCCTGTGGAGAAGACAAGACCCTCCCCAAGGATGCCTTCACCCAATGTGGCTCTGCATTCTTTCCACCCCTCCTCTGCAATGCCCCCTGGTCCCAGAAGGGCATGTTAGATACCTACCTTGGTGTCGGGCTCCCAACAGCCTCTTATTTTCTGCTTTGATGAGTTTTGTATCTTCTCACGGTCTATTGCTATCTCCCTGACCCCGTGTGTGTGTGTGGCGGGGGGTGGGGGTGGGAGGAGCGTGCCAGGGCCTCTCATTGCTGCAAACAAACTTCAGAGACTTGTGCCACTTTTTTTCTGGATCTGGGGGCTGGCCTTGAACCACTGAGCCTCCTGCCCAACCCCCACAGGCAAGCATTCTTACCAGAGTCACTTGATACTTAGACTCCTCATTGTTGGTGGTGGTTTGGTTTTGTTCTGTTCTGCTCTGTGGTTTTTTTGAGATAAATTCTCATGGTGTAATCCAGACTACCCTGAAACTCATTATGGTGTTTAGGCAGGCCTGTAACTCTCTCTCCTCTTGTCTCAGCCCCCAGAGTGCTGGAATGACAGACCTGAACCATCACACCCTGTTGATACTCAAAATATCCCAAGTCCACAGAATGAGAACGTAAGTGTTTGGTGACACGGGTTGGAGAGGGGCTGTAAAGGGGGTAGAAGTTCTGATTGGCAGCTCAGGATCCTCTTGTCTCTGTTGGCAAATAATCTCCTCTCAAGATCCCTTTCCCTGGCACCCATCTAGACAAAAGAAACGGTACTGAGCCCCCACTTTGTGCCAGGCATTGAGCTAGATGCCAAGGGGCTATCACGGAACTTGACAGGGATAGCTGCGGTGGGGGTGGTGTGAGTATTCAAGATTGGCGGAATTGGGGCTCCCCAGAGGGGGAGCACTCTAAGAACTCTACAGTGGGTATCTGATGGCTATCAGGAGAGGTGACATGCCATTGAGCTAGACTTGTAAGAATCCTTAGGGGGTCTGTGGCTTTGACTCAAAGGCAGAGCATGTTGCTAGCACATAAAGCCCTAGGTTCCATCATCAAGGCTGAAGAAAACAAAAAGGATGGATGGTTAGGCTTGTGGCACAGGGAAAGGGTCCGAATTCTCCTTATCTATGTCTGAGCAACCATGCTTTAGTATTTAAAACAACAGCCTTGCCAGCATGGTGCTGCCCACCTTTAATCCCAGCACGCAGGAGGCAGAGGGAGGAGAAGCACTGTGGGTTCGAGGCCAGCCTGAGACTACATAGTGAATTCCAGGTCAGCCTGAGCTAGAGCGAGACCCTCAAAAAAAAAAAAAAAAAAGCCATTCATTGTTGCCTTTCATGTTTCTGGGTCTTGCAGTTAAATGGTGGCTGGCTGGTACTGTTGTTATGGGGTCTGGGGTCGCACAAGTAAGACCATCCGCTCACGGAATGTGAAGCAAAGTTTTATTGGGTAAAAAGAAAGAAAAATCTGATATACCAGGGCCCCACTCCAGACTTTGAGTGAAGCCCTGAACTATTCAGAGTGTCAGTTTTTATAAAAAAAAGAAACAGGATGGCAATTAAGCCATAAATCACGATTTACTTGCAACAGTTACAGCCATAAAAGTAAAAAAAAAAAAAAGGTCTATTGGTCAGTTAGTCAGTTACAGGAAGCGCCACCTGGGGGGTGTGAAGTAGGCTTGTGACCAGGAGTCCTGCTTATCCTAAGGAGTTTGCTCAACATTGCAGGCCCCAGGAACCGCTATTCATCCCCGCAGAGCCTCCTGTGTGTCTGCCATCAACAGAGCCTCCCGACTTCTGTATTTCTCTAGGCTAGGTATAAAGAAATGTAGAGAGCCGGGCGTGGTGGCGCACGCCTTTAATCCCAGCACTCGGGAGGCAGAGGTAGGAGGATTGCCATGAGTTCAAGGCCACCCTGAGATGACAGAGTTAATTCCAGGTCAGCCTGGACCAGAGTGAGACCCTACCTCGAAAAACCAAAAAAAAAAAAAAAAAAAAAAAAAAAGAAATGTAGAGAAATGTAACATTCTGCTCTTTTTGTTGTTGTTGTTGTTGTTGTTGTTGTTGTTTTTGAGATAGGGTCTCATTCTAGCCCAGGCCAACCTGGAGTTCACTATAGTCTTACGGTGGCCTTGAACTCATGGTGATCCTCTACCTCTGCCTCCAGAGTGCTGGGATTAAAGGCTTGCGCCACCACACCCGGCTTCGTTCTGCACTTTTTACATTGTAGTGAGGAATTCCTTGATCCCATGGCTAACAGTTGAGACTGGTTACCAGCTGACACCTCAGATAGAGCTGTAATCAGGAATCCCTAGGTATAGTCACTCCATGAGGTTCAGGCTCTCTCACAGCATGGCAGCCGAGTTATAAAGACAAGTATCCTGAGAGAGCCAGGAAGGCACTGACTTGCACCTTTTGAAACAGAGGCACCAGGGCTCTAGCAGAACTTGCCTGAGAACTCTACTGATGGAGACCTTCACAAAGACTACAAGATTTTAAGGAACGATGACAGAGCTTGTGGAATGGGGAGTATTAATGCAATCATTCTGCAAAATACAGTTTGTCATAGAAAAGAAAGTCATTTTAAGTGGTACCTTTGCAGGTATGTTTTCTAAGATCTAGCTTATTCCGTGGTTCCCAGGTCATGTAACTGAATGTGGGGGCTGAGAAGCACTTGCCAACAATAAAAAGTTTCTGGACGTACAAGATAAAAAAAAATTTTTTTTGAATTCAAATGAGAAATGAACCCAAGGTGTTTCTGGCATTGCTCACTTGTATTACATCTTGAGGCTTCACTACAGCCAAGATGCAGTCTTTATGTTTGAATAAGCAGGCATATCCATTTCATCAGTATGCAGATTTGCTTTCATCTTTTAAAAAAAACTTATTCATTTATTTATTTGACAGAAAGAGGAAGAGAGAAAGGGACAGAGAGAGAGAGAGAGAATGGGTGTGCCAGGGCCTCCAGCCACTATAAATGAACTTCAGACACGTGCACCCCCTTCTGCATCTGGCTAAGGTGGGTCCTGGGGAATTGAACCTGGGTCCCTTTGGCTTTTCAGGCAAACACCTTAACCACTAAACCATCCCTCCAACCCTGCTTTCAAAAAATGGTAGCACTATATATATATATATATATACCAAAAAATTTTCAATAAATTTATTTATGGTCAATAAATGTTTGACTTGTATACCTATTTTACATACCTATATACCCAGAGGCCATAAAAATTTCTCAGGCAAAAAGAGGTCATGAATGCAAAATGTTTAAGAAGCCCTGTGCCTGGCTTTTGCCTGCAAAGCCAAAGGACCCAGGTTCGATTCTCCAGGTCCCACATAAGCCAGATGCACCAGGTGGTGCATGTGTCTGGAGTTTGCAGTGACTGGAGGCCCTGGTATGCCCAATCTCTCTCTCTCTCTCTCTCTCTCTCTCTCTCTCTCTCTCTCTGTCTCTTTCAAATAAATAAATAAAAATAAAATATTTTTTAATTTAATAATAAAAAAAAGCCCTGAGATAAGATAGCAGTTTCCATAGGCTAGGCATTGTGGAGAGAAAACCGTGAAATTCTAGAAGAAATCAAGTATCTTTTTTTGTCTGTACCCCCTCCCCCAAGGTAGGGTCTCACTCTTCCCTGGGCTGACCTGGAATTTACTATGTAAATTACTATGTACTCTCAGGGTGGCCTTGCCCTAACTCATAGCGATCCTGTTACCTTTGCCTGCCGAGTGCTGACATTAAAGGTGTGTGCCACCATACCCAGCTGAAATCAACCATCTTCACTAAGACTCGTGAAAATCATTTCTCTGAAGAGAAGACTTAATAAAGAAGAATACCAGGTGTGGTGGTGCACGCCTTTAGTCCCAACACTCGGGAGGCAGAGGTAAGAGGAGCGCTATGAGTTTGAGGCCACCCTGAGTCTACAGAGTGAATTTCAGGTTAGCCTGAATTAGAGTGACCCCCTACCTCAAAAAAAAAAAAAAAAAAAAGGAAGAACGAAACAAAGGAAGGAGAGAGAAAAGAGATAGATGCTGCTGAAGTGGGAGGTGAGAGGCCAAGACGGATAACCGGTACCAGTTGGCCGAGGCAGTGGAATAATGTCCACTGAGGGGGCCAGCGTCTGAGTTCTGCCAAGCCTGGCTCTTGGTGGGCTCTTGCTGTCAGTACAAGTGACCAGGAAGAGCTAAAAGCTTGTTTCTAGGAGAGTCACAGTGGAGAGCTGAACCAAGAAGGCAGTTAACAAGAAGCTTAATGGAGCAAGAGAGATAAGATGTGCCCACAAATAACCACAGTGCATGGTAGCTGTCAGTTTGGGGTACAGCAGAAGCAGTTATCAAGCGAAATCAAGAGCTGGGTCAGACCCAAGATACAGCTTTAGGGTTAGAAGGCAGGTTGGCACAGCGCTGAGAGGAATCAGGAGTGAGCGGTGGGAACACAGCCCGAGGGCTCTAGGCTCTGGTGGGACCAGGACCCAGTGCTCAGGAGCCTCCGCGTCAATCCAGCCTTGTAGAGAAGGACGCGTGCGCCTGCGTGAAAGGCTGGTGAGTGAGGGATGCTAGGAATTCACACGTGGCTATTTGGGAAAGGGGGCTTGCTAGACAGCCCCGTGCTATGTCTGAGCCCTGAGACCAGAGGGGAGCTAGAGACCATCTTCCTTCTCTGTGAGTACTGTGTGACCCAGAGTGGACAGGAGGAGGACTTGCTATGGCGCCCATGGGGGTTAAGTGTGCCACTTAGGCTGTATGAGTTGAAATTAAATCTTCATTGTGGCAAAAAAAAAAAAAAAAAAAAAAAGAGGGTAGAAATTGAATAACCCAACTCTGATTTAGAGATGGAGCCTTTAGGAAGTGACTTGGATTAGATAAGGTCATTAGAATAGAATGCCCATGATAGAGTCCCAGTGTTTTCACAAATATACCCACCTGTGTCCTTCCATGCGGTGCCCTGGACTGCTGCAGGACCCAGCAGGAAGCCATCAGCAGACAGGCACCTCCAGAACTATAAGGCAAAAGAAATCCTTTTCCTTCATAACTTGCCCACTCTGGGCTAGTGGCAACAGAAAGCGGATTAATACAAGAACTAAATAGCTGTAAGATATTTTAGTTTGTGTGTGTTTTTCGCGAACTTAATGAATACCGGAGCGCCATCACGAAAGTGCAGATGTTTGAGACTGTGGAAGCCGAGGTTTTCTCTTCATAGCTTCAAGCGTATTCAGGTGGTCCCAGAAAAGCTTCCTTAGTTACAGGTGGGGAAAGACAAGAAAGAGGTCTGAGCGCGTGAAGGGCAGGGTGAGCTGTGGTCGTCTTGAGTAAGCTAGTACCTGGCTCAGCACAAAACTGAGAAAGATATGGGGGGAAGGAAGATGAGGGAAGGAACGAAAGAAGGAAGGAAAGCAGGGGAAGGGAAGGGAAGAGTCAGGTGATATAAAGAGCTATGCTGTGATGTCTTAATCATTCATACCTTATCTGGTTATCACGAAAGTTGTGGACGTTTCTGGAAACCTCAAGTTGCCTGTACAGACATATGGTATATGATAGCATTTCTTTAATAAAAAGAGAAGGGGGGGCCTGGAGAGATGGCTTAGTGGTTAAGGCATTTGCCTGCGAAGCCTAAGGACCAGGTTCAATTCCCCAGAACCCACATAAGCCCGATGCACATGGTGGCACATGCATCTGGAGTTCATTTGCAGTGGCTAGAGGACCCAGTATGTCCATTCTCTCTCTGTCTTTCTCTTTTGTAAATAAATAAGTAAATATAAAGAGAGAAAGAGAACAGCTTTACAGAGATATTATCCACATACCTTATAATTTTCCCATTTAAAGTACACACTCCCACAGTTTTTACTATATTTTTAGTATATTCACAGTTTTACAACCAAAATCCATTTTAGAACATTCCATCAAGCTAATAAGAAACCTGTACTCATTAGCAGTCCCCAACCTCCCCATCCCTGGTGATCACTAATCTATCAATTACCTATTCCAAATATTTTCTATAAGTGGCCCTATACAATATGTGGCGTTTGTGACTGATTTCTTTCATTAATGTTTTTGAGTTTCATCCATGTTGTAGCTTGTATCCATTACTTCTTTTTCCTTTTCGTTTTCAAATAATGTCTCACTGCATAATATACAACCTGGCATTTAGACACTTATGAATTATGGACATTCAGTTTGCTTGGGTTTGGGTCATTTGAAGATGACTGCTGTTGATATTCATGCATATGTTTTATGTGTGGATGCGTGTTTTTCTCTTGAGTATGTAATAAGGAGTATAATAGCTGTAACATATGACATTTCCATGTTTAATCCTTAAAGAGTGCCCAGCTGTCCCAAGGCAGTTGCTACTTTTTCCATTCTCACCAGCAATATGTAAAATGTTCTTATTCTCCAGCTCTCACATATCAGTATCATTCTTTTACCCTGTACCAGCCAAAATGCATCTTTACAAATCAAGGCAAAGCTGGGAAGATGGCTCAGTGGTCCAAAGGGCTTGCTGTGCAAGCCGGATAGCCAGGGTTCAGATCCCCAGAACTCACGTTTAGCTGGATGCAAGTGGCACCCACATGGTAAACCCAGCACCCAAGACAATGGGAGGTGAAGTCAGGAGAATCCTGAAGCTCACAGACCAGCTAGGCTGGTGTTTGCTCTGACAAAACAGTAAGAGAGCTGTCTCAAACAATGTGGAGAGTGAAGGCTGATTCCCTCTGACCTACAAACACACACACACACACACACACACACACACACGTGTAAATAAACATTTTTAAAAATATTTTTTTTTATTTATTTGAGAGCGACACACAGAGAAAGAGGCAGATAGAGATAAGGAGAGAGAATGGGAGCGCCAGGGCCTCCAGCCACTGCAAACAAACTCCAGATGCGTGCACCCCCTTGTGCATCTGGCTAACGTGGGTCCTGGGGAGTTGAGCCTCGAACCGGGGTTGTTAGGCTTCACAGGCAAGTGCTTAACTGCTAAGCCAGCTCTCCAGCCCGAATAAACTTTTTTTTTATTAATTACGGACATACTTAGTGGGATACATCATGTGTTGGTACTATCCTTTCCCTCATCCCTGCCTCCATTCCGCTGGGGGCCCTCCTCAGTGGGGTTGCAGGTTTTCTCTGTGGGGTTGTGTAAACACATTTTAAAGTGGTCTTTATAAAACTGAATTGCATACTTTCAGTGGATGAATTGTGTGGTTGGTATGTAATTTATATCCCAGTACGGTAGTGATTAAAATACTAAAGTGAGAGCCCAGTGTAGTGCACACGCCTTTAATCCTAGCACTTGGGAGGCAGAAGTGGTAGGATTGCTATGAGTTTGAGGCCACCCTGAGATTACATAGTGAATTCCAGGTCAGCCTGGGCTAGAGTGAGACCTTACATTGAAAAACCAAAAAAATAAAATAAAATAAAGTGAAATAAAGGAATTTTCAGACATGAAAAGTAAAATAATTCAGAATTTGCAGACCTGTAAGAAATGTTACAGGAAATCCTAGTCCTAAAACAGAAGAAAAGAATAGATATGATGAGATTAAAAAATATTTTATTGAAAGTGGGGGGGAGGGTGTTAACCTGGGATATTTTTTATAATCATGGAAAATGTTAATAAAAATTGTGAAAAGATAAAAAAAAAAATAAATTTTTTTAAATATTTTATTTATTTACTGAGAGAGGCTGAGAAAGAGGCAGATAGAGAAAGCGAGGAAGACGGAGAGAGAGAATGGGTATGGAAGGACCTCCATCCACTGCAAATGAATTCCAGACACATGTGCCACTTTGTGCATCTGGCTTTATGTGGGTACTAGGTAATTGAACATGGATCCTTAGGCTTTACAGGCAAGTGCCTTAACTGCTGACCCATCTCTCCAGCCCATGATGCAGCTTTATTACTCAATGTAAATAATAAAAGCAGGAGACCAAGGAGCAATGGTTTTTAGGTAGAAGAAAAAAAAACCATCAACATAGAACTCATAAAATTCTGTATTTAGGGAACTTTTTTTGGTTTTCGAGGTAGGGTCCCACTGTAGTCCAGACTAACCTGGAATTCACTATGTAGTCTCAGGGTGGCCTCAAACTCACTACAATCCTCCTACCTCCACCTCCTGAGTGCTGGGATTAAAGGCATGTGCCACCACACCTGGTTTAGGAAACTTTTTAAGGGTTTTAAAGATTGTTATTTATTTACTTATTTGCAAGGAGAAACAGACAGAGAGGGAGGGAGAGAGAAAATGTGCACACCAGGGCCTCTAGTCACTGCAAATGAACTCCAGATACATATACCACATTGTGCATCTGGATTTACGTGGGTTCTGAGGAACTAAACCTGGGTCCTTAGGTTTTATAGGCAAGCACCTTAACCACTAAACCATCTCTCCAGCCCTAGGAAATTGTTTTTATTTTATTTTTTGTAACTGTTTTTTAATTTTTATTTATTTGCAAGCAGAGAGCCAGAGAGATAAAAGACAGACAGACAGAAAGAGAATGGGCACGCCAGAGCCTGTAGCCACTGAAAACAAACTCCAGACACCTGTGCCCCTTGTGCATCTGGCTTACATGGGTCCTGGAAATAGAACCTGGGCCCTTTGGCTCTGCAGGCAAATGCCTCAACCACTAAGCCATCTCTCCAGCCCAGAAATTGTTTTTTAAAGACAAAGTCAGTCTTGTCTTGAACTCCTTATGTAGGCAAAGCTTTCCTTGAACTCCTTTGATTTTTCTGCCTCCACCTCCCAAGGGCTGGAATTATAGGTATATACCACCGTATCTAGCTCTAGAAAAATAACTTCAGAAATTAAGAATTACAGAAAATTAGCTAGATGTGGTGGCACATGCATTTAATCCCAACACTCAGGAGGCAGAGGTAGGAGGATCACCATGAGTTCAAGGCCACCCTGAGACTACATAAAGAATTCCAGGGTAGCCTGAGCCAGAGTGAGACCCTGCCTCAAAAAAAAGAGAGAGAGAGAATTACAGGAAATTTTCATTTTAATTTTGAGAGAGAGAGAAAGAGAAAGAATTGGTACACCAGGGCCTTAAGCCACTGCAAAACAAACTCCAGATGGGAGTTCCCATGTGCAACATTGCATGCTTATATCACTGCGTCTGGCTAAGTAGGATCTGGAGATTTGAACATGAGTTCTTATCTTAGGCTTTGCAGGCAAGCACCTTAACTGCTAAGCCATCTCTCCAGCCCCAACATTATAGATATTTTTAACAACATGAATATATCTACAAGATTTTTTTTCCAAGGTAGGGTCTCACTCTAGCCCAGACTGACCTGGAATTCACTATGTAGTCTCAGGGTGGCCTTGAACTCATGATGATCCTCCTACCTCTGCCTCTTGAGTGCTGGGATTAAAGGCGTGTGCCACCACACCCAGCTGAACACCTTGTTTTATTTTATTTTTATTCAAGAGAGAGAGACACAGAGAGAAACAAAGAGAGAAATTGAGAGTATAGGCATGCCAGAGCCTTCTGCCACTGCAAAGGAATTCCAAACATATGCACCACTGTGTGCATCTGGTTTTATGTGGGTACTGGAAAATCAAACCTGGGCCATCAAACTTTGCAAGCAAGTGCCTTTAACCACTGGACCATCTCCCCAGCCCTGAACACCTCATTTTATTTATTTATTTACTTATTTATTTTGTTTTTCCAGGTACGGTTTTGAGCTCTAGTCCAGGCTGAACCTGGAATTCACTATGTAGTCTCAGGGTGGCCTTGAATTCATGGTGATCCACCTATCTCTGTCTCTCTTCACACCTTATTTTAAAGATAGAGATTGCTTAATTGGATTTTTTTTTTTTTTCTTTTTGAAATAGGCTGTTACTATGTGACCAGGCTGTTCTCAAACTCAGACTATTCTCCTCCTTCAGCTTTCTGGCAGGTGTCTGCCGGACTGGATTATTTTTTTTTAATGACTCAATAATTTGCTACCTACACGAAAAGAACTTTGGGCTGGAGAGATGGCTTAGTGGTTAAGCACTTGCCTGTGAAGCTTAAGGACCCCTGTTCCAGGCTCAATTCCCCAGGACCCAAGTTAGCCAGATGCACAAGGGGGCACAAGTGTCTGGAGTTCATTTGCAGTGGCTGGAGGCCCTGGAGCACCCATTCTCCCCTTCTCTCTATATATGCCTCTTTCTCTCTCTGTCACTCTGAAATAAATAAATTAATTAAGTTTTTTTAAAAAGAGAAAAGAACATTTAATACCGGGTGTGGTGGCACATGCCTTTAATCCAAGCACTCAGGAGGCAGAGGTAGGAGGATTGCCTTGATTTCAAGGCCACCCTGAGACTACACAAAACCAAAAAACAATAACAAAAACAAGCAATGAACTTTAAATATAGAAAAGATAGGAAAGAACATAGTATGCTAACACTGGTTTAAAGAAAATTGGGGGCTGAAGGGATGACTTAGTGGTTAAGGCACTTGCTTGGGAAGCCTAAGAACCCAGGTTCCATTCTCCACTACCCACAACCCAGTAAGTCAGATGCACAAGGTGGCACATGCATCTGGAGTTCATTTGCAGTGGCTGGAAACTCTGGCAGCCTGTCTTCTCTCTCTTTCTCTAGAATAGAATAGAATACAATACAATACAATACAATACAATACAATACAATACAATACAATACAATACAATACATAAAATAAAAGTGGCATGGCAATACTGGGTATGGTGACATATATCTTGTTGTAGTTACCTTCTTATTGCTGGGAAAATAAAACACCTGACCAAAAGCAGCTGATGGGAGGAAAGGGTTTATTTTGGCTTACAGTCTCTAGTAAGGAAAAGCATGGCATGAGCAGAGGCTGGATGTCATCTCTGCCACAGGTAGGTGGAAAACAGGCACAAGAGAGTGAGTTAAGCTCTGGCAAGGGAGAGCTGCCATAACATCATATAGCCCACACCCAACAACACACCTCCTCCAGCAAGGCTCCACCTCCCAGATTGCCACCATCTGGGGAACAGGCTTTGGGAACCCATGATTTCATGTGGGACATCAGAGTCAAACCACCACAGGCCTACCATTCCAGCTTTGGAAGGCCAAGGCAGAGAATCATGAATTTGAGTCTAACCTGGGTTTCCTATGGAGATCCTGTCTCCAAAGATGGAAGGAAGGAACAAAGGAAGGGAGAGAAAAAAGGCAGGAAGACAGGCTTTCATCCATGCCTCAAGTCCCTTCCCTTTCCAGGGTGTGATGGCCCTCCTGCAATCTTGGTACATAAACAAATTGTTCTATTAATGGCATAGCTCGTTCTGCATCCCCAAAAATCCTGCCTGCTGCCTCTATCATACAAGCCACAAAATCTGAAAACAGTTCAGTGGCTCCTTGAATAATCTTTGTCAGATTGCCTGACACTTCTCCTTTATTGGGAAGTGTCCTCCATGCTTTAAGAGCAATGTCATTTATCTGTCTATAAACTTCAAGGGGATATGCAGTTTGATTATTAACCCATTGTCCCTGTCCTAAAAGCATATATGCATTCCAAGCAGGCTGTCCATTAGCAGCATTGGTCCTAGCCTGATGCTGTGCTCCATCATTGTAGATAGATTTCCAGTCTAAATATTGTCCCATACTTAGACATGCTTTGGCAACTCCCATCCAATCTGTTGGCGTCATAGCGGAATGCGTTAAGCGCTCCACCAGCACCAGAGTGAAAGAGGCACTCACTCCATAAGTTCTAGTGGCCTCAGCAAGATCTTTGATCTGCTTGTATCCTACAGGCTCATGATATCTCTCATTTGTCTGTTGATTCTCAAACACAGGATAGGCACTCATTAATTTACTCCAAGTGCCGGGTCTCACCAGACTACATCTGGATGAAGCACACGCCCCAGGCGGAAGTAGGCCATCTTGCTTACACCTCCTGCTCGTAGAGGCATAAGATGGCGGAGGAGCAATGACACCAACTTCTCCGGGTCCATAACGTTCCCGACCGCATTCGGCCACTGCTTCCTCAAGATCCTGTTCTTCCTCTGAGGTTAATTCTTCTCCCTCAGATTCACTAGAACTTTCTATATACAAATTTGCAAGTTCTGTCAAATCTGGATATAGCTTCGGACCTGAAATTGGCCCTCCCTTTTGCGTTTCACTTTTATTCTGTTCTATCTGAAACCTAGGTTCTCTTTTAATTTTAACCTTTTTTTGTTTTCCCCTTTTATTTTCTTCAGACTCTGACATGCTATCTTGATGATGTGCTAATATGTGTTGGCCTTCCCTGATCACCTCTTCACAATGTTTGTCCTCCAAACATGATCGCACCAAGCGCCATAAGGGCTGTGTACCTGCACGCAACTTTTGCGTTTCTGCCTTGCGGTCAATGTCTCTGCCTAGCTTATCCCAGCAGGTCAAATTTAATCCCCCAGTCAGCTCAAACCAAGGCGCTATCATATCCACCTCTTCCAAAAACCCCTTAATAGTCTTATCTGATATCTTAAGTTTGCATTGTTTTAATAATTCCTGTAGCGGCTCCAAAAAGGTGGAGTGGTGGTGTCCCATTCTGCAACCTTATATACGGTCTACCTACGTTTGGGGCGATCAGCTGACTTATCTATGTCAGACTTACAGATCAGTTACAAGCCAAAAGTTATCATATAGCACATCCTTAAAAAGGTGAACTTACCGGTACTGCCGCTCTGTGTGTTGAGTTCAGACTCCTCCCTCGGAAGTATCCTCGGGGGTCCTCTCAACTGGACGTTTGTTGACAATTCCCAGTTTCGGCACCACTTGTTGCGCCCGTCCCGCCAGCAGGAAGAACGACAACAACAGGATTCTTCTCAGGCACACTTTATTGGGAGCTCCAAGCTGAAAGAGAGAAGGACCCCGACCCTACAGAGCGCCAAGCTTATATACTCGTAATCATGTGGATGTGCAGCATCATCTGATTGGCTTAAGTCTCATCGGACGACTTTGCATCACCCAATTGGAATAGGTGAGCAGCCATATTAGGATAGTGTCATATGCTCATGCACAGACGATTAGGATACAAAAGCAGTAAACAAGCTGATGTGGCAAAGCCTGACGAAGCCAGCGTGGCTTCCCACACCTTGGTTAGGTTTATTCCAAGGTACTTTATTTTTTTGAATGCAATTGTAAATGAGTGATTATGTTTTCACCCTCTTTGTGTTTGTTGTTAGCATATATGAAGGCTACTGATTTCTGTGTATTTATTTTGTATCCTGCTACATGGCTGTAGGTTTTGATCAGCTCTAACAGTTTGCTAGTAGAGTCTTTAGGGTCCTTTATGTATAGAATCATGTCATCTGCAAATAATGAAAACTTGTTCTCTTTTCCAATATGTATCCCTTTTATGTGTGTCTCTTGCCTTATTGCTATGGCTAAGACTTCCAAAACAATATTAAATAAAAGTGGGGACAGTGGGAAAAAAAAAAAAAAAGAAAGAAAAAAGGCAGGAAGAAGGAAAGAAAGAAAAAGAGAAAAGGGATGGAGTGAGGGTTCAATTCCCCGGCACCCATATAAAGCCATATGCACAAAGTGGCCCATGTGTGTGGAGTTGGTTTGCAGTGGCTAGAGGCCCTGGTGTACCCATTCTCTTTCTTTCTCTCTCTCTCAAATAAATTTTAAAAATACATAAAAAATAAAGGAGTCATGCCATCAAGCAGGACCTACATTTATATATGTGGTGGTTTGATTCAGGTGTCCCCCATAAACTTAGGTGTTCTGAATGCTTGGTCCCCAGCTGATGGAGATTTGGGAATTAACGCCTCCTGGAGGGAGTGTATTGTTGGGGACAGGCATATGGGTGTTATAGCCACTTTCCCCTTGCCAGTGTTTGGCACACTCTCCTATTGCTATTGTCTACCTTATGTTGGCCAGGGGGTGATGTCCACCCTCTGCTCATGCTATCGTTTTCCCCCTGCCATGGTGGAGCTTCCCCTTGAGCCTGTGAGCCAAAATAAGTCTTTTTCCCAGAAGCTGTTCTTTGTTGGGTGATTTCTACCAGCAATGCGAACTGGACTGCAACAATATACCTTACCCAAAAAGCAGAGGACAGAACTAGCACTTCCTGGGAAATTAACAGAACAAAATATATTTAATCTCACTATTTTATATTTAAGATATTAAAATGCAAATTTCACATGACATAAGAACAAAACTGTTGCCCAAAGCCATAAGAAAACTGGACCTTAGATGATATAGTTAGAGAAATTAGCAAATGAAAGCTTTTAAAAATATTTTTAATATATTTTATTTATTTATTGAAGAGGCATGCCAGGGCCTCCAACCACTGCAAATGAACTCCAGATGCATGCAGCCCCTCATGCATCTAGCTTATGTGGGACCTGGGGAATTGAACTGGGGTCCTTTGGCTTTGCAGGCAAATGCCTTAACCACTAAACCATCTTCTCTAGCCCAATAAAAGCTTTTAAACAACTATTATAAATAATATAAAGCAGGCATGTCCAACCTGTAGGCTAATAAATCTGAATGTGAAACAACACTTGTGGATGACATCATGTCATAATTTCAAAAAGCAAATCTTTTATCGTATAAAGAGAAAAACAGACACAATGGCAAAGTCTTTCAGGAGAAATGAACACCCTTAGAGTTGAATGGAAATTACAAAATTGAAAATTATAACTTCTATTTGAGCATGGTGGTGAACACCTGTAACCCTAGCATCTAGGAGGTAGAGGCAGGAGGCTCTGGATAGAATTTAAGGTCAGCCTTGACAGCAAAGTGAATTTGAGGTCAACCTGGGCTACATGACATTCAGAAAGAAAGAGAGAGAGGGAACAAAGAATGAAAGAAGGAGAGAGACAGAAGGAAGGAGGGAAGGAAGGAAGGAAGGAAGGAAGGAAGGAAGAAAAAAGGAAAGAAGAAAGAAGGAAGGAAAGGAGGAAGGGAGGAAAGAAAGAAAAAAGAAGGAAAGAAAGAGGGAAGGAGAGAGAGGGAGAAAATAAGAAAGAAAGAGAAAATTTTAAAATAAAATAATTTGGGGCTGGAGAGATGGCTTAGCGGTTAAGCGCTTGCCTGTGAAGCCTAAAGAACCCAGTTCGAGGCTCAATTCCCCAGGACCCACATTAGCCAGATGCACAAGGGGGTGCATGCATCTGGAGTTCATTTGCAGTGGCTGGAGGCCCTGGCATGCCCATTCTCTCTCTCTATCTGCCTCTTTCTCTCTCTGGCTGTCGCTTTCAAATAAATAAATTTTAAAAAAAGTAAAATGAAATTAAAAAAAATAATAAATAAATAAAATAAAATAAAATAATTTTTATTTATGGAGATTCTCCTACCTCTGCCTCCCAAGTGCTGGGATTAAAAGCATGTGCCACCACACCTGGCAAAATAATTCTTGACTGGATGATCTTACCAGTAGATTGAATACTACAGAAGGAAAAACAAGTAAATTTGAACATAGGCTAATAGAAACATTAAAACTGGGGGCTGGAGAGATGACTCAGTGGTTAAAGGTGCTTGTTTGCAAAGCCTGCTGGCCTGTGTTTGATTCCCCAGTACCCATGTAAAGCCAGATGGACAAAGTGGCCCATGAGTCTGAAGTTTGTTTGCAGTGGCTAGAGGCCCTGGTGTGCCCATTCTCTCTGACTTTCTCTTTTCTCTCTCTTTGCTTGCAAATAAATAAATTTTTTATATTATTTTATTTATTTATTTGCAAGCAGAGAGAAAAAGAGAGAGAGAGGAGATAGATAGAGAATGGCTGTGCCAGGGCCTCCAGCCACTATCTGACTTACATGGGTCCTGGGAAATTGAACCTGGATCTTTTGGCTTTGCAGGCAAGTGCCTTGACTGTTAAACCCTCTCTCCAGCCCCTAAATAAAAATATTTTTAAGTTAAAAAAAAATCATGGCTAAAATATTGAGGATGAAAACTAACAATGTAAAGCTGGAAATGTGGCTCAATTGTTAAAGGTACTTGCTTGCAAAGCCTGATGGTCCAGGCTCCATTCCCTGACACCCATGCACTAAGGAGCACATGCATCTGGAGTTCATTTGTAGTGGCAGGAAGCCCTGGATCACTTGACCTCTCTTGCATTCTCCAATAAATAAACAAAAATATTTGTATTAAAAAAAAGAAAACTACACCGGGCATGGTGGCACATGTCTTTACTCCCAGCACTAGGGAGGCAGAGATAGGAGGATTGATGTGAGTTTGAGGCCACCCTGAGACTACACAGTGAGTTCCAGATTAGCCTGGGCTAGAGTGATACCCTATCTCAAAAAGCCAAAAAAAGAAAAAGAAAGAAAGAAAACTGTGCTAGAGATAGTTTAGCAGTTAAGGCGCTTGCCTGCGAAGCCTAAGGACCCATGTTCAATTCTCCAGATCCCACGCAAACCAGAAGCACAAAGGTGAGGCAAGTGCAAGGCTGCACATGGCCACTAGGTGGCACAAGCATCTGGTGTCCAATTGCAGTGGCCCTGGTGCAGCAATTCTCTCTCTCTCTCAAATCAAAAAATAAATAAACTAAAGGGTTAAAAAAAGAAAGAAAGAAAACTGACAATCCACAATTCCAAAAGTTCCATCAGTCTTAAGCAGAATAAATACAAAGAAAATAACACTTACCACATCATAGTGAGACTGCTGCAAACCAAAGATAAAACTAGCCAACAGGAAAAATATGGACACATTACACAAAGGAGAACAAACAACTGTAATAATATGTGAGCCAGGATCTCTCACCCTCTTTTCTTTTCTTTTCTTTTCTTTCTTTCTTTCTCTTCCTTTACATATATTTTTTGAGACAGGTTCTTGCTATGTAGTAGCCCAAGCTGGCCTCAAACTCACAGCAATCCTCCTGTGTCTGCTTCCTGAATGCTGGAATTACTGTGGTACCACATCTGACTTGAGATGTGCTTCTTATCACATCTAAGATAAGCCAAATATTCATTAACTGGTAAACAAAATGTATTATATTCATGTAATGACTACTGGCCTGCAGTGAAAAGAAATACGAGTCCCACTTTGGCCCTAATAAATCTTAAAAACACTATTTGAAGTGAAAATTGCCAGATGCAAGAGACCATGCTGCATGATTTCATTTATAGGAAATGTCTAGAAAAGCAAAATCATAAGACTGAAAGCATATTAGCGGTTGCCTGTGGCCAGGGTGGAACTGAGATTGGCTGCAAATGTGTGGTGGGAATTGCTTTGTGGTGGTGAGACAGTGGTGATCATTATACAACGTCTTACATTTGCTAAAATATCTTGAAGTTGAAAACTTAAAAGTGGGTGAGTTTTAGGTATACATATTATACCTCAGCAAAACATCAAAGTGGTAAGAGACAGAAACCACAAACAGGGAAAATAGGTTAAAAACATCAAGTTGAAAAAGGAGTATTAGAGCTGGGCGTGGTGGCGCACGCCGTTAGTCCTAGCACTCAGGAGGCAGAGGTAAGAGGATCGCTGTGAGTTCAAGGACACCCTGAGAATACATAGTGAATTCCAGGTCAGCCTGAGCTAGGATGAGACCGTTTCTCGAAAACAAAGCCAAAGCCAAAACCAAAAAAAGGAGAATTAGTCACAATATGTAGTTCTTCAAATTAAAGAGAAAAAGAAGCCGAGCGTGGTGGCGCACACCTTTAACCCCAGCACTCTGGAGGCAGAGGTGGGAGGATTGCTGTGAGTTTGAGGCCACCCTGAGACTAAATAAAAGATTCCAGTCAGCCTGGGTGACAGCAAGACTCGACCTCAAAAAATTAAACAGAGGGCTGGAGAGATGGCTTAGCGGTTAAGCGCTTGCCTGTGAAGCCTAAGGACCCCGGTTCAAGGCTTGGTTCCCCAGGTCCCACGTTAGCCAGATGCATAAGGGGGCGCACATGTCTGGAGTTCGTTTGCAGAGGCTGAAAGCCCTGGCGCGCCCATTCTATCTCTCTCCCTCTATCTGTCTTTCTCCCTGTGTCTGTCGCTCTCAAATAAATAAATAAAAAATGAACAACAAAAAAAAATTAAACAGAAAAAGACCCACAGTATAATTTTTAAAAGCTTAGGAGATGAGCCTGGATGGCAATCCTAATGAAGAATAAACTCAGGAAAGATGACCCATCCTGCTAATATCATTGGTGACATACATGTTAAAAATCACAATGATGGGGCTGGAGAGATGGCTTAGCAGTTTAGCACTTGCCTGTGAAGCCTAAGGACCCCGGTTCAAGGCTCAATTCCCCATAACCCACGTTAGCCAGATGCACAAGGGGGTGCACGTGTCTGGAGTTCGCTTGCAGTGGCTGGAGACCCTGGCATGCCCATTCTCTCTCTATTTGCCTCTTTCTCTCTGTCTGTCTCTCAAATAAATAAATAAAAATTAAAAATATTTTTTAAAAATCACAATGATGTATAATCTCATTACCATTTGGCTATCTAAAATGGGGGGGGGCAATAATGTCAAGTATCAGCATAGATGTGCCACAACTATTAATCTCACTCCCGCATAGATTACTAGAGAGTACAAATGTGCACAATAAGAGTTGTGTAAGAATTTCCAAAGGTTGCGGATATAGCTTAGTGGTAGAGTTTTTGCCTAGCATGTACAAGGCTCTGAGTTTAATTCCCAGTACTGGAAAAAAAATAGGAACAGTTTATAATCACAAAAAGTGTGTACAATAAAACTGAAAACTTGTATACAACATTAAAGTAGTAAAAATGAATAAAACTAAAGTTACATGTGTCAATGTGAATGTTGAGCCAAGAAAATTATGGAATATATTCAGTGTTAAAATATACAGCATAGGGCTGGGGAAATGGCTAAGCAGTTAAGGAGTTTACTTGTGAGGTTTATGGAACCTGGACCCACATAAGCCAGATGCACAAGGGGGCATAAGTGTCTGGAGTTTGTTTGCAGTGGCTAGAAGCTCTGGCGTGCCCTTTCTCTCTATCTGCCTCTTTCTCTCTCATAAATGAATAAATAAAATATTTAAAATACACAGTACATGTGTAGTGTATAAGGAGTAAAATGTAAATGTACATGGGAATGATTAACAACAAATTCTGAATGGTATTTCCTCTGTGAGTACAGAGAAATGCAATAAAAGAGGCGCTTAAGCTGTGTTTGTATGTGTTTTATCTCCTAAACTGTATGAAATTGCCACTGTGATGGTTCAATTATTTGTTTCAACTTGTCTGAGCCATGAGGTGCCCAGATATTTGGCCACACATCATGCTAGGTGTGTCCATGAGCACATTTCAGGAGGAGGCTACCATGTGAACCAGCAGAGGGAATAAAGCCACTGTCCTCCCTAATGTCCACTCACCCGATATCTAAACTGGACCAGAAAGGCTGACTTTCCCCCTCATCTGAGAGAAAATTGGCTGACTTCAGAGGGGAACACAACCTTTTTTCTGTTTTTACATCTGACCTAACAAATCAGTCTTCCTACCATGAGTCTGCCTTTGGACAAAAATGACACTCTTGGGTTTTCAACATGCTGGCTTACCCTGTGGATGTGGGAATTGTTAGCTTCTATAATCACATAAACCTACCATGTATGTATGCATGTGTGTATGCATGTATGTATGTGTCTGCTTATCTAC
Source organism: Jaculus jaculus (assembly GCF_020740685.1). NCBI lineage: Eukaryota > Metazoa > Chordata > Mammalia > Rodentia > Dipodidae > Jaculus > Jaculus jaculus. The sequence goes on along the minus strand of NC_059102.1, from coordinate 244,337,959 downwards.
TTACCTATCTATGCATACATGCCTCTATTGTTTTTTTGTTTTTTCAAGGTAAGGTCTTGCTTTAGCCCAGGCTGACCTGGGATTCACTATGTAGTCCCAGGGTGGCCTTGAACTCATGGAGATCCTCCTACCTCTGCCTCGTGAGTGCTGGGATTAGAGACGTGCGCCACCACGCCTGGCTCCTCTACTAGTTTTGTTTCTCAGGACAGCTCAATGATAACAATTGTTTGTTATATTATCTTCAATACCTTTGGACTATGTAAAATGCTTCACTATAAATTTTATATAAATGAGTAGTTGATGCATGCTAAACTGTCAGATGTTACAGAGGACAAGAAAAATGAGAAGCAGAGTCTGGGGCTGTAGAACACGTGCTTAGCATCCTTGCGCCCCTGGCTTCCATCCCCAGTGCCATAATAAGAGGAGGAGGAAGAACAGGAGGAGGAAAAGGCGGAGGATGAGGGGAGGAAGGGAAGGAAGAGCGGGTGGAACAGCAGCAGGGCAAAAAGTGGAGCACGCATGTTAGAGGCAGCTGTGAGAGCCCGCAGCTCCCTGTGGGAGTGGGCCCAGTGCTCTGCCCAAAGGAGGCCAAAGGGTGACAGACTGGGATGGCAGGGAGTGTGCAGAGCCTTGATGGTGCCTAGGATGCAGCATGGGTGAGCACTGGCTCTGTTGTTAGTTGGGCCGGAGAGATGGTTTAGCGGTTAAGCGCTTGCCTGTGAAGCCTAAGGACCCCAGTTCAAGGCTCAGTTCCCCAGGACTCACATAAGCCAGATGCACAAGGTGGTGCATGCATCTGGAGTTTGTTTGCAGTGGCTGGAGGCCCTGGCGCCCATTCTCTGTTTGCCTCTTTTATCTCTCTGCCTGTCGCTCTCAAATAAAAAACAATAAATAAATAAAAATTTTAAAATGGGTGACTTCTCCTAGGGGCATTACTACTCCATTACTACTTCTCCATTACTACTTCTGTTGGAATTATCAGAGTCCTAATGCTTTTTGGGCCCCTGTGACTATTCCAGCAGAGGTTCTGGAAAACTTGAGCTTTGTCTCTTTGAATGCATGCAGTGAGTATTAGAGTTTCTCGCCGCCAATGCACATGTTCTAGACGTGAGTTTTCTTACTAAGCGTTTTCCAAAGACAATGATAGCAATCACCTGTCATGAAAAGAAAAGTATTAAAGCCATGATGATCACTCTCAGTACCAAATGTAAGGAGACCCACGGGAAACGGGCCTGAACCTTCACAGTCTGTCACTGAAATAAGGAAATACTGCTCTAAAATGAAGGGAGGGAAGGGACGAGAGAGGGAGATTATGATTGTCACTGAAAACTATTGCAATACACGAGGACGGTGTCTTTATTATTATTCTTCTTTCTTTCTTCTTTTGTTTCCCTAATGGTTGAACTTGGCAATGGAGGGTTGCTAATGGTTTCCCAATTTAGTTTCGAGAGGACTGGCAATCGTTTTCCAAGCCGCAGAGGCTGAAGGGGACATGCTGTTAGCCTGTCTCATTCCGCCCAGAAACTCAGTCTGGGTTTTATTCTAATTTCCTCTTTGTCTCATCAAAGGAGCTCCAGATGGAGAGATTCTGAGCTGGGGTATTTCTTCCTACCCCTCCCAGACAGATTGCAAGGTTTTTCCAATACTCCATCCTCCCCTGGGGCTCTCCCTGGTTTCTGTGCATATCCGCCAGCAGGTGTCAGCAGTGCCCCGCATCTGGCCTTGCGTCACCGAGAGCGGGAGGGGGGGACCGATCCCTCCCTGGACGGCGGGGTGGGCGTGGGGTCCTTAGGGGTGCTGATGTGCTTGTGGGTGGATCGCGCAGACGTCGGTCCCGCCAGCTCGCCATCTGCTTTTCACCGGCAGGTGTTTTTTTTTGTTTTTTTTTTTTTTTTTAATGCGTGTTGGCACGTGCGACATCTTGTGTAGGTCTGGGGTGTCCCAGACCGTGTCTTGGATTTGCCTTACTGAGATTTTCTCACAAACCTGGGATTTTTGGATTCCGCCCCAGGAAACCCCGGGCTGTCGGCTCCGGGGCTGCGCTCCCACGGATGCCGGTCCCGCCACGCCCCACGCGGCTCGGAGGAGTGGAATCCTCTCGTGCCAACCTGAGGTCTCCTGGACCACTGCCTCGGTGGCCAAACTCCTGGGGGGAAAACGCTGATCTGTTTCTGGACTTCATCACATCTTGACCCCTCCCAGCATGTTCAGCTCCACAGCGCCCCCCTCTCCAGGCTCAGGTCCTCCTTGCGTAAACATGAAGGTCCTGGGAGAGAGGAGAGAGCTGCAAGCGTCTTGTCTGGGGTCCCTGCTCCTCAGTTTCCCCTATTGCCAAGCATGGGGGCGGGGCGGGGGGCGCTCTGGGACGTGTGCAGTCTGGAGCTAGGCTGAATCGACCACCTGCCTTTGGAAAGGAGGCCTTTGGAGAGACCTGGCCACTGGCCTGCTCTCCTAGGAGTAGAGTTACCGCCGCTGATCTAGGGAACAGGTGTGGGCTCCAGCTGCTGCTGAGCACATCTGGACTCCCAAGGAGGAGGCTGCTGCCCCCGCTGCAACGTCAGTCTCCCTCTCACTGCCCAGAGTCGAGAGTGTCCTGAAGGGCACGGATAAGAGCAGTGATGGGATGAACATTGGCGGAGCAGCTTGTCTTGGGAATTTCACAGCGGGAGCCTTGACAGGGCTTCAGGAACGTTGCCTCTCTGGCCTACAGCGTTGAAGCTGAGAGTGGGGCTGCCCTCTGGTCCTGTACATCGCACCCCAGCCTTTGGACTGCAGCCACATTTCGTCCTGGCCAATATAGCTCAAGTCTTTGCAGGATAAGACTCACAACCCAGGTTCTGGAGAAAGCTAGGACAGAAGGGTGTGGAAGAATGGCTTTTTTGAACTCACAGCTATTCTCCTGCCTCTGCCTCTGCCTCTGGAATTAAAGGTGTGAGCCACTACATCTGCCTTGTTCATCTTTTTGTTTGTTTGTTTTTTGTTTTTGTTTTGTTTTTCGATGTAGGGTTTCAACCTAGTCCAGGCCGACCTGAAATTCACTATGTAGTCTCAGGGTGGCCACAAACTCACTGTGATCCTCCTACCTCTGCCTCCTGAGCACTGGAATTAAAGGTGTGTGTCACCACACCTGGCTTTGTTCATTTCTTTTTGAAGATGGGTCTCTCGTTGGCCTGGAACTCACAGATTATGCTAGACTGGCTGGCATTGAGCTCCAAGGATGGACTTGCCTCACCTCCCCAGTGCAAGGATTGAGTACCGCACACAGCTAAGAATTGCCTTTTAGCTTCTGTGTGAGTAGGAAGAAAACTCAGTAGCAGAGGCCAGTAAACTAGAAAGGAGATATAAAGGGAATAGAAAGGGAAGGGTGGGGGGTACTTAATAGGATGGTATTGTATATATGTAAGTAGAAGAATAAATTAATGGTGGTGAACAGGTCTAAATTAGGTCAGGGGAAGAGATTGAGTAGAGAAAGGTGGAGGGAAGGGTAATCAAAATCTAAGAGGAGGGCTGGAGAGATGGCTTAGCAGTTAAGCACTTGCCTGTGAAGCCTAAGAACCCCGGTTCGAGGCTCGGTTCCCCAGGTCCCACGTTAGCCAGATGCACAAGGGGGCTCACACGTCTGGAGTTCGTTTGCAGAGGCTGGAAGCCCTGGCGCGCCCATTCTCTCTCTCTCCCTCTATCTGTCTTTCTCTCTGTGTCTGTCGCTCTCAAATAAAAAATTTTAAAAAAAAATCTGAGAGGAGGGCTGGAGAGATGGCTTAGCAGCTAAGCACTGCGTTGTGAAGCCTAAGTACCTGGGTTCCCCAGGACCCACATTAGCCAGATGCACAAGGGGGCGCACGCGTCTGGAGTACGTTTGCAGTGGCTGGAGGCCCTAGTGCACCCATTTTCTCTCTCTCTGTCTGCCTCTTTCTCTCTCTGTCTGTTGCTCTCAAATAAATAAAAATGAATAAAAAATATTTTAAAAAAAGAATGAGCAGATTCCATATTCCTGTAAAAAAAAATCTAAGAGGATATAAATAAATCATATGGAAACCTACTTTTTTGGACAATGGAACACACAGGAGCCATAGATTGTTACTAGAAAATGTTCAGTGCCAGGGATGGGATACCTTCCAGTGAGTTGTTGGCCACCGAGGTCCCTGATGGCCCCCCTCCCAAACATTACAGGCCATTGCTGAGGCTCTTGGTTTCCCACCAGGATGCCTACCAGAAGCAACTTCAGGAGGAGAGGTTTGTTGATGCTGACTCGCAGTTGAGGAGGTGCAGTCCTTCGTGGTGGGGAAGGCATGAAGGGTGGGCTTGCAGCTGCAGGTCACATGGGGCAGCAGACAGGAATGGGGTGCCAGGAGGAGTGAGTGGGCTGTATCTCTCAAAGGCCAGCTCCTGCAAGTGACCTGCCTCCAAAAAGCCTTCTATCTTAAAGGTTCCGCAGCCTTCCAAACAGTATCAGCATGAGCCTGCTGGGGGCGTTCCACAGTGAAACCAGAACAGGGGAGATTAAGGAGGTGTGAAGGAGGCTCCTGGAGTAGTAGGCAGACTTGAAGAAAGAGAGAGGTTGGTGGTGGGGGAGGGGGCGAGGGGGGTCAGGAATGAATGAGAGGGACAACAATGCTGGGTGTGGGAATCCAGAAGTGGCTGGCAAGGTGGGTGTGGACCAGTTCCAAGAGGATCTAGAAGCTGTCCGGTAGTTGGAGGAGGGTGAAAGGGCTGGGAATTATTAAATGAGACCTCTCTTCCCTGAAGTTGCTTCTGGAAGGCATCCTGGCATAGAAACCAACACACCTTCTCAATATATGTCTCTTCTTAGTGTTTCAAGAATGTTTATTTATTTTTATTTTATTTTATTATTATTATATATATATATATTTTTTTTTTTTTTGGTTTTTCAAGGTAGGGTCTCACTTGAGCCCAGGCTGACCTGGAATTCACTATGTAGTCTCAGGGTGGCCTCGAACTCTCAGCAATCCTCCTACCTCTGCCTCTTGAGTGCTGGGACTAAAGGTATGCACCACCAGGCCCAGCTTTATTATTAATTTTTATTTATTTATTATTTTTATTTTATTCTATTTTTTGGTTTTTCAAGGTAGGGTTTCACTCTATCCCAGGCTGACCTGGAATTCACTATGGAGTCTCAGGGTGGCCCCGAACTCATAGCGGTCCTCCTACCTCTTCCTCCCAAGTGCTGGGATTAAAGGCCTGCGCTACCACACCTGGCTCATTTTTTTACTAATTTTTTGTTTTTATCAATTTTTATTAACATCTTCCATGATTATAAAAAATATCCCATGGTAATACCTTCCCTCCCCCCCCACTTTCCTCTTTGAAATTCCATTCTCCATCATATCCCCTCCCCATCTCAATCAGTCTTTCTTTTATTTTGATGTCATGATCTTTTCCTCCTCTTATGATGGTCTTGTGTAGGTAGTGTCAGGCACTGTGAGGTCATGGATATCCAGGCCATTTTATGTCTGGGGGGAGCATGTTGTAAGGAGTCCTACCCTTCCTTTGGCTCATACATTCTTTCTGCCACCTCTTCCGCATTAGACCATGAGCCTTGGAAGGTGTGATTGAGATGTTACTCAGTACTCCAGTCACATCTTGCCAGTACCATGGTACCTTCTGAGTCATCCCAAGGTCACTGCCATCTGAAAAGAGAAGATTCTCTACAAAAAGTGACAGTAACATTAATATAAGGGTATGAATATTAAGAGAAGTGCTTACTGGGCAATTTGATAAGCATAGTATATACATTTATCCAGACATCAGCAGACGTTACACCCCTAGGCCTCATAACTACCCCTGTTTTAAGTTTTCAGTATCAGGGATGTATTCCCTTCCATGGAGCAAGCCTCCAGTCCAATTAGTGGGCAGTTGGTTTCTACCATGATAGATGTGCCACTATTGGCTCATTTGGCCTGGCTGGCCAAATATAAGGCTTGCAGTGTCCACTGTTGAGTATCTTCACTGGTGATATCTCTTTCTCCCCTTGAACTGCATGTAGAATGGCTTCCTCCAGTTTTCTGTCAGCTGGTCTACATGGAGGAGGTTATCAGCTCAGTTCCTGCAGGATTTCTCAGTGTCCTTGCAGCCCAAGTATGTGCAGTCTTCAGCAATAGGGTCTTACCATCTATTCCTGGTGGGAAACCAAGGGCCTCGGCAATGGCCTATAATGTTTTGGGGGCATCAGGGACCTCCCTGGCCAACAACTCACTGGAAGGTATCCCATCTCTGGCACTGAAAATTTTCTAGCAACAATCTACAGCTCCTGAGTGTTCCATTGTCCAAAAAAGTAGGATTACATATGATTTATTTACATCCTCTTAGATTTTATTAGCCCTCCCTCCACCTGTCCTTTACTCGATCTCTTCCCCTTTTCACCCCCATTAATCTATTCTTCTACTTACATATATACAATACCATCCTATTAAGTACCCCCTCCCTTCCTTTCTCTTCCCTTTATATCTCTTTTTTAGCTTACTGGCCTCTGCTACTGAGTTTTTTCCTTTTCACACAGAATCCAAATCATCTGTAGCTAGGATCCACATATGAGAAAGAACATGTGGCGCTTGGCTTTCTGGGCCTGGGTTACCTCACTTATTAAAATTCTTTCTTTCTTTTATTTTTTAAAATATTTTATTTTTATTTATGTAAAAGAGAGAGACAAAGAGAGAAAGAAGCAAAGAGGGAGAGGGAGAGAGAGAGAAAGAAGCAGAGACAGAGAGAGAGAAAGAGAGAGAGCGAATGGGTACACCAGGGCCTCCAGACACTGCAAACTCCAGACGCATGCACCACCTTGTGCATCTGGCTTACGTATGTCCTGGGAAATTAAACCTAGGTCCTTTGGATTTTCAGGCAGGTTCCTTAACTGCTAAGTCATCTCTCCAGCCCCCAAGAATATTTGTTGGAGGCTGAGTGTGGTAGTGCATGCCTTTAATCCTAGCACTTGGGAGGCAGATATAGGAGGATCACAGTGAGTTTGAGGCCAGCCTGAAACTGCATAGTAAATTCCAAGTCAGCCTAATCTAGAGACTGAAACTCTACCTCAAAAAAAAAAAAAAAATATATATATATATATATATATATATATATATATATAGCAAGCTGGGCATGGTGGCACATGCCTTTAATCCCACACTCAGGAGGCAGAGGTAGGAGGATGCCATGAGTTTGAGGCCACCCTGAGACTACATTGTGAATTCCAGGTCAGCCTGAGCTAGAGTGAGACCTTACCTCGAAAAACTAACACACACACACACACACACACACACACACACACACACACATATTTAAAATGAAAGTATGACTGAGGAAATGTGTACTTGAGTAAAGTGCTTGCCACGCAAAGCCAGCAGACCTGAGTCTGGCTCCTGTGGCACACGCTTTTAATTCCAGCACTCAAGAGGAAGACACTGGGAATTCCTGGAGCTTACTGCCTAGCTAGTCTAGCGGAATCTATCAGCTCTGGGTTAAACCAAAAGCCTTGTCTCAAAGAATAAGGTGGAGTGTGATTAAGAAAGACGCCCAAGTGGGGCGTGGTGGTTCACGCCTTTAATCCCAGGAGTTAGTAGTTCAAGGCCACCCTGAGACTACATAGTGAATTCCAGGTCAGCCTGGACTGGAGTAAGACCCTACCTCAAAACCTCCGCCCCCCAACAATGACCGCTGAACTCCACATGCACAAATATGCATGCACAACTGTACACACATGTATGCTCACACATATCGGAATATTCATACACACATGCATTCACATCTCATACAACGTATTTACATCCACATATGTGTGTGTGTGTATAAATACATAGTTTTGTGGGCCATCTTTGGACATAATTGGATATAGTGTACAAATTGTTTTGCAACTATTCTTTTTCTATTTATTTTATTTTATTTTTGAGATGGAATCTTACTACATAACCCTGGCTGATCTTTTTGCCATGTAGCCCAAGCTGGATTAGAACTTGTAGCGATCCTCTAGCCGCAGCCTTCCAAAGCCACCACACCTGGTTTATTTTTCCTTCCTTCCTTCTCCCATCCCACCTTCCCTCTCTCCACCTCCATCTCTTCCTCCTGTTCTTTCTTCCTTCTTCTTTCCCTGTTCCTTTTTTTTTCTTTCTTTTCCCTTCCTCCCTCTCTTTTTCTTCTTTTCTCCTTTCTTTTCTCTTCTTCCTTCTTTCTTTCTTCCTTCCTTTCCTTCTTTCTTTCATCGGAGCCTAGCTATATTGCACAGGCTGACCCCAAACTCCTGAACTCAAATCTCCCAAGCAGGCGCAACTATAGGCACACACAACCACATCAAGCCCTTATTCCTCTAATATTCAGAATTATGACTCTACAACTATGTGGTATGCATGTAGAGTGTTCATGTGAGTAAATTCTATATAGAAACACAATTCCTTGCTGAGTATTTAAGAGTCCATCTTGCTGGGCATAGTGGCACATGCCTTTAATTCCAGCATTTGGGAGGCAGAGGTAGGAGGATCTCCATGAGTTCGAGGCCAGCCTGAGATTGCATAGTGAATTCCAGGTCAGCCTGAGCTAAAGCAAGACCCTGCCTTAAAAAAAAAAAAAAAAAAAAGGCTGGAGAGATGGCTTGGTGGTTAAGGCGTTTGCCTGCAAAGCCAAAGGACCCCAGTTCAATTTTTCAGGACCCACATAAGCCAGATGCATTTGGAGTTCATTTGCAGTGGCTGGATGGCCTGGCCTCCCCCTCCCTTTTCTCTTTCAAAAAAAAAAAAAAAATATATATATATATATATATATATATATATATATATAGTTAGAAGAAAAGAAAGCAGAAGGAAAAGTAGTTTAAAAAAAGAAAAAACTGCCGGGCGTGGTGGCGCACGCCTTTAATCCCAGCACTCGGGAGGCAGAGGTAGGAGGATCGCCGTGAGTTCCAGGCCACCATGAGACTCCATAGTGAATTCCAGGTCAGCCTGGGCTAGAGTGAGACCCTACCTTGAAAAACCAGAAAAAGAAAAGAAAAGAAAAGAAAAAACTACCAGCCTGGTATAGTGGCACATACCTTTAATCCCAGCAATCAGGAGGCAGAGGTAGGAGATGGCCGTGAGTTCAAGGCCACCCTGAGACTAGAGAGTGAGTTGAATTCCAGGACAGCCTGGGCTAGAACCAGACTCTACCTCAGAAAAAAAAAAAAAAAAAAAAAAGAACAGGGCTGGAGGGATGACTTTGCGGTTAAGGCATTTGCCTGCAAATCCAAAGGACCTAGGTTCTATTTCCCAGGACCCACATAAGCCAGATGTACAAGGGGGCATATGCATCTGGAGTTTGTTTGCAATAGTGGGAAGCCCTGGCGTGCCTATTCTCTCCCTCTCTCTCTCTTTCTTTCTCTCTCTCTCTCCCTCTTTCTTTGTCAAATAAATAAATAAATAAAAATAAAATATTCAAATAAAACAAACAAAAAAAGAGTCCATCTTAAACTCTGCTCCCTGTCCAATGGCCAAAAATGGTTAGATAGTTCACAGGTGTAACTGCAAAACAAAACTATGGCCTTCTTTGTTTAAAATTAATAAAGAGCCGGGCGTGGTGGCGCACGCCTTTAATCCCAGCACTTGGGAGGCAGAGGTAGGAGGATTGCTGTGAGTTCGAGGCCACCCTGAGACTCCATAGTGAATTCCAGGTCAGCCTGGGCTAGAGTGAGACCCTACCTTGAAAAATAAATAAATAAATAAATGGAATTAATAAAGAAGGGCTAGAAAGGTGGCTTGTTGGTAAGGCACTTGCCTGCAAAGCCAAAGGACCTAGGTTCGATTCCCCAGGACCCATGTAAAACAGATGCACAAGGGAGCGCTCACATCTGGAGTTCACTTGCAGTGGCTGGAAGCCCTGGCGCACCCATTCTCTCTCTATCTACTTCTTTCTCTCTTTCAAGTACATATATACATACATGAGTAAATAAATAAAATTAATAAAGAATTTCAAAACTGCAGGCATTAAATCAAACAGGGACCCTTTTGAACGTGAGGGTTGTGTGGCTGTGTTGGTCACATGCAACGAAGCTGGCCCTGCCCGTAAGCCCTACAGAGACTTGCTGGCGCGGGGCTGGCTTCGTCCTGCGTTCTTTGAGTCAAAGCAGCCCTTGTTCTGACAACAGACATTCCTGTCTCAGCCTCCACATTGGGTTTTATCCCCTGATCCTGCACCCAGCCACCCCAGGCTGCATTTTTGTTTTCTCCAAGGCCAGACTGTTGAGCAAACTCACGTGCCTGCCATCTTTGCTCTGAGGAACGCACAAAGATGGGCGTGGTGGCGGACAATGGCACGTGTGTGTGGAAAGTGTCGAGCACTAAACGAGCCATCACGAAACTCACATTCCACTTCCAGCCCTGCTGCTGAAATGACACTGTGTCCTTAACTGGCAAGTTACTGAATATCAGAGCGCTTTAATTTCTTTATCTGTTAACTGGATGGCATTGGAGGATCTTCACAAGCACGTTCAGTCCAGTGGCTTATATTTATTTCAGTGACTCTAAGAGACTATAGCAACACTAATAATAGTAGCTAGTGTTTCTTACACACTACTCGCCATCTATGTGCTCTATCTTTTTTTTTTTTTTTTCAGTTTTTTTCAAGGTATGGTCTTGCTCTAGCCCGGCTGACCTGGAATTCACTATGTAGTCTCAGGGTGGCCTTGAACTCACAGTGATCCTCCTACCTCTGCCTCCCCAGTATTGGGATTAAAGGAAAGTGCCACCACACCTGGCTAAAGTCTCTCTCTTTTTTAAAAAAGATTTATTTATTTATTTATTTATTTATTTATTTGAGACAGAGAGAGAGAATGGGCACCCCAGGGCCTCTGGTCATTGCAAATGAACTCCAGATGCATGTGCCACCTTGTGCATCTGGCTTATGTGGGACCTGGAGAATCTAACCTGGGTCCTTAGGCTTTGCAGGCATGTGCCTTAACTGCTAAGTCATCACTCCAGCCCCAAAAGTCTCTTTTTTAAAATTAAAAAAAAAAAAAACTGTTTTTAATCTAGCCAGTTAGCTCATTGATTAAGCATGGTTCTAATAAAATATTGTTTTTATTTATTTGAGAGAAAGAGAAACATAACAGAGTCTCTTGCCAATGCAAACAAACTCCAGACACATGGGTCCAAAAAGTCTCTCTTTTAAAAAATATTTTATTAATTCTTATTTATTTATTTGACAGAGAAAGAGGGAGAGAGAGGGAGGGAGCACACCAGGGCCTCCAGCCACTGCAAAGGAACTCCACACGCGTGTAGCCCTTTGTGCATCCGGCTAATGTGGGTCCTGGGGAATCAAACCTGGGTCCTTTGGCTTTGCATGCAAACACCTTAACTGCTAAGCCATCCTTCCAGCCCTTTAAAAAAATATATATTTATTTATTTTGTTTTGACAGAGAAAGAGGGAGGGAGAGAGAGAGAGAGAGAGAGAGAATGGGCACTCCAGGGCCTCTAGCCATTGTAAACAAACTCCAGACGCTTGCGTCCCCTTGTGCATCTGGCTAATGTGAGTCCTGGAGAATCAAACCTGGGTCCTTTGGCTTTTCAGGGAAACACCTTAATTGCTAACCCATCCCTCCAGCTCCAAAAAGTCTCTTAAAGAGAAACTTTAGGGGGCCAGGCGTGGTGGTGCACGCCTTTAGTCCTAGCACTCGGGAGGCAGAGGTAGGAGGATCGCCATGAGTTCGAGGCCACTCTGAGACTACATGGTGAATTCCAGGTCAGCCTGGACTAGAGTGAGACCCTACCTCGAAAAACCAAAACAAGAAAAAAAAAAAAAGTAAAAGAAACTTTAGGAGTCTGGCATGATGGCACTCGCCTGTAATCCCAGCACTCGGGAGGCAGAGGTAGGAGGATCACCATGAGTTCAAGGCCACCCTGAGACTACATAGTGAATTCCAAGTCAGCCTGCACTAGAGTGAGACCCTACCTCAAAAAAAGAAGACAAAAAAAAAAAAAAGAGAAAAAGCATGAAAGGAACTTCAGGACTAAGGAGATGGCTGAGTGGTTAAAGGTGCTTGCTTGAAAAGCCTGCTGGTTCAATGGTCTAATACCCACATAAAGCTGCATGTGAAGTGGGCCACACATTCGTGGTCAATATGCCTGGAGCCAGGGAACCTGAGGCGTGTGGGCCAGTTTCAGCCAGCTAATCTGACTTTTATTTGCAGTCTGGCAGTTTATTTACAGCAGCAAAAGACTCTGTCTCAAAAAAGGTGGGTCATAGACACTTTGAAGTTGTCCTCTGACCTGTATATATGTGTGTGTGTGTGTGCACACACACACTCTCTCTCTCTAAATATATAAATAAATTTTGTAAAAAAGAAACTTTAGCCTGGTATGGTGGTGCATGCCTTTAATCCCAGCATTCAGGAAGCTTAAATAGGAGGATCGTCAAGAGTTCCAGACCAGCCTGGACTACAGAGTTCCAAGTCAATCTGGGCTATAGGAGACACTACCTCAAATACCCCTCCTCAAACAACAACAACAACAACAACAACAAAAAAAAAAAAAATCCCTTTAAGCAGGGCATGTTGGCACATACCTTTAATCACAGCACTCAGGAGGCAGAGGGAGATCACTGAGAATTTGAGACCACCCTGAGACTACATGGTGAATTCCAGGTCAGCCTGAGCTAGAGTGAAACCCTACCTCAAAAAACCAAAAAGAAAAAAACAAATCCTTTAAAACTGTTGATAAAGACAAAAAAAAAAAAAAAAGAACCCAACATGTTGATCTTTATTATGTAGACTTGCTGTAAGGATTAAAAGAGTTGATAGCAGTTGAGAGCTTAGAATAGCCATTAGCTCCTAGCAAACACTATATAAGTCTGGACCAGCATTATCTTCTCCTGGGTTGCAAAGCCAGAGCCAGGCTTCTTAAAGGAGCCGCACTTCTCCCTGCCAACCCCGCTCCTACTCTCCTGGCCCCTTAAAGAAACACTATTCTCCGAAGGCCATCTTTGGAAAAACACTGGCTCTCAGCACATCTCACTTCCTGGTAATAGAAGGAGGGAGAAACACATCTTCCCGATAAGGTAGTGACTCGTTCACTCTGGTAAAGCATTCATCACCACGCCAGCTTTTCCCAACAGACTGTTCCTCCTGGGTCCTCTAAGCTGCAGCAATTAACACAGAAGGTCCATCTTAAAGGAGACCCAAGGGCCCCAGTGTCTAAAGACACAACAGGGCAAATCACGCCAGCAGCACAGGAAGCCCTCTGTTGGCTAAAGGAGCAAGACAGAGAAGATGCAGGTGATGAGAACTGTCAGATATTTTTTTAAAGTATTTTATTTATAGTTATTTATTTGACAGAGAGAGAGAGGAAAAGGCAGACACAAAGTGAGAATGGGCACGCCAGGGCCTCCAGCCACTGCAAACAAACTCCAGATGCATGTGCCACTTTGTGCATCTGGCTTATGTGGGTCCTGGGGAATCGCACCTGGGTCCTTTGGCTTTGCAGGCAAGCGCCTTAACCGCCAAGCATCTCTCCAGTCCAACAGTCAGATTTCTATCACTCCAAAGTGAACTTTCCAGCACTGAGTCCACAGTTGGGGTGACAGGGTGGTTGGGGGGGCTGGGCTGCTGATGCTTCCTATGATCACAGAACTTCTGCTTTTCTTTGCTAGTGCTGAATAAAGGATGGCCCCTTCCATTATCTCATAGATGCTTACCACAGCCAGTAGTGGGTATTGATGTCCTCTGGGTGTCAACACCTCTTTTTACTGATGAGCAAAGTGAAGTGACGCACTCCAGCAAGCTGCCGATGGAGTCAGGTCCTCAGCAGCCAGGCCCAGTGTTTTTCCACTGGCTTCAGAGGAGCAAGTCAGAAGCTCCCGGACTCCACCTCAAGAGGGCTAATGACTTTGTTACAGACCAAAGAAAATGAAGCTGTGTGCTTTCCTCACGTCCCTGCCAAGTGCCTCACAAACTGCTTCTCTACCCCTCTATTCAGAACCCCAAAGATCTATAACAGATAACCCAAGTGATAAGACAAGTTAGCATCAGGTCCCCAGACCTCAAGGCAGGCATGTGCTTTCCCAGCCTTCCCAAGCTCTCATCTCAGGCCAGACTGAAATCTCGATGGGTGTGACCATAGACTTCTGGACCGAGTTTTTGTTTTAAACTTTTTATTGACAAACCTTCATTGGTACAAACAACATCCCATGATCATAGCTCCCTCCTGGACTGGTTTTTGGAAACCCATTCGTCATATTGATCTTAATCTTCTGATTAACAATCTCCTGCCCTGGAACAGGATTGGTGTTGAGCAGCAGAGGAAGAGAGCAGGGGAACTGGTGAGTTTTAGTGTACCCCCGTGAAGGTATCAGGTCCCAGAAGCCGCCTTCTCCTTGGGAGTAGGGCATTGTGATCAAGCCAAGGGTCCCCTAAGACGACCGTTCTTCCTTCCACTAATCACCACCCACTCCACTCCCCGGCACCCTTCTGGCTCTTTTTCCCCTCTCCACAGCCCTCGCCTTTGCCTCATATTGATTTTCATATTTAAGGAAAATCCATTTGCTTGATTCAGAGCAACTGATTCATCTCTGTGTTCAGACAAAAACCACTCACAAGGTAAGCACTTGGCAGAGGCCACTTCTGAAATGGGAGGGACCCTGCTTCTTACCCAAATGGCACTCTACCCATAGTGGCTCCTGGATGCTCTGCTTCTCTGTCTTACCCACCTTCTCAGTAGCCTTTGGACCCTCTGCTATGATCCCAACAAGATTGTCCTCCTCACTCCCTCCTCCCCTAATCCACCCACAGGCTTCTGTGTTTGTTTACAAGCAGCAGTTCACTGTTGGAGGCCTGTGATTAGGACGTTTGGAGCAGGGTCAGGGAGGACTTGTATGACCAGCCACAGGAAATATTGATCTGATGAGATGAGAGATGAAATTCTTACAAAATTATAGCTCTGTCCTCCCTTCCCACTCTGTGCTGCACTCAAGGAAGAGAGTATCATGTCAACATTACCAATGTGCCTGGACAGGTCCGGGGCCAGTCTCTGATGGCCATTTGTATGTCTACTGCATGGTCTTTTGTTCTTGGAACTTGGAGGCCAGGAATCTTAGCCAGCCCCACCCTGTGAGTCCTCAGGAAGGTTCAGGATCTCACTACATAGCCTAAGCTGGTCTCAGACTCATGATTCTCTTGTCTTAGTCACCCAAGTGCTGGGATTACAGGTGTGTGCCATCGTGTGTGTGTGTGTGCCTGCCACCATGCCCAGTGACAGTGCCAATTCAGGAGGAGGGGACTGAAAAGCAACAAAGGACTCTGATCAGTGAATGCCAAATAGGATAGTTATAGGATCCGGGCTTTTTTGGTTTTTCAAGGTAGGGTCTCACTGTGGTCCAGGCTGACCTGGAATTAACTATGTAGTCTCAGGGTGGTCTCGAACTCAAAGCAATCCTCCTATTTCTGTCTCCTGAGTGCTAGAATTAAAGGCATGAGCCATCAAGCACTATTTAAAACATGTTACAGGGCTGGAGAGATGGCTTAGCGGTGAACCGCTTGCCTGTGAAGCCTAAGGACCCCGGTTTGAGGCTCGGTTCCCCAGGACCCAGGTTAGCCAGATGCACAAGGGGGCGCACGCGTCTGGAGTTTGTTTGCAGAGGTTGGAAGCCCTGGCGCGCCCATTCTCTCTCTCTCCCTCTGTCTTTCTCTCGGTGTCTGTTGCTCTCAAATAAATAAATAATTAAAAAAAAAAACATGTTACATACCCTATTTCATGTAATTTTTCCAGAAGCCTTACAATATGGGAACTGTAGGAACTGTTAATCTCATCTCACAGACGAAGAAAGTGAGGTCTCCAGAGGTTAAAGAACATGTTGATGCCAGACATAGTGGTGTGTGCCTTTGATCCTAGCACCCAGGAGGCCACAGTAGGAGGATCGCCACCCTGAGACTACAGAGTGGATTCCAGGTCATCCTGGGCAAGAGTGAGACCCTACCTCGACCCCCCCTCCCACAATAAAAGAAAGCATATGTTTTTCCTAGTAGGCACAGGCAGTAGTAGGGTACCTTAAGAGCCCACACTTTTAGCTATTATCCACAAAAATCATGTTCTCAGATTTGGGCTCAATCCTCACCTCAAGGGCTTGAATCCTGACTGTTTGATTTGGCCCCCAAAGTTGAGACCTTCTAGACAGTAAGCATTTTGCTTTCTTTCCACCTTCCGATCTCCAACCCTAGCACCCTGTTTGTTGGCTGGAGTTGGGGAAAGTTCTGACAGCGTGTGCTGGAGGGCCTGGCCTTAGGGGATTCCCTTGGCCACACAGCCCAGGGCTGCTCCAGGGGCACCTGACTTCTGCTTTCTCACTAGAGTCTGGAGGCCTCCTGGAGGCAGGGCTGAAGGGTAGGGCTGCAAGGGCTCTGGCCGAGAGCCTCAGTCCCATGCGCGCTCCCAAGGACCTACCATTTCCTTCCCCTTCTCCCACTTACTCTGGAAGAAGTGGGGGGTGCAAACAGCAGGGTCAGGAAGGTGGGGAAAGTCAGTTTACCAAACTGTGGTTATCTGCAAGATACTTCCTCGGTCCTTTGCATCCAGCTCAGACAGCGTGACTTTTTTTGGGGGGGGGGGAGGGGGTCCAGAGTAGATGGCCCTCAACGACCCATCTGCCCTGGAGGGACAGCTGGAGGACCGGGTGGTGGTGTAGGGGGGGTGAAGGGGCAGCCTGGAAGTGTTGGTGGCGGGTCCCCGAGTAAGGGAAAGGGCTCGATTGTGCTAGGGCTTCCTGTGCCGACAACTCCACGGCGCAGGGAGCGAGCGGCCTGGCGGCGGCGGGCTGGGGAGGCGCACGCAGGAAAGGGTTACGGGAATAGCTTTGCAATGACAAAGTCTGGAAGGGGCCCGTGCCTCCGCCCCTCTGCGGGTTAAACTGGCACGACGCAGGGGACGAAAAGTGAGGCTGATCCGCAGCCTCCCCCTGGTCTCCCGCTTTACCGCGGGCCCCCCGGCACTCTCCGCCCAGGGCCCTCCGCCTCGGCGGTCGGCGTGTGCCCGGGGCAGCGGGTCACTAGGCTCCGCCCCCGGCCGCCCTGCCCGGGGGGACGGTACTTTGTTCAGGATGCCGCCGCCTCCTCCTCCTCCTCCTCCTCCTCCTCCTCCTCCTCCTCCTCCTCCTCCTCAGTGTGGAGCCGGGGCCAGCGGCCGCCCTAGTGCGAGGCCGGAGGCCGGAGCGCGCGGCGAGCTCTGAGACTCTTGCGAGGGGCCCGTGGGACCCCGGCGACCCCCGGGGAAACTTTCCGAGCGCCGGGAGAGGATGCCCGGGCGATGCGCGGCGGCGGCGGCGGCGACCCGGGCCCGGCACGGCCAGCGCACCGGTGAGTGGCCGCCGCGGGGCGGAGGGTGCGCGGCGGGGCCGACGGGGCCCGGAGCCCGCCCGGGGGGAGGAGAGCCTGGTGCCCCGGGGCAGGCTGCGGGCTGGCTCGGGAGAAGCGCTGGAGATGCGAGCGGCTTCCCGGTAAGGCGTGTGCCGAGACGTCCCTACTGGACTGTGTGTTTATGCTGGACTCGACTCTCTGGGACTTGACGGCGTCCCAACCGCAAGCCTCCGGGCCTCAGTTTCCCATCTTGCAAAAAAAAATATTATATATATATTTATATATATATATATATACTTATCTGCAATTTAAAGCGCGTGCGTTGAGGTCCTGCAATCAAAAGTACCAAGTGCTTGAGGTGCGCGCGCGCGAATACACACACACACACACACACACACACACACACACACACACACACTCTGCACCTCCCTTTCTTTGAAGCTGCGAGTTAACTCTTCTCGAATCCCAGCAAGAGCCCGGCTGAACAGCTGGGCCAGGTGACCTTGCCCGGCTGTTCCAGAAAATGCGCTCTGGGCCCCCGGGATGCGCGCGGAGAAGCACCTCGCGCGGGTCTGCGGGAGGCTGCTCCTTTGGCGCCCGGCCCAGGGAGTCTGGGAGCCGGGAAAGCGTGCCCTGGGAGAGAGGAGGGAGGGCAAAGAAGGGCTTGGGACACCGGGAGGGAACCGCTCACCTGAGGGCGATGCGCCCGGTCCTGTGTGGACCCTTCTGATCCTCAGAACCTATCGAAACTGGGTCTAGATGCAGCCAAGTCTGTAGGAGAGAAGGGGTCAAGAACTGGGATGGACCTGAGTGGTGGTGAGTGGCTGGGACAGTTCGCTGTGGTGTCCACCCAGCAGAGAGGGGGTTCCTTGTCCTCCGAGCCCATCACAGGAAAATCAGCTTGTGAGTCAATGGGACTTTGTTAGAACAGTCACTGGGCGCAGCTGGCGCCGGCTTAAGGGAAGTGCTGGATCCCCCTTTGATAACACGCTGTTTATCTGGCTTCCTGTTTCAGCCATTGGGATACCATTGGCTGGTTCAAATTCAATACTGAGAAGCCTGGGGCTACTTTGCTCCACCAAAAGCAGTGGGCTCGCCTAGGCTTTCGTGCTGTGAGCTCTCTCTTCTTCCTCCGACTTGAGGTCCCTTGCAACCCACTTATGATAGGGGTCTGCCTGGCTTGACAAAGATTGGCCTCTCCAGGTAGGCAGAGCTGGCACTCCAAAAGGCCTTGCACTCTGTTCAGGCCAAAGATACATGTTACTCCAACTGGCTTGTCCTTTTGTTTTTAATCTTGCTTTGACTTTTGGTTGGTACATCTATCTGGCTGCAACATAGTTGGAGAACTTCTTCCCGGATGGGCGTACATGTATGTGGGTTTTCACTCTGGTTTGTACCCGGCTGTCAACTTTGGCTATGAGAAAACAAATCGTTTCTCATTTCTCTTGCCCTGGCTTTGACATTTGTAAAATTAAGCCAGGGAAGATGACTCCTGCTGGAAGAATGCTGGAGCTTTTTCAGAGCTGTGTGCCAGCTTCTGAAGCCTTTTGCTGGAAGTTCCCAGGTGAGAGAAAGTAAGACCTAATCCGAGCTCCCCAGCGCTGTATCTGAACTCCCTCAGAGCAAGTGTTGCATCCTGCTTTGTATTTTAGACATTTGAGAACCTGTGCGTGTGCCTTCCCGCATTTGTGACCCAACCTGACCACCTGCAACACCTGGCACATAGTAGGCACTTTATAAATGTCTGTCAGTTAAATAGTATTGGCAGGGGGGGGTGATCTACGTGCCACCCAGAGGTCATCCATGTCACTCAAGTGTCCGTTCATTCACTTTTTTTTTTAAATTTAACTTTTACTTATTTATTTGAAAGAGAGAGAAAAAGGAAGAGAGAGCCTCTAGCCGCATGCAACATTTTGTGCATCTGGCTTATGTGGGTCCTGAGGAGTTGGAACCTGGGTCCTTTGGTTTTGCTGGCAAGCGCCTTAACTGCTAAGCCATCTCTCCAGCCTGCATTCTTTTTGAGAGTTATTTGATTTGCCCTTCCTTAAACTGTGCTCCAGAATAGGCCGATTTCTGGCATCTGGCATTCCTCGTGAGTCTTGGCTGGCATCCTGCTCGTCCTTCCCTTGTCTAGCTTGCTGTCCACCCCAATCTGTTCCCTCGGCCCCCTTGCCAGTGCAAAAAGATGCACCAACAAAACTTCACAAGCAAGATTAAATACGAGATCATGGATTAGAGAGATGGTTTACCAATTAAGGCACTTGCCTGCACAACCAAAGGACCCAGGTTCTATTCCTCAGGACCCACATAAGCCAGATGCACACAGTGGCACATGTGTCTGGAGTTCATTTGCAGTGATTAGAGGCCCTGGCATGCCCATTCTCTCTACTTCTCTCTCTTAAATGAATAAAAAATTTAAAAAATTACAAAATTCATGTGAACAGCCCCTTTCCCTCAAACTCAAGCATGGTAGTCAAGCGTTGCACCGTTGAGCTACGCTCCAGCCCTCAGCTGGAAACAGAAAAACAGAAAAGTCTGCTATCCATCTTTCCAAATGTGTTTCTTTTTTACTCATTTCTTTTTCTTTTCCTGTTTTTTTTTTTTTTTTTTTGAAATAAGGTCTCCAAGTAACATCAATCCTCCTACTTCTGCCTCCTCTCTTTTATTTTAATTTGATGTCTTTTATTTATTTATTTATTTATTTTTGATTTTTCAAGGTAGGGTCTCACTTTAACCCAGGCTGACCTGGAATTCACTATGTAGTCTAAGGGTAGCCTCCATCGAACTTACAGCAATCCACCTACCTCAGCCACCCAAATTCTGGGAATAAAGGCGAGTGCCACCACGCCTGGCTTTTTTTTTTTTTTTTTTTTTTTAAGGTAGTGTTTCACTCTAGTCCCGTCTAGTCCAGGCTGACCTGGAATTTACTATGTAGTCTCAGGGTGGCCTTGAACCCACAGTGATTTCCCCCTACGGCATCCTGAATGCTGGGATTAAAGGCGTGCACCACCACACCCTGGTTTTGTTCCCATTTTTTAAATGAATGTCACTTCCTCTGATTTTAAAGAATTTTTGAATTCCTTTTTGTTTTGTTTTGTTTTTCCAGGTAGGGTCTCCCTCTAGCTCAGGCTGACCTGGAATTCACTGTGTAGGTGGCCTTGAACTCACAGCAATCCTCCTGCCTCTGCCTCCCGAAAGCTGGGATTAAAGGCAGGCACCACCACACCCAGCAAGAACTTTTGAATTCTTTAAAGTGTTTGTTTATAAGAAGCTAGAAGTTAAAATCAAAGGACCTCTGTCCCTCCCAACCCCAGCACTGCCCTCCTCCCTTCAGACCAGAATCCAGGCCTCATGAAGGAAGGGCTGGGCTGCAGGCCACACACACCAGCTCCCCATCGAGAGCTCATTCCTTTTGGTTAATCACCTCCTTGCACTCAGTTCTCTATCCCCAGTGTTCCCACCCACAGATCTCAGCAGTTAGCTATTAACAAGAGAGAGGAACAGAAACCCAGCAAGGGGTAAGAAGAGATATGTATATGATGGAATCAACCAACAGCTTTTGGTCTGTGGAACTCTGAGATCTAAGAAGTGTGGCAATACTTGGCAAACATTTCATCTTTCTGGCTTCCAGTCACAAGAAAAAAAAAGGGGGGGGGCTGGAGAGATAGCTGAGTGATTAAGATTGTTGCCTGTGAAGTCTAAGGACTCATGTTTGGCCCTCCAGGTCCCACATAATCCAGATAGATGCACAGTGACGCAAGCATGCAATGTTGCACACATGCACAAGGGGGTGCATGCATCTGGCATTCAATTGCAGTGGCTGGGGGTCCTGGTGCACCAATTCTCTCTTTTTCCCTCACCACCCCCCATCCCATCCCACCCCCACATAAAAAAAAGGCCAGTCTGCTGGGCTTGCCTCAAAAATAAATAAATAAATAAATAAATAAATAGGGGGCTGCAGAGATGGCTTAGCAGCTAAGGAGCTTGTCTGAGAAACCTAAGGACCCAGGTTAAATTCCCCAGTACCCATGTAAGCCAGATGCACAAGGTGGTGCATGCATCTGGAGTTCATTTGCACTAGCTAGAGGCCCTGGTGCACCCATTCTCTCTCTGTCTCTCTCTGTCTCTTTCTCAAATAAATAAATAATAAAATTAAAAATAAATTAATAAACAGAGGGACTTTTAGCTCCTTCTTTGATTTTTTTTTTTTTTTTTTTTTTTTTTTTTTTGGTTTTTCGAGGTAGGGTCTCACTCTGGCTCAGGCTGACCTGGAATTCACTATGTAGTCTCAGGGTGGCCTCGAACTCACGGTGATCCTCCTACCTCTGCCTCCCGAGTGCTGGGATTAAAGGCGTGCGCCACCATGCCCGGCCCTTCTTTGATTTTAAACAAAATAAAACCAAATTTACCAACTTGTCAAATAAAACAATGCACCCTCATCAGTAAACAGTTTTGTGGGCCTCATCTGTTCCTCCATCTCCTAGGGAGGCTGAGGCTGACTCAGGCATGGTTTCATCCTGTGGGCCTGAGATGTTCTCCCCAGCTTCCTGTGACTTTCCAGACATGAAGGGAGCAGCGTAACCGAGACCCACATTGCCCTGGTGGCCCCATGGATGTGGCTCAGCTTCTCCATGTCCTGCACCGTCCTCACTACCACCCTCTTCGAATCTATTTGCTCTACTTAATTTTAATATGAGATGCACTAATATGCATGAACAATTAGAGGCACTGATGCATGTGCCTCCACTGAAGACCGTTAATAACAAGATGTTTCCACTTCAAAGGACTACAAGACTGTTCTGATGCCCAATCCTCAGATGCTCTGAAAGCTTTTCTAAATAGATTTGTTTCTTAATTTCCTTTTTGGATTGTTCATTGCTGTGGTGTACAAACACAACTGATTTTTGCATGCTGATCTTATACCCACACCCCCTCCCCCACATCCCCCTGTAATTGCCTAGAAGTATCTTTGTATGTGGATCTGGGGTTTTCTGTATATAAGATCACATTAACTGTGAATAGACATAGTTTATCTGCTTCCATTCTAATTAAAAAAAATTTTTTTTTTTCTTTCTAGCCTAATTGCTTGGGCCAGAGCTTTCAGAACACTGTTGAGCAACAGTAGCAAGAGCAGGCCTCCTTGTCCTCTTCTCTCCATCTTAGGGGAAGCCTTGCCATCTTTCACCACTGAATAGGATGTCAGCTGTGGGATTTTCATAAATGCTCTTTAGTATGTGGTGGGAACACCCTTCTATACATAATTCTCTACGTGTTTTTATTGTGAGAAGGTATTAGATTTTACTCATTTAAGTTTTTAAATTTTATTTATTTATTAGAGACAGAGAGAGGGAGAGAGAGCAAGAGTGAGTGAGAGAGAATGGGCATGCCAGGGCCTCCAGGCACTGCAAACAAACTCCAGACACATGCGCTGCCATGTACATCTGGCTTACGTGGGTCCGGGGGAATCAAACCTGGGTCCTTAGGCTTCGCAGGCATGCACCTTAACCGCTAAGCCATCTCTCCAGCCCAGATTTTACTATTTTTTTTCTGCATAATTTGAAATGACTGTGTGGTTTCTTTGTTTTGTTAACATGATATACTGCATTGATTTTTTTTTTTTCATTTGCAAGGAGGGGGGTGAGAAAGAAGGAGGGAGACAAAATGGGCATTAAGGCCTCTTAGCCATTGCAAAAAAAAGGAAAACAAAACTTTAGATGTGTGCACCACTTTGTGGGGCTTTAAATGGGTACTAGGGAATTGAACCTGGGTTGTTAGGCTTTGAAAGCAAGTGCCTTAACAGCTGAGCCATCTCTCCATCCTGACTATTGAACCATTCCTTCACTCCTGGGATACATCTTCTGGAGGTTTGTTTTGTTTTTTGTTCATTTACTTATTTATTTTAGCTTTTCCAAGGTAGGGTCTCTTTCTGTAGGCCCAGGCTGGCCTTGAATTTACAGCAATCCTCCAATCTCTGCCTCCCAAGTACTGGGATTAAAGACATGCACCACCATGCCCAGTCTATTTATTTATTTTTCAATAATCTGCAAAGTTTCATGTCACCAAGCCAATGGTAAAAGCATGTTCCTAGAATTGGATGGGTTGATACATGCTAAGTATATTTTTCTTTACAAGTATTGTACTTCAAAAATTAAAGTTTTTTTAATTTTTAAAACTGTTTTATTCATTTATTTGTATGTGTATGGGCATGTTAGGGTCCCCTGCTGCTGCAAACAAATGCCAGACACTTGTACCACTTTTTGCATCTAGCTTATGTGGGTGAATTGAGAATTGAACCTGGGCCTGCAGACTTTGCAAGCAAGTGCCTTTTGCTGCTTAGCCATCTTTTTGCCTCAAAATGTTTTTGACTATTGTAAAATATATATGACATAAATGTTATCATTTTAACCACTTGGTGTTTTTTGCCTTTTTAAATATATTTTTAAAATATATTATTAATTTATTTATTTGAGAGGGAGAGAGAGGCAAAGAGAGAGAGGGAGAATGGGCACATCAGGGCCTCTAGCAACTGCACACAAACTCCAGACAGATGTGCTACCTTGTGCATCTGGCTGATGTGTGGACTGGGGAATCAAACCTGGGTTCTTAGGCTTTTCAGGCAAGTGCCATAACTGCTAAGCCATCTCTCCAGCCCTTTCTTTGTAATTTGTTTTAAGATAAAGGCTTGCTATGTAACCAAAGCCAACTCAAAGCTTTCAATCCTCTTGCTTCAACCTCCCAAGTGCTGGGATGTGCCCACACCTGGCTATTTAAACCACTTTTAAGTGTATGAAATTAGTGACATTAAATATTTCTTCCCATCTTTCTGGTTTTTGTTTTGTTTTGTTTTGTTTTCTGGTTTTTGAGACAGAACCTCGCTCCAGCCCAGCCTGACCTAGAACTTAGACTGTAGTCCAGGCTGTTCTTGAACTCATAACAATACTCCATTCTCAGCCTCTGAACCCTAGGATTATAGGCATGAGCCACCATGCCCAATTTGACATCAAATATTTCATATTGCTTTGTAATCATCACCACCAGCTACCTCTAGGACTGTTATAATCTTCCTAAACCAAAACTCTACCTATTAAAGAATGGTGGGCATGGTGGTACAGGTTTGTATAATCCTACCACTTGGGAAGTTGATGTAGGAAGATCTGGAGTTCAAGTCTAGCCTGGGCTACATAGCAAGAGCCTATCTCAAAAAGTCCACAAAAGGGCTGGAGAGATGGCTTAGCAGCTAAGCGCTCGCCTGTGAAACCTAAGGACCCCGGTTCGAGGCTCGGTTCCCCAGGCCCCACGTTAGCCAGATGCACAAGGGGGCGCACGCGTCTGGAGTTCGTTTGCAGAGGCTGGAAGCCCTGGCGCGCCCATTCTCTCTCTCTCTCCCTCTATCTAGCTTTCTCTCTGTGTCTGTCACTCTCAAATAAATAAATAAAATATTTTAAAAAAATTTTTAAAAAAAAGTCCACAAAAATAAAAATGAAAATAAAGAAGAGTAACTCCTCATTTTCCTTTCCCCCACCCTTTGGCAGCCACGATTCTACTCCCTATTTCTATATATTTGTGGACACTTTGTAATAACTCGGAAGGTCCAGGCTTCAAGCATTACAGGGTTAAAGCGCCTATCTTCCTGTCTTTTGAAGTCTCTCCAAAGGTCCTCCGTTTGTGGCCATAACTGGCCCAGACACAGACATGAGCTGATTCCTTGTCGTCCTGGGACTCCATGTGCTTTCTGTCCCCTAGCTCAGCGGCTCTCCGTCTTGCTTGGGCTTTAGCATTACCTGGGGACCTTTTAAACATTACTCATTCCTGGGCCCGTCCCCAGAGGCTCAGCTTCATTTAGTTTGGAACACAGCTCCAGTATCTGTCATGTTTAAAATCTCCCTTGGTAATTCTGATGCTTCGTGAGGGTCAGAGCTCCTCTGTGGGTGAGCTGATTTACTCTCTGGAACCCTTGACTGGTCATGGCTTTCAGTGACGCAATTCCCTCCCCATCTGGCCAATAGTACTGACCCACTTTACATCCCTTCCCTGATTTTAAAATGCATTTGTAAATAGAGTACATGACATCTTCCGTAGAGTGGAACTTCCAAATTTGGAAAGAACATTAAGTATCGTGTAGCCTGTACCCCCATAAAACCTCTCTTCTAGGACTCATCCAGCTCAGACACCTCTGTTACTGGGGAACGCCTAGCAACAGTGTGCTGAAATCAACTCGTTTCACATTTGAGCAGCTCTGTCTTTCAGAACCTCCCCCCCCCCCTCGTAGTAATCTGTCACGGTTGTGAAAGACACCAAACTGTTAGTGGACATCACCAAAACGTATCCTGAGTTAAGTGGGGAGATATTCAAAATAAATCATGCAGAATGAAAATGAGTGCACTTGCCCGCAAAATGTCAGCCTTTAGCTACTTGGACATAGCTACTGTGCCTCTGTCCCCATTTTTTTCCTCCTGGTCCCAGCAGCCCTGTCACCTTCAGGTCATCATTGGATGTGTCCTCAGAGGTGTCCAGGGAAGAGGTATTACTCACTAACAAGATTTTTTTTTTTTTTTTTTTTGGTTTTTCGAGGTAGGGTCTCACTGTAGCCCAGGCTGACCTGGAATTCACTATGGAGTCTCAGGGTGGCCTTGAACTCATAGCAATCCTCCTACCTCTGCCTCCCGAGTGCTGGGATTAAAGGTGTGCACCACCACGCCCGGCTTACTCACTAACAAGATTTTGAGCCAGCTTTGGAGTCACACTTCAAATTTTGTCTTGACATGTAAAATCTAACATATGTGAGTATACAGCACATACTGGCAATTGAAATTATGAAAGTATGCCCTTTACACTGGCTTCATTATTGCTGTCTGTGTGGCCTTAAGCAGGCTGCTGACCCAGAGCTCACTGTGTAGCCCAGGCTGACCTTGAACTCACATTGAGACGCCTACCTCAGCCTCCTGAATGCTGGAATTAAAGGTGTGAGCTATCACGTCCACTTTATAGAACCTTTTAGAGAACGTTTCTTTCCAAAAAAAAAAAAAGTGAAATGAATAATTTCCCAAATTTCCTGATCTTAATTTCTACCCCTACTGCACACCCTACATGTGCATATCACAAGCATCCCCACTGTTGGCAAGTCTGGGAAAGATAGCCAGGGATGGATTACTTGCATGACGTGAACCCATGAAAGACCTGACCCAGTCCCTGGGTGTGTGCTCAATAAATGCCAGATGCCCCCCACCCCTTCTGGATCTACTCAGCACTCGAAACAAGCTGCTGTTCATTGCCACCTGTGTCCAGAAATGAAGCACTCTAGCTGAGAGCTCCCTGGCACAGTTACCTACCACCCGTCAGTTAGGCATGAAAGGGTTTGATTTATTTATTTGAGAGTGAGAATGTGCATTAGAATGGACCATCTTGTGGCATCTGGCTGATGTGGGTACTGGGCCAAGGAACTTGGGTCGTTAGGTTTTGTAGGTAAGCGTCTTAACTGATAAGCCATCTCTCCAGCCCCAAAGAGGATTTGAACTAGAGAGCAGGAATGTCCAGGAAGGGACCCATGACGGTTTCAAGCAATGGAAGTCTCACAGTATCTTTTGCTCGCTTTGTTTTGATGCTATCTGGTATGCTTTTTGCAGACTTCAAGAGCAGCACAGGATGAGTCTCCCCCCCCCCCCCCCGAGATAGGGTCTTGCTCTAGCCCAGGCTGACCTGGAGTTCACTATGTAGTCTCAGGGTGGCCTCGAACTCATGGCGATCCTCCTACTTCTGCCTCCCAAGTGCTGGCATTAAAGGCGTGCACCACCACATCCGGCCAGAATGAGTCTTTAATAAATTATTACTGAAGTCAATTTCTACTGCCTCTTTTCTCAGCTCATTGGTGCAGATAATTAAGTTGACTAGGAAGGAGTAGCTGGGTTCTGGGTAGTGCCAAGACGCCAACTGTTCTCTTCCTGCTTGCCCTGAACAAAGGCGAGACAGCTGATGAGACACATGGTGGAGGAGGCCCAGCCAGGACCCACACTCGGCAGCTGCCTCCCTGGCTCTCCTTGGAGTAGGTCTGTGAAGTCACCTGCTTCTCCCTCCTCAAAGCTTTAGAGGGGCTTGTGTGGGGGATCCAGACACTGCCACGTTCTGGCTTTATACTACAGACGACTGTGCCCTCTATCATCACCATGAGCTTTAGTCAAGAGATTTAAGAGGACCAGGGAGGGCTGGCGTGTTGGCGCACGCCTTTAATTCCAGCACCCAGGAGGCAGAGGTAGGAGAGTCGCCATGAGTTCGAGGCCACCCTGAGACTACATAGTGAACTCCAGGTCAGCCTGGGCTAGAGCAAGACCCTATCTCGGCGGGGGGGGGGGGGGTGGGGGAGAAGACTCATCCTGTGCTGCTCTTGAAGTCTGCAAAAAGCATACCAGATAGCATCAATTCCAGGTCAGCCTGGGCTAGAGTGAGACACTACCTGGAAAAACCAAAATAAATAAACAAATACACTTTAAAAAAAGGGCCAGAGAGCTCACCAGGGGAGGGGACTGGAAGACAGCTAAGGTACTTTCCAGGGTTACAAGCTTCCCCAACAAGGTTTTGTTTTGAATGTTGTCAAATAGGTAGAGAAGGCTAGTACAAGAAATTCCAGTTCTCTGCTTCTGACATTTTGCTCTCTGGACCTTTTTGCTCTTTTACATAATAGAAACTTAGAGACTACATAGAAACAGACTTTCTATGTGTGTGTGTGTATATATGTCTATATATATTATATAAATATATATATGTGTGTCTCTATATAATATATATAACACACATATATCTATATATAATATAGATATAACATATATATATTACATATAGCAAAGGCAGTAGCAAAATGTTAACAGTACATCTAGAAATTCATTAAATGTATATACATACAACAAAACTTCATAGAGCTATGTGAAAATAATTTGTTGACATCACAGTATTTCACTCCTAAATGCATATGTAGCACAATGACGTTTTCTTATATAACCACAGGGTAAAACTGAATTTAACAGAATTATTATTATTTTATTTATTTACTTATTTAGTTTTGTTTTTTTCAGGTAGGCTCTCACGCTAGCTCGGCTGACCTGGAATTCATAGCGTAGTCTCAGGGCGGCCTCGAACTCACAGCAGTCCTCCTACTTCTCCCTCCCAAGGGCTGGGATTAAAGGCATGTACCCCCACACTCTGCTCGGAATTACTTAATATATAGGGCATACTTAAACTTCCCATTTGCTTCCCAAGTGCACAGAGAGTCTAGGTCTGAGACTAACCACACAATGCAAAGTGTATTGGCAAGGCACTGCTCACTGCTGCGGAGGGGCACACAGCCGCAGAGGTCAGACGGGCAGCGAGTCTGCTGGGGTTTTTATTCCCCAGTGCGGGCAGGGTCCCTGGGCTTCACTCTGAGTCAGAGTTTGGCCTCACAATCTCACAGGATTGGCTAAAACATAAAAATGACGCAGTTTCTAGGGGAAACTTAAAGGAATGGAAGATTTAGGGCCTTCTTATCAAATGCAGAAGTAGAAACCCTGGTCTAAAGATTGTTGACTCTTTTGGTCTCAAGGACGATTGGTTCAGGAAGGGGGGCTTCCCACAGAATGGCATCCTTCCAGAATTGAGTTGCTCCACCTTTTTAACCCTTTTGACAGAGAAGACAGCCTCTCTCTCTCCCCCTTTCATTCCTCACATTACATAACCCCAATATCTTACATCTAATAAAACTGGATTTAACAATTATTTAGTATATAGAGCATACTCAAATTCCCCAGCCATTCCCCAAATGCACAAAGAGCGCTTATTAATTTCTTCTTAATCCGTAGCCAGCTGTGTTGAAGTCTGAATTGAACTTTTATACCGAAGGAGGGAAGTAAGGCAAGGATCCTTCACATTTGGATAGCAATGCACTAGATGAAAAGCTATTGATTAACTGGTTGAGATAAACTCTTGCTACAGGATGGCACTGAACTCAGGCTCAAGTGAACCTCCCACTTAGGTTTCTTAAATAGCTAGGACCGCTCCCCTACCCAGCTAAGGCGCTTAATTTATAGCATTTAACTTGATTTTTTTTTTAAATTTTTTTAATTGTTTATTTATTTATTTGAGAGCAACAGACAGAGAGAGAAAGAGGCAAACAGACAGAGAGAAAGAATGGGCGCGCCAGGGCCTCCAACCACTGCAAACGAACTCCAGATGCGTTGCGCCCCTTGTGCATCTGGCTAACGTGGGTCCTGGGTAGTTGAGCCTCGAACCGGGGTCCTTAGGCTTCACAGGCAAGCGCTTAACCGCTAAGCCATCTCTCCAGCCCTTAACTTGATTTTTTGTTTTGTTTGGTTTGGTTTGGTTTTTGGAGGTAAGGTCTTACTCTAGCTCAGGCTGACCTGGAATTCACCATGTAGTCTCAGGGTGGCCTTGAACTCATGGCGGTCCTCCTACCTCTGCCTCCCGAGTGCTGGGATTAAAGGCGTGTGCCACCACGCTAGCTAAGGTGCCCAAATAGCATGTACTGTTGTTACCATTCCTGCTGCATGCTGTGTGGTTAATATAGGAAAAGATGATGGCATGTTTGTAAAAAGCCAAGTGTCACAGCAGGCTTTGAGTGTATACATCCTGGCTTCTAAGCACAGACACAGTCCTGGCCTAAGGGTGCTTCTCTGCAGTGCCAGAGAGGGCACTGTTAAGACCTGGGTATCCACGGGCATCTACTCAGAGAGCCCCTACACGGAACACCCAACAGGATGTCTCATACTGCACAGACCCTTGAAGTGCTTATGGTTTTGTTTAGCTTTTTTATTAATTATTTGAGAAAGAGAATGGGGATGCCAGGCCCTTCAGCTGCAGCAAACTAACTCCAGACGCATGTACCACCTTGTGCATCTGGCTTACGTGGGTTCTGGGGAATTGAACCTGGGTCCTTATACTTTAGGCAAGTGCCTTAACTGCTAAGGCATCTCTCCAGCCCTATGGTTTTATTTATTTATTTATTTGGTTTTTCAAGGTAGGGCTTCACTCTAGCTCAGGCTGACCTGGAATTCACTATGTAGTCTCAGGGTGGTGAACTCACGGCAGTCCTCCTACCTCTGCCTCCCAAGTGCTAGGATTAAAGGCTTGCGCCATGACTCCTGGCCCTATGGTTTTATTTTTAAGCCAAAAATTATAGGTTGTCTTTTCACTAAACATGCAATTGAAATATATGGTACAAAAATAAATGTTAAGATTATTGTAAAATGAAATGGACATAGTAAATAATTTGATTTGCCATTTATGAGCACAATAAAATTATTACTTCCTTTGTATTATAGTTTTGTAAATTTTATAATTTATGGGCTGGAGAGATGGCTTAGTGGTTAAGGCGCTTGCCTACAAGCCAAAAGACCAAGGTTCTATTCCCCAGGACCCACATAAGCCAGATGCATAAGGTGGCACATGCATCTGGAGTTTGTTTGCAATGGCTGGAGGCCCTGGTGTGCCCATTTTTTTTCTCTTTCTCTGTCTGTCTCCCTGCCTGTCTCTCTCTCAAATAAATAAATAAGTAAAGGTAAAATATTTAAAAAATTTTAATAATTTATATATTATAGTTTGGGTTTTTTTAATTTTTAAAAAATATTTTATTTATATTTATTTACTTGACAGAGAAAGAGGGAGAAAGAGAAGAAGAGTTAGAGAGAATGGGCATGCCAGGGCTTCAGCCACTGCAAACAAACTCCAGATGTGTGCAACCCCTTGTGCATCTGGTTTATTGGGTCCTTTGGCTTTGCAGACCAATACCTTAACTGCTAAGCCATTCCTCCAGCCCCTGTTTTTGTTTTTTGAGGTAGGGTCTCGCTCTAGTTCAGGCTGACCTGGGATTTACTATGTAGTCTCGGAGTAACCTAGCACTCACAGTGATCCTCCTACCTCTGCCTCCCAAGTGCTAGGATTAAAGATGTGAACTACCACACCTGGTCGGGGGAGAGAGAGAGGATGGGTGCAGCAGGGCCCCTAGCTGCTGTAAATGAGCTCCAGGTACATGTGCCACTTTGTGCATCTGGCTTCATGTGGGTCCTGGGGAATTGAACTCCAGTCATTAGACTTTATGGGTAAGCACCTTAATCACTGAGCCATCTCTCCAGTCCTATTATAGTTTTACAAATATATATTATACATGACTGTTGAAGATCTATTCATACTTATATATAGCTGGAAACTCATGAAGTTTTTTTTTTTTGTTTTGTTTTTTTTGCCTTATCAGTACAGTAAAAAGGAGGAAAGACAAATTTCTCTGTAAATGAACTCCAGACTCATGCACCACCCTGTGCAGCTGGCTTACATGTGACCTAGAGAATCGAACCTGGGTCTTTAGGCTTTGCAGACAAGTGCTTTAACAGCTAAGCCATCTCTCCAGCCAAGACAGATTTCTCTAAAGTAACTCAATGATGAAAAACCAACATTAGCTGTAGTGGCACACACCTTTAATCCCAGCACTTGAGAGGCAGACATAGGAGGATTGCCATGAGATCAAGGCCACCCTGAGACTACGTAGTTAATTCCAGGTCAGCCTGGGCTAGAGCAAGAACCTACCTTGAAAAACCAAAACACAAATAAATAAATAAAACCAACATCAGACAATATGATGCCACACACTTTAGTGCTATATAGCAAAAGTTGTTCAAACTGTCAGCTTATTTTTGGTTAGCAGAAAGTGCTACATGAATTTATTTTATTATGTGAAAATATTTACAGACTTAAGTTTGGCAAATTCTAGTGTTCTTAGCCCAATGGCAGTAAACTACAATATTTTAGCATGTGAAGTGTTTATTATTTTGTTGTATAATTTCAATTTTAAAAGTATTTGAAGGACTGAAGAGAAAGCTCAGTCTATAAAGTGTTTGTCAGGCGAGTTTGATCCCTGTTCCCACATAGTCAGGCTGGCTGTGGTGGCATGTGCCTGAATCCCAGTGCGGGAGAGGCGGAGACATGAGAGTCTTCGAGGCTTGCTGGCCAGCCAGCCTAGATTAATGTGTGAGCTCCAAGCCAGTGTGAGACCTGGTCTCAAGAAAAAGTAGATGCTGTTCTTGAGGGTGACACCAAGGTTTTCCTTCATCCTCCACATGCACACACATGCATTAAAAAAAAAAAAAAAAAAAGATATTTGGGAGCTGGAGAGATGGCTTATCACTTAAAGTGCTTGCCTGTGAAGCCTAAGAACTCATGTTCAAATCTCTAGGTCCCACACAGCCAGATGCACAGTGACACAAGCACATAATGTCACAAATGTGTCACAAGAGGGCACACAGTGTTTGGAGTTCATTTGCAATGGCTGAAGGCTGTGGCGTGCCCATTCTTCCTCTCTCTCTCAAAAAAAAAAATTAAACAAAACAAAACAAAAAAAAACCACAAAGATATTTGGGAGCTGGGTGTGGTGGTGGCACAGCTTTTTTAATCCCAGCATTTGGGAGGCAGGAGGGTCGCCATGAGTTTGAGGTCTCCCTGATACTACAGAGTGTATTTCAGGTTTGGCTGGGCTGGAGTGAAACCCTCCCTTGAAAAACCAAAAAAAAATATACATATATATCTGGGGCTGGAGAGATGTCTCAGTGGTTAAAGCCCAACAACCTGGGTTTGATTCCCCAGCACCCATATAAAGCCAGATGTACAAAGTGGCACATGCATGTGTTTGCAGTGGCTAGAGGCCCTGGTGCACCCATTCTTTCTCTATCTCTCTCTGCTTACAAATAAATAAATTAAAAAAATTTAAAGATATCTTGACATCATTTTATGTATTAACAATTTAAAATGACCATTTTATTGAACATATGCAAAAATTATTGGAAAGTGAGAAAAAGTTATTTTCAAATATAATGCATTTTTTCAGAAAACTAAATTAAAATGTGAATGCATTTGACACAATATTATATTTATAGATATGTATTGGATTCTTGATTATTTTACTTTTTTATATTTTATTTTTATTTGAGTGAGAAAGAGGAAGAGAAAGGATGGGTGTTCCAGGGCCTTCAGCCACTACTAATGAACTCCAGAAGGATGCATCACCTTATGCATCTGACTTACGTGAATCTTGGGGAATCAAGCCTGGGTCCTTTAGCTTTGAAGGCTCATACCTTAACCACTAAGCATCCTTCCAGACCATTTTTACTTTTTTCTTCTTCTTCTTCTTCTTCTTCTTTTTTTTTTTTAACTAGGTAGGGTCTCACTTTAGCTCAGGCTGACCTGGAATTCTCTATGTAGTCTCAGAGTGGCCTGATCCTCCTATCTCTGCCTCCCAAGTGCTGGAATTAAAGCGTGTGCCACCATGCCCAGCTCAATTTTACTTTTTAAAGACTTTATTGGCAACCTCCATCTAGGCTGGCCTCAAACTCACAGAAATCCTCCTACCTATGCCTCTTGAGTGCTAGGATTAAAGATGTGAGGCACCATGCCGAGACATGTTAATTCTTTTCTTTTTAATGTATTTATCTATTTAGTTAGGTGTGTGTGTGTGTGTGTGTGTGTGTGTGTGTGTGTGTGTGTGCGCGCGCTCCAAGGTTTTTTGCTACTTGCTGCAAAGGACCATTGGATGCTTGTGCCACTTTTTTTTTTCTTTCTTTCTTTTTTTTTTGTTCCTGAAGAAGGGTCTCATTCTAGCCATGGCTAACTATGAACTTACTCTGTAGTTCTAGGCTGGCTTCAGACTCATCATGATCCTCCTACCTCAACCTCCTGAGTGCTGAGATTGAAAGTGTGTTCTCTTTTTTGGGGTTTTTCGAGGTAGGGTTTCACTATAGCCTAGGCTGACCTGGAATTCACTATGGAGTCTCAGGGTGGCCTCGAACTCAAGGTCGTCCTCCTACCTCTGCCTCCCTAGTGCTGGGATTAAAGGCATGCGCCACCACGCCTGGCTTAGAAGTGGGCTGTATTCTTTTTTTTTTTTCTTTTTGGTTTTTTAAAAATTTATTTTACTCATTTATTTGCAAACAGTGAGATACAGAGAGATTGAGTATGGGCACGCTAGGTTCTCTATGGGCTGTGTTCTTAATGGGCCATAGAAATAAACTACAGACATTATGCATTTTACAAATTCAGAACTCTTATGGAAGGTTTTTGTTTTGTTAGTTTTTTGTTTTTTCTTAATTTTATTTTAATTTTTTCATTTTCCGAGGTAGGGTTTCACTCGAGCTCAGGCTGACCTGGAATTCACTGTGTAGTCTCTGGGTGGCCTTGAACTCATGGTGATCCTCCTACCTCTGCCTCCCGAATGCTGAGATAAAAGGCCACGCCGGCTTTTCTTTAAAAATTTTAAAATAATTTATTTGCTTGAGAGAGAGAGAAAGGTAGAGAGAGATAATGGGCCCACCAGGGCCTCTAGCCACTGCAAAAGAACTCCAGATGAATGTGCCACCTCGTGCAGCTGGCTTTACGTGGGTCCTGGGGAACTGAATCTGGGTCCTTAGCCTTCATAGACAACCACCTTAACTGATAAGCCATCTCTCCGGCCCTTGTTTGTTTTTTGAGACAGGATTTCACATAGCTCAGGCTAGCACCAATTTTAAATACTGCATTTATTTACTTATTTGCAAGCAGAAAGAGAGATAATGGGTGTGTCAGGATCTCTCGCCACTGTAAACAAACTCCAGATGCATGCACCACTTTTTGCATCTGGCTTTATGTGGGTACTGGGGAACTGAACCCCAGTCGTTAGGCTTTGCAGGCAAGTGCCTTAACTGCTGAGCCATCTCTCCAGGACTAATCAATTTTACTACGTAGCTGAGGATGACCATGAACTTCTCATCTTCCTACATTCACAACCCAAGTGCTAGGACAATAGGTAGGTGCCACCATGCTCCATTTAAATTTTTTTAAATTAATTTTGCACTTCATTTATTTTGACAGGTCCTTAAGATTTATTTCTCATGCTCATTATTGTCAGTGCTGGGGATTAAACCCAGGGCCACAGGCATACTAGGTAGATGTTCCATCATTGGCTCAAACCTTCATCCCTGGATTGTTTTGCAAGAAAATGTATTTGCTGGCCGGGCCTGGTGGCACACGCCTTTAATCCCAGGCAGAAGTAGGAGGATCACTGTGAGTTCGAGGCCACCCTGAGACTACATAGTGAATGAATTCCAGGTCAGCCTGGGCTAGAGTGAAACCATACCTCGAAAAACAAAAACAAGAAAAAGAAAAAGAAAAAGTATTTGAGGCTGGGTGTGGTTACACGTTTCTATAATCCTGGCACCTTGGGAGCTGAGACAAGGTGGTTGCCACCAGTTCAAGGCCAGCCTGGGCCACATAGTGAGACTGGGCCAAAATATATCAGTAATTTTATCATTTCTGCTCATTTGTTACCCAGCTGGTCAAAGAAACAGCTTGAGTGGTTGTGTTTTGAGTTCTGTTTCTCATTTTCTCATCAGAATTGAAAATAACTGTTACACATTGTTAGGCCTTTGTTAGGCTGGCAACTTATTAAAATCTCTTTGCTAAAGCATTTAGCTAGTCTGGAGCTAATAAACTGGTTCCACCCAATTGACACATCTCCTGTGAAATCCAGTCTCGTCTCCTTATGAAATGTCATCACAAAGCCGCCACATCACACCCCTGAGTCATCTCCCCGCTTCCTCTTGCCAGCTCTGGCCAGAAGGAAATCAGAGGCCATTAGAGAGGCCTACAAAGTGACCACAGGGTTAGAGTGGCTGTGGGAAGCGGGTGGGAAGGGCTGCCACGGAGCCAGCCACCGAAACTGTGACATCCTTACCCTGTGCCCACATCCAAGCCCAGACAAAGGCCTCTGTGTTTGGAATGGCGGGCTGGGGCCAGATGCTGGGCAGGGGATGGCATGCTGACACGGTCTGTGAGAGGCTGAGGACCCGGAAGTAGCTGACTGGCATAGAGGGGGGTTCCAGCAGCACCCACAGATTGGTTGACCTCAGCCTAGGCCTCCGTCCCTCCAGCCCGGCAGGGATGACTGCTCTTCCCACTTCTCTAGCGCAGGGGAGTGTCCTAGGTCCTAGATTTCCCTGGCTGGCTTGCAGGCCACATCGTTGCTTCCTAGGATTCTCCTTGGAGTTGGGCATGCAGTGAAGAATGCACAGGCTTAAGAGTCAGCCTGATTGGGGTTCCTGCTACGTCCCCGAGTTTCTGCTTCCTCATCTATATAATGGCGATGGTAACACTCGGCCCACAGAATGGGGAGCATGCAGGTTTTCGAAGCTGGACGTGATCCTCCCTAGTGGAGCGAATGCAGGGCGTTACCATGCCTCTAATCTGGATTCCAGGGCTCATTTCCCCCACAAGTCAACTGAGGGTCTGGGTGGAACCGGAGAGTGACTGAGCAAAGACAAGGATACCTCCAGCATTCAGCCCCTGGCCCTGCGGACTATAGTTCTGGAGGGTTTACTCCCAAGGGAGTATTTGCACACTAGACAGGGGGTGGGAGAATGTCTCCTTGTCTGGGGGTCAGAGGGATGGGCGGGAGGGCATCTGGTGCTGGCTCTGAGATGTACGGCCGCTCTGGGCTCCAGACTGCAGGCCTCTTGGGGGGGGGTGGTGACCAGGAGCACAGTGGCCTGGGGTTTTGTTTGGCAAAGCTAGCCCATCATCTGGCCCAGGCTGTTTCACAACATTATAAATAGTACTGGCTTTGGAAGCAGGAGTTGCAGATTTGGCTGAGGTAAGGCATATAGGAAGGTGAGAGAACTGAAGTGGTGAATCTAGGCCTGTGGACCAAAAGACAGGTGCAGGCCATCTCCATGGCAATAGGACGTCGTTGCCTGGGAGGCAGAGACCTGACTTAGAGCCAGTCTCTGGTCTGTGGGCCAGGGCTGTCTGCTCTGTTTGCTTCCTTTTGCGTCTTTGTAAGAGCCCCGAGCTGCTGCCCCGAGCAGGGCAGGATGCTGAGCGCAACCTGAGCAAGGTTTAAGAGCTCAGGAGATAAATGAAAGGAAATGGAAGCCTCTCGTCCCCTGTAGCAAGCAGCCTTCTCCAAACCTGATGCTCCTGACTAGACTTCCTGCAACTAACCCAAAGGTTAGGGTCCTCTTGGTTCTTTGTTCTATTTGAACTGATGTGTTATTTACCATCAGGGCAGTGCACAGATCTTAAGTATCCGGTTTGGTATGTTTTTGACAAATGTATATACACACATTAACCCACACCCTCTTCCAGACATAGAATATTTCCATCAGCCCACAGTTTCCCTCCTGTTCCTTTTGCCAATGCACCTCCCACCAGCGTGCTGATTCGTGTCGCCGTAGCTTGGTTTTGCCTGTTACTGAGCACTGTTTAAATGAAATAGTGTGTGGTATGTTCTGGTTTGAGGCTGACCTCTTAGCTCAAGAGTTTGTTTTTTTTTTTTTTTCTTTTTTCTTTTTGAGGCATGGTCTCATCGTAGCCCAAGCTAACCTGAAACTCACTCTGTAGTCCAGGTTGGCCTTAAACTCAGGTGATCCTCCTACCTCAGCCTCCCAAGTGCTGGGATTAAAGCCGTGCACCACCACGCCCAGCTACATACTGTTTTTATTCATCCACGTTGAGTTGTAGTTAGATGTCTCTTATTTATTTCATTTTATATTTTGGATTTAGGAGATAGGGTCTCACACTTTGGTCCAGACTAACTTAGAACTCACTCCATGTCCCAGACTAGCCCCAAACTCGTCAGTCCTCATGCCTCAGCCTAGCGTGAGCCACCATACCCGGCTCACTTAATTTCTGATATGCATGTATTACGGCTTGTTTACAGAAGATCCTTTAGTCATACCACGCTTCCCATCTAGCAAGCGACACTACGGTATAAGGATTTGTTATGATACACTGGTAGGGAGCCAGGCATTATGACACTCCCCTATAATCTCAACACCTGAGAGGATGATGCAGGAAGATTGGAAATTCCAAGCCATCCTGGGTTCCACAGCTGGTTCGAGGCCAGCTGGGCTACCTAGATGTCCAGTTTTTGTTTCCATGGCTTCTTGTGAAAAAGTCTTGATACCTTTTCTTTTTAAAATTTTTATTTATTTTTATTTATTTATTTGAGAGCAACAGACAGAGAGAGAAAGAGGCAGAGAGAGCGAGAGAGAGAATGGGTGCTCCAGGACTTCTAACAAACAAATTCCAGATGTGTGCACCCCTTGTGCCTCTGGCTAACATGGGCCCTGGGTCATCAAGCCTTGAACCGGGATCCTTAGGCTTCACAGGCAAGCGCTTAACCACTAAGCCATCTCTCCATCCCACCTTTTCTCTTTTCTATTTATTTGAGAAAGAGAGAGAGAATGGGTACACCTGGGCCTCCAGCCACTTCAAATGAACTCCAGATACATGCGCCACCTTGGGTGTCTGGTTTACATGGGTCCTGGGGTATTGAACCTGGGGCCTTAGTCTTTGCAGACAAGCACTTTAACCACTAAACCATCTCTCTACCCACCTTAATACCTTTTCTTTTCTTCATGGGTTGCTGCTACCTTCCCTCCAGGACCTGGGGATGCAGATCATTGGTAGAAGGGTCTCTGGTTTCCCCATAAGAGTGGGTGCTGCTCCTGGCCTGCTTTAAGCTGGCCTGTGTCACTGGGCCCTACCTCTCAAGACCAAAGGGACGTGATCCCGTTGGTGGTGGGGAAAAGATGGAGGCCGAGAGCAGAGAGAGTGCGGAACGGGGTGCAACCCAACCATTGACTCTGCTCTGGGGGAAACCCTGAACCCAGCCGGACACCTGGCACACAAAGCCTGTTGGATAAGATACTGTACTGAATGAATGACCTAGAAGAGGGGGAGCTGGGCCAGCAAACCTGTGGTCACTCTCCTGCCATGGACAGCCACGAGGCCTGTGTGGAAAGGAAATGAAAGGTGGGTAGGAGAGGTTTTGGCAAAGGAACTACATCTGGGGAAGGACTGCGTGACTGTGGAACGTGGGCGGGATACCGTGGCTGGTGAGGCAAGCAGGCGAGCAGCCATTTCGGAAGAGCACTGGACCCGGAGTTGAATCCTCCAGCACTCCTGGTGCGTAACTTCTTTACCTTTTTTTGGTTTGAGAGCCCTCGTCTGTCGAGCAGGTGTAATACTATGCCTCAGTTTGCCAGGATTGCTGTAACAAAGTACCATAAACCGGGTGGCAGAAATTCAGCAGGGTGCCCCGTGATGGCTATGATCCCGTGATGGAAGGTGGAGGCAGGGGGATTCCCCTTGCCTCTCCTAGGTTCCAGGGTTTGCGGGCGCTCCTTGGTCCCTGCCAGCCTGTAGAACCCTCTGTGTAGGCCCTGTCTCCATTGCTGTGCTTGTGTCCTTGTCCACCTTCCCTCTGTTAGTCTGTTTCAAGGCAGGGTCTCACTCCAGCCCAGGCTGACCTGGAACTCACTGTGTAGTCCCAGCCTGGCCTTGAACTCACAGCGACCCTCTGACCTCAGCCTCCAGCCCTGGGATTAAAGGCGTGCATCACCACGCCCAGCCTTAGGACTTTTTGCTTCTTACAAGTACATCAGTTATGTGACACGAGGGGCCCCCCCCCTAATCTAGTATGTCCTCACTTTAAGCAATTACATCTGTGATGACCTTACTCCACATAAGGCCATGTTCTGAGAGTTTCGCTGTCTTTCTTGGTGACACATCCAGCTTGCTTGTCCAGTACCACCTGCCTTAGGAGACTGCCAGGGTCATCCATTGTAGTTGTGATATGACTGAATCCTCTCAGGGCCTATTTCCTCCAAAATGTGACCTCAGGTCTTTCCCAGATGTACAACCTGAGACTCTTGCCTGTGAGGTGCAGGGTCTAAAGACCTATGAGAACTCTGGGGCCTCCCACACGTGAACACATGAGAAGGGATGACCAGGTTAGGCTTTGATGCTTTCTCTTGGAATAAGTTCCAATACCAGATCTGTGGGGAGTCCAGGAAGGTCCTAAGTTCATGTTTGTAGTTAACCAAAGAAATGGGCAAACCAAACCGAGAAGGATAATTATTAAATTATTGTATTTATTTAGGAAAGTACAAAACTAAGGGAAGGAAAATGAATACACCCACATGGTCTGAGAGGCCATATGGGCCTAGAAGAAACATGAAAAGAGATTGAGAGAGGAAAGAAGGGAGTAGAGAGAGCTCCTGCTGGGTGGAGGGAAGGAGGGGGTAGAGAGGGCCCAAGGGGAGACTTTCCAGAACATGACGTTCAGGAGTGATGAATGGGCTGCCAAGAGAGCTTGCCCTCCCCTGGCAAATGCATCTTATAACCTTGCTGTAGTGGGTTTTACCTTCTGGCTCAGGTGAACCAGAGTGCGAGCTGACTGGTCTGGGCTAGGGGATGGCTCATGAAGAGGCCAGCCATGATGCCAAGTTCTAGGGGCTGAACTTGACCAACCACAACGTAAAGATTAAAGTTAAGTTCTAGGAAAGGGGACCTCCCTCCCAGGAGGAGCGCAGGTTGTTTGTGGAAAAACAGATCTAGGGAACTCCCTTAGGTAAGAGACCAGGAGAAGCCAGCTTCCTTTCTCATCACTAACAAAGACCAAGGACGTGCCTGCCTTTTACCTTCAGGGGCCCAGGGCACCCTGCTGGCCTAACAAAGCTACCTGACCCCCTCCGGCTCATGCTCAGCTTACTTGTCCTGGTTGCCAGGCCCTTGGAAAGCCCCAATATTCTCTACTTGGCCCCTGTGCTGTGGCTCCTTGCTTTGGCAAGGTCTAGAAGGAGGGAGACCTGCTATAAATAGCGCTCTTCCTGTGCAGGAGTCACAGTGGCCTAATGGGTCAGGAAAAAGGTGTTTCCGAAAGAGAGGCCAGGAAAAGGAGAAGTGGGGAGCTGGTGCAGCTGGGTCCCTGGGTGCTGAAGGAGAGGCTACGTAAAGCAGGCTTAAGGGACACATGGGAGGGTTTAATGCCAATTTCTGGTGCTGTATAGGGTCTTTTGCCTGAGGCCTGCATTCAAGAACTGCATGAGAATGCCCAGTAAAAAAAAAAAAAAAGGCTTGGAGTCCGGTGTAGTGAAGCACGCCTTTATCAAAGGATCACCATGAGTTAAAGGCCACCTTGAGACTACATAGTGAATTCCAGGCCAGCCTGGGCTAAATGAGGCCCTACCTTAAAAAACTAAAAAAAAAGTGTGGGGGTGGGGGTGGGGGGGGTCGCTGGGGAAATGGCTTAGAGGATAAGGCATTTGCCTGTGAAGCTTAAGGACCTCGGTTCGATTCCCCAGGGCCCACGTAAGCCAGATGCACAAGAGGGCGCATGCATGTGGAGTTCGTTAGCAGTGGGCTAGAGGCCCTGGTGCACTCATTCTCTCTCTCTCAAATAAAGAAAGAAATAAAATATTTTAAAAAATAGAAGGTTTGGGCTGGGAGTCTTAGGAGTTCAAGACCCAGAGAGATGTTCACAAGCATTGCATTCACTCACTCAGGGATCCGTTCATTTGTCCAGTGAGCATCTGTTACAGATCAGGACTGGGCAGGTGTTCATTACGAGCAATGCGAGGCGCTTTTCATAAAGAGTGACCAGAGCAAGCCAGTGCTGGCATGTTGGAGGCAGCCCAGGGTCCTGGGGCAGGCAGGGGAAGGTCACGGCCAGAAGGCAGGACCTACCTAGCAGGTAGGTTCCCCTCCTGGAGTGCAGGCGCAGCAGAAGTCAAAGGCTCCCTGGTGGGAGGTAGGTGTATGCTGGAAGGGGTGAGGTGTACCCAGACTCTTTCCTCTCTCCAGGCTCCCTCCTGTGTCCATCTTGAGATAACAGCAGGGGTCAAAGGAGCATCTTTTAATCCCTCCACGCTATGGACCTGGGGCCCTCTACCCCTTGCCTGGCCAGAAGAGAGCAAGCGTTTCATGATTGGCATTGAAAACACTGGAGGGGGCTGGAGAGATGGCTTAGCGGGTAAGCGCTTGCCTGTGAAGCCTATGGACCCCGGGTTCGAGGCTCGACTCCCCAGGACCCACATTAGCCAGATGCACAAGGGGGCACACGTGTCTGGAGTTCGTTTGCAGTGGCTGGAGGCCCTGGTGCGTCCATTCTCTTTATCTCTGCCTCTTTCTCTCTGTCTGTCACTCTAAAATAAATAAAATAACAACAAAAAAATTAAAAAAAAAAAAAGAAAGAAAACACTGGAGGACGGGGAGGGTGGGTTCTGGGGCTACTACTAACATTCAAAGGCCAGCTCAGTGAAAACCTAGAAAGGAACGTATCTTCCCGGAAAGGTTGGAGATCTGAGCTGGAAAGAGGGCCTGCAGTGGCAAATCTCACTCAAAGGCGAAAAGTCTGGCCAGAAGCCGCATTTCTAGCACAGGGGACGTTGGTGGGTCAGCCAGGAGCCCCACATCCCTGATTCCTGGCTCCCCACTCCTCAGTGATGCTGCCAGACCACAGGCCCCCTTAGTGGCCAAGATGAAAGTGGGCTGCTGTTTCTGTTAGGAAGCCCCAGAGAAGTCTGCTTTGGTGTCAAGTTCAGATTCCTTCGCATTCCCACGGCATCAGCAGTGATGTTGAAATGCCACAGTTCCACCCCCATCCTTCAGTTCAGGGTGGTTTGTGATTAGTATCCAAGCAGGATCCCTGGGCCCTCCGAGGAGCCTGGGCAAATTTCAGCTCCATGTTTCCTGTTTCATGAAACAGTGCATAGTGTTTTTTGGGCAAAAAAAAAAAAGACAAAAGCTTAGCATATGTGCTTGTCTAAGGTCCCTCAGCCTAGCCCATGGGACTGCGATCAGATACGCCGTGATGATTGTGTGCCCAGACTCATGAGTAGCAATTTCAGGGGTTCATGAAGGCTTGCTTTTATCTTCCTTCCATGGGCAAACCACTTAAAGAGCCAGAGATTCTCCTGTCCGTTTCAGGGAGAACTAAGGTCAGAAATCACCCAGCCAGCCCCAGCACACTAACTCCCCACACACAAACACTTTTCCCTGCTGGTGATCAACTGCCTGCGGGTGTTCTTTCTTTCTTTCTTTCTTCCTTTCTTTCTTTCTTTCTTTCTTTCTTTTTTTTTTTTTTTTTTGATTTTCAAGGCAGTGTCTCACTCTAACTCAGGCTGACCTGGGATTTGCTACGTAATCTCAGGGTGGCCTCGAATTCACAATGATCCTCCTACCTTTGCCTCCTAAGTGTTGGGATTAAAGGCATGCGCCACCACGCCTGGCCCTGTGGGTGTTTCTTGATCTTTCTAGTTTTCACATGGGTTAACTGAGGACCAGCTTGCCCATATCACTTATGCTGGGAATAATAAGTCATTAAGACCAGGAATCATTGAATCATAAGAATCGCTGGCTAGGGTCCAGTCCTTTCACTGTAAAGATGGTAAGAAATGGCAGGTGTGGCTGGTGTTCCAAAATAAGTCAAAGGAAGAACAGAAAAAGAAAGGCTGCATCTAGACTTCATTTTATTCTTATTTATTATTATTTTCTTAAAATTTTTAAATTATTTTTGGGTTTTTGAGGTAGGGTCTCACTCTAGCTCAGGCTGACCTGGAATTCACTGTGTAGTCTCTGGGAGGCCTCAAATTCTCGGTGATCCTCCAACATCTGCTGGGATTAAAGGCATGTACTACCATGCCCAGTTTACTTATTTATTTGAGAGAAAGAGAGAGCCGGGGGTGGGGGAGGATGAGTGAACCAGGGCCTCTAGCCACTGCGAACAGATTTTAGACACCTTATGCATCTGGCTTTACATGGAACCTCAGTCCTTTGGCTTCTCAGGCAAGTGCCTAACTGCTAAGCCTCCTTTCCTACCCAAAGATTCGTGTTTTGTTTTGTTTTTTTCAAAGGAGGGTCTTGCTGTAACCCAGGCTAACCTGAAAGTCACTATGTAATCTCAGGCTGGCCCTCAAATTCATAGCAATTCTCAGACTTCTACCTCCCAAGTGCTGGGATAAAAGGCATGTGCCACCACGCCCGGCCTATATGTCATTTCTGGGATTCTTGGATGAGCAGGAAGGAGGCGATCTAGCTCTCCAATAATAACCAACCAAACAAACAGCAAAAACAATTACGAAAATAAGGGTGAAGGGCTGGGGAAATTGTTTTAGTGGGTAAAGTACTTGCTGTGTAATCATGAGGACCTGAGTTCAAACCCCAAGTTTACCCATGGACAATGCCAGCTGTGGTGAGACATACCTATAATCTCAATGCTGGAGAGGAATCCCAAGGCTCACCGGTTAGTCTAGCTGGATTGATGAGCTCTAGGTTCAGCGAATAAGGTAGAGAGCAGTTGTTTGAGGAAGATGC
Organism: Jaculus jaculus; assembly: GCF_020740685.1. Taxonomy (NCBI): domain Eukaryota; kingdom Metazoa; phylum Chordata; class Mammalia; order Rodentia; family Dipodidae; genus Jaculus; species Jaculus jaculus. The sequence goes on along the minus strand of NC_059102.1, from coordinate 244,293,495 downwards.
CAGATGTCAACCTCTGCCTTCCTTGTGCATCCATCCCTCCCCTCCAGCCTCACACACACACACACACACACACACACACACACACACAAGCATGCATGCATGCATCACACACACACACACACACACACACACATACAGAGACACACAGAGAGAGAGAGAGAGAGAGAAAGAGGGAAGAAACAAAACCAAGAGACAGAAGTGGGTTCCTTGGCTTCTGCCACTTTGAACCTCATTACCCCTTCCATGGCCTTCATCTGCACAGAAGGGATAGTTTTATTTTTGTTTTTATTTATTTATTTGACAGCGACAGACAGAAAGAGGCAGAGAGAGACAGAGAGAGAGAATGGGCATGCCTGGGCGTGCCAGGGCCTCCAGCCACTGCAAATGAACTCCAGATGCATGTGCCACCTTGTGCATCTGGCTAATGTGGGTCCTGGGGAATCGAGCCTCGAACCGGGGTCCTTAGGCTTCACAGGCAAGCGCTTAACTACTAAGCCATCTCTCCAGCTCCACAGTGGGGATAATTTTAAGCCATCTTGTTGAGGACTTAGCTCACAGAGGCTGAGTAAGTTCATGTGTATAATACACTTCGTATGGCACCAGACCTGTGGGAAGTGGAGGCTACTGACAAGCGGTAGCTCATGGCCGAGACACTTGACCTCTGAGCCTGGAGCTTCCTCTCTGTACATTGGGATTTGTTTATGCCTCCATCAGGGCCCTTGAGAGGGTGGGACTGCAACGAGCTTGGCATGAAATGGGTTCTCAGGCAATGAATGCGCCCTGCCCTTGGGACACGATCAGTCCCTCCGGAGAGATGAGAAGGAGCCCACACTGGATGCAAATCACCAAGAACAGTGATTCTTCACTGGTCTGTGGCTTCTGCTCCGCTGTGTGGGTGGGTGGTTCAGTGCCTTCCTCTGCCGCAGAACTGCCTTCCCACACCGGCGAGATGGGAACAGGGTTTGAAGGGCTTTGAACATGCCTGCGGGGTATGTGCGTTAGCCTTCTTTCTCCCTGGTGGTTTTGGTTTAGAAGCCAGCAAGAACAGCGCAGTGTCTCTGCACTTCCTTTTGGGCAGGGCCCAGAGCCATCCACCCGACCATAGGTACGTAGGGAGTCCTGGTGAAGGGATTCAGGGAAAGGAAGAAAAATCTGGTTCATCCTTTGTCTGTATGTCCCTGAAGCTTTCTGCTGCTGTTACCACAAGAGGGCGCAGTTGCCAAGCGGAACCTAGCAGGATTCTCACACCCTCCTCTCCAGCTGGTAGCTGGCCTCTGCGTCTTTTTGGGGGGTAGAGAAAGCAGAGGCTCACCCGCCCCTCCCCACTTTAGAAGAAAGAGTGGGGGTGGAGGCCTTGAGTGGGGCATCCCTGCACGGTGTGGGAAGACCAGACAAGCTGGGTAAGCTCAGGACTTTAATGGCAGCTTGCTGGATTATATCAAAAAGCTGGGTGTGGTGGTTCATTCCTTTAACCCTGGCATTCAGGAGGCTGAGGTTGGAGGAACTATATGAAATCGAGGTCAGCTTGAGCTACAAGAGTGAGTTCTAGGTCAGCTTGAGCTACAGAGAGATCCAGCATCAAAAAAAAAAAAAAAAAAATCCTGTTTTATTCTATTTACTCTAAATCACTCCTTTCCCCACCCCACCCCAAAAAGATTTGAGTCAGGTGTGGTGGTGCACACCTTTAATCCCAGCATTTGGGAGGTAGAGGTAGGAGGATTGCATTGAGTCCAAGACCACCCTAAGACTGCATAATGAATTCCAGGTCAGCCTGGGCTAGTGTGAGACCCTACCTTGAAAAAGCCAAGGGGAAAAAAAAAAGATTTTTGATTTTTTCCCTTTGGGCTTCAGGACATAGAACCCATTGGGTGTCTTGAGTGATAGTATTTGGCACAGGCTAAGATGGTATTGATTGACAAGAACAAAAGGTCACTGTTTTCTTACCAGTCTGCTTCTTCTGGAATCTTGCCTGTTTAGGGCTAATGGACCCTTAGTCAGTGCCAGACTTCCCTCAACTCTCCTGCCCGGCCAAGACAACTTTCCTATTGCCAATGGTCACAGCCCTTCCCAAACCACAGCTGCTGTAGCCTTGACCTCCCTGGGCCAACAGGTAAAAGCAGGAGGTAAGCAGCTGGGGTAGTTTGAGAGGAGGCAGGGGAATGGCAGAGGTAAACATTGGACCCTGTTCCCGCGCTGGTCCAGATAGGCGAGAATTTAATGAAATCCCGTCTCGCCTTTCTTTCCAACCCAACCCAGAGTTCCCTTAAAGAGAAACTGTTATCTCTCAAATCTACATCTCCGTAGGCATGTGGTAGCATTCTGTTTCCTGTCTCTGCAGACCCCACCAGGCTGCTGTTATGCCCGGGGTGCCATGGAGCAGACAGTGGACTTGGGGAACATGTATTCAGCATTTCTGTTGCAGTTTCTAGCGCCACAGGCCTTCCCATCATTCTCTCCAGAGATCCTGAACTGTGTCTTTTCTCAGAGACTGGCTGGGGGCCAAGCTGGGGCCTTGGCATCCCGAGCCTTCTTTCCCTGAGACCCCAAAGAGCTCTGTGTGGACACAGCTTTGCCTCTGCCTCCGAGAGCTCCCCTAGTAGAGGGTGAGATCTCTTCTGTGATCCTTCTCAGAGTTAGCAGTCCATCTGATTGCTGGGATAGTTAGTTAAAAAGGCGATCCTGGGCTGGAGAGATGGCTTAGCGGTTAAGGCATATGCCTATGAAGCCTGAGGACCTAGGTTCAATTCTCCAGGTCCCACGCAAGCCGGATGCACATGATGGTTCATGCATTTGGAGTTCGTTTGCAGTGGCTAGAGGCCCTGGTGTGTCTCTTCTGTCTCTAATAAATAAATAAATACTTTTTTTTTTTTTTCACAAAAAGGTGATCCTGGGCTGGGGAGATGGCTTAGTGGTTAAGCGCTTGCCTGTGAAGCCTGAGGACCCCGGTTTGAGGCTCGATGTCCCCAGGACCCACGTTAGCCAGATGCACAAGGGGGCGCATATGTCTGCGCACCCATTCTCTATCTGCCTCTTTCTCTATCGCTCTCAAATAAATAAATAACCAAAAAACTTTTAAAAAGGTGATCCTAAGCATAGTGAAGTTTCACATGAGAGAATGCAGATGAGATGAGCTTACTCAGAGCTTACAAGGTAGCATGGGAAACGCAGGCACGTGGCTGCCATCACGTGAGGTGCTCACAAAGGTGGGATGGGGCGATGCTCCCACCTCACTTTGAATCCAGAGTTTGCTAACAGCCAGCTATGGCCCTTTCATCTCCTTGACTGGGAGCAAGGTGATCATGAACACCAGAAAACACTCAACCTGGGGCAGGAGAGATGGCTCTGTGGTTAAAGGTGCTTGCTTGCAAAGCCTAACAACTCAGGTTGGGTTCCCCAGATGCACAAGGTGGCGCATGCGTGTGGAGTTTGTTTGCAGTGGCTAGAGGCTCTGGTGCGCCCATTCTCTCTCTCCTAAATAAATAAACAAAAAATTTTTTTTAAGGCCAAACCTGTTCGAAGCTGGAACATGGTAAACACCCAATAACGATCCATTCCCTTTCCCCCCTTTCTATCATCGTTGTTTCTAGACTTTCCTTCTGGATGCTTTATTTGCAGGTACCAGAAGCTCCCCAGGGACAGAGGTAGGCTTCCTCAGGGGGGGACTCTCCAGTTGGGGGTTGACTTGAGGGGTAGTGCCGATCACCCACGTGTCCCGACAGTGGGTGCTGTGCACACGCACACAACTGGGAGTTCTCCGTTGCGTTTCCTCCGACAGCCTCCCTCGTTCGACCTTTAAGTAGTAAGCACTGCAGTGATGTGAGAGTTCTAATGGATCCTAGCACTCGGGAAGCAGAGGCAGGAGGATCGCTGTGAGTTCAAGGCCACCCTGAGACTACAGAGTGAATTCCAGGTCAGCCTGGGCTAGAGCGAGACCCTACTTCAAAAAAAAGAAAAAAACAAAAATCAAAACAGAGTTCTAATGGGGGAACAAAGGTACCCACAGATTATGACCAATGAGAGTTGAGAATCATTGCGGCCAGGGAGGGCACCTGGTGGCTCTGAAGGTGCTTTCTAAGGTCAAGTGTTTCTGAAGTGGAGACATCTGGAGGGCAGTTGTGGAGTTGGTCGGGAAGGATTCCTGACCCCGTGACTCACCCGTCCTCACAGTCACCCCTTCGCAGCTGGGCTGCCCGAGGCCTGTAAGCAGCCGGCCATGTCTGGGCAGTGGCTCCTGCTCTGGGACACAGCTGCCTCTTGGCCGATAAGGACTGCGCAACTCCTTCTGGCCAGGGAACGGTTCTGAGAGCCCCCTGCAGCCAAGGGCACCACCCTGCCCAGGTCATGATGGGAATGTGTGAAAGCAGAGGGTAGCCCTGTGTTTCTGCTTGACCTGGGAGTTGGAAGCTCACTGGGGGGCCGAGGGCAGTGGAGGGGGGCTGGGAGGGGGTCAGGTCCTGCCTCTGGTGTTTGTCCACAGGGAATGTAAAGTCAGCAGGAAGAGAGGCAGGATGTGACCTTAAGCATTAGTCCAGGTCCTTGGTGTTAGACACAGGGCAGAATCTGAGCATTTTCCCTCTTGTGAAAAGTGGGGGTGATGACAACTCAGGATGGGGACTGGAGCAGTGAGCTACTGCATGGGGGCACGCTTGGTAAACAGGTCTTGCCAGGATGGATGGTTATGAGGTTTAGGGGTGGCCTGGACCCTAACAGAGCTGTCCTGCTCTTGTGGTGAAACTCTCAGGGAAGACGGTGCCTGCGGGAGGGAGAGTGGGAAATTAGTTACAGGTAACAGAAGTCGGAGGGTTCAGACATGCTCAACGTGTCCTTCAGTGTGTGCCCTAGTGGCTCTTGCCCTGGGCACCTTCGGTAGCAGGAAATGTTTGTCCTCAGGAGACCGCCCCTCAGAGAGCTGGTAGACGTGGGTGCCCAGGCTAGATGACAGACGCAGTAGTAACTTATTCCCATAGATTGTTGTCACTAACCCAACGTGCTTTTCTGTGGCGCAGCCCAGCCTCAGAGAAGCTGTCGCCACCGGGCAAAGGGAAAAAATACATTCGATTCCTAGGCCCCCACACCCTGCTTGATAAGAGGGTGATGCCCCAATTCCCTGTTCCAAAGTGGGTCCCCAGGATACCTCCACATCTGAATCTAGGGGAGCATGCGGAAGTAGATTCTGTGCCATCGGGTGTGACTAACACCCTGCTTCTCCTAGACTCCGATTGCCCGCCTACAAAACGAGGCCATTCACTGCTGTTTCGGTGGGCGGCGGAAGGGCAGAACGGGGCGGTGTTTGACGGGCCGTGGGAAGCAGGTGCTGTGGCTGAGATGAGCAGGCGCTGTGATAAACAGGAGCGTGCAGGCAGCCGGGTCTCGCGGGGGCTCACCAGCATCTGCAACTCAATCAGTCCCAGCGCAGAGTCTGGCATTCTATGCGGCAGCAGAACTGTTTGCCAAGCGTAGTTGCTGTGAGAGGATCTGCCCAACGCGAGCCCCTCACCTTTTAGAAACACTGCTTGGACCTTTCTCACACTCCCCATCCTCAACTGTCAGAGGGAAGAGGAGTCATTTCCCCTGTTGCTGTAACAAGTGACCACTGAGTGGCTTAAGACAGCATATATATTCACTTATATCTCTGTGTCAGAAATCCTGCAGGATGTCACTGAATAAATCAGGGTGTCTGGGCTAGGGATGTAGTTCAATACCTAAACATGCATAAGGACCCGGGTTGCGTCTCCAGCATAGCCAAAAGCAAACGTCTTGGAGGCTCCACGGAGAAGCTGCTCCTTGCTGATACTGACTTCTAAAGGCCACCTGCACTCCTGATGCTGAGCCTTTCCCCCTGAGTCACCAAGAGCAAGTTAAGGCCCACGCTGCCCTGCATCTGACTCTGCAGCTGGGAAAGAGTCCTGACTTTTCAAGACTTGAGTGATGAAATTAGATACACCTGGATAATCTAGCATTCTCATCACAAGGATCATGAACTCTCATATCTGCAAAGGCTCACATACCGTTTTTTTTGTGACACCCACAGCTTGAGCAATACAGAATGAATATCATAGGGGTCCACCATTCTGCCAACAGGGAATTAAAAAAAAATTAATTAAATTTATTTTTATTTTTTATTTTACAGAGAGAGAGAAAGAGAGAATTGGTGCACCAGGGCCTCAGCCACTGCAATTGAACTCCAGATGCCACCTAGTGGGCATATGTGACCTTTCGTTTGCCTCACTTTTGTGCCTCTGGCTTTCGTGGGATCTGAAGAGTCAAAAATGGGTCCTGAGGCTTTGCCAGCAAGTGCCTTAACTGCTAAGCCATCTCTCCAGCCCTAAATTTTATTCTTTATTTTTGGTGTATGTATGATGTAATTGTGCCAATATATACACCCCATGTGCATGATGTGGAGGCCAGAGGACATTGGTGTTCTCCTCTATGGCTCTTCTGCTTTATTTTTCTGAGACAGAATCTCTCATTGAACCTGGAGTTCCCCATTTTTCAGTTAAACTGGCTGACCAGGAGCTCTCGTCATCTTCCTGTCTCCACTCTCTTTCAGCTCTGGGGTCACAGGCACATGTAGCCGTGGACACCTTTTGTGTTGCTTTTTATTTATTTTATTTTATAATTTATTTATTTATTTGGTTTTCAAGGTAGGATTTCACTCTAGCTCAGACTGACTTGGAGTTCATTATGTAGCCTCAGAGTGGACTCGAACTCACAGCCATCCTCTTATCTCTCTCTGCCTCCCAAGTGCTGGGATTAAAGGTGTGCACCGCCACGCCTGGCTTTGTTTTTTTTTTTTTTTTTCTTTTTTTAGTTTTATTCATTTTTATTTTTATTTCTTTATTCCAGGTCAGCCTGGGCTACAGCAAGAACCTTCCTGACAAAATGAAAAACGGGGCTGGCGAAATGGCTTAGTGGTTAAGACATTTGCCTGCAAAGCCAAAGGATCCAGGTTAGATTCCCCAGGACCCACGTTAGCCAGATGCACAAGGGGGCGCACGAGTCTGAAGTTTGTTTGCAGTGGCTGGAGGCCCTAGTGCACCCATTCTCTCTCTCTCCCTCTTTCTCTGTCAAATAAATAAATAAATATTTTAAAATATTTTTACTTACTTGTAAGGAGAGTGATACACCAGAGCCTCCAGCCACTACAAACAAACTCCCTATGCATGCACCACTTTGGCTTTACATTTGTCCTGGGGGACTGAACCCCAGTCATTACGCTTTGTAGGCAAGTTCCTTGACTGCTGAGCCATCTCTCCAGCCCCATGACCAGCTTTTTATGTGGGTGCTGGTGATGGAACTCAGATCCTCATATTTGCACATTAGGTGTTCTTATCTGCTGAACTGTCTCCCCAGCCCCCATAGGGAAAATTGGTGGTTCCTATCCTAGCAGGAATAAGTATATGTTTAAGAGATAATGCAGCTGGGTGTGGTGACACAAAGCCTTTAATCCCAGCACTTGGTAGGCAGAGGTAGGAGGATCACTGTGGGTTCTAGGCCAGCCTGAGACTTCTTAGTGAATTCCAGGTCATCCTGGGCTAGAGTGAGACCCTACCTTGAAACCACCCCCCAAAAAAACATAATGTTTATGGCACTGGAGAGATTGCTCAGCAGTTAAGGCACTTGCCTGTAAAGCCTAACAACCAGGTTTGATTCCCCAGTACCTATGTAAAGCCAGATGCACAAAATGGTGCATGCATCTTGAGTTTGTTTGCAGTGTCTAGAGGCCCTGGTACACCCATTTTCCACCCTGTCCCTTGCAAATAAATAAAATGTTTTTTATTTTTATTTATTTATTTAAAAAAATTTTTTTTTAATTAATTAATTTATTTATTTGAGAGCGACAGACACAGAGAGAAAGACAGATAGAGGGAGAGAGAGAGAATGGGCGTGCCAGGGCCTCCAGCCTCTGCAAATGAACTCCAGACGCGTGCGCCCCCTTGTGCATCTGGCTAATGTGGGACCTGGGGAACCGAGCCTCGAACCGGGGTCCTTAGGCTTCACAGGCAAGCGCTTAACCGCTAAGCCATCTCTCCAGCCCCAATAAAATGTTTTTTTAAAAAAAGATAATATTTGTCAAGTACTTGCTCACTAAGTGCTTGGTAAATAATTGGCTGTAGCTATCTGGATTAGTTATTGTTTTTGCCATTGAGACCAATACTGGACAAGGAGCTATTTAAGGGTTGTGGATGTGATTTATTTGGTAGAGTGCTTACCTGGCAAATACAAGGCCCTAAGTTCATTCCCCAGTACCACATGCCTGTAATCTTAGTACTAGTACTAGGGAGGAAGAGGCAGGAGGATCAAGAAGTTCAAGGTCATCCTGGGATACATAAGATTCTGTCTCAAAAAATAAAAAAGCAACTTAAGGGAGGAAAGATTTATTTTGGCTCATGGTTTGAGGGAATATAGGCCATCGTGGCTCATAGCCTTGACAGTTGTAGTGTGGGGTGGCTTTTTACATCCCTGTGGGGGACATTTCACATCCAAGCTATAGCATTATACTTATTCCTACGTAAGCCATGCAGTTAAGTCTTAAATACTAGTTCTAAGTGCCACTTTTCTAAATAAGGAGGTGCGGGTCCTGATTTCTGTTGGCGCCTTCCCTGTGCCTCAGTTTCCTCCACAAAGGAGAAGCTGCCCCCTTGCACTTGGCAGCCCACATGCCAGGCTTGTGAGACACACAGAGTTTCCCTTGTGCTGTGTGCCGGCGCCTGCCAGCGGCGGGCACGGGGCCCGGCCCACTGCTATCCCAGGGACACAGCATTCACCCAGATCACAAGGGAACAGAAGGGCCCCTTTTTTTGAAGGGCAGAGAGGTTCCAAGCGGATCCCCGCAGAAACTGGACGCTCTCTGTGGGAGAAGAATTGCCTCCCTTGTGAGGCAGTAGCGCTATTTGCCGAGCATTTTACAATCATTTTCATTAGCACAGCCCCTGAGACCTGAGGATAATAGCGGGCTGTCACTCACCCCCTGCCTCTCTGAGGGAAACTGAGGCCCACACAGTGGGAGGCAGGACCCCAGGTCACAGATTGAGGTTGATTTGACCTCTACAGGTCTTGTAGCTTCAGATTAGCGCTTTATTCTTGAAGATGCCAGACATCCCCGCCCCTCCGCCACCCCCCCCCCAACAGTCACTGAACTGAACCAAAAATCAGCACTCAAATGCCCCTCGGCACCTCTCTCAGACTTTTCTTGAAAAGACCAATTTGAAATGCAGCCACCCTCTTGTGTGCCCAGGCTTAGGCTGGTCCTTTCTTTCCGGTCCTGGCTACCCCTCCTTTCCCCAAGCCTTGGGCTTCTCTCCATTCCTCGCCGCATCCGTTCTCCTTCGGGAGAGCTCTGGGGCCTCCCCTGCAGCACTGTCGCCACTCACAGGGCTTCCCTGCCAGCTTGCTGTTCTGCTGTCCTTGCAGCCAAGGGCAGGCCTCCTCTTCCAGACACCCCCGCTGCCTGCTGTTCTAGAAGAACCCTTCCCCTGGCTCCATGAGCACCCAACAGCTTCCTCCATAACCCCCCCCCCATCACTCTGAGGCCTCCAGAAAGGTCCCCTGTCACCTACCCTAGCTGCCTACTCTTGGTACCACCAGGGTGTAGCCTCGGATCTCTCTCACCCCCCACTGTCCCTCAGCTGTGGTCTTCAGGGGCTGTTCCATGGGGGCTGCGCCCTTCACACGCTCCCCAGCTGCCTCCTCATAAGTCCCAAGGCCATCCCATAACTCACATAGTGTCTTCCTCCCCTGCCCACCCACAAACACACACAACCGCCCCCCCCCCCGCCGTGTCCCTTGAACCAACAAGGGTACAGGTACCCCCAACCACTATCCCTTTTTTTTTTTTTTTTTTTTTTTGGTTTTTCAAGGTCGGGTCTCACTCTGGCCCAGGCTGACCTGGAATTCACTATGTAGTGTCAGGGTGGCCTCGAACTCATGGCGATCCTCCTACCTCTGCCTTGCGAGTGCTGGGATTAAAGGTGTGTGCCACCACGCCCGGCTCATTTTTTTTCTTATTAGCATAGAAAAATAGAAAAGCTTCAAGTAGCTAGAATTCCCCACTCCAGAAGCAAATATTATTATCATTCTATTTTTAAAAAAAATTTTTTTGGTCATTTTTATTTATTTGAGAGTGACAGAGAGAGAAAGAGGCAGGTAGAGAAAGAGAGAGAGAATGGGCGCGCCAGGGCTTCCAGCCTCTGCAAACGAACTCCAGACGCGTGCGCCCCCTTGTGCATCTGGCTAACATGAGACCTGGGGAACAAAGCCTCGAACTGGGGTCCTTAGGCTTCATAGGCAAGCGCTTAACCACTAAGCCATCTCTCCAGCCCTTTTTCTGTTTTTTAAAGTAGGACCTCACTTTAGGCTGATGTGGGACTTACTGTGTAGCCCCAGGCTGGTCTCAAACTCACAGTGACCCTCCTATTCTGCCTGCCCATTGCTGGGATTCAAGGTGGGCACTGCCAAACCCAGCTTTATTTTCCCATATCCATCAGAGCTCTGTGAACATCATTTCACATTGTTTTGTGTTTATACACCATAATTTGCTCAGCTATCTATGATCTCTCTTCACAAATAATCTCCGGAAGACAGGGTGGTGGCTCCATTAGTGTTTTGGAATAGCTTTCCCCTCTCACCCCTGCCTTCACCCGCCGGAAGACCAAAGGGATGACCAGCTGCTCTTCACGGGCTCTGATTAGGATCTCGAACTGGGTGGCGCTGGAAATCAGCATCACACCCTGCCTCCACCCCGCCCCTTCCTGCCTGACAAGATGGGAAAGCAGTCAGCTGCGGGGGAGCACCCACAAACGTCCCCACCCTGATCCTGGGGAGTTGGCTTCTGCTGCCTCAGGGGTTATCTCTGTGTTTTTGTTTTATTTGGTTTTATTTGTTTATTTTTTCTAGATGAGACAGTCCAGAGGTTCAAAAGCCCAGGCCAGCCAGAGTGACCCTGGCCTGCAGAGATTAATGGGGTTGCAGTCTACTCCCGAGAAGGGGGAGCAGTAAGGCTGGATGGAGTCTAACACTGAGCTGAGAGACCGAGACTCAGGGCCCAGGTCTCTGTCACTGTGTTCGTTGTCCTGATGACATTGATGAGAAAGGCATCACGGGGATCCATACAATAGAACTGAACCAGTAATGAGGAGCTCCCTTGTGCACAGATCACATCAAGCCCAAAGCTGTCAGAGGTGTGCCGGGAGCTGGAACTTAGCTCCACGCGCCTGTGCTCTAGTTCAGCCTGCCTCAGTCTGGGTTGGTTTAGGAAGGTGAGGACTGACTCACCAGAAGAGAAGTGTGATGGCATGAAGGACCGTGGTGCAGCTGAAATGCACAGTCCTCCGGGTGTCCAGAAGTCACACATCGTGGGCCGCCTGGGCCATGTATCACAGTAGCTGGAGTCTGGGTATCTGGACTGGCAGAGAGGAAGGAGAGGAGTTAGTTACTGAGTGAAGGCAATGAGGGGTTCAGCTGAAGAGCTCTCTCCCACTGCTCCTCCAGCTTGGTGCTGGGCTGGCACCATCCCAGAGCAAGGACCCTGTCCCTGGACTTAAGGGCAGCTCTTGTTGGCTTCACTGACAGTTTCCTGTGGGAAGATATGAGCTGCCAATGCTAGAATCCTGGAATCCTGGCTTATGTTTTCCCCATGGTGCTCAAAAGTCACTTGTCAACACAGCACCAGCATCCTACCAGTACTTCTGAAGTCTGCATCCTAAATCTTTATATATATATATATATTTACTTATTTATTTATTTATTTGAGAGAGAATGCGGAAGAGAAAGAGACAGAAAGAGAGAGAGAATGGATAAACCAGGGAACTTCAGACACGTGCACCATCTTGTGCATCTGGCTTTATGTGGGTACTGGGGAATTGAACTCCAGTCCTTAGGCTCTGTAGGCAAGCATCTTAACCACTGAGCCATCTCTCCAGCCCTGCATCCTAAACCTGAACATCCTGTTAGCTGCTCTGTCCCTTCTGAGTTTGGGCAGTGGCACATCTAGCCACTATGGATTCCTGTAAGGCCTCTGTGACTGCATGTCCCCATGTCCACGCATGACCACACACACACACACACACACACACACGAGTGGGCTCAGCCAGAGGAGAGTTTGGCACCGATGGCAGCAATTAGGCATTCTGTCGTCCATCTCTGGCCTCGTTTTCCTCATCTGCGAAATGAGTGTTAGCCATATGCACCCCATGAAGTAATTCAGTAATGTAACGCAAGCTGTGCATATTAGCACATGGCCTGTCCCCCAAGTATGTACGCAGGAAAGGGGGCTTCATTGCTACGGTCTGAGTCCTCAGGTCCACTTTCTTCTCCTGTCTGTCTGAAATCGCCAATGATGTGCTGTTCATGAATACACAGAAGTTTGCTGGGGGTCTGCCAGGTCAGAGGACTTGAATGACGGGTCCTGGGAAGACAGATTAAGCTAAAAGGTCACGACAGATGAGGTGGACCAGGAGCCCGACGGCCGAGCAGTGTGAGACCGCCCCAGTACCCCACTCCCCCACTTACTTCCTGTTCGCAGATCACATGAAGGGAAGCTTGTTCCCTTCCCATTCTGGGCCAACCCAGGCAGCTTCCCCAGCCCTCAGAACCTCCATGCCAAACTACCAACAATCCTAAGTATCCAAGGACACCACAGGACAGTACAGAGTTGGTCAGAGCCAAGTGTAGGCAGCCAGACCTGGCCAGAGGTGCTCAAGTCAACAGAGGTCTATCTAGGACTCGAACCACAGAGCTGTGGCTCCACCTCCCCAAAGATGTCCTTCTGCCATTGAGATGACACTGACACACCAGATCATCAAGGAGTGTGGATGTATAAAAAGCCACACCGTGGTGCTGGCCGCTGACCATTCTTCGCCCTGTCTTGCTGGGGCACTGCTGTCACGGGACTAAGGACTCCCCTCAGAATAAAGACAGCTGATCATCTCCCAGTTTGGACACCTACAGTCTCTTTTCCTCCTCTTTCTCTGTCTCTTAGCTCACTCACTAGGCATCTAAGACCATGGCAGCAGAGAGAGAGGAAGGGTGCAGGAGAAAGATGCAGCGCTCTGGCTTTCAGCCTGGTGTGATCTTGGATATTTAGTTTATTTCTCAGTTTATTTATAGTTCTTTTGGTGGTTTTTCAAGGTAGCCCAGGCTGACCTGGAATTCACAGTGTGGTCTCAGGGTGGCCTCGAACTCAGGCCGATCCTCTTACCTCTGTCTCTGAGTGCTGGGATTAAAGGCGTGTGCCACCATGCCCAGCATCAGTTGTTCTGTCCGTTAAAGAAGGAAGGTAGCACTGGCCCCTGCCTGGATCATGGGATCATTCTGAGACAATGTATGTGAAGACGATTTAGGTGGAAAACACTGCATTCGTCTTACTGACAAAGATTAAGAAAAAGTGACAGCATGTTGCTTGCTCAGTGGTAGAGAGTTTGCCTAATGCGCAGAAAGTGCTGGGTTTGAACTCTGGTGACATAAAAAAGAGTGAGAGTAAAAAAAAAAACAAAAAAAAAAAGTATTATAGCCTTCCTAGAGAAGAGTTTTCTGGCTTCATGTATGCCCTGATTTAAACTGACCTGAAAAACACTAACAGAAAAACCAGAGCAGGTGGAAAGAAGTAGGTTTTCTCCTTTCCTGGTAGGAGACCAAGGCCCCTAGATCAGGCTGTGCGCATGGCCGTGCCTCCTTCCCATCAGGACACACCAGAGATCTAGCACCTGCCAGGCTCAGGCCTCTTGTTCTTGCTCTTGAGGGAATGCCAGGCAAGACACCTTTGGATTGTGTCCCTGTCCAGTCTTCATTCCTCTCCCATCCGTAGCCCAACCTGTGGGAACAGACCCAGCAAAGGGAAGGGCCCTTGTGTAGCCATCTGGCAGGCCAGCCCTCTGAGGACAGACGTGTCTGCAGAGGAGTATGTGGGAGCTCTAGAGTTAACCTGGTGCCCAGGATGCCAGCGAAAAGCCTTCCCTGCTTACAGCCTGGACTGTGCTGGAAGGTCTCCCTTCACTGACTGAAGGCTGTGACCAGGTAGGGCTGGGCTGTGGGTGAACCCCAGCAGGCCTTTCTTTTGCTGCACCCCTCAGAAGGGCCACCCTCACTCAGGGTCTGTTCTCTGACGTTAGCCATGTTCCCCGAAGTCCAGGTACAGGAGAAGGGTTGCTTTGGTGGGTCTTAATCCATAGAACCTCAGACGTGACAACATGGCCTGTTTCCTACCATCAGCTCTGAGGCTGCCTCTGCTCTGTGCTGACCCCAGTCACCCGTTGCCAAGGCAACAAAGCCATCTCATTTCCTGTGCTGCACAGAGTCTCAGCACCCATTTCCACTGTGTCCACATCCACCCAAAGTGCCTTGTGATTTACTGGTTGTCCCCGGCCAAGGGCCCTATCAATTCTGCTGGGCCTGGCAGCCCAAAGAGCAGAGCGCTCCGTCAGCGTGTACCACGAGCTGCGTGGATGCAGGGTGCTGGCTCCTGGATCTCTGGAGGAGCCAGTAAGAGTCAACAAATGCAGGGTGCTGAAGGGGAAATCAGACCCGGTTCCCTGAACCTAGTTTTCACCAGGAAAACGCAGGCAGTGGTGGGAACTGCTGTAAGAGTTCAGGGAGATAATGAAGCTGATAATGTCCACAGGCTTCCTAACACACACAGTGCTGATGCACTATAGGTGCTTAAGAAACCACAGCCTTCTTCCCTGCCTTTCCAGAACTCACTGTACCTGCAGGCCAGGGGCCTCCACGTTCCAGGTACTGCCAGGCTCCAGATGTTAGAGGACGCGGCCCCTGCTGACAGAGAGTTTGTAGCGCAGCTGGAGAGCCAGGCCCTGCCATGAGGAGATCACAGACAGAGTGGACCCCTGGGTGAGCTCCTTGGGCCTGTACTTGGGTCTGTGGCAATGGGAGCCCAGAAATGTAACCGCAGGGGCCCCTCGGTTGTCAAGAGCTGGGAGCCTGACTAGGCTTTCTGTTTTGCCTAGCGTTGCTTATTACGCATTTCTTTCTTTTGCAGCCCATTTTCCTTCCTAATTTGGTTTTGTTTATGCCACTATTAAAGTGGGATTGCATAGGAATTCACCCTAAATAAATAGTCATCGGTGTATACAGATGTGTGGCAGCAGGAATGTTCTCGGCAGGGTTGTTTATCACAGTGGAAGGGAACAATGAAGGTGGGTAACAATACTAAATGTGTGCCTGGTACCATCTAGTGGAAAGAGGGCATCCAAGGGCTGGTGCTCTCAAAGGGAACCCTTAGCAGTTCATTCATTCACTTCATCGTTCACTCATCTAATCTCTCTCTCCCCTCTTTCTCTAAATAAATAAATAATAATGTTTTTAAAAATATTTTATTTATTTAATCATTTCACAGAGAAAGAGAGAGAGAGAGAGAGAGAGAGAGAGAGAGAGAGAGAATGGGCGTGCCAGGGCCTCTAGCCACTGCAAACGAACTCCAGACGCGTGCGCCCCTTTGTGCATTTGGCCAACGTGGGACCTGGGGAATTGATACTGGGTCCTTTGGCTTTGCAGGCAAACGCCTTAACCACTAAGCTACCCCTCCAGCCCCGTAATAATTTTTTTAAAGAAAAGCTAACAGAAATCAGAACCTAAATCTGCTACCTCGAAATTTCACACAAACTAAGCCCTTTAACCCCTGCTCTCATGGGTCTGCAGCTGCCAGCTGGGCTCTGGGTCTGCAGCTGGCGACGCTCTGGCCACTGCAGAAGCCCACGTGCCGCCCATCACATACCTTTCTCCAACTATCCCGGTCCCCCAGTTCCTCATCACCCTCCCAGGTATCTATCCTGTACTTTTCTCTCTTGTTTTCTGATTACACTGATCCTCGGACCTGTGCTGGGGTGAATACACAGATTTATCTTGATTTCTTTTTCTTTATTTTGAGGGGTCTCACTCTAGCCCAGGCTGACCTGGAATTTACTATGTAGTCTCAGGCTGGCCTTGAACCCGTAGCCAACCTCCTGCTTCTGTTTCCCGAGTGCTGGGATTAAAGGCGTGCACCACCCACTGCCAGCTCTTGTGCTTTTTCAGAACAGTGTGATCTTCAGTGCTTCGCTACGTACTCTGGGGCATGGGCGGGGGGAGGTTGCAGGTCTAGGGATTCTTGGAAATTGCTTCTCTTTCTGTTCTAGTAGCTGTCTCGTCCCATGCTGTCAGGATGCCCCCTCCCATCCCTGCCTTTCACACTCCCCCGGAAGCCCCAGTCAGATGCTGTCAGCCCCCCAGC
Source organism: Jaculus jaculus (assembly GCF_020740685.1). NCBI lineage: Eukaryota > Metazoa > Chordata > Mammalia > Rodentia > Dipodidae > Jaculus > Jaculus jaculus. Next base: position 244,277,273 of record NC_059102.1, on the reverse strand, counting down.
CCTGAGTCAGCCCATCTGAAAGCAGTGTGTCTCTGGAAGGGTCTATCACACCATCCCTGGGAAAGGTCCGTGGACAAGCCTATCCCTTGCAAACAAATAATGAAACTTCATGTTGTGCTTATTTGTGTTGGTCGGGTTCCACTTGAATCACATGGTGGAAGGGCCTGTTGTGAGAAATTTACCATCTAGGTAGGACCCTTCTCCGGAGGCCTCTGTCCCTGGAGGGAGCTTTTCTTGGTCTCTCCCCCATCAGCCTTACTGGGGAGGGAAAAATTTCTTGTGCTTGGGCACTTTCCTGCTTTGCTTTCCTTCTTAATCCTAACTCTCCCTAAAACAAATCTCACAATTTTCCTTTGTCTTGAGTCTGTGTTTTTGATTCTTTGCTACATAGGTAAGAACCCAAAACTTGCGGGGTGCTGGTGTGGGGGTTTTAATCCCACGTCAGTACCACTTCTGCCTCACTGTCTTCCTGTCAGGACCTTCCCTACTGACAGAGGGAGGCCCACATTGTCTTCTGCATCAGGCCTCCTGGCACTTTCCTTGTGGATCATCCTAGGTGTGGTGGCCCTAAGCATGGCCTCAAGAGATGCTCAGCTCAGCTCTATGGTGGAGCTGTATGCTGCAGCTTGGCAGCTGATAGGCTTTTGCATGGCCGCCACTGACTCTGAGAACCCACATTTTCCAGAGGCAGCTGATGACCAGTCTGGTCACAGCCACTGTCCCCCTGACTGTGGGGTGAGTAGAGAGATTCCAGCTACCTGAACCCACCCTGGGGCCTACCTACCCAGTCTCTAGACAACCCAACCCACAGTACTTTGTCTTTGAGATTCTAACAGAGACCATCGCTGGGTAGTCTGGGTTCAGATTCTAATGTTTCTATTTATTAGCAGTGTAACCTTTGGCAAGTTATTTAACCTCTCTGAGCCACCGTAAAATAAAGACGATGATAATAATAACAGTGCCTTCCTTCTACAACAGTTCTTGTGCTGATTAAAAGAGGGTTGTTAAAAGTAAGTAGGCAAACATTATTTGTCATTAATCTGGTTTGGGGACACAGATGCCTTTTGAGAATCGAATAAATACTGTGGGTATCATGTCCAAAAATGCATATTTCATGCAGTTTAGGGGGTGGCTGGACACCCAAGTTAAGAATCCAGTCTGAAAGGGCTGCAGAGATGGCTTAGTGGCTAAGGCACTTGCCGGTGAAGCGTAAGGACCTGAGTTAATTCCCTAGCATCCACATAAGCCAGGTGCTTAAGGTGGCACATGCATCTAGAATTCGTTTGCAATGGCTGGAGACCCTGACCCGCCCATTCTCTCTCTTTCTCTCTCCATCTCCCTGTCTCTCAAATAAATAAATAAATAAATAATTTAAAAAAAAAAGAATCTAATCTGAAGCCAGGCGTGGTGGTGCACGCCTTTAATCCCAGCACTCGGGAAACAGAGGTAGGTGGATCGCTGTGAGTTCGAGGCTACCCTGAGACTACATAGTGAATTCCAGGTCAGCCTGGGCTAGAGTGAGACCCTACCTCGAAAAACCAAATAAATAAATAAATACATAAAAATGAATCCAATCTGAACAAACTGTAGAGTTCTATTTCTAAGCATTTACTGTGCACTCTCCAGTGCAGGGGTCTTGGCTGAGCAAGGGGAAGAAACAAGAGGTGACCTCAGGCTCACCGTCTGACAGGGAGACATTTGTACACTGAAATCTCAGGCAGGAGGGTGTTGAAAGAGAGAGAGAGAGAGAGAGAGCGCGAGCCTGATAAAGTGCTGGAGGTAGTCTGAAAGGGCGATATTTCCCTGTAGAGCTTCCAAAAGGCTCCATGGAGGAGAGGGCACGGAAATGGGCTTGTGGAATGCTGGCCTTGGACTTGGTCATCTGTGGCAGCAAGTAGCCACCCAGGCGAAGGAGCAGCCTGAGCCCAGCACTCTTGGTCAGAGTGGGCAACCCAGCGGGCTCTTGGGGGTCCGTCCCAACCTGGATTCTTTGCATTCCTGTTTCCAAACTAGGAGCCTGGCCCAGCTTAACATCATAGCCAATGAGCATGTCCGAGATCTCATAACTTCTAGAGTTGGCGGGAGGCTAAAGACCAAAGCCTGGGAAAACTTCAGCTTCCAAGGGAAGCTGGTTGTCAGAGCTGCTGTCCCCTGTCATGCCTGCATCAGGTCTGATGCCACTGCCAGAAACCAGATACAGTCACTGTGCCGCGCACCGCCGCTGTGACCCCCAGCTGCCTGCTTTTATCACCGGTACCGATTTAGTGTCCTGGGGGAAAGGAACTCGCCTGGAGTGACTCGTCTCTGCTCTGTGACGCACTGGGCAGGGGCTCTGGAAGGCTGGGGCACACCACTCTCAGACAGGAAGAAAGGACGGCTGAGGTGTGTCCAGGTGTTTTTCTTATACCGCACAGGACAATCAGCTGCTCTCCCAGAGGGCCTTTCTTTACCTTGGGTGGGGCATTCTCCCTGCAAGTTCTGTGGCAGAGAGGAGGGATGATTGAAAGCACTTTATTTACTCTTTCTGTTTGGACATGTTTCTAACCCCTGGGACTCTCATTCTTCCTGTTTGGAAGGCACGTGGGGAGAGAGAAACAAACACACACAACAGAGAGAGAGAGAGAGAGAGAAAGCTAGACAGGGAGAGAGGGAGAGAGGGAGGGAGAGAGGTGGCGGCAGGGAGGTCTTTTCTAGCATTCCTGGAAGACTCCTGAGCCTGACTTTCCTCTGTGTCCCCTCATTGCCCTTCTGTCCCCTAGACTCCTTGTCTCTTGGCCTTCTGGCCTATGAATTGCTGAGCTGTAGGATCTGGTCCTACCTATTAAGGAATTTATAGATGTTCAAGTCAACCCTGCCAGTGTTTATTGACATCTACCTTTAGAAACACCAAAATCTCCCGGGGTTGGCAGATCTTGTATTGAATTCTGTTGGGGGAGGAATGTCGGTGGGAATGATGGAAAATGTCTGCCCTTGAGCTGCCCTTAGTCTGATGGGAGAAATAGCTGCAGATCCCTCTGGAAGGAGAATCCCAGCCTAAGCGAGAACAAATAAATACCCAGTGTTACAAGTGAACTTGAATGCCGGAGGAGCACCGGGTAGTGACGGAGCCAGAGCCGGTCAGGCAGGGACCATTGCTTTGATGAAGTGTTCCCTGATCGATGACAAAGGAGAGAAGGGGACAGGAGAGGAGCTGAAGAGCTGGCAGCGTCTGTTTGTTACTTGGGCACACGCCGTCATCTACACACGGGGCATCGTTCTTTACTGTGTGTGTTCTTTTACATGTGCGTGCGCTCTTTCTTTCTACAACTGTTAACTTTTTATCCCAACATAACTGTATATTCACATATAGTTGTAAACAAAAGACAGGAATGTGTAGCACAATGTCACAGCCAGGAACTGACAAGGTCACCATGCTGAACGTTGCTGTCACCTCAGGATCCCTTAGTGTCCCTTTGTAGCCGTGTCCACTTTTCTCCCACCTCCCCCCTTTAAATCCTTTGGCTAATTTGTTTTTCATTTCTACACATTTGTCATTGAAAGAATATGAATGGAATTATGGAACATGTGACCTTGTGGAACTGGTTTTTGCACTCAGTGGAGATTCATCCAGGGCACTGTGTGTCCCAATAGATGTATTTTGTTTTGTTTTGCTTTGGTTTTTTTTTTTTTAGGTGACCGCTGACCCATATGTCCAGCCCAAATTGTTTTTTCTTTTTTTATTAACAACTTCCATGATTATAAAAAAATACCCCATGGTAATACCCTCCCTCCCCATTTACCCCTTTGAAACTCCACTCTCCATCATACCCCCTCCCCATCTCAATCAGTTTCTCTTTTACTTTTTTATTTATTTATTTTTTTAATCTTTTTTTTTTTTGGTTTTTCGAAGTAGGGTCTCACTGTAGCCCAGGCAGACCTGGAATTCACTATGTAGTCTCAGGGTGGCCTCGAACTCATGCAATCCTCCTACCTCTGCCTCCCGAGTGATGGGATTAAAGGCGTGCGCCACCACACCCGGCTTCAGTCTCTCTTTTACTTTTGATGTCTTGATCTTTTCCTCCTCTTATGATGGTCTTATACAAGTAGTGTCAGGCACGTGAGGCCATGGATAGCCAGGCCATTTTGTGTCTGGAGGGAGCACGTTGTAAGGAGTCCTACCCTTCCTTTGGCTCTTACATTCTTTGCGCCACGTCTTCCCCATTAGACCCTGAGCCTTGGAATATGTGATATAGATATTGCAGTACTGAGCATTGTGGTCATTTCTTTTTATCACCATGATACTCTCTGAGTTGTCCCAAGGTCACTGCCATCTGAAAAGAGAAGATCCTCAACCAAAAGTGAGAGTAGCATTAATATAAGGGTGTGAACATTAACAGAAGTGCTTACTGGGCAGTTTGATAAACATAGTATATACATTTGGCCAGACAACAGCAGACGTTACACCCCTAGGGCTCATGACTACCCCTGTTTTAAGTTTTCAGTATCAGGGATGTATTCCCTCCCATGGAGCAGGCCTCCAGTCCAATTTGGCCTGGCTGGCCAATTATAAGGCTTGCACTGTCCACTGATGAGTATCTTCACTGGTGATTTCTCTTTCTCCCTTTGAACTGCATGCAGAGTGGTTTCTTCCAGCTGTCTGTCAGCTGGTCTACATGGAGGAAGTTATCCGCTTAGATCCAGCAAGATTTCTCAATGTCCTTGCAGCCCAAGTATATGGAGTCTTCAGCAATAGGGTCTTACCAACTATTCCTGGTGGAAACCAAGGGCCTCAGCAATGGCCTATAATGTTTTGGGGACATCAGGGATCTCCCTAGCCAACAACTCATTGGAAGATATCCCATCCCTGGCACTGAAAATTTTCTAGCAACAATCTACGGCTCCTGAGTGTTTCATTCTCCAAAAAAGTAGGATTACATATGTCTTATTTATATCCTCTTAGATTTTGATTAGCTGTCCCTCCACCTGTCCTTTATTCAATATCTTCCCCAGACCTCATTTTGGGCCTTTTAACCCCCATCAACCTATTCTTCTACTTACATATATACACTACCATCCTATTAAGTACCCCTTCCCTTCCTTTCTCTTCCCTTTCTATCTCTTTTCTAGCTTACTGGCATCTGCTGCTGATTTTTTTCCTTCTCACACAGAAGCCCAATCATCTGTAGCTAGGATCCACATATGAGAGAGAACATGTGACACTTGGCTTTCTGGGCCTGGGTTATCTCAGTATAATCCTTTCCAGATCCATCCATTTTCCTGCAAATTTCATAACTTCATTTTTCTTTACCGCTGAGTAGAACTCCATTGTATAAATATGCCACATCGTCATTATCCATTCATCAGTTGAGGCACATCTAGGCTGGTTCTATTTCCCAGCTATTGTGAATTGAGCCACAATAAACATGGTTGAGCATGTACTTCTAAGGAAATGAGATGAGTCCTTAGGATATATGCCTAGGAGTGCTATAGCTGGGCCATATGGTAGATTAATTTTTAGCTGTTTTAGGAACCTCCACACTGATTTCCACAATGGCTGGACCAGATTGCATTCCTACCAACAGTGTAGAAGGGTTCCTCTTTTTCCACATCCTCACCAGCATTTATGGTCATTTGTTTTCATGATGGTGGCCAATCTGACAGGAGTGAGATGGAATCTCAATGTAGTTTTAATCTGCATTTCCCTGATGACTAGGGATGTAGAACATTTTTTAGATGCTTATATGCCATTCATATTTCTTCTTTTGAGAACTCTCTATTTAGTTCCATAGCCCATTTTTAATTGGCTTGTTTGATTTCTTATTATTTAATTTTTTGAGTTCTTTATATATTCTAGATATTAATCCTCTATCAGATATATAGCTGGCAAAGATTTTTTGCCCATTCTGTTGGTTGCCTCTTTGCTTTATTCACTGTGTCCTTTGCAGTGCAAAATCTTTGTAATTTCATGAGGTCCCAGCAGTCAATCTGTGGCTTTATTGCCTGAGCAATTGGGGTTGTATTCAAAAAGTCTTTGCCAAGACCAATATGTTGAAGGGTTTCCCCTACTTTTTCCTCTAGCAGTTTCAGAGTTTCAGGTCTGATGTTAAGGTCTTTAATCCATTTGGACTTAATTTTTGCGCATGGAGAGAGAGAAGAATCTATTTTCATCTTTCTACAGATAAATATCCAGTTTTCCCAGCACTATTTGCTGAAGAGGCTGTCTTTTCTCCAATGAGTATTTTTGGCATTTTTATCGAATATCAGGTGGCTATAGCTACCTGGACTTCTCTCACTTGGTCTTTAGCTAGAAAGCAGGTTTGCAGGGTTGTTTGTTTGTTTGCCATCTCTCCAGCCCGGTGTGTTTAGTTGTTTTTTTTTTCATTGACAACTTCCATAATTGTAAACAATATTCTATTGTAATGCTCTCCTTTCCCCCACTTTCCCCTTTGAAACTCCACTCTCCATCATATCCCCTCCCCCGCTCAACCAGTCTCTCTTTTATTTTGATGTCGTCATCTTTTCCTCCTATTATGATGGTCTTGTGTAGGTAGTGTCAGGCGCTGTGAGGTCATGGATATCGAGGCTAGTTGTTTTTTTTTTTTAACTGTCAAGTTATTTTTCAAAGTGAATGGACATTTTTATATTTTCACCCACACCCAGCACCATATGAGTGATCCAGTATTTGTATCCTGACCAGTTTCTGGTATTGTCATTGTTGTAAAATTTGGGTCACTCTGGCACGTGTGTGGTGATATCTCATTGTGGTTTTAATTTGCATTCCATAATGGCTAATGATTGGATTTCTTTTCATGTGCTTATTTAGCCATCTGTAGGTCCTCTTTCATGAAATGGATCTTCATTTGCCTGTTTTCTAATTGAATTGTTTGGTTATTGACTGTTGAGTTGTGAGAGTTCTTTATGAATTTTATACACCCATTCTTTGCTGGCTGTGTGGTTGGCAAATATTTTCTTCTATTCTGCAGTCTTTGTTTTCATTCAACAAGACTTTTTGCAAAACCAAAGTTATTTAATTTTTTTTATGGTAAGGCCCCTATGTAGTCCAAGCCATCCTCAAACTCACAATTCTCCTCCCTCAGCCTCCAAGGTATGGGGATTATAGGTGTGTGATACCACACTGGACCATTTAAATGAAGTCTAATTTATCAACTTTCATTTTATGGATTTAAAAAAATTATTTTTATTTATTCATGTATTTATGTATGTATGTATTTGAGAGACAGAGAGAGATAAAGAGGTATATATAGAGAGATAGAATGGGCGCCGCAGGACCGCCAGCTACAAACTCCAGATGCATGCACCACTATTGCTTCTGGCTTACGTGGGTCTTGGGGAATGGAACCTGGGTCCTTTGGCTTTGCAGACAAGTGCCTTAACTGCTAAGCCACTTCTCCAGCCCATTTTTTGGATTTTTGTGGTCTTGGGACTCTGTCTAGATGCAGATCCCAAAGATGTTATACTTTGTTTTAATTTTTTTTTTGGGGGGGGGGGTAGAGTCTTCCTCTATCCCAGGCTGACCTGGAACTCACTTTGTATTCCCAGACCGGTCTCAAACTCACAACAATCCTCCTACCTCTGCCTCCTGAGTGTTGGGATTAAAGGCATGCGTCACCACTCATGGCTTCTTATACATTTTGTCTAAAAGTTTATAGTTTCATATCTGACATTTAAACACATACTCTGTTTTGAGACAACAATTATGTAAGGCTTAGGTTCATTGTCTTTTAACCTGTGGATATCCAGTCATTCCGGCACCATTTATTGGAAAAGCTCTTTGTTACATTGAATTACATTGACATTTTTGTCAATGTAATTGACAGTTGGACTAGAGATACAGCTCCATAGAGTTGTTGCCCAGTGTACACAAAGACCTAGGCTTGTGCTTCATCACAGTAATTTTTTAAAGCTTCTTTTTATTATTTATTAATTAATTTATTTGAGAGAGAGAGAGAGAAAATGGGCATGCCAGGGCCTCTAGCTGCTGCATACAAACTCCAGATGCCTGTGCCACCTTGTGCATCTGGCTTACGTGCGTCCTGGGGAAGTGACCTAGGTCCTTTGGCTTTGCAGGCAAATGCCTTAACCATTAAGCCATCTCTCCAGCCCTGTAATTTTTTTAAAATATATTTTATTTATTTGAGAGAGAGAAAGGCAGATAGAGAGAAAGAGAATGGGCATGCCAAGGCCTCCAGCTACTCCACACAAACTTCAGACACATATGCCACCTTGTGCATTTGGCTTTACATGGGTACTGGGGAACTGAGCCTGGTTCCCTGGGCTTTGCAGGCAAGCACTTTAACTGCTAAGCCATCTCTCCAGCCCAGGACTGTAAATTTTAATTAATTAGATAAAAACCAGGTGGGTATCCTATTCTGTTTCTTTGTATTTAAAATTTTTCCTTTGGGGCTGGAGAAATGACTTAGTGGTTAAGGCACTTGCCTGTGAAGCCTAAGGACCCAGGTTCAATTCTCCAGGTCCCACATTAGCCAGATGCACATGGTGGCACATGCATTTAGAGTCCGTTTGCAGTGGCTAGAGGCCCTGATGTGCCCATTCTCTCTCCCTCTGTCCCTCTGTATCTAATAAATAAATAACATGATAAAATTTAAAAATGTTCCTTTAGTCATTCTTTGGGGGTACATCTGCTAGCAACCGATTTTCTTAACATCCCTTTATTTGAGAATATTTTTGATTTTACTCTTTACTTCCAAGCATCTTTTTACTAGGCACAGGACTCTAAGTTAAATCGTTCTTTTTTTTTTTTTTTTTTTTTTTTAGGACTTGAGAAATACTGTGCAACTTCCTTCAGGGCACTGTGATTTCTAATAAGAAATCTTGCCTTTTAAGTAGGGGCCAGGTTTCCTGAGTCTCTTCTGACATTCAAGACTTTTTTCTTTTTTCTTCACTTAAAAAATTTTTTTGTTTATTTGAGAGAGCCAGAGTGGGACACACACACACACACACACACACACACACACACACAGAGAGAGAGAGAGAGAAAGAGAGAGAGAAAATGGGCACATCAGGGCATCCACTCACTGCAAACCAACTCCAGATGCATGGGCCACTTTGTGCATCTGGCTCACGTGGGTCCTGGGGAATTGAACCTGGGTCCTTTGGTTTTGCAAGCAAGTGCCTTAACCACTAAGCCATCTCTCCAGCCCCTTCATTTTTGACGTAGCCCATTCATGACCTTAGCCTCCTAAATGCTAGTGTTACAAGTGTGTTCTGCCATGCTCAGCTTCCAAGATTTTTCTTCTTTTATTTGCAGATGTTTAATTGTGATATGTCTTGTTATAGATTTATTTGGGCTTATCTTATTTGGCATTTACTTGGCTTCTTGAATTTTTTTTTTGTTTGTTTTTTTAAGGTAGGGCTTCACTCTAGACCAGGCTGACCTGGAATTCACTATGGAGTCTCAGGGTGGCCTCGAACTCACAGCGATCCTCCTACCTCTGCCTCCCGAGTACTGGGATTAAAGGCGTGCGCCACCACGCCCAGCTAGCTTCTTGAATTTATAGATTTGTGTCTCTTGTCAACTTTGGGAAGTTCCCAGTTTTTCCTTTTCAGAATCACCCCTTTGTTTCCCTGCTTCCAGTTGAAAGGTAGATCTTGTGTGATAGTTGCACAGGTCCCTGAGGTCCTGCTCCACTTAAAAAAAAAAAAATTTGTTTGTTTATTTTTATTTATTTATTTGAAAGTGACAGACAGAGAGAGAAAGAGGCAGATAGAGCGAGGGAGAGGGTGAGAGAGAGAATGAATGAATGGGCGCGCCAGGGCCTCCAGCCACTGCAAATGAACTCCAGACACGTGCGCCCCCTTGTGCATCTGGCTAACGGGGGTCCTGGGGAATCCGAGCCTCGAACCGGGGTCCTTAGGCTTCACAGGCAAGCGCTTAACCGCTAAGCCATCTCTCCAGCCCATGCTCCACTTTTTTTCAGGGCGTTTCTTTCCGTTGTTCATACCAGGAAATTTCTATCGCCCTACCTTCCAGGTCACCAATTCTTTGTTGTTTCTCCCTTCTGCGGTGGGCCCCATCCACTGACCTTTATTTTTCAGCTACTTGATGTTTTTGCTTAAAATCTTCCATCTTATTCTTCCTTACGGTTTCTCTTCTTCTTCATTATCATTGCACTGGGAGTGGATTTCCAGCTCCCCAGTACCTCCTCTGATGCCACCCATTGGCGAGGAAGAAGGACCTTCATTCCTGTGCTGAGGGCACGAAAGCCTGGCTGCCCTGTGGTCTCCGGCCACAGTGAGGGAGGGAAATGGCCTCAAACAAGCAGGAAGGAATGAAAATGGGGACTCCTCTGCCTTCTCTCTCTTTGCCCTAGGAGGGTTGCTGGGGTCATGCATCTCAGCCTGGCAAAGGGGGGGCTTTTGACTTCCCATTGGTCTTTGCTGGTGTGCTGGAGGTGAGACCTCAGGCTTTCTTATGGTGCGTGACAGGAGTAAGTAGCCACCTTGTAGTTTTGTTTTTAGGGGGCCTCCCCTTCTTGGTCTTTAGCTAGGGAGTATGTTCGCAGGGTTGTTTGTTTGTTTAGTTTTTGTTTTTCAAGGTAGGGTCTTGCTCTTGCCCAGGCAATTTACTACGTAGTCTCAGGGCGGACTTGAACTCACGGTGCTCCTCCTACCTCAGCCTCCCAAGTGCTGGGATTAAAGGAGTGCACCACTACGCCAGGTTTAAGAGCAGGTTTTTGTTGGGGCTTTTCTTGTTCGTGTCCTTTGGGGTTTGGGGGCAGCTGGCCACTTTTGCTCCAAGTTTATTAAGTAACGAGAGCAGAACCTCAGTATTGTTTCACCTCTCCAGCCTGAGGCCCCTAACCCTCTGTCCTGTCTCTCTTTCAGAATGTGCTCACATCTTTCCATGTACCGTCTAGGGCTTTCAGCCCGAGTTAGTTGCTGTAATCAGGAAAACCTGCTTCTGAGAAATAGAACCAACAGGAGGCATGAATACACACAGATGTAGATATGTATCAGAAGCACTTATTATAAGATTTGGCAATCACAGTGATAGAGGCTGAGAAATTCTATGACGGGCTATCTGAACGCAGGCAGCCTGGGAAACTGGTAACATGGTAGGTAACTGGTAATCTCATTCATTCCAAGCCGAAGGCCGCATAACTGGACAAGCTCATGGTGTAATTACCCAAGGACGCAGGTCTCAGAAACTCAGAGGCTACTGTACAACCCCAGAACCCAAAGGCCGGAGAACCTGGAGTCCTGGTAGCCAGGGCTTAGATGGAAAGGGCGTCCCTGCTGCAGTAGATGTGGGAGGAGGAAAATTCACTTTCGTCCAGCCTTCTTGTCTACTTGGGTCCCCAGCTCACTGGTGCTCACCCCACAAGCACATTGGCAAGGGTGGCTCTTCCTTGTCTGTTGATTCAAATGCCAGTCTCCTCCAGAAAAGAAAAAAATTATCATAGAAATATTCAAAACAATGTTTTACCAAATGTTTCTTAATCCAGTCAAGTTCAGCCTCACACTGATCTGGCTCCCTAGAGTGATCTCTTGAACTCCTGTTCTGGCAGCCCTTAATGACAAAGTGAACTATCATTATTTTATTGTTTGTTTCCAAAGAGCTCAGAGCCAAGCAGAGGAGACACGGGCAACCAAATAGATGAACTAGCATATTCTACGCATTTCAGTTGGAGAAGGCATGGTATTCTGGAGACTTCTTAGAGGAAGTAGGTTATATTTGAGCCTTACTTTGCAGATAGGTGCATTTCTGGATGGACTTGACTATAATGGGCATCCCACCAGTAAAAAGAGCAGGTGCAAAGGTTTAAGGAAGTGTGTCCTTTTAAAATGCAAAATGATATTGTCATCTACAAACTACATGCTCGAGAACTGTGCAATCAATTAATTAAAAATAGCAAAAAGGCCGGGCGTGGTGGCGCAGTCCTTTAATCCCAGCACTCAGGAGGCAGAGGTAGGAGGATCACTGTGAGTTCAAGACCACCCTGAGACTACATAGTGAACTCCAGGTCAGCCTGGGCTAGAGTGAGACCTTACCCAAAAAAAAAAAAAAAAAAAAGGTTCATCATGTTTTAAGTAAATTTACAATTTTGTGTTTGGCCATCTTCGTAGCTCTTCTTGGCCACAGGTTGGGCACAGCTGGTAGAGGTACCAAATAGCAGAAGGGTTCTAAGAACTCACTGCTGGCTGGTTTGGCTCAACACAGCAGGGAAGGGAGCTGTGTGGTGGAACCAACCAGAGATAGGGAGTGGAGTGCAGACCAGACCCCAGGGGTCATTGTTTGCTTTGCTAACCCTTAAAGAGTATTAAGCATGAAATGAACGGTTGGGTTTACATTTCTGAGTGGTCTCCAGGGAGAGCCGGTGCAGGGAGTGAAGGACCAGCCAGCAGGTTTTCCTCGTGGTTCAAGTGCTGATTGAACGCAGATAGTGATGGAGCAGGGTGAGCTGTGAGAGATGATACAGGAGGCAAGAGTCATAGGACGGAATGAATGAAGGAGAAAGGAAGAGCCTAGCTGCTTTCTTTGTAGCGCCAACTAGGAAAAAGAGTATTAGGTTTGGAGGCGGGAAGAAAGGCAGCGTGTTCGGCCTTGGAGGTTTGGAGTTTGGATCCTAACAGAGGTTAAAGACACAGTGAGGCAGATTTGGGAGTCGTCATGTAGACCTGGGAGGTCAGAACACATAGTGTGTTGAGAGGGCTACAAGAAAAAGAAGAGCAGGGCTCGTACTGAGGGGCTCTGACAGCCCAGGTGTCTGGTCAAGGCCAACCACAGTGGCTCTGCACCCCTGGGGCTCATCTCATTTGGTGGCTTCTCAGCCTCCTTCCTGCCTGGCTGATTTCTTTGTGCCTTAGCCGGGCTCATGCTGTGCCAGGCCCTCCGCGTGCCTATAATAGCCTTGATCTCTGTGCTTGTCGGAGAGGAGACGGCAGGGGTAGGGGCCCATCCCGGGCTCATCAGCCCTGTGCCCCAGCTGTGTTAATTGCCCAAGCCCTCCAACAAGCCCACCCTGTTTCCCCTCTGCAATTAAGACAGAAAGCTCGTTATCTTTGCTGCTTGCATTATCTGCAGACTCCACCGAGGAGCTTTCTCGCAAGAGCAGCACCTGCAGGGGCCAAAAGAGGTTGGCATTAACTCCATCCCTGCTGGAGCGAGGAGCATCTGAAGCAAATAATGTGTGAAGGAGGCAGCTGAGGCTGGTAGGAGGGCTCTGGGTGCAGGGGGGAGGGTGAGAAAAAAGACGAGAGAAAGAGATTGAGAGAGAGAACTGGGGCCCCACTGTGGTTCTGCTCTAGCTCACTGGGTAACCTTAGGCAAACAGTTTGCCTTTTCTGGGCTTTATCAAATCCTCTTTCCCTCCCTTCTGCCCAGGGAAGCTATGTATGTGAGTCAAATGCTGTTCAAGTTTCCAGCTCCCTTGAGTAACCATAGAAATCCTCATTCTTTTATTATCATGGCTACTAAAGCTTCAAGATAAAAGCATATATGTAAGTGGTTTTTGACCATCGATGCAGGCCTGGGAAGAGTCAGGGTCTTGCACTTCCCAGAGAGATGAAGATTTAGCAGGATAGAGCTGCCCTACTTTGTAGTGTGTCTTTCAGCATGTCACTTCTTTCTGAACCTTAGACTCCTCCTGTGGGGATCAGGGGGCAGAGAACCCCCTCTGAGGAGAGGGCTCGGTGGGTAAAGCACTTGCCTCACAGCCCTGAGTACCTGTGTTCTGATCCCCAGACTCCACATAAAATCCCAATGCTGTGCAGGCTTCTGTGAAGACGGGAGGTGGACACGGGACAGTCTCCCCATGGAGTGGTGAAAACAAGGCAATGCCTTAAACCAGGTAGGGGAAGGGGACCAACTTGAGAGTTGTCCTTCACACATCACACACACACAGCAAATTTTTTTTAAAAAGTAGGGCTGGAGAGATGGCTTAGCGGTTAAGGCGTATGTCTGCAAAGCCTAAGGACCCAGGTTTGATTCCCCAGTGCCCATGTAAGCCAGATGCACAAGGGGGAACATACGTCTGGGGTTCGTTTGCAGTGGCTGGAGGCCCTGGCGTGTCCATTCTCTCTCTCTCTCTCTCTCTCTCTCTCTGCCTCTTTCTTTCTCTGTCTTTTGCTCTCAGATAAATAAATATATAAAAATAAAGAAAAAGAAAGGATCAGGCTGGAGTGATGGCTTAGCAGTTAAGGCATTTGCCTGCAAAGCCGAAGGACCCAGGTTTGATTCCCCAGTGCCCATGTAAGCCAGATGCATAAGGTGGCACATGTGTCTGGAGTTCATTTGCAGTGGCTGGAGGCCCTGGCGCACCCATTCTCATTCTATCTCTGTCTCAAATAAATAAATAAAATAGATTTTAAAATTCTTTAAAAATATCCAACTTGAAAATACCCATTACCAGTGACATTTTTTCTGTGTAGTACAATTTGAGAAGGAAACCAGAATTTTACTGAACCCCTAACATGGGCCAAGTCTTTCATATGTACTATTTCTTCCACTTAAGCGAAAGAAAAATATGGTTCAGAAAAGTTGCCCAACATCACCCTGTGCTTGGGAACTCCCTCAAATCTACATCTGTGAGGCTGTGAAACCATTGCTGTTTTCATGATGCTGTTTTTTAAAATTTTTATTGACAACTTCCATATTTGTAGACTAATAACCAATGATAATGCCCCCCCCCCCGCCCTTTCCCCTTTGAAACTCCACTCTCCATTTCACCTCTTCCTCCCCTCAATCACTCTTTCTTTTATTTTGATGTCATGATCTTTTTTCCTCCTATTATGATGGATGGTCTTGTGTAGGTAGTGTCAGGCACTGTGAGGTCATGGATATCCAGGCCATTTTGTGTCTGGAGGAGCAAGTTGTAAGGAGTCCTACCCTTCCTTTGGCTCTACATTCTTTCCGCCACCTCTTCCACAATGGACCCTGAGCCTCGGAAGGTGTGATAGAGATATTTCAGTGCTGAGCACTCCTCTGTCACTTCTTCTCAGCACCAAGATGCCTTCTAAGTCATCCCAAGATCACTGCCATCTGAAAAGAGAAGCTTCTCTAACCAAAAGTGAGAGTAGCATTAATATATGGGTATGAACATTAAGAGAATTGCTTACTGGGCAGTTTGGTGAGCATAGTGTATACATTTAGTCAGTCACCAGCAGATGTTACACTCCTAGGGTTCAGGTTCATGACTTCCTCTGTCATAGGTTTTCCGTATCAGGCATGTATTCCCTCCCATGGAGCAGGCCTCCAGTCCAATTAGAGAGTGGTTAGTTTCTCCTATAACAGAAATGCCACTATTACACCCATTGGCTCATTTGGCTTGGCTGACCAAATTTAAGGCTTGCAGTGTCCCCTGTTGTTTATTTCCACTGGTGATTTCTCTTTCCCCCATGGAACTACATGCAGCATGGCTTTTTCCAGCTTTCTGTCAGCTGGTCCAGCTGGTCTACATGGAGGAGGTTATCAGCTCAGCTCCAGCAGGATTTCTCAGTGACCTGCAGCCCAAGTATGTGGAGTCTTCAGCAATAGAGTCTTACCATCTACTCCTGGTGGGAAACCAAGAGCCTTGGCAATGGCCTATAATGTGTTTTAGGGGTGAGGGGCATCAGATTCCTTCCTGGCCAACAACTCACTGGAAGGTCTCCCATCCCTGGCACTGAAAATTTTCTAGTAATAATCTATGGCTTCTGGGTATTCCATTGTCCAAAAAAAGTAGGTTTTCATATGACTTATTCATACCCTCTTAGAATTTGATTAGCCCTCCCCCCCACCTTTCCATTATTCAATCTCTTTCCCTGACCTCACTTAGGCCTTTCCACTCCCAGTAATCTGTTCTTCTACTTACATATATATAATACCATCCTCTTAAATACCCCCCCCCCACATATATCTCCTTTCTAGCTTACTGGCATCTGCTACTGAGTTTTCTTCATACTCACACAGAAGTCCAAGCATTTGTAGCTAAGATCCACATATGAGAGAGAACATGTGACATTTGGCTTTCTGGCCCTGGGTTGCCTCACTAAGTATAATGCTGGCATGTTTTAATAAAGGCTGCACCACTCATGCTTCCTTATGAGGTAGAGCTGCACGGAGAGAAAAAGAAACCCAATTATAAAAAGATACTAAATACAGACCCTTCAACCTCTGCCCTCATAACGTGTTTAGGGAGACAGTACATATGAAGGAATTTTGTTTCCTCTCATCTCCCTGTGTAACTAAAAGATTGCCTTAGATATGCATGCACACTCTTAAAGAAAAACAGTTTGTGGCTGGGGTAGGGTGTGACCAGTTGTGGTGGCGCACGCTTTTGATCCCAGCACTCGGGGGGCAGAGGTTAGGAGGACCATAGTGAGTTCGAGGCCAGCCTGGGACTACAGAGTGAATTCCAGGTCAGCCTGGACTATAGTGAGACCCTACCTTGAGAAAAACAAGCAAACAAACAAACAAAAAAACCCAGCTTGTATAATCTTTAGACATTGAACTTTTATTGCCATATAAATAAACTGAGGCATGGAGGTGGAACCCGGCTGCGAACTCTGCATCTGGCCCCGCCTGGGATGCGTTTGTGTGCAGCCGAGCCCCGCTGGGCCTGTTTCTAGGATCTCCGGAGTCCACAGAAGCTGCCCTGGGCTTAGCCTGTCTGTGCAGTTGACGGGCTGGATGGGTCTGATGCATACCGAGGGCGGGGCTCTGGACCTTCAGCGCAGTGCACTGATCTACTCCTGAGTCACCCAGGGGTCTGGGGAGAGTCTGGAGCAGACAGGGGTGGACGGGGTCAGGAACAGTCTTGGCAAGCTGGCGGGGCTCCCAGGCCCTGGCAGACTACAGGAGGGAGAAGAGGCTGCCCAAGCGTGAGTAAAAAGCCTGACGTGGTGTACACTGAAGAGGATCACCATGAGTTTGATGTCAGCCGAGGCGACAGAGTATGTTCCAGGTCAGCCTGGGCTAGAGTTAGACCCTACTCCAAAAAGCAAAATAAAAATTTAAGAAGAGTGATAAAAAGGCTAAAATTATTGCCCTAGAGGCAACTGACTGAAGCCGGCCCTGCCTCACCCCAAGAACAAGAGGAAAGACAAAGGCTTCCTGCCTCAGTTCCCCATTTAAAAGCTGACCAAAGGGCCTGATCATCTGTTTCTCAAGCTCTGGGCAGGTCCGGGGCTGGCTCACTCCTGGCCGTAGGGTTCTGTATTTGTGACGTCTCATCTTCTATGGTCGGCTTTTTATGGACTGCTGAAAATCCTTGCAGCAGAACATCTCTGTTCTGTGGCTTCTCACCAGATATTCTGTGAGGAGGAGGAATAAGAGTGGTTATTATTGACAGCTAAATTTGGGAAGTGTAATACAATCCATCTGCCATTTGGAATCATGATTTATACTAATGCAGGAAAGGCTCTCAGAGGTTTTTGTTGTTTTGGTTTGGGTTTTTGGTGCTGGGCACATGCTTGGCAGGCACTGTATCATTAAGCTACATACCTGGTCCTCTCCTCTGGGAAGTTCTTCATTTGCAAACACCAAAAGGAAAAAGCAGACAAAGTGCTTCATCCAGGTTAAATAATTTTGTGTTTCTAAGACACCATCAAGAAAATAAAAAGAGTACCAGGCACGGTGGCACATGCCTGCTAATTTCAGCATTTTAGAGACAGAGGCAGGAGTGATTAAAAGGCTACTGTGATTGCTGTGATTTGAAGCCTGCCTGGGCTACAAAGTGAGTTCTAGGTGAGCCTGGGCTACATTGCAAGATCCTGTCCTCATCCCCTGCAAAGAAATTAAAATAAATGTTAAGAAAGCTGGGAGGGCTGGGCGTGGTGGCACACGCCTTTAATCCCAGCACTCGGGAGGCAGAGGTAGGAGGATTGTCATGAGTTCGAGGCCACCCTGAGACTCCATACTGAATTCCAGGTCAGCCTGGGTTAGAATGAGATTTACCTCAGGAAAAAAAAAAAAAAATCTGGGAGGGTTGGAGAGATGGCTTAGTGGTTAAGGCACTTGCCTATGAAACCTAAGGACCCAGGTTTAATTCCCTAAGACCAACATAAGCCAGATGCACAAGGTGGTGCATGTGTCTGGAGTTTGTTTGCAGTGGCTAGAGGCCCTGGTGTGCCCATTCTCTCTGTCTCTCTGTCTCTCCCTCTTTCCCTCTCTCAAATAAATAAAATATATATTTTTTAAAGTCTGGGAGTATAGCTCATTGGTAGAGTTCAATCACTAGTATAGAAAGAAAGGGGGGGGGCTGGAGAGATGGCTTAGCGGTTGAGTGCTTGCCTGTGAAGCCTAAGGACCCCAGTTCAAGGCTCGATTCCCCAGGACCCACGTTAGCCAGATGCACAAGGGGGCACATGTGTCTGGAGTTCGTTTGTAGTGTGGCTGGAAGCCCTGGTGCACCCATTCTCTCTCTCTCTATCTATCTGACTCTTTGTGTCTGTTGCTCTGAAATAAATAAATAAAAATAAACAAAAAAGAAAGAAAGAAAGAAAGAAAAAGGGGGTAGGAAGAAGAGAAGGGTTTGCCCAGTGGTTAAGGCCCTTCCCTGCAGAGCCTGATGACTGGAGTTTGATTCCCCAGTGCTACCTACGTAAAGCCAGCGTGGCACCTGCAGCTGGAGTTTGTTTGCAGCAGCTGGAGGCCTTGGAGTGCCTGTCCTATCTGTCTATCTCTGTTCTATCTTTCTCTGCTTACAAATACGTAAATAAAATTATGAGAAAGAGAGAGATAATGTGAAAATAAACTTGCAGATCACATGGCTGGTAACGGTCCAGTATCCAGAATATGTAGAGGGTTCCTATAACTGAACAACCGTCTCCATCCAGTAGTGATGAAAATGGGAAAAGGCATCCGAATAGACATTTCTTTAAAAAAATAACATAAACAGCTAACAAACATATGCTAAATTCCTTAGCATTATTCATTACGAGGAAAATGCAAATAAAAACCAAAATGAAATGCTATCTCACGAATAATATCTACTATCAAAAATAATGAAAATAATTCTTGTTGGCAAGAAAGAATTCTTGTTGTGGAGTAATTGGAACAAGACCCTTGTACACTGTTGGCAGAAATGCAAATAGTACAATAATTGTGGAAAACAATATAATGCTTCCTCAAAAGATTAAAAATAGAATTCGCCTATGAGTCTGCAATTCCACTCTGGGTATCCACCCAAAAGCACTGGACGCAAGCTCTTGAGACATGCGTGCTCTCAGCAGCCATGAGGTGGAAGCACCCCAAGTGTCCGTCAGCAGACGAATGGTCGACACAGTGTGTCTCATGTGTGGACAATGGGTATTATTCAGCCCTTAAAAGGAGGGAAGCCAGATGTAGCATCCCACACCTCTAAACCCAGCACTCAGAGGTTGCAGCATGAGGATCACTGCAAGTTCAGGTCCAGCCTGGGCTTCACAATGAGTCCAAACCAACCTAAGTGGCAGAGTGAGATTGCCTCAAAAAAAGGGAGGGGCAGGCTGGAGAGGTGGCTAGTGGTTAAGGCCCTTTCCTGCAAAGGCAAAGGACCCAGGTTTGATTCCCCAGGACCCACATAAGCCAGATGCACAAGGGGGCCCTCCATCTGGAGTTCATTTGCAGTGGCTGGAGGCCCTGGCGCACCCATTCTCTCTCTCTCTTTCTCTCAAATAAATAAAAATGAAATTTTTTGAGGTAGGGTCTCACTCTAGCCCAGACTGACCTGGAATTCACTCTGTAGTCTTAGGGTAGTCTCAAACTCATGGCGATCCTCCTACCTCTGCCTCCCAAGTGCTGGGAGTAAAGGCGTGCACCACCACGCTCGGCTGCTAAAATAAAATATTTTTTTAATTAAAAAAAGGGAGGGGGACTCATACACATGCTACAACATGGACAAATCTTAATGACATGTGAAAAAGCCAGCTACAAAAAGACAAATATAATATGATTCAACGTATGCATCTCGCGTGTGCGTACATGTGGATGCCAGGGGACAACCTCGGTTATCAGCCCTCAGGTGCCATCTACCTTTTTTTAAAATTTTTTCGAGGTAGGGTCTCACTCTAGCCCAGACTGACCTGGAATTCACTATGGAGTCTCAAGGTGGCCTCGAACTCACGGTGATCCTCCTACCTCTGCCTCCCTAGTGCTGGGATTAAAGGCGTGTGCCACCACACCCGGCTTCCATCTACCTTTTTTTGAAACAGGATTCTCATTGGCCTAGAGCTCATCAAGTGGCCTAGACTGTGGCCAGCAAGCCCCAGGGATTCGCCAGTCTCTGCCTCCCCTGTGCTGGGATTGTAAACACCAACACCATGGCCTGGTTTTGTAAGCACAGGATGTAGACATCAAACTCTGCAGCTCATGGCTGTGTCTTTACTGACTGAGCAGTCTCCCCATTTCTAGAGTGGTCAGGTTCCTAAAGGAAGAAAATAGAGGGCTTGAGAGATGGCTTAGCGGTTAAGCGCTTGCCCGTGAAGCCTAAGGATCCCGGTTCGAGGCTCCATTCCCCAGGACCCACTTTACCACACACACAAGGGGGCGCACGCGTCTGGAGTTCATTTGCAGTGGCTGGAAGCCCTGGCATGCCCATTCTCTCTGTCTACCTGCCTATTTCTGTATCTCTCTCTCTCTCAAATAAATAAATAAAAAATAAAAATATTAAAAAAAAAAGAAAATAGAACCAGGCATGGTAGTGCGTGCCTTTAATCCCAGCAGAAGTAGGAGGATCGCCATGAGTTCAAGCCAGCCTGAGCTAGAGTGAAAGCTCTACTTTGAAAAAAATGA
Source organism: Jaculus jaculus (assembly GCF_020740685.1). Lineage (NCBI taxonomy): Eukaryota > Metazoa > Chordata > Mammalia > Rodentia > Dipodidae > Jaculus > Jaculus jaculus. The sequence goes on along the minus strand of NC_059102.1, from coordinate 244,256,560 downwards.
AAAACCAGAGCTGGGCGTGGTGGCGCACGCCTTTAATCCCAGCACTTGGGAGGCAGAGGTGGGAGGATCACCGTGAGTTCGAGACCACCCTGAGACTACATAGTGACTTCCAGGTGAGCTTGGGCTAGAGTGAGACCCTACCTCGAAAAACCAAAAAAAAAAAGAAAGAAAGAAAGAAAGAAAAACCAGGAGAGAGAGAGAGAGGTTGGAGAGATAGCTTAGTATGTAAAGCACTTCAAAGGCTAATGACCTGAGTTCGATTCCCCAGTACCTATGTATAAAGCCAGATGCACAGAATGACACATGCATCTGGAGTTCATTTGCAGCAGCTGGAGGCCCTGGCTTGCCCATTCTCTCTGCCTTTCTTCTCTCTGTCTCTTTCTGTTTGCAAATAAATAAATACGTTTTTTAAAAAGGTACATTTTAAAAAATAATAAAACAGGGGCTGGAGAGATGGCTTAATGGTTAAGCTCTTGCCCGTGAAGCCTAAGGACCCCAGTTCAAGGCTCGAGTCCCCAGGCCCCACGTTAGCCAAATGCACAAGGGGGCACATGCATTTGGAGTTCATTTGCAGTGGCTGGAGGCTTTGGCACGCCCATTCTCTCTCTCTCTATCTCCCAAATAAATAAATAAAAATAAACAAAAAATAATAAAAACAATAAGAAAAGGAAAAGAAAGAAAGAAAGACCACTGTGATGCAGGTGTGACAGCTCTCTAGAACGTGGCGGGAGCTCAGGCCACGCGGACCCTGCAGGCCTGGATGCTACTGCAATGTGTGGCCCGCATCATGAAGGTGCAGCTCCCAAGCCCAGCAAGCATGACTGTCTCGCAGGTACCACAATTTCAGGTCGGCTTCCGTTATTGCTTTACTTTGCACTGTGTGGCTGCTTTGCAGTTCATTTATTCCCCCTTCCCCCCAAAGGAAGGATAGCATGATTAATCTTACAACAGCGGCAAATGAAATAAACACTGACAATTTGCATCTCACGAAAGCAGCCTATTGTACTTGGTGGTGTTCTCCTGTGCTTCCTGCCTATGCTGGCCCCCTTAGTACGCATCATGGATTGACAGCAGATAATGGTGGCCTACTCACACCAAAGGAGAAATATAATAGGAATGACTTAGGATTGAGTCAACTGTGTGCTATAAATTATACAATATTTCCTCATTCTTTGTGTACGGAAGATCTTTGAAATGGCGGTCTTAATTATTATTTCTGGTTGAATAATTATTTCTGCTGATTTATTTCCTTGCTACACTGTTGCTTAGATTTGATATCTTGTAAGTCAAAGAATCATTTACATAACAATAAAATTGTCAAGCTTCAAAAAAATGGTAGTTTCCAGAGGATGGAGGTGTGAGAAATGGAGTTATTTTTTTAAGGAGTGCACAGTTTGTATTGCAAGTTGAGAAGAGTCCTGAAGATAGTTGGTAATCACCACACAACATCGTGAATGCACTTAATGCCATTTGCATCAGTCAGCCTGAGCTCCTGTAACAAGGTGTCAAAGACTAGACAGCTTGAAAAACAGACATTTGTTTCTCTGATCTGGAATCTAGATGCCTAAGTGAGATGTCAGGGCTGATATCTGGTGAAGGCTTTTTTCCTCTTTGCATTTAAAACTGAACAAGGGAACTGGAGAGATGGTTAAAGGACCTGGGTTCAATACCTCAGAACCCACATAAAACCAGATGCACAAAGTGGGGCATACATCTGGAATTCCCTTGCAGGGACAAGAGGTCTTGATGTGCCCATATTCTTTCTCTCTCCCCCACTTTGTGCACAAATAAATAAAAATACTTTTAAAATATATTATTTATTTTTAAAAATATGTATTATTATTAATTTGAGAGAGAGAGTGAGAGAGAGAATAGGCATGCCAGGGCTTCCAGCCACTGCAAATGAACTCCAGATTCACCCCCTTATGCATCTGCTTATGTGAGCATGGTGGTGCATGTCTGTAATCCCAGCACTCAGGAAGCAGAGGTAGGAGGATCACCATGCGTTTGAGGCCACCATGAGACTACATATTGAATGCCAGGTCAACCTGACTAGAGTGAGACCCTACCTCCAAAAATATAAACAAACAAAAAACCCAGTAAGCTGGGCATGGTGACACCCTCCTTTAATCCTACCACTCCAGATGCAGTGGTAGGAGGATCCATGTGAGTTGGAGGCTAGCCTGGGCTAGAGTGAGACCCTATCACAAAACAAAATAAGTAACAATAACTATTGGCAAAAAAAAAATGTGGAGAAGAGCCTGGCGTGGTGGTGCACGCCTTTAATCCCAGCACTTGGGAGGCTGAGGTAGGAGGATCGCTGTGAGTTCGAGGCCACCCTGAGACTACACAGTGAATTCCAGGTCAGCCTGGGCTAGAGTTAATCCCACTACCTCAAACCAAAAAAAAAAAAAAAAAAAAAAAAAGTGGAGAAATTAGAAGCCTTACATATTGTTGTTAGCAATATAAAATGTTATATAGTAGCTTTGAAAAATATTTTGGCACTTTTAAAAACAGAAATTTACCATTTGACCCAGCAATTTTATTTCTGATATACCCAAGAGAATTGAAGAGCTATACCCATACACAAACTTGTACATAAATGAGTAAAGTGTGGTATGCCCATGTTACAATTTGAATCTAGAATGTCTCCAATTAGGAGGGTCTCTTTGTCCAAGGAGAGGAGGGAACAGGTTGGAGGCCAGGCATTCAGACATGTCCTCTCCTGTTTGAATGCCTGGTCCCCAGCTTGTGGCTCTGTTTTGAAGGCTGTGGGGTCTAGCTGGTGGAAATAGGACACTAAACGAGGGGTCTTTAAAGATGATTTATACCTTTGGTTCTGGCCTGCTATCTCTGCTTTCTGGTCAACACCATGTTGGGGAGTCTCTGCTTCATGCTCTTGCCATGACCTCTGCCGTTCATCCCCTGCCAAGACGGCCCCAGGTCTCAGAAACTCTGAGCCAAAGTAAACCTTTCTTCCACTAAGTTGCTTCCGTCATGCACTGGGGTGACAGTGAGGCAAAAAGCAACTAATACACAACATAGTGACATTGCTCATTCATAAGAATAAATAAGAAAGTAGTGACTACAACATAGATGAACCTGGAAAACAAGCCATGTGAAAGAAGCCAGACACCAAAGGCCGTAGGTTGTGTGGCTCCATTTCTTTTCAGAAGGGTCTGCCCTGCTGAAATAGAAAATAGACGAGTGATTTCCAGGGAGAAGAGGGAGACTCCTATGATGTGAGTTTCTTTGGGGGATGGTGAGTATGTTTTGGAATTAAGCAACAGTGATGGTTGCCACTGCAACCAAACTCCAGATGCGTGCACCACCTTGTGCATCTGGCTTACATGGGTCCTGGGGAACTGAATCTGGGTCCTTAGGCCTTATTTATTTATTTATATCTTTTTTTTTTTAAAGGTAGGGTTTTACTGTAGCCCAGGCTGACCTGGAATTCTCAGGGTGTTTCCTCCTTCCTCTGCCTCCCAAGTGCTAGCTGGGATTAAGGCATGTGCCACACCACTCCCAGCTCGACACTTTTGTAAGTACACTAAAATCTAATGAACTAATTGTGTACCTTATTTTATTTTGGTTTTGTGAGGCAGGGTCTTGTTCTAGCCCAGGCCGACCTGGTACTCAGGCTGGCCTCAAACTCACAGCAATCCTCCCACCTCAGGCTTCTGAGTGCTTGGAGGCATGCATCACTATGCACTGCAACTGTGTACTTTAAAAAAATAAATTGGGGCTGGAGAGATGGCTTAGTGGTTAAGCGCTTGCCTGTGAAGCCTAAGGACCCCAGTTCGAGGCTTGGTTCCCCAGGTCCCACATTAGCCAGATGCACAAGGGGGCGCACGCGTCTGGAGTTCATTTGCAGAGGCTGGAAGCCCTGGCGCGCCCATTCTCTCTCTCTCCCTCTATCTGTCTTTTTCTCTGTCTGTCGCTCTCAAATAAATAAATTTTAAAAAAATTTAAAAAATAAAATAAATTGAAGCCGGGTGTGGTGGTGCACGCTTTTAATCCCAGCATTTGGGAGGCAGAGATTGGAGGATTGCTGTGAGTTCAAGGCCACCCTGAGACTACACAGTGAATTCCAGGTTAGCCTGAGCTAGAGTGAGACCCTACCTCAAACAACAAAATAAATAAAATAAATTGAGGCTAGAAAGATGGTTTAGTGGATAAGGCACTTGCTTGCGATGCCTAAGGACCCATGTTCAACTCTCCAAATCCTTTATAAGCCAGATGCATAAAGGTGAGGCAAGCACAAGGTCACACATGCCCACTAGGTGGCGCAAGCATCTGGCGTTTTAATTGCAGTGGCTAAGACCCTGGAGAATTCTCTCTCTCACTTCTCTCTCTCTCTCTCTAAAAAATAAAAAAAGAATAAATTGAACTACATGAAAATTTACCTCAATTAAAAAATATTGAGGGGGACTGGAGAGATGGCCTAGCAGTTTAGCGCTTGCCTGTGAAGCCTAAGGACCAAGGTTCCCCAGGACCCACGTCAGCCAGATGCACAAAGGGGCGCACACATCTGGAGCCGTTTGCAGTGGCTAAAGGCCCTATTGTGCTCATTCTCTCCCCCTCTCTCCCTCTTTCTCTCTCTGTCACTCTCAAATAAATAAATAAAAATGATTTAAATATTTTAAAAAAATATTGAGGGGCTGAAGAGATGGCTTAGTGGTTAAGGCTCTTGCCTGTGAAGCCTAAGGACCCAGGTTTGATTCCCCAGAACCCACGTAAGCCAGATGCACAAGGTGGCACATGCATCTGAGTTTGTTTGCAGTGGCTGGAGGCTCTGGCACGCCCATTCTCTTTCTCTCTCTGCCTCTTTCTCTCTCTCAAATAAATAAATAAAATATATTTTAAAAAAAAACAACTTGAGAGCCGGGCATGAAGGCGCACATCTTTAGTCCCAGCACTCTGGAGGCAGAGGTAGGAGGATCGCTGTGAGTTTGAGGCCACCATGAGACTACATAGTGAATTCCAGGTCAGCCTGGGCTAGAGGGAGACTCTACCTTGAAAAACAAAACTTGAATATAGAGTACCCATGCCCTTGTTTTTTCTTTTTTTCTTTTTCTTTTTCTTTTTTTTAGCTCAGAGGACCTATTTACTTTAAATGGAAACAGTAAAACAATAGAGAAAGGTTGAAAATTTCCATCTTACCTATAGGGAAAGGAAAAGAATATTGACATCTGTGCCTCAGTTTTCTCATGGACAGAACTGTGATGAGTATTATAGTAAGTAAGAGTTGAATAAGTGAGTCATTGCTATTATCTGAGCACATATTATGGGCTAGACCCCAAATGTAGGCTACAGGGCTCATCCTCACCATCCACCCTGTAAGGAAGACATTGTTGCCTCCCTTTCACAGGAATGTGAGGCTGGAAGAGGTGTAGTTAGTAAGTGCCTCACACCATGCTGCTAAAAATGGATGAGATGGAACAGGAAGTGTGACCAGTCCTGTCTGATACCAAGATTCCACACTCTCCATTCCACACTGGAATAAATCTTCCCAGCTTAGGCAGTTCTTGCCTTACTTTTTTTAAAAGCAGCTTTATTGAGGTATAATGAAATTCAGTGATTTTTCAGCAAATGTAAACAGTCATTTAGCTCTCACTGCAATCACGGTGTAGAACATTTCCATCTTTCCAAAAAGTTCCAGCCAGTTCCCCAGTTCCTAGTCCCTGGCGCACATGGCCTTGCTTTTTTTTTTTGGACACAGGAGTTAATGGCTCTGTGAAGGGCTGAACCCAGTCACAGCTCAGGAAGGGCTGAGGGGAAGCTGATGTTTGGTTGGGCAAGGTTTATTATACCTGATCCATGCCAGGGGTCAGAACATCTGGACACAAGCCACTGGGCCATGCCAGCTGCACCCCTTATCAGCTGAGCCAGCCAGACCTCTTGGCCCTCTGAGAACTGGTTTCTTGACCCTTTTCCAGGGTGAGATGAAGTAGCGCAGGGCATGGAGGAGTGACAGCTGCAGCTCTGATTCGATGCCTGGCTCACCCATGTCACAGTGACGTGTATCCTTGCAGCCCCTTTATGCTTTTTCAGGCTCTCTCTCTCTTTCTCTTTTTAAAGATTTATTTTTATTTATTTATTTATTAAAGACAGAGAGAGAGAGAGAGAGAGAGAGAGAGAGAGAGAGAATGAGCACGTCAGGGCCTGTAGCCACTGCAAACGAACTCCAGATGCATGTGCTACCTTGTGCATCTGGCTTACATGTGACCTGGAGAATCGACCCAGGATCCTTAGGCTTCCCGGGCATGAGCCTTAACCGCTAAGCCATCTCTCCAGCCCCTCTCCCTCCTTTTCTGGTTTTAATTTCTACCCTGCTACCCTTTTCCCTGCATTGTCTCTCTGCCCACTAGCTGCAGTCTGTTCTATGAGAAGGAGCCTGAAAGGCTACAGTGTTCCCTAAATTCCCAGCCCTGAGAATGGCATGTGCCACAAAGCTGACCCTACAGACGGCCCTGTCCTCTTCCTCTTCTGTGTAGCCAGGGGGGTTAGAGTCGGAGACCTCTAAGGCTTTTCCTGGGTTCTGCGTTCTGATGTCCTTCTCACTTTCGGTGCTCAGTGTGGATATTCGGAGAGGCGAAGCCATCAAGGCAGGTTGCTCTAGCTGTCACTTCTTAGTCTTAAGTGATGGGCTAATCCAATAAGGTGGGTCTCCTTGTCCAGAGAGGAGCAAACAGGCTACCTTCATCAGGCCCACGGGGGGGGGGGGGGGGGTCAGTTGCAGTGGTGGCGTGGCAGGGGGGCGGGGCGGGGGATCGCTGGTGGCTGGGGACTCTTGCCTAGCTGCGGGGTTGAGCGGGCCTGGTGTACCGGAAGAGGATGTGGGCAGCAAGATTGACAATAGGAGAGAAAAATAAGCATGTGCAAATGTATGCAGATGTATGCAAATCTCTGCAGCTTTGCCGCCTGCCTGGCTGGCTCTTTGGGAAAGAGCCTGGGCCCCTCCCTTGGTGCGACATCTCTTTCTGGCCCTTGAAGCCCTTCTTCCTGCTTCTCCTTTCCTCTCACTGTGGGCATCTTCCCCTGGGCCCCACCAGGGGTGCGGGAAGGCTAGAAACCTGAGTTCCAGATGGTGGGGGGGGGGGAGAAGAAGTAGAGACTGACAGCATGGGGAGAGCCAGCCCAGCTCTTGGTTGCAGTCCCCACTGAGCCCCTGAGGTCACAGCTGCCACCTTTCAAATGAGGTACTACTGCGTAGCATCTGCAACAACGTCAGGGAGAACCGGATCGGGTCTTGGGTGATAAGTGCCCTCTGCAGACCAGGCAATGGGAAGAACGTAGAGTACGTGTGCGCGCGCCTCCTTCACCTCTCCCCTCAAGCGCCCACCGTCCTCTTCCCTAAGCAGGGCTGCCGAGGAACAGCAAGCTGCCCCGCCCGCCCGGTGGGTCACACCAGCTCTCCCTTGGCTTGGGCCCTGGTGCTCTGACCTGCCTGCCTCTCCTCCCCGCTCCCTCCTGCTACTATACTCATCCTGCATCCTCGCATTTCCACAGAACAGCCAGGGCAGATCCGATCCTCTGCCTGAGTTTGAGGGAGAAACCCACAGGTTCAAGGTCTACTGGCAAAGGGTGCCGGAGTGCCTAAGGGACAAAGGACAAAGCAACACACTGTCACCTGGAGGCTTAGGCTGCGTCCCAGAGCATTTCTAGCTCACCTCTTCTTCTTTTTGTTGGCTTTCCAAGGTAGGGTCTCACTCTAGCCCAGGCTGACCTGGAATTCACTATGGAGTCCCAGGGTGGCCTTGAACTCATGGTGATCCTCCTACCTCTGCCTCCCAAGTGCTGGGACCCAGCCAACCTCTTCCTTTGTGGATGGTGAAACCGACCCCGAGCGTGCAAGCGATATCCCCGGAGGCATGCAGCCAGCATGGCCACGGGCCTGATCTCCAGCTGGTGCTCACTTAACTCCACATGTTCACAGCGAGAGGGATGGCCTTGGGGAAGCTGGCTCGAGAATTACAGATCGGGTGACCTGACCCAGAAGGCTTCCTGGAAGAGGTGGTCTTGGGACTGTGATTTGAAGGCAGAGACGGAAAGAGTGGCTTATCCAGCGGGGAAGGAAGGACAGTTCTTGTGGTCTGGGCAGCAAAATGGAGACACCTTGCCAATGGGGTCAAATGGGATGAGGACCAGCACTTTGCCCCCTTGGACCAGAACCAAAGGGTTTATAAATGTTAAGGATGATTGAGAAATTTTTGGTGATCTTTGGATACTCTTTCTAGTTACAGCCTCTCATTCTCTCTTCCTTATTAGTGGGGACCGCTGACATCATCAGGCCTACACGGGGCTCCAGCATCAAGGATATCCTTAAGTCCTGCCTTAAATGGTCCTGGACTTTGAGCAGCGATGGAAGTTTTTTTTTTTTTTTAAATAGATTTTATTTATTTATTTGAGAGATTTATTTGATAGATAAAGAGAGAGAAAAAGGGAGAGAGAGAGAGGGACAGAGAGAGAGGGAGAGAGAGAAAGAGCATGGGCACTCCAGGGCCTCCAGCCGCTGCAAACAAACTCCAGACACATATGCCACCTTATGCATCTGCCTTACCTGGGTCCTTTGGCCTTGCAGACAAGCACCATAGCCGCTAAGCCATCTCTCCAGCCCTGTGAAGGAAGTTTATATCTGAGGCTGAGTAGGGGTAGTCAGCCACAGATCCCCCCTATCGCCTGGCTTTATGAGGCCTTGGGTAATGGATGCCTTTCCCAGCCAGCCCCAACCTGACTGCAGCTGCAGGCCCCTTCATCCATCAGCTCCACAGCCTGACAGTGTCTGTGTGAGAGGAGGGGGCAGCGGAACCAGTGCTTTGGTCTTCAGACCTCAATTCACCTCAGGCCAGAGACAACTTCCTCTCCCCTGGGGGAGACTAACGCAGACCCATAAATTAAGACATCTGCTCTCCCTCCGAGCGCCTGGAACCTGGGGCTCTGTAACATCTCCCCTGTTTTCTTTGGCTTCTATTTAACTTTCCTCCAATTAGTTGGGCCCTGGGGCAGCGCCTAGACGACAGATGAGTCAGAGCCACCAAATCCAGAACCTAAGACTTTTGTCTAAATGTCCGCCATCTCTCCTCTTTTTCTCAAGAGTTCTCCCAGCTGCTGGGTCCCGGGCTTGCATGGAATTTGTGGTCATTTGTGTATTTCTTTGCCTGGATCTCTATGCTACCACTGGGATGGGGCAGCTGAGCAGCTGACCGAGTCCATTTTCTGCTTTCTTCTCTACACACTGGGCCTCAGTGTGGGCTCCGCCTCAACCCTGAGTTTCAACCCCTTGCTGGGTCGTCCCTGCGGCCTGTGTTCCGGCTGCAGCTACAGGGAAGATGGATGGACGCAGGGCCACGGGAGGCTTACCAGGATGGCGATGAATCAAGAGCAGGTGTTGAGGCTCTGATTCCAGGTCCTGGGGGGTCAGGGTAGTGGGACCACATTGGGCAGGTAGGAAAGAGCAGGCAGAGAAGAGGCCTCCTGCTCTGTGCTGTCCTGAGGGTAGCACCTGCCGAGAGTTGAGAGCCAAGGAGTGTGGTACCTCCCTGTCCCGTGTGAGTGTCAAAAGGGCATCATAGGTTCAGATGGCACTTAACTTCAAACTCGAGTGCTAACTTATGTAGGTGAGAGCTCCCTTCTGCCTGCCTTATTCACTGCAGAGCCTCTTGGTCAAGGCAGACCTCAGGCCTTTCAGGATGAGCACTGAGAAGGAAGAGGAAGGAGGAGGCAGCTAGAAGAAAAGGCTTGTGCAAAGCTTCCAAGCGGTAGGGAGTCTACAGGAGGCTGCATCAGAACAGCTATAGAGACATCTGTGCTGAGAGTAAGTTTGACGGCTCCTTGGGACCAGTGGCCAGGGGCAGAGACAGGGTAGTCCAGACTATAACAAGGCCAGCTGTGTAGCCCTCATGATGCAGGCCCTTGCGAAGGCAGAGCTGACTTGATTGGATTACTCGAGAGGAGAGAGGAGAAAGGGAAGGCAGGGAGATGAACATTCACCCCTGAACATAAACAAACGTAGATTCTCTGTGACATCAGGGTAACAGAGGGCAGCAGGGAGCGGAGGGAAGGCTGCCTGGGGCTCCACCCTGAACTGGAGGAGCGGGAGCTGTCCAGCACAAGAACCTCCTGAAACCAGCAGGGACCCTGGCTGAAAGCTGGAGGTGGTGGTCAGTGGTGGTAGTGGTGGTGGGGGATGTCTCTACTCAGAGTGGCCTCTGCAGATCAGTACCTCCTTTGTGCTCCAGGGATTGGGTGGCCAGCCTGGGAAAGGGAACGCTGAGCAGAGATTACTTGAATATTCTCTATGGGGAAGAGCGTAGATCTGGGGAAGAAAAGCAACAGTGCTCAAAGCTAAGCATTGATCAAGGACAAGTCACATTGCATTTGGGCCGAAGCAGAGAGGAGGTTTCCAAGTGGGGTGGGGGAGGCATGAGGGCCCGGAGGATTGTCTGATCCTCTAGTAGAAACCGAATCATTTGTCCAGTGGCATAGAGGTGCTTAGGGTCCACCATGGGTCTAAGGACTGATGTGTCCAAGCATATGTCCAGTGCTTCCAGTCTGGCCTGGTCCCAAGGTGTCGTCATTAGTGGGATGTCCAGTCTTAGGGTGATGACCCAGGCAGGCAGTATCAGGCCCAGCTTGGTTGTTTGCCTCTGCTGCAAAGCTTGTTTAAGCTCGATTTTTTATTTTTATTTTATTTTTGTTTATTTATTTATTTGAGAATGACAGACAGGGAGAGAAAGAGGCAGAGAGAGAGAGAGAGAGAGAGAGAAAGAATGGGCATGCCAGGGCCTCCAACCACTGTAAACGAACTCCAGATGCATGCGCCACCTTGTGCATCTGGCTTACGTGGGTCCTGGGGAATTGAGCCTTGGACCAGGGTCCTTAGGCTTCACAGGCAAGCACTTAACTGCTAAGCCATCTCTCCAACCCATCTATTTTTTATTTTTAGTTTTTCAAGGTAGGGTTTCACTGTAGTCCAGGCTGACCTGGAATTCACTATGTAGTCTCAGGGTGGCCTTGAACTCACAGCGATCCTCTACCTCTGCTTCCCGAGTGCTGGCATTAAAGGTGTGTGCCACCACGCCCAACTCCTAAGCTCGATTTCGTCAGGTGCTTCTGTGGACTCTGCTGGTTCTAGGCACAAGGACGTACAAGAGTCATAGAAGGCATTCGTATCCTGATTCATACACCTCTTAGGATCAAACACTGTTTTGCCTCTTTCCCCCGCTGATGAACTCCTCGCGTTCATCTGAAGCCGTCCTCAGAGATCTCCCCTTCTCTGGCTAACTGCTACTCTTTAAAGGCTCAAATGAGTCCCCTTCCTGTCCCGGGTACCAGAGGGTCATTTCCACTCACAGATCTTTCCTCTCCGGATCATATTAGGCTTTTGATTAATTTGGGGACAGGTTAGGGACTGGGAAGAGACAGGCTGGATGGCTGTGCCCAGTGAGGGGGCTGGATCGGAGGGTCAGAGTCAGGATCAGAGAGGATGGGCCTCCAGTACACTGTCTTCCAGCTAAGGGGAGGGGAGGAAGAGAAAATTCCATCTCACTGCTTTTGGGCTCAGTTGAAAGCAGCGGTCCTGTGCTGTCTCGGTGATCACTTATGCATACTCTGCAAGCAGGATGCCCCCCCCCCCGCCCCACTCCTCCACCTCACTAAGTCTTTCCTGAACCAGCACTGTCCTCCTCTAGGATGCTGATTGGCTGACTGCGGACCACCCTTTTCATAACTCTCTTCCCAGCAGTTATGTGCATAACTTGTACCGAAGATGTCCCGGGTAGTTAGGAATGTTGGCTCTGTAAGCCAGCATCTTGGGCTTAGTAAATACTGACGATCCTGTTTCTTAGGGTGACTAAGGCAAGTGCCCTGACTCTGCTATGCCTCATCTTTCTCACCTGTACAATGAGAACAATCGCATTATCTACCTCACGGGGTACTGTGACAGTGAAATGAGCTGATCCATCTGAGGCTGGGAGCAGTGATTGGCACATGGTCGCCTGTGTTGCCACATCTCTCTGAAGCTCCTCTTCCTCTTTGCCCCCCCCCCCCCCCCCCCGTGAGGCTAGAAAACTGTCATGAGCGCCTTCTCGTATCTTTTGTCAGTTCCGGAGCTTCCTGGTGACAGGGACTGTCTTCCTCCCCTGGGGTAACCCAGCCTTGATGCTGAAGTTAACTCCAGTTAGCCCAGGGCTTTGGACACACTGAAGATGGCTCATGATCAAGTGAGTCCTGCTACTGGCTAGGCCCATATGCAAGACGTCAAGGCAACTCTAACAAAAAAAGACAAAAACGAAAGAAAGAAAGAAAGAAAGAAAGAAAGAAAGAAAGAAAGAAAGAAAGAAAGAAAGAAAGAAAGAAAGAAAAGAAAAGGCAACTCATGGTTAGACCCCCAAAGGACCCCTCAGTTTTGTTTTCTTTGTTTGATGTGCCAGGCAAGGACTGACACGGTCATTCTTGGGCTCTCTCTCTGGCCCAGGTGTAGTTCTTGGTTTTGAAATTCCCTTTTTCATCATTCTCAAATTACTTCATATGGTCATCTATTCAAGCACACTGATTGGCTGTCTACTAGGCATGCAGGATTGTGGGAGATAGAGGACCAGCCAGATGCAGCCCCTGCCCCCTCCCCGGTGGGAAGATATGGAACAAGTGGGATGGGCTTTAACAAGGGAGACACATGGGAGCTTTGGTCTGCTTAGGGAAATGTCTCTGAGGAAATGATCTCATGGCAGAGGCTAAGGACCAGGAGGGGAATTTGTGTAGGAGGGCTTCAGGGAGTGTTGGCTGGGGTGTTTGCAGCACTATTTGGCTTCCCAGCCTCCACCTTCCTAAAAGACTTAGTACTTTTTTTTCTTTTGGGCAGGGGTGGGGGGGGTGGTTCACACACACACCTGTGTTTGCCACACATCTTCTCATGCTTGCTGTCCCACTTAACACATTGCCATGTTTCCTGGGGGGGGGGGGCTGTGCTATTTGGAGTGGGGGGGCTTCCCGAGCAGGCTGGCTTTGTAAACCACAGATGATCACATACCGTCCTAACATGCCTCTAGGGCCCTCTGGTTAGTGTCTGAAGACAGAATCTGCAGACACCTTCCCACAGGCTGCAGTCTGCAGAGCCCTGCTCAGCTGGGCTGAGTGCCAGCCTAGGACAACCTGGCAGTGCGGCCAGCACATGGACCAGACTTCCTCCCTCCTCCTCCTCCTCAGGAAGCTCCTCCCCTGCGCCCCACCCTGCTTCCTGTTTAGCAGGGGCGATTTCCGGGTCTGCTTCCTTGCCAGCGTTCCTGGCGTTGTCCTCCGAGTGGTGGTGTGAGGCAGGTGAGGCCAGCCCCTCCTCTTGCGCTGTGCCCTCTCCTGTCTGCCTTCGTTGGGGGCTCCGGAGAGTAGAGTGAGAGGAAGGCGCACCTCTGTGTACCAGGCATCAACACCGAGTGTTCCTCAAGAAGGCAGCTTTGGGGAGCTGGAGAGATGGCTTAGCAGTTAAGTGCTTGCCTATGAAGCCCAAGGACCCTGGTTGGAGGCTCAATTCCCCAGGTCCCACATTAGCCAGATGCACAAGGGGGCGCACGCGTCTGGAGTTTGTTTGCAGTGGCTGGAGGCCCTGGCATGCCCATTCTCTCCCTCTCTCTCTCTCTCTCTCTCTCTCTCTCTCTCCCTCTGCCTCTTTTTCTGTCTGTCGCTCTCAAATAAATAAAAGTAACAAAAAAAATTTTTTAAAAAAAAGGCAGCTTTGGAGAGGAGTCCAGGATATGTCCCTAGTGACAAGCAGTGCTTTGTGCATGGCGCTCGGGGCTTCTCAGCTCCTTACAGACCAGGAAAGCCTTTCTGCATAAGTCAGGCCAGAAACCTTATGTAGTGTGTGGATAAGTGATAATGGGGTCAGTAATCACTGGTGATTGGTTATGAGGCAGAAGAGGGAGAGTTGGGAGAAGAGACTAGGAGATGGGAGGAATGAAAAGTGTAGGTCATGGGGGATCAAAGGAACTTGGTTGTACTTTGTGCGAGGGTCATGGTTAGAACCATCATTTGACCAGGTCCTTCTGGCCTTAGTGTAGAATGCTAAGTTGACTGGCCAGTGTGGGGTGGGGAGAGCAAAAATAAGAAGGGTCTGGGTAGGGCAGCAAGACTAAAAAGGTCAAGAAAAACTGACAAGACTGACTCCATACTCTTGGCCTGGAATTGGGGTTCAAGGTAGCTCCATGGCCATAGGCCAAGCTCTCATAGTCTTTGAAATTCAAGCTCATCATCTACCAAAATCCTTTTCCAGCCGGGCGTGGTGGCGCACGCCTTTAATCCCAGCACTCGGGAGGCAGAGGTAAGAGGATCACCGTGAGTTCGAGGCCACCCTGAGACTACATAGTGAATTTCAGGTCAGCCTGGACTAGAGTGAGACCCTACCTCGAAAAAAAACACAAAACACCTTTTCCAGCCTCATCCTAGAAGTTGCTGAGATCATGGAAATAAAACAGTGGACGAGGGGAGACATGGATGAGAGCAGACACTGAGCTGTCATTTTGTGATTTGCAAAGATCGTGGAACTGCAGTCTGGTAGGATCCCAGCTACCAGGAACCAGTTTCTTCAGTTCAGAGGCAGGGGCAGGTAGCTGCTCTCCTTTCTGTGACTGGTGTTGCAGTTGGTCATGCCTTAAGAAGGTCACCATATCTTTCTGTGACTTGGGCACATGGTTATCATACGGGAGGTGTTAGACTTAAGAGGAACCTGCCCTGTGTTCAGAAACTATTTCTGGCCCTGCATGGTGACGTTGTCTATAGTTCCAAGGGATCCCCAGTTCAAGGCCAGCCCTGGGCTGCATATTTAGAACCTGTCTCAAGAAATAGAAACAAGAAGCTGCATTTGGTGGCACACGCCTTTGATCCCAGCGCTCTGGAGGCAGAGGTTGGAGGATCACTGAGAGTTTGAGGCCACCTTGAGACTACATAGTGAATTCTGGATCAACCTGGACTAGAGTGAAACCCTACCTTGAAAAACAAAACAAACAAACAAACAAAAAGCCAGAAACAAGAATTTCTGGAGCTTGCTTGGGACCAGGACTTGTGTTAGCCAAACTTAACACCCAAGGAAGGGTCAGGCCAGATGCTTGCCAACCGGGAGTCACCCACCCTGCCAGCTTTCCCTCTTGGGCTCAGCTGGCCAGGATGAGACTCTCAAGAAACAGAATCCACATCAAAGGGCCCTTTGGGAAGATAACGTCATCCACTCTTTGGATCACATAATTCAGGAGCTCACAGCTCCTGCCCTTGTCATTTTCTTGTGTCTAGCCCCAGTCTTTATGGTTGGAAGGGGACTTGAAGGCCTGATTTTAGTGGAAATGGAGAACAAAGGCTTTATATCCGCAGAGCCCATTAGCCAGTCTCCTCTTGATCCTCAGCCCAGGACCTGCCACCCTAGTCCATTAACCTTTCCTTGGCTAGTCCTCCCTGCACCCCCTGCTCCGGATGCAATTCAGTTCCCGTGCCCCTCGTAAACGACAGAGCACAGAATGCGTGTGGAGAGTTTCATGAGGTCCTGACCCCCGGCTGGGACAGGAGGACAGAGTCTGTCAGTTCTGCGTTTGTGGTAGTCACTCCAGAGCATGAGGCCTACCCTGATGCTCAAGCCCTGGAAGCTTCTCTCCGTGAATCTCTCTAAAAAAAAAACACTCTTTGTCAGGAGCCATCTTGTTAGAAGGAGAATCACAGGCAGGCTCTTATTGCCCATTTGGATTCCTGTTAGTACCACTCAGGTCACTGCTATAAAAGAAGCCACACTAGGGACATGGAGGAGGGGGAAATTGTGTCATAAACAAGGAAAGATATTTAGTGGGTTTTTTCTTAACTTTATTTGACAGAGAGAGAGAGAGAGAGAGAGAGAGAGAGAATATGGGTGTGTCAGGGCCTCCAGCCACTGTAAACGAACTCCAGATGCATGCACCCCCTTGTGCATCTGGCTAATGTGGGTCCTGGAGAGTTGAACTGGGGTCCTTAAGCTTTGCAGGCAAATGCTTTAACCATTAAGCAAGCTCTCCAGCCCTTTTATTTTATTTATTTGTTTTTTAGTGGTTCTTAAGCACCATAGACATCACCAGGGACAGTCTGAGGAGGGAAAGAAACAACACTTTATTTGGAAACCATTCTGCTGAGATGCAGATCGTCTCAGTGTCTCTTTCCCTGCTGTTTATTATAAAGTGCTGGCTGTGAGCTCAAAATAGAATTTTAAAGTTGCAGGCCAAAGTTCTGGGCTTGGAACCAGCTCAGGAGTTGCTCAGGCCAGGTGAGCTGCCTTAAGGGGAAAGTCCTAAGCATTTACCTCCTCTGTGCTAGCCTTATCCTCATGGCTCTGGGGACAGACTGCGCAGTGTTCTCTGAAAGCTTTTGTGCCATGGAATGACTTCTTTTCGGGAGGGACTCCAGGCTGTGGCATAGGAAAGCTCCCAGAGTTTCTAGGTAGATGCAACTGAACCCCTTACTTAAGTAGACTCATTATTTTTTTAGAATAAATTTTTTGTTTATTTCTTGGGGGGAGCAGATAGAGAGAATGGGCATGCCAGGGCTTCCAGCCACAGCAAACGAACGCAGGATGTTTGTACCACCTTTTGCATCTGGCTTATGTGGGTACTGGGGAATTGAACTTGTGTCCTTAGGCTTTGCAGGCAAGTTCCTTAACCGCTAAATCATCTCTCTAGCCCTCACCATTGTTTTTTTTGAGGCAGGGTCTCACTAGCCCAGGCTAACCTGGAACTCACTCTATAGCCCAAGCTGGCCTCAAACTCCTGGGGATCCTTCTACCTCAGCCTCCTGAGTGCTGGGATTGTAGGTGTGAGCCACCACAACTGGGCTCAACTTCCCTGCAATCTCCTGCTTCCTGACCCCAACCTTGCTCAGACCTATCCTGGTCCAAACCAAAGCGGGACAATACAAGGGCCTTGTCCCTTTTCCTTGAAGCACAGTGAGACAGGCCTGCAGTGTTTGCAAAAGCAAGTTTGAATTTTTACTGTAAATACATTACTGACTGAGTATCGCCCTAGCCCACAAGTTCGAATTTTAGAAGGTGGAGTGAAGCTAAGTGCTATGCAATATCCTGGATTGGATCCTAGAATGGGAAAAAGATATTAGAAGAAAAACTGGTGCACTCCAAAGAAAGCCTATGGTTTAGTTAATAGCAATGTGCCAATGTGTGAGCGTGTTAATTGGGGGGAGGGGGCGGCACACACACTGTGATGGTGAGCTCAGTGCTGGGGTTCACCCTCCCTCTTGTTTGAGGCAGAGTCTTTCTTTGTTTACTGCTGCATACGTCAGGCTAGCTGGCCCTCTAGTTTCCAGAGGATTCTCCTGTCTTGCTCTCCCTTCTTGTGGCAGCGGGCACACTATGCTATGGTGGCAGGTTTTATGTGGTTTCCGGGGATCCTAACTCAGACATTCACACTCGCATAGCCGCACTTTACCCACCAAGCCATCTCCGCAGCCATGTGCACTTCTCCGTTTTGACAAACGCACCCTGGTTATATGAAATTTAAGAAGACAAAATAACAATAAATGCCGACAATGACATGGAGAAAAGGGAACCCTTATACACTGCTAGTGGGAGATAAATTTGTCTAGTCACTGTGGAAAACAGTATGGAGATTCCTCAGAAAAGAAAAATTCTGAAAATAGAATCACCATATGATCCAGTGCTACCACTCCTGGGTGTTTACCCTAAGGACTCCAAGTCAACACTATTTACTATTCTCAGTATATGAAGTCTGGATCTAACTTAGGTATCCATCAACACAGGAATGGATAAAGAAAATGTGGCATGTATGTCTAATAGAATTTTATCCACTCATAAAGAAGAATGAAATTATGTTGTTTATAGGAAATTTGATGTAACTGTAGATTACTATATTTAAATGAATTAAGTCAGACTCAGAAAGACAAATGTCACTTTTTTTTCATTTGTGGGTCCTCGATTTTATATAGATACATAAAATCATGTATGCATATCTGATGTGAAAGTGGAAGCAAAACCATCTAGGGGAACAAAGGGGTCTAGTTGGAGGGGAAGGGAAGGGAAGGGAAGGGAAGGGAAGGGAAGGGAAGGGAAGGGAAGGGAAGGGAAGGGAAGGGAAGGGAAGGGAAGGGAAGGGAAGGGAAAGGGAGAGTTGGTAGAGAGCGTGGTTTAAGTACGTCATATGCTTGTCCATGACAATGTCCTTAAGAAATGCAGTATAATGTAGAATGAATGTCTGCCGATAAAAAATAATGATGCCTTTACTCCCATCACTTGGGAAACAGAGATAGGAGACTGCTGTAAGTTCAAAACCAGCTTGGAGCTACAGAGTGAGTTCCAGGTTAGCCTGAGCTAAAATGAGACTCTCTCAAAAACAAATAATAATAATGATAGTGGCTGGAGAGATGGCTCAGTAACTAGGTACACTTCCTAAGAAAGCAAGAGGCCCTGAGGGGGCCTAGAACCACCAGAGTTGGAGTTTCCAGATCCCATGTTAACAACTGGGTCTGGCCACATGAGCCTCACACTCCAGTCACACAAAGGGGAACAGAGACCAGAGAGTCACTCCGGCTCACAGAAACGGTGATCCCCAGTATCCGTAAGAGACTGGCTGGAAATGAGGGTGAGTAGAACAATGTAATGGGATACTCCACGTTCTGCTCCAGTCACCACAGGCAAGTGCTGCCTGTCCTGGACAAGCTCATGGGGCTCTGCAAGGACACGTGCACATGCATACCACACGCACACACACACCCCGAAGCCCCCCAAGATTAATAAAGTTATGATTAAAAACAAAAAAGAGCTGGGCATAGTGGCTCATGTCTTTAATTGCAGCAGTGGGAGGATTGCTGTGAGTTCGAGGCCACCCTGAGACTACATAGTGAATTCCAAATCAACCTGGGCTAGAGCGAGATGCTACCTTGAAAACAAAACAAAACAAAACAAAACAAAACAAAACAAAAAACCTTAGAAAAAGTGAGGGGAAAGTTTTAAAAAAGGGGACAAAAGCAAATCAGGAGATGAAGAAATCAAGAGTCATAAGGCTTACAGTGCTTAGATGTCGAATCCCTTGATCTATGAGAAGAGAAGGGATTCTCATGAGCCCCACGCACTGAGGATCAGGTTCACCTCCAGGTAACCACCTCATTTAGCACTTGGTCAATTCCCTATCTGAGGCCTGGCTCCTAGGAGCCAGTCCTGGGAGGTTTGTTCCTCCCAGGGCCTCTGCCAAGGCTAGTCAGTAAGCCTGCTTTTCTTTTTCCTTTTTCTAAGCTCAAAGCTTCTGGTCAGAGGCAGATTGACTGAAGCCACAATGGCCTCCCATTCCCACCACCACTGGGGAGTTACTCGACTGGAGGCATCTTCAAATGGACTTTACCTGGGGAGCATAGAGTTTAAATAAATCTCACATGGAGAGCTGCAGTGGCCTGAATGCATGCCATC
Organism: Jaculus jaculus; assembly: GCF_020740685.1. NCBI lineage: Eukaryota > Metazoa > Chordata > Mammalia > Rodentia > Dipodidae > Jaculus > Jaculus jaculus. The sequence goes on along the minus strand of NC_059102.1, from coordinate 244,237,128 downwards.
AACATTTTTATATGTTGAAGCTCCCGATGATGGTATCGAGAGGTGGATAGTAATTGGGAAGTAATTAGGTCATGAGGATAGAGCGCTTATGATTGGCTTAGTACCTTCATAAAAGAAACCCCAAAGAGACCCTAGGCCTTCCACCCTGTGGGAACACAGCAAGCTATTGTCTAAACCGGGAAGTGGTCCCTCACCAGACACTGAATCTAACAGCGGCTGGATCTTGGGCTTCCAGCCTTCCAAACTGTGAGAATTATGTCTGTTGTTTATAAGCCACTCTGACTGTGGAATTTTGTTATAGCAGCCAGAATGGTTTAAAAGAAGAGACGATATCAAAACAGGAAAACTCAAAGCAAGATAGTCCTTCAGCTCCTGTGACAACCTCAGAGGGGTCCCATGAGCCCCAGGAAAGCCTCCCAGCACAGACTACATGCTGGCCCTTCTCTGGAGCTCCTGCAGATGGGCTGCTCATGGATGCTGCCCTTGCCTCTCCCTCCACTAACTCACATGAAGGAATATTTGTTCAAAAGCCCAAACCCACCTTCTACATGTCCAAGATGAACAGACCCACAAACTTGACCCAAGCCAGAAGTGCCGAAGGGCGGCTCTTGTCACATAGTCACATAGTCACTGTCAAGGCCACCTCTCCAGTCATGTTAAGTCTCTTACCACAGCAGTTCCACATCTTTCCCTTCATGTTTCTTCCCAGGACATGAGAAATTAAAACACACACATACACACATACACACACACACACCCCACCCCAGATGCCATCCAACTAAGAGTAACAGAGAAACCCTGTGTTCTTATAACTGTGAAAAAGTCTCCAAATATGGAATCAGTTCTTTTTTTAAGTTTTTAAAAAAATATATTTATTTTTATTTATGTACTTGAGGGAGAAAGAGGCAGAGGGAGAGACAGAGAATGGGTGTGTCAGGGCCTCCAGGCATAGCAAATGAACTCCAGATGTATGTACCACCTGTGTATTTGGCTTATGTGGGTCCTGGGGAATCGAACCTGGGTCCTTTGGCTTTGCAGGCAAGAACCTTAGCCACTAAGCCATCTCTCCAGCCCTGAAATCAGTTCTATATGCTTGCTGAGGGGCCAGGCCACATGAGCCCCCATGAGCCCCTCGTGAGTTGCCCAGCCCTGAACCAGCAGCCTACCAGCTCTTGTTCTCATCCGTCCTGGCTTCCCTGGTTCCATCAGCCCCACTCTCATTCTCTCCCATCCTGGCAAGCTGGTCTCAGGCCAAGCAGAAATGGCATCTCTCTAGTGCCTGCTGGTATTATTGGAAAAGTTGGCTTTAAAACCACAGAGGTGTTTCGAGTACTGGGGGCGAGAGCGCGGGAAGCAGCGTAGACATCCAGACAGCTGAGTTAAACAGCATCTGTCTGTGTGAGTCACTGCTCGTCTGCCTGCCACCACAGTCCTGGTGTGAACCTAGGAGCTGGTGAGACACTTACCTTCTCAGCCCATTAAGTTGCTCGCCAAGGCAGAACCAGAGGCCCGAGCTGAGAATTACTGCAAGGCAGGCTCTGGCTACATGTCAGAAAAATGATTTCCTGAACTTTATGGGCCCCCAAAGATGCAGCAGTTTCCTGAGAAGCATCCAGTAGTTGGCCACAGTTCCTCCTGCCCAAGGTAACTCAGGCCAGTTCCACTGCCATTGAAGAGCTTCTCCTGCCTGCAGCCATGCCACCCTGACCTCATCTGAACAGCTTCTGTGACTTGGTGGCCCTCCATTCCTGATGGACCTTGAGCAGTTGGAACATGTAGTTGCTCTCTTACAGTGAAGTGTACGGACGTGGTTGTTGTGTGAGCTCCCCTTTAACCACTGCTGGGACAGCCCACCTGCCTTCCGCTGCTGAGGACAGAAGCCATCGCTTTGACGGAATCAGTCGGCCTGAGAACTGTAGTGATGGCTCTGGTTGCGCTTTGTCACCCGTGGTCACGCGGAGTTCAGGAAGGTCAAACGTTCCCGGCCTGGAGCAAGAGCAGGCCAGGCAGGGGTGCAAATGGGAGTGCCCAACGTGGGGATCCTCCTCGCCCCACAAGGGGGAGATTTGCCGTATCACCACAGGTGAGCTACTGAGCCTTCATAGGCAGTGGTGGAATCCAGGTCTTTGGGCAACTGGAAGCGGGCTCACTCCAGGCCGTCACGGTGGCGGTTTATAACGAGCAATGGGCGTGGGAAAGGGCCAAAAGGACCATGTGACCCACCATTTCCTGGGCCCCCAGTGTCCTCTCATTCGTTTTGGAACAACCCTCTGAAATAGATGACTACTCACTTTTCTTTTTCTTTTCTTTTCTTTTTTTTTTTTAGGGCAGGGTCTCATTGTGTTACCAAGGCTCACTTCAAACCTGTGGTTCTCTTGCCTCCAGAGCTGGGCGTCCAGGCATGTGCTACTGTGCTTAGCCGCCGTTCCCATTTCACAGATGAGGATACTGAAGCTCAAAGAGGTTATACCACTGGATTAGTTCACACATCAAAGAAGGGTCAGAGGGGGCCGGAGAGGAGGCTTAGCGGTTAAGGCAGCTGCCTGCAAAGCCTAAGAACCCAGGTTCAGTTCCCCAATATCCACAAAAAGCCTGATGCACAAGGTGGAGCATGTGTCTGGTATTCATTTGCAATGGCTAGAATCCCTGGCATGCCCAGTCTCTCTCAAATAAATAAATAAATAAATAAATAAATAAATAAATAAATAAATAAATAAAGTAAAAATTTTAAAAGAAGGGGTAAAGTATAGATGCAATCTTCTTCTTATATTATTTTTTTGGTTTTTCAAGGTAGGGTTTCACAGCAGCCCAGGCTGACCTGAAACTCACCATGTAGTCTCAAGGCGGCCTCAAACTCACGGAGATCCTCCTACCTCTGCCTCCTGCGTATTGGGATTAAAGGCGTGCGCCCCCACGCCCACCCCTTCTTTTGCTACTATAGTTTGTGCTTTTTATACTGTACCATAGTCTGTCTCTCTCTTTTTTTTTTTTGATGAGACACATAACCGAGGCTGAGGATGACCTTGAACTTCTGATCCTCCTCCCACCGGGCCCAGCTTTATGTGGTGCTGGGTGATGAGTCCAGGACATGCTAGGCGAGCGCTTTACCAGCTTGATCCACGTCCTCAGCTCTCATCGTGTCTTCTGATAGGATTTTTCTACCCATATTTAGGATTTTTTTCCCTGTCTCCAGTCATCATGCTACAATGTAAACACAGCGATGAAAATGTACTAATGCGTGTTTGTTCTGCTGTGCTGCTTTGGCGAGGGCGTCCCGGCACATACACAAATGGTGACCCGGCCCCAGGGAGGCCGCACGCTCTCCCTTCTGGCTTCTGTTCTCATTTTCTCTTCATTCTGGGCCCGTCTTCTGCTCTTCTCCTGCGCCTTTGTGTTCCCCCAGGGTGGTTCTCCACTTTCCCACCTTCCCTCATCATCTTTTCTGCTCCTTTAGACCTTGGCAGCCAATCCTCTACCTCCAGCATCTCGTTGCCAAGCAACAGGCTTCCTACCTGCCCCACTGTGTTAGAATCTCCATGACAACAAGTATTGCTGAGAGAGAGAGAGAGAGAGAGAGAGAGAGAGAGAGAGAGAGAGAAAGTTAGTTAGGTGGTGGCAGGGAGAGGTAGTGAGACCCTGCATTTTCAGGACATTCATGCAATTTTGCCAGCAGTGACTTGCTCACTCTCTCAGGGTCCCCAGAGAGTGTCACAAGTTGCTTAAAAGCAAGCCTCTTGAGATGGCTAGTCATGAAACCGAGAGCCTGTGGAAGGAGATGAACTCTAGCTTGGGAGTATTTATGTGAGGGAAGCACAGGGGCCGTGGGCACTTGGTGTGCAGGCAGACGTAATTCGCCCGTGTGACCCCCTCCCTGAGACAGCTCAGCTCAGGAAGGCCGCCCCGCAGGGCTTCTTAGTAGGCGAGTGAGCTGGGGAAGGGAGTGTGTTTAGGGCTGTATCTGAGCAAGGCCTTGCCCAGTCAAGAGCATTTAGGGGTACAAGATGGGGCATAGGCGCGTCACAGACAAGACAGCTCCACAGGCTCCGGGCCCAAAGATTTGGGGTGTGTGAGGTTCCTGGGCCACTCACAGTGTGTCGCATTCCAGCAGGCAGTGGGTGGCCTCGGGAGCCTCTTCTTCCCTTTTGCTGCGTTGTCTTGTTCCAGAAGCCTGGAGGAAGCCCACAGGGAAAAGGAAGGGAAGACGAGGAAGGAGAGGAAAGCAGGGACAACACTGAAAATTTTAGGTGCCCAAGCCTGCCCTCAGAACGGACCCTTCGTATCCCACCCACATAGACTCTGAGGGCCTGACGGGTGTCCTCTAGGGGAGCTGGGATTCCTGGTGAAAGGAAAGCACGGCACAGGCTGAGCTTCGCAGAGCACTGGGGCACATGGCCAGGGACCAGCCAGGCCCCTCCAGCGGGCCAGGAGCTTCATACTGTAAAACCACCTCTCCCGTGGGCAGAGCAGGCTTCTTGGTTATTATTTAGGGTAGATCCACATGGAAGATCCACACACCCCCATCTTGGTACCTGGCACTCACAGGAATTCAGTGAATGCACCCAACCACCCCATTTCACTGGCACTTCCTTCAGTAACACTTGCCAAGTGACCTCTGAGGATTTCCCAAGGCCAGAGTCATTGTGCCTTACTGTCTATGCACTGGGCCCTGAGCATCCCACACCAAAGACCATCTCTGCCCCTTTAAACTCCAGGCAGACATTCAAAAAGACCCTGGTTCCCATATTTAGTGCTCTTTGTGGCAGAATGGTCTTTTTAAAGTATTTTTTTCTGATTTTTATTTATTTATTTATTAGAGACAGAGGGACAGAGAGAAAGTGAGAATGGATCCTCTAGCCACTGCAAATGAACTCCAGACACATGCGCCACCATGTGCATCAGGCTTACGTGGGACCTGGAGAATAGAACCTGGGTCTGTACACGTGGCAAGCAAGCGTCTTAACCACTAAGCCATCTTTCCAGCCCAGAATGGTCTTCCTAATCGTTCACCTAGGTCTCTAAGCAAAGCAGTTCAAGTTCTTAGTGAAGGAGAACAGAGCAGGATGTGCTGGCTGGGGTGGAGGGGCACCCACATGTCTTCTCTTTAAGCTTTGCTCCCCTCCTTGGCCCGGCTGCTCAGTAACATTGTTCATGCTCTTGGTACGTGCAGCCGAAGGGAGGGCCAGGCCCCCAGCAGGCAGTAGCTCTATTGCCGAACAAGGCAGCCTCCATGCAGAATGCTCAGAGCAGAGGGGGTGAGTCGGATACCGCACACGCTGTTGGGGGACGACCGAGGTGGTTGATCTTTCTGAACAGCAATCTGCAATTTTTTTTGTTTGTTTTCTGTTTTTTTTTTTTGGGGGGGGGGAGGGTGTTCGAGGTAGGGTCTCACTCTGGCCCAGGCTGACCTGGAATTCACTATGTAGTCTCAGGGTGGCCTCGAACTCATGGCAATCCTCCTACCTCTGCCTCCCAAGTGCTGGGATTAAAGGCGTGCGCCACCACGCCCAGCTTCAATCTGCAATTTGTAACCTAGAGTCATTTTAAGACTTGCCTCTTGGCCCAGTGATTCTTCTTCTAAGAATGTAGCTTGAGAAACAATCTGGACTGGGCATGGTGGTGCAGGCTTTTAATCCCAGCACTTGGGAGGCCAAGTTAGGAGGATCGCTGTGAGTTCGAGGCCAGCCTGGGGCTAAAGAGTGACTTCCAGGTCAGCCTGGTATAGAGTGATACCCTAACTTGGAAAACCAAAACAAACAAACAAACAAACAAATAAATAAATAAATAGTAAAGATATTTAGTGCAAAAGATATACATTTATATGTCTAGTGTGGGCACAGTTGTGTGTGTGTTTGAGTGTGTGGTTGTGTGTTGTATGTGTATTAAAAAGCAGAAAAGAAGTGTTGCAGTCCGGTTCACATTGCTGGTAGAAATCACCCAACAAGAGTAGCTTCTGGGAAAAAGAGATTTATTTTGGCTTACAGGCTCGAGGGGAAGCTTCACGATGGCAGGGGAAAACGATGGCATGCAGAGGGTGGACATCACCCCCTGGCCAACGTAAGGTGGACCACAACAACAGGAGGGCGTGCCCAACACTGGCATGGGGAAACTGGCTATAAAGCCCATAAGCCCGCCCCCAACAATACACTCCCTCCAGGAGGCATTAATTCCCAAATATCCATCAGCTGGGGAGCTAGCATTCACAACACCTAGGTTTATGGGGGACACCTGAATCAAACCACCACAAGAAGCCAAAACACTTTAAAAATATTAGTAATAACTTAAAAGGATTATAAGTTCCTAGCAATGGACATTTTTTTTAATATATATATTTTTAATTTTTTATTTATTTATTTGAGAGCGACAGACACAGAGGAAAGACAGGTAGAGGGAGAGAGAGAGAATGGGCGCACCAGGGCTTCCAGCCTCTGCAAACGAACTCCAGACGCGTGCGCCCCCTTGTGCATCTGGCTAACGTGGAACCTGGGGAACTGAGCCTCGAACCGGGGTCTTTAGGCTTCACAGGCAAGCGCTTAACCGCTAAGCCATCTCTCCAGCCCGCAATGGACTTTTTTTTTTTTTTTTTTTTTGGTTTTTCAAGGTAGGGTCTCACTCTGGTCCAGGCTGACCTGGAATTAACTCTGTAGTCTCAGGGTGGCCTTGAACTCATGGCGATCCTCCTACCTCTGCCTCCCGAGTGCTGGGATTAAAGGCGTGCGCCACCACGCCCGGCCGCAATGGACATTTTTTAGTTTAGTTTTCTGAATATTCTATTTTTATATATTTTTTTCTTTCCAGATAGGGTCTCTCTCTAGCCCAGGTGACCTGGAATTCACTATGTAGTCTCAGAGTGGCCTCAAACTCATGGCGATCCTCCTGCCTCTGCCTCCTGGGTGCTGGGATTAAAGGCATGCGCTACTATGTCTGACTAATATATTTTTCTAATGTATGTTATTATTTTTATAGGCAAATAGAACTACCTTTAAAGCACTTCCTATATTCTCCTAAACTAATTCCACACATTGCTTTATTTCATCTTTGCAAGATCTGGGTGACCTCAGCACTTTTGTTTTCTAGACAAAGCAGCCAAACCTTAGAGAGATTAAGTAACTTTTCCAAAGTCACACAGCATATGAATAGAGTTAGACTTTTGTACAGTGCTTTGAAAGAGATGTGAAGGCTGGAGAGATGGCTTAGCAGTTAAGCACTTGCCTGTGAAGCCTAAGGAACCCGGTTCAAGGCTCGATTCCCCAAGACCCATGTAAGCCGATGCATAAGGGCGCGCATGCGTCTGGAGTTCATTTGCAGTGGCTGGAGGCCCTGGCGTGCCCATTCTCTCTCACTTTCTTTCTCTATCTGCCTCTTTCTCTGTCTGTCGCTCTCAATTAAATAAATAAAAATGAACAAAAAGAAATTTTAAAAAAAGAAGAAAGATATGTGAAAAGTTAACATTTCAGTTCAGTGGGGGGGGGCCAGGTGGGTGGTGCTGATCTGGGTGGCCTTTGAGCCTCTGGTACAAGGATGCAAATGCCAGTGTGTCCCAACTCAGGAGTCCTCTAGACTCAGACCTCCTAATCAGCCCTCCCAGGCAGAGGGCACACTGCTCAGACCTTGTCCAGAGCTGAGGCCCAGGAGTGTGTGGGGTGGTGGTGGGGTCTGCCCTGCAGCATGGGTAAGGAGAGGAGACGCTTCCGAAGCTTTACTCCTGCGCAGATCCCACCCACGCACGTGCCAGGCTCCCGAGACTGGTCTTAGTAGGAGAGGGGAACTTCTTCCCTGCAGCCCAGGTGCCAGCTGGGGGGGTGGGGTGCTTTTCTCCAGTCGTGTGCTCTCAGCAGGAGACAGGGCTGAGTTGACATGGCAGCGGTAGGTGGCAGAAACGGGGCCCAAAGTGGTTTTAGCTTGGCCCTGAAGGAGGAGAGTGGAGTCAGTAAGACTAGTTTTCTCAAGACATCCAGGCCGGGCGTGGTGGCGCACACCTTCAATCCCAGCACTCGGGAGGCAGAGGGAAGAGGATTGCCATGAGTTCAAGGCCACCCTGAGACTACATAGTTAATTCCAGGCTCCTCAAAAAAAAAAAAGACAACCAGGTAACCAGTGGTCTCTTCATTTCTCCGGAACAAGAAGTAATTGGGGGGGGGGGGAGCGGTGTGGAGAGATGGCCTCGTGGTTAAGACATTTGACTGCAAAACCTAAGGGCCCAGGTTCGATTCCCCAGTAACCACGTAAAGCCAGATGCACAGGGTGGCCCATGTATCTGGAGTTCGTTTGCAGTGGCTGGAGGCCCTGGTGTGCACATTCCGCCCCCCCCCCCAAATAAATAAATAAAGAAATAAAGAAATATTTTTAAAAAAAGAAGTAATGGAGGGGAAGGAAATATCATGGTTTGTTTTCTGTAAGTATAGAAGTTGTCAATAAAAATATATATTAGAAAAAGAAAAATTTTTAAAACCTACAAAAAAAAGTAATGGGAGTTGAGCTGTCTTTCACGGTGGAATTGCTTGCTTTACACTTTAGATAGCAAAACTAAGGCCTGAAGCTTGAGTGAGTCTTAGGGACACTGGCACTGGAACCCAGTCCAGGACCCTGACTCCTGCCATTGACTTCAGGGCCTGCCACCAGCTCCCAACTTGAGCCCCTCCCCCTCACTCCAACCTTCATACCTTTGGAGCCATTTTGAGGAAAGCAGAATTCATGGCCAGCCTGGTATTGACTCTCCTTGATAGATGGTGTGTTCTGAAGCTCACGGCCCAGCCCCACAGACAGGTTTGGAGTCAGACTTGAGTCTAGCCCTTTCCAAGTGCAGGCAGAGCATCAGCCCCTGCAAAACGCCATGGATGTCTAGGCTGCAAGCCTTTTAAGAAGAGTCCAGAGGGCTGAAGAGATGGCTTAGCGGTTAAGGCACTTGCCTGCAAAGCCAAAGGACCTGGGCTCAATTCCCTAGTACCCATGTAACCCAGATGCACAAGATGGCACATGCATCTGAAGTTTGTTTGCAGTGGCTGGATGCCCTGGGGTGCCCATTATCTCCCTGCCCCTCTTTCCCTCTGACTCAGTCTCTCTCAAATAAATAAATAAAAATAAAATATTTTAAAAAAGAAGAGTCCAGAATCCAACCCCTCCTGCCCAAGCCCAAGGAGCCTTCCTCCTTGGCCGCAGCTCAGTGGCCCCTGCCTTTGTCTACTGATACACTTCCATCTGCCTGGCTGGAAAACCTATCCTCGGAGCAACACTGGAAGCTTTAAGCTGGGGGAGAAAAATCATAATAAAGTGAGTGTGAGAAAGATGGAGCTGACAAGTCCGGCGGGAGACAGTCATCTGGCTGGCTGCCTGGGGCTTTTGCATGGGCTCTGGTTTCTCTGTCAGCTTGGAGCGCCCTGCTCCCAAGGCCCCATTCACTACTGCTCCCCGCCTCTCCCCCATGCAGCAACTCAGGGTTGGTCAGTCCACCTGGAGCATGTGCTGTTGCACCAGAAGCCAGGCCTCCAGCAGTCTTGATGGGGCTGGAGGGTGGGATCCAGGATACTTCCTCAGGGATCTAGGCATTTGTGCTTTCGTGACGTAGAGCTCTAAACCATAATCTTCATTATGGGACAAACTCAGTTCTGGGGTGTATGCAGCTGGAGGCTGTGGAGCCGGAACATTCTGGAACCAGGAAGGTGTCTGGGAGCAGGGAAAGTGAGAGTGGCTTCTCGATTCCACTTTGGATGGAGGAAGCTGTGTGCAGGCCACGTGTATTTCCCATGCCTGCTCAGTTTCCCTGGAGGTGTTTCTAACAGATCTGTGACTTGTTGGACAGTTTTAAACCATTGATTTCCATCAGCACAGAGTCATTTCAAATTGACCAGGAACCAAGGGTCCTGAGAGGAGAGCCCTTTGGCGGAGCAAATCAGCAAAATGTGCCAGTATGCTGACACAGAGCACAAGTGTATTCAGATACTCTGAGCACCTACGTCCCTGAAGTCAAAGTCCACTTGTTTCCCAAGCCTGACAACCTGAGACACAGGCCAGCCCCCACAATGAAGAACCAGGAAGCAAACTGGCTTTTCAGCAGGAGGGATGGAGTTAGACCCATGGAAGAACTTCTAGCCGAGGGAGATATAATAATAATTGATGCTGAGGGAAGCCAGTGGCCATCTCTTGTATGTGGGTATGGCTTTTGGTTTTCGCGTTAGTATATGTGGTGGTGTGTGGTGGATGTACGTGTGTACGTGCTAATGCAGCACTCTGTGTGCTCCCCGGTGGTGGCCAGAGAGTAACATTGAACCCCCCTCTATCTCTCACCCTGTGACAGTCTTTTCTTACTGATCCCGGAGGTTGCTGTTTGTGAGCCCCAGCAATTTTCCAGTCTTTGCTCCCCATAGGACTAGGGTTCTGGAGATTTGAACTCAGGCTGTCTCAGGCCTCCCCAAGACCCTCATGCTTCTGCAGGGAGTGCACTTAACTGCCCAGCCTCCTCTTGAGTCCCTATATGGTGTTGAGATCTCCTGTCTGAAAAGTGGAATAACTCCTGGTCTGGGAGCACTCCTCAGGAAGGCAGGTGATGGAGTTGCTCTGGGCACATCAAATCTGGGCATTATGACACCCAGAAGTTTCTCCCAGGAAAACAACCGGACTGAGGTGGGTGGAGACAAGGTCTGGACTCCTATTTGACATCTTAACCTTAAATGCTGGGAAGCTGAGCTGGCCCGCATTACCTAAGATTATCACATGAGCCAGTCTTTGCTCTGTAAGAACACATCACCATCTGTTCAGAAGGGAGGTTATGCCAGTCTGAAGGATAAGGGGATTCCTGAGAGCCAGCAGAGCCCAGGGCCAGGGGAGGACTTGGGAGAGATTGGTGAATCTCACGGCTTCTGAGCAATTCTAATCCCTATTCTGAGCCAGGAGCCAGCCAGGCGGGCGCTGGGGTACTGAGCCCCCACCCGCTCCCTTGCCAAGTTGTAGCTGGCTTCCTCTGCTTCCTGCCAATGCTCTGCTGACTCAGTGACACCCTCTGGCTGCCCATCCTTACCCTCTTTCCATGCAGCCCGAGGTTATTACTTTCTCTGCCAAGGACTAGGCAACTGAATGGGATGGGGGATGGGCTCCATCCTCTCCCCCCTACGCCCTCTGCACCTCCCACACCATCTCTGCTGCTAGAGGCTGGACAAGGGTAAATAATTGGGTCCCATCCTCATCCCTGAAGGTCTTCTTACAATGCCTGATCTGATAAGAATTGAGGTCTGACATGGAAAGAACCAAGTGGTAACCCCGGCTCTGTTGTCACTCGGCATTGTGACCTAGGGATACCTTCTTTTGCCTGTGTACCCTGACCTGGGTGTACATGAGCACTGTTACCGGGTTCATAACCCTCATTTCCAGGGAAAACCTGTGGGCGGGCTGGAGGGATGGCTTAGCGGTTAAAGTGCTTGCCTGCGAAGCCTAAGGACCCTGGTTTGATTCCCCAGGACCCACATAAGACAGATGCACAAGGTGACGCATGTATCTGGAGTTTGTTTGCAGTGGCTGGAGGCCCTGGTGCCAATTCTCTCACTCTCTCTGTCTCTCTCTGTCTGCCTCTTTCTCTCTCAAATAAAATAAAAGAATTCTGAAGGTCTTAAATAAAATAAATAACTTGTGGGCACTGCTAGAAATGGATAGGGTATGAGCATACAAGTGGAACCTCATCTCTGACTGAATGGGAAGAATATCAAAAGGATGTCAACAAGGGAAGGTAGAAGAGATCCAAGGGGTGTGTGTGTTGAAAAGAATGTTTGTCAGCCAGGAGTGGTGGTGCATGCCTTTGATCCCAGCACTTGAGAGGCTGAAGTAGGAGGATCATTGTGATGTGAGTTCAAGGCCAGTCTGAACTACCAAGTGAGCTCCAGATCAGTCTGGGCTAGAGTAAGACTTAGCCTCAAAAAACAAAACAAAAAAAAGTGCATATGTTGTATGTGCTGAATTTTAATCCCAGTACTTGGGAGGCAAAGGTAGGAGGATCTCTATGAGTTCAAGGACCCCCTCCCTCCAAGACCACACAGTGAATTCCAGGTTAGCCTGGGCTAGAGTGAGACCCTACCTCGAAGAAAAAAGTTGCTGAGTGAGTGTATCTGCCTGTGTCTGTATGTGGGGGGGGGGGAAGGGGTGTATATATCTTTGTATGTCCAGGTGCATTTGGTGTGGGAATGTGTAAGCTTGTGTATCGTAGTTCATTTGGGCTACTGTAACAAAATACCTTACTCTGGGTAACTTATAAGTACTGGAAACATATTACAGAAGCTGAGATGTCCAGGATCAAAGCACAAACAGGTGCAGTGTTTACTGAGGGCCTGCTTCTCAACGAAGAGGTCTTCTGGTATCTTCAGATGGCAGGAGGAAGGGACAGATAGTCTCCAGTAAGCCTTTTGAAGAGGGCACTAGTCCCATTCATTAGGGCTCTGCCACGACCTAGTGGCCTCCCAAAGGCCATACCTCAGAGTCCTATGCCACTGAGGATTAGTTCCAGGTGCAGATTTTGGGGGATACAACCACTCTGATCACGGAGGTGTGTGTCATGTGAGTATGTGTGGTGTGCGACTTTTCATGTGAGGAGTGTGGGAATGTGCATGTAGGTGAGTGTGCATAGCTGTAAGTGTGCATGTGTGTGGAAGTGTGGCGTTTGTCCAAGGCAAAAAGTAGTACAAGTCACCTCGTTGCTGTGGCACCAAAGGATACAGCTGTCCCCTATGATAGTTCAGCCCTGAGGACCATGCTGGGCCTCTGGCCAGAAGGGAAGCCTGAGTTAAGGTTAGGCTGTGGAAGAACTAACCAGTATTACAAGAGGCAGGAGAGAGCATGTGCCAATTGGGCAGCTTATGAAAAGGCCCTTGTGATCCATGAGTCCCCTCTGTGGCGTCCAGCCCCCAAAGGTCTACTCACCCTCATCCTCCTCACCCTGTGGTTTCTAGAGAAGTTGCCCTGAGCTATATCTGACTGCAGTTCAGTGCCTCAGGCCCAGGAGAATGTTCATGAAAGAAGAGTGGCCCCCCTTTTTAAAATTCATTCATTTATTTGTTTTTAACTTATTGTTTTGAGAGCAACAGACAGAGAGAGAAAGAGGGAGAGAGAGAGAAAGAGAGAGAAAAAGAATGGGCAAGCCAGGGCTTCCAGCCACTGCAAATGAACTCCAGACGCATGTGCTCCCTTGTGATCTGGCTAGCGTGGGTCCTGGGGAATCGAGCCTCGAACTGGGGTCCTTAAGCTTCACAGGCGAGCGCTTAACCACTAAGCCATCTCTCCAGCCCAAGAGTGACCCTTTCTAACTCATATCACGGTCTGAAATGCTTGGAAACTCACCTTGCTGTCTAGCTTTGTGTACCCACCCTACTCCGGTTCCATATAAATTGTCTGTCCCATGGACATTCAAATAAAGAAAGCAGAAATTTAAATTACAGGTGAATACTTTGGTGTTTATACTGTTTACACTGGACTGGCACAAAGTGTTAATAGTACGAGGAAGCGGATAAGTGGGATGTAGGCTCACTATCTGGAGTCATTTTCCTGTCATAACTCCCACCATCTGTATATCAGCTCCGTAAAGTTAGGTCTTATCATCAGGTCTGCTGCACAGATGGACAGGCGTGAGGAGGGTAAGTGACCACAGGCAGGAAGGGTCAGTGCCCAGATTCGCATGGCAGTGGGTAGGCAAGTGGGAGTGTCCTTGCTCTGTGCACTCGGGGCGGGGTAGAGGGGCTGTGCCTTGGTGCTTGTGTTCAGAGATGCTAAAACCCTTAATAAGGACACTATTCCCCTGCATTTCCTTTCTATTTTTTTTCTCTTCTCCCTGCACTCCTGTCACCTCCTTGTCTTATCTTTAGCATAGCCTGTCCAACCTCTAGACGTGCTTTAAAGCATTCTGCTCTTGTGGAATGGGCATGTGGACTGCGTCCCGGAGCGCTTGGCGGGCCCTTTAATGGCACTGCGGGAGGAGCTGTCCCATCAGCACCGCAGCTGCCCGCGCCCCGCCCACCTTGCCTTGGCTGCTGGTGGCTCAAGGACAGGAAGGATGACAGAGAGAACCGCCGGCTGCCCACCCGAATGATCTCGTAACCTAGAGAGTTCTGCAGCCCCAGAAGGGACCCTCTCCCCCTACTTCGTGCTCCTTCCCCCCCGCCTCCCGTGCTCAGAATAAAGGGAATGACGCTTAGGCTCTCACCACCTTCTCAGCTAGAGTAAAATATTTATAGGCCCAAAATACTTCTTGGCTCTGGGATTTACTGAGCATTAAGCTAGTAGCTGGCATATGTCCTGGTGGGGCCCGAGGCTTGGGACCTGAGTGAGTGGAAGCTGCCATGGCCAGGGTAGGGTCAGAAAGGAGGCTGGCGGAAGCTGGTTCTGGCTATGGGGCCTGAAGCTTGGCGGGCCAGCTGCAAACGTGGGAGCTAGGCTATCTGGGTATAGCCTTGGCTGTGTCGTCTATCTACGTGTCCTGGAGCCAGTACTTCGGTGTCAGGGCCTCTGAGGCAAGGATGATGATAATGGAAACAACTGGTAGGATAATTGCAAAGTGATGCAGGTAGATCACTTAGAATGGTGCCCAGCATGCAGTCCACAAATGCAACTAAAAAGAGTTCAGTTTGAAACTCTTCTGGGAGTGGGGGAGAACAGCTCTTTACCTTATCATTTCTGCCACTTTGTGAACACCTACTATGAACCCCTCACCATGCTAGATGCCTTCCTTTTTATGGTTTTTATGAAATGCCATGGCAAGTTATTGCAGGTCTTCAAGACGCCGAACTCAGAAAACTTGACTTGTCTAGAACCACATAGTAAGAAATAGCAGGGCTAGGATTTGAACCCAGGCTTTCCAGGCTCAAAAGCCTTTATGCTTGCCACATCACATTTTTCAAACTATTTCGCTTCTTTCCCCTTCCACCGGTGGGCAGTTGATTGCCATAATATCCGGCATGGTCGATGTTTTTCCTACTGATGCTACAGATTTCCAAGCCCAGCCTTTCAGGTGCTCCAGTCCAGTCCTGTCATGTTATAGGCTGCAGGATGTCCACCAGCAGCTCAGCCCATCCCTGGGGTTGGGGGATAAAGATGCTTGACAAAGAAGGTTATGTAGGGACTGGGGATGTAGCTCAATGGGAACAGTTTCTGTTTATCCTACGCAAAGCGCTGGGCACTGTATAAAGCAAACATGGTGGCACATGCCTATAATTCCAGCATTTGGGAAGTGGAGACAAGAGGAGCAGAAGTTCAAGACCAGGCTGGAGAGATGGATTAGTGGTTAAGGCACTTGCCAGCAAAGCTCAAGGATCCAGGTTAGATTCCCCAGGTCTCACATAAAGCCAGATGCACAAAGTGGCGCATGCATCTGGAGTTCATTTGCAGTGACTAGCGGCCCTAATGTGCCCATTCTCCATCCCCCTTCTCACAAATAAATAAATAAATAACATATTATTTTTTGAAAAGAAGTTAAAGATCATCTTCAGCTACAGAGTTTAAGGTCAAGCTGGGATACGTGAAGACCTTGTTTCAAAATAAAGTGGAGGTTTTTTTTTAAATTTTTTTTTGTTCGTTTTTATTTATTTATTTGAGAGGGACAGAGAGAGAGAAAAAGAGGCAGAGAGAGAGAGAGAGAGAGAGAGAGAATGGGCGCGCCAGGGCTTCCAGCCACTGCAAACAAACTCCAGACGCGTGCGCCCCCTTATGCATCTGGCTAACATGGGTCCTGGGGAATCGAGCCTTGAACCAGGGTCCTCAGGCTTCACAGGCAAGCGCTTAACCACTAAGCCATCTCTCCAGCCCAAAGTGGATGTTTTTATGGTCATAAGAACAACAAAACATTTGTTGAGTCTTTACTCTGCACCAGGCTAAGCATTTTACATTTCACTAATTACTCGTGAAAACAACCCTATTAGGTAGGTCCTGATCTTGGTCTGGTTTTGTGGAATGGAAAGCTCAAAGTTTTGGAGCTTGCCCGGGGGTCACACCATGAGTCCATGGCAGAGCCAAGCTTTGGACCTGGAAACTCTGGCTCATAGCTTACTCCCTAGTCACTTTGCAATATGGAACTCATGAGTATATCCATGTACATGGGGAAATTTATACCAAACCAATTGTTTCCCAGGAGGTAAATTACCCGCCCGCCACAGACCCTGCCTCCCTGATGGACCGTGACATACATATACCCCCGCAGCACTTTGCTCTGCCTCTTGGTACACGCTGCATGTGATTCTTGGTGTGTCTGTTTACCAGACTGCTTGATCCTTGAGAGCAGATCCTGGGTCTCTGCCATACTGATTGCCACAGCACCTGGCAAAGCACCTGGCATATGGAAGGTGCCCAACTAGTGTGTGTGGCTGTTGAGCAAAGGCATCCTGCCACATATCCTTTGGAAAGCGGGATGCTGTATGTGTCATCAAAGATGATGGTACTGGCAGCCAGGTTCTTTGGCTTAACCAGAGCCCTGTCCAAAAGAGGCACAGGCTGTCCCTGCTTCTCTGGAATATTCTTTTAAGTTTTTATTTTTATTTTTAAATCATAGGTGGTACAGTTTTATTTATTTATTTATTTGAGACAGAGAGAAAGGCAGATAGAGAGAAAGAGAGAATGGGTGTGCTAGGGCCTTTAGCCACTGTAAATGAACTTCAGATGCATGAGCCCCCTGGTGCATCTCTGGGTCCTGGGAAATCAAACTGGGGTCCTTAGGCTTCACAGGCAAACACCTTAACACATAAGCCATTTCCCCAGCCCTTAAGTTTTTATTTTTTTTTTTACTTTAGAGAGAAAGAGAGGGAGAGAGAGTGATATGAGAGGAGAGAGAGAGAATATGGGTGCACCAGGGCCTCCAGCCACTGTAAACAAACTCCAGACACATGCACCAGCTTGGCTTACGTGGGTACCGCAGAATCAAACCTAGATCCTTAGGCTTCACAGGCAAGCGCCTTAACCACTAAGCCATCTCAGTAGGAGTCATTACAGCTAACTTTGTTCATCTTAGGAAAGCCAAACATTTCCCCAGCCTTGCCTTATTCTACCTGCCCGTCACTCAAACAGTAGGGAGTGACGGCAGGGTCGAGGAGCAAGTGTGGGGGGGTCCCAATCCATTTCGCCCACTAAGCATGCAGACTGGGCATCGCCAGCAGCTGGCTGCGGGAGAGCTCACATGGGAAGAGGTCTCACGCGTGGCCTTTGGAAAAATCATGGTCCAGGTCTCAGCTGAGAGCCCCCCCCCACCACCACCAGCCATGTGTTTTGTCTCCGCTCTCTTCCTCGCTTCCCCACCTTCCGCTGTAAGAGTCCCGTCACCTGCAGCCTTCCTCCTCCGCTTCCGCCCTAGTCCACCTGTGCCACCCACCATCAACTAGGTATATTGAAGCCGTGACTACAGTCTTGTATGGGGTAGCGCCCCTGTCCCACACGCTTGCCCCATACACCAACAGTACGAGGTTGAGGCAGGAAAAAATGTGAGACCTGAGGAGTTGGGGGAAGAAAACAAGGAAAAGCACTCCCTGGCCTAGTGGGGCCCACCACTGAATTTCTTCTTAGGAAGTAAATTCGGGTCCCAATCTATGAACTGCATTCTGTTTCCCTACCTACCCCCAGTGCCATCTCTGGAAGACACAGAATGGCCGCCACTGTGAGAAGAGAATGGAGCCTGGGATGCTGAGGCCGGGCATGTGCTGGTGGGTGGGCCTGCGGATTCCTCCTGGGACCCCAGAGTTCTGAGCAGCTTCACTGGAAGCTCACGGCCCCCCCATCACCAGCTGCGTGCGTGCGTCCTGGGGCAGCTCATGTAACCACAACAACCCCATCTTCCTGACCAGTCAAACAGGTCTAGTAGAGCCTGTCTTACCAGTTTGTTACAAGGATGAGAAGTAGGGCTGGAGAGATGGCTTAGCGGTTAAGCGCTTGCCTGTGAAGCCTAAGGACCCCAGTTCAAGGCTCAATTCCCCAGTACCCACATTAGCAAGATGCACAAGGGGCCACACGCGTCTAGAGTTCGTTTGCAGTGGCTGGAAGCCCTGGCACACCCATTCTCCCTCCCTCTCTCTCTGTCTCTCTCTCTCTCTCTCTCTCTCTCTCTCTGTCACTCTCAAATAAATAAATTAATTTTTTTTAAAAAAGGATGAGAAGTAATGTCACAGTAAAAGAGGCTTTTCCTAGGTAGGCATAGGGCAGAGGTCTCTGGGCATTCTCTAAGCTCTCCTTCAGAAGTACCTCCGAGGGTTCTACCTTGAAAGCAACCAGGGAAGCTCCTTAGTGGCATCCCTTTTCCACGGGCTGTATCTGGGGAACTCTGATCCACGACTCCAAGGCTGGTGTGGTTCTTCCAGGCCCCACATGGGACAAGTGGCTGTCACCTCCCGTGTGGGCTTACTGCTCCCAGTCCTCGGGAGGGCTGTTCTGCAGGGAGGAGGGGTTAGCAGGACTCCAACTGCTGTGGAGAGGACGGGCGGGCGGGGCCCCTGTGACCTACCACAGCAATGCTTTTCAGTTCTCTGCCCATCATGCTTTTGAAAAACTGATGATCCAGTGAAAGAGTACCGGTGTGTGCTCCATTAGCAAGTGAGGTAGAAGCATCCTCCGCAGCCTTTACGCCGTCAGCTGGAGAGCCAGCCAACCCTGGCTAGAGCATCTGGGTAGGTCTCAGCCGAAGGAGTTCAGGCTGGTCCTGCAGAGCTGGATGCAGGGCATCCCCTGGAAGATAAGATAGGTGAGTTGAGCTCCTCGCGGGGGGGGGGGAGGGTGTCTTTGGGTCTGGGACCAATCCCCTGGAGAGACTCAGGCTGAACTGACATGCAGTTCTGGAATTTCTTAGAGATGTATTTTCTAGAAGGAGTGATCTAAGGAGCCTAACTGGTTTTGGTCTTTACACTGGCTTTGGTGGGGTTTGGGATCATGAATGGAAGCAGACACGGGCTATGTGGGACCTTACCAGTGAGAGGATGGAAGCTGGAAACAAGAAAGCATGGGTGCAACAGGTCAGTGGTTCAGGGCCCCTGCTGAGGGCGGCCATCTGGTTAGTGCAGCTGGTCCGAGCCCGTGCCAGCTCTGGGCTGGAGTCAACAGCTTGAGCTCACGTGAACCTCTGAGCTGGTCTGCAGTTGTGCTTCTTAAGGTGCTGCCCATGAATGGGTGGGCAGAAGGAGGTGGCAAGCTGAATCCACTCTCATATCACTGGGGGACAATTCTGACCCCAGGTCCACAGGCTAAAGTGTGGCGTTCATTTCTTTTCTGAAGGACTCCTAGACTGTCCTTGACTTCAGTTTTACCCTGCTATCATTTTATAAGCTGAGCATGGAGACGTTAGATGATTTTCCAAACGCCCACGGGTGTGAGTAGTATCCGCTTGGTTTCCTTTGAGATCCCTTTGTGAGTGTACTTCTTGGTTTCTCCGATGCCGCTCTACTTGGCACGCCAGGGCTGGAGATGGGATAGGTACCCTGCATGGGAGACTGTGAACAGGCACAGGGTAACAGTCTGGCCTGATAGTTGGTCTTAGAGTGTGTGAGACGAACGGAGAGGAAGCAGGGATCAAGCAAACCTTGGATGCCACTGGAGAGGCAGAAGCAGGGTCACTGCGGTTTCTGAGTTCACATGGCAGGTGAGGTGCCTTCACTCACCCGGTAACGGCATACGTTATTCGAGTATGAATTAGAGGAAGGAATGCGGGGCTGTGACTTCTCTTTCTTGTCATCTGTCAGTAGGGCAATCCCATGGGCCCTGATTGGCAATCATTTCAAGCCATGGTTCAATAAATCTGTCAATGCTTAAGGCTCTACTTTGGTTTCCTGCAGATTAGCCCATAACTGGTCCCAGGCCACAGAGCCAAAGGTCAGCAACAGCCGTGAACACTCCCACTCAACTGACAGCTTCTCTCACAGCGTGAAGGTGGGCGTCCCAGTGGACTGGACTTGCTTTGGTAGTCTTTTCAGTGTCCGGGATGCCCTGTGTCTACATGTCCACCTAGTGATGACAGTTTACCCCGGAAGGGGCAACTTGAGTGTTTCCATCATTTGTAAGTCTTAGCCTGCATCTTTAATCATTTCTCTATGACAAGTTCCTAGACGTGGCATTGTTTTTCCACAGCAGGATACAAGGACCTGGGACTATCACCAACATTCAAAATTGTAATTTTCAAGCCAGGTGTGGTGGTGCACGCCTTTAATCCCAGCACTCTGGAAGGCAGAGGTAGGAGTTCGAGGCCACCCTGAGACTATATAGTGAATTTCAGGTCAGCTTGGGCTAGAATGAAACCTGACCTCGAAAAACAAAAAAAAAAAAAAAAAAAAAAAAATTAAGGTCCAGGAAGGCGAGGTGGCACACGCCTTTAATCCCAGCACTCAGGAGGCAGAAGTAGGAGGATCACAGTGAGTTCAAGGCCAGCCTGAGACTACATAGTGAATTCCACATCAGTCTGGGCTAGCGGGAGACCCTACCTTGAAAAATAGAACAAAACAAAAGAATTGAGGCTTAATCACAAACACATGAGGTTGAGGGGGACATCTTTCATTGAAATCACCGCATGTAAAGCTCAGCACCGTAGCAAGGGTCTGTAAAACCAGCCCACCTATACGAGATGGAAGGGAGACTCGCCTGCAAGCTCGTAGGCCAGCAGCCTGGTGAGCGCAGCGCGGAAGCACGCGAGGCGCTGCCTGAAACAAGGTGGGAGAGGACTGGAGCCGGAAGTGGTCTTCCGACTCCCACGTGCACGCTGGGGCGCGTGCGCATGCGCGCCCGAAAGAAATTCAGATGAAGCCTTTTGTCTTGGTTGTGGCCAATTGTATATTTCCTTGGTTTTTTACATTTGCTGCAAGTTTTTAAAAGTTTTTTTTTTAGTGTTTTGATGCTCTGAATGTCTAAAAAGGTTACTTATTTCTTTTTTAATCAATACAGAGATTAAAAAAAAACTTTTATGTACTTCAAGTCTATCAGTATTTTCTCTTATAATTTCTGCCTTTGATATGATGATTAGAAAGTAATTTCTCAAAATCACGAAAGTGCTCATGTGTATATTCTGCAAATCCTTTATAATTTTTTTTTAAACTTAACTCTTTAAGTGGTCTGGATTTCACTGCATATGTCTTTGTAAACTGCTGCAAATACTCTTTGAAATGAGAATTATTACTTCATGGGAGCAGAGCATGGGAACTGGTAGTGATGAGATCCAGGAGAGGGAAGGGATAATAATGGATCAAGGTGGAAAAGAAGGGGTGAAGTGCGGTTGGCAGAAGGTATGGAAGGGAAGCTGCCTTGACCCACAGATGGGTCATTTAGTCTCTGAGGCTAGATGGGGAGTCAGGCAGTGACAGAGGTCAGTTTTGCCTGGGTAAGAAGTAGGTACAGAATGAGTAGAAATGAAGACTCTGGGACAAGCGCCCACATCCCCAGTGACTGTAGGGTAGGAACAGCAGGTGGGTCCAAGATAAACCAAGCATGGAGAACCAGAGAATGGTAGAAGCCAGTGGCAGAGAGAGGCCTCACGGAAACAGGTTTGCCAGTTACAAGTTTATAATTTGGGGGGATTGTGATTGACGGTTCTACTTGGGGGCCCAATAGCATGTGGAAGATTACATTCCTCTAGAGAGGTGTCCTGTTGTTGACTTGGAGTACCGTGAAAGGTCTGATTGGTAAGGGGAGTCTGTCTCCAGTGACTGGAGAGGAACGGTCATGGAACACTAAACAAACCCATGTATATTTGAGTACATTCTCACAGCCTTTTCATGGGTGATCTTGCATGGCAGCCTCACAACAGCCTGGTAGAGCAGAGAGAGAGGGGTATGGGGATTTCCCTCCCGCCAACCAGGGAGTCCATGGCTGATGCAGGACGAGCCCAGCAGTTGTGATTCTCAGCCTGGGTGCAGCAATGGCACCACTGTTATCTATATAAGGACACTATCTCATGCTTCCCTCTCTACCCTCTCTGCAGGACTGTAGTGCCGCATGACCCCTGTCACTGACCATGAATGGGATGGCCAACGTGAATTCGGCCAGCCGACCCCACTATGCCTCCTCTATCCCCGTGCCTCGAGCTTCTTCCCAGACCAGAATCCATACCCCAGGGGCTTCTCCCCAGCTGCGGCCACGCCAAGCTGGCTCGGCCCCGAGCCCCCAGCGAGCAGCCTCGCCTCGACCTGGAAAAGCTGCGGTCCCTTCCAGAAACTCCTCTCCCAAGGCCTACAGGGGAAGAGGCACCGCCAGGTCTGCAGGGCCAGCAAGAGAACTGGCCGAGAGTGATGAAAGCCTCCTCCCCAGCTCCCCCTGGCACAGCCCCAAGGTAACTCCCCGAACTGCAATCTCTGGCCAGGCCAGGTCCAGACGAGCTGGGGAGGTACAGGTTACCCAGAGGAGGAAGAAGGCCCAGGAAGGAGTTCCAGTCCACTGTACCCGGGGCAGGAGCCCTTCCCGGACAAGCTCTCAGGGACATGGAGAAACTCGAATACCGGGGCCTCCAGAAGGTCCAAAGCCTCCGAACTACACAGGAAAAGATCAAAGAGATGTAAGCGACAGAAGTCCTGGGATCCCTGCATCTTCAGAACCCGATGAAGGGCAAGAGTCCTCCTCCCCAGTCTGCAGCCCCATGCAGAGCACGCGGCCCTCCGCCAGCCCGGGAGTCATTAGCTTCTCCTCAGCCCATCAGCAGAGTCAGCCGGTTACAGCCACGGTGGCTCCCTTCCAGTACAGGTGAGCTGGGGAGCAGGCTGGGAGGTAAAGAGGGAGAATGGTGCTGGGGCCAAGGGGACCACAAGGCTGGAGACTCTGATGACAGGGTGACACCAGAGGGCACAGAAAAGTTAAAAGCAAGGGAATGCCCAGAAAGTTGGAGGTCTGGCAAGATGAGATGGGACTGGAAATACAAACGAATAATTCAAGCTCTCTGGTCTTTCTCAGTTCTGGGAAGTTGATGAAAAGCAGGGACTCGTGAGTATACCCCTAAAATGCCCATTTCTCCGGTTCTCTGAGAAATGACACGATATAGTAGGCTATTGAAGACGCTTAAGCAGCCGGATGCACAGGGGGGTGGGTCAGTAGATTCTTCAGTCTCACCCAACTCACGTGGGCCACTTTTCACCACTGCTGTTCATCAGACTGCGTTGTCCTGAGCGCTTGGGCCTTCAGTAGGTTGAGCAAAATCCTGACTGATCCTCTGTGGAGTTCTCATAGCATATTTTGTGTATCCCTCTGTCCACTTCTCTGCTGTTTACCTGATTGCTCCACATCGCTTATTTATTTATTTTTTATTTGTTCATTTGAGAGTGGACAGACAGAGAGAAAGATGGAGAGAGAGAGAGAAAGAGAGAGAGGATGGTCTTGCCAGGACCTTCAGCCACTGCAAACGAATGTGCCACCTTGTGCATCTGGCTGATGTGGGTCCTGGGAATCGAGCCTCGAACCGGGGTCTTAGGCTTCACAGGCAAGTGCTCAACCGCTAAGCCATCTCTCCAGCCCTGCTCCACATTTTACATGGCCGTACGCATGTGTTTGTGAACATGATACGTTGGCAGTCTCTGGTACTGCTTAAATAGCTAGGTAAGTGTTCGTCACTGGCAGTGGCTGACCAGTATTCATAGCAATGTGGTCAACGTGCCAATCTCTCCAACTTTTTTTCAGACATGGCAAGTTACTTGTGTAGAAAAACACTTAGTCAACTATGCTTTTTTGTTTGTTTGTTTGTTTATCTTAGAGGTAGGGTCTCACTGTAGCTCAGGCTGACCTGGAATTTACTATGTCGTCTCAGGGTGGCCTTGAACTCACAGCAATCCTCCTACCTCTGCCTCCTGAGTGTTGGGATTAAAGGTGTGTACCACCACACCTGGCAATTATGCTTTTTAAGTAAAAATAACTCTTTACTAATATGAGCACATTAAGTAAACTAAACTTTAATTACTAATGATTATACCATTTAGAAATGCCCAAATGCAAATTAAATACTTTCCTGACTATACTTACTTCCTGTATATCTTTTCCTATGCTAATGCAGGTTGCAGTTGTTGAGTTGTATTTTGGATGTAGAAGAGCTTATATATCAGCACCAAGGTATAGGTGGAGTGGGCAAAAAAGCCACTGAGAACCTCCATCTTTACTAGAAGCCAGCTTGTGTCTAGATCTCTGGACAATCAAATGTAATGTTATACACATTAATAGGTATTGGGGTCCAGATAAGAAAATTAATATCCATCCACTCAAATATGCAAGCAGCCAGATCTCATTTAGAGTTCTACATTCACTTACAAATACCCCATTTTAAATTTTTTATTTTTTTATTTTTTTATTTGAGAGCGACAGAGAGAGAAAGACAGATAGAGGGAGAGAGAGAGAATGGGCGCGCCAGGGCTTCCAGCCTCTGCAAACGAACTCCAGACGCGTGCGCCCCCTTGTGCATCTGGCTAACGTGGGACCTGGGGAACCGAGCCTCAAACCGGGGTCTTTAGGCTTCATGGGCAAGCGCTTAACCGCTAAGCCATCTCTCCAGCCCCAAATACCCCATTTTAAAAGGACATCGACACACTAGAAAATACTTAGTGAAAGGTTAAGGGAACCCCCAAAAAGTGTTATAGGAATGATGGAAGGAAGTAAAGAAGTTTGCTTTGGAAAGAGAAGGTTTTGAGGGTCTGAACGCTGTCCACAAATACCTAAGAGGTTGTCATGTTGTAAGATGAATTAACTTCACTTGGGGCGGCTCCAAAGTGCTGACTCAGTGCTGTGGTGGTTAAAAGTTAGCTCAAAATAAAGTATAAAAATAAAATAAAAGTTAGCTTCAGACAGATTCGTAGCTATGTAGGAAGAACTTTCCAAGAAGAGATGCTTACACTTTGACTTCACAGCAGTGAGTTCTCTGTTAACCGCAGGGGTTCAGCTGATTTGAAAGCGTTCTTAGCTAGGGGCTCCCCGGCTCTCAGCCGTGCCTTCTGAGTACCCACGTCCCCAACTGTACTATCCACAGATGTCCCTTTTATTAGGGAGCCACTCACTTCTGTCCCCCATGATTTTTTTCCTCCCCCTCATGTTAGGCAAACACTCTACCACAGAACAACACCCCAGCCATGACCTTCCTTTGAATTAGCTTTTCCCCATCAGTTAAATACCTCCTTGGCAACTGACTTTCTTCTCCTAGTTCATTTCCTTCATCTTAAATTCATTCTTTGGGAAAAAGTGTCTAGGCATTAAATTGCTTAAGGTTTTACATTATCCACCCTACAAGTCCCCTGGTATATTTAGAGCTTGATATTTTGCAAAGAGGTCAGAATATTTTCATCGGGACATTTCAATGGAACTGCAACAGAACCATGTTTCCTTCACTCAGCAAACATGTACTGCATGTTTGCATTTTAAACAGAAATAGCCGGGCGTAGCGGCACACACCTCTATCTAATCTCAGCGCTCGGGAAGCAGAGGTGGGAGGATTGCAGTGAGTTCGAGGCCACCCTGAGACTCCATAGTGAATTCCAGGTCAGCCTGGGCTAGAGCAAGACCCTACCTTGAAAAAAAAAACAAAAACAAAAAGAACAGAAATAGAAATACATCCCACATCTCTAATAGCAGTTTTTCTCCCCCACCCCTCCTTCTGGACACAGGCCCCTTGAGGCCCTCAGTGATGGTTGGAGGGTGCGTCACAGCTAGGGTGAGAGTCGGATGGAGCATGCCCTAGGACACTGTAGGCAGGTGGGCTGGATCCCTCCGCATCCTAAAGGGCCAAGAGCTGCTGCCATGGCAGTTCTGCCAAAAGCTTGGATGGGCCACCCTTCTAAGTGTCATAGCCAAGGAGATGCCATCTGTTTGCTTAAATTTGTAGATACACTGTTTTTGTGAGGATTAGTCTGCCACAGCCCTCAGCACCTTGGTCTTCTTCAAAGCCCCAGGTGACTACAGAAGCTCTGGTTACTGAGTTCCCCTCTCCGTTTCCAGCCTAGTTCATCTGCCCTACCCCAGCCTCCCACTGAAACATTTGATACATTCTATAGAATTCCCTTTCTGGGGCTGGAGAGATGGCTTAGCAGTTTAAGGAGCATGCCTGTGAAACCTAAGGACCCAGGTTCAATTCCCCAGTACCCATATAAACCAGATGCACAAGGTGGCGCATGTGTCTGACGTTTGTTTGCAGTAGCTAGAGGCTCTGGTGTGCCCATTCTCTTTCTCTGATAAATAGAAGAATTCCCTTTCTGCCAGTAGGATGTTCTTTTACTTTCTCACCATTGTGTTGCATTTCTTACTTCAAAAATCCAACTCCAGGCTGGAGAGATAGCTTAGAGGTTAAGGCGTGCTTGCCTGCAAAGCCAGAGGACCCAGGTTTGATTCCCCAGGACCCATGTCAGCCAGATGCACAAGGTGGTGCATGCGTCTGGAGTTCATTTACAGTGGCTGGAGGCCCTGGCATGCCCATTCTCTCTCTTTCTCTGCCTCTTTCTCATTCTCTCAAATAAATAAATAAAAATTAAAGAAAAAAAATTCAAGTCTGGGGTGGAGATGACTCAGTGGATAAAATGCTTGCCGTAGCAGCATAAGGACCCTAGTTCAGATCATCAGCACCCACATTCAATACCAGGGATAATGGAGCGCCCCATAACCCTAGTGTTGGGGAGGAAATGATGGGATTCTTGGGGCTTGTCAGCTAGCTTATCTAGCTGAAACAATGAGTTTTTGAGTCAATGAAAGACTGTCTCAAAAATAATAAAAAAATAAGGTAGAGAAGCAAGAGAGGGCACCTGACATAGACATCTGGCCTTCACATCCATGCGCACACACATGTACAGACACTTGCTCACACACATGCGCAAATACGTGTATGAACACACAAACCACACATATATACACACATGCAAAAAAAAAAAATCCATACCCATTTCTTCCAAGAAATCAGCCACCTCATTTTCCCTCTAGTTTCTCTGTTTTATTTTTATTTTTGTTTTTCGAGGTAGGGTCTCACTCTAGCCCAGGCTGACCTGGAATTCACTATGTAGTCTCAGGGTGGCCTTGAACTCACAGCGATCCTCCTCCCTCTGCCTCCCGAGGGCTGCGATTAAAGGTGTGCGCCACCACGCCTGGCTCTAGTTTCCCTCTTGCTTCCCCTGTGTCTTGTGTATTTGAACAAGATGAGCGCCCCCATCATACCAATCTCCCCCTCAGAGACCAGCATGAAGTCTGCCTCCTCAGTACTCCCCACCCTGCCCTGTGGGGCACACAGACATTACAGTTCAACACTGCCCCGATGACCAAGAGAGACACGCTGTAGCCACAGAAACCTCCTGCAACCTAGACTGTCAGACTGCAACCCCAGCCTGGCCCTCAGAGGTCATCTCTTCACTGATGATGGAAGGCAGACCCAGAGGGAAGAGGTTTGCCTGGGTGACACGGTGACCTCATGGCAAAGCTGGGCCCAGAGTCCGAATCATCGAGGTATTATAAAAAGTAAAAACCAAAGAAAGATAAATTTTTCAGTTTACACTAGAGACTTCCAGGGTCCCTTGGCACAGCTCCTCATTTCCCTCTCCTGCCTGCAAGTCCTCCCTCCCCCCTCCTGCCAAGCTGCCAAAGGGTCCATTTAGCTGGCGACAGCGGGCTGGTGCTGGGGGGCGGGGTGCAGGCCAGCTCCGAAAGCTTGGGGTAATTGCCTGTAATGAGAGCTCCCGTAGTCTTTGTTCCTGGGGCGATTGTATGGTTGAGGCTTTGCACAGAGGTCGGCTTGCTCTTGGTAGCCGGTGCCCAGGGACCTCACCCTTCCTTCCTGCTGCCACCACAGGCCCAGCATGGATTTGTCCTCCCAGGAGTCACTATGACTCTAGACAAGCCTACCCCTCCTTCTTTCTTGATCTGGTGTCCTTGAGTTAGGCAGTACCGTGGTGACCCGTGTGCCCTCCAAGTGCCAGGAGTCAGGGGAGCCAGCTCTAGAGTCAGCCCTTCCCAGTGTGCATGCCCTCAGCCGAGCACCCGTGTGCATGCTGAGGGTGAGCGTCGCGGCAGGGCAGAGGACCCAAGCCTGGTGCTCCTCGGGCATCTTTCTGCTCTGCTGCCAATGAGTGTTTTGGGGATGGTTATAACATCTAAGGGCAGCTGGCATTGGACATTCCAGTGTCCTCAGGGGCTCCTTCTTGGCTCAGCTTTGCTTAGGAGGCCTGCTGTTTGCTGGAATGCATGCAAGAATGCACACGTACCACAAGAGTGGCCAGTCCAGAGAGCTGCAGAAGGGAAGAACCAACCTCAAAGAGGGTTCGCTTATCCCCACACGGGGGGCTTGGAGGCCATGAGTGATCGCTCCTTCTTATTCCCACATGGGGGCTTGGAGGCCATGAGTGACCGCCCCTTCTTATTCCCACATGGGGGCTTGGAGGCCATGCGTAACCACTCCTTCTTGGTTCCACAGGTTGAAGACAGACCAGGAGCCTGGCCACGTCCCCCAGAGCAGCTATGCCCTTGATGGCTACACCAGTCCCCCCAGCAGGACTGAGGGCAGCTTCTCGGGTGTGGGTAAGTGCTTGCTTTAGGGAAGACTTTCCCTATGACAGCCAATGCCTGGACTCTCGGCACCACGGGGAAGAAGTGGCCTGGGCCTAGGGTCTATCTTTTTCCTTCCTTTCCTTTTTCTTCTTTTGTTTTTCAAGACAGGCTCTCACTGTGTTGCCCAGGCTGGCATCAAACTGTCTCAGCCTCCCAAGGGCTGAGATTTTACAGGTGTGTGTCATCAAACCCAGCCGAGGTCCACCTCTGGACAGGGAGACACTAGTCTAGTCCATGCACTGCCTTGGCAACTTTGTCCATGTTTAACTCAACCCAGGGTAAGGCTTTCAAATCTGGGAGCACTTTGGGGTTAGAATATGAAGGTGGTTGAGAGGGGTCAATGCTGTGTTTACCTAGTGCTCAGAGGCTTATGGAAATCTCTTGCATTTTTTAAAAAAATTATATTTTATTTGAGAGAGAAAGAGGTAGTGAGAGAGAGAGAGAGAGAGAGAGAATGGGTGCATCATGGCCTCCAGCCACTGCAAACAAACTCCAGATGCATGCACCCCCTTGTGCATCTGGCTTACATGGGTCCTGGGGAATTGAACTGGGGTCCTTTGGCTTTGCAGGCAAGCGCCTTAGCCACTAAGCCATCTTCTCCAGCCCTCTCTGTGTGTTTTTATCACATGAGAGAACATTACAAAAAGGTAACATGCTGGGAAAGTAGGAGCCAGATCCAAGCAAAGCCCATGTTCTAAATGAATGTGCTGACAGCCAGGAAGGCAGCCCAGAGCCACCTAGCTAGCTGTCTGATCACGATTTTTATATCAATCATTGTTTTATATTAATTATAACAGGCTATTCTGATTTATCCCCTCAACCCATTGCCGTGGAGACCCTCTTCAATGGGGTTATGGTATTCACTGTGGGGTCATGAAGACCTCAGTCAGTCCCTGTAGTGTGTGTGCGGGTGGGGGAGGGTAACTGTGCCTCAGGGTATTCCTATCCACTCTGTGGCTCTTACAATCTTTCCACCCCCTCTTCTGTAATGTTCCCTGAGTCATAGAGGCCTGTTGACAGTCTAATATAGTGCTCAATTCTTTGCAGCCTCTGGATTTCTGTTTTGATCACTGTGCTTGTCACCATCAACCTGGGGCTGGTTGTCAGGCTAGCAGTAAGAGCAGTGTTCATGTCGCCACTTCTTGTGCAGTTTCTCCTGGGCTGTGACAGATGTGGTAGAGGTTGCACATCTCATGGTGGGCAAGTCAGCTAGCTTGTCTTATTGATGGATCTTGGTTGTCTTCCATTTTTTCTGCCATCTACAAAAATAAAGCAGACTCTCCGAACAAAACTGAGAGCAGCTTGAGCTAAAGGGGAGTATGCAAATTTGAGTGATTTAAAGAAATTTTTTTGGTGTGCAAGTCCACTCTTCTCCAGAGAGCAGTGGGGCTTTTCTCTAGAGTCTATGAATTTCCTGACCATGGGATTCTGACTTGGTTTCCAGTACCAGATATGAGATATCTCCCACTGAGCAGGCCTCATGTCCAATCAGAGGACAGTTGGTTACGCGCAGAGGCTGCGTGCCACTCTTGCACAAGTGTGGACTTCTTCACCGGATGGCTGATTTCGGACTCTGTAGGGTCTCCTGCTTATTTGTGCTGTTGGTGACCATTTTCCTCCAGTGGTCCCATAAAGCTTCCCGGCACTATTGGGGTTAGCCAGGTATGGGCTAGTTTCCCTTTCAGTTCCAGCATGGTATTCCGATTCAGGGACCACTTTTAAAAAAAAGACAAACTTTATTTTTATTATTTGTGTGTGTGTGTGTGTGAGAGAGAGAGAGAGAGAAAGAGGCAGATATATATAGAGAGAATGAGAGCGCCAGGGCCTTCAGCTGCTGCAAACAAACTCCAAAAGCATGCACCACCATGTGCATCTGGCTTACGTGGGTCCTGGGGAATCAAACCTTGGCTTTGCAGGCATGCACCTTAACTGCTAAGCCATCTCTCCAGTCCTCAGGGACTACATTTTATATATATACATATATAAGTTTATTTATTTACTTGAGAGAGAAAGATGCAGAGAGAGAGAGAGAGAGAAACAGACAGAATGGGCGCACCAGGGCTTCCAGCCACTGCAGATGAACTCCAGATGCATGCATCCCCTTGTGCATCTGGCTTACATGGGTCCTGGAGAATCAAACTGGGATCCTTTGGCTTTGCAGGCAAGTGCCTTAACTGCTAATCCATCTCTCCAGCCCTCAGGGACCACCTTAACAGCCTACTTCCACACATATGCCCTTCTCTGTGTCAACCTATCATCAATTATATCACCCAGTACACTTACACTGTTAAGAGACCCAGAGAACTGAGATTGACCAAGAGGTTGCTTGAAAATCCAATTCAGTGATATTCGGCAAGGGTAGAGGCACTTTCCCAGCATTATCCTCAGAGCTCAGTGTCCCTGAATGAACACATTAGGAGTGAAATGAACAAGTGCCTTATGTACTATTGGCTAGTTCCTAAGAGGGTCACATTCTAAGCTCTTAGCAGCATTTAGGGTTGTGCGTTGGCTGACACTTTGAAGTCCCTCATGTGTACACCAGGGGCCCACCTGACTGCACACTGTAGGGATCAGCTTTCTTCTTCATGCTCTCAGGCCCAAAGACATTCTTTTCTAGCAAAATAATCCATTTGATTTTGTTTGTGGTGCTTGGGTGTTGAACCAGGACCCTGTGTATTGTGTTATATTACTAGTGCGCAATGAACTTGCTTTTGGAAAACCCCAAATTATCCAGAGGCTTGTTCTTACAGCTTCATCTCCATGCCCTGTTCTAGTGGGCAAAAGTGGAACTTAGAACACAGCCTGATCATGACATCATTTGGCACCAATGGCACACCATTCCACCTTCTCTATTCACTGATAAGTAGGTGGGCAGGTGTCCCTGACAGCCTATGAAGTGGCTCACCGCACTCACTTCTCATGGCAAGCCTCACAGTGGTCCTGAGCCAGGGTCTGGGCATTTACTGGGTAACCATCTCCTCCCACAACAAGTACATATGCAGGACAGCAGGGCACGGCGGAGGACAAAAGTAAACCAAATTTCACTGGCACTGACAAAACAACAGAATTAGAATGTGGTAACCAGGAAACTATGTGGAGCTCTATTTTTACATTTGCAGTTTTGTTAGTGTAATGGCTTCCTTATGTGTACACCACATTGTTAAGCTAATGATCTCCATCCACCTAACCAGACACTTGTTCCTAATTATGGTCCCCTGAGCTAGGAAGAAGACTTTTGCTTTTCATGTCTGCTGCAGACTGGCACTAGGAAGCCCCCCAGTTTGTCATCTGGAAGACCACCCTCACTGGCTAGATCTTAAGGTGTCTGCTAGGTCATAGGGTGGGTGATCCATGGGGAAGGGAGCAGGAAGCCTCGGAACTCTTGAAGTGAGTGTCACAGAGAGTAGTGAGAAGCACCAGCATCCTGCAAGATGCCCAGGGAGGGGTCAAGGTTCATGGGCTGCCTCCATGTAGTGCTCACTGGTTGTCATGGTGATCCATCTTTGAGGATCTACTGAGCTCTTTGTCAGGTTGCATGGTGAGAGATTTAGGATTTGTTTTCTTTGTCGGGGAGCCCACACTCTTCTGAGCCTGGAGACAACAAAAGAGAGGAAGAGAAGAGAAACCTGAAAGGTTCCATTCTGTTCCTTACTTTTACGCCAAAATGACTCAAAGCATGGCATGACTCACTTGTGCGTGTGTTCTTTTATTCAGTTAACAAGCCACCAGTGAGTGTTTACCTTGTGCCAAACACTGGACTGGACACTAGAAGATGAGTGAGACTTTGACCTACCTTCAAGGAGGTCACAGTTTAGGGACTCACTGGGAAAAGAATCTGTTGGAGCCCCCAAAGCCCTTCCCAATAATCTGACCTTACAGATCAACTGACTGGCTGTGCTAGGCATGCATAAAACAGGGTGCCCTAGGTTCTGCAGCATGAGAGGCAATGGGCTCATTGCCATTTCTTGTGGATGGAGAATTGAGTGCCTTGGAGAGTACCCCACACAGTTATTTCCCAGTTATTGATCAGGCTACTTCTGTGTCAATGTGTAGGGGACAGGAGACTTTCCTTGCCTGTCTGGAGTGAGCCAGCCGTCGAAATACTCACACGTCCTCTGCGAGCTGAGTTGAGCTCTCCCACTGAGGTCTTCCTCCGCTCTTCCTCTGTGATCCTCAGGGTGAGGAGGCAGGGCGGGGCCCTAGGAGGGGTAGAACAGGAGAAGGCTCGAAGAGCTTTCTCTGCCTTGTGCCATTTATTTACTTTTTCTGCCTGGAATAAAGTCCAAACAAACACTTTATAATCTTTACATAACAGGAAGAAAATTTTCCATGATGCCTTGCCACCGTGCGGGGCTATTGGTCTTCATACATCCCCAAAAGCTATCCACAGGCAGCTGTTCGTTCTTCCCCTGGAGCAAGCATCAGAGACGCCAGCCCACAGGTGTCTGTGAGCCTGCGCTGTCCTGGAGTCCGCCTGACTCAGACGAGCAGAGCCCCGCACCAGGCCCATCGGCTTGCACTCAGCGCTGGGGCCTGCCCTGCACAGACTCCCATCAGATCTTAATTTGGACAGGCAAGGAAGCCAGGGCTGGTTCTGTTGCATGCCCACATGTGTGAGGCTGTGTGCAGGACTGGGAAAGGTCGCCTCGGGGTTTACAGATTCCTTAATGACTTCCGCTTTGCGGCATGCTTGGAGGAGTGCTAAGTGGACGCAGAACGAAGGGGTCTTTTCTCATCATCCATGTGTCATGGAGGAACCAGCCAGAGCCTCTCCCTGCCTTTTTCTCACACAAGTGTTGATATCTATCTCTCTCTCTCTCTCTCTCTCCATATATATATATATGGATATATATATATATATATATATATATATATATATGGAGAGAGAGAGAGGCTGGGAGGGGCCTTGTACAGTTTGGTCTCCCACTGGGGTGGTTTTACTTCTCTTTCCCTTGTTGAGCTGACTCCACCGTTTAGCCAAAAATTCATGTCTTGTGGATGGAGGGCGGGGGCAGAGTCCTTATTCTGAGAAAGCGTGAACATCTGGTGTGCCCTGGGCTAGAGCGAGAGCAAGGTGTGGGCACTGTGCTCTCTGCGAGGGGGAGGAGGTTGTTCAGGGCTCACAGCCGCAGCCCTGTGGTGCAAGCACACAGCAAAGAGGACCCACAGAGCGAGTCCTAACGGACTCTGTAGACCGCTTGAACTTGGCCTTGTTTCCCTTGGGGAGCGATGAGCCTGCGTGGGGTTGATGGCGAGCCAGCAGGTGAATTGAAACCAAGGTCACTGTCCTCTCACTGCCCAGCACAAAACCCCATGGGAACGGTGACCACCGTCTGCTGAACACCTGCTATGTGCAGGCATATGCGCTTCTTACGCCAAGTCCTTCGTGACCATTTTGTGTGGCCAGTGGCCCCATTGCTGGCAGAGAGGCACAACCTCAGGCTCTGAAAACCCATCTGAAGACCTACAGCTGGGGGGGGGCTGTGCCAGGGTTTGAGCCTCTCGTCTGAAGGTCACGCCCTTCTTCTCTCGCCCCTTCCCATCTGCCACCACGGCTCGCAGTGGTAACTGCGCACTGTCCAAGCTCGGCTCGGTCGTCCTAAACCTCTGCCAAGTGGCGGGGAAAGAAATGGGGTCAGTGAGCCACAGTCCCAGCAGAGCCCAGGAT
Source organism: Jaculus jaculus (assembly GCF_020740685.1). Classification (NCBI taxonomy): domain Eukaryota; kingdom Metazoa; phylum Chordata; class Mammalia; order Rodentia; family Dipodidae; genus Jaculus; species Jaculus jaculus. The sequence continues at coordinate 244,202,999 of NC_059102.1, read as the reverse complement.
GTCACTGGCATCTCTGTCACTCCAGACCCATGTCATTTCATGCTGACTTCACACTGCTATGTTCCCTGCCCTCTGGGGACTTCTAAGCCAAGATGAGCTTGATGTCCCAGCCAACCGTGGAGAGAGACATGCAGACAATTGACTAGAAAACAGAGCAAGTTCAGGGTGGTTGATATTTGCCATGCTTTAGGGCTGGAGGGGGTTTACACCTCAGCGTGGCAAAGGAGGCTACAGAGTGGCAGGGCTCTGGAGACTTTTTTTTTTTTTTTTGGTAAACAGAGCAGCCGTATGGGACCAAGGAGGCTTCCAGGAGTTGGGATGGGAGGGCAGAATACTTTGAGCAGCAGCTGACACTTATTGTGGCTTTTTGTAAAGCAGGCATTGTCATAAGCACACTTAATCCTTCCAACAACTGTGTGAAGGCTGGAACCTAACTCCCCTAGCTTGCTTCTCAGCTCCCTCCCTTGCCAGTTGTGGCTGAATAACTTATATAACCATCAGTGCCCCCCACCCTTTCCTTGGTTGTAATTGGAGTCATAAAGGTCCCTTGCTCAGCTGGTTGTGGTGGCTTACACCTGTGATCCCGGCACTTGGGAGGAGTGGTAAAGGCAGGAGGGTCAGGGGTTCAAAGCCATGCTTGGTTACAGAGTGAGTTCTAGGCCAGCCTAATACATGCGGCTCTGTCTCAATAGCCAGGCATGATGGCGCACGCCTTTAATCCCAGCACTCGGGAGGCAGAGGTAGGAGGATCTCTGTGAGTTCGAGGCCACCCTGAGACTCTATAGTGAATTCCAGGTCAGCCTGGGCTAGAGTGAGACCCTACCTCGAAAAACCAAAAACCAAAACAAAACAAAAAAAGCCAAATAAATTTTATATATATATATATAAAATTTAATATTATTATTAATTTAATTTAATTAAAATTTAATATTATTATTTAATAATAAATATATAAAAATAATATAAATATAAATAATAAATGCACTTTCTTCCACGGGTTTTGTGGCAATTTAATGCATCGCATGGGCAAAGTGCTTAGAAGGGAGGGAGCCTGGTATGTGGTAACTCTCAGTGTTCACTCAGTAGTGTTTGTTATCCAGTGATGTGCTATTCTTTTTTTTTTTAAAGTGATTTTATTTATTTCATAATGAGAGAGAGGCAGATAGAGAGAGAATGGGTGCACCAGAGCCTTCAACTGCTGTAAACAAACTCCAGATGAATGCACTACCTTGTGCATATGGCTTACGTGGGTCCTGGGGAACCGAACCCTAGGTCCTTTGGCTTCACAGGCAAACGCCTTAACTGCTAAGCCATCCCACCAGCCCAAAGTGCTATTCTTATCATGACCACTTTGAAGATGAGAAAACTGTGGCACAGATACCCCAAGGCGGTCCAGCCAGTATTTAAATCCAGGCAGCCAGTCTTCAGTGACCATGTCCTTAGCCGTGACCTCACTGGAGAGGAAGATGCGTGGCCGGGGAAAAGCAGTGGGACCAGTGTGACAGAGCCGACCACTGGGCGGGGCCTGAAGGAAGAGGCTAGAGAAGCAAGGTCAGCTGAGGCTCCCTGCTGAAGGGGCTTGAAATAGACTTGAGAGGGACCTGGGTTCCAAGGCTTTGGAGGGGCACGGGGAGCTAGTAGACGGAGTGACTCCTCATGACAGCGTTTGGCTGACAGTGGGATTTCTCTCTTAGGAGTGAATTGAACCCAGTGAGAGTTGTTTTAGTGATTATCAAGAACTGCAGAGTCATACCACCTGGAGCTCCTTCCCCATGGCTATCCCCATCAGGCACCCCCACTCTCCCAGACTGTTCCCATTCTACAAAGTGTGTGCGTGGTTCTATGTAGTGTTTCTAACTGTGAAAGTACAATGCATGGGGTTAGCAAGGCCTACCCTCCCAGTTATTTATTTATTTATTTATTTTGCTGTACTGAGAAGATCAAGGCCTGCCTACCCCTAGAAGAAAATTATACTCCTTGGCAACTTTTTTTTTTTTTACTTTTGGCTTTTTTCGGGGTAGGGTTTCACTCCAGCCCAGGCTGACCTGGAATTCACTATGGAGTCTCATGGTGATCCTCCCACCTCTGCCTCCCAAGTGCTGGGATTAAAGGCATGTGCCACCACACCCTGCTCTTGGAAACTTACATTAAGCACTTACCATGTGCTAGGTTCCATGCTTGGAGAAAACAGCCAAAGGTCTCCGCCCTGATGGGGTCTGTGAAGCAGTCCGGAGTGATGCAGCGTGCAGTCATGCAGCTGTCACGGAGCCCCGAGAAGCCTCGGTCCTGAAGTGTGTCTCCCACCCAGAAAGCAGAAGAGGACCCCTGGTCCCACGATACCCCCTGAATTCACAAGCAACAAGTCTGAGGGCAGTCTGCCTTCACCTTGAGTCCTTACTACTAGGAAGGATGAGTTGATGAATAAATGCCCCTCTGTGCGTTCCTGGAGAATGGCCACCCTCCTCCAATCCCTGTCTGTCCCTGAATGTGACTCCTTCCTGGCAGGTGACTGGAGTTTCACTCTCCTACCAGATATGAATTGCTTTTGATTTTCCCCGGAAAGCCCAGTCCGTTGTTCAGTTCTTTATATACTGCAAAGAGTTTCTGAGTGTCATGGGAGGTGTTGCAGTGTGGTTCGCATTGCTGGTAGAAATCACCCAACAAGAGTAGCTTCTGGGAAAAAGAGATTTATTTTGGCTTACAGGCTCGAGGGGAAGCTCCACAATGGCAGGGGAAAACGATGGCATGAGCAGAGGGTGGACATCACCCCCTGCCCAACATAAGATGGACCACAGCAACAGGAGGGTGTGCCAAACACTGGCATGGGGAAACTGGCTATAAAGCCCTTAAGCCCGCCCCCAACAACACACTCCCTCCAGGAGGCATTAATTCCCAAATATCCATCAGCTGGGAACCTAGCATTCAGAACACGTAAGCTTATGGGGGACACCTGTATCAAACCACCACAGGAGGTGACCAGGTTCCTAGTAATCTCCCAGGCTGGGCTGCAGCCTCACATGACCTCAGAGAGGCCATGCAGAGTACCACTTGCTAACCCTCCACCATAGTGACTTCCACTTTTATGGTCGCTCCAGGGAGCCTCACCTCAAGTGCCACCTGAAGACCTAGCGCTGTAGTCAGCTCCATGTTGCTGGGATGAACTTCCAAACAGACACAGTTGATGGGAAGAAGTGATGTATTTCAAGCTGACAGATCCAGGGGAAGTTCCATAGATGGCAGAAGTTGGCTCCCTTTCACAGACCCAAGCAGAGAGAAAAAATGCAGCAAGCAAAACACCAGACCAACACACACACACACACACACTCACACTCACACTCACACCCCTCCAAAAGCAGCACGCATCAGGGACCCAGGCAGAGCTTAATCCTCTCTATATACCTTTAGGCTGGAATTCAGATCCACTCCCAAATACACCTTTGGGCTGGATCCCAGGATCCCTTCCCTACCAACCGACACCTCCTCCAGCCAAGCTTTAATAAAACATCTGAGTCTATGGAGGACGCATATTCAAATTACCACACCTAGATTCCAGACCTCTGCCCTGCTAAGCAATGGCTGGCCAGCCCTCCTCATATCTCTGCACTAGTCTTTTTGGAAGGTCCAGGGAAGGCTGATAGCCTGTTTTGCAGAACCTAGAACATACCTTCCATACCCTATATGGCTCTTTGATAAGAGGATTAGGGTCTTCCATTGACAGCCCCCTAAGGCTGCCCAGTAAGCTCCAAGAGAGGCAGCTGAAGAGTGAGGTGACCCACAACAGCAAGAGACAAAGAGTGCTGTCCTTCATCTGTGCGTGGCACTGGGTGGTGGGAGCCTGGGACTTTAGAGAGAGCCGAAGGGAGCCGAAGGTCAGGGCCCCGGGTAGGACCAGTGAGTGGCAGTCTTCCACTCTAGAGCAGGCGAAGCTCTAGGAAAAGGGAAGAGTTAAGAAACGCTAGACCAACCCTTCTCTTAATCATTCTGCCACCACCATGGAGACCTGGAGAAGAAAATGAAGGCGTTCTTCAGTGTAAATGAAGATCAGGGAACTTGCGAGCAGGAGGAGAACTCAGCCCCGGTGGGCACGGAGGCAGAGCAGGTCTACACAAAGGCTGGGAGCTTCCTGCATTCCTCTTGCTGCAGAGATGGTCTGCATGGAGGCAGCCCAGGCCTGACAAGCTCGGAATGACAAGACCGGGCCCTGGGAAGGGGAAGTTCGCATCATGGCTCTGAAAGCCCCTCCCACCACACCGATGACCACTCTTTGCATTTGCAGAGCCAATTTGGTACGCCAAGTAATCGCCAGTGATTATTCTATAAAAGTCATTGAAGTATGCAACTATGGCATCCCTCTGTTGAGTTTGATGCCTCACTGAAAAGCTTAACAAAATCTCTAATGCAGCACAGAAGTGCCAACATGCCAATGAGAGAGAGCAGCCACCAAATGAGAGTGCCTTTCTGCCTGTGCCATGCCAGGCCAGGTTTTCCCAAGCCTGTTGTCCTGGCTGCGTCCCCTTAAGTAAAGCGGACTAAAGGTTGTTTGTGTTTTAGTTCATGCCATTATCTTTAACTATCTGGAGCCCAGTACCTCTTTAAGAACCTGACTGACAGTATTATGTGTCTTCAGCGCCATTACCAGAATGTTTGGCAAAACAACCTGAGCTGCTATAGGCCTTGTTTTTATTCTCATTTTGGGGATTTGCTTAGCCCACAGTGAAGCAATAGAATTTATTACAAATAAGTCAATTCTGCCCTGAGGGAAAATGTTGCATAAGATTAGCTCTAAGGTCTCACGGAGCCTTCTGACTCAGTGATGTGAAAATACCCAGGTCTGCATGGAGGCTCAGTTTGACTCTGGGTTGTATCATAACAAAAGATATGTGCTCACACAAGCAATCTGGGGGCCTCCACCTAACACATGGGCATAGTCACAAGCACATACTTCCTGCCTGGAGATCCCCATCTCATGCCCACAGTTGTCATGACAACCACTCTGGGCTGGTCTTGGTCCAAGGGCCTTATACCTGGGTGGTATAAAGCTCATGTGAAGCCCAGTGTGCAATGACCACTGCAGCTGTGTATATGGGGCAGTTGCCATGGCAACATATAGAACATAAACATGTGGGAAACATGTGGACATCTCCTGGGTTTCTTATTGGCCAGAGGAACAAGGAGATATGATTTTAAATTTTAGACAGTGTTCCAAATTAGATCTTTCTTTCTGCTTTTCCCTGATGGAATTCCAGGAGCAGAGTGAGTAGAGATTGCTCATCCTCTTTTTTTTTTTTTTTAAATTATTTATTTATTTGAGAGCGACAGACACAGAGAGAAAGACAGATAGAGGGAGAGAGAGAGAATGGGCGCGCCAGGGCTTCCAGCCTCTGCAAACGAACTCCAGACGCGTGCGCCCCCTTGTGCATCTGGCTAACGTGGGACCTGGGGAACCGAGCCTCGAACCGGGGTCCTTAGGCTTCACAGGCGCGCGCTTAACCGCTAAGCCATCTCTCCAGCCCTCATCCTCTTTTTTTATATATAATTTACTTTTTTATTTATGTATTTGACAGAGAAAGAAGGGGAGAGAGAAAGAGAATGAATGGGCGCACCAGGGCGTCCAGCCATTGCAAATGAATTCCAGGCGCATGCGTCCCCTGTGCATTTGGCTAACGTGGGTCCTGGGGAATTGAACCTGGATCCTTTGGCTTTGCAGGCAAATGCCTTAACTGCTAAGCCATCCCTCCAGCCCATTACTAATCCTCTTAATGCCAACCAATTCCTTACACACGTAGCTGGAGTAAAAGAGCACACAGACATTCTCTAAGGCCACATAGCAAGTCCAGAAGTGAACCTAGGACCTTCAAGACATGAGATTAGGGCAGACTCAAGGGTGGGGGGCTCAGGTTTGCAAGGACTGCCACATCCACTGGGAGTGAGCAGGACTCTAGGACCACAGGTCATAAGGCTGAGCCATGAAAGGACCTTAAATGGGGCTGCTGAGGAGTCAGTGACTGTCAGAACCGTGGCAAGACCTGTGGGCCCACAGTGAAAATCCATATCCTTTGAGCTCAGGAAATCTTTGTGGGGGAGGGGGATGGTGGCCGAAAGGGTATGCTAGGGACCTGCAGAGTCCACAGAAATGTGGACAACTTCACAGCAAAGCAAAGGTAGGAAGTAAGGGGGGAACAATCTAAGAGGACTTCCTGGAGGTGTAAGCATGCTGGAGTGTTCATGTTACATCACTGTGCCTGTTATTTGGGTTTACTACATTGTGCCAGGGAGCCTGGGTTGCGAAGGCATCTCACTTTCACTCACCCCTGTCTCCAGTGCATCTGAGCAGTGTAAAAGTTTGGGAACAGGAGCAAGTCTCATTACTGACTGTCTCAAGGTCACTGCCCTAAAGATAGGAAGTTTCCCTAGAAGGGGCAAGGACAGGGTCAGTAGTTTCCTCATGGCCCAGGGCTTTGGAGAAATGAGGAAAGATACTGCGGACACCATCCCCTAAGTCTGGCTTCTACTCCTCAGCCAGCTGTGCAGCGTCTCACCACAGGGCGCTGAGAGGTCACTGCTGTTTACAATCCCCACACATCTGTTCCAAGTCACGCATTCATTCATTTCACCAGTCGTCACTAACCAAATATTCCTGAGAACCCACTGTGTGCTTGGGGACTCTGATGCTTTGGAGAGCAAGTTCAACCAATGCCAGATTGTTGGGAAACACAAACAGTGCAGGCTGAACCATGGCTTCGGGTGTTAGAAAAGCCGTGAATTGTGTGAGCCGCAGAGCTGGGGGTGGCATCTTTAAAGAAAGGGTATCAGGCTGCAGGAAGAACCTGGGAAAGCTGGACTTGGCGGAACATCGTTTAATTTCGGCACCCAAGATAAACTGAGGCAGGAGGATTATGAGTTTAAGGCCAGCCTGGACAGAAAGACAAAAACAAAAACCATTTGAGTTGTCCAGGTCAAAACCTTGGGATATTCTTCAGCCGGTGTGGTGGCTCATGCCTTTAATCCCAGCACTGGGGAGGCAGGGGTAGGAGGATCACCATGTGTTCGAGGCCACCCTGAGACTGGATAGTGAATTCCAGGTCAGCCTGGGCTACAGTGAGACCCTACCTCAGAAAACCAAGACCAAACCAAACCAAAACAAAACAAAAAAAACCTTGGGATATTCTTGATCTATAAACACCCACATCTGGCACACCAGCAAATTCTAATGGTTTCAAAGTATATCCTAGCCCTAGTGCTATCCCTGTTGGTGAGGCTCCCAAAGCCATGTGGTGGGTTCTTAGCCCTTCTCCCAGATCCTGGCTGTGGGCACAGAAGGGCACTGCTTGTCCCTACTCTTGTTTTTAGTCCTACAACCAACCTCGGACTCCTCTGTTTACAACGCTCTCCCTCACACCCCTTTCCTCCAAGGTCACCTTTCAAGGTCATAAGGGTAGAAACAGCCTAGCCCTCCATTCCCCTTCCCCTCTCTGCTACTGCCCTCCCCCAGCTCTCCTAACCTCATCTCCATGGGCAGAGGGCCCCAACTCTCCCATGGATTCCCTGGCTTATATTGTTTCCAACCACAGGGGTGTGAGAGTGTAAAAAAATCCCACAGCACGCCTTTCCTTGGCCCTGGGCCTACGTCTTCATTCCTCAAATTGCTCTAAGTTATCAGTCAACAGATGTGGTCAAGTCACCCATTCGACATTCAGTCCAGACATTACCAATGTCTCTGGAGGGAGAAAAGTAAGGTGACAAGTCTGACTCTAGGAAGCTAGAGCTTGAAGACACCCATGATTCAGAGCCTGGTGGGAACTGGCTGGAGCCAGCCCTGGTAGAAGGTTACTGACCTCACCAGCACCCCTTCTCTGCCCAGCCCTCACCCTGCACTTCCTTGCTGATCACTGGTCTCTGCCTGTGCCATGAATGAAGTATTGCAGGCCTGCCATTTTCACAGGGTGGGGAAGGGGAAAATGGCCGGGCAGGAGGGGCTTAGGGTTGGTCTAGGGGGATACTGTGGCGGGGCAGATCCCCTCTTTCCAGTAATCACTGAAGGAAATGCTCTGTTCATGTCGACTTTATCGACTGGTGCTGCAATGGCTGTTGCCACGGCAGCAGAGCATTCCCACTGCAGAAGAGGAAACTGAGGGGATAGGAGAGGAAATCAAAAAAAGAGTGAGATAGAGGGAAAAGTCGAATTAGGGAGCTGTGGAACATTCCAAGCTGCCAAGAGACTGTTTAAAGGGACCACTACCTGCCTATGGCAAGATCCTTTCGAGAGTGACAGAGGGAAGACTGCCACTGAATTAGCTCATGGGGTGTGCATAGACACTCTTTTCCTGACAGCTGATGTGTTATCTGGGAAGGAGGGAGGGAGGGGACTGTCTTCTGATAAGAACAGATACCAACTCACTTTAGCCAAAAGGATGCGAAGCGATCTTACCTTTCTTATGGAATATCTTCTCAAAGGAAGTAGAGTATCAGGGGCTGTTTACCGAGGGAAGGAAAAGGACTTGGGATTTGGGGAATATGATATCCCATGAGAGGAGGCACAGAGGAACAAAGAAGTTACAGAGAAGAGGAAGGACTAGGCTGACACAGGATCAAATGAGGGAGGGCGACAACCAGGGCGGAAGGAAGGTCAGACCTCAGGGGCTGTGGGCATCCGGTGCCAAATAAGTACAGGTGGACAGAGCAGCATATAGGAGAGTGTTTCACAATAACAGCAAAGACTTTAACCTAAGACATGGATACCCGAGATGAGGCCAGATTAAGCCAGGGAAGAGAGCAGCAGGTTTTGCCTGAAGCATAGACGTGGGTGGATGGGTCACAGTGGACGCAGTATTGTTCAGCCAGGATGGTAACTCTCTCACTGATTTCCTATACTAAAAAGGCAATAGATTGATAATGCAAGGATACAGTCTACCAACAACAAACAAATAACCTGGTAAGGCAGTCCAGGAGTGTCCTTGCATTCCCAAAGGAAGTGAGGTTCCCTAAGGAAATCTTGTGTAAATTACAGAATAACAGATCAGTAAGGATGAGGACTTTAGAAATGATGGTTTGTTGATAACCCCAGCACTTAGGACACTGAGGATGAGTGGATCTTGAGTTCCATGTCAGCCTAAAATATGTAGAAATACCCCATAAAGACAAAGAAAAGTGAGAGTTTGTGATATTATCATAAGTGGCCTCAGCTGTGCATGGTGGTGCACGCCTTTAGTCCCAGCACTTGGGTGGCAGAGGTAGGAGGATCATTGTGAGTTCGAGGCCACCCTGAGACTACATAGTGAAGTCAAGGTCAGCCTGAGCTAGAGGGATACCCTCCCTCAAAAATCCCCCCCAAAAAAGAACGTGGCCTGTGAGATTGGGAGGGGCCTGACCTCTTGCTTGACCTGGGGCGTTATGTCTGGGTGTAAGCATGAGTGATCACTCACACGCCCCTCGACTGGCCTCACCCTCAGAGCACTCTGCGTCCCTGGCCACGTTCTGGTGTGATGCCACTTGATACCACTTACATCCCTATAACCAACTTGGAACTGCTTGTCATTTTTTTTCACATGGATTCACAAATCCTGGCTCCACCTCTGGTTTTTCTAGGGTTTGCCTTACAATCTCGGCCACAGGACCACTGGTGAATTTCTGCACCCAGCTAGTTCCCTTCTCCTCCTCTGAGGCAGTGTCTCTTCACATTCCTCTAATTAGAACACACACACACACCCATGGCCTGTCTGTCTCCCCGTGATGAATGTGTGTGACATTACATTTTCACAGGGACAGGGCTATTATTTCCCTAAGCCTCATATTATCTGCCTTATGTTCTCTGCCTGACATTGAGCTCCTTGAGGGCGGAATCTCCATCTTTCTCTGGATCTTTAAGGTCAGCAAAGGGTCTGTGCTAGGTACATCCTGTCTACTATGATCTGTTTGAAATATCTCCATCTGGCCCCAGGATTGTGAAAGACAGGGAGTCTTGGGCTAGTGTCAGGACCCAGCACCCAGCATTCAGATCAATTTAACAGACACAGCTGCCACACTTGCTCTGGGTTAGTATGGAGAGAGACAGTTTGGCCACTGGTGGGGAGGGGCATGAATAAATAAATCCAGGATGTTTTCAAGGGTCTCTCCAGCCCAGCTTCAGCTCTGGCAGCCAAGGGACCTATGCTAAGTCCCCTCCTGAGTCCCTAGGCTTGACATAAGGCTTAAGGATTCCAGAGCACTTTGATATTATAACCACTTTAAGAGAGACAAGGAGCCAGAGGGGTTCAATGTCTTTGACAAGGTCATGCACTCAACAGGAGTAGGAACTCAGCCCCTTGATCCTAGGGTTTAGCCTCTTCCTCTAAGGCTCTCAGCCTCCTTCCCTGTCAACCCTGGGCCCTGTTTCTCCAAACCACCCTGTCCTACGCCATGGCTTGGGAGGGCCACCTTGTGCTTTAGACATTGAAAGTAAGAGGAGGGTTTCCTGGAGGAAACCTAGGACGCTTTGCCGAAGAGACAGGGAGCACAGTCCCAGTTCTACCATCATCTCTCCCAGCCCCACAGCACCACTCACCCTCCTGTATCCCAAGATGCCCTCTCTCACTTCCCTATACCTGAACCTCCACGTCTCCAACGACGCTTTCTCCTGAATGCGGCAGGGGACCACGTCTGCGCCCAGAGCGAGAACTGGTGGGCTGCTTTCTGTCCCCAAGCCCCCACCTCCACTCGATCGCCCCCAAGCTGGGCTCGCAGATACCTCCCCCTCCCGAGCCAGAAATAGGCACTCTCCCCCCCCCCCACTGCCCTCCCTTCGAGCACACTCCTCCCTCTCCTCTTGTTTGCTCCCCGCCTTTCCCTCCCCTCCTTCCCGGGCTCGGAGCTGCAGCCCGCAGCCTCGGCTGGATGGAGCTGGAGGGCGGAGTGTGGCGAGGGCGCTGCCCCGCACTGCACGGCCCGCAGCACCGACCCGCCGGCTGCGGGGCGGCGATCCCAGGCACCGCAGCGCCTGCGGGCATCGATGCTGCCGCGGGGGCGTGGGGGGGGCTTCCTTTGACTGATTGAAAAAAAAAATTTAATTTGTATTCTCTCCGCCCCGCCCCTTTTCCTCGGACCCCGCCCCAACGCCCTGCAATTTCCTCGCTCCTTCCTTTCCTTCCTTGCGTTTCTTTCCCCTGCGCCCTCGTCTCGCTCCCTGGCTCTCTCTCTGTCTCTCCCCTACCTCTTCCCCTTCTTCCGCGGTTCCTTCCGTCCTTTCTCATCCTCCCCCCCCCACCCCCTCCTGCGCCGCCCCCTCCTCCCGGCGCTCCCGCCCCCTCCCCCGCCCCGTGCCTGCAGACGCGCGGATCGTCCATGCGCTCCTCGCGGGCAGCAGGATGCTGGGCAGCGGCGTCAAGAGCGCGCAGCCCGAGGTGGAGCTGAGCGGCGGCGGCGGCGGCGACGAGGGCGCGGACGAGCCGCGGGGAGCCAGCAGGAAGGCGGCCGCGGCGGCGGCGGCGGACGGCAGGGGAGGCATGCTGCCCAAGCGCGCCAAGGCGGCGGGCGGCGGCGGCGGCAGCGGCATGGCCAAGGCTAGCGCAGCCGAGCTGAAGGTCTTCAAGTCCGGCAGCGTGGACAGCCGTATCCCCGGAGGGCTGCCGACCTCCAACCTGCGCAAACAGAAGTCGCTCACCAACCTCTCGTTCCTCACGGACTCGGAGAAGAAGCTGCAGCTGTACGAGCCCGAGTGGAGCGATGATATGGCCAAGGCCCCCAAAGGTCTGAGCAAGATGGGGCCCAAGGGCCGCGAGACTCCGCTCATGTCCAAGACGCTGTCCAAGTCCGAGCACTCGCTCTTTCAGGCCAAGAGCGGTCCGGCGGGCGGTGCCAAGACCCCGCTGGCCCCGCTAGCTCCCAGCCTGGGCAAACCGAGCCGGATCCCCCGCGGACCCTATGCGGAGGTCAAGCCTCTCAGCAAGGCGCCGGAGGCGGCGGTGAGCGACGACGGCAAATCGGATGATGAGTTGCTCTCCAGCAAGGCCAAGGCTCAAAAGAGCTCGGGACCCGTGCCCTCTGCCAAGGGCCAGGAGGAGCGTGCCTTCCTCAAGGTGGATCCTGAGCTCGTGGTGACCGTGCTGGGCGACCTGGAGCAGCTGCTCTTCAGCCAGATGCTGGGTAAGTCCTGCCGCCCCGCCCCACCCCGCCCCTGGCTTTCTCCTGGACAGCTGCTGGGAGAGGTGGGGATGGTGAAGCTTCCTCCAGTTTCCCCCTCGGGAGGGTTCTCCTGATCGCTGATCAGGTTAGGAGGGGCGTTAAGCCCAGATGTGCAGAGCTGGCCCAACCTCCAGCTGAGTCTGGTTAAAAGTGTGTTTTAAAGATGTGACTGGGCGGGAGCCGGGGGCTTCTGCTCTAACCTGCCTGAAAGGAGGCTGGAAAAATGGGGTTGCAGGGCTTGGGTTCTCTGAAATAGAACCATTAGCTCCATTGAATGTTGAAGTCCAGAGTCCTAATATGGCAAAATGTGTACTGGTGGAGATAATCAATTGTGGAGTAGTCTGCGCTGGACTAGGCTAGCACCCAGCATTGCTGGGGGGGCGGGGGCTGTTGGTGAGAGCCTGCATCTAGAGCACAGATGTGGGGAGACCAGATGTGAGGGCCCGTTGGCCCTGGAGCAGAGCTGAGGCTCCACTTCCTTTGTGGATCCTGGGTGGGGAGCTCGAGTCGGATTTCCCGGGTGTGAGGGTTCTGGCAAGGAGAAGCGTTTGGGGCCAGGGGGTGGGCGAGCAGCCAGCTGCGAGCATCTGGATGCGAGTCCTCTTCCTCAGCTCCGGCTCTTTCGCAACCGCCCCCCTCCCGCCCCCCGATCTTTTAGGAAAAGGTCTGGTCTTTTATGCAGCGATTTCGGTCTTTGCCCTTTGGCTAATAGAAGCCAAGCAGGCGGGAAGGGAGGAACAAAGCTTGCTCGGGTGGAGGAAGCTCCAGAGCAGCTCCATTGTTCTCCGTGTCTAGGCAAAAAAACCCCGGAGCCGGCCGGGGAACTGCGCTCGTTTTCCCTAGAGCCCCTGTCCCTAGGCAGGAATAGCTCTAGCGTGTGCCGGATGCTGGCTGCGGTGCCTAGAAGCCTGCACCGGCCATGCTGGGGCCTCGGAAGGTGGGAGGCGGGGTCTGGAGCTTGGCTAGGTGGACTTGTTGCAGTGGCTGAGATGCGGGTCCTCGGGAGCCGGCGCCCAAGGACCCTATCGTCCTGGGTACCCTGCAAGCTGCCCGCCCCTCTGGGGGCTGGGGAGGGGCGTGTCGTGAGTGTGTGAAGGGGCGGGGCTCAGTGGCTAGTGGCTGGCGGAGTGATCCACTGGGTAGAGGTCGACGGGGGGAGCTGGTCCGGCGATTGCTAAGCCGAAGTAGATTTGTTCAGCCTGCTGCAGTCTTCCTGAGGCCTCCCTGCCCCCTTTGTGGGCCAGGGAGAGGGTCTCATGAGGAGGGACAGGGATCCTGCCTACCCTCATGTAGGAGGCTGCAGATGCGTTTTTGCAGAGGCTATCGGGAGCTTGAGCAAGGGCAAAAGGAGAAAGAGGCTTGTCCCTCAAGAGCGCCTCCTGGGAGCCACCTGGTCAGTGAAAAGGAGGCATAGCCACGTGGAGCGTGCAGAAAATGCCACTCTCTGCTCTGCGCCTGTTGAGCCTGTCAGACGCCTTGCCCTCGAGGAACTTACAATCCAGTGGAGCAAGACAGACAAAAAGGGAAACATAAAATAATTCCAGGCACTGAGGAGGGCTGTGAAAAACCGGAACTGAACCGTGTTTTTAGACAGAGACTGGGGAAGTAAGGCTTGGCTTGCTGGAGGCCGTTCTATAAAGGAGGTCATTGAATTGTAAGTGAGAGACAGGGTTGAACGGGGACTTAAGGGATGGAAGGAGAAAGAACCTTCCTTCTGGGTTCCTTGGGCAGGGGAAGAGAGGAGGATGGTGGTGGCCGGGAATAGCAGAGGGCACCTCCCCAGCTATTTTCAAGGTCAGGCTTCCTCTGTTTGGGGTGACTTAGCCAATCTGTCCCTCCCCAGTCAAAGCATTTCCCACGCTGCCCCCTTAAGCCTTTTGGTTGCTTCTGGAGAGAGGTCACCACAGAAACTGACAGATGGTCCAAGAGCTGGCTGGGGACAGCAGAGGAAGAGGGGCTGAGCTTCCTTATTCCTGCTGGGAAGTTGTCATTTCCTGAAGCACGTTGCCAACCAGGGGAGCACTCAGCAGCCATAGTGTGACCGAGGAGGGGCAGCTCTTCCCTTTCCAGCTGGGGAGATGCAGGCTGGCAGGATTGGGGCCTGTCACCTGAGAGCTGAGGTGGCAGGGGCAATGCACTTCCTCTTGAGTCCTCAGTCGCAGCTCCTCCTAGGTCTGACTCCGAGGAGAGAGTCTGCAAGCGCAGAGGGGCCTGATGAAGGTGGTGTCCGCTGAGCGCACTAGACCGTCTCCGGCTGAGAGGTCCAAAGCAGGGCGGAGTGGGTCCGGGCCCATAGCACGCAGTACTTCACATCCGATGGCTGGGGTCCAGCTGGTGACAGTAGGCGAAGCTTTCTCCTGTGTGAAGGAGAGTGTACCCACCAGGTAGAGGTGAGGGCTACAGTAGAGTTGAGCAGCATCCCAGGGTCAGTCAGTGCAGGTGTGCCCAGTGTCCGCTGGAGACAGCCTAATGGCCTCTGAGACGAATACTGATATGATGCCTCTCCTGGATGAAGACATGTCCCTACCCATTAGGCCCAATGTCAACTCAGGCTCCCTCATACCTTCTCAGGCCCATGAAGCGGCTAAGGTGTAACTTCTGAGGCAGAGACTAGGCAGAGGTGAAGGCAGCCCCAAATAAGAGCCTTCCTGGAATAAAGGGGAAAAACTGAAACCTAAGCATCCTTTTCCCAGTCGTCAGCTGGGGCCCAGATGGTCTAGTCAGGTTCCCTGTCCCTTCCCTAACCTTGGAAGCTGCCAAATAACTAGGGCCCCACTGGGAAACACTAAAATCTTTGGAGCCTGCAGGTGGGAAGGAAATTGGCCACTTCCAATAATCAGACATCTTTAGACTTTGGCTTCTGGAGGAAGGCCCCAGGGGCTGGGGCTGGACAGAAAGTAGTGTTCCTGATTTCTCTGTCTAGAGGTTCTAAGCTCCAGATCCTCCTCTGAGGCTCGTTCCCTATGTGTGAGTGGAAGACACGCTCCCCTGGCTAGTGGTAGGAGTGGTGAGTCCATGTTGGAACGTCCCAGGTGGTTAAAGAGCACCTATATTCACATAGACAATCCAATACTACAGTAATGTCCCAAATTACACCTCCTCTTCACTAGCCGTAGTCTTAAAGATTTCAGTCAAAGACAGTCTAGGGCTGGAGAAATGGCCTCACAGCTAAGGCACTTGCCTGCAAAGCCTAATGACCTAAGTTCGATTCACCAGTACCCACATAAAACCAGATGCTCAAAAGTGGCACATGCATCTGGAGTTCATTTGCAGCAGTTGGGGGCTCTGGTGTGCCCATTCTCTCTGCCTCTCTTCTCTCTCTCTCTCTTTGCTTGCAAATAAATAGATTAATTAATTTAAAAAAACCAAGTCAGTCTATTGGCCCAAACATCTAGCTTTTTCACAGCCCTCCAGGATAAAAGGACAAAGAGGAGTAGTTAAAAAGACCCAAGGTTGGAGTACGAAGGAACCCAGGAACTTGGAATACTTAATCCTGCTTCCTCACAGAAGATATCTGGTATGGATGGAGGGGTTACCATGACAACAGAAGAGTTAGGCCAAACAGAATTGAGGAAGAAAGGCAAGAAGCTAGGCCTTTTTAAAACACTGGTTGCTACTGGGGCTTTTTGGAGAGAAGTGCAGGAAGAAGATTGCTCCAGAGGACGTGCTCTGGAAGCTCTGGGTACTGGAGGATGAACTGTCTTCACTTTGCCCTTTTTGTTCAATACCTTGTGTGTGTGTTATGTGTAAAGATGTGAATTCTCCAGAGAGCTGCTGCCTAAAGCACACAGGTCTGTGTGTAAGCTCTCCAGCGCCCAGCACAGAGTTTCCAGCCAGAGCCATGCCTGGTTCTTCCAGGGCTTCCTGAGGTCTGCAAGGACAGAGGGCTTCTTCCCTTCTACCTGGGCAGTAGCTGTTGAGCCAGAGAGGACTTATGGGATCTCAAGCTGACGGGATTGTGGAAGGGTGAAGAATGTAGATACTGAGGAGCAGAAGCTTGCACAAAACCTCCAGGCCCGAGATCTCCTTCCTTCCTTTGAGGAAACCATTTTTTTTTTTTTTTTTTTTTTTTTTTGGTTTTCTGAGGTAGGGTCTCACTGTAGCCCAGGCTGACCTGGAATTCACTATGTAGTCTCAGGGTGGCCTCGAACTCATAGTGATCCTCCTACTTCTGCCTCCCGAATGCTGGGATAAAAGGCATGCTCCACACGCCTGGCTAGGAAACCATTTCTTTTCCTACCATGTCCAGGATGTTTTCTTCCAAGGTGAGACTTGGCTCCCACCCAAGGGGGTGGGCTAGAGGTTCTGTTCCTCTGTTCTTGGCATTGCCTTGTCCTGATTCCTATGGCCAAAGCTGGTCTCCTCACAAGACAGCCTGGGCTCTGCTTCTCAGAGTTACACATGGGTGGATGAACAGACCTTAGGGTCAGGCCCTCTGATCTGAGCACAAGGTCCTGATGGAGCGGAAGTGCCCAGAGCTGTTCTTGTTCCCCAAAGGATGTCCTGGAATGATGTCCTTTCCTATCACTGGGTGGCTCCAAGACCAGGCCACATTGAATGGCACCAAGTCATCTAGGATCCCCAAGAGTGTTTCCTGATCCTTCCCTCTTTTTCCCACCCCCCTCCAGCTCCCTGCCCAGTCTGCTTCCCGGGGCTGTAATAAGCTGCTTACACAAGCGCTTCCTCCTATGCTAACTTCTCATCTTGCCCTTCCCTCTATACACATATCCACCTCTCCAACCTGTGACTCCAGGGCGAATGGTGCAGGAAGTTTTCTGGAGCTCAAGGGAGAACTGGTCCTACACTGACCAGGTCCAGCAGAATCACCAGGGGTCCACCACTGCCGTGCAGCACCCTGCTGCCGAGCCGTCTATGCAGCATGCTGCAGTGAATCCCTGGACAGGCGGTGAGAAATAAGCCCCTCCTCTCTGCAGAGTGTTTGCCTCTCTCAGCCTTGCTCTGGGATTTCATGGAAAGGAAGAGTAGAAATTGTCTAGATGAGCCACCCACTGAAAGCTGAAACTAATCGCTCTATGGCATCCTAGGCAGGTGGGTGTTCTGTTTACACGCTCCTTGTAACAGAGAGCTCACTACCTTATTTTCCTGGAAAGTGTTCTTTATTGGAAAGCTCTTTTTTTGTTGAGCCAAGATTCTTTCTGAGAATTTCCACCATGGTTCACATTTGCCTTTTGGATCCTTACCGATCCTTTCACACATTTCTTATATTTTAGATCAGACTGGTGAAGGAGGGAAGAGCTCTGTGGGATTAGAACTCCCACAGCTGCAGTTCTCAGGTCTTGGGTTCTTATCTACCTTACCAAAGAACTGAGAATACAGACTCATGGGAAGGGGACGTTCTGACATTTATTTTTAGGGCGAGCTAGGAGGGAAAGCAAAAGCAGAAAAACCCAAGCAAAAAGAAATTCCCAACCAGGCTGGGACTGGGGAGGGGAGGTCGAGAAGATTTCCCGTCACCTAAGGAAGAAGGATAGGGGCTAATAGAGCGCAGAAGAGAGAGCTAAGAAAGGTCTGGGAGCTCTTCTCACTTCTTCGCCATCGTGGTTCGGTGCCATCACCTGATATCTCACCATGTCTTCTCATAAGACTTTCAGAATCAAGCGATTCCTTGCCAAGAAACAAAAGCAAAAATCCCCAATGGGGGCTGGAGAGATGGCTTAGCGGTTAAGCGCTTGCCTGTGAAGCCTAAGGACCCCGGTTCGAGGCTCGGTTCCCCAGGTCCCACGTTAACCAGATGCACAAGGGGGCGCACGCGTCTGGAGTTCGTTTGCAGAGGCTGGAAGCCCTGGCGCGCCCATTCTCTCTCTCCCCCTCTATCTGTCTTTCTCTCTGTGTCTGTTGCTCTCAAATAAATAAATAAAAAATTTAAAAAAATATATTTTATGTATTTTTTTTTTTTTGAGAGAGAAGAGAGAGACAGAGAATGGGCGCACCAGGGCCTTTAGCAACTGCAAATGAACTCCAGATGCACGTGCCACCTTATGCATCTGGCTTATGTGGGTCCTGGAGAATCGCACCAGGGTCCTTTGGCTTTGCAGGCATGCACCTTAACTGCTCCCATCTTCTCCTTCTCTTTCTTTTTCTTTCTTAAATAAGACCTGATAGGTGGAGGAGCCTGACCTGTCCATCTGGTTCCCAGGCCCAGTGGCGTCCAGTTCCCCACCTGAATCACATTCCTGTCTCGTCATAATGTTTGCAACTTAAAGTGACTTCCTGTTGGGGACTCGCAACACCTGGCTGAATTTTTTACCCCGTCCCAGACTGGAAGCTGTCCCTGCAGCCTCTCCTTGTGCTAGATCCTCATGCTAGCCAGCCTGCATAAGGGAAATGGGCGCCACCTGTTTCTCATTTGCGCTGGCTGACCTCCCCCCACACCCTGCTTGGATTACCCAGATACTTTTGATGTCTAGGGAGCCTGCAGCCTTCTCTCTCTTGCACAGGAAGGGCTAGAGAACCAGACCCAGTTCAGTGCCCTGCGTGGGCAGATGACCTCAATCGGAGCCCCATAGAATCTTTAGCTTCCAGGCACCACTTCCCACACCTACCCTGACGCTGCTGCTTTTGGGGCAGGGGAAGCAGGACCCTGGAGCCTCCCGGGTCCAGTTCCACTTCATTCAGTGAACCTCCATCTCTGCTTCCTTCTGACCAGCAGACATTGGGGTGCAGACTGGGAAGATGCTCCAGAAACAACTCATTACTTCTTCTGGCTGGGGGCCAAGGCAGGAATAGACTTGGGCCAGGAGTGTGTCCAAGAGGCCCGTCCAGTGGGAGCGCAGCAGTGTGTGTCTGGGACAAATGAGGTTTGCTGGGATCAGCAGGGTGTGTTGGGAGACTTGCCATCTTTATTATGCATTCTTCCCATCCCTCTGATTGTTGTTTATGTGTGTGGCGTGGCGTGTGATACGTGGTATATGAACGTTTATGTGCAGGTGTGCCCACCGTGTGCTTGTGTCTGGAGGCTAGAGGAGATGGTGGAGTTCTCTACTGCTCAGCCTTGTGTTTGCTTGAGCTAGGGTCCCTTCCTCAACCCAAAGCTGCCTCTGGTCAGCAAGCCCCTCAATACTGCAGTCTCTGTCCCCCCCCTCCAAAAAAAACCCACCTGGGATTACAGATATGCCTGGTCACACCCAGCTTTTTCTATGGGTTCTGGAGAGTCAGAACTTGGAGATCTCAGGCTCAAATGGCCCTCATGCCTAAGTGGGAAGGGCTCAACTGCTGAGCCCTCCATGACCACGCCGCCCCCTCCCCCCCCCCCCCGTCTGATTTTGAAGTGCAAAATGCAGAGGTAGGAAGCTCTTATTAGTGAGGCATGATTAGGAACCTGTTAGGGGTCCAGGCTCCTTCTGGCTGGCCTGGTGTTGATATGGGTAGGTGAAGTGAGGAGCATAACTTTTTGCAGTCTATAGGCTCACCCCTAAGAGCTTTGGCATCCAGAAAGTTCCAGGTTCTTGTTGTCAACACTGCTCTACATCTTGTGTCTGACACACGGTTTTTCAACTCAGCTGCAGCCAAACCTCAGCCAGGCATCCAGGGCTCTCCGGGGACCGTGCCTTGACCTGGGCCACCACGGGATCTATTTTGGACATTTCAATGATACATTTCAAGGCCACTAGAGTGGGTGTTTCTCTGCGGAGCTTTCTAATTTCTGGGTGGCAGCTCTTGCCCCGGCTTCTTAGGGTGTTGCTACTCCTGTGACTTGGGGCTGTGGACACAAAACACAGGGCAAGCCCAAGCCCTTTTGTAAGTGCGAGGCTGTGAGCATTCCTGATGCCTGTCCCCGTGGAACCCCTGAGCTGTGGTAAGAGTTAACCATTTGGCTGCTGTTGGGTGTGGTCTGGTGTAGGAGGTTGGAATCAGGAGCACCCAGTGTCTCCATGGAGAGCCAGCACTGGGCGCATGCTCAGGGTATGAGAAGTGTTAGCGTGGTTTGTTGCATGGCATGTAGCATAAACCCCTAGAACTTGGATGAGGTTGGGTGTCATGGTATGTGCCCAGGAGCTATAGTAAATGGCATGTGTTCCCAAGATTAGGGCATATCAATGTTCACACACCTACTGGCTTCCAGGACATGTGCACACACTCAATGTGCATTTACATGTGCGAGTGTTTATGTGTGTACACAAGAGCTGGATCCATTTTTTTTTTTTAATCTGAAATATGACCGTGGTGGAACAACTTCCCCAAACAGATCCCCAGGCAGAGACTGCAGGGTTCAGACGCCTGGCTTCTTTCCCAGACAAGCGCTCTAAGTGCTGGTTATTCCTCAGACTCCAAGACACAGGCTTCCTTTGCCCTTGGTGACCCCCTGAACAGGCCTTTCCCTTTTGGGAAAGCTGGCAGTAAGCCAACCAGGAGTCCCTGCCTTCTCTCTACATGGTCCCCTAAGGTGCCACCAGGCCTATGATTCCAGTATTCCCACACTGAAGAGCTGTCTTGTATATAGGAACCTCCATACCTGATTCTTCCCAGGCATAAAGAAAAGAGGAAAAAGAAAGACGAGCTCATTAATAGTATAATTATAATAATAATAAATAGTTACTAATGGCTTGGTGTCTGAGGCATTGTTTTATGCTTTTTGCATCATAAATGACAATGCTTATAACAATTCTATAATCCGGGTACTTAACAAATTTAGAAACTGAGGCACTAAACAATGGATAATCTGCCCCAAACCAGTAAGGCAAGTAAGCACCAGTCCTAGGACTGAATTTAACTTCTAGATGTCTTGCTTCCCAGAGCCTCAGTTCTACCCCACACATTTTTTCTGGCATGCGTGAGTAAATGTGCGTGTGTGGTATGCGTGCCTGTGAGTATGCATGTTTGCATCTGTGTCATGTACTTGTTTCTTCAGATCAGGGTACCCGCGTGTGGAGGATAGAAGACAGCCTCATGCGTCCTTCTCGGAGTGACATCCATCTAGGTCTGTCGCTGGCCTGGAGCTCACTGGCTAGGCTAGACTGGTGAGTCAGTGAGCCCCAGCGAGCCTATCTTCCATCCCCAGCGCTGAGATCCCCATGCCAGACTCCATGCCTAGCATTTTTGTTTACTTGTTTTGTTTTTCGAGGTAGGGTCTCACTCTAGACCAGGCTGACCTGGAATTCACTATGGAGGCTCGGGGTGGTCTCGAACTCACAGCGATGCTCCTACCTCTGCCTCCCGAGTGCTAGGATTAAAGGTGTGCACCACCACGCCCAGCATGCCTAGCATTTTATGTGGGTGCTGGGGATCAAATTCAGGGAGGTCCTCATGCTGGGATTTTACCAACTGAGTTATCTCCCTAGTCCACCCCCAAACATTGTTTTTAAAAAATCCCATTGAAGTCAGAAGCAACTTGTCAAGCAGTGAGGGAGGGCAAACCAGCACACAGCTGAGATGGAGGCTTTGGGCCGCTTTGGGACTAGACACTGACTGAAGTGTTTCGGGATGGTTTCAGGTAGTCCGGGCTGACCTCAAGTTCATTGTGTAACTGAGGATGATCTTGAACTCCTGATCCTCCTGCTTCCATCCCCCCAAGTGCCGACATTATACATATGCATTCAACACACCCAACAAAATTTTCAAGAATATCTAATTTTAAAGCAGGTGTAAGTAGAGTCGAGTCTATATTTCAGCTTTTAAATTACTTGTCCTGCAAAGAAGCCAGCTTGAGAAAGTGGGAAGTTAGGGAATTAGTAAAAGGAATCACAGACAGACCTGGGGCGTAGACCTATAATCCTAACTGTTCAGGAGGCCGAGGTAAGAAGACTGCAAGTTCAAGGCTAACCTGGGCCATGGAGTGAGTTCAAGTGGGCAACTTGGTGATTCCCCATGTTAAAAGAACAAGCAGAGCCGGGCATGGTGGCGCATACCTTTAACCCAGCACTCGGGGAGGCAGAGGTGGGAGGATTGGTACCCTGAGACTACATAGTGAATTCCAGGCCAGCCTGGGCTAGAACGAGACCCTACCTTGGAACCCCT
Source organism: Jaculus jaculus (assembly GCF_020740685.1). NCBI lineage: Eukaryota > Metazoa > Chordata > Mammalia > Rodentia > Dipodidae > Jaculus > Jaculus jaculus. The sequence continues at coordinate 244,180,868 of NC_059102.1, read as the reverse complement.
CCTCCCCCAAAAATAAAAAGTATAAAGAGGGCTGGAGATACAGCTTACTGGTAGAACTCTTGCCTTTCATGCACAGCACCCCAGAGGGTGAAAAAGTGGGACTTACACTCCTGGTGTGGTGGACGAGGGCACTCTGCTTATCCAGCTTTGTTTGAGTGGAGGTAGGGCAGTATTGGGACTGGCTGGCTCGGAGCCTCGGAGCAGATGGTCCCCCTCAGGGAGTGGAGGAAGCAAACCGCTCTGGAGTGGGAATGCCTACAGGGAATGAGAGTTCCTAGGCTCACACCTTCATTTTTTTTTTTTTTTTCCCCTAGCACTGGGGGTGAAACCCAGGAAGCCTTGCAAGTGCCCAGCCACTGAGACACACCCCTTTCCCTGCCTTTGTCTTCCCCTGATCTCTTGAAATCTACCAAGCTGTTCTCCTTGCTGGGCTGAGGTGTTTCCACGGGAATCTGTGGTTCCAGGAGCCTTGGTGTTTTCTCATAGGTGACTTAGTTTTGTCATGGAGACTAACTCCCCAGGTGGCTTTGTCCTAGAGGTCAGCTGTCTTAGTACCTCCATGGGGTTTGGTGATGACACCGCACCCAGGGTTTGCTGCCGCAGTCCCTGCATGGCCTGGCTGGCTGCACTAGGGGAAGTGAGTCTCCACGGCAGGGAAAGTGACAATGCCCACGGGGAGAGGAGTCGGGTGGCTATGCTGTCGCTGTTCCCTCGGCCGTGTACCTTCATCCTGAAGCCCCATGGTGGTGGGAGGGTGTACTTGCCACGCAGGCATGTCTGAGACACTGGACATGAGCAGCAATGGTAGCTGACATTTCCTGAGCACTCACTGTCAGCTGCGCTGTCTGGTCTAGGTAAATGCATCCCAGCACCTCAGGGAGACCCTGTTCAAGAGTTATGTGCAAAATATTCAGCAGCCCTAAGAAGCTGCAGGAGCCCAGGGGTCTCCTGTAAGGCCAGGTGGTAAATTTGTGGTTGCTCACTAGCTCCTGCCATGACTCTGTTGGAGTCTCCCTCTGCATCTGCCTCCCCCACTGGACAGTGAATACCTTGGGAGGCAGGACTCCTGCTAAACAATTGGTGGTACAAGAGAGAGTGTTTACAGAGGCCAGGGGAGGGCACATCCCTATAGACCTGGGCCCGCAAGACCACGGCAAAACCGGAGACAAGAGCTGGAGAATCTGGGCAGGGTCAAGGAGCAGAGGGGAGCTGTGGTACAGAGTCATGGCACTTGCTAGTCAGAGAGAAGCCCAGGAGCTACAGGAGGCCTCTTGGGAAGGAGCTTTTTAGGTGGATTGGAAGGAAGAGGGCTGAGGGGGTCCAGATGGTCAGAAAGAGGAGAGATCTAAAATGAGCCAGGTATGGTGTCTCGTGCCTTATCCCAGTACTTCTAGCCACCACAGACCAAGTCCAGACACATGCACTCCCATGTGCATCTGGCTTATGTGGGTTCTGGGGAATGGAACCTCGGTTCTTAGGCTTTGCAGCAAGCACTGTAACTGCTAAGCCATTGTCTACAGCCCTTTAAAGTCTTTTTAAAAAATATTTTTGGGCTGGAGAGATGGCTTAGCAGTTAAGCGCTTGCCTGTGAAGCCTAAGGACCCCGGTTCGAGGCTCGGTTCCCCAGGTCCCACGTTAGCCAGATGCACAAGGGGACGCACGCATCTGGAGTTCGTTTGCAGAGGCTGGAAGCCCTGGCGCGCCCATTCTCTCTCTATCTGTCTTTCTCTCTGTGTCTGTTGCTCTCAAATATATAAAAATTTAAAAAAAATATTTTTATTAGCTGGGCATGCATTTAGTCCCAGCATTTGGGAGGCAGAGGTAGGAGAATGGCCATGAATTTGAGGCCACCCTGAGACTACATAGTGAAAAAAAAAAAAACAAAACAAAACATAAAATAAGGGCTTAGGAAAAGCTATTTGCCTCGTCCTTCTGCCTGGAACCCCGGATCTGTCACACGCTAAGTACATTTTGAATAAACTACTTAGCTTCTAGAACCTCGGTCTTCTTGTTGGTAAAGCAGATTAGGTAGATTGTACTCTCCTAGCTTCCAGATCTGGAGTACTTGGGGAGGGGAGACATCACGTGGGGAAAGGCTGAGGCAGAAGCTTGTCTTGTGTGGCTGCAGATATCAGTCCCATCTGTATCTTGGGGGCACAGCTTCCCTCTTCCTGTCTCTGCCCATCTCCGCCTGCAAATGACCTTCAGTTTCTGGATTAGATTTTCCAGATTGCTGCATCCAGAGGGAGGATGTTAGCTCCATGGCAGGGCTAAGATTTGTGATAATATCCATCATTCATTACGTCTTATGCACCAGGCACTGGTCTGTGCACTTTCCATGCATCCATCATTTTCAGAGCAACAGAATTAGATACTATTTCTGCCCCCATTTTACCAATGGGAAACTGTTAGATCTTTGTGAAGCACTTGCCTCATAGCCACTGTGCCACATGGCCTTGTCCATGGAAAAACTCGCCTTGCAGTGTGCTGCAAGCATGGCAGATCTTCCTGCCTCGACCCTGTGTGCTTCCACCCTAATGTTCCTTCTAAGAACTTGGTGATTTTGGGAGCATAGAAGGTCCCCTGAATCCACTTGGGTACCTGCTGTCAGACTGGGGACGTTGGTGGAGTAGCTGGCACATGTTCCCACCATGTTTACGTACTCCTCCACTCTGAAGACTTATCCTGGTGGTCCAGAAGGGTCAGCTTGTCTGCTACAGGGGCCAGATGTGCCTGAAGACTCTGGATCTGCCCTTGGCCTGGAGTCTAATATGTCTCTGGGTCCCTGACTACCTGGAGTAATAGGTCACCACCTTTGGAGACCTGCAAGGAAAGGTTCAGACCCACTTGCCTCCTGGCTGTCTGGGGACCTCATTGAATCCATTCCTCGTCTACCGGCTGGGGCCAATACCTGGTATTTGAAGGCCACTATTAGGCTGAAATAGGAGAGGAAGTGGAGAGCACCCTGGCACACTATAGGCAATCGATAGCTACTTCGGTTCCACCCTCCTGGTGGCCTGCAGTTGTCCTTCGTCATCCTGACCACTGCGACACTTCAGACCCCGGTGCTGACCAGTCATCCCAAGGGATGACTCCACTCACAATTTGGCTCCAGTCATTAATCCTGTTTCAATTCAGTTTACACTCTTAGAAGTGTTTTTCAAAGCCCTCTGGAGCCAGCCTAAACAAAAGAGGGATTCTGTTATGGGACAGAGAGTGTGTCTCACAGGGCATGGGACAGGAGCTCTGGAATCAGCCAGGTCTCCAGGGGAAAAGGGAGCTGACACTCCTGAGCATCCCGGCCTGCGCAGCTTCTGGCCTGCTGTATGTACCCTCTGGTACCACTGGCTGACTGCTTCTGATCCCCCAGTTCACGTGGTACAGTATGAAGGCCCACAGTGTGTCCAAGAGATAACTGATTAACCCTGGGGAGGGGACTGTGATTGACCCAAAGGACAGATTGGAAAGAGTGGCTAGCCCTCTGAGTTCAAGTTCATTACCATTTCCAACCCATAGCCCAGCCCCTAGCTCCCATTGAGATCAGGATGAACACCGGCAACTTGCTTGTTTCTGGCTAGCGATGAGAGTGCGCAGGGCCTGATCCACGGCTTTAACCTAGCCTGTCCCCATTGGCTGACAACCGTTGGTGGTCTTCGTAAGTTCCCAGGGCTGAGGCATGAAAGCTCTAACCCCGTGGCCTGTGCTCGCACAGCTGGGAGCACAGTTGTGGAGGAATGCGGCCAGGACATCCTGGCGTCTTTCCTTCTCTGGGCGGGGGGGACAGGTGGATGGGTTTGGATCTGACCTTTTACTTCCCATCAATATGGGGCTGGGGCCAGTGTTGGGCTGTGGGGAAGACCTCCCTGGCCTTGCCCTAGGGGATGGTGTGTCCAATGGCTGACAGGAAGCAGTTTACTCTGGAGAAGCCTGCTCTACTCTGGAGCCAAAGGAGCCCAGCCTATGCCCGGGCAGGGGATGGATTCTTGCCATTTTCTCACACTCCGCAGAGATTGAGTTTCCCCCTGAAATTGCATCTTTGGATCACACTCATAAAGTTCTCAGCTTCTCAGTTCAAGCTGTCGGCAGCAGCCCAAAGTCATTGCCCTCATTCCCTTGAGGTCTTTGGAGAGGGGCGGGGCACAGAATATAGTGGCCAAATGCATAACACAGAAGTCAGACAGACCTGAGTTCAAATCCTCATTGTGAATTAACTGGCTTTGATCGCTTTGAAACCCTGGGTCACTTAGCCTCTCTGATCTTCAGCTTTGGGTAATGTCTCTATAACAGGGGCTGGGAATGTAATTCCATGGTTGAATTTGCACCTGACACGTACAAGGCCATGAGTTCAATCACCAGCAAGAAAGCAAAACGAGCCAAACCAAACCAAAACAAAACCCCAGCCTGCAGGAGTGCTGTGATGATTAAATAAGATACTGTGTGGAATGCTCTGAGCAGAGTACCTAGAATATTGACACTCCCAACATGTGATTGTTTTATAAGGTGATTACCTGCCCACTCCACGTGAGGATGTTGAGAAATGAGACACAGCCCTGCCCTCCGGGATCTCTAGTCTGAAGCCAAGACACACAGGCTTGCTCCTCTGCTACGCCTTACCCTGATGGGGACACCCAACTCTGCATTCAGGCACCCCAGTCAAATGGGGGCACACGCAGTTCTTGTACACTCCACCGCCTCTAGTGCGCACAGTCTTTACTCTCCCGGGCCCTTAGCTCCTTCAGCCTCTCACTTTGCCATCAGCCCGCCACTCGGCCACCAGCCCTTCCCCCTTCGCTGGTGGCCAGGCTGCTGTCTCCTGAATGCTCCTGCCTCAATGTGCTGTCTCCTCGTGTCTGTGTCTACTGGGTGATTTGTTCCTTAGGCCCTGCTTGTGTGCACCAGCCTGTGTTCAAAAGCATGTCTCCCACGATGCTAACTCCCTTCCAGATCTCTCTCAGACAGAGCACACCGAAGCGACGCTGGTTAGCCTGCATGCGCCTGCCTTAGATCTGCGTTTGAGCAGCACCCTGTGCTCCCTCCTTCCAGCCTCTCCTCTCCTCACCAAAGTGTCCCCCATTTTCCCTTTGCTGGGCTGGAGAGGAGCCTCCAGCCTCCCCCCCACCCCGGGGTGGCAGCCATGCCTACAGAATGCTCTGTATTCTTTTGACCTCTTTTCTGGAACCAGTTGATTTTCTTCACGCCCCCCCCTCCACGGATAGCCCACTGGCATTGCAGCCCCAACCCTGTCGGTTCCTGGCACTGTTTGTCCAGAGTCCAGCTGCTGCCTTAGAGGTGGGACGCTCTGAGAAGCAGGCAGAAGCCCATCCTCTGCATCTGTCCCAACCGCAGCCAAGCACGCAAAGAAGGACACCAGATGCGGAACCGGCTAAGGAGAGCCCCACTTCTTCCCCTGTCCCCCCCCCATCTCTCTGGAGGGCCAGGGCAAGAGTGTGAGTGGCGGGTGGAGGCCTCTCTGAGCATATCTGTCCCCTCTTGACTGAGAGATAGGAGGTGAGGTGAGCTGCGGGCATTCAGATCTCGCAGCTCAGTCCCTGCCTGCCTCCTTCCCTCCCTTCTTCTTCTTCTTCTTCTTCTTTTTTTTTTTTTGGCTTTTGGGGAAGTTTTATTTATTTATTTTTCATTATTTATTGACAACTTCCATGATTATAAACAATATCCCATGGTAATTCCCTCCCTTCCTCCCTTTCTCCTTTGAAACTCCACTCTCCATCATATCCCCTCCCCCTCTCAATCAGTCTCTCTTTTATTTTGATGTCATGATCTTTTCCTCCTATTATAATGGTCTTGTATAGGTAGTGTCAGACACTGTGAGGTCATGGATATCCAGGCCATTTTGTGTCTGGAGGAGCACGTTGTAAGGAGTCCTACCCTTCCTTTGGCTCTTACATTCTTTCCACCACCTCTTCCACAGTGGACCTTGAGCCATGGAAGGTGTGATTGAGATATTTCAGTGCTGAGCACTCTGTCTCTTCTTTTCAGCAGTATGGTGCTTCCTGAGTCATCCCAAGGTCACTGCCATCTGAAAAGAGAAGGTTTCTATAACCAAAAGTGAGAGTAGCATTAACATATGGGTATGACCATTAAGAAAGGTGCTTACTTAAGGGCAGTTTGGTGAGCATAGTATATACATTTAGCCAGACAGCAGCAGCAGACGTTACACCCCTAGGGCTCATGCCTACCCCTGTTGTAGGTTTTCAGCGTCAGGGATATATTCCCTCCCATGGAGCAGGCCTCCAGTCAAATTAGAGGGCAGTTGGTTTCCCCCATAACAGACATGCCACTATTTTGCACCCATTGGCTCATTTGGCCTGGCTTGCCAAATACAAGGCTTGCAGTGTCCACTGTTGGGTATCTTCACTGGTGATTTGTCTCTCTCCCATTGAACTGCATGCAGTGTGGCTTCTTCCAGCTTTCTGTCAGTTGGTCTACATGGAGGAGCTATTCAGCTCAGCTCCAGCAGGATTTTTCAGTGACCTTGCAGCTCAAATATGTGGAGTCTTCAATAATAGGGTCTTACCATCTACTGCTGGTGGGAAACCAAGGGCCTCAGCAATAGCCTGTAATGTTTTGGGGTCAGTAGGGACCTCCCTGGCCAAAACTCACTGGAAGGTATCCCATCCCTGGCACTGAAAATTTTCTGGTAACAATCTGTAGCTCCTGTGTGTTCCATTGTCCAAAAAAAGTAAGTTTCCATATGACTTATTTATATCCTCTTTGGGGGAAGTTTTATTTATTTTTTGACAACTTCCATACATGCAAATAATCTATTTTGTTTGTTTTGTTTGTTTAATTTAATTTATTTATTTGAGAATGACAGACAGAGAGTAAGAGGGAGAGAGAGAGAGGGAGGGGAAGAGAATGGGCGTGCCAGGTCCTCCAGCCACTGCAAATGAACTCCAGATGCATGCGTTCCCTTGTGCATCTGGCTAACAAGAGTCCTGGGGAATCTAGCCTCTAACTGGGGTCCTTAGATTTCACAGGCAAGCGCTTAACCGCTAAGCCATCTCTCCAGCCCTTGTTTTTTTGTTTTTTTTTTTTTGAGGTAGGGTTTCACTCTAGCCTAGGTTGACCTGGAATTCATTATGTAGTCTCAGGGCAGCCTTGAACTCATGGCAATCCTCCTACCTCTATCTCTTGAGTGCTGGGATTAAAGGATTGTGCCACCATGCCTGGCTTAAATAATCTATTTTGATCACAATGTCCCCCTATTACCTTCTTTTATCCCCCCCACTGTTCCCCCTCCACTGGACCTTGTTCTTTCCAACTCGTCCCTCTTCTATTTTGGTTTCTTGTGTCTGTTATTTATTTATTTTTGGCTTGTTCTATCACTCATGACAAAACGTTGATGGGTGTAGTATTATATAAGTCTTGTGTAGCTGCCTTGACGTCATGAGTGTAACATCAGCCCCTCTTCTACAGTCACCTGGTTGGAGAATCTTCCCTGGAGGCCTCTGCCTCTTCCTGCTGCATCCTGACCCCAAACCTGCTGCCGGTTGGACTTTCTGCTACCTGCATTGCAAATACACTCATCTTTTCACTCTCTGGGTGTGGTGGTTTGATTCAGGTGTCCCCTATAAAAGCTTGCCTTTTCTGAATGCTAGGTTTCCAGCTGATGGACATTTGGGAATTAACGCCTCTTGGAGGCACTGTAATTGCTGGGGGTGGGCTCATGTGTATTATAGCCAGTATCCCCTTGCCAGTGTTTGGTACACTCTCTTGTTGCTATTGTCCACCTTATGTTGGCCAGGGGGTGATGTCTACCCTCTGCTCATGCCATTACTTTCCCCTGCCATTGTGGAGTTTCCCCTTGAATCTGTAAGCCAAAATAAACCCTTTTCCCCCAAAAAGCTGCTCTTGGGTGATTTATTTCTTTATTTGTTTAGTATTTTTATTTTTATTTTATTTTATTTTGGTTTTGCAAGGTAGGGTCTCACTTTGTTCCTGGCTGACCTGAAATTCACTATGTAGTCTCAGGGTGGCCTCGAACTCATGGTTATCCTCCTACCTCTGCCTCCTGAGTGCTGGGATTAAAGGCGTGCACTACCACGCCCAGCTCATATTTTATTTATTTTTATTTATTTATTTGGGGGGGGTAGAGAGAGAGGGAGAATGGGCATGCAAGGGCCTACAGCCACAGCAAACAAACTCCATATGCATGTGCCACCTTGTGCACCTAGATTACATGGGTCCTGGGAAATCGAACCTGAGTCCTTTGGCTTTGCGGGTAAGCACCTTAACTGCTAAGCCATCTCTCTGGCCCTTGGTCATGTGATTTCTGTCAGCAGTAATGTTGGTACCAGGAATGGGGTTGCTGCTAGACACCTGACTGTGTGGCTTTGGACTTTTGGAGCTGATTTTCAAGAGGAATGTGGAAGGTTTTGAAATTTTGGCCTAAGAGATGCCTTGCAATGCTGTAAGTACAGCTTGATAGACTATTCTGGCCAGAGTTGAAAGACCTGAATGCAGTAAGAACTATGTACTGTGAGGTTTGGCTTATGAGGGTGAAAAGGAGCTTTGTCTGGACTGGGATAGAAGTAGTTTGTGTGAGAGGCTTGCTGTTATGGCTGTGTCCTGAGAAGTTGTATTGGTTGAATATTTCTTTACTATGCCCAGTCCCATCTTTTGCAGTATGAGTATTTATTCTGTGCCATTATGGGTTTGGGGAGGATTTTGGGTTTTTTTTTTTTTTTTTTTTTTTGGTATTATGGCTCAGGTAAAAGATCTTAGACTATGGGGATGTTTGAACATCATTAGGATTGATTAAAACTATGGCAACTTTTAAAGATAGACTGAATGCATGGTTATCATCTTATGGGGGCCAGGGGTGGAATGTGGTGGTTTGATTCAGATGTTCCCCATAAACTTAGGTGTCCTGAATGCTAGCTTTCCGGCTGGTAGAGATTTGTGAATTAATGCCTCTTGGAGGCAGTGTATTGTTGGGAGGCCTGATGGGTGTTAAAGCCAGCTTCCCCTTGCTAGTGTTTGGCACACTCTCCTGTCACTGCTGTCCACCTGATGTTGGCTAGGAGGTGATGTCCACCCTCTCCTCATGCCATTGTGTTCCCTTCCATGATGGAGCTTCCACTTGAGTCTATGAGCCAAAATAAACCCCTCCCCCCCCCAAAGCTGCTCTTGGTCGGGTGATTTCTGCCAGCAGTGAGAACCTGACTGCAACACTAGGCTAATGTGAAACTTAAAATTCATTCTGTGTCTTGAGCCAGTCTTGCTGAGCCTTGAAGAGGTGCTTTGTCTGATCACCCCAGTTGCTTGTGTGTGTGCACGCGCATGCATTTTCTAGGTGGGGTCTCGCTCTAGCTCAGGTTGACCTGAAATTCACTATGTAGTTTCAGGGTCACCTTGAACTCACAGTGATCCTTTTACCTCTGCCTCCTCAGTGCTGGGATTAAAGGCGAGCACCACCATGCCTGGCCTCCAGTTGCTTTTTAATATTTTTATTTATGTACAAGGAGAGGGAGAGAAAGAAAGAAAACATGGGCATGCCAGGGCCTCCTGCCACTGCAAATGAGTTCCAGAAGTATGTGCCACTTCATGCAACTGGCTTTACATGGGTACTAGGGAATCAAATCCAGGTCATTAGATTTTGCAGTAAATAAAGCTCCTTAACTGCTGAGCCATCTCCAGCCCCCCAGCTTTATTTAGGAGGTTGGGTCTCACTCTAGCTCAGGTTGACCTGGAATTCACTATGTAGTCTCAGGGTGGCCTCGAACTCACGGCGATCCTCTTACTTGTGCCCCCTCAGTGCTGGGATTAAAGGCGTGGGCCACACGCCCGGCTTTCCAGTCGCTCTTGACTACAGTGGCTATCTATTTTGACTCCCCGAACTCATGGAACTCAGAGGAAGTGAAGGAGCTGGAGGAGTGGGCAAGTACAGCCTACTTGGATGGGGTCAGAGGCCGGACGAGCAGGTTGCCAGAGCTGAAAGTAGGACTCTGGAGCCCCATCATCTTCTAAAACTCCTTTCTGAGGTCCCCATCCCTCGCCACATGGGTCCTGTAATTTGCCATGGTGGGACTGGGGAGATCAGCACCCCTCCCCCAAGTCCTTACCTCTCTTGCTCCTTGGTTCCCATATGTTCAGGGAATGCAAACTGACACCAGTGTCGGCCTGCGTGAGACATCACTGGAAAGGGAATCTGTCTCCACCCCACTCTTCTCTTGATTCCCTCCTTACAAAAAAAAAAAAAAAAAAAGAAATCCTACATGATTTCAAGCAGTATGAAGAGCAGATGGGGAGGGGGATGGTTTGTGAGGGTGGCAGAGCAGTGTCCTTTCTGTTCCTCTCTGGAGGGAGAAAATAGTAGCAAGAGGAGCCAAGGTGAGACCTTAGGGCCTGCCTCTCTGATGACTGACACCTGGGAACGATGGGCGTAGTGTCCAGAGACATCTGTTCCGTGCTGATCTGGTCAGCTCACGTCCTGGGCTCATCGCCTACCTGGAAAATACCACTCACCTGTCAGGGAAAGGCTTAGTGGCACGGGGCAGCTAGGCATTCCTACCTTCCTCCCAGCAGAGCCAGCCTTCCCTCTCGTTTCCTCCTCACTATGACGTTTCAAGTGCCCACGGATTCAAGGATTCATGTGTCTGGGAGGCAGGGGAACAGGGGACTCCATCTGGGCGCCACTGTAGAGCCAGCAGGCAGCTGCCCTCTGCCACGTTTCAAATCAGATTTCTCTGAATGGAATTCAAAACTGAGAGCCATGAATAGGGGTGCAGGCACCCACCTGCTGTCAGCAACGACTCCCCAGTGAAGTCAGGACATCTGTCCATCAGCAGTTGGAATCTCCTTGAGGTCATGGGCACTTACCGTGACTTAGTGGCAAGCCACAGCACCCCAGTATCACAACCAGAGGAATCTGAGGGGCAGAGTTTGCACCCTCTATGTTGCAGATGAAACTGAGGTAGGAAAAGAATTTATCAGGATCACTTGAGCTTCCTCAACTCCTGATCCAATGATTTTCCCCACTCTGGTCTAATCCATGTATCCCCTCCCTTTGGCTGTATAGTTAAGGATGCTGTGTCTTGGTTTGTGCAGCGGGTCCTTGAGACAGGAGTGGGGTCAGCTGGCCATCTGGCAGATGTGTGCCCTCTTTGGTGGGTGGGGGGGCAGGAGAACAGAACCCACAGTCACATTACAGAGCTCACATTGGGTGAAAAATTGTCTTGGGTCACATTCTTTTTTCCTTGTCAATTGTAAGGGCACACATAACATTTATTTTGTGTGGCCTTGTGAGGCAGTGTTACCATCTACAGAGCCCAGACTCAAGAACTTCACAATCTAGTTAACAAAAAAAAAGTCACAGAAAGATCTCATGGT